>NC_140581.1:416791949-418260282 GCF_964204655.1 Triturus cristatus
CAGGACATTGTAATACGTACTTCAGGAGGGGTCCACCACGCTCTTTATACCCGAGCGCCTGAGCTTGGGGTCTTGTGACTGTTGGTTCGGTTCGGGCGACAGATGCTTCTGGTTTCGAAGTGTAGGGTGGGGGGTGGGGGGTTGGGGTTTTGTACTTGTTTGATGTTTCTCCTTTTGAGACTGATTTCTTTGGGTTGGGGTTGTTATTTACTGAGCCTTTCACACAGCGCTGCGTGGCGCGTGGCGTCGTGTCCCTTCATTCAGATCCACCTGTGCGCTCTACTGCCGCTCACCTTCCGCCACCGTCCGCTTGCTTCCCCCGGTGGGGGATCCGTGGTCCCTCCGGGGCCTGTGCGTTCCGTGCCCCCTTCCGCTGGCACCCGGGTCCAGGGGTGTCCTACCGGCGCTCCCTGCCTGCCTCCTTCCCGGCGCGCTCCATACCCACTGCTGCCATGGCTGATTTAGCTCCCAAAGCCCAGGTGCGCATCCTGTCCTGGAGCGTGAATGGCCTGCTGGACCGGCTTAAGCACACTGCCGTCCTTAAATACGCCCAGCACGCGGGTGCGGATGTGCTCCTGCTTCAAGAAACCCACCTCCTTGGCGAGAACTGTCCCTTTCTGGCGCGCTTCGGGTATGATCGGGTGTGGCACTCCGGGTTCTCGCGCGGGTCGCGGGGGGTTGCGGTCCTCCTGCGCCGTTCCTTCCCTTTTGTGTTGGCCCGGGTGGTCCAAGACTCCCAGGGGAGGGGGGGTTGCCGTTAGCGGCACGCTTGAGGGCCGGCCGCTCAGCCTCTTGTCACTCTATGTGCCGCCCACGGGGCTGTCTCCGGCCTTATCTCTGACCGCGTCCTGGCTGGCGACTTTTCCGCCTGGCACTATTGTTCTTGGAGGGGATTTTAACGCCGTCTCGGCCCCACACCTTGACTCCTCGGGTCCGGTCTCTGGCACCCACACACGCGGCAATATACACACACCTCGGCCGCCCACCACACTCAGGCACGCATCGACGCGATCTTTGTCCCCCCGGGCCGATTGTCTGGGTATCCAGGACGTCCGTATCCTCCCCAGGGGGATATCCGACCATTCTCCGCTTCTTCTGGGTTTGGGCCCCCCGCCTCACGGGGCTTGCCAAATGTGGCGCTTTAATGCATGGTTCCTGCAGGACAAGACGCTCTGTAGGGAAGTGGGGTCCGCGCTGGCACTCTACTTTGGCGACAACGACGGATCGGTCTCCTCGGCGGGCACCCTTTGGGAGGCATGTAAGGCCACGGTTAGGGGGTTTGCCAAGGCACAGGTGGTGAAACATCGCCAGGCGCAGCTGCAGCAGCTCACGGCTTGCGAGGCTCAGGCACTGAGCCAGGAGCGATCCGTTTCTGACTCTGGCGATCCGGCCGAGACCCGGCAGCTGCGGCTCCTATGTGAGGAGATTGGTCAGCGGTCGCTTGACGTGGCCAAGCTTCTTTGGCAATCCTCGGTGGCGAGGGTATACGGATGGGGTGACAAAAATGGGGCGCTCCTGCACCGGTTGGCCACTTACCCCAGGGCATCACGCATCATCCCGGCGGTGACCGATTCGGGTGGCACGCTTCAGTTCTCGTCCGTGGCTATAGCGGACGCTTTCGCTCAGTACTATTCACAACTCTACCGGGCCCGGGCATCGGATCTGTCCCTGGCTTCACTGCTCGCCGCTGGTGATTTAAGCCTTCCCCGGCTGAGGCCGAGTGATTGGGAGAGCCTGGAGGTGCCCATCTCTCCCGAGGAGATCGGGGACGCGATAGGGCGCGCGTCCGCCGGGAAGACCCCGGGTCCGGACGGGTTCCCGCAGGAGTTTTATGCCACCTACAAGGATCATTTGGTTCCACGGCTGGGTGCCCTGTATGCAGAAGCGGTTGAAAGAGGCTCCTTTCCCCCGGAGGCCGACATAGCCACGATTGTGGTTCTGCCTAAGTCCACTCCGCCGCCCAGTGACAGGTCGGCCTACCGGCCGATCTCTCTGATCAACACCGATATCAAGCTGTACGATACGGTCATGGCCCAGCGGCTCCGGCCCCTCCTGTCGTGCCTGGTGCACCCGGACCAGTGCGGCTTCATGCCGGACCGGGGCACTCGCCACTGCCTCCGCCGCCTTCATGTGGCACTGGCACACCGCCATCGCATATCTCCCTACCTCACTCTCCTGCTTGCCGACTTCGAGAAAGCCTTCGATTCGGTGGGGTGGCCCTACCTGTTCGACGTCCTGACCCACATGGGTTTCGGTCCCAGGTTTGTCGGGATGGTGCGGGTTCTGTATGCGCGCCCTCGCGCCAGAGTGCTGGTTAATGGGGCGCTATCGAGAGCGTTCCGGATCGGCCGGGGCACGCGGCAGGGGTGCCCGCTCTCACCCCTCCTCTTTGCGCTTGCAATGGAGCCCCTTGCTGCCCTGATCAGAGCGGACCCTCTCATTCGGGGATGGGAGTGGCCGGGCCTCGAGGCAGACAAGATCGCCCTTTATGCGGACGACGTTCTGCTGTACCTTGGTGACCCAGCGCGCTCGGGCCCTCGGGCTCTCCACATCTTGGGCTGCTTTGCCCGCGCCTCTGGCCTCCGCCTAAACTCACACAAGTCGGTCCTCGTGCCTCTTCACCCCTCCCGGGAATGCTTTGATTGGCAGACCACGATTCCCCTCCGCCGGCTGTCTTTCAAATACCTGGGCATCTGGGACTCCCTCCTCCCGGAATTGAGCTGGGCACTCAACGTGGCCCCCTTAGTCAAGAAAGCCAAAGCGGACCTCATACGGTGGCACTCTCTCCCGCTGAACCCGTTGGGGAGAGTGGCGCTCTACAAAATGATGATTCTCCCCCGGTTTCTGTATGTACTGCAGAACACTCCGGTGTCCTTTCCAAGGTCATGGTTTCGCGAGTTGGACGGGATGGCCACCAGATTCCTCTGGGATGGTGGAAGGCCACGGCTGGCCCTGTCGATCTGCCGCCTCCCCACCTTTGACGGGGGGCTTGGCATGACCAACCTCTACCTTTATTACCTTGCCACCCGGCTTCTGGTCATTCATGACTGGTTTGGGGGAGGATGGTCTGACCCGGCTTACAAGGTGGAATTGGAGGCCCTGGGTTTTTCCAGTATTCAGGACCGCATGTACGGCGCCCCTATCCTGCCCCGACATCACCAAGGCGATTTTCCTGGCTTGGCAGGCGGCGCTCCGCCACACCAGGTGGACCGGGAAGTTGACGCGCGCCACCCCCCTCTGGCATGGGACATGGTTGCGGGAGGTTGCGGGGCTGGAGGGTTTTAGGCCATGGGATTTGCTCGGCATCTCCCAGCTGGGGGACGTATGGCGGGGGGGACGCATGTGCTTGTACTCGGAACTGCAGGTGCGCTTTTCTCTCCACCCGTCCCAATTCTATAGGTACCTTCAATTGCGACACGCTATACGGGCATACACCCCGCTGGACATCCGGCTGCCGGATCATAGCCCCCCGGAGGCTCAGGTTCTGATGGGTAACCTAGGGAGGGGAGGTATATCCAGAATATATCGTTCTCTTATTAACAATGCCCCCGTGCCCCAGGAGGGTCTGAAGGAGCGGTGGGAGGAATGGGTGGGTCCCCTGGACGAGATCGATTGGCGGGACGCCCTTATGGCTCCCAGGCTGGTGACGGCCTCCGCCAAGCTGAGGCTTATTCAAATCTATTATCTTCACACGGCCTACCTCACACCAGCGCGCCTGCGCCGTGCGGGCATTTCCACTGACGCAGCTTGCCCTCGTTGTAGCTTTGACCCGGCCGACTTCATCCATATGGTGTGGTCATGCCCGGAACTGGAGGGATATTGGCGTGGCATTGAAACTGATCTGACGGAGGTCTAGGGGTGGGAGGTGCCGTATGACCCCAAACACATCCTACTGGGCATCACGGACGGCCTGGACGGCACACGCGCTGAAAAAGTGTTTCTTATAACAGCGTTAATGGTTACGAAAAGGGATATTGCGGCGGCCTGGAAACAGCCGCAACCACCCAGTCTAACCAGGTGGAGCGCAGGAGTGGATTGGTGTGCGGCGCAGGAGCGGACTCTTTATCAAGCTCGGGGCTGCCACAAAAAGTATCGTAGGGTTTGGGGGAAATGGCTAGGAAATGTATTGTGACTTTGCGGTGCGGGGTGGGGGCAGAGGGGGGGTAGTTCGGGGGGGGCGGAGAGGGGGAATGATTCTCAGACGGGGCTAATGTACACTGTTGGTCTGAAAGGCTCACTGTTTTTGTTGTATATGATAACAATAAAAACTTGTTTATCAAAAAAAATATCTTCAACTGACTCACGCACTTTGGAAAGAACAGATTAACTGGGGGATGTCTCAGAGTACTCTCCACTGGAAAATTGGGTGTTATAGGGAGTAGAAGGTGATCTTACAACTCTACCGAACCATGATCAACCATGCGCCGGACAGCCTTTGAGGCAAACATGGCCAGATGAGAGGCAGAAATTGGGGAAATTGAGGATATAGATGGGAAGGCAGCATTCATGCACTCAAGGGAGTTAGCCATAATGTAGTTTCTGAGACTAGTGCAGTAAAAAAAAAATTGCACCAAATCTACTAAAACCGTAGCAAATTGTTCAAAATGGGAAGAGCATTGAGTTTCAAATGTTTGAGATGTGCCCGGGGGGGGGGGGGGGGGGGGTGGGGATATCTTTCCTACATACTATTCCGGGGTGCCCCGAGATAGAGGGGTTTTGGAGGGGTGTGATACAGAAACTTGAGGCTCTTCTGGAAATGGAGTTTCTGAGACCACCCATGTTGATTCTTTTGGGGTTACCGAATAAGGTAGACATTCCATGTAGCCCTGTGGGATTCTGCATGTTTGGGTTTATGGTGGCCAAGAGGGACCTGTCCAGCTGAGGAGGCAGATACAAGTTACTATGATAGCAAAGTGGAAGGAGGGAATAAATATGTGTATAGAGGCAGAAAGGGTGATGTTTGAAAACAGGGAATGGACAAATACGTTTGATAAAATATGGGGAGCATGTCAAACTTACCATGGACCTGATATGTGCTGAGGATATATGATCTGTGACGCTTGATCAAACTGTAGCTGGACCCTGAGAAGGGAAATGAGGGAAGGGTCCGGAGGGAGGCAGATGGAATGCACAGCCCAGATATCGGTAGTGCGGGCTATGGGAAAGGAACGAAGAAACTCTCTATTATATGTAATTATCAAGTTGTTCTCTGGCCATACTGTATGCTTGCTCTTATACCTGAAAAACAGAATAAAAATACATATATCTCTAAAAACAATAACCATGGCAAATAGTCCCCAAATTCAACTTGAGCACACAGAGGTCAATCATTCTCTGTACAAGCACAACCACTTTGAAATTCTCTAGCTACAGAAGTGCCCACCCACCCATTTATTACCCAGGAAAAAGCAAAATTCCTTCCTGTTAGTTAGTGTTTAGCTCAGTGCCAACAGATTCACTCACTCACGCATTCACTCACTCACTCACACATTCCTGCACTGCTGTACCAAGGATGCATGAAATTAACATTTTACCATACACAGCTAATGCCTGTAGAATGTAGATTTTCATAATGGAAAGGAAATAAAAGTTTAAATAATTAAGGAAAAACTGTTTTTTTACAGTTAATTGCTTTATGTAGCAGGTAAGTACTCTAACAGGGAAGCTGCTTTTCTCTATGGATGCTGGCTCTATTAGAAGGCATTGGGGGTCACAACTCAGCTTATTACAGTACTGTGGCAATATAATTTCTTAATATAGATTACTGATGATGTCCCAATTGGACCACACTATATAGTAGATAAGTTATTTTCAACTGTACATTAATGGGATATTGCAAGACACCAAGATGTTCAATGGCCAAATAATACACACAGGGTTGGAGGTGGAGCACCTTTACAAGGTTACGGAAATTAGAGGTGACTTGCAATAATATTTTCATGTACGGTTGTGGGTATTTTATTCCTTAGAATATATGGTCCCACTCTTTCCATAGCTGCCAAGTGGCACTGTTTCATACTTGACACCTAGAGCCTAGCCATGCTTTTCAGTCAATGGCACTGTGCATGATGGGACATGTAAGCCACATTTAGAGTTATAAAATCTAAACTGCAAGTCCCAGAACATGTTGCCAGCTAAAAACCAAGGATTAGCAACTGCAATTTACAAGTCAAAGAAACCTTTTGTCAGAGCACAGGGCGAGATCAGGTCTGAAATAAAAACAAGTAAATTCCCTCCAAAATGCTATATTTTCGAACAGTCAATAACTCTGGTGATCTTTTTAGTGTGTTGGAGGTCGAGGTAATGAGGCAATATGCTTACCTTGAATTGGAAATGCACACTTTTCTTGGATCAGACACTCCCTTTGTTAGCAACTCACACATTGGTTATAGAAGCATTTGACAGTCAAAGGCCCTCATTATGATGCGATACGATTACGGTGGACGCGTGGCGGGGAAGATTCGCCCGACCATAGGTCGGCGTTTCCGACACCTTAATTTGGATGCAACCGCAAATAGTGCAGTAGGAAACATTCATTTTCCAATGGGAGCTTGTGCAGCAGGCTGAAAACGCCTGCAGCACAAGTTTCCATTGAAAAATGGACCTTTGTAAACAACACTGCACTGTGTGGCAGGCCCAAAGGAGCCTGCCACTCAGTGCAGGGATGTTGAGGGGTGCACCAAGGGCCAAATGCGGAGGGCCGGGGGGAAAAGGGCACTGCTAGGGGCCCCCAAAGTCAGTTTCCGACATCCAATCCATGTCGGAAAGGCCGACATGGATTGGCTGTCGGAAACCTACATCATAATCCCTATGGCGGGACCGCCATCCTTAAGGGATTATGAGGAGGTTCCGACCGACGGGCTCCTTGAGCCCATCTGAAAGCATCAGCGGTCCCTCCAACAGCGGCTTATTCATTTTATTTATTTATTATTTTAATTTATAGGGCGCAACAGCTACCCAAAAAGGGTTTCCCGACGCCAATCGGACTAGGTGTAGCTAATAGAAGGCAGTAATAGAAGGAGTTACTGGTTAAATAACCAGGTCTTGAGTGATCTGCGGAAGCGTGTGTAAACAGTCTCTTTGCGTATGGCGGGAGGAAGGGTGTTCCACAGTGATGGACCTAGGTAAGTGAAAGATCTTCCCCCCATCCTGGATAGTTTGAGCCTAGGTACTGTGAAATATCCGAGAGTGGTAGATCGTAGATGGCGAGTGGGGGCATAGGGACGGACAAGAGAGTTAAGATACTGTGGTGCTGTTCCTATTTTGATCTTGAACATATAGCTCAGGGTTTTAAACTTAATGCGGGTCTCCACCCTGAGCCAGTGTAGGTTACGGAGGTAGCCAGATATCGGGGTGGCTTTGGGAACTTTGCAAAGCAATCTTGCTGCAGTGTTCTGTACTAACTGCAGTCTTCGAGTCACTGCTTTGTTTGAGCCAAGGTAAAGGATGTTTCCATAGTCCAGCCGAGAGGTGATGAGGGCATGGACCACTGTTTTCTGGGTGTCATCTGGGAGCATCCAGAAGATCTTCCTGAGCCATTTCAAGATGGTAAAGCAGATAGCTGTGACCTTTACTGCCTGATGGTGCATGGTTAGAGAGTCATCGATAGTTATCCCCAAATTACGGACATGACTGGAGGGTTTGGGGAGGGCGCCCATCTCAGCAGGCCAATGTAGTGGGCCCCACAGATCTTTATTTTTGCCTAGGATGAGGACTTCCGTCTTATCACCATTTAATTTCAGGTGATTGCGGTTCATCCATGTAGCAATTTTCCCTAGGCCTGTCTGAAGAAGGGATGTTGAGCCAGGGTCAGTACTGGAGAGGGAAAAGATGATCTGGGAATCGTCTGCATACGTAAAAAGAGTTAGGCCTGCTTGTTCTGCTATGTCTGCTAGAGGCCTGACATATAAATTGAAAAGAAGAGGACTAAGGATGGAGCCCTGGGGCACACCATAGGGTGATGGGTAAATGTTGGAAGTGTCTGTGACAGAGAAGATCTGGAAAGTGCGGTTGGTTAAAAAAGAAGTAATCCAGTCCAAGGCTGAGCCACAGATGCCCAAAGACTTCAGTGTGATGATTAGGACTGAATGGGAGATAGTGTCCAATGCCGCACTAAGGTCTAACAGTATCAGTGCGACTGTGTCCCCAGTGTCGAGATGATGGCGCAACTTCTCTGTGATCCCCAACAGTGTGGTTTCCGTGGAGAATCCGGTTCGAAAGTCGGATTGAGAGGGGTGGAGGATTTTGAGAGTTTCGACAAACTGAGAGAGATGGGAGTAAATGTGTCTCTCAAGAATTTTGGAGAAGGCAGGCAGGAGTGAGATGGGCCTATAATTAGAGAGGACACTAGGGTCGGCAGAGGGCTTTTTCAGGAGAGGGGTTACCATGGTGTGTTTCCAATGCCCAGGGACTGTGGATTCGAGCAGGGAAGAATTTAGAGCATTCAGGCTGACGGACAGATGAGAGAGGTCCAGCTGTTTTAGTGTGGAGATTGGCTGGGGATCCTTCTGGAAACCGGATTTGACCTTTCCAAGGATGGTTATCAAGGAGTCTAGGTCAAGAGGGGGCCAAGAGACTAGCTGTGGAACCGTTTTCGGATGGACAGTGAGGTGTGGTAAGGGTAAGGTCTGGGGTAAGATGATGGATTGAGACTGTGGGGTTTTGCTTATATGTGAGTTAGCCATTTCAAAATAAATTTTCTATATTTTTTGTGTGAAAAATTGGGCAAGATCGTCACATTGACGTTTAGTTAAAGGCAGAGGTTTTGCTAGGGTCTCAGAGCCGGCAAGCTCTTTAACTAGGCCAAAAAGTGTTCTTGAACAGTTAGTGGCATCCGAGATGGTTTTGGAGACAAAGCTAACCCTAGCGGAGTTACAGTTGTTGTGGTATCATTTTAATGCTTTTTTTAGACAACTTTGGAATCAGGTGTGTAGTCTCTCCTCCATCTCCGTTCCAAGGCTTTACATTTAGATTTCTCATCCTTTAGAGCTTCGTTAAACCAAGGGACTGGAAGTCGGTGGTTATTTATTTTTTATTTTTGAGGGGGAGGCAAGAGTCAAGAGCATCTAAAAGCCAATCGTATATGTTTCCTGAACGTACGTCAACCGTAGAATCGGATGTGGGTGGGTTGGCGCATAAGAGCTTGTTGAGGACACCTATATTCAGTTGTTTCCAGTCTCTTTTGGGGACATTGAGGGAAGGGAAAAAAGGGGTAGGGGAGGAAAGGGGCGTTAGGCAGAATTTGGATATAAAGTGATCTGACCAGCATATGGGTTTTGCCGGGGCACATGGATGTGAGGAACGCTCAAAAAGATGGGGTCAAGCAGGTGGCCGGCACTATGAGTGGGGCCTGTATTTAGTAGGCTAATATTCATAGCTCCGAGGTCAGAAATGAAGTTGCTGCAGGTAGAATTAAGGGGATCGTCAAGATGTAGGTTTAGGTCGCCTAGGACTGAGAAATTCTTGGAATTTAAAAGGAAAGGGGTTATGAGGTTGGGAAAGGATGAGGCCCAGTTGGTGGGGGGTCCTGGCGGGCAGTAAACTAAAGCACCGGAAAGTGTGAAATTGGGATTGAGGGATATTTTAAGTAGGGCGGCTTCACAGTTGGGAAAGTCTAACGGATCATATGCATCCTAATGTGTCTGTCAGACCGCAGCAGCAGATGAAGGTCGGACCGCAACTGATGAGCCGTCAGATGCGGTCGAACTGCTATCATAATTAGGCCTCAGTGTCTGCATTGAGGGCCCAGATTGGGCACCTATTTGTAGAGATTGTTTTCATCACTACTTGATCCAATTTGGGTCATCTTATGCTCTTCAAACAAATAGGTGCTGTCAATTAATCCGTAGGTCCACAAATAGGTAAACACAACCTGACCAAAACTACCAAAATTGATAAAATAAACTGTGATTGTAGAAGATGTTATATGTTTGCTCCCCTTGTTTGCTGTGATAACATACAAAGATAACCACTCAAATAAAATAACCCGTCATTACTCCTCAGTATTTGGGTTTTAGTATCCTCGAAATATGGGGACTTATTCATATCACCTCAAGACATAGATGGGAACTGACCAATCCAGCTTTTTTGTTCCTTATGCCATGTACCATTCGTTCTAAGCTAGTTTTGGACCAGAGCTATGTAGCTCATTCTGACCTTTCATTACAATGTGAAATTGCAACTGCCTCTGAAAGAAATAATGGGAGAGCAGATGTTTAGCTCTATTTCTTCTTAACATGTATTTCTCTCCAGAAATTCGAGTTCATTCCCATTATGTTAGTAAGTTTATTGACCGCACTGTTAAAGATCATTAAAAGAAATCAGCCATTGTATGTGCAGGATAATATTCATTTTGAAAGGGAAGTGCAATAACACCGTCATGTATGTAAATGATTGCAAGCTGCATGTTAGTATGTTCATTCTCACATGAAATATTTCACATTTACTTTACACAGATGTCTGACAGGGATTCCAGAGAGTGCGATAGGGTCTATTATTATGTATCATTAGGAATAAACTGCACCACCATAACTAACAAACATTGTCAAAGCCCATAAGTCGTTTCGATGTACCAGCACATATGAACAAAGGCATTCATAAATGCTGTTTACATGACGAAAATTAATTTTATTGACATACACAGATTTACATTTCAGCAAAACAGTTTTTAGCTGCAACACAACATGTTTAGTGGAAAATGTTTCCTGTAACATTTTAGCACACATGTTGTTCCATAGGGTTGTAAATACTGAGGATCTATTCACAAAGGTAATCTTGCACGTAAGTAAATCTACACATGTAAATTTACTCTTACACTTTTGAGTAACTTTACTACTTTTGGCTATTGACCATGTAATGCTATTCAAAAGTGTAGACTTATATGTCCCACTCCCTGAAACAAGTGAATAAAAAAACATTATATATGACTGTAAAGTTACTACCATTAGTGACTTTCTTACTGTATTTGAAGTTCCTAACACTTGTCTGGCACCTTTACTAACCGGGGGAGATCTCCATGTGGTAAAGTATAGTATAATTTGTAAACGTTTATTAAAGTTGCAAACAATAGTTCACATTTTTATGTTCTATATTACTGTAAATTAATTTTATGTTTTTATTTTAAAAGTAGGGCAAATGAAAAAAAGCTACAGCACTAATAACTTATTTATAATTCAATATTTAATTAAATTAAAGATTAAAAAAATCATTTTAGCATGCATTTCATTTTAATTAATTTAACAATTAAATGTTCACTTTTTTATGCTAAATGTTAATATAAATGAATTGAATGCATTTATTTTCAAAGTAGGACAGATTAAAAAAGGGAACGCCAATAATAACTTATTTATAATTCAATATTTATTTAAATTAAAGAATAAAAACATAATTTTAAAATGCAGTTCATTTTAATTAATGTAATTTTTTTTAACTTTAGATTTAGATTCAATTGTAAAAGGTAATTAAATATTTATAAATAAAATAATATTCATAATATAGATAAAATTTATTAACAAACTAAGCTTATATATTTCAAAAAGATACAATAACCGTAATTTATTTGAAAATTATTTCCAATTGATCCCTTTAAAAAAAAGCAAATCCTACCTCTATTAGTGTATAAGGGAGGGTGTTGCAGTACCAGTGGCTGGTCATGTGTGGTGCTGGACCTACTCCAGTTCTAAGACTGTATTGGTTTGTTTTGGCTGTAGAAACTCTAGAAGTGCAGTTTGTGAATAGCAATTGGTTTAATCTTTTGTGAGTGGGTGCATGTACCTCCCTAAACCTCTCCATGGCACACTCTTATCACCTCCTTACTCCTCCCAAAACCCCTCACATTTATTTGTAAAAAGCACAGAATTCCAGGTACCTCCCTATATCTCCTCATTTACTACTAAAATGGATATTTATGTGTGAAGAGATCTCCGCAGTCAGTGCTAAGATCCCCACAGATAAAAGATATGAGAGCCAGAGGTATAGACCTCTGCGCGTGGGTTGGTGAATAGCATTTTTTGGTATGTTAGTAGAAATATTGTAGTATTACTAAATGCCTTACAAAATGCAGTTTGTGAATAGTTCCCTTGGTCTTTCCTATGTCCTGACTCAATAATACTCGTTTTAATCATTCTAGAAAAGATAAAAGGCGTTGTTGACCCAGCTGGGATTTAAGCCTTCAAGATTTGTGTACCTCATAGATATATATTAGGGACAAATTAAGGCAGTCCACTATCTTACCCACATCCTCCTCAAAGGTACTGTCACAATGTTAATGGTAGTCGTATGTGGTGCGAACCAGGGCACAAGTCCTAATGAAACTATTGGGGGGGACTAATTAGAATATATAGTTACATCACATGCAGTGAATTCACAGGAAGGGATGTTGCACCCAATATAGCCCTCATATAATAGCCCTCATTGCAACATGCATATATTACTGCCAAGGGATGGGTGCGGGTGCGCGTGTGTGTGTTTGTGTAAAAATATGTATTCAATATATCTAAATTTAAATAAACCATTCATGTACATAAACTGGTCTATCGTTAAACCGGTGAAAATTTCAGATATTAAGTGAGTCTGCATTTAAAGCATAAACCATGCATTTATATACATTATATTTATTCATTTGTATGGCAGGACATAATGACCAAATGTATAAACTTGATGTACAAATAAATATAAAATTGATTAATAGAAATATTGATTATGACATTTCTTGCTTATAAACCCTGAACTTCCACTCACTGCTGACAAATGCAGTGGTCTGTGGGTCATGTGTTACATTCTAGGCATATCATGCTTACCCACCCATCCTTCAGAAATGGGTGATTGATTACCGTAAAGTGCATAATAGTAACATCTACTATTTAGGTAACTTAAAAATGGCAGAAGTGTGATATTAAAACTTATGGAAAAATAACTATAATATGTTGCTCCCAAAGTGGCTTGCTTCCGCATTCCTTTGAAGGATCATTTATTTGCTTTGCATTCTCAGCATCTTTTCTCCTCAACATGGCTACACTACTTCTATGTACTTTTGATTTTCGCTGATTTTATACAGTTTTTTTAAAATTATTGTCAAACTATTGGTGAATACTCTTTATTAATATAATAAGAAAGAGAATTTTGAAAAGGGATCATGTAAATTTGGCCTTTTCATGTAGCGAAGAAATATCTTGTCATTTCCATGTCAGATTTTCAGTGTAGCCACTAGCAAGATAATAGATTTTGTTAAAATTTGCTGTGTGTAAATGAATACCATGGTGATAGGCTGAAAACCTGGCATGGATCATACTTTTATGAACCAAAAGTGAACACTGCTGGATTAGTCCATGTGGACCCCCTCACTCTTTTGGAAGCTTGAGATGAATTTTGATGGAGTAACTTGTCCAGAGTTACACAATATGATTTATGAATCTAGGTGTACTGACTGCACAATCTGCAGTTTAGCAGGTAATGTGGGTAAAGAAGCCGCGGTCGGTAGTAGGAGTACCTGCAGGGCGGTGATGTGGGGCTGGGGAGGGGCAGGGTGGGGGGTAGTAAACTATGGATTACGGAGGTTTACAGGCAAGTTAACATATAAATTAATAAAACGAATGTCGTTGCGTGCACAGCATCGCATTTGGGGATGCAGTGCACGCAACGAAATTCGTTTTATTAATTTAGATGCTAACTTACCTGTAAACCTCCGTAATCCATAGTTTACTACCCCCCACCCTGCCCCACCCCCTCCCCACGTCACCGCCCTGCAGTTACTCCTACTACCGACCGCGGCTGGGGTAAAGTATTTCTCAATGTTGTCATGTACATTTAGAAATAATGAAGTTGGTGTCAGGGGCAATATAGGAAGTTAAAGCCAATTTATGATACTTTTAAAAATGTGGCTTTTTGGTCTGAAGTGGCCTCCTGACTGCATGTGCGCTATGCAAAAATAACAAATTAATGAAGGCACACAAATTTGTGAAAATGAGATTTGTGAAGTGAGTTTTACTTTTCATAACTCACATGAATAATTTCAATCTATCAACATTTAATTTGACTTCTGAATGGCTTGTCATGACATTGTGGAACTTGGTAATTACTTTTATAAACTGTACCTCTTCTAGAATTCATTTGTTTGTTTTCTGCATCCTCACCTTTTTAAGCCTTGTGATGGTTTACTGTGTTCAGTTAAGAGCTCTAGAGATAACCTCCTGCTGGGCCTTTCTCATAGACAGAGGATGCTGTCAGTGGCATGGATGGTGAAAGTACCCTGAGGTCACATTTCAAGTGCAATTAAATGCCATACAATGTTAGAAAATACATGCGTATGTGGTGGCGGGCCAAAAGGTGACACCACAAACACCACTAAGCATTCCTGAGACTCATTGTAATGGGGACAGAGCCCCCCTCTAAAATTTTGGGATGTGTCTATACACCGGCACATCCCCTTTCCAAACTGAATAACTGTGTTGCCTTTAGCCCACTGCAGTGACAAAATGTACTCTTACAAGGGAAGGGCAATTTAGAGAAACCTGCATACAGCTAAAGAAGCAATGGTGAACTTTGTATTGACACTTTGAGAGGTTTTAGAGAGGCCTATGTTATAGGCCAAGCAGGAGGTAAGCAAGAAAAAATTGTTTGAAATGGAGAATTGTCACTCTGTTAAAAGAGTCACTATAGAGTGAAGGGCACCTCGAGCTCCTAAAATAACAAAAATGCTGATACTCTTCATTTCAAAACCAAGAAGCATTTGTAAAAATCCACTCAAATGTGCTAGCAGGTTGGTACACTAGTAAACAGCGGTTGTCGTCAGAGCCTGGCACCGTCTGTCTATTTGCAGCAGTGAGGAAACATTATTACTGTGCATGTACCCACTAACTAGCAATGGGTAAGCCTGATGCCAAAACATCTGAAACACAATGACCTGCACTTAAACCTGGTTGGTTTGCACACAACAGGGCTGTAGGGTAATATGCTGCTGCAAAGTTTTGTCCAGAGGTCAACACCACCCTGGTCAATGCTTTCCCGCACTCTAGTTAATCTGAACATTGGTCTTTTTGTCTGGAAATGCTTACGAGTGATTTATTAAAAAAGGGAGAAGATGAATTGCCAGAAGATTAGGTACAGATGATACAAAAAGCTACAAAAGGCCATTTCCATCAACTGCCAACTGACCAGTGGCAGCTGGATAGGGACTGGACAATGCTGTCGACCTCTGCCTGACACCATGTGAGTCTCTAAGGGCCTCCCCTGAGGTCCTGGGACTTTAGAAGTGTACTCCTGTGGTGGAATGGGACTTGAAGGACTAAAGACAGAAAGTAAAATCTTTGACCAGGACGAGTCTGGTCGGTGTATCCAACCTGCACTCTATCTTGGTTGGTGTCAAATTGCACCTAGGTTCTAGTCCACTATGACCATTGACTATCATTGGCACTTTGTGCTTCTTTACCATATTCCTACTTAAAACGTTTTTTTTAAACCTATCTCCAGTTCCCCAGACAAGATCAGCTACAGAGTACCCCAGGGCTTCACCCTGAGCTCCACCCTCTTCAATGTCTACATTGCCCCCTACGCAGCCATTATCAGAAACCACAGGCTCAACATCGTCTCCTATGCCACTGACTACAAGCTGATCCTCTCTCTCACCAAAGATCCCACAGTCACCAGGAACAACATCCATGAAGGAATGAAAGCTGTCACCTCCTGGATGAAGGACAGCTGCCTGAAGCTCAAATCAGACAAGACATAAGACCTCATGCTGGGAGCCTCCCCCTCCGCTTGGGACGACACCTGATAACCCTCCACTCTAGGAAGTCTGCCACCCTTACGAATCACGCACGGAACCTCAGTATCATATTTGACTCCTCACGCTCACAATGGACCGCCAGATAAACACCGTCTCCTTGGCCTTCTACAACACACTCCACCTGCTTTGAAAGACCTTCAGATGGACCCCCACCAAATCCAGGAAAACAGCCACCAATGCCCTCATCAGCAGTAGACTTGAGTACAGCAATGCACTCTATGCCGGTGCCACCCAGAAACTCCTCCAAAGACTCCAGAATGTCCAGAATGCCACATCACTCAACACCTTCATGACCTCCACTGGCTCTTTGTTGACAGAAGAATAACCTTCATACTCCTCACCGACGCATACAAAGCCCTTCACAATGCCTGTCCCGCATACCTGAATGACCACCTCTCATTCCACGTACCCAACAGACACCTCTGCGCCGCCCAGCTTTCCCTGGCTACAGTCCCACGAATCCACAAGACCAGAACCGGATGAATGTCCTTCTCCTAGCTCGTATCCAAGACATGGAACACCCTGTCCATTCCCCTCAGGAAATCACCCTCGCTGACGCAATTCAGGAAGGACCTCAAGACTTGGCTCTTTGGATGAACTCAACACTTAATCTGTTCTGCTGCACCCCCCCCCACACACACACAGTTGGACACATCACCTGTGGTGCATGCTCCGAGGCACCTGCAGAGGGAAGCGTGGACTCCACAGCCAATCAACACTTCCAAATTCTTGGCAGCGCTCTAACATTGATTGTGTGACACCCACCAACCCTTGGAGCACAGGTACTTTCTGGTCTGGGATCAGTGTTCTCTTTTGCTCAATGTATTCGCACATCACTGAGGCACACTGACCATAGGTAGTTCTCTCATGGTCTCAACAGACAGAATTGGAGCAGTCCTAAGCCCCGATGAAAGCCCCAGACCTAGTATAGGCTCACGGAAGGGAACTGAAAGATTTTGACCTTCTCCAAGGGAAGAATTTTGCCCCTCAATGTTTACCATTTACCATACCATACATACCATTTGCCCACCATATTAATATTCCGGGTCAGCCAAGACTTACTTTTATCTCACAATGTTTGTCCTTTGTAAAGCACCAGCTATGGAAACGTTTGGTGCTAGTGTCTTGATTGCAGAATAAAAACAACTCCAGCCACAAAACTCCCTTATGTTTAAGGTCCAACCCACGTACGTTACAACCCCTAACACGAGTAGGGAGCAGGCCCAACAGTGAAGCATGCACTCTAGGGCTCAGCGTGCTTTTGATAAATAAAGGTGTCGGGCTGCACCGTGACGCCAGCATCAGTAGGGTGCACCATGCCTTTCCTCAGGGATTAAGCACTGATATCCGAGATGTGGTTCCCATATTCCCTCCCATAGAGTATCGCTTGCGTTCTTGATCACATTGTACTTACTCCACTCCTCCTGACCTGGCCCTGCATATTACATTTCTGATTTCTTTGGGTTCTCTTCTTTTCATAGCTGGGACTGAAAAAGCATTTCCCTCTGACTTAGATTTCCTTTTATGCGCGTGAGGTGGTATGAAGTACTCTGAGATTTAGCACTCATTAGTGGAGTTGCTCATTACTGGATTACTGCCTACTATCAACCTGATTTCTTGTCAGATGATTCTACTCATGTTTGTCCAACCCCACCTCAGAAATAAAGAGTTCCAGGCCGCAGGTTTCACGTCTGTCTTACGCCAGTGCCTTGTGATGCATCACAGAGCCTTCAGATAAATAACCCTGTGCAAACAGCAAGAGGTCAACATTGTGAAATGATTTTCATTTTCATCTACGATGATGGCTCCCAGCTCTAAACGAAGGAAATAGGAGATTGTGGTCAGGCTAATATAAGGCCTACGTGTTATGGCTGCCAAGTGACCGCCCCAATGATGGCTGCATTTACTGGCCAACCATCGGAGAGGCAAGGAAATATTCGTTGATTGCAACACAACGCAAAGCAAGCTAATGCTTGTGAGACCTAAACCACAGATGACAAAAAGCTATCAGCCCACTGACAAACTGTTGCTCACTCCGGTGTATTTCGCAAATTCTCAGGGAGCCATATGTGCGGAGTAACAGAGGTTACACCAATATTCAGGAATATGGCTGCTGTTGGAAAAATACTCGAATTCAAACTCCTTACACTGTTACAGCAAACGCCTTACACCTACGTTTAACAGTACTACATGAAATGGAACACCAAGGTGCCGATTACGATCCTGTAAAAAAATTCCCCGTACGACTCGTATCCGGTCTTTTTACCGTACGAATCGTACAAGTGCCGTACAAACTGCCAAGTACGATTCGCATGGGAAAAAGTCCATACGAATCGCATTGGGAATAATTCCCCACACGTCCTCGGGTCGGAAAATGTGTCCGACACATCCTCGGACGATCTACCGTACAAATGTGAAAAGTGAAGTCCGACCGCGCAAGTACGATCCATCCCGTGCGTCCGATGTTACAACCGGATGGAAAAAACACCGTCCGCACTGAACTCCCATAGCAACCATGGAGACATGTGCCCGCATACGCGCCCAACACTCCCCCCAGCCCTCCTATGTACGAGTCGAATCCCCACCCGTGAATGTACACCCGTGTACGTACGAGTCGAACCCCCACCCGTGTATGTACACCCGTGTATGTACGAGACGTACCCCCACCCGTGAATGTACACCCGTGTATGTACACCCGTGTATGTACACCCGTGAATGTACGAGACGTACCCCCACCCGTGAATGTGCACCCGTGTATGTACACCCGTGTATGTACGAGACGTACCCCCACCCGTGTATGTATGGAGCGTACCCCCACCCCAACCGTGTATGTACGACCCGTACCCTCACCCGCGTATGTATGGAGTGTACCCACACCCCAACCGTGTATGTACGACCCGTACCCTCACCCGCGTATGTATGGAGCGTACCCCCACCCCAACAGTGTATGTACGGCCCGTACCCCCACCCCAACCGTGCATGTCTGGCCCGTACCCTCACCCGCGTATGTATGGAGCGTACCCCCACCCCAACCATGTATGTACGACCCGTACCCTCACCCGCGTATGTATGGAGCGTACCCCCACCCCAACAGTGCATGTCCGGCCCGTACCCTCACCCGTGTATGTATGGAGCGTACCCCCACCCCAACAGTGTATGTACGGACTGTACCCCCACCCCGTATGCATGGAGCGTACCCCCACCCCAACCGTGTATGTACGACCCGTACCCTCACCCGCGTATGTATGGAGCGTACCCACACCCCAACAGTGTATGTACGGACCGTACCCCCACCCCGTATGTATGGAACGTACCCCCACCACAACAGTGTATGTACGGACCATACCCCCACCCCGTATGTATGGAGCGTACCCCCACCCCAACAGTGTATGTACGGACCGTACCCCCACCCCCGTATGTATGAAGCATACCCCCACCCCAACCGTGTATGTACGACCCGTACCCTCACCCGCGTATGTATGTAGCGTACCCCCACCCCAACCCCAACAGTGTATGTATGGACTGTACCCCCACCCACGTATGTATGGAGCGTACCCCCACCCCAACAGTGTATGTACGGACCGTACCCCACCCGTGTATGTATGGAGCGAACACACACCCCAACAGTCTAAGTACGGAGCGCACCCCAGGCCCCAACACCAGCACCGTCACCCAACATTGCGCATGTTCGAGTCGTACCAAGCCAGAGACAAGGACAGCACTGTACAACAAAATGGCCCATGTACACACCGTACACACGCTAAAAACACACGTACACAACCAGGACAAAGCAAAACAACACAAGAAGACTCTATTCGAATCGCACAAAGCCACAAAACATGTCCAACAAGCACAAATACAACACATTCACTGATCTGCAACTGCCAAACTCCCAAACCGAGGCCCAAAACACAACCACTCCTTATAACACACCCACCCAAAGTTCAAACACAGCCACACCCACCAATGGACCAATACAAAGGGCCCACAGACACAAACCATGAGCCTTTGCAACAGACTCACTGCTGCCAGACCCCACAGACAACCCACAGCACCATACTTGAACCTTTACTACACCTTACACTTGCTCAACTTCACACAACCACCTTCACAAACAACCCCTCATCACATTCACACACACACCTGCACACCCACACCCACACACCCACAACCATCCACACCCACACCCCCCACAACCATCCACACCCATACCCCTCACCATGCCCACTAACAAGAATCCAAAGTTCACTAGCCAAGAGTTGGAGGTCCTTGTCGACGAAATCCACACCTCTTTGGAACATTGGTCAGACAGACCAGCATTTCCGAAAAAACAGCCATGTGGCAGACGATTGTCGATGCTGTGAATGCTGTTGCGTCCATCAGAAGGACCAGGCATGAATGCCAAGCCAGGTGGTCCGATCTGCGGAGGAGGGTCCGAGCCAAAATGACCGACGACCACAACCAGGCCAACATCACTGGAGGAGGGCCGCCCCGCAGACGCATACAATACCATCCCTGGGAGGAGAGGGTGATGGCCATACTGCTGGTGGTGGCAGTGGACGGAGTAGAAGGACTCCGAGAGCCGGGTGAGTACACAAACAACTCACCTCACATGGGGGAACGTCATCCACAACCAAACTCACAATCATGCACGCAACCACCCCAAGCTATCGCATGACTCAACCACACTCCATAAACACGCAAATGCCACTAGCGCCACCATGCCCCATGCACCCAGCTGGACAATGCCAAGTCACAGGCCACAGAAAACACCAACACAAGACACGGTAACCCGGATGGCGGGAGTGTGGGCCTCAAAAAGCACATAGTGCAACTCAGAAGCAGACAACAATGCCCTCTGCCCATATGGCCTAGGTCACAGCCAGACAAACAGTGTGTCCCCACACAGGAAAGACTTGCCAGCAAATGGCGGACGCCTTGCATTAAGAAATGGGGTGAAGGTACTTTTTGCACATGACAGCAGCTAATGAACAGCCAACACTGTGAAAGAGTGGCAGCACACACCACCACAGCAGCAGCGCAGACACAGACACTACTCCCAATGTGTGCCTGGAGATCAGAAACAAACTCACATGAACAAGCCAAGGGCCATTCAAAGATCTGCAAAAAGTGTGTGCCTAGGAAGCTGGGCTGAGGTGACAGAGGGTGACACACAGAGGGAGAGAGAGGGGGAGAGAGAGGGAGGGAGACACAGGGAGACGGACAGAGGGAGGAGGCTGACACAGGGAGGGAGGGAGAGGGGGACAGAGAGGGAGTGAGAAAGGGAGACACAGGGAGACCAATTCAGCCTTGGGTGGTGTGGGAATGTCTGCTCGTCAGCAGGTGGACTGCGTGCATGTAGACAAGGGTGGCCAGTGCCTGAATCCCCCTCTCTTCACCATGGCAAAACACTGGGCCATGTCTCAACCTGTGCACGAGCACAACGACAGCTACCTGCATTATATAAGTGTGTGGAACAACTACATGTGCCCACGTACAGTGGAACACGGAAGGCGCCAATGCATGGCTCGCCACACCAGCTCACTCCACTGCTTACTGCAGTCACAATTGACGCAGCAAGTAAGACTGTGTCACACATAGGTAAAATCTCAAAAGCTGTGGCCAAGGGACATACCCATGCACAAGTGCACTGTGAGTGGAATGCAAGACATATCCAAATACCCAGAGGAAATGTGCCAACTTTGAAACGAATGAAACATGGATGTTGCATTGCACAAAAATTACATTGTCTCTCTCACACACAGGTCAACGTCGTGGATCACCCCCCAACACTGGGGAGGAAGACTCACAGGACCCGGCTCTGCGGGAGGACGATCCCACCGGCAGCGACGACTCTCACCACTCTGTGGACGTCCCCGACCAACCTGGCCCCTCTGGTGTCCAACCACCTGCAGCACCTGCGTCAGGTACAACTGGGCCAACCACCACCCCCACTCCTGCCACATCCCAGGAGACACCCAGGATCCCTGCCCCACCACCACAATGCAGCCAGGCTGACCAGGAGGTACACGGTGTACCGGGCACCCAGGAGGAGGCAGGCGACAACGCTAATGCCACCCCTCAGGGGTCCCGGAGACCCGATGTGCAGTCAAGGGCAAGTGGGCAGGGGTGGTGGGAGTGGAGGACGGCGGAGGCGCGAGCCTGACCAGTTGGCTGCGGAACCGGTATATTCCCATGTCAGCAACATCCTGGACACATACCGGCAGGACACCACGGGCATGAGCCAGGTTGTGTCCACCCTCAACGAGATGAAGGGGACCCTCGAGGAGATCAAGACCCAGCAGGCCCAGCAACATGCGGAGCAACATGCCTGTCTACTGCGACACCAAGGGCGGATGGAGGACAGACAGGCTGAGCTTGTGACGGTGTTCACGGGAATTCACCGTACACTCCGTCGGATGGCCGACAACATGGGCAACCCTCCCTGTGCCACCAGGCCAAGAACATCACCACCCACAGGGAGGGATCAGGAGGAGGAGGAGACATCCGACGGAGCATCCCAAACATCGTCACGGCCTGCTTCTGAGGGTTCCCGCAGGAGGGCGGATCGTCCACGGAAAAGACCGTGAGGGTCGGCGCAACAGCACCATCTCCCAGGACACCTGGCCTGGCACCTGGCCCACTGGACCAACAGCAGCACATCAGCAAAAGACATTCTCTGCCACATGGACTTGCTGGTCACTGTCTGACCAATGTTGACAAAGACTGTGGCATGGACTCTGATGATTTCCAATGGCAAGGACACCAACTCCCCCAGTGAACTTTGGATTCCACACACCCGGAAAGCCCCTCTTGTCATACCCCCCCCCCCCGTACCCCAACACAAATAAAAAGTTACACGATAAAGAGATGATGCCTACTTTTTGCATTATTACCTTACATGTGTCTTGTAAAGTCTAACCATGCCTGAGTTCTCATTTGACTTCAACCATCCATACCCTGGGGCCTGAGTCTGGCACAGGACACACATGGGTCACAATGTATTAGGCAAGACAGACATGGAGCACCATACACACCCGTGATGGGCCCAACCAGCTGAGGGGGTGGCCGCACAACCGTGCCGACAGACATATTGAGTACAGCGACAGTCATGCGCAGAGGTCAGGGATCATGTGGAGTGTCCTGGGGGGCACCCAGGTATGTGTAGACAGGTGGCAGAACCATGTCCTGCAAGCTTGAGTCAGGTGGATGCAGAGAATGGTGGCCTGGCCAACGTTGGATGCATGGGGATGGCACATGTCACAATACCCACACAGTGGACATCATGCACAATACAGAGTCTAATCCCACACAAACAGCTTGCATCTTGCTACTCTACACATAGACACATAGCCACTATCACGGAAAACCATGGCAGACATGCCGTATGCCCCGTGGCAACACACCAGCATTGACTGAGAAGAGGCACCTTGGAGGCATAGGGACACCTTTATTAGTCATGTATTCGGGAATGCAGAGGCAACTCGGAGTACACATACACAGGTCATGTGGAGTAACATGTGGGTCCAACACTGGAACCCCCCTTCTGCAGCACAAATGCGTGATAGCCATGGAACCGGCACACAAGTGTCGGGTAACAGCTAAACACCCCCTGCTGCTCACGGAGAGGCTGCCATACACCATTGATCCTCTGATGTGGAAGTCCCACACCATGTCAAGCCAATGCAAACCGTATGTGTCCGAGGGCAGTGTTACACACATTGATGCCATCATCACAATCCACTATCCCATCACAGATGACTGTCAACAAGTCTGTCCATCTATTCAGGTGTACCCAGCTACATGTAATGTGTCCCATGGTGATGCGACATGTCTGCAGAGGAACCAAACATCGACAGGGGCAGTGTGCACACATCATAAACAACTGCCACACCCAATACACCCCTGATGCATCCCTTACCCTAAGGAGACTTCCAAACTTGTCCGTGCGTGTAACGCTGAGTCAGCACACGATGACGTGTCCATGAGGAATAGCAGTGCCACAACAATGCAACCAGCAGACGGCATGCGCAAGTACCTGGGGATGAGAGACACACAAGAAGTCAGCCACAAAAAACACAGCCACTTGCATGTGCATGTACTCGACACATGTAAGGATGACAACATGCTAGGTCACAATTATGACTGGGGAAATACACTCATCACTGGCACCATCACTCGAGTGACACATCCACACACACCTCTGACTCACGTGGCATACATGCAGATGGACACACACATCGCAACACATGCCACACGGGGACCAATGCGTGCACACTCAGACACTGGTACTCACCACTAAGCAAAGAAGTCGCGTATGAGCCGACTCCGAATGTCCTCCTGTGGAACCACATCCTCCACATCACTAGCCCCATTGCCAAGCCCTTCGTCCTCCACGAGTGGATGGTCCTGATCATCTTGATCCAGGATGAGTGGCACAGCTTTCTCAACTGCCATGTTGTGCAGCATGCAGCAGACCATGAAGATTTTGCAGACCTTCGCCCGGGCATATGGGAGGGCGCCGCCAGTCTTGTGGAGGCATCTGAATCGGCTCTTCAGGAGGCCAAATGTCCTCTCTATCACTCGCCTTGTCCGGCCATGGGCGGTGTTGTAGCGGAGCTGGGCCGGCGTGCTGGGGTTGCGGAGAGGTGTGATCAGCCATGGCATGTTGGGATAGCCAGCGTGCCCTACATGGAAACCACATGGACATAAGTAGGACAGGAGAAGCGGTCGGGCTGGAAGTCTACGCAAAATACAGGACAGACAGAGTGTACCCACCAACAACACATGCTCGTTCGTTGCGCAGCTGCGTAATCATTTCAGGCACCCTGCTACGCCTCATGATGTAGGCATCGTGTGCTGATCCTGGAAAACGAGCACAGACATGTGAAATCACCATGTTGGACAGACACACCACAAGGGCATTGATGGAGTGGTAGTGCTTGCGATTCCTGTACGCTACCTCCTGTGCCTGTGGTGGTACCAAAGCCACATGTGTCCCATCTATGGACCCAATGACATGGGGCATCCCTCCCAGGGCATAGAATCCACGCTTGACCCCAGTCAACTGTTCAGGAGTTGGGAAATGGATGAACTCATCCAGGTGAAGCAACATGGCCTCTAGGAAATCATGCAGCACATGGCTGAACATGCTCTGGGACATGCCACCAACATGAGCTATGGTATATTGAAAGGTACCCGTGGCAAGAAAATGTAGGGCTGCCATTACCTTCAGCTTGGGTGTTAGCGCCGTAGGATACCTGTGCAGCGGTTGCAGGTGTGGTGCCAGCCTTGCCGTCAACTCCTCAATCAACGGTTGGGGGAAGCGGTAGCAGCGTATACAGTCATTCTCCCGCATGTCAGCCAAGTCCGGAATTGGTCGGGGAAGAGGCGGCGCTCTGCAGTAATTTGGAAGTGACAAGGAAGAGTGAGTGCACTATGACAACAATTTATATGTACTGAGCACATGTTAATCTGTCAATACACATATGCTACATACAGAGTCAGTTATGTGCTACATGCCCTGGACACGTATGGCTGCCAGGTGACACTCCTGCCAAGACCCAGCTACACACGGAGATTGTGAACCTCCACATGCCATGGCATGGGACTAGCTGTGTCCCAGTGTGAGTGAACAGCCAGACGCAACACAGGAGTGACATACATCAACACATCAGCAGAAGTAGGATGTCGATTGCAGAGATGGGTAGCGGAACATGCTCTGGGACATGCCTCCAACATGAGCTATGGTATATTGAAAGGTACCCGTGGCAAGAAAATGTAGGGCTGCCATTACCTTCAGCTTGGGTGTCAGCGCCGTAGGATACCTGTGCAGCGGTTGCAGGTGTGGTGCCAGCCTTGCCGTCAACTCCTCAATCAACGGTTGGGGGAAGCGGTAGCAGCGTATACAGTCATTCTCCCGCATGTCAGCCAAGTCCGGAATTGGTCGGGGAAGAGGCGGCGCTCTGCAGTAATTTGGAAGTGACAAGGAAGAGTGAGTGCACTATGACAACAATTTATATGTACTGAGCACATGTTAATCTGTCAATACACATATGCTACATACAGAGTCAGTTATGTGCTACATGCCCTGGACACGTATGGCTGCCAGGTGACACTCCTGCCAAGACCCAGCTACACACGGAGATTGTGAACCTCCACATGCCATGGCATGGGACTAGCTGTGTCCCAGTGTGAGTGAACAGCCAGACGCAACACAGGAGTGACATACATCAACACATCAGCAGAAGTAGGATGTCGATTGCAGAGATAGGTAGCGGAACACTAGAGCCACAGGTCACATGACATTACACTAGGACAGCCCACACACCTTGCCATTAAGGTGTACATGTCATGACTTACCACACATACATTGAGAGGATGCAGACAGGTCCTTGTTACGCCACTCCGTGTCCCATGCATACATACACACCTCACATCCGATACCACATGTGGCCTGGTGTGCGTAACAGTGTGCCATGGCCATCTACACACAGACACATGTTGGTTGCTGCAACAGCTGATGCTTTTGAGGGAACACCAACATCAAGCTAATGGGAACACCCCACACATACATGACATAGACACATCGTGCACCGTGGGTAGTCACATGTCTGGAGTGGTAACTCCTGTAGCGGGCATCAGGGGACACTTGCGTGTGTTGTTGGCTGTGCCATGCCAGTGACGCTCATCCCAAGTGTGCAGTACGACATGCACACATGTCAAAGGAGTGAAGGGCATGCCTGGCACATATTGCACCGTCACACATAACATCTGTACACATCTCATCATACATCTATTGCCTTCTCGACTCAGGAGTAATGTGCCACATCACAGCCTTTCACACCTGTGCCCCACACATGTAGTACTGCCCAGACAATGCCTTGATGTCCATCCATGGACAAGTATGTCAGCTCTATTCCTTCCTGTGTGCTGCCTGTCACCACTGTGATGTGTGAAAGGCACCGTACACTCGCTCTGAGGGCCTGTGTACGTTCCCTATCACTATGGGAGTGCTGCCGTAGGCCTACCCATAGTGGTAGTGAGCGTACAGGCGCGTGTACGGTCCGTATCACTATGGGTACGCATACGCGAGCACACCCATAGTGATAGTGAGCGTACAGGCGCCTGTACGCTCACTATCACTATGGGTACGCATACGCCCGCATACCCATAGTGATAGTGAGCGTACAGGCGCGTGCACGGTCCGTATCACTGTGGGTACGCATACGCCAGCACACCCATAGTGATAGTGAGCGTACAGGCGCCTGTACGCTCACTATCACTATGGGTACGCATACGCCAGCACACCCATAGGGATAGTGAGCGTACAGGCGCGTGTACGGTCCGTATCACTGTGGGTACGCATACGCCAGCACACCCATAGTGATAGTGAGCATACAGGTGCGTGTACGGTCCGTATCACTGTGGGTACGCATACGCCAGCACACCCATAGTGATAGTGAGCGTACAGGCGCGTGTCCGGTCCGTATCACTGTGGGTACGCATACGCCAGCACACCCATAGTGATACGGACCGTACACACGCGCGTACGCTCACTGTCACTATGGGTACGCATACGCCAGCACACCCATAGTGATACAGACCGTACACACGCGCGTACGCTCACTATCACTATGGGTGTGCTCGCGTATGCGTACCCATAGTGATACGGACCGTACACACGCCTGTACGGGCCGTTGCTATGCATTTGGGGTGCCCTAGGGCCCCGGAACGCACCGTACCTGTGTGTCAATCTCCAAATTACATAGGGGACACATGAGGGACAAGTATAAATGCCTACATGCATGCTGGTTGTCATGGAGACCAAGTTTAAAGTATGAATTTTTTTCTGCAGGTGCACAGCAAAAGTCAGTTTGAATGAATCTACTTTGTTGCAATGTGGTTCTGGAGTTGACATCATGCTCAAGAAAAAAACCAATGAAAACCCACTGACTGTGCTAGGTTTGAAGGGATTGGAGGAAACATAGGATGCAAATGTGAGTGACCAATCACTCTGTACTCCTGTGCATGAAACAGGCCAGCAAGGCAGATATAAGGCAGCCAGGTCCCATGAGAGAGCACTTGCCTGTACATCTTTGGATTCTACGACCCAGCTGCTGCTCCTGATTCCCTGGAACCATGTCAAGGTCTGTGGAGAGGGCACAGCCTTTCACCCTGGAGGAGAACCTGGCATTGCTGGATGTGATCCTCCCACAGTACCCCCTGCTGTATGGGCGACCAGGGTATCAGGTGAGTGCAGAGTCCACTAGCACAGACTGTGTCCCTTTTTTGTGACTGTGACTTCTGGCATTGGGTCCAGGTGTGCCACACATGCAATGTACTGTAGGGGGGGTTCCAGGGGGGGGAATGCCTGATGTCTCCCAGCCAGAGCATGCTGTGGTGCATGTCTGGCGTCCTCACTTGCATTGTGTTTACTGTGACAATCATTGCATGGTGCATGCCACATTCTGCCTGTCTTATCCTCCTGGGAATGTAGCCTCTACAGTCCTCATGTGATTATGTGGTCAGCCCAGTGTGACAGGTGACTGTACCCACAGATGTGTGTTACTTCTGTGTACCTGTGCTGAGAGTGTCCACATGATGTGTTCGTACCCTGGACATCGGTGTGTGTGTAAGTCCCCTGTCATGTGGGTGGGTGCATATGTGGAGTGTAGCACCCAAGCTGCATGAGGGATGGATATACCCTGCCCATCTGATGTTAGCAGGGAGCAGTGCTGTGTGTCTGACGTGCAGAGCCAGCCCCACATCTGTGAGCCCCCCCCGTCTAGTGGCACATGTGCAGAGTGAGGTTTGTAGCTGCATTTGGCAATGGCAGGTGAATGTCCTGTGCCTGTGTGTGTCTGTGTACTCTGCTGAGGTAGCGTCAGTGGCCTGTGGCATGTGACTGCTTTGAGGTGCTGCACATAATCCTGGTGTAGCTTGTGATGCACAGTGTGAGCTGGATCATTGATTGTGTCGTTGCCCTCATTCCACCTGTATACTTTCAATGGCACGTACTGCTTTTGCCCTTCCCCAGAGGATCATGTCCCTATGACAAAGGTGCAATGCGTTGGATGCATACTATGCCTTGTTGTAAACAGCAAATTTGTTCTAATATGTGTCTCTGTGACATGTGCCAGGTGTATTGATGTAGTGTCACTTGTTCATCCTCACAGGTAGGCGCCTCTGCCAAGAAGCAGATCTGGATGAACGCCGTCAGTGCCGTGAGGAGGACGGACGGTCGCAAGCGGCGCCTGGCCCAGGTGAGAAAACGCTGGCAGGATATCCGGTGCTGGACGCGGAGGATCGCACGGGTCCTGCTGGGGGACTCACCTGAGACCCGTAAGAACCGCGGGCGCCGCCGTCTGACCCACATCCACAAGCGTGTGCTGGCGGTGGTCTTTCCAGACTTGGACAGGCGCTTACAGGAGAAGCAGCAGCAGGAAGGGGGTAGGTACGTGTGTTTGTTGTGTGTCACCAGCATTTGTAAGTGCACAGTTGCATGGATACACTGCCAGGGTTTAAAGGTGCTGTGCAGATCCTGTTACCCACAGTATAGCGGTGCTCTCCTGCCTCCCTTCCCCTCCTTGCAATGTGTTCCCTGGTCTGTGTGTAGTCACTCCTTCACAAGGTTATCTAGGCTGCCAGTTTATCCACGTGAACAATGCCTGTAGCATCATGTGTGGGGGTGGTGTGTGACAGGTTTTGGGACCTTGCCTGTGCCCTGTCCAGTTCAGTACTTGTGGGTTCCATGTCAGTTGGCACTGATGCTGAGCCCAGACATGGGAGTTAGTCTCTCAAGTGTCATGCCTTACAGCACGCATGTCCTATGTTGTGGCCTGTGACATGATGTGCATGAGTGTGCGATACGCATAGTGCAGGGATGGTGGCGTGTGTTGCAGTCATTCCCATTCAGGACCATGGAGTTGTGTGGCCACTACTGTCCCCTGGGGCATGTTTTCCTAGGTGTCATGTGTGTCATCACAAAATGTGGACACTCTCCGTGTCTACAGCATAGGATGTGCTCTGTGCCATTGTCCCCTGGCACCATGTATATTGACATAAAATGTAGTACAAGTGTCCACTGTACAGCCTGACCTGATTTTCCTTGTTCATACTCACGGTTGCCAGTGCCTGTGTGTCTTGTTACAATCATCTGATGATGACCATTTGTACATGATTATTTGGACAGGCGCACCTTGGGTATTTGGTGTCTAATCTTGCATTTATCCAGCCCATGTGTATTTCACCCAGACTAAGAGATGTAAGTGCTTCCTGTGTCTCAACAAATTGTCTCATGTAGGGGGTGGGTGGTGCGGGCAAAGCCTACATGTCAAAACCTGATATCTCCTTGCTAGGTCTGGCCAGTGTGTGATGTTTGTCTGGACATACACTCAAGGTGCAGTGAGCCAGTCATGGTGGGCATGTTTTCTGTATTACCTATGCAGCATGTGCCTAAAGTTCATGGATATGGTCCCTGCTCATCCCTATTTTCGGCAACGCTGTGTGGTGCAGATGCAGTGCTGGATTGTCCCCAGAGCCTGGCTCCTCTGTCAAAATCCATTTCATGTCATTTGCTATTGTGTCATCCTCTCCATAGTTTTTCTGTGGCATGGTGGGTCAACCAACTGTGTGTTGCAGGGCCTACATATGTACCTTGTTTTGTAGATGTTACTCATCTTTCTTTTCAGGCTATGCACTGTAACCTATGTAGATTGGACTCATGTGACATATGTATACAGGTGTATGATTACTTGCTGTCTCTTCACCTTGCCCACAGCATCGTCGGGGGACACGGAGGGAGACATCAGCACAGACGGAGCGGAGGGACCGAGCACCAGTGCCAGCGGTGACATCTTGGCTGGCACATCGAGTGGAACTGAGGCGGAGGGGAGTGAGGCCGAGGACCTGTCCACTGCCACCACAGAATATGAAGTTGACGGGTCCGAGGATGAGCTCTCCGAGTGGGCGGAGGCTGCACCAGCAGCTGACAGCGGCACAACATCTCTCCCCGCCCCCTCCATTGCCATCAGCCGCCTCCCACTTGCTCGTGTCCCTTCCCAGCGTGCCCAGTCACCGCATGTCTCCTTCCTGCCAGGCACCGCACCCCCTGTCTCCACTGCTGCCGCCAATGCCGAGTCTGTGGACATCCAGCGGCAGTTGCAGGTTGGTCAGGCTGCGATGCTTAATGTCCTCCATGGCCACAGCCAAGTGCTGAACAACATGGACGCATGCTTGGAGGGCATTTTCTCATCGCAGGCTGACCAACGCAACTTGCTGAGGTCCATTGACTCGACACTGACTGCAGCAGTGGGTCTCCTGCAGCGCTTCGTCCAACCCCCTACCCCTGACACATCCACACTTCCCACTCCCATGCCTGTCCCACGTACACCCAGATGTCAGCATGCACCCACCACAACAGACACAGGCACCACACCAGCAGGGAAGGTCAAACGCACACCTCCTGGCACGCACACACAGGGTGAAGTAGGCACACCCACTGGGTCGGGGGGCAAACGTAAGACACGCAGCCAGAGTGGGAGTCCGCATTCCACAAAATCCACTCCCTCCAAATCCCCTCCCCTCAGCTCTCCTGGCCACAAATCCAGCAAAGACTCTTTCATGGCCGCTCTGTCCCTGAGCCCCACAGTGACACCACCCCGCAAGCGGTCAAAGGAGTCCCCGGTCAGGGTGGTTGAGCCCCCCCCTGTCCACACCCTACCCCAGTGGCGCTGCGACCCATCCCTCCGACCCCCCCCCCTCCTTGGGGCCTGTGTTTCCTTCGGGTGCAGGGGAGTCGCTGGAGGACCTTGCTAAGGTGTGCAGCACCATCCTGACCTCCACCTTTGGCGCTGCCCCACCCCCTGTGGTGGAGTCCTCCGTCCCTGCACCCACAACGCCTACCCTTCGCCCTCATGTCCCTGCGGTGCCTGGTCCTACCCCCCCACATGATGCCCCCCCCCTCTGGAAGACAAAGGAGTCTGACTGTGCAGGCAAGCTAGGGGACACGCGTCCCACTGTGTCCCCCACCTGGATTAGAACTTTGGATTGCCCTATGGGCATTGTACATTTTGAACTTTCAAGGGACAAACAGATTTTTGGATGCTGAATAAAGCAATTTCTTTTTCCTTAGTACACTACTGTCTGTCTGGTATTGCTGTTGGTGGACCTGCTCCATTATTTTGGGTGGTGGTAATGTGTTGGGTGTGTGGGAATTGTAGTCTTGTGCTGGTCATAGGGGGGACCCTGGTATCTGTGTGCCATCACAAGCTGTTGGCTACATAACTTTGTTCATGTAAGCAGTTACTGCATGGTGACATCGTCCCAAGGTGTGTTCCTTCCTCTGTGTGACCTGACATCTTCCCTGCAGGGTCATTCCAATATGTGGTGCTGAGCTGTGTCTACATTGGCTGGGTGTGTGATGGACTCGTTAGACTTGGGCCATGCATGCTGAGCGATGTCTCCACCTGCATCATTTGTGGCGTCCTTGATGGTCACTGTACTTGTGTATGTAGACTGTGGTCATGACTTCATGTGGACATGTTTTATTTTCTGCGCTATGCATGTGTATACTCCCAGCCTCGCACACATGTGGTACATGTACTGCAGGATCTTTGTGCACCTGACTGACATTTGTGGGCATTGGATCTGTGGGTACTCCACCCTTTTCTTTGCAGGGGCACTGCTGGGAGTGTTAGGCACCCACCCCTCCTGTGTCTGGGCACTGCTGGGAGGATTCTGCACACACCCCTCCTGTGTCTGGGCACTGCTGGGAGGACTCTGCACACACCCCTCTTATGACTGGGCACTGCTGGGAGGACTCTGCACACACCCCTCTTATGACTTGGCACTGCTGGGAGGACTCTGCACACACCCCTCTTATGACTGGGCACTGCTGGGAGGACTCTGCACACACCCCTCTTATGACTGGGCACTTCTGGGAGGACTCTGCACACACCCCTCCTGTGTCTGGGCACTGCTGGGAGGACTCTGCACACACCCCTCCTGTGTCTGGGCACTGCTGGGAGGACTCTGCACACACCCCTCTTATGACTGGGCACTGCTGGGAGGACTCTGCACACACCCCTCTTATGACTGGGCACTGCTGGGAGGACTCTGCACACACCCCTCCTGTGTCTGGGCACTGCTGGGAGGACTCTGCACACACCCCTCTTATGACTGGGCACTGCTGGGAGGACTCTGCACACACCCCTCCTGTGTCTGGGCACTGATGGGAGGACTCTGCACACACCCCTCTTATGACTGGGCACTGCTGGGAGGACTCTGCACACACCCCTCTTATGACTGGGCACTGCTGGGAGGACTCTGCACACACCCCTCCTGTGTCTGGGCACTGCTGGGAGGACTCTGCACACACCCCTCCTGTGTCTGGGCACTGCTGGGAGGACTCTGCACACACCCCTCTTATGACTGGGCACTGCTGGGAGGACTCTGCACACACCCCTCCTGTGTCTGGGCACTGCTGGGAGGACTCTGCACACACCCCTCTTATGACTGGGCACTGCTGGGAGGACTCTGCACACACCCCTCTTATGACTGGGCACTGCTGGGAGGACTCTGCACACACCCCTCCTGTGTCTGGGCACTGCTGGGAGGACTCTGCACACACCCCTCCTGTGTCTGGGCACTGCTGGGAGGACTCTGCACACACCCCTCTTATGACTGGGCACTGCTGGGAGGACTCTGCACACACCCCTCCTGTGTCTGGGCACTGCTGGGAGGACTCTGCACACACCCCTCCTGTGTCTGGGCACTGCTGGGAGGACTCTGCACACACCCCTCTTATGACTGGGCACTGCTGGGAGGACTCTGCACACACCCCTCCTGTGTCTGGGCGCTGCTGGGAGGACTCTGCACACACCCCTCTTATGACTGGGCACTGCTGGGAGGACTCTGCACACACCCCTCTTATGACTGGGCACTGCTGGGAGGACTCTGCACACACCCCTCCTGTGTCTGGGCACTGCTGGGAGGACTCTGCACCCAACCCTCCCATTTCAGGATATGTACGCTTAGAACATACACGGGTGTGGGTTCGCTCCATGCATACGCGGGTGGGGGTGCGGTCCGTATGTACACTGTTGGGGTGGGGGTACGCTCCATACGTACGCGGGTGAGGGTACGGGTCGTACATACACGCTTGGGGTGGGGGTACGCTCCATACATACGCGGGAGAGGGTACAGGTCGTACATACACTGTTGGGGTGGGGGTATGCTCCATACATACGCGGGTGAGGGTACGGGCCGGACATGCACGGTTGGGGTGGGGGTACGGGCCGTACATACACTGTTGGGGTGGGGGTACGCTCCATACATACGCGGGTGAGGGTACGGGTCGTACATACACGCTTGGGGTGGGGGTACGCTCCATACATACGCGGGTGAGGGTACGGGTCGTACATACACGGTTGGGGTGGGGGTACGCTCCATACATACGGGGGTGAGGGTATGGGTCGTACATACACGGTTGGGGTGGGGGTACGCTCCATACCTACGCGGGTGAGGGTACGGGTCGTACATACACGGTTGGGGTGGGGGTACGCTCCATACGTACGCGGGTGAGGGTACGGGTCGTACATACACGGTTGGGTTGGGGGTACGCTCCATACATGCGCCGGTGAGGGTACGGGTCGTACATACACGGTTGGGGTGGGGGTATGCTCCATACATACGCGGGTGAGGGCACGGGTCGTACATACACGGTTGGGGTGGGGGTACGCTCCATACGTACGCGGGTGAGGGTACGGGTCGTACATACACAGTTGGGGTGGGGGTACGCTCCATACATACGCGGGTGAGGCTACGGGTCGTACATACACGGTTGGGGTTGGGGTACGCTCCATACATACGGGGGTGGGGGTACGGTCCGTACGTACACTGTTGGGATGAGGGGTGCGCTCCATGCATACGGGGGTGGGGGTACGGTCCGTACGTACTCTGTTGGGGTGGGGGGTGCGCTCCATGCATACGGGGGTGGGGGTACGGTCTGTACATATCCGTACCCACGCTGTTGCATGCTTGTGCAGGCCGTACCCAGGCCTTTGCCACGTGGGTACAGCCGTCCCGCCATTGTTGGGGTGATGTAGGTGTGGGCGTGGTACGACTCGTACCCACGCTCTTAAGGCGTGGGTACGGGACGTACCTGTATTGTTGTGTTACCGGTTCGCGTCGTCAACCACTTCTGTTGTGGCGGACGCTGGCTTTGCTGGACACGCCCCCACCCCCTCGTAGTGACCAGGGCCTGGGGGTCAGGTATGTCCAGGGCATGTGTGCTGTGTGACTTGGGTGGGGGTTTTGTGGCCTGCCCCTGCTCCTGCCCCCCCCCTTTCCCCCCTCCCTTTGTTGTTCTGACCTTCTGCGGCATCTGCGTCGGAACCTGTAGAGGAGGTCGACTGCTATGAGGGCAGGTACTCCTTGTTCGCGTCGTCCTGATTTCCCGGCAGTTTTTGGCTGCCGGAAAATATTCTCCGTGCGGGATGACGTCGGTGCGAATCGTACTTCCTGGTTCAGGAATGGCAGGCTGTGTGCGTCCCGACGTCACGTCGGCGCTTTCCCGGATCACATTTGTATGTATATTTTCGTCGGTCGGTGTTTTGTACGATTCGTACGGAAATAGTATTTCCGTGCGAATCGTACTTCCATGTTTGTATCTTGTTCCGACCGGGTACGCGTCGGACGGAGAATATGCTCCGTCCGACGATTCGTAACCGGTTTTTACAGGATCGTAATCGGCACCCAAGTATACCACTTCTCGGAATACCTGATCTGCCAAAGGCAAATCCCTCCAGGACCGAAAAATAAACAAAAAACATAGCAGGCGTCAGAACATTTTAAGTTTTTGGTGCACATGGTCCTTGAAGGAGTTTATTGAGATGATCGCAGCAGGTGATTTCTTGCCATCCATGGAGTTGATATATTTTCATATTTCAGTGACACCTCATTGTCTATGTTACCATCACTTTGCGGCTCCTTTTATGCAGTTTCACTTCCAGGTCAAGGCTTTTTGGACAGTTGATAACTCCTCTGGTGGGTTTTCTGCGGTAAACAACCTTTACAACGCAACTTTTACAACGCACTACCATTACAACAGAACTTTTACAACGCAACTGGATTTACAACGCATGCTTTTACAACGCCTGCTTTTACAACGCAAGTACATTTACAACGCAAATACCTTTACAACGTAAGTATTATGTTTTCTATTTAATTTTTATTAAAAATATTATATATATTATTAAATTATATTTCTGATTTAGTATATTTATTGTATTAAAAATAAAAAAATATATATTATTAAATTATATTTCTGAATTATTATAATTATTGTATTAAAAAATATTTTAATTTACTGAAATTGTTTTATAAATATTAAAAATTATTAAATGGTAAAAAAACTTCAGTATTGAGAAATAATACTTTAGTATTAATAATTTAAAAAATAGTATTAATATTTTTAATATTAATATTGACAAGTCAATTTAAAGTGTTATTAATTGAAAAAAATAGTATTAAAAGTGAGGAAATATATAAAAAATAATGTTTTAAAAAAAGGAAATAAATATCATTATATAGATTTAAAAAATAATAATTTCTTGAAGAAACTAAAAAATTTGGGAATTAATACTCTAGTATTTTTTTTAAAAAAATATATAGAGTACATTTGGAAATTTATTTTAAATGTGAGAATAATTATTTATTAATATTTAAGAGAAAAAAAGTAGTGTAAATGTAATATTTTGATACTTAGGAATTAAAATTAATATTTAAAAAAATGAACAAAAAAATGTAAAATAATTATTAAAATGTATTAAAAGAGAAATGTTAAATATATATATTTTTTTCATGAAATAATTAGTTGTAAAGTTATTTGAAACTATGAATAAAAAAAAGGTCCCACGCTTTTGCATTGTTTTCAATGGGAAAAATTGTCCTTCATTTATTTCCATATATGAAGCTGTTTCTCTCGCGGAACTGAAAAAGAAGGTGTGAAAAACGAAGAAAGGGTATCTTTGGAAAGGAAATGGAATAAGCATTCAGGTAAGGATAAAATTACTATATTTTACAAGTAATAATATATAAATAAGATGTATAGATTAAATAAATAGATTAATAAAAATAACGTTCACATAGTTTCGTTATTTTTTTTTATTTCAAAAATATAGAAAGAAAGCATTTTTTCTATTTTAATTTTCACATATTTTTAAAAGTAATATATTATTTAATTAAATTTAAAAAGTAATTCCAAAAATTATATAAATAAATAGTCCGTTAACAATCTTTGCAGCTTAAGATGACGTAAGCACGTAAACGTGAACGTAAGCGGCCATTTTGAAGAGCATCGATGGAGGAAGCAGCAGGAAGCTGATCTACGTCCAGGTAGGAAATAATTTAAACTTTATTTATACATGTAAAGTTAAAAAAGGATACATATATTGAAAAGAGAGGATAAGGAGAGGTTGCGGTTTAAGAATGAAATGTTAAACTGTTAAAAAAGCATGTCGCCGATCGTGTTAATAGAGTATGCCTATGTCGGGTCTCAAAAAGTTAAAGTTAAAGGTTATTTGTGTATCGAATTTGTTGCAAAAAAAAAAAATAGTTGTAATATAAATGTTTTCAACAACTTATTTGTTTATGAAAAGCTGAGTTTAAAAATGTTTAACATTTTTTGCGTTGTTTTGTAAAAGTATTATGGTAGACATAGTGAGAGTATGGTTTGGTAGGAGGAAGTAATTGTTTAATTTTGAATTGGTTGGTCAGAAGAAATATGAAAAAGGAAAATAGCAGAGGTAGACATAGGGAGAATATGCTTTATTAGGAGGTAGATTTGGATCTATTTTTAAATAATGGAAGCACATTTATGCATCAAATTGGTAAATAGCAAGGGTGACAGTGAGAAAATGTTTTGCTAGGAGTTAGTAATTTTAAAAGGATGTTATTATAGTACTGTCATATTTTTGCAATATGTTTTTAAAAAAAGAAGAAGATGGATCTACATATTCAATCAACAAGGAGTGGAAAAGATTTACATTTTTCGTTATCGTGGACTTCACCTGAATGCTTATGGACAAGGATTTTTTGGGATTTTACAAAAAAGAAGATTTATGGAAATTTTGGATTTCTTCGTTTTCGAACTATGTTTTTTTTAAAAAAGAATATTTTTGGGAAATAAAATACTAATTAGGAAAATATTTCCTATTAGAAAATTTATTTAACAACTCCGTAAGGAGAAGAAAACGTTTAAGGACTGAGTTAAAAAAGGATAGAAAAAAGATATGGTATATTTGATTTTAACAAATATACCAATAATTTTTTTAGAAAATATCTGTTTAGATATTTTAGCAATTTAAAGAAGTTTACCTTTTGGAAAATTTTTTGGCCTTATAACCAAAAATCAGAAGAAATATACATTATTTACGGAGCGGACCCCCAGCGCGTAGCGCTGGGGTTCCGCTCCGTACATACACGGGGGGCTGGGGGTGCGGTCCGTACTTACACGGGGGGGCTGGGGGTACAGTCCGTACTTACACGGAGGGGCTGGGGGTTCGGCGCGTACATACGGGGGCAAGGGGGGGGGTTTGGCGCGTACATACGGGGGCAGGGGGTGTTTGGCGCGTACATACGGGGGCAGGGGGGGGTTCAGCGCGTACATACGGGGGCAGGGGGGGGTTCAGCGTGTACATACGGGCACATGTCTCCATGGTTGCTATGGGAGTTCGGTCTGTACGGTGTTTTTTCCATGCAGTTGTAACATCGAACGCCCGGTACGGATCGTACTTGCGCGCTCGGACTTGAGTTTTCACATTTGTACGTAAAATCGTCCGGGGACGTTTCGGAAACGTTTTCCGACCCGAGGATGTGTGGGGGAATTTTCCCAATACGATTCGTATGGACTTTTTCCCATACGAATCGTACTTGCCAGTTCGTACGGTACTTGTACGATTCGTACGGAAAAAAATCCGGATACGATTCGTACGGGGAAATTTTTTCCAGGATCGGAATCGGCCCCCTATTGTTTTCTCAATAAACTATAGCAACATTGAAAATGTGTAATACTTTTTTTCTCATTTCTCAAGCAGATTATGAGGACTTTCTTAATTGAATAGAGGTCTTTTATCTGCACTTGCGAATGCAAGCAGCCTGTCTGTCTTCTCTGCTAGTCTTAGACTGCTTGTGAGATTTTAATGAGACTGGACCTGTATCTTTTCTGTCTTCACTTGATTGGTTGGCTGTTCTGAGAAATTACATGTTACTGATAATGTTAGGATTCTGTTGTTTAATGTGTTTGCAGCATTTTAGATTCAAGATTCCCATTTAACTTCCTTTAGTGAGGATCCCTTTTAGCTCCGTTAGGGAGATTCCTTTCTAGCTTCCATTAGCGCAGATGCCTTTTTCCCTTGCCTGAAGGAGTTTAACTTACTCATAGGCAAAAGCCTTACCCACTTGTGAGATGAAGTTTTATTTGATTTACATATCCTGGGGCATATTCTCAAGGAGCTATGGCCGAGTTAATGGCACTTTAGCGCAGCCAAAGTCACGATAAATCCATCGCCCCATTCACAAGCCGGTGTAAACTACCTATACCATCAGTTTTCCCGTGAGAGCATCCTCTAAAAACATCTCCCACTGATGACCCCGGCAACTATCGCTAATGAGATGCAGAGTAGGCATTCCCGAGCAAAAAGTAGCGACAATACCACTCCACAACATTCTCAGTGACCAGCCTGATCTGCGATAAGAACATAAAACAGGCGATAAGGCACGTTAGAAGCAGGAAATTAACACCTGCTCTGACCTGGTGGAAAGTCAGACGCCAACCGGCTGCAGTCAAGGGAGCACAGCCCATAGCCAAACATGAAGAACAACAGATGCCCCCGAGCAACTGAACATGCAGCCCGGAGCACCAAGAGGGCAACAAGACATACCCCCACCCAGGACCTCACCACCACCCCCCCCTCCATCCTGACAAGGAGAATGCACTTCAACATCATGAAACCATGACCCAAACAAATCGCCTGAAGTCGCACAACACCTAACAAACAGGTGTTGCCACAAAAATTGAAACACACATACACATCATATACCCCCAAACAAAACCTTTATTACAGATGAAACGAATAAAAACAATTATGAAGAGGCACTGCGTGTTTTCTCCGGGCATTCCGTAAGTCACAGCCTGCAAGACAGAAAGGCAGATAAGAAGGTGTGTCATGCGCCCATCAAAGGACAGAGAGGGAGAGCGACAGAGAGAGGGAGAGAGAGAGAGGGGGAGAGCGGGAGGTAGAAAGAGAGGGATAGAGAAAGAGAGGGAGAGGGAAAGAGAAAGGGAGAGAGAAAGAGAGAGAGAGAGAGAGAGAGAGAAAGAGGTGGAGAGGGGGAGGTAGAAAGAGAGGGATAGAGAAAGAGAGGGAGAGAGAAAGAGAGAGGGAGAGAGAGGGAGGGGGAGAGGTAGAAAGAGAGGGATAGAGAAAGAGAAGAGAGAGAAAGAGAGAGGGAGATAGAAAGAGAGAGTGCTGACACTGCGGGCCCAGGCCCCACTGCTCACCTGCAGCCACCGGTGTGTCTCCAACCACGTTCTGGGACACACTGCAGTCCCCCAGGTCACTCATGTGAAACAGTTGTCAGAGACATGAATAGCAGAGTCCATACAGTAGCACACGCCATCACCGCTTGGCCGCCCCTGCGCACACAGGCTGCTGCACCCCAGCCCCTCCCGCCGCCCAGCGGGGACTGCCCGCCCCTGCGCGACTAGGCCTCACTGCTCACCTTCCGCCACCAGCATGTCTCCAAGAGGGCCCACCACTTGCCGGTTGGATCTCCAAACCCGTGGCCTGCGACCATGGCACCCTCCACATCATGCAGCCATGCACCACGGGCCACCAGGTCACACACATGATTCTGGGTCTTGATTTCGCAATCGCAGAGAACGCATCAGTGCACAGGACATTATCGCAGGCTGCACACCCGCTCAGCCCAATAGGTGCCACTAACTCTGTGAACTGCAGGCGACGCCACGTCGCGGGAGGCACGCACTGCCCGCTGGCTCAGGCCTACACTGTGGTTCAGCAGGGCTCACAACAATGCCACCATTCCAGAACGCCCGGATGGTGCATCATCGCAGGCTGCACACCCGCTCAGCACTCAAGGTGCCGCTATCTCAGTGCACCGAAAGTCACCGTCCCGTGGCGGTGTGCCTGCCACAGTGTATCCGGTGCCACTAAGTCTGTGCACTGCTAGCCATGGACCCTTTATGATTGAGTCTCGTGGTGCGGACGCCATCATGTCACCACCGAAACTGGGCAATGTGACATGGCAGGGCCCTAGGCCCTCATGCATAAAGGATACCCACATGGAGACACCCATTTGGAGAGTAGAAATGGCGTCCAGCACGCACGCCAGGGCCTTTTTATTGTCACGGTCACATGTCCTGGGACGCCTGTGCTGAATGGGTGTGAACCAGCCATGAGGGAGTGGCCGTGGCATGCGGACAACTAGACCTGTGAGCAGCAGATCCCTACAGGGAAGACCTGGGACATGTAGCGTTGTCCACCCCCCTGTGAGCATGAGCGGAGTGGACTGGCCTGGCGTATGCCAGTTCAGCATAGGTGTGTGAACAATGACCCCGGGGCTGTGTGCGTGCTTCAGTTCTGGCCTGGACAAGGAAGCAACGAATGCGTGTTTCCCCATTCTAGTGTCGGCGCCACCCGGCACGCAATCGGCAACGTGTCACCCTGTGACCCAAATCCCACAACATAAGCAACATGGACGTAAGGTGCAATCAATGACCCTACATGCATTCATGCCTCCACACTTGCAAGATCATAGACATGACACATCGTTATTGAAATGATTGTTTAATGCACATTCAATGGACATTCATAATAGTCAAAATGGCCGACGAGAGAGGAGCTCACTAGGAGAGCTCCTCCAGCTTGGGGATCACTTTAGCTTATTTTTAGCCTATTATCCCTGCCTATAGCTCCATCTGACGCCCCACAGACTCTAAGGAAACAGGATATCTATGAGAGAAACAGGAACATTTTCGTAACTCACCACTACGGGACATCTGCAGAGTCTGGAGATCAGAGTGTGTCCCCGTCTGACTCGGCGACAGGGCTCGATGCCCTGGGACAATGCCACCATTGCTGCCGTGGGCGGTCCCCACCTGGTATCCTGCGAGGCGCTGGTCGTGGAGGGTGAGCCTCACGGGGCTGCGGGCTCCTCCGACGTGCGGATCTCATGTGGAGGGTCGGGATCACTCGTGCATCTCTGCTGCCCCCTCCCATGAATCGATGGTGCTTCTGTGACGCCCCCCCACACCGATGCCTGGGGAGAGCAATGAACGGATCTAGCACGGCAACGGAGCAGTGAACATCGGGAGAGCTTGGCGCGGAGCACAGAGCAGCTCGCAATCTACCGGCTCGGGAGCTGAGGGTGGCGGAGGTTCGGCCCATCCCATGAATCGATCGATGGTGCTTCCGTGTCACCCCCCTCCCCCCACACCGATGCCTGGGGAGCGCAATGAGCAGATCTAGCACTGCAGCGGCAATGGAGCAGTAAACATCGGGAGAGCTCGGCGCAGAGCACAGAGCCGCTCGTTGTCTACCGGCTCCGGAGCTGAGTGTGGCAAAGGCTCGGGAAGCCTCCCAGCAGGAGGAGAGGAGCACAACAGGGGGGAGATTTCCTTGCAGAGTCTCCAGTGCCCATGAAAGCAACAGCAGCTCTAAGGTACCAGTGCCTAGCGACCCCCACCCACCCCTCGCCCTCCCCTGTATTCCCTCAGCACGAGACGCACAATCTCTAAACCGATCTCCTCTAGAGTACGGAGGGAGTCATGCAAACTCTGTCCGGAGGTCTTTAGACAATAAGCTTCCCCTGATCACTTTACAGCTTTAGAGCTTTGCAGGCATTGTTTGAGCTCTGCAGATACTCACAGATCGGGCACTTATATAATCACTACGGTCCCACACCTAAGCCCATATTTTTCCGGGTAATTGGCAACTTGTCTTCCCACATGCAGATCCACCTCTATTTTGATAAAACCAGAATTCCTGGAGAGGGGATGAATTCAGATGCCTCCACTGTTCAAACACAAAATGACCACAATAGGTTAACAAAGAAAAAGGACTACTTCCCTGCTGGCCTTTAATTGACATAGACAGAGGACTTCCTTGCCAGCACTGTTCTAGTCAGCCAACCGAGCATCCATCTTGGACTGTCTTCATTCATAACCTTGTCTCTCTTGCCCCCTAATTGAGCAGCACTTTACAAAGAAAGCTTTCCATTTGTTTACCCTCCGTAAATCAAGTTTTACCCACATTATGGAGCGCACCGGCAACTTCACTTTCTCCATCACTTACCCCCCAAACCTCTCAAAAAAAGCATCTAAAAACTTCAAACATAACTTATTAAAATCTCATCCCGAAACTCCAATCTCTGACCCATACTTCTCTATGAACAATGGTCTCATCAAGAATGACATCATCTTCTGTACTAAAAGAAGAGCTCAATGGAGAAAAGCCTTTCTCGCTCTCTTTAAGGTCTCTTTCATGAAGAAAACAGCTCACGGATTTACACTATCTATCCTTCCCTCCATTTTCTTCAATGCTGCAGCCACCGTTAACATCTATCATAATGGAATCATCCTCATACAATCTTCCGACCACAACCTCAATATGATAGATCTCATATTTTCGCACGTCAAGGAGGACTCTCCACCGAAAAACTCATCCCACCTTATATCCGCCTCTATCCTTAACCCAACCAATACACTATCTCTCCCTCCTCCCTCTGCACCATCTCCCCCACCCTCCCCCCTCACCTTCACTCCCAGCACCCCCCTGCAATCCGTCTGCCTCACCTATGCTCCCTCTAAACTTTGCTTAGCCGTCTCTCAGTCCCATCACCCTTCACCTACGCTCCCACCCTCGCCCCCCACCATTACTCCCAGCACCGACCTTCAGACCCTCAGCCCCACCTTCACCCCCACAGATCCTGGCATTGCCCTCTCTCTGCCCCCACCCCACTCGTCCTCCCCCACCCTCACCATTTCTCACAGCACCTCCCTTCAGCCCATCAACCCCACCTTTACCCCACTGATCCAAACTTTGCCGTCTCTCTGCCCCCGCACCAGCCCGACAACCCCACCTTTACCCCCTCAAAAGACACCAAAGATGCCTCTACGCCGCCTACTCCCTCAGCCCATTTTTCCAATAAGGGCTCTATCACGCCTGACCCCAGATGTGACCAGATATTATCAGCCCTTCAGCAAGTCAAATCCGACATCCGAACCCTACACGATCTGATCTTACAACAACAAAAAGTTCACTCGCAGCAATCAGAAATACAGTTCTTTCCCTCGCTCTAAGAACTCTAGCCACCCCTAACATCTATCTGCAAGCCCCCAGGCTCAGGGGTCTCCACGTTGGAGGACAGGACCACACCCTAATGCCTTATCCCGCCCCAGCAGGATGATGAACTATAGAACTATAGAACTATAGAAGTAGGGGCCCTCCTTCGCTCATACGAGCTTCCTCCCCCGCCACTGAACACCGGGCTCCCACTTATCTTACCTACAGAATCCCAAATTCAATCTATCCCTATCAACACTCACAGAGCCACCAGACATAACTCCAGAGGCATAGTTGAAAATAACCTCACTAGAATCCCCCTGACAATCGAACACAACACAGTATCCAACAGGACGCGGCTAAACTGTATTCTCCTAAACTGCAGATCTGCAGCCAGACATGCAGCGGAGGTAGTTGACCTATTACTCTCCAACGAACCTGACATTCTGATCCTGACGGAAACTTGGTTAAAAGATACATCTACACCCATCATGGACATCTTGCTACCCCCCAACTATGACATCACCAGACTCGACAGAACGGACAGGCCAGGAGGTGGGATAGCCTGCATACATCAGAGCAGCCTAACAGTGTCCAACTCCAATGCCCCTGCATTTTCTTCCTGTGAACACCTCTGCCTAAACATCGCCAGTAATAACAATTAATTCTGCTCTTTTCACACTTTCTACCACCCTCCCGGCGATAACCTCACATTCATAGAACAATTCATGGATATCCTTGCGTCAAATTACAGCCATCAAAATAAGCACATTTTTCTGGGGGACTTCAACCTCCACTGGGATGACCTGAACGACCTTGGGGTAAACAGCCTCAAAGCCTTCCTCGCCGACCTTAATCTCATCCAAATATGTAACAGCCCTACACACGACAAAGGTGCGATTCTCGACCTAGTAATCTCTAATGTGGACTCCATACACCTCAATTCGATCCTCCCATGCGACTGGTCTGACCATCACATTATTACTTTCCAAGTCTTGGAAGAGGTCAAACGTCTCCCAACACAACCCCTGAGAACTAAGATCTGGAAGAGAAACCTGAAAAACGTCAGCTCTATCCCTTTAACATCAACTAACTCAAACCCTCTATATCCCCCAGATGACATAAACGATGTCAAGGGGCTGACCAATCACTACTTTCACTCCATGAATAACCTTCTTGTTAACATAGCACCGCTTCAACTGAAAAGAGCTTCCACAAAAGACTCAAAACCTTGGTACGATGGGAGGCTAAATGAAGACAGACGCTCTCTCAGATTAATTGAACGGCGTTGGAGAGCCGCACCCTCAGCTGACCACCTCAAGCTTCTAAGACGCTCCAGAAACTCCTATTTTAGGAAATCAGAAAATCTAAAACCGACTTCTTCAGGACTCAACTAGACCAAGCCAAGAACTGCCCCAAAAAGCTTTTCGATCTTATCAATACCCAAACCAAGAACATACCCAGTCTCCCGAACGCCATCCCTCTTATTCTACCCACCTGTGAAGAATTTGCCTCCTTCTTCGCTTCTAAAACAGAATCCATAAAACCAGATCTACTCAAGGACCTATTATCCATCTCAGACATGGACAAGAACTCATCTGTGCCACTGGCTGGTGCACAAACTAACATCCTCCCAGAATTCAACCTCAAAAACAGCGCCACTTGGTCCCACTTCAACACATAGGTGCCGATCACAATCCGGTAAAAACCGGGTACGAACCGTCGGACGGAGCATATTCTCCGTCCGACGCGTACCCGGTCGTCAAAATATACAAACATGGAATTACGATTCGCACGGGTACACCATTACCGTACGAATCGTAAAAAAGACCGACCGAACAAAAAACACCTACCAATGCGATCCGGGAAAGCGCCGACCTGACGTCGGGACGCACGCAGCCAGCCATTCACGACCCAGGAATCACGATTCGCACCGACGTCACCCCGCACGGTGAATATTTTGCGGCAGCCAAAAACTACCGGGAAATCAGGACGACGCGAACAAGGACCACCAGTACGCGACGGACAGACGACGACGCGAACAAGGAGGACCAGTACGTGACGGACACACAGGACGACGCCACCAAGGAGGACCCGTACGCGACAGGACGACGCGATCAAGGAGGACCCGTACGCGACAGGACGACGCGAGCAAGGAGTACCAGTACGCGACGGACAGACATGGACCCGAACCTACGAGTCATCCCTGCCCTCATAGCAGTACACCTCCTCTACAGGTTACGACGCAGACGCCGCAGAAGGTCAGAATAACTAAGGGAGGGGGGAAAGTGGGGTGGGGTGGGGGTGGCACGACCAGGGCAGGCCACAAAACAACCACATGAGTGACACACTACACATGGCCTGGACATACCTGACTCCCATGCCCTGGTCACCACGAGGGGGTGGGGGCGTGTCCTGATAATCCAGCGACCGCCACAACGGAAGTCCGTCACCACGCGAACCGGCAACACAACCAGACAGGTACGTCCCGTACCCACGCCTGAAGAGCGTGGGTACGAGTCGGACCACGCCCACACACGTCACCCCAACAATGGCGGGACGGATCGCACCCACGTGGCAAAGGCCTGGGTACGGGCCGCACAAACATCACATAGCGTGGGGACGGATATGTACGGACCCTACCCCCACCCCGTATGCAAGGAGCGTACCCCCCAGCCCAACAGTGCAAGTACGACCCGTACCCCCACCCGCGAATGCAAGGAGCGTACCCCCCTGCCCAACAGTGTAAGTACGACCCGTACCCCCACCCGCGTATGCATGGAGCGTACCCCCCATGCCAACAGTGTAAGTACGACTCGAACCCCCACCCACGAATGCAAGGAGCGTACCCCCCTGCCCAACAGTGTAAGTACGACCCGTACCCACACCCGCGGACGTACGGAGCGTACCCCCACCACACCAGTGTCAGTAGACTCGTACCCTCACCTCTAATGCAGTGTGCGTAACCCCACCGTGTATGTGCCAAGCGCACATATCCAGAAATCGGAGGTGTGTGTGCAGAGTCCACCCAGCAGTGCCCTGAGACAGGAGGGGTGGGTGCAGAGTCCTCCCAGCAGTGCCCAGACACAGGAGGGGTGGGTGTGGAGTCCTCCCAGCAGTGCCCTGAGACAGGAGGGGTGGGTGCAGAGTCCTCCCAGCAGTGCCCTGACACAGGAGGGGTGGGTGCAGAGTCCTCCCAGCAGTGCCCTGACACAGGAGGGGTGGGTGCAGAGTCCTCCCAGCAGTGCCCTGACACAGGAGGGGTGGGTGCAGAGTCCTCCCAGCAGTGCCCAGACACAGGAGGGGTGGGTGTGGAGTCCTCCCAGCAGTGCCCTGAGACCGGAGGGGTGGGTGTGGAGTCCTCCCAGCAGTGCCCTGACACAGGAGGGGTGGGTGCAGAGTCCTCCCAGCAGTGCCCTGACACAGGAGGGGTGGGTGCAGAGTCCTCCCAGCAGTGCCCTGACACAGGAGGGGTGGGTGCAGAGTCCTCCCAGCAGTGCCCAGACACAGGAGGGGTGGGTGTGGAGTCCTCCCAGCAGTGCCCTGAGACAGGAGGGGTGGGTGCAGAGTCCTCCCAGCAGTGCCCTGAGACTGGAGGGGTGTAACACATGTGTGTGAGGCCAGAATTATCCACATGCATACTGGCTACAAGGGAACATGTCCCCATGAACTCATGTCAACAGACTCCACACACAAGTACAGTGATCACCAAGGATGCCACGATTGTCGCAGGTGGAGACATGGCCCTGCATGCATGGCCAAAGTAGAAGGGCTCCGTCACACACACAGCTCATGTAGACACAGCTCTGCGCTAAACATTGGGAACACCCTGCAGGGAAGAAAGCTGGGTACACAGAGGAAGGAATACACCCTTGGACAAGTGCACCATGCAGTAACTGCCTACATGAACAAAGAAAGTTAGCCAACACCTTGTGATGGCACACAGATCACAGGGTCCCACCAATGAGCAGTACACTACTACATATCCCACACACCCAAACCCTTACACACCACCCAAAACCATGTAGCAGCCCCACCAACACCAATACCAGCATAGCAGTAGTGTGATAATGAAAACAAAATTAAGCTTTATTCTGCAGGAGCACAATGTCCGTGGATCGCAGGCAGTTCAATCTTCACAAAGCCCATAGGGCAGTCAATGATTCTCAGCTGGATGGGGGACACAGTGGGATGCGTGTCCCCTACCTTGCCTGCACAGTCAAATGGCATCGTCTTCCACACTGGTGAGGGCATCGGGGGGGGGGGGAGCAACAGGCACCGCAGGGACATCAGGGCAAAGGGGCGGCGTTGTGGGTGCAGGGATGGAGGAGTCCACCACAGGGGGTGGGTCAGTGCCAAAGGCGGAGGCCAGGATGGCACTACACACCTTTGCAAGGTCATCCAGGGAGTCCCCTGCACCCGAAGGGACCTCAGGCCCCAAGGAGGGGGGGGGTCAGAGGGATGGGTCACAGCGCCACCGGGGGAGGGTGGAGACAGGGGGGGAGACTCAACCACCCTGACCGGGGACCTCCGTGACCGCTTGCGTGGTGGTGTAACTGTGGGGCTCAGGGACAGAGCGGCCATGAAGGAGTCCTTGGGGGAGATGTGGCCAGGAGAGCTGAAGGGAGGGGATTTGGAGGGAGTGGACTGGGTGGAATGCGGACTCCCACTATGGCTGCGTGTCACACGTTTGCCCCCCGACCCAGTGGGTGTGCCTACCTCACCCTGTGTGTGCGTGTCAGGAGGAGTGCGGTGGACCTTCCCTGCTGGTGTGGTGCCCGTGTCCGTTGATGTGGGTGCATGCCGACGTCTGGGTGTACGTGTGACAGGCATGGGAGTGGGAAGTGTGGATGGGGCAGGGGTAGGTGGGGGGAGGTCGCGCTGCAGGAGACCCACTGCTGCAGTCAGTGTGGAGTCGATGGACCTCAGCAAGTTACGTTGGTCAGCCTGCGATGAATGAATGCCCTCCAAGAAAGCCTCGATGTTGGTGAGGGTTTTGCCGTGGGCATGGAGGACATTAAGGATCGCAGCCTGACCAACCTGCAGTTGCCGCTGGATGTCCACAGACTCTGCATTGGCGGCAGCAGTGGAGACAGGGGCAGGGGGCGCGGTGCCTGGCAGGAAGGAGACATGCTGTGACCGGGCACGCTGGGAAGGGACACGAGCAAGTGGGAGGCGGCTGGTGGAAACTGAGGGGGCGGTGCGAGGTGTTGTTCCGCTTCCAGCTGCTGGTGCAGCCTCCGCCCACTCGGAGACATCGTCCCCGGACCTGTCAGCTTCGTAGTCTGATGTGCCAGTCGACAGGTCCTCGGCCACACTCTCCTCCGCCTCTGTCCCACTCGATGTGCCAGCCCCGATGTCACGGCTGGCACTGGTGCTCGGTCCCTCCGCCTGGTCTGTGTCCATGTCTCCCTCTGTGTCCCCCGACGATGCTGTGGGCAGGGTGGAGAGACAGAAATTATTCAGACACCTGTACACATCTGTCACATGAGTCCAATCTACATAGGTAACATTGCATGGCCTGAAAAGGAAGATCCCTAACATCTACTGAACAGGGTACCGATGTAGGGCATGCAACACACAGTTGGTTGAGCCACCATGCCACTGAAATACCATGGAGAGCATGAGACAATAGCTAAACACAGGAAAAGGAGTCTGACATAGCACCCAGGCCCTGGGGACAATCCAGCACTGCATCTGCACCACACAGCGTTGGCGAAAATACCGATGACCAGGGACCATATCCATGAACTTGAGACACATGCTGCATAGGTAATGCTGAAAACATGCACAACATGACTCGGTCACTGCACATTGCGTGTGTGTCCAGGCACATCACACACTGCCCAGACCCAGCAAGTGGTAATCAGGATTTAACACATAGGCATTGCCCGCCCCAACAAGACCCTACACGAGGCAAATTGTTGAGACACAGGTGGCACCAACATCTCATAGTCTGGGTGATACACACAGGGGCAGGCAAAAAGCGAGATTGAACGCCAAACAGCCAAGGTGCGCCTGTACAAATAATGTGGTACCAGTGCCCATCCTCAGATGAGTATAGCAAGACACACAGGCACTGGCAACTGTGAGTATGAAGAAGGACAATCAGGTCAGGCTGCACAGTGGACACCTGTACAAAATAGCACGTCTATATACATGGTGACAGGGGACAATGGCAGAGAGCACAACTTACGCTGTAGACACTGACAGTGGCCACGTTTATGATGACACATACACCACTGAGGAAAAGGTGCCCCAGGGGACAGTAGTGGGCACGCAACTACATGCTACTGAATGGTAATGACTGCAACACACGTCACCATCCCTGCACTATGTGTATCGCACACTCATGCACATCATGTCACAGGCCACTACATGGGACATGCGCGCTGTAAGGCATGACACATGAGAGACCAACTCCCATGTCTGGAGTCAGCATCAGTGCCAACTGATATGGAACCCACATGCAGTGAACTTGACAGTGCACAGGCAATGTCCCACAACCTGTTACACACCACCCCCACACATGATGCTACAGACATTGTTCCCGTGGACAAAGCGCCAGCCTACATTACCCTGTGGAGGAGTGACTACACACAGACCAGGGAACACATTGCAAGGAGGGGAAGGGTGGCAGGGGCACAGCGCTATACTGGGGCAAACAGGATCTGCACAGCACCTTTAAACCCTGCCAGTGAATTCATGCTACTGTGCCCTTACAAATGCCGGTGACACACAACAAACACACATGTACCTACCCCCTTCCGGCTGCTGCATCGCCTGTAAGCGCCTCTCCAGGTCTGGAAAGACCACCGGCAGCACACGCCTGTGGAGGTGGCTCAGACGGCGGCGGCCGCGGTTCTTGTGGCTCTCAGGTGAGTCCCCCAGCAGGAGCCGTGCAATCCTCCGCGTCCAGCACCGGATATCCTGCCAGCGTTTCCTCACCTGGGGAAGGCTCCGCCTCCGACCATCCACACGCCTCACGGCACTGACGGCGGTCAGCCAGATCTGCTCCTTGGCAGTGGCGCCTACCTGTGAGGTAGAACAAGTGACACCACATCAATACACCAGCCACATGGCACAGAGAGACATATGGGTACAAATTAGCTGGTTACAACAAGGCATGTCATGCAGCCAACGCATTGCACCTTTGTCATAGGGACATCATCCCCTGTTGAGGGGAAAAAGCACTACGTGCCACAGTGGGTACACAGGTGGAATGATGGCAATGTCACAATCAATGATCAAGGCTCACACTGTGCATCACACCCACCCCTCCTGTCTCAGGGCACTGCTGTTAGTGACAGGCACACACCCCTCCTGTCTCAGGGCACTGCTGGGAGCACACTGTACCCACCCCTCCTGTCTCAGGGCACTGCTGGGAGCACTCTGTACCCACCCCTCCTGTCTCAGGGCACTGCTGTGAGTGATAGGCCCCCACCCCTCCTGTCTCAGGGCACTGCTGGGAGACATCAGGCACCCCCCCCCTGGGACCCCCCCGACAGTACATGGCATGTGTGTTACACCTGGACGCAATGGCAGAAGTCACAGTCACAACATAGGGACAGTCTGTGGCAGTGGCCTATGCACTCACCTGATACCCTGGTCGCCCATACAGCATGGGGTACTGTGGGAGGATCACATCCAGCAGAGCCATGTTCTCCTCCAGGGTGAATGGCTGTGTCCTCTCCACAGCCCTTGACATGGTTCCAGGGAATCAGTAGCAGCAGCTGGGTCGACGAATGCAAAGATGTGCAGGCAAGTGCTCCCTCATGGGACCTGGCTGCCTTATATGTGCCCTTCTGCCCAGTCTCATGCACAGGAGTACAGAGAGATTGGTCACTCACATTTGCATCCTATGTTTCCACCAATCCCTACAAACCTAGCAGTCTGTGTGTTCTCTATCGGTTTCATTCTCCTGCATGATGTCAGCCCCACAAACACATTGCAACAAAGTAGACAAATTCCAACTGACTTCTGCTGTGCACCTTCCAGAACAATTTCGAATTTTGAACTTGGTCTCCATGACAACCAGCATGCATGTAGGCCTTAATACTTGTCCCCTATGTAATTTGGAGCATCACACACAGGTACGGTGCGTGTGGGGGCCCTAGGGCACCCCAAATGCATGGCAACGGCCCGTACATGCATGCCTACCCTCTCCATCACTATGGGTCTGCACGCGTATGCGTACCCGTAGTGGTACGGACCGTACACTCGCATCTACGCTCTCCATCACTATGGGTCTGCACGCGTATGCGTACTCGTAGTGATAGTGAGCGTAGATGCGAGTGTACGGTCCGTACCACTACGGGTACGCATACGCGTGCAGACCCATAGTGATAGTGAGCGTAGATGCGAGTGTACGGTCCGTACCACTACGGGTACGCATACGCGTGCAGACCCATAGTGATAGGGCCGTACACTCGCATCTACGCTCACTATCACTATGGGTCTGCACGCGTATGCGTACCCGTAGTGGTACGGACCGTACACTCGCATCTACGCTCTCCATCACTATGGGTCTGCACGCGTATGCGTACTCGTAGTGATAGTGAGCGTAGATGCGAGTGTACGGTCCGTACCACTACGGGTACGCATACGCGTGCAGACCCATAGTGATAGTGAGCGTAGATGCGAGTGTACGGTTCGTACCACTACGGGTACGCATACGCGTGCAGACCCATAGTGATAGGGCCGTACACTCGCATCTACGCTCACTATCACTATGGGTCTGCACGCGTATGCGTACCCGTAGTGGTACGGACCGTACACTCGCATCTACGCTCTCCATCACTATGGGTCTGCACGCGTATGCGTACTCGTAGTGATAGTGAGCGTAGATGCGAGTGTACGGTCCGTACCACTACGGGTACGCATACGCGTGCAGACCCATAGTGATAGTGAGCGTAGATGCGAGTGTACGGTCCGTACCACTACGGGTACGCATACGCGTGCAGACCCATAGTGATAGGGCCGTACACTCGCATCTACGCTCACTATCACTATGGGTCTGCACGCGTATGCGTACCCGTAGTGGTACGGACCGTACACTCGCATCTACGCTCTCCATCACTATGGGTCTGCACGCGTATGCGTACTCGTAGTGACACGGACCGTACACTCGCATCTACGCTCGCCATCACGATGGGTACACATACGGCAGCACTCCCACAGTGATTTGGGAACATGCACAGGCCCTCTCAGCAGCAGTACGGCGGATTTTACACATCACTGTGGTGATAGGCGACACACATGTAGGAATAGGGCGGACATACTTGTCCATGGATGGACATACTTGTCCAGGAATGGACATCAAGGCATCGTCTGTGCATTACCACATGTGTGGGGCACAGGTGTCACAGGCTGTGATGTGGAACATGCCTCCTGAGTGGAGAAGGCACCAGATGTATGATGAGATGTGTACATGTGTACTGTGTGAGGGTGCAATGTGTGCCAGGCATGCCCTTGACTCCTTTGCCATGTGTGCATGTGGGACTGCGCACTTGCGGTGAGCGTCACTGGCATGGCACCGACACCAACACACGGAAGTGTCCCATGATGCCAGGTACAGGGTTCATGACACATGACTTATCACTACCCACAGTGCACAATGTGACTATGCCATATATGTGTCCGGGATTTACATCAGGTTGATGTTGTAGCACCCTCAAAAGCTGCAGCCGTTGCAGCAACCAACATGTGGCTGTGTGTAGATTGTCATTGCACACTGTTCCCAACACCATGCCACATGTGTTCTCGGATGTGAGGTGCACATGTATGCAAGGGACACGGAGTAGCGTGACAAGGCCATGTCAGCAAACTCACAAGGAATGTGTGGTGAGTCATGACATGTGCACCTTCATGGCAAGGTGTGTGGGCTGGACTAGTGTAATGTCATGTGACCTGTGGCTCAAGTGTTCCGCTGCCAGTCTCTGCAATCGGCATCACACTTCTGCTGATGTGTGGGTGTATGTCACTCCTGTCTTGCGTCGGGCAGTGCACTTGCACTGGGACACAGCTATTTCCATGGCGTGGCATGGGGAGGTTCTCAATCACCGTGTGTAGCTGGGTCTTGGAAGGAGTGTCACCTTGCATCCATACGTGTCCTGGGCATGTAGCACATGCCTGACTCCCTATGTGGCATGTGTGTATTGCCAGATTTACATGTGCTCAGTAGACATGAGTTGTTCTCGTAGTGCACTCACTCTTCCTTGTCACTTCCAAATTACTGCAGAGCGCCTCCTGTTGCCCGAAGAATTCCAGACTTGGCCACCATGCAGGAGAATGACAGGATCCGGCTCTACCGCTTCACCCAACCGTTGATTCTGGAGCTGACGGCGAGACTGGCACCACACCTGCAACCGCAGCACAGGTATCCTACGGCACTGACACCCCAGCTGAAGGTAATGGCTGCCCTACATTTCCTTGCCACGGGTACCTTCCAAAATACCATAGCTCATGTTGGTGGCATGTCCCAGAGCATGTTCAGCGGTGTGCTGCATGATTTCTTGGAGGCCATGTTGATTCACCTGGATGACTTCATCAAGTTCCCAACCCCTGAACAGATGACTGAGGTCAAGCGTGGTTTCTATGCCCTGGGAGGGATGCCCCATGTCATTGGGTCCATAGATGGGACACATGTAGGTTTGGTACCACCACACGCACGGGAGGTGGCGTACCGCAATCGGAAGCACTACCACTCCATCAATGCCCTTGTGGTGTGTCTGTCCAACATGGTGATTTCACATGTCTGTGCTCGTTTCCCAGGATCAGCACACGATGCCTACATCATGAGGCGTAGCGGGATGCCTGATATGATGATGCAGCTGCGCAACGAACGAGCATGTGTTGTTGGTGGGTACAGTCTGTCTGTCCTGTATTCTGTTTGGCCGAGCAGCACTACCGCTTCGCCAGTTCTAATGATGTCCATGTGCTTCCCATGTAGGGGACGCTGGCTATCCCAACATGCCTTGGCTGCTGACACCTCTCCGCAACCCCATCACGCCGGCCCAGCTCCGCTACAACACCGCCCATGGCCGGACAAGGCGAGTGATAGAGAGGACGTTTGGCATGCTGAAGAGCCGATTCCGGTGCCTCCACAAGACCGGCGGCGCACTCCCATATGCCCCGGCAAAGGTTTGCAAGATCTTCATGGTCTGCTGCATGCTGCACAACATGGCAGTTGAAAGAGCTGTGCCACTCATCCTGAATCAACATGACGAGGACCATCCACCCGTGGAGGACGAAGGGCTTGGCAATGGGGCTAGTGATGTGGAGGATGTGGAGCCGCAAGAGGACATCCGGACTCGGCTCATACGCGACTTCTTTGCTTAGTGGTGAGTACCAGTGTCTGAGTGTGCACGCCTTGGTCCCCGTGTGGCATGTGTTGTGATGTGTGTGTCCACCTGCATGTATGGCACGTGAGTCAGAGGTGTGTGTGGGTGTGTCACTGGAGTGATGGTGGCAGTGATGGTAGTATTTCCCCAGTCATAATTATGACCTAGCATGTTGTCATCCATACATGTGTCGAGTCAATGCACATGCAAGTGGCTGTGCTTTTTGTGGCTGACTTCTTGTGTGTCTCTCTTCCCCAGGTACCTGCGCATGCCATCTGCTGGTTGCATTGTTGTGGCACTGCTATTCCTCATGGACATGGCATCGTGGGCTGACTCAGCGTTACAGGCACGGACACGTTTGGAAGTCTCCATGGGGTAAGGGATGCATCTGGGGTGTATTGGGTGTGGCAGTTGTTCACGATGTGTGCACACTGCCCAGGTCGGGGTTTGGTTCCTCTGCAGTCATGTTGCATCCCCATGGGACACGACATGCAGCTGGGTACACCAGAATAGATGGGCTGCCTGGTTGTCAGTCATCAGTGATGGGATGGTGGATTGTGATGATGGCATCAATGTGTGTGACACTGCCCTCGGACACATACGGTTGACATTGGCTTGACATGGCGTGGGACTTCCACATCAGCGGATCTATGGTGTATGGCAGGCTCTCCGTGTGCAGCTGTGGGTATTTAGCTGTTAGCCGACGCTTGTGTGCCAGTACCATGGCTATCACGCATTTGTGCTGCAGAAGGGGGGTGCCAGTGTTTGAGCCACATGTTACTCCACATGATGTGTTCATGTGTACTTCAAGTTGCCTCTGCAATCCCAAAAACATGACTATTAAAGGTGTCCCTATGCCTCCAAGGTGCCTCTGCTCAGTCAATGCTGGTGTGTTGGCACGGTGCATCCTGCATGTCTGGCATGGTATTCCCAGATTGTGGCTATGTGTCAATGTGTCGAGTGGCAAGATGCAAGCTGTGTGTGTGTGATGAGACTGTGTATTGGGCATGATGTCCATGACTGTGTGGGTAGTGTGACATGTGCCATCCCCATGCATCCAACGTTGTCCAGGCCCCCATTCTCTGCATCCACCGGACTCAAGCTTGCAGGACATGGTTCTGCCACCTGTCTACACGTACCTGGGTGCCCCCCAGGACACGGGCCAGGTTCCCTGACCTCTGCGCATGACTGTTGCTGTACTCAATGTGTCTGTCAGCACGGTTGTTCGGCCACCCCCTCAGCTGGTTCTGCACATCACGGGTGTGTATGGTGCTCCATGTCTGTCTTGCCTAATAAACTGTGACCCATGTGTCCTGTGCCAGACTCAGGCCCCAGGGTGTGGATGGTTGAAGTGAACAGATGACTCAGGCATGTTTAGACTGTACAAGACACATGTTAGGTAATAATGCTACCAGCAGGCATCTACTCTTAATAGTGTGATTTATTAGGGGGGGGGGGGACAAAGTGGGGGGCTTTCCGGGATTAGGGAATCCAAAGTTCAGTAGGGGAGTTGGTGTCCTTGCCATTGGAAATCCTCAGAGTCCATGCCACAGTCTTTGTCAACATTGGTCAGCCAGTGACCAGCAGGGCCATGTGGCAGAGAATGTCTCTTGATGCTGTGATGCTGTTGCTCCAGTAGGCCAGGTGCCAGGCCAGGTGTCCTGGGAGATGGTGATGTAGCAGCCACCCTCACGGTCCTTTCCGTGGACGACCCGGCTTCCTGCGGGGAACCTCAGCAGCAGGCCGTGACGACGTCTGGGATGCTCCGTCGGATGTTTCCTCCTCCTCCTCATGATCCCTCCCTGTGGGTGGTGATGTTCTCCGCCTTCTGGCACAGGGAGGGTCGGCCATGGTGTCGGCCATCCGACGGAGTTCAGCGTGAATCCCCTGGGACGCCGTCACTTGCTCAGCCTGTCTGTCCTCCATCCTCCGTTGGTGTAGCTGTAGACAGGCTATTAGCTCCGCATGTTGCTGGGCCTGCTGGACCTTGATCCCCTCGAGGACGGACACAACCTGGGCCATGCCCGTGGTATCCTGCCGGTATGAGTCCAGGATGTTACGGACATGTGAAAATACCGGATCCCCAGCCAACTGGTCAGGCTCGCGCCTCCGCCGTCCTCCACTCCCACCACCCCTGCCCACTTGCGTCTGGCCTGCACTTGTGGGCCCATCGGGTCTCCGGGACCCCTGAGGGGTGGCATTGGCGTTGTCGCCTGCCTCCTCCTGGGTGCCCGGGACACCGTGTCCCTCCTGGCGAGCCTGGCTGCATTGTGGTGTTGGGGCAGGGATCCTGGGTGTCTCCTGGGATGTGGCAGGAGTGGGGGTGGTGGTTGGCACGGTTGTACCTGACGCAGGTGCTGCAGGTGGTTGGACACCAGAGGGGCCAGGTCGGTCGGGGTCGTCCGCAGAGTGGTGAGAGTGGTCGCTGCCGGTGGGATCGGTCTCCTGCAGATCCGGGTCCTGTGAGTGTTCCCCCCCAGTGTTGGGGGGTGCAGCACGACGTTGACCTGTGTGTGAGAGAGAAAATGTTAATTTTGATCCATGCAACATCCATGTTTCATCCGTTACAAAGTTGGCACATTTCCTCTTGGAATTAGGATCTGTCTTGCATTCCACTCACAGTGCACTTGTGCATGTGTGTGTCCCTTGGGCACCAATTTGGCCCCTTTAACTATGTGTGGCACAGTCTTACTTGCTGCGTCAAGTGTGACTGCAGTCAGCAGTGGAGTGTGCATGTGTGCCGAGCTATGCATTTGCGCCTTCCTTGTAGCACTGTATATGTGCACATGGAGTGGATCCACACACTCATATGATGCAGGTGGCTGTCCTTGTGCTCGTGTACAGGTTGTGACATGGCCCTGCGTTTTGCCATGATGAAGAGGGGGGGTTCTGGCACTGGCCACCCTTGTCTACATGCACGCAGTCCACCTGCTGACGAGCAGACATTCCCACACACCACAGGACTGATTTGCTCTCCCTGTGTCTCCCTCCTTCTCTGTCCCCCTCTCCCTCCCTCTCTGTCCCCCTCTCCCTCCCTCTGTGTCCCCCTCTCCCTCCCTCTGTGTCCCCCTCTCCCTCCCTCTGTGTGTCAGCCTCCTCCCTCTGTCCATCTTCCTGTGTCTCCCTCCCTCTGTGTCCCCCTCTCCCTCCCTCTGTGTGTCAGCCTCCTCCCTCTGTCCATCTTCCTGTGTCTCCCTCCCTCTGTGTCCCCCTCTCCCTCCCTCTGTGTGTCAGCCTCCTCCCTCTGTCCATCTTCCTGTGTCTCCCTCCCTCTCTGTCCCCCTCTCCCTCCCTCTCTGTCCCCCTCTCCCTCCCTCTCTGTCCCCCTCTCCCTCCCTCTGTGTGTCAGCCTCCTCCCTCTGTCCATCTTCCTGTGTCCCCCTCCCTCTCTGTCCCCCTCTCCCTCCCTCTCTGTCCCCTTCTCCCTCCCTCTGTGTGTCAGCCTCCTCCCTCTGTCCATCTTCCTGTGTCTCCCTCCCTCTCAGTCCCCCTCTCCCTCCCTCTGTGTCCCCCTCTCCCTCCCTCCGTGTGTCACCCTCTGTCACCTTGGCCCAGCTTCCTGGGCACACACTGTTAGCAGATCTTTGAGTGGCCCTTGGCCTGTTGATGTGAGTTTGTTTCTGATCTCCAGGCACCCATTTTGTCTGCTGTGTGTCTGTGCGCTGCTGCTGTGGTGGTGTGTGCTGCCACTCTTTCACACTGTTGGCTGTTCATTAGCTGCTGGCATGTGCAAAACAGTGCCTTCACCCCCATGTGTTGATGCAAGGCATCCGCCATTTGCTGGCAAGTCATTCCTGTGTTGGGACACAGTGTTTGTCTGGCTGTGACCTAGGCCATATGGGCAGAGGGCATTGTTGTCTGCTTTGGAGTCGCACTATGTGATTCTTGGTGCCCACCCTCCCGCCATCCGGGTTACCGTGTCATGTGTTGTTGTCTTCTGTGGCCTGTGACTTGACATTGTCCAGCTGGGTGCATGGGGCATGGTGGCAGCAGTGGCATGTGCCTGCTCATGGAGTGTGGTTGAGTAATGCGATGGCTTGTGGTGGTTGCGTGCCTGTTATTAATTTTGGTTGTGGTTGCAGTTCCCCCCATGTGAGGTGCGTTGTTTGTGTACTCACCCGGGTCTCGGAGTCCTTCTACTCCTTCAACTGCCTCCACCGGCAGTATGGCCATCACCCTCTCCTCCCAGGGATGGTACTGTACGGGTCTGCGGGAGGGCCCTCCTCCGGTGGCGTTGGCCTGGTCGTGTTCCTCCTGTCTCTTGGCTCTGACCCTCCTCCGCAGATCGTACCACCTGTTCTGGCAATCCTGCTTGGTCCTCCTGGTGTCCGCAACAGCATTCACAGCATCGACGATGGTCTGCCACATGGCTGTTTTGGCTGCCTGGCTGGTGCTTCTGACCAATGTTCCAAAGATCTGTGGCTCGACTCTGAGGATTTGATCAACAAGGACCTCCAACTCTCGGTGACTGAACTTTGGATTCTTGGTAGTGGGCATGGTGAGGGGTGTGGGTGGGGATGGTGTGGGTGTGGGGGGTGTGTGGATGTTGGGGGGGGGTGTGGATGGTTGTGTGTGTGTGTGAATGTGATGAGAGGGTGTTTGTGAGGGTGGTCGTGTGAAGGTGTGCAAGTGTAAGATGTGGTGTCGCTTGTAGTCTGGTTCTGTGGTGTCTGGCAGCAGTGGGTCTGTTGCAAAGGCTCATGGTTTGTGTGTGTGGGCCCTTTTTATTGGTCCATGGGTGGGTGTGGCAGTGTTTGAATTTTGGGTGGGTGTGTTATAAGGAGTGGTGGTGTATTGGGCCTCTGTTTGTTTTTGACAGTTGCAGGTCAGTGATTGTGTTATTTTAGTGGTTGTTGGCCATGTTTAGTGGCTGTGTGCCTTTCGAATGGTGTATTGTTGAGTTGTTTTGTTTTGTCCTTGTTGTGTACGTGCGTTTTGAGCGTGTGTACGGTGTGTACATGGGCCATTTGGTTGTACGATTTGGTCCTTGTGTGTGGCTTTGTACGACTCGTACATGCGGTTGTGATGTTGGGGCATGGGGTGCGCTCCGTACTTAGGAGGTTGTGTTGGGGGTGCGCCAGGAACGTACTGGGGTGGGGGTACGACTGGAACGTACTGGGGTGTACATAGACGGTGGTACGACACGTACAGGGGTGGGGGGGTGTACATTGACGGTGGTACGACACGTACTGGGGTGGGGGGTGTACATTGACGGTGGTACGACACGTACTGGGGTGGGGGGGTGTACATTGACGGTGGTACGACACGTACTGGGGTGGGGGTACGACTGGAACGTACTGGGGTGTACATAGACGGTGGTACGACACGTACAGGGGTGGGGGGGTGTACATTGACGGTGGTACGACACGTACAGGGGTGGGGGGGTGTACATTGACGGTGGTACGACACGTACAGGGGTGGGGGGTGTACATTGACGGTGGTACGACACGTACTGGGGTGGGGGTACGACTGGAACGTACTGGGGTGTACATAGACGGTGGTACGACACGTACAGGGGTGGGGGGGTGTACATTGACGGTGGTACGACACGTACAGGGGTGGGGGGGTGTACATTGACGGTGGTACGACACGTACAGGGGTGGGGGGGTGTACATTGACGGTGGTACGACACGTACTGGGGTGGGGGTACGACTGGAACGTACTGGGGTGTACATAGACGGTGGTACGACACGTACAGGGGTGGGGGGGTGTACATTGACGGTGGTACGACACGTACAGGGGTGGGGGGGTGTACATTGACGGTGGTACGACACGTACAGGGGTGGGGGGGTGTACATTGACGGTGGTACGACACGTACTGGGGTGGGGGTACGACTGGAACGTACTGGGGTGTACATAGACGGTGGTACGACACGTACAGGGGTGGGGGGGTGTACATTGACGGTGGTACGACACGTACAGGGGTGGGGGGGTGTACATTGACGGTGGTACGACACGTACAGGGGTGGGGGGGTGTACATTGACGGTGGTACGACACGTACTGGGGTGGGGGTACGACTGGAACGTACTGGGGTGTACATAGACGGTGGTACGACACGTACAGGGGTGGGGGGGTGTACATTGACGGTGGTACGACACGTACAGGGGTGGGGGGGTGTACATTGACGGTGGTACGACACGTACAGGGGTGGGGGGGTGTACATTGACGGTGGTACGACACGTACTGGGGTGGGGGTACGACTGGAACATACTGGGGTGTACATAGACGGTGGTACGACACGTACAGGGGTGGGGGGGTGTACATTGACGGTGGTACGACACGTACAGGGGTGGGGGGGTGTACATTGACGGTGGTACGACACGTACAGGGGTGGGGGGGTGTACATTGACGGTGGTACGACACGTACTGGGGTGGGGGTACGACTGGAACGTACTGGGGTGTAGGTAGACGGGGCTATGACACGTACTGGGGTGGGGGTGTGGCTCGAACGTACTGGGGTGTAGGTACACGGGGGGTACGACACGTACTGGGGTGGGGGTACGACTGGAACGTACTGGGGTGTAGGTAGACGGGGCTGTGACACGTACTGGGGTGGGGGTGTGGCTCGAACGTACTGGGGTGTAGGTACACGGGGGGTACGACACGTACTGGGGTGGGGGTGCGACTGGAACGTACTGGGGTGTACATAGACGGTGGTACGACACGTACAGGGGTGGGGGGGTTTACATTGACAGTGGTACGACACGTACTGGGGTGGGGGTACGACTGGAACGTACTGGGGTGTACATAGACGGGTGGGGGTATACATATACGGGGGGTACGTGTCGGACGTACGGGGGCTGGGGGGAGTGTTGGGCGCGTATGCGGGCACATGTCTCCATGGTTGCTATTGGTGTTCGGTGCGGACGGTGTTTTTTCAATACGGTTGTAGGCTCGGACGCACGGGATGGATCGTGATTCCTCGGTCGGACTTGGATTTTTACGTTTGTAAGGTAAATCGTCCGAGGACGTGTCGGACACATTTTCCGACCCGAGGACGTGTGGGGAATGATTCCCGGTGCGGGTCGTATGGACTTTTTACCATGCGAATCGTGATTGCCAGTTCGTACGGCACTTGTACGATTCGTACGGTAAAAAGACCCGATACGAGTCGCACGGGGGAATTTTTTACCGGATCGTGATCGGCACCTTACAGTGAAAACTCCATATTAAAGGCGCTAACCTCTCTAAAACCCTCCAATCATTTCACAGACCCGCTCCCGGATAATTATTTAATAGACTTCATTCCCCTTGTACTACCTCTCTGGACCAAGATCATAAAAACGTCCCTCCTTCAAGGACTCATTCCAGACAGCCTGAAAACAGGTCAGATGTCGCCTATCCAAAAGAAAACAACAGCTGACCCCTTGGACCCTAATAACTATCGTCCGATTTCTAGCATACCTATGCTAGCCAAACTCCTGGAAAAATGTGTTAACTTGCAGATTAACAGGCACATTGATCAATTCAACCTGCTGAACCAATTTCAATCAGGCTTCCGTGCAGGTCACAATACCGAATCAGCCATGACACATGTAATTGACGACGCTCTAAAAATCCTGGACCAAAATGAGGCCTGCTTACTCATCCTTCTCGACCTCTCGTCAGCATTTGACACCGTCAAAAACGACAACATGCTTGAACTCCTGAAACACAGAATGGGATTGTCTGGTACTGTATTTAACTGGTTCTCCTCTTTCCTTCAAAACAGATCCCAAAGATTCAAGGTCAACCAATCCCTGTCCAACCCCATGCCAGTCACTTTAGGAGTTCCACAAGGCTCCTCCCTCTCACCGGCCCTCTTCAACCTTTTTATGGAACCCCTTACCGATCTTCTCAGCCTCGCCAAGATTCACTTCCATATGTATGCAGACGACACCCAAATCTACATCAAGATCCACTCACTTGATGACATCAAATCTCTCAACTCCACTCTACAAAAAACCCAAACATGGCTGGCCGAAAACCATTTGAAACTAAACGCCCTCAAAACTGAATTCCTCTTAATCGCTGCCCCTAACAAAACTCCCACTATCCTGGACTGGCTGAAGCACTTAACAGCTCTCACAGGACAACCTCTCATCGTTGACTCAGCGAAATCACTAGGGATAACGCTTGACAGCAACTTAAAGATGCAGAAGCATATCAGCGCTTCCACAAAAGGAACCAACTTCCACCTGAAGACCCTGCGAAAACTGAAACCCTTTCTGCCAGCCGTCGATTTCAAACAAGCAGTGCAAGCCCTAGTTATACCTAGAGTGGAATACGGGGCGGTAACCTTATGCGGCCTCCCAAGGTCATCGACAGCCCCACTAAGAGCCACTATCAACTCAGCTGCGAGACTCATCACGGGTTCAAAGAGAAACTCTCACATATCCCCAGACCTAAGAGCCCTCAACTGGCTACCATTTGAAGCTAGAATTAATCTTAATATCGTTTGTATGACGCACAAAGCCCTACACCACAATTCCCTGGTCTACCTAGCTCAGAAACTGGAGCTCTCTTCAGGCAGCAGAGCCTCCAGGAGTGCCAAGACACTTCTTCTAAAACCACAACGATTTGTCAAGAAAAAAAACCTATATCTGTTCATTCTCTGGTATGGCTCCTAGGATCTGGAACGCTTTGCCCACTGAAACAAGAACAAACCCGTCATTGGCCTTCTTCAAGAAAGAAGTGAAAGCGATCCTCATGGCTAAATTCACGTGAACTCTGGCGTATTGCTAGCCTTACTGTATATTATAACTATCTACGTCTTTGTGCTCAATAGCTGTCATTTTGTCTTGTATATGCTACATATAGCTGTTCACCTATATCTGTGTTTGCTACACCTTGCTTTCTTCATTTTACTGTAAAGTGGTCTGATACCCGCAAGGGTCTTGTTCGCGCTATATAAAACCCTAAAAATAAATAAAAATAAATGGAGTGTTGTATGTGGAGCGGTACAGGGCCATGCAAAGCTCACCTTGCAGCATCGGCCCGTGGCGGGCCAGCCAGAGTGCTTCTGTGAATGACATGTTCCTCAGCAGTGGAGGAGTTCAGTCCGCAGTCTGATATCTGTGTCATGAGTGACCAGACAGAATATGGTAGTTCATGTCGGGGTCCAAGGGGAGTGTCGCAGAATGCATCAGGGGACACTGGAAGGGGATGATGCTGAGGGCAGAACCAAGCATTAACAGGCCATATGGCGGACATGGATGCTACCGCTTCCTTATGACCACGAGGCCAGATTGAGCCACATCTTAGTCCTCTGCTGTTTCTTGTGCCTCACATGTGGGTGGTGGTGGTCTGTCTCCAGCACTGTGTGGCAGTGACACCGCAGGGGCCGAAGGTGGAATGTCTGATGCACTGTGTGGCACTGACACATCAGTGACCGGAGATGTGGATGGAGTGGTAGCAGCAGCATGCATCGGCACCAGGCCTTGTGGCAGCAATGCCTTGAGGTTGGTCTTTATGGCATTGAGGGACCCAGCCAACTCTCGCTGGTGTGCAGCCGTGTCAGCCGCTGTTTCCGCACGCTTACGCTCCCTGTCCTCCATGAGCCTCTGCATGAATCCCAACTCCCGGGCGAGCTCGCTGGCGCCACTATGACTGGACAGTAGTTCTTGCCTCAGGACCCTAGCGATGTCGGACATGGTTCGTTGGAGAGCATGGAGCAGACTGACGGTGTCCGTTAAGGACTGTGAGTGGTCCCTGATGGGACTTAGACACCCACGTATGGAATCTAGTTTGTCTGCCATGCGGTCGAACCCCACCTGCACCTGTTCGGCCAGCTTCTCCTGGTACCCCAACACACGGAGTTGGAAGGCCATGTGTTGGTCGTGGGGCTCCTGGGAGTCAGCCGTGGTGGTGGGTGCTACCTGCTGTGGGTATTGTGCAGGGGGTGGGTTCTCCTCGTAGTAGCTGGGCTGCCCTGCTCCTGGAAGTGGGCTCTGAAGGCTCTCCAGAAGCTGTTGGAGGGCATCAGAGTCGATGGTCTGGTTGTCCTCTTCATCATCAGAGAAGAGTGGTTGGGACTGCTCTGCAGAGGGTGTTGAATTTCCCTCTGCAATGTGAAGGGGAGATGCAGTTTAACATTGTGTTCTCATGTATGTTGACGCATTGAACATGTTTACATGCAGACTGAATGACAGTGTACATTGTGACAGTTTGTGGGGAGCTGCCTATGTGATGTGGGACAGTGGACATTTCAACCTCTTCACGGATGTGTGTTTGTACTTGTACATTGTCAACTCACGTTTCCCTGCGATGCCATATGTGATTGGCCAGTTACTGCACACAAGCGGGACCAGTTGTGTCCCCTGTTCTGTTGTGGACGTATTGCGGATTGTGCCACATTGTTGTCAATGTTGTTGTGCTCTGCATGTGATGCGTGTGCCGCATTTTGGGGGAGGTGCCCCTGCAGCTCTGAGTTGGCTGCCCCTGATCCCTTACATGCGGTGTGCCTCTGCCTTCTGTGCTTATACAGTGCTGGGATGTGGCATTCGTGGGTGCATTGGTAACTTGGTGGGAGTTTGGGGACTGGGGCATGGTTTGTCTGATGATGTGCTGTGCTTACTTGTTCACGTGTGCCATTGTGCCATTCTCCCCCGTCCCCCCAGTCCCTGTTCGTTACTCACCCTTTTGCTGTGGTGTCCGGTCCTGTTGAGCAGTGTCCGGGCCCCCAACTCCTGCCACCATCTCCCCACTGATGACTGTGGACACCATTTCCTCCATTTCGTCCAGCTCCTCTTGTGGCGCTGGACTGCCACCTCCAGTCTGCATTGCTGCCTTCTGGTTGTTTGCGAGTTTCTGCTTGGTTTTGCGCTTCACATCATTTCAGCACCTCTTGACCTTGTCCATTGTCCTCTTCAGCACTCCGACTGCATTCACCTTGTCCACGATGGTCTGCCACATTCCATTTTTAGTTGCCAGTGACACAGTGGAGGTGGCGAACGGTAGTTGATGGTGTTCTATCACCTCCGTTATCAGGATCTTGTTTTCTTGCGGACTGAACCTTTTGATCCTACTCTTCTTGTCCTTGCCCTTCCCTGACTCCAAAGTCCCAGGCTGGTCCTCCGGGGGGCTTGTGGGGTTCTGGTTGTCCTCTGCACTTGCTCCTGCTGACTCCATTGTGCTTCGCTGTTGTTTGGCTTTTGTATGTATTTTTTTTCACCTTTTGTAGAGCATTTTCCCGCATGTTGCGTGGGAATTGCAGGCCTGTGGCTGGTTTTTGCTGATTTTTGTATCGCAAATAGCGTCATCACTGCTTTTTTCGCGTTGGTGTTTTGCATTTTTGCGGCGTTGCATTGGTTTTTACACGTTGGTTTGACGCATTGTCGTGTGACTATCGCATGTTGCCGGCGGCTTAGGAATACCACGTTGACACAGAGTTATTTTCCTGCGATGGACTGCGATGTGGTGAGTTGCGATAAGCTATTCTTCCGGTAGTTACCACACATTCTTGAGAATATGCCCCCCTGTCTTTCAGCAGCTTTCCACGCTGGCACCTTCTGACTGACTTTCCTCCACACATTCTGGCCTTTCCGTAGCTTAACTGAGTAGGGATTTCCCTTCATGGTTAAACTGAATCTGCTTTGATATATTTTGAGGCAACTCTATAACAGTTTATCTTTTCATTTATGATTTTGAGTAGCTTTGAATTTATATTGACTATTGCATTCATATGTTGGCTATTGACTTTCTACTAATTGATGGTTTGAATTTGTAACTTTGCTAATCTTTTAAAAAACCATTCGTGGTCTGCAAATCTAATACTCTTTATGGGGCCAAATTTACTTTACATTATTTAATTGTATTGATTGCTACGACAGCCTCAGTTCAGAACTAAAGAGCTATCAGAGTGCAGCCTGAACCTGAATTTGTACCACAAATGTGCATGGTGCAAAGTGCTACATCATGAGTTTCTGTCTCCTGCCAGGGTTGTGAAACTGGAGTCACACTGCAGAGTATCCTGAGGTTCTAGATGGCTCCAACTTGTTGGGGACTGCAATCACAGTGGGGCATGTTTTCATGGTGACTTGTACCAGTTTCCATCAGAATCCACTTGTGCATCATATTGAAGCTTGCTGGGAGTTGGAGTGCCAGAATTAATACTTGCTCATTCTATTTCCTCACCTACTGAATGTTTCTCTTTATTGGGTTTGGCTAGTCGAGGCACATTGCAGAAGGGTGTTTAAAGTTGCCATTTGTAGGCTTTGGTCTTGACTATGGATGCTAGCAACAGAGATTAGGATGCCAAGCTGCTCCTAAGGCCTGCATTCAAAATTTGGTGTTCACCTCCAACTAGAGGGACCTGAGATCTGTGTGAATGTCAACATAGCTCTTTTCTACCCAGCTCCAGGGAAAATCTCTATTTATTAAGGAACTGAACCAGACAACCAAATCATAAAGCAACTGGTAGACAGACACCAGATCTCTGCTACCATGATTGGAACTTCAAATGCATTGGGCATCCAATCTGCCATGTATGGAAAATGTTCAGCCTGATGCTCTGAGTAGATGGACTTTTCACCTTCATTCTGAGATGATCCAGGAGACTGTGTTACATTGGGACCTTTCTTGGTAGGCCATGTTCGCCTCAAGACAAAATGCTTTGCTCCTTCTATTTTGTTCAAGGAAGAGGGTGAAAGGAGCTTGGATGTACATTCCATGTCATTTGTTTGGCCTCATGGGCATTGTTGTGCCTTTTCTTATTTTCCTGTTCTTCCTAGAGTCCTTCCCAAAATCTGAAGTGAGTAGTCTTTGTAGCTCTGGTTACTCCTTGTTAGCCTTGCAACTCATGTTTCCCTCTTGCGCCCCTGTTGGCAGTCAGGTCACAATAGTCATTGTCTCTCTCTCTGCCATCGTGGCTAATTCTGTCCCGCTTGCACTTGTCTCATTTACGTCTGATGGCATTGAGTCTGTACTGGCAGGCTTTTGTGTTCTGGGGTGTCCCTGGAAGGGCCTTACAGTAGACCAGATGCTCTCTTTTGTATATCATCTGCCCAGGATTTTTTTCTTGTTCTGGTCCATACATCCTTGCTTGCCAAGCTGCACCATCTGATTGTTCTGGGAACAGGTATTGTGTCACTGGCTGGTTATGCATGCCTGCTTCTGAGGCGGTTTAAGCTTGCCTACATTGGGTCTGACTTACGGTGCTCTTGTGAGATGTTCTTCTCATTACTGAGGATCTGATAGGGGCTTCTTTTGGGCCTCTGGGGGATGTTTTTCCTTTATGTGTGATTGTGATCACCATTGCCTTTGCCAGGCTCCTATGTGAGTTGGAGGCTATTTGCAGGGAACCCTTCTTTAGATTTCTTTCTGAGGGCTGGAATTGCAGCAGGTTCATTGTTGCAGTCCACAGGTTCAGTCCTGTTTCCACATGTCCAAAGATGCACTGCTTCCTGCCCTGGGTCCTGATGAATGTGCTTCAACTGGCTTCTGTTTTCATTGACATGGCCTAGGGCATGATGTGTACATTTCTATGGCCCATATAGTTGGATGGATAACCTTATATGGTCAGTCTTAAGGGCTTACTATTCAATTGATGTACTGATCTTGGGCCTCTTCTCTTCTCTTATTGCATAGAAAGCAGTGGGGGTTGCCCTAAACATAAAAATGAAAAAAACAATGGGTTTGTTAGACACCAGTTTTTGGAAAAATTAGACTTGTATGTAAGGACTATGATGAGAAGCAGTAGAACTCAGAGTAATGAAGATTGCCGGTAAGTAATCTGGAATTTAGTGCTGTTTGTGTAGAGGCATTTCTTTTTTTTTATTATTATTAGCAGTAATCATCAGTATAAAACATGTATCTAAGGGAGATGAGCCTCTGTCACTTTGACAAATTTTACAATGCCTTCAGTAATAGAACAAGATGTAGTGTCATGTGAAGATAGGAGAGGATACATGTAATATAAACATTATAGACATGAACATCTTAAGTAAACGAGTGGTAAAAGTCGAAGACACAGCGATGTACTGAAATATATTGAAACATGTGCATGAACGTATATAGGGAGGAGGGGATAGTGAGGTCCAACTGGACCTCTATCACTAAGTGAGCGAGGGAAACCTCCAGTAGTCACATCTAAACTCGCTGTCATGGAGCCTCCGTTGTGAATTGTAACTACACACAGAACACGTGATCCAATAGGGAGTTACTGACGTGATGACACAGTATAATGAAATAGTTAAATAACAATACTAAAAGAATAATTACAAGAGAAGAAAAGAAAAGAGAGAAGAAATAAGAGTGACATCTCTTTCTAGGCATTCAGCGGTCAATCTGCTGAAAGTATGACCATACATTTGTTTACGTCTGTCCTTTCTCAGTAGAGTATCACAAATTCCCCTGATGGTCACACGTGCGCAGTCAGGGGAAGGAGGGCTGAGTGGATGGACAATGGCCAATGTATGTCCTACTCTAGAGGCATTGGTCAGGATTAGATACAGGGAGCCTATTTTTAGAAGCTGCCATTATGGAGATGGTTGGGAAGCTGAAGGGTGCTGGTGGATTAGGCGTTGGTTATATAAAAAGAAGTGAAGGTACAGGTTCGGTATCTGACCTCATGACTATCTCGTTTTCATAGTGCTGATAGTCTTTCACGGGGTCTGTGACGTCAGGAAAAAGGGATCAAATGCTTCCAAATTCTCCCAAGTTGCTTGAAGTTTATATATAAGCTGGCCATATTTTGTGCAACTCGGTCAGCCGCTTGCCATGGATGGGCAATTGCTGCAAACCCCAATGTTGCCATATATTGATTTTGGCTATGGCTGTTGTCAATAACCTCTGTAAGGGGAGTTCGCTGGTGTTATGTAGCATAACTAAATGTTGCAGCAGCTGGATGGGAGTACCAAAATGTTGAGTTAAGGGTATTCTCCACTTGCGACCATAGTAGCTCGATGTCTGGGCAGTTGTATAGAATATGAACGTTATCGCAGATGGGTCAGGTGCATCTTCAGCAATCGGAGTGGTGTAAGAAGCCCTCTCTAGATAGCTTCTGTGGAGGCGAGTACCAGTCCTGGACTGCTTTAATGATACAGAATGCCATTCAAGATTCTCTAGCACCTTTGTCTGACTTTGCCATCACGACCTCTCATTTTTTATCAGCATTAACCGTCTTTGCCAATGGAGGCAGAGTCGAGGCAGGAGATGTCGAGAAGGTATGTGCTGGGTTACCATGCTGTGTAAACGCTACGTTATGACCCAGTATTCCAGCAACAAGGATTGGGGAGTCAGGGGCGTCCAAAGATCTAGTCCCCAGGGCACTATGCAGACAATGTCTTAGTTGTGCATACTGCCACTTCTGTGAGGTGTGCAGTCGGAATTCCTTCCTAAAACTACCAAATGGTTTCATCTCTCCCGCATTTATGCCTACATTGTTCTTTAAAGGGGTGCCTCGATGCAATCGAGCATTGCTTTTCAGAGGTTTATGGGAGTGGTTCTAGATCCGAATATTATTCTGAGGCTCTGATTTCCTAATTAGCAGCCTGAAATTAATAGAATCATCATACAGCACATTTTTTATTCATCACTATTTTCTAAACTTTGCAGAATGGGTGCTTGGATGCCTCTTGTTTTGGTGCCATCTTAATGATTCTATTGTAGCCCAATGGGCAGGACCAATGTAATTATGTTAAAAGAAAATTCTAATGTTTAAAATAATGGTGTCTAGTGTAGAATTATGAATTAGATTTTTTTTCTGTATAAGATTATTGGTCAATCTTTGTTTCTGCTTAATAAAAAAAAGATTTACAAAAAATAATTATGTAGCTCTGTGGCCTTGGTCTTTTTTCTCCATAATTATTGATTTTCCACATTTGCCACATCATCATTTGTTCATGTATAATCTGCAGATTTAAAACAAAAAAATAATTTTACCTCAAACGGACCAAAACTCAGCAACATGTTAATCTGCAGTGGAAAGTCCTTTAAAGAAGGTTAACTGGTTACCTTTCAGTGCCTATGATGTGTTTAGGTTAATAATAGCAAAATAGTGAAGTAATACTTTCACAAAATGTGCTGCATTACGGGGCATAATTTGCCTTTTCCTGCCGCAGTTAACTCTGTCGCGCAATTTGCTCCACCCCTGTTGCATAGTGATACTTTCCATTGCTGGTAGATGCAGGAAGCAGGAAAGCAAAGGCTAAGTGAAGTTGTGTTTCATTGGCTAATCTTCCAATAGCTGCTTTGCAACGTATCCTTCCATTTCTGAGAAAAAGAGCTAAGCACATGTTTTAAGCAGATTGGTTACAGATGTGACAAAGATTTCTACATTCATTGTATACATATTCTTAATACATTGATCTCACACCTTAGTTCATGGAGTCACTCATGCAGTAAGATGCTGCCCAGTTCCAGCAGGCATTCTCCATACATCGCCGGCATTCTGGCATCTGGAACTTTTCAACTGTCACATAGCAAATATGTTACCGACAATGGGTAATTTATAAACGTGTTTAATAGTTTCTGACATGTTCTACACTATATCAACGTTTTCATCCAAGAATCACAAAATCAACATTTACTGTATTTTTTGCTCTGAAATGTTAGACGTAATAGTAATGGGAAACCAGACAATGAATATCCCACCTACTTTGCAATTAATCTCTTTTAAACTCTACATTTCCTGACACTACCATATGTGTTAATTCAAAGAAATTATTTTAAAGATATAAGTAAAAAATCAAATAGCTAAACACACACACATATATTCACTCACCCATATATATATTCACTCACTAACGTTCGCTTTCTCTCACTCACACTCTATCTTGCTCTCTCACCCAACATCATTTCCAGCCTTCCTGCTGTAACCTTTCAGTACCTATTACCCCATGGTCAGTGCTTCCCCTTTTTTTAAGTCTGGCCAACAGGTTTATTTGGCAGAGAACGGGGCATTAGGTCAGCTCTGCCTGGCCTCTGGTTTCACCGTATCATGTTGATCAGCCCATGGTTACAGTCACTGGTTCTTATAGCTGTTACTAACATGAAAGCCAAACTCTTTCTCATGATGGAGCGTGCTACCAGCACGATGTGGCCCTTCAGCTAGCCAAGCTGCCGCTGCCGTCCCAAGCAAGGACACTCCTCCCTCCTGCCACTCCCTCTGACTGGCAGGACCTGGTGTCTTCGCTTGGTGTAATGCCACGACTTCTGCAGAGGTGGCAGTGGGGAATGCCCTGTGGGGAATTGGGAATCTACCCCACCCCCCCCCCCCTAAAACCTTTCCTACTGTTGTGTACATTGGAGGGGGATAATAAATCTAATCCTTTCAAAGACCATCACTTCGATTGGAGGGGGATTGTGAATCTAACCATTCCAAAGTCCAACACTTTCTCTTTTGTTACTTAGATTTGAGTGGGCATAGTACATTTAATCCCTCTAAAGTCCAGCACTTTCCCTGATTTTGATTACGCTGGAGGGTAAATAGTAAATTGAACTCCGAATTCCAACACTTTTCCTCTGAATAACGAATAAAAAAAGCTTGATTTTGTTAATCAGAACCATAATGGATAAATTCCACCAACACACAACAGCAAACGCTTCCTGAAATTCATATTGTAATATGTACATTCTTGAAGATCAGCGTAGTACACCCAACGAAAGTAGAAGAACAGGAGGAGCCTAGCGCGCACCCAAGATGGCCGCGTAGGTGCGAGGCTCCCGAGGACCTCCGCGACCTCCTGCATAAATCCTGACCGAATCCTGTCCTAGATGAGGGGACTGTGTTTCTGAACTCGAGCTGAGGTGACGCCCGTTTTCCGTTTTCAATTCGGACCTCGGACACCGGCGGGAGCACCGATTAAGGTTTGCGGCCTTCTCCACGCCGGCCCCCCATACTGGAGTTGTGGGGCGATCCGGCGACAAAGTGAATAACAGCGGCGGGCAAGGCTGGGCGACTCGCGCACCCCGCACTTTCACTTTCGCTTTTGCGCCCTCCTTGCTGCCAGGCGAGGTAGGGTCGCGAGGCGGTGTGCGGTGGTGTGGCCTGGTTGGGGTGCCCTGCCGGCCCGCCGGCTGCGGTCCGTCCTGTGGAGCGGCGGTCGCCCCCCCCCGGAGCCCTTGAACGGGATTGTCTACCCCCTTCTTGAGGAGCTTGGCTCGATTTGGGACCGCGACCATGGCCACAAAACAAGATGGCGACCGGGCTAAGGTGAAGTCGACCCGTCGTGGCGCGGCCCATCAATCCAACAATATGGACCGCTACACCCTCCAGAAGGGATCTCCAGAGGCGCTGCGTAGATCCCCTACGGGCCCGACTGACGCTCCTGCTCTACCCACGGACCTGACCCTCCGAGATGTCATGGGCGCCATCGCCGAGATGAAGGCCTCGGTGGACCAGCGCTTTGACACTCTGGCGCAGAAGATCGACTCGGTCCTCGTGGACGTGGGCCTCGTGAGAGCCGATCTCTCCAAAACAAATGACCGGGTCGATTCTTTGGCCCACTCTACTTCGGGCCTCACATCCGACGTGGCGGCCCTCCAACAGGAGGTGCGCAGGCTTGGCCAGGCGAGCGCCATGATGCATCGTAGACTGGAGGATTCTGAGGGTCGGGCCCGGAGGAATAATGTCCGCATTATCGGGGTGCCGGAGGGACGCGAGGCAGAGGCAGCGGATCTGTTCGTGGAGGAATTGGTCCTCACCCATCTCCAGCCTCGGGGGCTGAGTAAATTTTTTGCAGTGGAACGTGCCCACAGGGTCCCCGGGGGTAGGCCTAAGGTCGGAGCCCCTCCGAGGCCTCTCATCGCCCGGATTTTCAATTTTCGGGACAGGGACGCTATCCTGCAGACCTCCAGGCTACAAGGGCCGGTCAGACTGGACAATATGGATATCAATTTCTATCCTGACTTTACTCCGGCGGTCCAAAAGCAGCGACTGAGTTTTCTCGGTGTCAAACGTCGCCTACGGGACCTGAATATCAAATATGCGATGCTTTTTCCGGCTAAGCTGAGGGTGGAGGTGGATGGCCGCACGCACTTTTTTGATCGTCCCGAGGCGGCCGGGGACTGGCTGGACACTCTGCCCGGAGATCGGGGCCGGGGAGGTGGGGGGGGAGCGGTTGGTGGGGAGGGCCCGCCGGATCAGGACTGAGGGACTAATGGTAGGCCTTGCTCTGGACTGTGTTGTTGTCACCATTGACTGTTAGGGTAAGTTCCCCTCCTGCGGAGGTCGTGTGGAGTCTCCTGGGGGATCTCCCTCCTCCTCTGGGGGACTAGTTAGTTTTCTTTCCATGGGGTGACAGGCACACTGCACTTTGGGGGGGCTGTTTGGGCTCATGCAGGGGTGCAGGGTGGGGGGAGTTCTGTTGGGATGGGTGGGTTTGGGTGGGGTGTGGTTCGTTTCTACCGCAAGGCAAACCCTTTATTGTATTGGTTTTTTTGAGATGCTCTTGGGGGGACTAATGATGGCTTCTGTACGTGATGGGGGGTAGGGACCTGACTTTGCTGTCCTGGAACGTTAACGGACTGGGTGATAGGATTAAGCGGGGTGTGGTCCTGCAATATCTGAAACGGATTTCGCCTGATGTGGTCTTTTTGCAGGAGACACACCTCATTGGTAACTCCTATTGTGCCATGAATAGACGTGGTTATCGTTTGGTGGCCCACTCGGGCTTCACATCGGGCTCGCGAGGGGTGGGCATTATGGTCAAGACCTCGCTCCCGCTAGAAATAGACGAGGTGCGCCATGATGAGAGGGGACGCTACACTGTCTTGGTGGGGAGAATGGAGGGCAGGGTAGTCGTCTTTGTCTCAGTGTACGTCCCACCGGGGTTACAGTCCACCACCTTTGCGGACCTGGGACGCCTCCTGCTTGACCTTCCGGGGGGGCTTCTGGTGGTTGGGGGGAACTTCAATGCGGTGGCTTCTGGGACTCTGGATCGTTATCCCCCTAGGGACCTCCCCCGGGCACAAGCGTGGCTGTCTGGCCTTTTGGACACGCTGGGATTGGTGGACTGCTGGCGTCTAAAGCACCCCGCTCAGCTGCAGTACACCTTCCATTCGGGGGCCCATGGTAGCCTGTCGCGGCTTGATTATGTCCTTGTTCCTGCGGCCTATGCCGGGAGAGTGGAGGAGGTGCGCCACCTGGCGCGGGGTATTTCAGATCATTCCCCACTCCTGTTGCACTTTGATGTCTTCCCGAGGGGGGAGGGCAGGGTAGCTCCAATCAATGCCTGGTACCTGCGCGATCCCACTATTCGTGCTGATTTGATTAAATCCTTGCAACGGTACTTTGAGGAGAATGTGGGGTCTGTCCCGTCTGCCATTTCCCTGTGGGAGGCTTTCAAGACTGTGCTTAGAGGGGAGGCCCTCTCCCTTATTTCCCATGCCCGGAGGCGCGCACAGGAGGAGGTGACCCGAGTGGAGGCCGAAATCACTGAACTGGAGGGTGGTCTGGGGAGTGGGGTGACTGACGCTGCGCTGCACGTTTTACATCTTAAGCATGCGGCCTATAGGTCCCTCGTCACGGAGGCGGCCAGGGGCCTCAGCAGAGAGCAACAGGGGCGATTGTATGATGTGGGTGATAAGGCTGGTAAGTTGATTGCGTGGTTGGATAAGAGGGAGAGAGCTAGTCGTGTGGTCCCGCTGATTGAAAGAATGGATGGTGTACGTGTCACTGAGCCGGAAGGCATCGTCTCCTGCTTCGCGGATTATTTCCGCGAGGTATATTCCCCGGTTTCTCCCTGCCCGGAGGAGGATACCCATGCCCTGCTGCGTGACATCGCGCTGCCCTCCCTCTCAATGGAGGACAGGGAATTGATGGATGCCGCCCCCACCTCGGACGAAATTGCCCTCGCCATCCGCTCGGTCGCTTCTGGCAAGGCCATGGGCCCGAACGGCATTCCTATCGAGCTGTATAAATTGCGACCGGACGTACTGGCACCTCACCTCCGCGCTATGTTCCTTGCGGCTCACTCGCGGGGCTCCCTCCCGCCGGACCAGCGTCTGGCTACCATCGTGGTTCTCCACAAGGAGGGTAGACCGCGGGACCGGGTTACATCCTACCGGCCTATCTCGCTTTTAAACGCGGAGCCTAAAATCCTCGCCAAGGTGCTCGCTAACCGGCTGGTCGGCGTGGTGGGAGATTTGGTCCACCAAGACCAGTCCGGCTTCATTCCCCATCGCAATACGGCCCTTAATCTGCGGCGCTTGCACGGGGTGCTCGCGCGTGTTCCGTTCGTGCGGGAGCCGGCCATCTTGGCATCCCTGGACGCCACCATGGCGTTCGACACGCTCGAGTGGCCCTACATCTGGGCGATGTTGGCGAAATTCGGATTTGGCCCAGGATTCATCAGTTGGGTCAAATTGTTGTACTCGGACCCATTGGCACAGGTGGTGGTGAATGGTCGAGTCTCGGCCCCATTCGTGCTGGGACGGGGCACACGACAGGGTTGTCCCCTGTCGCCGCTCCTTTTTGCATTGGCCCTGGAACCCCTGGCGGAGTGGCTGCGGTGGCACCCTTCTATCCGAGGTCTCCGTTGGACCCCCGAGTATGAGGACCGCGTGTCCCTCTACGCTGACGATATCCTTTTGTACCTAGCCTCCCCGCGCAAATCACTGATTGTCCTGGTCGATGTTCTGCGCTCCTTTGGCCGAAATTCTGGCCTTGTCATCAACTGGGCTAAATCCTGTGTCTATGTGCTTTCCGGGGAGGCTCCTGTCCTCCCTCGGGGCTGTCCGATCCAGATTGCCTCGCAGGGATTTCGATACCTGGGGGTCTATATCACGCTGGACCCGGTGGCCCGCTACGAGCGAAACTTGCTTCCCCCCCTCCAGCGCTTGAAGGAGGACGTCGCGCGCTGGCGGCGCTTGCCGCTTTCGCCGCTCGGCCGGGCGGCATTGTTCAAGATGATGTCATTGCCGCGCTTTTTGTACGCTCTCCAGAACACTATGGACTTGGTCCCGGCGCGCTACTTCCGTGAGGTGGAAAGCTTACAGCGCCGTCTGTTTTGGGACGGGAGGCCGCGTATAGCCCTGGCAAAATTGACGCTCCCGTGGTACGACGGAGGGATTGCCCTCCCGGATATTAAGCGGTATTACTGGGCCTCCCAGTTAGCTGCAATTAATCACGGCTTCTATGGGCCCGCCCTAAACCCGGCATTTGAAATGGACAAAATGCTCCTGCCCGGTGGCGACTACAATCGAGCGCTCTACACTAGCGTGCCCGATTCCCGCTTGACGGGACCCACGCGTGTCATGGTGCGAGTATGGCACGCGGCTAATGCAGCTATGGGATGGAAGGACCGTTTGACCCGGGCGTCACCGTTGTATGCGTCGGAGAGGCTTGGCTCTTTGTGGACCTCGAAGGGCTTCGAGAGGTGGGACATGATAGGCATCAGTACAGTGGGAGATCTCTGGACGAGGGGAGGATTCAAGACATTCGAGACGCTGCAGGCGGAGTTTCAGCTGCAGGGCAGTGAATACTTTCGCTACCTGCAGGTCCGTCACGCACTGGGTTCCGTCTTCCCAGACGTGGCCTCCATCCCGGAGTCCTCCCCCCTGGAGGATAGAGTGCTAGATGGCCACGTTCCGGACAGCACGATCTCCCTCATTTATAAGAAATTGATAAATGACCGTTCGGGCTTACTGACTGGCCTCCGCGAGGCTTGGGTTGCCGATGGGCTGGAGTTGGACGACGAGGACTGGATTTCCGCGGTGGCCTCTCCGAAGGAGGTGGCCATCCCGGCTCGTCTTCGCTTCGTCCAGCTTAAGATACTCCACCGGGTGTATATGACGGGGCCAAGGCTTCAGCGTATGGGCTATGCCGAGGATGGATTGTGTAAGCGTGGGTGTGGTGCTTTGGCGACTTTTTTACATATTCTGTGGGAGTGTCCGAGGGTGGAGCGCTTCTGGCGTGGTGTGCATGAGGTCCTGCGAGCGGTTACACATGTCGCGCTGTTGCCTGAAGCGAGGAGATGCCTGCTGAATGTGTGGGAACCGACTGATTACTCGGTTCCGCAGACGCGATGGGTGACTCTGGGATATATGATAGCTAAACGTGACATTTCTCAGCTGTGGGGATCTCAGAGGCCCCCGGCGGTGTCGGCTTGGAAAGAACATATGGATTGGTGCATGTTCCGAGAAAAGGTGGTATATGTGGCGCGGGGTAAGCCTGGGTGAAGATATGGGGCCCCTGGAACGCTTACCGCGGGGGTATTTGCGAGCCGCCGTTGTTGCCTCCTGCGTCACCAGCTCCATCCCCATAGTTGACCCCCTCCCTCAGCCCTGGGCACATTGTTCTCCCAGTCCTGGATCAGTTTCCCTCCCCCCCTCTGGCTTTCTTTAGATGGTTGGGGTTCCCCACTTGAAGAGCACATGTCGTCATTTTTGATCGTGGGTTGCCTTGCGGGTGTGGTTTTATGTTGTTGTGTTGTAGAAAACGAAACCGTATTGTGGGTTCAGAGTTATGTGGCCCACGTTGTTGATACCTCCTGCTTTATCGTCTATGCAAAGCCAAGTGCCTTATTAGTATGTATGTCATGTGCTTCTGTCACTTTAGCGGCCGGCCGGAAGGTTGTAGGCCCATACTTGTATATATTTGAGATTGCAATAAACGGTTTCAAAAAAAAAAAAAAAAAAAAAAAGAAAGTAGAAGAACATTTGAAAACAATAAATAACTGTACAATTATGTTAAACTCATACAATAGATTACAGACCAACAGTTCAGTACACAAGATCTTGAATGCAATTGGCTGGCCTGATCTTCTTCATAGCCTCACCTGAATCCGAGGGAGGCGGTTCTGACAGCTGCAGTGCGTCCCTTAGGGTGTTGGGGCATTGCCCCCCACATATTTGTGCCCCCCATCTCCAGTATTAATATGTAATAAAGACGCACTACCACATATATTTTTCTGGCCACAGCAGTCAGCCTTTCAGCCGTGGGCCAGTTACATAAAGTAAAGAACTTCCTGAATCCAAACCTGAGGGAGGTTGATGGGGTGGGGCTTGCCTGACAAGTGCTCAGTAAACAAAACATCACATGCTACTGACTCAATCTTGTGCGCATATCGGACTGGTCGCAGAAGGCAGCTGTCCGAACCCGACATGTGCAAAAGAGGCCTTTCTTGCCTGCTCAATTAGTGGCCCGGGGGACTCCCAGCTACAGCCCCTGGTCTCCTAATGAGTGCTAACTTCGCCTGCTCAAGCCAATCCTGGCAACAGTGGTGGCTCCTCCACGATGGCGGAATAACAGCGCCCCACTGCTTTCTCGCAGTGCGAGAAGCAAAATCATAAAATGGTAATAACTTTTAGTTATTACCATTTTATGTTTGCTTTGCGGGTGGGCAGCTGGGCGGGGCTGCTCTGATCTACAAGCAGGGCAGGGGAGGAGTGCTGTGCTCACTCCTGAGTGCGCAAACATTGTTTGCCGTCCAAACCAGTCATGCACACTTTGCTGTGGTCCATGCAGGCTGCAAGCAGCCTGCATGTAGAACACGCCCACCCCTCTAGCCCCTGGCTGAGCACCGTGTTACGGCGCTCCATACCAATCACACCGCTGCATTGCAGTGTTGTGATTGGCTTATGAGAGGGGGCCTGGCTGTCTGCTTCCTGTTCCTGACGGAGGCAGGAGAGCAGGAACCGAGAAGACGCGGGACCCGTCCTCAAGGTAAGATAAAAATGTTGTCTCCCACGACCCCCGCGCCTGCCCCTTCATCCACCAACCATACCGGACGCAACTGCCTGGCAATGCTCTCATGTTGTACACAGCAAGAGAGCAGTATCAGGATTGGTTCAAGAGATGGGTTAGTAGGCCTCTCCTGAGTTTCTGGTGCACAGTGCGGGGGTGGGAGGGTTCCTTTCAGGCTCACGGAGTTTGTGACTAATCACTGTATGGCTTTATTATTAAAGCATGCAGTGATTGGCCCTTACTCATGGCTCATCACGCCACAAACAATAAAACCAACAAAAAAAGTACAACAAAATAGTGCCCTTACTTAACGGTCACCACCTCCACCCACAGAATGGCAGTGGCGGCTCCTCCGCTAAGGCGGAGGAGCGTCGCCCCACTGGTTTTAGAGCAGTCAAAAAGGGAAAAATAAAATGATAATAACAATGTTATTATCATTTTATTTTTCGCTACTGCGGGCTGGGTTAGGGCAGGGCTGGTGGCTCAGGGAGGAGGAGTGGTTTGGGCACACAAGTGTGCATGACTGCTTGGCCGGCTTTCTTGGCCTGGCCAAACATTCATGCGCACTTTACATATTCCCCACCAGGCTGTAATGCACAGCCTGGTATGGATTATGCACAGGCACCCTGTCCCCATCTGAGTGCAGATCCATGGTGCTCAGTCCAATCACAACGCTGCATTGCAGCATTGTGACTGGCTCAGGGGAGCCTGTGTGATCGGGTGCTTTCGGCAACTTCTTCCAGACTGGAGTCAGGAAGAGAAGCGAAGCGGAGACCAAGGAGAGTCAGCAGAAAAGGTAAGTGTGTTCTTATTTCATTTTTTTCAAACCCTGTCCCTCCTCATCACCCCCGTTCCCTACCAGCCACCACTGCAGAATGGTGTTGCTGCCTAGAAGGCTCTGTTTTTTGCAAACAGTCCACTGAGACTTAAGAAGCCGTTTTTTCAAATGTTATTCACAGAGTTGATATGGGAAGCAGAAAGGAGAGTTTCTGAAAAGTTGTATTTGCATTTGGGAGCCCCTGACTTTGAGTTATATACCTAGCAGCACAGTTCCAATTTCTGATGTTGTGGTTTGATTTGAGAGCCTCCCCAGAGTGAGTTCATGTGAGTAAAGGGGTAGCTCAGTTAGATGCAACATAGTGAAGACACAACACAAGAAAAATAGGCTAAATTTCAATAAATAAAATGACACCAAAATCCATTCAAATAAGCAAAAACTGTGTTCACAAGGAACTCATTTACCAAAAGAATACAGTTTATGCAAGGTATGGCTTGCATAAATTAATCAAAGACAAAAACAAACATATAGAATAGGACCTTAATTTAATTCGGTCAATCAATATTGCATAGATTTTTGATTTAGAAGCCCACAAGACAGTTTATCAAAGCCGTACTCACTTCAGCCGAAATTAGTATAATTTATTTAGCATTCACAATATTCACAAGTACCCAAAAAGTCATAGCAAAACATTTTACACTAAGTATTTACACTATATACAATTTCTACGTGATTTTGTGAACCCCAGTAAAGTGACCATAACCTAACAGTGGTATAAACATAATGTGAAATAAGGGGGAGGTAGTGGTTATTGGTAGTTACACAAAGAGGAGCTCTTAACAATTATAATATAGTTAATTTTATTTTGTTTTTCTTAGGCTCTCTCATTCTACTAGCCAGCGACGTTTCAACCCTCTCGTGATTTGGGGTCTCTTCAGGACAGGAATTCTGGGGACTAAATGAAGGAAACGTTTTAGATAAGACCAAGGGAGTACAGAGCGTGGGCATGGTCAGCGGGCAATGGCTTACCATAGTTAGAACACAGGGGTGCCAAACGTGGATGTTTTCTTGGTTAAAATATAGGCAATTTCAGTGGTGTCCAGAGTGAGTATTCCTATTAATGATACATTAATGGATATTACAATCTACATTAAGAGTGGCTGTGTGCAATAAGATGGTATTGAGTAAAGAGGCTTACCAGGATTCAAATAGCTAATGGAACTATAGGTGTAATTTACTTCAACCAAGGATACCGAGATCCTATCGGTAGAAAGCGGGAAGGTTTAAATTCATGTGCCTTAATACGGCACAATACCAAAAACAAGGTCAATCTCACTTATTTAAAAAAAAATCTTTCTACTCACCGATGGGTAATACCAAGTGAATTAATTTGGTGGTTCCTCCAATAGAATCTATAGTGAGCATGGCTATATCAGTATTCTATTTTATCATTAATATCATGTCTAAACCTTAAATATGGCTGACAAAATGGCAAAAAGTCTACTCACCCGATAAAGATTTGGTGATGTGTAATTTAATTACTGCCCTTTCAACCGTCATGATTCTAAATTTAATAAGTGAATCAGGGTTAGATATATCACATAACTTCATGCGTGGGCCATAATTCATTATAGCAATGGATACGAGGTTTCTGTGCTCTTACTTATTCCTTGTGATGGCGGGGCGCTTCCTTGACCTGTCCTTTACGGGGACGCGATCGGAAGACGGCATTTAAATGAACGTGTGCAATTGCCTGCAGCCTAGCGGCACATGTGCAGTGTGCTCCCCCCTGTAATGATTGGCATACCCATGTGGCGGCCATTTCTAAGTGGGGTGGGGGAAGCACACTGATGCTTAATTGCAGTGGTATTTAGTGGATGCCCAAGTAGCAGGTACAGGTAGCCTCTTGCATTATAAGGGAGTTGACGCATTTAAAAAGGCCGTTTGAACAGTATATACAGCGAATATAATGATACAATCGTATATCATTAAACTACTTGGATTCCGGTTCCGGAGATACCGCTTAAGGAGTATTTACCGTATATACCAAGGATGTCAAGATGGTCACAGAGATTATTCATCACAGTATAATCAGGTGATTATTCATGCTTATATATACATTCAATTTAGATATTTGGCTTAAAGCCGGTAGGGCCTCATTGCCACCACACCAAAATTTGTAACAAAAGCCCTAGGTAGTGAAAATGGCACATTCATTAACATATTTAGATTGTTCTATAGGTACTGCTTTGTACCCCCAGCATACGTTAGAAATTATCACACAGGTAGCAGTCTAAAAAGATCTTTTAGCCTAGCAGGTCTGAGTGTATCATAATATCAATTACATCATGGATATGGGAGACTAAAGGAGACTAACTCTGATCTGGTGACTGGAAACCAAATGGACCTAATGTTTCAGTAAAGGATCTCTTAATGTAGGCTGATAAACCTTCGCCAATCCTCTAGACTGTTTTTCTAATAGAATCACATTTCTCGATCTATTAACATTCTAGAGACTGCAAAATTAGTGAAATGTTATCGCCCCTGGAAGGTATTTTAGTTTTTTCAATAACTTACCACCTTAAGTCGTCAGCAGTGTGTGATTTGTCTTTGTAGTGCTGTACTATGGGGGCATTCTCCACTAAGCAACGAATACTACTGCGATGCTGGCCAATTCGAGTTTTTACCGGTTGAGTGGTCTGCCCTATGCATATAAGATCACAGGGGCACTAAATGCAGTAGATAACATTAGGGGTAGCACAGTTTGTCAGATCATGTAGAGTTCATTTAATGTTTCCATGAGTGAAATCTTTGGTGTCAAAAGTGTGATTACAGGCTACTAGTGTATTAGGGGGCAGAAAGTGGTCACACACACATTTCTGTTGGTTTGGGTTTTTGCTCTGCTTATCAGTAGTTCTTCTCGGGGGCTGAACCAGGCCCTCTTCATAGAAGTTTTCACCAATCGTTTTGGGTATCCTTGTTCTAATAGTCTGTTGCTTAGGATGTTCTCTTCTCTGAAGAAATCTTCTTTCTCTGTGCAGTTTCGCCTTAGTCTTAGGAACTGCCCATATGGTAACCAATCCTTCAGGGTCCTGGGATGGAAGTTTTTATACTGCAGAAGTATGTTTCTATCGGTAGGTTTCCGATAGAGGTTAACATCAAGTTGGTTATTGCGACATCTTATTTGTAAATCAAGGAATGGAACATTTTCTCTAGCAGCACTGTAAGTAAAAGTCAGGACTGACTGGCATTCATGGAGATAGGAGATGAACATTTCTAGACTTCTTTCAGTACAAGTTCATATAAGGAAAATGTCGCCTATATATCGCTTCCGGCACTTGATGTTGTTAAAGAAGGGATTCGTCACATTATTGATGAATTTGGTCTCAAGGTCGCCTACATAGAGATTCGCTAGGTTGGGAGCAAAAATAGCTCCCATAGAGGTCCCTGAGCATTGTTGGTAATATTTCATATTGAATCTGAAGTAGTTCATCGATAATGCAATTTCCAATAGGTCTATGATGAACTCTGTTGGAACAGCCATTGGTGCTGGGCAAGAGTTCAAGATAGCTTTTATGACATTGATGCTCTCAGTCTGTGGTATATTAGTGTACAGTGATTCTATATCCAATGTCACCAACATCTCTTGAAGGGGGTCATATTCCAGTCCTTCGATTAGATTAATCATACATTTGCTGTCTCTTACATGGGTGGGTAATGTGGGGGATATAGTCCTTAATGAAACTATTGATGTAGTGTCACAAAGATTCTAAAGCAGAACCACATCCTGACAGAATCAGTCTTCCTGGAGGATTCACCGCATCTTTATGCATTTTCATCTAAGCCATTCTTGGTTATCTCCTGTATCCGCTTCTGGATACCAATAAGCGGATTGTGTGGTAATTCCTTATAGTGGTGGATATTGTTTAGTTGTCTTGCTATTTCAGCTTTGTATTTTGTTCTTTCTTTTTTTTTATATTTTATAAATCTTTTTATTAAACATTCATCGACATATGATATACAAGGTAGAGGAATCAGGTACAATACAATCATTGAAGGCAACAATGGATAATCGTCTATGCCAGAGTGCTGTGGGTTCAGACTATGGGGTGGAGGGATCGTCTGGGTCAATGCTAAGCAGAGGGTTACAAATATGTCCTCGATAGGAGTTCCAGGGGTTCCAAAGTTTGGACCACTTTTTGGGGCAGCCACGGGCTTTATAAACTGTCTTTTCTCTATACATACACCAGTCTAGGTCTTCTTTCCAGGCTTCTACTTTGGGTGGCTGTGCCGCTCCCCACAGTTGCGCTATGTTCCTCTTTGCCAGCTTGAACCCTAGTGTGACCAATTTCGTGTGGTGACAATTTAAATCAGTGGGTTCCCATATGTTTAAGAGGCATCTACGTGCATCTGGGTATATGACAATTGTGAGCACTTCACTTAATACGTCGTGGAGGGAAACAGCGTTTACAATGCTGTTCTTATCCCGCAGGTAGGTAACAACGCGGTTGTTACAACGACCGCGTTGTTACCACGTGTGCCTTTACAACGCAAGTCGTTTCTACGACTTGCGCTAGGTGGCGTGCAACAACAGGGAATGTGTTGGATGATAAATCCAACACATTCCCTGCTGTTGCGCTAACTGGAGTAGGAATAGTAATTTATACTATTCCTAAGTCCAGCACGCCATCTAGTGCAAGTCATAGAAACGACTTGCGTTGTAAAGGCATGCGTGGTAACAACACGGTCATCAGTAACGACCGTGTTACCTACCGCGATGTAATATGCGGCGTTGTAACATCACATATTGGTCGTGGATCCTGCGCCAGTATGATTGTATGTACTCGCACTCCTATATTATGTGTAGAAATGTTCCTTCCTGACCACATTGTCTCCTACAATCCCCTCTGTCGACCATACCCATTCGTACCAGACTAGACCCTGTGACATAAACTCTATGGAGAATTTTGAGTTGAACTAGCCATAGTCTGGCCAAGATTGCTACTACTCTTGGTGAGGACACTGCTTCCTGCCAGTCTTCGTCATCTAATTCGATGCCATCCCTCACCCATTTCTCATTTAGTGGCCCAAGGGGGTCTGTCATATTGTTGATGAGTTTCCTATAGGTCAGTGATATAGTTTTCTCGGGTATATGTCCGTCTAACAATCTGTCTTCCAATGGAGAGGGTTCTGGAGGGGAGGAGCCTTTCGGGAAATGGGATTTTAGTGCATGACGGATTTGAGTATATCTAAAGCGTTCTGAGTCAGCCAACTCATGTTGCTGCTGCAAAGACGCAAATGATTTCACTTCGCCCTTCTCCCACAGGTCTTTGATCTGCGAGATCCCGATGAGGTCCCACTTATCAAATCCCTTCATTTTCCATAAGCCGCCCAGTTGTTCGGAGTCCCACAAAGGGGTTGCCAGAGTGAGCTTTCGCTCCCAGCCCAGATTTTTGTTAAATGCGTGCCAAATTCGGACCGAGTGGTCGGTTGGTACAGTCCAGTTTGGGTTTGGAATAAAGTGCCCTATTGTAATTCCCTCCCGGTAGAGTCCATCTGTCCAATGCATATCCGGGATCATCTGGCCGACCATAGGTGCCCTGATTAATGGCTGCAAGGTGTGCTGCCCAGTAATATCTTTTGATATCTGGGAGGATAATCCCCCCATCGTACCAATTGAGTGTGATCTTGGTCAATGCTATGCAAGGTTTCCCGTCCCACAACAGGTTCTCAACCTCTCTAAAGTACTCTACTGGAACTGGGTCAAGGGTGTTCTGCAAAGCGTACAGAAAACGGGGCAGCGACATCATCTTGAAGATGTCCGCTTTGCCCAGCAGTGAGAGCGGAAGGGTTTTCCAGCTGGCTATGTCACGTTTAAGCCTCTGCAGTGGTGGGAGAAGGTTTTGAGTAAAGCAGAGTTTGGGGTCCAATGTAATATAAATACCCAGATACTTGAAGCCCACCGTATTAATTGGGCAGCCAATTGGTGGGGTGGGTGGGTCTCCATTTATGATGTATAGGAGGGATCCAGTTGATGGAGGATCCCGAATATCTTCTAAAGATTGCCATGATGTCCAAGACACACACCAATGACTTCCTCTGGGAGGCTAAGAATAAAAGGATATCGTCGGCGTAGAGAGAGATACGGTCCTCCCAGTCGGGGGACCAACGCAGACCTCGTATTTCTCGGTCCTGATGAATCCAAGCGGCAGGTGGTTCGAGGGCGAGGGCAAACAGGAGAGGGGAGAGGGGCCATCCCTGTCGAGTACCCCGACTCAGAGTGAATTTTTCTGACTTCTTGTTATTGACTACGACCTGTGCTTGGGGCTCCGAATATAAAATCTGCACCCACTGGATAAATTTCATGCCAAATCCCAACCTCGCAAGAACTTCAAATTGATAAGGCCATTCAATGGTGTCAAACGCCATGGTTGCATCCAACAATACAACCACGGCATCTTCTCGGGTTGTAGCTGCCCTCCCCAGCACCCCATGTCGGCTGCACAGATTCAGCGCAGTGTTGCGGTGCGGCATAAAACCTGACTGATCAGGATGGACTAGAGCTCCAATTACTTTGACCAGACGGTTCACGAGCAGTTTGGTCAGGATTTTGGGTTCTACGTTTAGAAGGGAGATCGGTCTGTACGAGGCACAGTCGGTTTTGTGATTACCCTCTTTGTGAATAGTGACCAACGTGGCCATTCTTTGATCCTGTGGCAGTGTCCCCAACTTCTTGCTCTCTTTGAACATAGCTTTTAGGTATGGGGCTAATTTGTCGGATTTAAGTTTGTATAGCTCAATGGGTAGGCCAATTGGGCCTAGGTTCTTCCCGGAGCGCAGTTATCTAATCAGCAGCGGTGCGTCCATTAGGGCGTTGGGGCATAGCCCCACCGCCCGCAGCTCCCTCGGCGTTTTTGAACTTAAGTAAACGGAATCAATTTACTTAAGTTCAAAGACGCCGAGGGAGAACTGCCAATCATGTCAGTCAGCATGACGTCGGACAGCCCACCCCCTTCAGAGTCTGAAGGGGGTGGGCGGTCCGGTATCATGTTGACTGACATGATTGTCAGACGGACCAGGGCAACAGGCAGCAGCTGCAGCACAAGTGCGCATGAGTGGGGAAGGTGAGCGAATTTTCGCACCGTACCCAGTCATGTGTACTAGTGGCTGCACAGGCTGGCGCATGCCCATTAGGAGAGCGAGGGTTGAGCAAAGGCTCAAACCTCGGTCTCCTAATGGGCAGGCGGGCGAGCAGTAACCGTGCCCTAAGCCAATCCTGGCGCTGCTGGCAGTGCCAGGATTGGCTGAGAGGGGCTGTAGGCGCCATAACCCGCCATTGCGCCAACGGACCTGAGGTGGCGCGGACCTGTGCTGGTCCTCGGGTAGGATAAGGATTTTTTTTATTTATTAATCCCACCCTCCCGCGAGCCGCGACTGAGTACAAGGTGACGATGGTGCAGGCAGTAACGCAAACCAGTCAATAGCCCAAAAATGTGCTTTATTCTAGTAGGCCGTTTGGCGTCTGGATGTTACAGGCAGAAAATTGATTCAGCGTCTCTAGAAGTCCTTTTTAGGTCTCGGCTAGCGAAGGCTGCGCTTGCGCAGTCTCGCTCGCGAGATTAATGACTTGGAGAAGAGGGGCTTGAACCCGCCCCTCTTCTCCCCTGTTCTCCATTGGCTGGCCTCTTCAATGCTCGCCAGCCACTGGAGAAGAGGTCAGTCACTCCGATTAGGCCCCGTCCTTTTCGGATCGGGGGGGCGTGTTTTTTGCAAGAAGTCTCTTTACTGCCGGCCGTCCCCTTTTTCTGCTGGTGGGCGTGTTTTTTTTTTTTTTTCTGTTTGTATGGTCATTTTGTGTCGGTTGCTGCGAGGCGAAGGATTCCTGGAGCTGTGTGGTAAGCGATCTTTTTTTTGGGTTTGTAATGTGTGTTTGTTTTCTTGCTTTGGATTTAACTTTGTTTTTGTTTTTTTAGTGTGTCGTTCCGTTGCTGCGGCGTGCAGGGAGCGCTGTCCTTGGTAAGTATGTTGCTGTTTGCGTTACTCGGGTAAGGCATCCTTTATGTTTTGGAAGTAACTGTTTGTCCTCTGTTTTGTTACAGGTCTTCAGCAGTGTGGGTCGTTCCGGTGCGGCGGCGTGCAGGGAGCGCTTTCCTCGGTAAGTATGGTGGTGTTTGCGGGACTTTGGTAAGGTATATTGTATCTTTTGTAAGTAACTCTGTTTTCTTTTCTGTTTCGTTGCAGGTCTTCAGCAGTGTGGGTCGTTCCCGTGCGGCGGCGTGCAGGGAGCACTTTCCTCGGTAAGTATGGTGGTGTTTGCGGGACTTTGGTAAGGTATATTGTATCTTTTGTAAGTAACTCTGTTTTCTTTTCTGTTTCGTTACAGGTCTTCAGCAGTGTGGGTCGTTCCGGTGCGGCGGCGTGCAGGGAGCGCTTTCCTCGGTAAGTATGGTGGTGTTTGCGGGACTTTGGTAAGGTATATTGTATCTTTTGTAAGTAACTCTGGGTTTTTTTCTGTTTCGTTACAGGTCTTCAGCAGTGTGGGTCGTTCCGGTGCGGCGGCGTGCAGGGAGCGCTTTCCGCGGTAAGTATGGTGGTGTTTGCGGGACTTTGGTAAGGTATATTGTATCTTTTGTAAGTAACTCTGTTTTTTTTTCTGTTTCGTAACAGGTCTTCAGCAGTGTGGGTCGTTCCGGTGCGGCGGCGTGCAGGGAGAGCTTTCCACGGTAAGTATGGTGGTGTTTGCGGGACTCAGGTAAGGTATATTGTATCTTTTGTAAGTAACTGTGTTTTTTTTTCTGTTTCGTTACAGGTCTTCAGCAGTGTGGGTCGTTCCGGTGCGGCGGCGTGCAGGGAGAGCTTTCCACGGTAAGTATGGTGGTGTTTGCGGGACTTAGGTATGGTATAGTGTAAGTTTTTGAAGTAATTATGTTTTGTTTTCTGTTTATGTACAGGGCTTTAGCGGTCTGGGTCGCTCCGGTGCAGCGGCGTACCTTCGGCTATTAGGTAAGAGTAGGCGATTTTTTATCATTTCATTTAGATATTTTATTTTGTAGTGTTGGACGTTTTATCTTTATGTGTTTTTTATTTTTATGGATTTGGTAGTCTAGCAATAGGTTTTTTTGGGTCGAAAGTGTTGTGTATTTTTAGGGGGTTGGGCCACGGTTTGCTGTGAATCTGCGGTTGTCGACTGTTCATTGTTTTCACGATGCTACGGTAGGCGGAAGAGAGCTACAAACAGGTAAGTGATTATTTTTTATACGTTTAAAGTTGGACTTGGCGAGTAATTGGGAGGTAAATATAATATGTCTATGTTTTTGTTCTAATTGTCTGTTATGTGTCTGTTTTCGTAGGGTCGTTCCGGTGCAGCGGCGTGCAGGGAGCGCTTTCCTTGGTAAGTATGGTGGTGTTTGCGGGAGTTAGGTAAGGTATATTGTATGTTTGGTAAGTAACTCTTTTTTTTTTCTCTCTTTCGTTACAGGTCTTCAGCAGTGTGGGTCGTTCCGGTGCGGCGGCGTGCAGGGAGAGCTTTCCACGGTAAGTATGGTGGTGTTTGCGGGACTTAGGTAAGGTATATTGTAAGTTTTTGAAGTAATTATGTTTTGTTTTCTGTTTATTTACAGGGCTTCAGCGGTCTGGGTCGCTCCGGTGCAGCGGCGTACCTTCGGCTATTAGGTAAGAGTAGGCGATTTTTAATTATTTCATTTAGATATTTTTTTGTGTAGTGTTTGACGTTTTATCTTTATGTAGTTTTCTTTGTTATGGATTTGGTAGTATAGCAATAGGGTTTTTGGGGTCGAAAGTGTTGTGTATTTTTAGGGCGGTTGGGCCACGGTTTGTTGTGAATCTGCGGTTGTCGACTGTTCATTGTTTTCACGATGCTACGGTAGGCGGAAGAGAGCTACAAACAGGTAAGTGAATATTTTTTATACGTTTAAAGTTGGACTTGGCGAGTAATTGAGAGGTAAATATAATATGTCTATGTTTTTGTTCTAATTGTCTGTTATGTGTCTGTTTTCATAGGGTCGTTCCGGTGCAGCGGCGTGCAGGGAGCGCTTTCCTTGGTAAGTATGGTGGTGTTTGCGGGAGTTAGGTAAGGTATATTGTATGTTTGGTAAGTAACTCTGTTTTTTTTTTCTGTTTCGTTACAGGTCTTCAGCAGTGTGGGTCGTTCCGGTGCGGCAGCGTGCAGGAAAAGCTTTCCACGGTAAGTATGGTGGTGTTTGCGGGACTTAGGTAAGGCATATTGTAAGTTTTTTAAGTAATTATGTTTTGTTTTCTGTTTATTTACCGGGCTTCAGCGGTCTGGGTCGCTCTGGTGCAGCGGCGTACCTTCGGCTATTAGGTAAGAGTAGGCGATTTTTAATCATTTCATTTAGATATTTTTTTGTGTAGTGTTTGACGTTTTATCTTTATGTAGTTTTCTTTGTTATGGATTTGGTAGTATAGCAATAGGGTTTTTGGGGTCGAAAGTGTTGTGTATTTTTAGGGGGGTTGGGCCACGGTTTGTTGTGAATCTGCGGTTGTTGACTGTTCATTGTTTTCACGATGCTACGGTAGGCGGAAGAGAGCTACAAACAGGTAAGTGAATTTTTTTTATACGTTTAAAGTTGGACTTGGCGAGTAATTGGGAGGTAAATATAATATGTCTATGTTTTATATCTAATTGTCTGTTATGTCTCTGTTTTTGTAGGGTCGTTCCGGTGCAGCGGCGTACCTTCGGCTATTAGGTAAGAGTACGCGATTTTTTATTTAGTCACTTAATTTTTGGGGGAGTGCTTTACGTTGTACCTTTATGTACTTTGCTTTGTCATGTTTTGGGTAGTATAGCAATAGGGTTTTTTTGGGGCCAAAGTGTTGTGTGTTTTTACGGGGGTTGGGCCACGGTTTGTTGTGAATCTGCTGTTGTCGACTGTTCATTGTTTTCCTGATGCTACGGTAGGCGGAAGAGAGCTACAAACAGGTAAGTGAAATTTTAAATACGTTTAAATTTCTACTTGACGAGTAATTGGGATGTACATATAATATGTCTATGTTTTTTTTTGAATTGTCTGTAATTTTGGTTTTCAGAGTGGTTTCTATCTTTTTTACAATTGTGAGTAACCTCGTCTCAAGGTAAGTTACAGCTCTGCCCTGTCCCTTAGCTTTGTCAGGTACCGTTGTATATGTGATATTGCCTATGTTTGGTAACTAACTATGTTTTTGGGGTGTTTCGTTACAGGGCTTCAGCGGTCTGGGTCGTTCCGGTGCAGCGGCTGCAGGGAGAGCTTTCCCCGGTAAGTATGGTGGTGTTTGCGGGACTTAGGTAAAGCATATTGTAAGTTTTTTAAGTAATTCTGGGGTTTTTTCTGTTTATTTACAGGGCTTCAGCGGTCTGGGTCGTTCCGGTGCAGCGGCGTACCTTCGGCTATTAGGTAAGAGTACGCGATTTTTAATCATATCATTTGAAAATTTTTTGGTGTAGTGTTTGACGTTTTATATTTATGTAGTTTTCTTTGTTATGGATTTGGTAGTATAGCAATAGGGGTTTTTTGGGTCGAAAGTGTTGTGTATTTTTAGGGGGGTTGGGCCACGGTTTGTTGTGAATCTGCGGTTGTTGACTGTTCATTGTTTTCACGATGCTACGGTAGGCGGAAGAGAGCTACAAACAGGTAAGTGACTTTTTTTTATACGTTTAAAGTTGGACTTGGCGAGTAATTGGGAGGTAAATATAATATGTCTATGTTTTATATCTAATTGTCTGTTATGTCTGTTTTCAGAGTGATTTGTATCTCTTTTACAATTGTGAGTAACCTCGTCTCAAGGTAAGTTACAGCTCTGCCCTGTCCCTTAGCTTTGTCAGGTACCGTTGTATATGTGATTTTGCCAATGTTTGGTAACTAACTATGTTTTTGGGGTGTTTCGTTACAGGGCTTCAGCGGTCTGGGTCGTTCCGGTGCAGCGGCTGCAGGGATAGATTTCCACGGTAAGTAGGGTGGTGTTTGCGGGACTTAGGTAAGGCATATTGTACGTTTTTAAAGTAATTCTGTTTTTATTTCAGTTTATTTACAGGGCTTCAGCGGTCTGGGTCGTTCCGGTGCAGCGGCGTACCTTCGGCTATTAGGTAAGAGTACGTGATTTTAAATCATTTCATTTAAAAAAAAAATTGTGTTTTTTGTTTGACGTTTTATCTTTATGTAGTTTTCTTTGTTATGGATTTGGTAGTATAGCAATAGGGGTTTTTTGGGTCGAAAGTGTTGTGTATTTTTAGGGGGGCTGGGCCACGGTTTGTTGGGAATCTGCGGTTGTCGACTGTTCATTGTTTTCATGATGCTACGGTAGGCGGAACAGAGCTACAAACAGGTAAGTGAATTTTTTTTTATACGTTTAAAGTTGGACTTGACGAGTAATTGGGAGGTAAATATAATATGTCTATGTTTTTTTTCTAATTGTCTGTTATGTCTCTGTTTTCGTAGTGTTTTGTATCTTTTGTACAATAGTGAGTAGCCTCGTCTTAAGGTAAGTTACAGCTCTGTCCTGTCCCTTAGCGTTGTCCGGTAATGTTGTATATGTCATATTGCCTATGTTTGGTAACTAACTCTGTTTTTTTGTGTTTGTTACAGGGCTAGAGCGGGCTGGGTCGTTCCGGTGCAGCGGCGTGCAGGGAGCGCTTCCCCGGTAAGTATTTTGCTGTTTGCGGGACTCGGGTAAGGCATACTCTATATTGTGTAATTAACTCTGTTTTTTTTCTGTTTGTTTACAGGGCTTAGCGGTGTGGGTCGTTCTGGTGTAGCGGCGTGCATGGAGCGCTTTCCTCGGTAAGTATGGGTGTTTGCAGGACTTAGGTAAGACATATTGAACGTTTTGGAAGTAACAGGTTTTTTTTTCTGTTTGTTTACAGGTCTTTAGCGGTGTGGGTCGTTCCGGTGCAGGGAGAGCTTTCACCGGTAAGTATGGTGGTGTATGTGGAAATTAGGTAAGGCATATTGTAAGTTTTGTAAGTAACTCTGTTTTTTTCCCTGTTTATTTACAGGCCTTCAGCGGTCTGGGTCGTTCCGGTGCAGCGGCGTACCTTCGGCTATTAGGTAAGAGTACGCGATTTTTCATTTTGTCACTTAATTTTTGGGGGAGTGCTTTACGTTGTATCTTTATGTACTTTTCTTTCTCATGTTTTGGGTAGTATAGCAATAGGATGTTTGGGGGGCGAAAGTGTTGTGTGTTTTTAGAGGGGTTGGGCCACGGATTGTTGTGAATCTGCTGTTGTCGACTGTTCATTGTTTTCTCGATGCTACGGTAGGCGGAAGAGAGCTACAAACAGGTAAGTGACTTTTTTTATACGGTTAAAGTTCTACTTGACGAGTAGTTGGGAGGTAAATATAATATGTCTATGTTATTTCTCTAATTGTCTGTTATGTCTCTGTTTTCTTAGTGGTTTGTATCTTTTTTTCAATTGTGAGTAGGCCTGGGCGGTAAATTCCGTTCCGCTCGCGGAATTTGCGGAATTTCGGTAATTTCGCGTTCCGCGGAGAACGCGAAATTGCCCAAAATTCTGCTTTCCACGACTTCGCGAAATTTTTTCTTGTTCACGTTCTCAAAATGCGTGTTCGCGAGATATTTCTCCCCAAGCACGCAAACAGCAACTGTGAACAGGAAAAAAGCATCGCGAACAAGCAATTCCGCGTGTTCGCGGAATTTCTGCATGTTCGCGGAGATTTTTTACCGTTTCGCGGAGATTTGCGTAACGCGATTACGCACATTCCGCCCACCCCTAATTGTGAGTAACCTCGTCTCAAGGTAAGTTACAGCTTTGCCCTGTCCCTTAGCTTTGTCCGGTACCTTTGTATATGTGATATTGCCTATGTTTGGGAACTAACTATGGTTTTTGGGTGTTTCGTTACAGGTCTTCAGCAGTGTGGGTCGTTCCGGTGCAGCGGCTGCAGGGAGAGCTTTCCCCGGTAAGTATGGTGGTGTTTTCGGGACTTAGGTAAGGCATATTGTAAGTTTTTAAAGTAATTATGTTTTGTTTTCTGTTTATTTACAGGGCTTCAGCGGTCTGGGTCGTTCCGGTGCAGCGGCGTACCTTCGGGTATTAGGTAAGAGTGCGCGATTTTTAATTAGTTCATTTACATATTTATTTGTGTAGTGTTTGAAGTTTTATCTTTATGTATTTTTCTTTGTTATGTTTTTGGTAGTATAGCAATCGGGGTTTTTTTGGTCGAAAGTGTTATGTATTTTTGGGGGGTGCGGCACACGGTTTCTTGTGAATCTGCTGTTGTTGACTGTAATTTGTTTTCCAGATGCTACGGTAGGCGGAAGAGAGCTACAAACAGGTAAGTGAATGGTTTTCTATACTTTTAATGTTCTTTAGCCTCGTTTCAAGGTAAGTTACAGGTCTTATTAGCAAGTATTCATTTTTAGGCTGTTTATTTCATAGTAATACAGGTGTTTTGTAACGAAAGTACTGTCACGTGTATTGTGTGCAATTCAATATGTGATTACGTGAGGGTGGGGCACGTTTTTTTGATGAATCTGCTGTTGTGGGAGTGTGTCAGCCTATTCCAGATCGGACGGTAGGCGGGCCGCAGCTACAGACAGGTAAGTGTGAATCTTTTATACCTATTATGTTCTATTTGAAATTACTTTCATTGTAATTATAATGTTTGTGAGTTATCAATGCTGTAATTTTGTGCGATGTTTTAACTTATTTATTGCTGTATGTTACACTGTTTATTTAGTGAAATACAGGTTTTGTAACGAAAGTACTGTCACGTGTATTGTGTGCAATTCAATATGTGATTACGTGAGGGTGGGGCACGTTTTTGTGATGAATCTGCTGTTGTGGGAGTGTGTCAGCCTTTTCCAGATCGCACGGTAGGCGGGACGCAGCTACAGACAGGTAAGTGTGAATCTTTTATACGTCTTATGTTCTATTTGAAATTACTTTAACTGTGATTAGAATGTTTGTGAGTTATCGATGCAGTAATTGTTTTAGATGTTTTTTATTATTAAATGCAAGATGTTACACTGTTTATTGGATTGTAATACAGGTTTAGTGACGGAAGTACTGTCACGTGTATTGTGTGCAATTCAATATTTGATTACGTGAGGGTGGGGCACGTTTTTTTGATGAATCTGCTGTTGTGGGAGTGTGGCAGTCTTTTCCAGATCGGACGGTAGGTGGGACGCAGCTACAGACAGGTAAGTGTGAATCTTTTATACCTCTTATGTTCAATTTGAAATTAATTTGACTGTAATTATAATGTTTGTGAGTTATCGATGCTGTAATTTTTTGCGATGTTTTCACTTATTTATTGTTGTATGTTAGACTGTTTATTTCATTGGAATACAGGTTTTGTAACGAAAGTACTGTCACGTGTATTGTGTGCAATTCAATATTTGATTACATGAGGGTGGGGCACGTTTTTTTGATGAATCTGCTGTTGTGGGAGTGTGTCAGCCTTTTCCAGATCTCACGGTAGGCGGACGCAGCTACAGACAGGTACGTCGAATTATTTGATACGTCATATGTTCAATGTGAATTTTCATTTGCTGTGATTGTAATGTTTGGGAGTTATCGTAAGGGCACGTTTTTTAACAGAATCTGCTATTGGGGGAGAGTGACAGTCTTTTGCAGATCGCATGGTAGGCGCAACGCAGTTATAAACAGGTAACTTGATTTTTTTCCCCTTTTCTAGGCATTACCTCATTTTGTTACCTAACTAAATTGCTTTCTGGTTTTTTGCAGGTATGCCCCTCTCTGGCCCGTTCCCGGGAAACAACGTGCTTGCAGTGCTTTCCATGGGTATGTATGATGCGTTTGCCGGGTCTGTAGTTCAGCATCTTGTCTGTCCCTTATCTAACGCTTGTATTTTTACTGTTTTTTTACAGGGATTCCCCGGTCCGATCCGTCCTTGGGCAGCGTCGTGCAAAGATTACTTTAGCCGGTATGTATGTTGCTGTTTGCGGGTCTTTAGTAAGACATCTTGTCTGAATCGTATTTCACTTTGACATTTTTTTATTTTTTTTTACAGGGACTTCCTCGGGCCTGACGTTCCCGGCCAGCATCGTGCTTTAGGAGCTTTACTCTGTAGGTATTATTCTTTTTGCGGGTCTAAGGTAAGGCATCTAAAGGTAAGTTTCTTTACTTATTTTCGTTATTTGCCTGTATTTATAATGTTTAGTATTCGTGAAGTAGGTTTTAGCTTTACAGCGCATTTGCGGTGAATTCCCTTTGCAAACACCTTTGTACGCGGTCAGACAGGTTGGAGCCGCGTTTCCTTTTGCTGCATCGCTATCTGTCCCATGCATGCTTTCACATTCAATTCGCCAGGAATTCACACCTCCTCACTAACAATAGCACACACTCTCAGGCAGACATTCCTTTCATCCTTCCAAGGAAGACCCCCACCCAAACATTAGCATACGGCTAGACAACAAGGTTTCACACACGTGCTGTTCGTAAACAAGTGTTACTTCTCTATTGTTATTCATTTAAAGTAACTCCCCTTTCCTCCGGTTTGACTGTACTTAAACTCGAAGAGCAGCCATTCGAAAACATTTCTTGGGTCCATGTCATCCAGTACGAGCTAAACTATCTCTATTGCTAAAAGGTAAGCAACTTCAATTGTATTGCCGTTTTCAAAATAAACTCATTGAACATTTTCTATCGTGTTTTGCTAATGTAAAGTACAGTTGTTTTACAATGTTAACCTTTGCAAACATGTTATGCGCTTTTATTGTTAGCAAAGTCCGCTTAGTATCTTTATGCCTTTTAATTTTCCAAGCCGCGCTTTTATTTAAAATCTGCAACGAGAAAATTTGCTAGCATATATTGGGCAGAATTTAGAAGGGACACGCATGCACACCACATAACCTTAATGTTTATGCTTTTGCCGCTATTACTATATACATTACGGTACCGCTTCGCCATCGTTTGGTATCTTGCTGCCTTTAATTTTCAAAGCCGTGATTACTTACTTTTAAAAGAAAATCACTTGCTAAGAAATATTTGACAGAATTTATGAGGGACACGCACACACACCACATTACCTTGCTGGTTTTTTGTGTTCGCCGCTATTACTAAATACATTAAGGTACCGCTTTGCTATCGTTTCCCGTGTATTGCATACTTAGTGAAGCGCTCTCTGCATAATAGACTTTCCCCTGGTTTGCATTTCAGACTTGCTATTGTTGTCAGGGATCGTACAATTATTAGAAAATACAACTTACAATGCCTTTTGCTTTCGAATCGCTGGTTACATTTTTGATTTCATTTAAATTAACTCCCCTTTATTTCTCTTTTCCTGGACCTGAACTGGAAGAGCAGCCAATCTAGACATTTTGTGGGTCATCCGGTACGAGCTAAACTATCTCTATTGGTAAAAGGTAAGCAACTTCAATTGTATTGCCGTTTTTAAAATAAACTCATTGAACGTTTTCTATCGTGGTTTGCTAATGACAAGTGCAGTTGTTTTCCGATGTTAACCTTTGCAAACATGTTATGCGCTTTAATTGTTAGCAAAGTCCGCTTAGTATCTTAATGCCTTTTAATTTTCCAAGCCGCGCTTTTATTTAAAAGCTGCAACGAAAACATTTACTAGCATATGTTGGGCAGAATTTAGAAGGGACACGCACGCACACCACATTACCTTAATGTTTTTGCTTTCGCCGCTATTACTATATACATTACGGTACCGCTTCGCCATCGTTTGGTATCTTGCTGCCTTTAATTTTCACAGCCGCGATTACACTCTTTTAAAACGAAATCACTTGCTAAGAAATATTTGACAGAATTTATGAGGGGCACGCACGCACACCACATTACCTTGCTGTTTTTTTGTGTTCGCCGCTATTACTATACACATTACGGTACCGCTTTGCTATCATTTCCCGTGTATTGCATACTTAGTGAGGCGCTCTCTGCATAATAGACTTTCCCCTGGTTTGCATTGCAGACTTGCTACTGTTGTCAGGGATCGTACAATTATTAGTTAAAATACAACTTACAATGCCTTTTGCTTTCAAATCGATGGTTACATTTTAGAATTCATTTTAATTAACTCCCCTTTATTTCTCTTTTCCTGGACCTAAACTGGAAGAGCAGACATTCTAGACATTTCGTGGGTCATCCGGTACGAGCAAAACTATCTCTATTGGTAAAAGGTAAGTAACTTCAATTGTATTGCCGTTTTTAAAATGAACTCATTTAACGTTTTCTATCGTGTTTTGCTAATGGCAAGTGCAGTTGTTTTGCGATGTTAACCTTTGAAAACATGTTATGCGCTTTTAGTTAGCACAGTTCGCTTCGTATCTTGATGCCTTTAAATTTCCGAGCCGCGCTTTTTTTTACAAATTTGCAATAAAATAATTTGCTAGTGTATATTGGGCAGAATTTAGAAGGGACACGCACGTACAGCACATAACCTTGCTGTTTTTTTACTTTCGCCGCTATTACTATATACATTACGGTACCGCTTCGCCATCGTTTGGTATCTTGCTGCCTTTAATTTGCAAGCGTTACGTTTAGATGCCGCCATTTTTTTACCTTAGAGCCGAACTGCTTGCAAAACATATTAGTCCTACTTTAAAGACTGCACGCGCAGTACATTGACTTGCTCTTTTTGCTTTCACCACTAATGCTAGCCTCATTACGGTAACATTTTGCTTTCGTTTGCCATTTATTTCATCCTAACTGAAGCACTCTCTGCATAAGATACTTTAGCATCGCTTGCATTACACACTTGCTACTGTTGCCAGTCATCTACAATTATACGCTAATATACAAATTTAGCAGCCTTTGAATTTTAATGCGCTTGCTACTGTTCGTTACATGTGCTACAACTGTTTTACTTTTGTTGCCAAAATGTGTTTCGTGATGCGAAACGTTTCTGTCAAATGTTTTGTTGTGCATGTCTACTCTTGTATCTCACTTTTTGCCTATGATTGCAGTTATGGTGCGCGCATTCAATAGATTTGCCTTTATTTCTATTTGTCATGCTTTACATTTGAATACATTTACCATCTTCCTTTTGGGCTTCTTTGCATATGCTTTCAAGGTACATTGTTTACGTATATGTTCCATCTAAAACGCGTATTTACCTTAATTAACTCTGTGAGGCTTCTATGCTAATTTAACCAACTGAAACAAGTGTGTGATGAGGGGGGCAAAAGGGGGGGGGGCTTAACCTTATACTAGCAGTGGCATTTTTTTTTTTTTTTTTTTTTTGGAAAAAGTTTTTATTGAACAATAATTCGGTTACAAGTATGGGCCTACAACCACCCGGGCCGGCCGCTAGGTACATAAGGAAGTATACACATATCAAGGCTGCAATCCGTTCCCAGGGCACTGCCCCGCAGTGGCTCAAGATAGTCCTCGAAGAACAGCAAGCGTCAGTCCAACAATAACAGAAACAAAAAGAAAAACAATAAAAACAAAAGGCGAGTTACAAGGGATACCAGTGCGGTTCAGGCTCCCCCCGGGAAACTCCAGTCAGAACATTTGAGCAATCCGCTAAAGAGAGGAGTACCGGGAGGCCGGGGACGGAGGGGGGGGGGGAAGGGGGTCAAGGGAGATGAACGTCCATATGTGGTTGTTACAAAAAGCGCTAGGAGCCGTCAAGGGTCAGGGGGACATGGCGATATCAGTGTCTACCAGGGGGGGCGTACAGATGCCTCCGCGATACGCATTCCATTGACCCCAAATTCTACCCCATGCCCCCGGCTTGCCACGGGCCACATACACTGTCTTCTCCCGAAACATACACCAGTCCATATTCTCCTTCCATACTGACACGGTGGGCGGCCGTTGAGCGCCCCAAAGTTGCGCTATATCCCTCTTGGCAATCATGTTCCCTAGGGCCGCCCATCGAGTCTGAGCCGCGTTGTAGTCATTGGGCTCCCACACATTCAGGACACAGCGACGCACCTCCGGCAGCAGCACAACCCCGGTGACCTGTCCCATAACCGTGTGGACCCGGCGCCAGTAGTCCGCCACCTCGCGACACTCCCAAAGGATATGAAGAAAGGTGGCGCTGAGCCCGCAGCCTCGTTTACAGAGTCCGTCGTCGGAGAATCCCATCGCGACCAAGCGCGGACCCGTGACATACACCCGGTGGAGAATCTTGAGCTGTACCAACCGGAGACGAGCCGGAATGGCAACCTCCTTGGGGGACGACAGTGCAGACTGCCAGTCTTCGTCGTCCAATTCAACCCCATCCCCAGTCCAAGCCCCCCGAAGGCGCACCAGGAGATCCGCCCGGTGATTAATCAATTTTTTATAAATTAAAGAAATAGTACTATCAGGGACATGTCCGTCAAGTACGCGGTCCTCGAGGGGCGAGGAAACAGGGATCTTGGTCCCCTCCCCGAAGACCGAGAGCAGGGCGTGTCGAACCTGGGCGTAGCGGAAGAACTCCCTGTCGGTCAGCTCGTATTCGGCCTGGAGCACCGCGAAAGTCTTGACCGCGCCCTTGTGCCACAGGTCTCCCACTTTGCTGATACCAATCGTGTCCCACTGGTCAAACCCCTTGGTGGTCCACAAGCTGCTCAGGCGGTCGGAGGCAAACAAGGGAGTAGCACATGTCATTCGCTCACTCCAGCCCGTGGCCGCAGTGGCAGCCCTCCAGGTCCGCACAGCAATCTTAGTAGGACCCGTAAGGGTCCGGTCAGCCAGGCGGGAATAAAGTGCCCTGTTGTAGTTCCCGCCGGGAAGCAGGAACTTGTCCATCTCATACGCCGGATTCAAGCCGGGCGCATACGTGGCGTGGTTAATGGCAGTTAGCTGCGAGGCCCAATAGTACCTGCGAATGTCAGGAAGCGCGATGCCCCCGTCATACCAGGGGAGAGTGAGCTTGGCAAGAGCAATACGCGCCCGGCCGTTCCACACCAGTCTCCTCTGCAGGCTCTCCACCTCCCGAAAGTAGGCCACTGGGATAACGTCAAAGGAGTTCTGGAGTGCATAGAGGAACCTGGGAAGGGACATCATTTTAAACAGCGCGGCCCGACCCAGCGGGGACAGGGGCAGCCTGCACCACCGGGCCGTGTCCTCCCGCAGCCGCAGAAGTGGACGCAGAAGATTCTGCTCGTAGCGAGCCACCGGGTCCAGCGAAACGTATATCCCCAGGTACTTAAAGCCGCTCAGAGATATTTGAATCGGGAGCCGAGGCGGCAGGAGAGGAGGACCACCAGCGATGGGATAAACGCAGGATTTAGACCAATTGATCGTGAGACCCGAATTGTTCCCAAAGGAGGTCAGAACGTCAAAGAGGACGTTGAGTGACTGCCGCGGTGAGGTGAGGTACAGGAGAATGTCGTCCGCATACAGCGAGACCCGATCTTCAAAGCCCGGGCCCCACCGGATCCCTCTAAGCGAGGGCTCCCAACGGAGCCAGGCAGCGAGTGGCTCCAGGGCGAGAGCAAAAAGCAACGGGGACAACGGGCACCCCTGCCTCGTGCCCCTGCCAAGGGCAAAGGGCCGAGAGACCCGCCCATTCACCACCACTTGAGCCATGGGTCCCGTGTAAAGGAGCCTCACCCAGCCAATAAATCCCTCTCCAAAGCCGAATTTATCCAAGACGGCCCAGAGGAATGGCCACTCAATAGTGTCAAATGCCATCGTGGCATCCAAAGAAACCAGCACGGCCGGTTCGGGGAGGAACTCCGCCCTGGCGAGGACCCCGTGCAGACGCCGCAAGTTAAGAGCGGCGTTGCGGTGCGGGATAAAGCCGCATTGGTCCGGATGAATAAGGTCGCACACTACACTCAACAATCGATTGGCCAGGACTTTCGCCAGGATTTTAGGCTCCGCATTGAGCAGTGAAATAGGCCGGTAAGAGGTACAGCGGTCACGAGGCTTGCCCTCCTTGGGAATAACGACTATAGTGGCCAAGCGCTGGTCGGCAGGAAGGGAACCCGCCGCAAGAGAGTCGCGGAACATGCGGCCGAGGAAGGGCGCAAGCTTATCAGGACGCAATTTGTATAGTTCAATGGGCAGACCGTTAGGACCCATAGCCTTGCCCGAGCGAAGGGAACGAATCGCGGTCGCTATTTCATCCGACGATAAGGGGGCGTCCAACCGCTCCCGGTCCTCAACGGACAGGCCGGGCAGAGCAATATCTCTCAGTAGGAGGCGAGAGTCATCCTCGTCCCTGTCAGTCACCGGGGAGTACACCGCCCGGAGGTGATCAGCGAAGCATTCCACAATCTCATCCGGCTCAGTCACACACACACCATCCGCAGCACGCAACTCGGGGACCACACGATTCACTCTCTCTTTTTTGTCCAGCCACGCAATCAACTTACCCGCCTTGTCCCCCGCGTCATACAATCGGCCCTGCCGCTCCCTATACATAGTTTTGGCCGCGTCAGTGACCAGGGACCTATATTCGAACTGTTTCAGGCTAAGGGCATGTAGTCCGTCCGGAGTAACATTCGCCTCCAGGGCCGACTCCAGCCCCGAGATGTCCGTCTCCAGCTTTACCACCGCCTCGCTCCTAACCTTCTTGGCCACCACTATCTGGGCGAGGGCGTGTCCGCGTAGCACAGTTTTAAAGGCTTCCCAAAGGGACAACGCAGACGACACCGACCCCTCGTTTTCACTGAAGTATTGGTCCATGGCCTTAACCAGGCTGTCACGAGTCACAGGGTCCCGCAGGTACCAGGGGTTAATGGGAGCTATCCGACCTGCGGACCGCGACCCGGTGTCAAAGAGAAGCCACAGCGGAGAATGGTCGGAGATACCACGCGCCAGGTGTCTGACCTCTCGAATCCGACCAGTCTGCGCCGCGGGCATAAGAAAGTAGTCTAACCTGGAGAGACTCCCATGCGCCCCCGAATGAAAGGTGAACTGACACTGGGTTGGATGCAATAGTCTCCAACTATCCACCAAGCCGAAGGTCTCCAACATCCCACCCAGCCATGACTGGGCAGCGGGGAGGGTCCTAGGTGGGTGACGATCCAGTTCACCCGAAACCACAGAATTAAAGTCCCCGCCCATGAGCAGGAGGCCGTCCGGAAGGTCAAGCAGCATTCGACCCAAGTCAGTGAAGGTGGAGTTCTGGAGGCCCGGGGGGACGTAGACTGAAACCAGGGTAAGGGGCTGCCCCTCCCACCTCCCAGTCAAACACACATAGCGCCCCCTGTCATCCGAGACTATCCTCGTGATCTCCACCGGAAGGGAGGTTCGCAGGAGAATGCCCACCCCCCTGGAGCCAGTTGTGAAACCAGAATGGGCTACGAGGCGGTATCCCCCCCTGTTCATCGCATGGCAGACATTGCCGACCAAATGCGTCTCCTGGAGAAACACCACATCAGGAGTCAAACGACGCAAATATTGCAGTACAACACCCCGCTTAATACGGTCCCCCAACCCATTGACGTTCCATGACATAAGCCTCAACCCGTCTCCCCCCATCCCATCCAATAGCTCAAGAGGCCCCCAGCCCGCAGCACCGCTCCCAAATATGGATAAAAATCAATACCTCGCCTTGTAAACAAAAAACACACAACTAAACAACCCCTCTTCCCCCCCAACCCCACCCCAAGTCCAACGCCCCCCACCCTGCACCCCTGCGGGCCAAAGACCCCCCCCAACTTGCAGTGTGCCTGTCGCCCCATTAACCCCATTCTACAAAAAGACCCCGGAGGAGGAAAGGGACCCGTACCCGCCCGCACCCCTCACGGGTCCTGGTAAAGCACAGTATGCAAAAGAAGTAAGACCCAACTGTACAGTGCCAAGCCGCAAAAAGTAAGGACCAAAGGTCAGTCTAAGGGGACCCGTCACCTGCGGTGCCCCCAGAGGGCCCGGGCCGGCCACCCCCGTCCGGCAGCGAGTCCAGCCAGTCACTTGCGGCCACAGGAGAGTCAAAAAAGGCTGTCCGCTCTCCATGCTCCACTCGAAGTTTCGCCGGGTAGATCATTGAGTACTTCAGGCCTAGCTCGCGGAGACGGCGCTTCACCCCTTGGAATCCCATCCGCTGTTTCTGGACCAGTTGCGTGAAGTCCGGATAAAAATTGATGGTCGAGTTCTCGTAGCGGACCGGGCCACGGGTCAGTGAAGCCTGCAGAATAGCGTCGCGGTCCCTGTAGTGGAACAGTTTAGCCACGATAGGCCTCGGGGGGGCCCCCGGCCGCGGCCGGCCGCCCGGAACTCGATGGGCCCGCTCCACAGCGAAGAATTTGCTTAGGCCAACCGGGGACAGCTGTTGCAGGATAAGTTCCTCGACCACGAGGTCCACCGGGCGGCTGTCGGAGGACTCCGGTACCCCAATGATGCGGATATTGTTGCGTCGGGCCCGTCCCTCGAAGTCCTCAAGCCGCCGGGCCATATGGTCGTTGACCACTCTAATGTCCCCAAGCGCGGCCCGCAGATCCGACACCTCCGCACCCAGGGTGGAGGTCCGTGCATCAAGGGCCTGGACCTTCTCGTTGGTTTTAGAGAGGTCGGCCCGAATCAGGGTGACGTCGATCGCGACAGTGTCGATCTTACGGGCCAGGGCCTCATATTGCGTCGCGATAGTTTCCCTGATGCCCTCGATGGCGCCCATAATGTCCTGCAGGGAAGGTTCCGCAGCGACGGTCGTGCCTCCCCCTGCAGCATCCGGGGAGAGGCCAGCAGCGCCAGGGGACCTCCTGCCCTGGGTATAGCGGTCCATGTTGTTGCTCTGGACCGCTCCCCCGCGCAGTGAAGCCTTGGTCTTGCGCCCCTCCGGACCCCCTTTGCCCGCCATGTGAGCGCAGTCACTCAATGGGACCTCCGATCAAGGGGTGCGCGGGTGCCAGCAAAAGGACCACAAACCGTCGGTGTAGGGGCCGGAGGCGTCAGACCCGCCAGTAGCAGATGAAAGCAAACCTCGGGCAGAGGCCCGGGAGGCACCTCGCCACCTTGAGCACGCACGCCAGCTGATCTCCTGAAGGCCAAAACCGAAACCGAAAGTGCTGAATCGGTAACTGGCACCGCGCTGAGGCCGCTGTTGTTCAATTGCAGCCCGGCCCCACGGGTCACCTTCACCCCGGCCACCTCCGTCGGGTGGGTCCCAAAAGTTCCGGCGACGATAACTCAGGATTCCCAGGTCCGATTAGAGTTTTGAAAAGAGATATATGATCAGCTGGTCTTCATCTCCCAGATTCCATACACCAAATCAGGATAGTCTCAGGATATATTCCGAGGAGCAGAAAGGGTCCGGGGAGCCCTGTGCTCACGCGACCATCTTGGATGCGCGCTAGGCTCCTCCCAGTGGCATTTTGTTATGTGATGTTTGCTAGCCTTTTGGAGGGGGTCAATCAATCAATCAATCATAGGCATTTATAAAGCGCACTACTCACCCGGAGGGTCTCAAGGTGCTAGGGGGGGGGGGTCCGCTACTGCTCGAACAGCCAGGTCTTGAGCTTCTTCCTGAAGGAGAGGTGGTCTTGGGTCAGGCGTAGGTCGGTGGGGAGGGCGTTCCAAGTCTTGGCGGCCAGGTGGGAGAAGGATCTTCCTCCTGTTGTCGCTCTGTGGATGCGGGGGACGGCTGCGAGGGCGTGACTGGTCGAGCGGAGGTGGCGTTTGGGAGCGTAGAAGTTGAGGCGGCTGTTGAGGTAGGTCGGGCCTTGGTTGTGTAGGGCTTTGTGTGCGTGGGTGAGGAGCCGGAAGGTGATTCTTTTGTTGATCGGGAGCCAGTGCAGGTCTCTCAGGTGTCTGGAGATGTGAGTTCGTCTGGGGACGTCGAGGATGAGTCTCGCCGAGGCGTTCTGGATCCGCTGGAGTCTCTTCTGGAGCTTGGCGGTGGTACCGGCGTAGAGGGCGTTGCCGTAGTCCAGTCGACTGGTGATGAGGGCCTGGGTGACCGTTTTCCTGGTCTCGGTGGGGATCCACCGGAAGATCTTACGTAGCATGCGCAGGATGTTGAAACAGGACGAGGAGACGGCGTTGACTTGTCTGGTCATGGAGAGGGAGGAGTCCAGGATGAAGCCCAGGTTGCGTGCGTGGTCTGTCGGTTTGGGTGCGTTGCCCAGGGCGGGGGGCCACCAGGAGTCGTCCCAGGCGGAGGGTGAGGAGCCCAGGATGAGGACTTCCGTCTTGTCTGTGTTCAGTTTCAGGCGGCTGGTCGTCATCCACTCGGCCACGTTTTTCATCCCTTCGTGCAGGTTGGCTCTGGCGGTGGCGGGGTCGTTGGTCAGGGAGAGGATCAGCTGGGTGTCATCGGCGTAGGAGATGATGTTCAGGTTGTGTTGGCGTGCGATGGCCGCAAGGGGGCTCATGTAGACATTGAAGAGGGTGGGGCTGAGCGAGGAGCCCTGAGGGACGCCGCAGATGACTTCCGTGGCTTCTGATCTGAACGGGGGCAGGCGGACTCTCTGTGTCCTTCCGGTGAGGAAGGAGATGATCCATTCCAGTGCCTTCTCCTCGATCCCGACGTTGCTGAGGCGCTGCACTAGGGTGCGGTGGCAGACAGTGTCGAAGGCCGCGGAGAGGTCCAGGAGGATGAGGGCCGCTGTTTCTCCGTTGTCCAGCAGGGTTCGGATGTCGTCGGTGGCGGCGATGAGGGCGGTCTCGGTGCTGTGGTGGGGGGTGGGAGGGGTTTCACAGCTTACGCTTGCGGGACTAGGTATCCTTTTCCAAATAATTTCATTGCTTCTCAATGGTTACTTAATTTCAGTGTTTGCTGTACGGACATTGCCCTTGATGTATGTATTACCCGCAGTAATGCAGATATTACTGCGCAATTGTTTTTGGGCAATCACGCTTTGCAATCCAATGCATTTTTTCATTCAGAACATCTGGTTTATAGCTTAAAAATGTCATGCACTGCTTGGCAATTAAGTGCTGCATTGTCAGTTTTTTGCATACTGCATATATATGCTCCTTCTGCGCAACACTCTTGATTACCGGCTTAACTATAGTCTTTCACACACACTCCTCCTCATCCACTTTACACCATGCATTCTCCGTTACACATTCTATAACATGCACTCTTTTGCCCACTTTCTCCTTGATGCTCCCTTCCATTCACTCTCTACATACACCCTGCTTGTGTGACTTAGCGCGTGTAGCTTAGCGCGTGTAACTTAGCGCGTGTAACTTAGCGCGTGTGAGATTATGTTGCATGCGCTGTGTTGCGCGCGCTCTGTTGCACGTGCTCTGTCACACGCTCTCTCATGCACTGATTTTACATACTCTTTAGCATACTACCTGTTGCACACATTTTTATGTACATCTCCTCAACATGCACCACAGCTAATGCTTACATCTCTACTGCCTTTATCTTCACTACTATCCTTTATTATTTGTATACTACATAAATTACTCCTCTCGCTACTCCTTTATGTATACTACACACTGCCTCTTCTTTAAGCTCCTCTTTGTTTCCCTTGCTTTTTAATACTTTCAAACTATGAGTTGACAATAGCTGATGATGAGAAAGTGAGCATGCAGGTGAGAACCAATCTGCAAACTCAAATGGTGTTACTTACGTGAGGCTCTGTCAACTTTTTCTACAAGTTTTACCTTTTCCTATTCCTCTTTTCAGCAGTAATAGCACACACTCGCCACCATGCATTTTACATCATGCATTCTCCAAAACACACTACACACCACACGCTCTTTAGCACACATTCTAATTCACTCTCTTCCATCCACTCTCTACAGCACACTCATTGTGTGACTTAGCGCGTGTAACTTAGCGCGTGTAACTTAGCGCGTGTAACTTAGCGCATGTAACTTAGCGCGTGTAACTTAGCGCGTGTAACTTAGCGCAGGTGACATGTTGCACGCGCTCTGTTGCACGCGCTCTGTTGCACGCGCTCTGTTGCACGCGCTCTGTTGCGCACGCTCTGTTGCACGCACTCTGTCACACGCTCTCACGCACTATCATTTTACATACTCTTTACCATACTACTTGTTGTACACATTTTTATGTACATCCCCTCAACATGCACCACAGCTAATGCTTACATCTCTACTGCCTTTATCTTCACAACTATCCTTTATTATTTGTATACTACATAAATTACTCCTCTCGCTACTCCTTTATGTATACTACACACTGCCTCTTCTTTAATCTCCTCTTTGTTTCCCTTGCTTTTTCATACTTTCAAACTACAAGTTAACAATAGCTGATGATGAGAAAGTGAGCATGCAGGTGAGAACCAATCTGCAAACTCCAATGGTGTTACTTACGTGAGGCTCTGCAATTTTTTCCTTTTCCTATCCCTGTTTTCAACAGTAATAGCGCACACTCCCCACCATGCATTTTACACCATGCATTCTCCAAAACACACTCCACACCACACACTCTTTAGCACACATTCTCATTCACACTCTCTTTTATCCACTCTCTACAGTACTCTCATTGTGTAACTTGACACATGTGGCTTAGCGCGTGTGACTTAGCGCAGGTAACTTAGTGCGTGTAACTTAGTGCATATGACAGTATGGTGCATGGACTCTGTAGCACGCACTTTAGTTACAGCCTCTATGGCACTCTCTGTACCACAAGCTCTTTACCACAGGCTCTCTGCCACACACTCTATGCCACACACTTTCCTACACGCTATCTTTTGGCATGCGCTTTAACATACTACCTACTGTGCAAATTTTAATACACATCTCTTCTACATGTACCATAGCTAATGCTTACAACTCTACTACCTTTATTATCCTTCTATCCTTTACTATCAGGCAAACACTACACACACTACTCTTACTGCTCTCTCTACTCCTTCATGTATACTACATACTGTCTCTTCTTTATTCTTACTTTTTTTTCCCCTTCATTTTTGACACTTTCAGCCTATTTGTTGGCAATAGCTAATGATGAGAAAGTGAGCATGCATGTGACAACCAATCTGCAAAATCCAATGGTGTTACTTATGTAATGAACTGTCAACTTTTTGGGCAACTTTTTTCTTTAGCTAGCTTAGTGTTTTCACCATTAATAGACTATTTCTTTATGCGTCCTCTTTCCCACGCCCTCTTTCCGGCGCCCTCTTTCCCGCGCCCTCTTTCCCGCGCCCTCTTTCCCGCCCCCTCTTTCCCGCGCCCTCTTTCCCGCGCCCTCTTTCTTCCGCCCTCTTTCCCGCGCCCTCTTTCCCGCGCCCTCTTTCCCGCACCCTCTTTCCCGCGCCCTCTTTCCCGCGCCCTCTCAATACACGTACTTTACTGCACACATTTTTAGGCACACCTCTTAAACATCCTAATGCTAGCTTTTTTTACTAGATGCATAGCCCAAACAGCACCATACATACCGGGGAAAGCGCTCCATGTACGCATCACCACCGGAGCACCCCAGAACGCTGAAGCCCTGTAAACAAACAAAGAAACACAGTTAGTTACAAAACGTACAATATGCCTTACCTAAGTCCCGCAAACAACACCATACTTACCAAGGAACGCGCTCCCTGCACGCCGCCGCACCGGAACGACCCTCACTGCTGAAGACCTGTAACGAAACAGAAAAAAAAACAGAGTTACTTACAATATGCCTTAAGCTCTAGAAACAAAGAAAGTTAGATAAATAGCAAGCAAACAACAAAACAACAAAAAACATAAAACATTGCTTGCCATACTGCTTCAGGAAGACTTTGCCTCACAGCCACAGACATAAACATAAGCCTGAAAAGGGCAAAGATAAAAAAGAAGAAACACGCCCACCAGCAAAGATGGGTCAGGCTGCCCAAAAGAGAAAAGTTGCAAAAAAAAACGCCCCTGAATCTCAAAAGGGTGGGGCATGTTTGGGGAAACAAACCTCTTCTACAATAGCTTGCTATGGAAAAGGGGAGAGAAAAGAGTCGGGCCAAAAAAAGCAATACATAGATGGCTGTGCACAATCAAATAATGTATTATTGCTTTTAAAGAACTGAGCAAAATGGAAAGTTTCCATGGAGTACTCAAATTAACGATTGAATGAAGCAGTGTGTATGTGTAGGTTTGTGTAAATGCCTGTGTGACATGGTGAAAAAATGAATATAAAACCACATTTGGCATTAGCTGTTGATGGGGAAGTAAGCATGCACGTGTAAAACAATCGGCAAACTCCAATGGTGTTAATAACATGAGGCGCTGTCAACTTTTAAGTTAAAGCTGTTGAATTTATTATATAGCAATATAGTTTAGTTCTCTACAGACACTCTTTACTTTGCACTATTTACCATGCAGTCTTTACCATACAATCTTTAACATGCACTCTTTAACATGCAATATTTTACAGCATGCACTCTAGAGCGCACTTTTTTAGATACACCTCCTCTACATATATCATACTTAATGCTTACATTTCTACTACTGTTGTTCTTTACTCGCCTCTTTTTGATCCTTATTTTGGGATACTTTCAAGCTATATGCTGCCGAAATTTAATAATGAAGAAGTGAACATACAAGTAAGAATTATTCTGCAAACCCCAATAGTGTTACTTACATAAAACACTCAACACTTCCAGGGAATTTGGACTTTGCCTATGTCAATGTTTCCAGCAGTAATATACTTTACTTCTCTACAAACACTCTTTTCCATGCGCTCTGTTGCACGCACTCTGTTGCACGCGCTCTATTGCAAGCGCTCTGTTGCACGCGCTCTGTTGCATGCACTTCTTAAACGCTCTCTGCCACACGCTCTCTCATGCACTATGATTTTACATACTCTTTACCATACTACCTGTTGCACACATTTTTATGTACATCTCCTCAACATGCACCACAGCTAATGCTTACATCTCTACTGCCTTTATCCTCACTACTATCCTTTATTATTTGTACACTACATACATTACTCTTACTCCTCTCGCTACTCCTTAACGTATAAGACACACTGCCTCTTCTTTATTCTCTTCTTTGTTTTCCTTGCTTTTCAACCTATAAGTTGACAATAGCTGATGATGAGAAAGTGAGCATGCAGGTGAGAACCAATCTGCAAACTCCAATGGTGTTACTTACGTGAGGCTCTGTCAACTTTTTCTCCAAGTTTTTCCTTTTCCTATCCCTGTTTTCAACTGTAATAGCACACACTCCCCACTTTGCATTTTACACCATGCATTCTCCATTACACATTCTGTACCACACACTCTTTAGCGCACATTCTCATTCACACTCTCTTCCATCTACTCTTTACAGCACACACATTCTGTGACTTCACACATATGGCTTGACGCGTGTTACTTAGCGCCTGTGACTTAGCCCCTGTGACTTAGCACATGTACCCTAGCGCATGCGCCATTATGTTGCATAATTCCGTGCTGCAGACTACCATGGGATGAATTACGTGAAGCACTGCCAACTTTTCTTGCCTTTTTTTTGTACCGTACTGTTTCTCTTTTTTCAGACTACTATTTAAATATTTTACTCTAAAAAAAACACTCTACTACTCTTTTCTTCACATTCTGCTACACATTCTCGATGTACACTTTATTGGCTACACATTATCTACACTATACTACATTTCACAACACTTTTTCTACCATACTCTACAGAAACCTTACACTACAAACCATCTACGTATTATTACATCTGTATTACTCTTTTGAATAAAATGTCTAAGTGTGTTTTTCTTTTATTACATTTACCAACTTTATGAACCATGCAAAACTTTTCTCAGTACTAAATCGGACTTTAGTAAAAATGCTTTCTTAATTTCGTTACATTTGACAACTTACTGTATATTAATATGCTAAGTCACCATTAATACTTGTTTTTATTCTTCCATAGATAACTGTGAGAAGTTGCTCATTCCTTTTCAAGACATCAAGGTGAAAGTATCTTAATTTATTTTTGACACATCAGCCTATGCTGAAAACAAATTAGTAGGGATCATTAGAATATATTTATATATATATATATTTTTAGAAACATACTCATTGTTTTCAGCATGCATAACCTCGATTTTCTATAGCTATAGGCTGATTATAAAGTCTAGTGCTTGCAAATCCGTAAATATCATTCACAGGCTATTTAATAAACACTGAGCTTTGCTTAAAGCAGACCATTCGTGGAAACACTACAAACGTATAGAAACACACACCCAATGCATGCTTAGAAAACACTTCTATTCATTTTAAAATCCTATGCATATAGCATAAATTGACTACAGTATACATCTAACCTATATTACACAAATTAGTTGGCTGAACAGCATCTGTTTATTACTTACTATTATTAGCAGCATAAGGAAAGTTGCATAAAACGTGTCTACCTATACAAATAAATAGTAAATACTCAGAAGAGTTTGAAGGTGTATATAAATATTAATATATGCTAGTTAGCATTATACTTGTATATAAGCATACAGATATATATTCGATACAAGATACTTACAACACTAAAATACAGCATAAAGAGAACGCTACAATACAAACATATAATAGGTAGTTTAAGGCCGGCAGTTTATTTGAACATTATTTTTGTGTCACAATTAATATCATGGAAATACTGCAGGCAGCTTATCATCAAGGGCATAACAAATGTTCTCCTACTTCACGGGGCAAACAATGTTTGCCAAACAGCACATTTGCAATCATACACAATAGCTACAGACCTGCTAATACATGGACTGTAGAAGATTTACATGCCATTATGGACTTAGGGGATGCTTTATATATAGATATGCATTCCATAAATCAAGAACAGCTTATGCATCCTGATGATTTACCAAATTATATCCAACACAATGACACTATCTATTCGCTTAAGCTTAAACAACCTTCTTATGGGGATATACTGAAACAGTTTGACCCATCTTCGCCAAATATGCAAACAGTATTGAGAGCTGCACTCAATTTGCATTGTGGTGTTTTACTTTGCATGGATATGTATGTTATAGCTATTATGCACAGTGAAAATTCATACTTTGTATTTGACTCACATAGCCGCGACAGCACAGGAATGCCTCACCCAAATGGGACATGTATTACCATACAAATATCATTTGAAGGGCTTATACAGTACATTACAAATCTGGCATATAGTCTAAAGCGACCCAATAGTAATTACTTACCATATGAATTAACTCCAATAGATATAATTACAATTAAAAAAGATTCACTACATAAGGCAATGCTCATAGCAGAAAAAATGCAAGTGCCATATTACACAAGCATATTTATGTGCATTCTACTAAAGCATGTACAGATTTCTTCACACATTAAAAACTTACATAGAAAATGAAAGACATTGTCTCCAAAGATCAAAGGCAGGTACTCTTGTAAATACACAACAGCCATCAGCATCATTAGCTACTACTCAGCATATTCTCCCCCAAAAAATGTCATTGTGCCTATAACAACTGCACAACTGACGCTACCTACCTGCACTAGCATAGATACAACACAATATGCAAGTAACTCACATAATACTCCGACATACGCAAGTATACTTACAAATACACTTATACACAACACAAGAATCACAAGTTGTGATACAAGAAACATACATACACAAAACATCACAGGCTCAACAAGTGATTTGCATACTAACGCATGTACACAGAGTTCCCATCCTACAAACAGACCTAACACTCAGTGTAACAAAATACTTAGCCCACAAAGTAACACCAATGCTATATTGTCCAAAATGCATAATAACATCAAGAACAACATAGAACAAACTTTTTTGGCACAAACACAACAACATATAAATGTAGTAAATAGTACAGACAAACAGCAAACACAAACAGATCTTACACTACCATCAAGGTGTGCACAATCTATACAAAATAGTCTATTTGCTATTCTACATAACTACTGTAAACCCGCACATAGTTGGGATAGTCAAGACTTGCAATCTATTATGGAACTTGGAAATGCTCTATATATTGAAATGCAGTCTGTAAATGAAGAAAATTGCATGCAGCCACAATATTTACCCAATTACATAGAGCACAATAGCATTATATATGCAATTAAGCAAAACAAGAGCTTCACGATTGAGGGGAAGCAAACAGAAATGCAAAATGCCAGGCTTTTGAGAACCCTTACTTCAATGAATTTGAACAATGGTATATTGATTTGTTTTAATGCATATACTATTTCAATATTCAAAACTATCCATGCATACTTTGTATTTAATTCAAATAGCCAAAATGAGAAATTAATACCTCCTGCTGAGGAGACATCTATTGCTTTACAAATCAAATCACCTGAGCAGCTTATTGAATACATCAGAACGTTGACTCTCCAGAACTAAGTACCAAATTCATTGAGTATTACTTTATACTTCACTCCAGTTACAATACGCAAAATTAGCAAATTGTCACTTAAGGCAACACAAAGAAAACATAGGGAGAAAAAAGTTACACCTATAAGAAACATGTATATCCATACTACAAAGGTAACTCTACATGCCTCTATACATATCACACCTATAGAGTTACAACTAGAAAATACACTTACAGAAACACTCAACAGCGATAGGCAAATGCATACAGAGAATTCCACAACCACAAGTCATATTGGATCTATCATAGCTATTAACAATCCCAATGCAATAACAAGCACATTTACACCTAATGCTGGGATTCACAATCAACCAAATGCAATAGAAGTACAACCAAATAACTGTAACAGAAAAAGATTGCATGCACAAGAACCAGAAAATACACTTAATGCCACAAATATAACATCTTTGACAACAAATGCCACAATTAGTACTTTCCATGCACAAATTAAATATGGCCCAGAGTATGCTTGCACTATTTGCAATCAGTTATGGCATAAACAAAGTTTGCAAACAACACACAAGTTAAAAAAAGGGCTAAATTCATTGAATGTAACATTAGTAAATATCAAACAGAAGATATATGCCGAACATGTTACAAATATATTGCCAAGGACAAAATACCACCATGTTCTTTCTATAATGGGATGACATTTCCTGATATCCCACCTGAATTAAATTTGCATAATTTAGAAGAGAGATTAGTATCGCCAAGAATACCTTTTTTACAAATTAGAACGCTGCCGCGAGGCTTCCAAAAATCTCTCTCAGGTGCAGTAGTTAACGTCCCTGCCAATGTTATGACAACTGTTACTGTTTTACCAAGACAAATTAATGATAACATGACGATCCCAATTAAATTAAAACACAAATTAAGCTATAAATCCTATACCCATTTCGAAAATGTAAGGCCAAACGAAGTAAAGCGTGCAGCTCTATATTTAGCAACTACTAGCAGTATGTTCCAAGAATATGGAGTCACCGTTAATAAAGATTGGGAATATACACCAGAAAATATACCACCTTGTAATGACACTTCTGATGCAAACAATACATCAGATTCCTCAGACAACATTGCAGCTGGGAATTTAGATACTATGCTAACTAATGAAACTATAACTACAGAAAGCATTAACATTGTTAACTTAGCACCTGCTGAATATAACACACCAAGGGGTCTATATGAAGACAAAGATTCTGAATATTTAGCTTTCCCCACTATCTTTTGTGGAAAGCGAAGGCCAACAAACAAAGAAAGGCATGTACCAATACATTACAGTACAATATGTCAATGGGAATTAAGAAGTAATGATTTAAGAGTAGCAAAGTCCATGACAAATGTTTTCTTTAAATTGAAAAAGTTGCATATTAAGCAAATACAGAGCAAAATATACATCTCACTTAGAAAATATTTTAACAATGGTAACATTATTACAGCAAAAGACATCAAACAAAAATTAGATAGCATTTTCCAATTTAATGAGGGATATAAAATACTGAAAACAATACGTAGCTCGCCACCATATTGGGAGCAATGCAAAAAAGACTTATTTGCTATGATTAGACAATTGGGGATACCAACATTTTTTTTAACATTATCAGCAGCAGAAACTAAATGGTATCATTTAATCAACATACTATTACGTACTGAGAAAAAAGAGGAATGTACAGAAGAAGAATTAAAAAATATGTCATGGGAGGCAAAATGCAAATTAATACAGAGAAATCCCATTACTTGTGCACGACATTTTGACTTTCAAGTTAGGAAATTCTTTAATTGTATTTTACTGCATGAAAGTAACCCAATTGGCAAGGTAATAGATTACTTTTATAGAGTAGAATTCCAACAAAGAGGATCACCACATATACATGCAATAATATGGATTGAAACAGCTCCACAGTATGAAACTTCAGAACTTACTACTGTTACAGCTTTTATAGATAAATATATAACCTGTGCAAAAACACAAAATACAAATATCGAGCCTTTATTGCCCCTACAAAAGCATGGACATACCAAAAATTGTCGTATTAAACATAAAAGAACGTGCAAATACCAGTACCCAAAATATCCAATGCCAGAAACTTTTATACTGGAACCATTACCACTAGACAAAACTGATCAAGAGCTCTTACAGAAAATCGAACTAATCCACCTAACTATGAACACGCAAGAGTTCTCAAATTATTCCTTTAATCAGTTTTTAGATACGATGCAACTAGATCTAAGTCAATATGTTATATGTATACACTGCATTATAGAAAAAAATAAAATTTTCCTAAAAAGAACACCAGCGGAATGCTTTATTAATAACTACAATACGACAATTTTACAAGCATGGCAAGCAAACATTGATATACAATACATCTTAGATGCATATGCATGTGCCGTATATATAGTATCATATATTAGTAAATCACAGCGTGGAATGAGCAAGTTGATTGCACAAGCAGCAAAAGAAGTTTATCACAATCCAAGCATAAAAGAGCAGCTTAAGCATATAGGTAACAAATTCCTAAACTGTACAGAAATAAGCGCGCAAGAAGCAGCCTATCTTATACTTCAAATTCCTTTACGCAAAAGTTCTAGATCGTATGTTTTCATTAATACAAGCCCTCCAGAAAAGCGTACCTACTTATTAAAAGACATTGAGACTATAAATTTGTTACCTGATACATCCAATCAAATACAATATGATAATGTAATCGTAAAGTACAGCAAGCGTCCTACAGATTTGGAAACGTGTACATTAGCTGACTATGCATCTATGTATAATGGAAATCATAAAACTAGAAAGCAGAAAAATGCAACAGACCATGATAATTTCCTCACCGAAAACAACTTTTATAGCTCGGATGAGGAAGAACTTGAAATTAATATACCAAATGAAACTGCAGAAACAGATTATACAAAGCGCCAAAAACAGAAAATAATTCGCTATTGCAGATTTAATAAAAAAACTGACCCTGAAAATTATTACAGAGAATTACTAATGCTTTATTATCCCTGGAGAGTAGAAAATCTAATTATTGGTACTAAGGAAACATATTATGAAAAATACCTAGAAATTCAAAACATAGTTGACGCTAATCATACTAAGTATAATAGGCATAATACCCCATTAACACCTAATGCCAATGGAGACTGTACATTGGACGCATTACTTATACCTCCAATGGATATAGAAAACGACGAAAACATTTGTCCTGAAGTTCAAGTGAATGAACCACTATTATATGACTTGTCATTTGATTTAGGCATTAGAAGTACAAGTACTGATGAACTTTTAACCAATAATATAATGCCAGATGACCAATATCACTGTTTGATGCAAAATCTTACAAATTAGCAACTTAATTTTATATACCATCACTTGCATTGGATAAAAACAAAAGAAACACCTTGCTATACGTTTTGCACAGGTGGTGCAGGAGTAGGCAAAAGCTTCCTTATTACAGCCCTTTACCAAACATTACTAAGCTATTACAATACCAAAGCTGGAGAAAACCCATATAACATTTATGTATTGCTTACAGCTCCAACAGGCAAAGCTGCACATAACATACATGGTAAAACGCTACATAGTACATTCAAAATACCAGTTTCACAATCGCTAACTCATAAACCACTCACTCATGAGAACAGGAGTGCGCTTCAAAATGAATTATTGCATCTTAAATTGCTAATAATTGATGAAATATCAATGGTAGGGGCAAATCTTTTCAATTTTATACATAACAGGTTGCAGGAAATTAAAATGTCCAAACTCCCTTTTGGTGGAATATCCGTAGTAGCAATTGGAGATTTTTATCAGTTAAAACCAGTATTTCTCACATACATATTTGAAAATTCTAGACATTCATACAGACCAGTAAGTACAAATTTATGGCAAACACACTTTAAGTTGTTTGAATTGACAAAAATTATGCGACAGCTAAATGACTTACCATTTGCTCAATTACTAAACAGATTAAGAGAAGGAAAACAAACTGATGCCGATATTATACAAATACAAACACGCGAGCTAGACCCACCCCAAAACATTACCAAAACCATCCCTTATATAATGGCAACAAACCAAGAAGTTAATAATATTAATAATGAAGTTTTGTTACAACATATAACGAAATATCCTGTTTACACATCAACCGCAATAGATACAGTTGCATCTGACCTAAGCGAAATAGTAAAAAAAAAAATACTAATGCAATTACCTGCAGATGCAACTAAGACCATGGACCTGCCTTTTATATTGCATATTGCATTAAAGTTACGATACGATCTAACATGCAATATCAATGTTAACGATGGCTTAACAAATGGTGCTACAGGTATAGTTGAATTAGTAGAAACTATCAACAGCGTTCCAAATGTGATATGGATTCTTTTTGATAAAGAAAATGTTAGCAGATTAACAAGACGGGAAAATAGCCACATATATCACAATAACATTTCACCTCATTGGACACCAATTCATGTTATCTCTAGACATTTTCAATTTACACAAAAATTTATAACAATTATACGCAAGCAATTCCCACTACGCCAATCATCTGCACGTACTATACATAGAACACAAGGAGAAACTATTGAACCACTTTACATCCATTTTAACAATAGTAAAATACATCATTTGCATTATATTGCTTTAAGCAGAGCAAAATCATTAGAAAACATATATATTAAAAACTTTCAGCAAGACAAAATAGTTGTACACCCAAAAGTTCATGAAGAAATGGCCCGCTTAAGGACAGATATGCTATTAGAAATATCAGTACCACAATTATGTGATTATCTGCTAAACTTTAATATTATTGTACACAACATACGTTCACTACAAAAAAATCACAAAGCTATACAAGCCAACACAAATATCATGAATGCAGATATTATATGTCTCACTGAAATAAACACAACTAGGGAAGGGAACAGTAATTCATTATATATTGACCACTATCATCTGATGCTATTTGATAAATTCCATAACCAAAATACCAAGCATGGGATCGCTATTTATTACAAAAAAAATATTTGCCTTTTGCCAATTTATGAAACACAGCACGAAATTGACATTTTACATTTTACTTTAATTATAAAGAATTGTGATTACTTATTTGTGATAATATACAAACCACCACATGTACAACTACAGAAACTTTTTCAAGTATTGACTAGCGTATTGAGCTTTTACCCAAACTACAAATATATAATAATGGGCGACTTCAACATAGATTTAGCACAAGTATCGCACAATGCAACACTGCTTTTAGAATACATGCAAAACCAATTTCAATGTCACCAAAAAATACAAAACTACACAACAGACTACAATTCAACCTTAGACCATATATATGTTAATGAAAATGTAACTCACTTTGGTATACTAGAGTCCTACTATAGCGATCACAAAGCATTATGGGTAGCTATTTAATAAGCTGAAATTATCAATTGCTATGTTCTTTTCTTTCAGAAATTTGCTTTCTTTACATGCTATATTCAGAAGGTCTACTCACATTTTTGTCTCATTGCAGATGATTTCTATACAAGAAATTAAGGAAGCAACACATGAGGAAAGCAAACCTTATCAGAAAGCAATACGAGCAAACATAGTAAAATGCTCTGCAAAAACAAATTACAAAAACGCTAAGCAAGAAAACAAGATTTTATTCCATATTGCTCTTGCTGATGAAAGTGGGTCAATTAAAGGAACTTGCTACAACGATGATTTTTTCAAGCTGACAAAAGAAGGGAATGGAATTATAATTCGGAATTTTATCAACAAGAACAATGTAATAATCTTAACGAAACAAACAAAGATTTCAAGAATGCCACCATTAACTATCCCGGAAACAATAACCCAAGAAGCAGAATATTTGCTACAGCCGCCTGCACCGCCAGTTTCTCCAATAAAAACAATAAGGAAAGCAAATTTACGGTCATTAATGAGCATATTAGGGACAATATCTGAGGTACGTATCATAAAAACAAATTTGAGTGCATATTAGCAATTGCATTTAATAGTCAGTAAACTTAAATACTATCAGCAACACTATCTGCCACACACACTTTGTAAAAGCACTCTTCAAACCACTATAACATACATTCTATAACACATTTAGTAACTCCAACTCTTTAAAACACACACTAAGAGCAGCACACTTTACTATAAACTATATACAACACTCACTACAACACACTTGCTATCTACAAACATTTCTAGTACTAACTGTTACTTACTCCTTTTACACACACCACAATGTTACATATATTTATAAACTAACACTTTCTATCTCATTCATTGCTACATAAACTTTGCCAATACTCTCTAGTACAATCTACTACAAGCATACAAACATTTATTATAAAAAAATATCATCTAAAGGCTATATTTAGGAATAATCGATGTAGAAAATCAAATATAATACACAACGTTGCTGCTAATAGCACTATACTTACTGTACACCACATACAATATCCTAGCAACTCTACTTGCTCATTTCATAATATCAATTATATTTAACTAACACTATTTAAGAAAACAATTTGCCAATCTGTAAAAATACACGTGAAACACTAAATGCACTGTTAACTGTTGATTACATGGAACAGTCCCACCAGTTTCAAACACATGTAAAGTATTAGTACTATTTATTCGCAACACTTGTAAAATTGATAGCTATACAGAATATCATCATCTACTCTTTTATGTGCACTCTCCTACAACTTATATCATGTATATACTTCCATACAATAGTCTCTACCGCACACTCTCTAACGTACACACTGTAGCACACACTATTACACAACAAATACACAACACCAATCAACAAACGTTTGGTTCTCATGTTCTCTCCAATAAACAAAGATACAGCACAAGTGTATAATATCTATGCTAGAACCAATAACAATGATTGTTTATCAAATTTGACAGGAGGAAGAAACAAAAACAGTATTCATTGAGAGCTGCACTCAATTTGCATTGCGGTGTTTTACTTTGCATGGATATGTATGTTATAGCTATTATGCACAGTGAAAATTCATACTTTGTATTTGACTCACATAGCCGCGACAGCACAGGAATGCCTCACCCAAATGGGACATGTATTACCATACAAATATCATTTGAAGGGCTTATACAGTACATTACAAATCTGGCATATAGTCTAAAGCGACCCAATAGTAATTACTTACCATATGAATTAACTCCAATAGATATAATTACAATTAAAAAAGATTCACTACATAAGGCAATGCTCATAGCAGAAAAAAATGCAAGTGCCATATTTCACAAGCATATTTATGTGCATTCTACTAAAGCATGTACAGATTTCTTCACACACACATTAAAAACTCGCATAGAAAATGAAAGACATTGTCTGCAAAGATCAAAGGCAGGTACTCTTGTAAATACACAACAGCCATCAGCATCATTAGCTACTACTCAGCATATTCCCCCCCAAAAAATGCCATTGTGCCTATAACAACTGCACAATTGACGCTACCTACCTGCACTAGCATAGATACAACACAATATGCAAGTAACTCACATAATACTCCGACATACGCAAGTATACTTACAAATACACTTATACACAACACAAGAATCACAAGTTGTGATACAAGAAACATACATACACAAAACATCACAGGCTCAACAAGTGATTTGCATACTAACGCATGTACACAGAGTTCCCATCCTACAAACAGACCTAACACTCAGTGTAACAAAATACTTAGCCCACAAAGTAACACCAATGCTATATTGTCCAAAATGCATAATAACATCAAGAACAACATAGAACAAACTTTTTTGGCACAAACACAACAACATATAAATGTAGTAAATAGTACAGACAAACAGCAAACACAAACAGATCTTACACTACCATCAAGGTGTGCACAATCTATACAAAATAGTCTATTTGCTATTCTACATAACTACTGTAAACCCGCACATAGTTGGGATAGTCAAGACTTGCAATCTATTATGGAACTTGGAAATGCTCTATATATTGAAATGCAGTCTGTTAATGAAGAAAATTGCATGCAGCCACAATATTTACCCAATTACATAGAGCACAATAGCATTATATATGCAATTAAGCAAAACAAGAGCTTCACGATTGAGGGGAAGCAAACAGAAATGCAAAATGCCAGGCTTTTGAGAACCCTTACTTCAATGAATTTGAACAATGGTATATTGATTTGTTTTAATGCATATACTATTTCAATATTCAAAACTATCCATGCATACTTTGTATTTAATTCAAATAGCCAAAATGAGAAATTAATACCTCCTGCTAAGGAGACATCTATTGCTTTACAAATCAAATCACCTGAGCAGCTTATTGAATACATCAGAACGTTGACTCTCCAGAACAAAGTACCAAATTCATTGAGTATTACTTTATACTTCACTCCAGTTACAATACGCAAAATTAGCAAATTGTCACTTAAGGCAACACAAAGAAAACATAGGGAGAAAAAAGTTACACCTATAAGAAACATGTATATCCATACTACAAAGGTAACTCTACATGCCTCTATACATATCACACCTATAGAGTTACAACTAGAAAATACACTTACAGAAACACTCAACAGCGATAGGCAAATGCATACAGAGAATTCCACAACCACAAGTCATATTGGATCTATCATAGCTATTAACAATCCCAATGCAATAACAAGCACATTTACACCTAATGCTGGGATTCACAATCAACCAAATGCAATAGAAGTACAACCAAATAACTGTAACAGAAAAAGATTGCATGCACAAGAACCAGAAAATACACTTAATGCCACAAATATAACATCTTTGACAACAAATGCCACAATTAGTACTTTCCATGCACAAATTAAATATGGCCCAGAGTATGCTTGCACTATTTGCAATCAGTTATGGCATAAACAAAGTTTGCAAACAACACACAAGTTAAAAAAAAGGGCTAAATTCATTGAATGTAACATTAGTAAATATCAAACAGAAGATATATGCCGAACATGTTACAAATATATTGCCAAGGACAAAATACCACCATGTTCTTTCTATAATGGGATGACATTTCCTGATATCCCACCTGAATTACACTTGCATAATTTAGAAGAGAGATTAGTATCGCCAAGAATACCTTTTTTACAAATTAGAACTTCTCTCAGGTGCAGTAGTTAACGTCCCTGCCGATGTTATGACAACTGTTACTGTTTTACCAAGACAAATTAATGATAACATGACGAGGTATTCTTCACAGCTGAACTACGCTCGCGCTGCTGCTAGCGACTGACTTTTTTAACTATTCCTGTTTTGTATTTGATTTGGTGCTTCAGTTATTCCCCCTGATTTTAACTGTGTTTAGGCTGGGATCAGGTTGGTAACTTCCCCCCCTACCGCACGTAAAATTGTTCATATCACCGCTGTTTTGGTGGGTCCGGGTCACGGGGATACCCCGGGGTGGACGCCATTTTGGTTTGGGCAGTGTATTTTCTGGCGGGTGCCATTTTGAGCGCTACTGCGCTCGGTTAGCCTCGCGGGACGCCTACTTAAGGCGGATTTCTCTTCGCGGGATGCCTGACAAGGTATTCTTCACAGCTGAACTACGCTCGCGCTGCTGCTAGCGACTGACTTTTTTAACTATTCCTGTTTTGTATTTGATTTGGTGCTTCATTTATTCCCCCTGATTTTAACTGTGTTTAGGCTGGGATCAGGTTGGTAACTTTCCCCCCCCCTTACCGCACGTAAAATTGTTCATATCACCGCCGTTTTGGTGGGTCCGGGTCACGGGGATACCCCGGGGTGGACGCCATTTTGGTTTGGGCAGTGTATTTTCTGGCGGGCGCCATTTTGAGCGCTACTGCGCTCGGTTATCCTCGTGGGAGGCCTACTTAAAGCCGCTTTCTCCCGTGCAGCGGGACCGTGCAGTGGGACGCCGTCGCTTAGCCGGAGTCGTGCCTGAGTCCTGCCCGTCTGCGCCCGTCCGCGCTACGGACGTGCGGGACGCTGCAGGTAGGTGTGCCTGTATTTTTAGCTAGGGTGGAAAGATGATTACGTATTCTAATGAGACGTTACGGTCCATTGGATTGACCACCACTAAATGTAATCAGGTAAATATCCACCCTTTAAGTGGCCCTTATTGTTGCGCTTGTAAAGGTTGGGCTTTGGCCCCTCCCGCTCCTATCCGCCAGAAGTCTGCTGCTGTTACTTCTCCGAGTTCGAGTGTGACGAACGCCCTGGGGATATTTAGCCTGAATGTTAGGTCATTGGTATTACACCATCAAGATATCCTTGACCTCATGCATGATGAGACCCCGGATATTCTCGCCATCACTGAAACTTGGCTGCAGGAGGATGATGCAGCTATTATTAATCTTGCCTTTCCCCCGGAATATTCCATTTTTACCCTTAATCGCCCTACTAGGGGGGGGGTATTGCACTTGCGGTGAAATCCAATTTCTCCTGCATTTGGAATGTTCTACATATTGCTGGGTGTGAGAGTGCCTCTTTCAAGATCGGGATTAGCCCCCAGTATTCGATCTCGGGGATGGTGGTCTATCGCCCCCCAGGCAATGATGTTGCGTTTAGAGAGGCTTTTCCTGACGCTGTCAGCACTCTGGCAATTGGTTGTGCCAACTTTTCTATATTGGGAGATTTGAATCTCCATTTTGATAATCAGAGTGCCCCGGCTGTATGTAACTTTCTTGCGGATCTTGAGGCCCTTCAGTTGTTCCAAAAAGTCTCTCAACCCACCCATATAGAAGGGCATATATTGGACCCTTTTTTTACAAATTTAACGGAAGCTTCAATTCTTTCCGTTTCACCCCTTGGATGGACGGACCATTTTCTAGTGGATATTCGGGTTCTGTCACCTGGAATTATTCCAATTCCCTCAGCCCGATCAATCCCTAGAAGACACTGGAGTAAGCTTAGGTTAGAGGATTTTCATCTTGCTCTGACTACTGATCCGCTTGAGCATTTGGATGATGTTGAATTGGGCTATGACCAGTTCTGTAATTGGATTACCAGGGCGCTTGACTCCTTGATTCCCATTTTGACTAGTAAAATTAGTCCCAGAAAGTCTAACCCCTGGTATGACAGCGCACTACGTGCACTGAAAGGGAACTGTAGGCGTGCCGAGAGAGAATGGCGGAGATCTTATGACACGGTTAAGAAAGCGTTGTATCTGGCCTCAATTAAGATCTATCACCGTGCCATATGTAGAGCTCGTGCGACGTTCTACTCTCTGGAATTCCGTAGCAGCCCAAATCCATCTAAAACTATTTTCAAAGCTCTCAAGGATCTGCTGTCTAAGCGCACTACCTCTCCAGTTATGGCCTCTACCTCGCACTGTGAAGCCTTAGCATCTTTCTTTTTGGAGAAAGTGCAGGGCATCTATCGTGCTTTTCCCAGTACGGGATCCTCCCTGAAGGCTTTGGTGGTTGTCCCTGCCTTTCCTATGCTGGATTCTCTTCCGCAGCTTCTACCTGAGGCTTTTGACATACTGGCTCAGAAGGTTAAATCTGGCTCACCTTTAGATCCGGTTTGTCCTGCTCTGTTTAGGAACCAGTCTTTTGTGGGACGCCCTACAGTTTGCTCCCTGATTAACATCTCGCTGGCTACGGGCACGGTCCCAATCAAATGGAAGCGTGCAGTGGTTTCTCCTATTCTGAAGAAGCCAAGTTTGGACGCTTTAAGACCGGAGAACTACCGGCCCATCTGTTTGCTCCCTTGGCCGGCCAAGCTGATGGAAGCTCATGTCAATCAGGCTCTCACCGACCATCTCACCCGAGCTAACATTCTGGATGATACCCAGAATTTGTTCCGGGCTGGGCGTAGCACGGAGACTGCCCTTCTCGCCATGGTTGAACATCTGCGCTTGGTGCTGGATCAGGGACAGACGGCGGCGCTAGTATTGTTAGATCTGAGCGCCGCCTTTGATACTGTCTCGCACCGTATCCTTCTGCACCGTTTGGAGGAGATTGGCGTTATGGGGTCGGCCCTACAGTGGTTCCGTTCCTTTCTCGACGATCGGTCTTTTTGCGTTGCTACACCTCCATATCAGTCCAAATTCCATCCTCTGGACCTGGGGGTGCCGCAGGGATCCTCACTGAGACCCACCTTATTTAATCTTTATGTTAGACCGCTGGCTGATGTCGTCAAACAATGGGGCATGTATATGGTCTCATATGCTGACGACACTCAGCTGGCAGTTACTATCAGTGGGGATGCCGATGTGGACGCCCCCAAGTTCCAGAACGGGCTGAGGGAGGTGGCTAGCTGGATGACGGCCAACTGCCTCCAGCTTAACGCTAAGAAGACCGAGGTTATGATCGTCGGGAGGGAAGGGATCTCTGGGGGGACAGATGGTGGCCGCCGGAACTTGGTGTGGCTCCAACTCCGGTTATGGAGTTGAGAAACCTGGGAGTGTGGTTGGACTCTACTCTCAGCTTTGTGGGGCACTCCAAGAAAACCGCAGCATGCTGTTTTGGAGTCCTTCGGGGCTTAAGGCCTGTCCTTAAGTTTTTTGACCCCCCTACCAGGCAGATGGTGGTCCAGGCAACAGTTTTATCTCGCCTGGACTATGCCAGCTCGCTTCTGATAGGGAGTAATCAGGCAGAAATTGTTCGCCTTCAACGCGTTCAAAATGCCGCTGCTAGAGCCATTGTCGGCTTGCCTAGGTCATGCTCGGTTTCAAGCACTCTTCGAGCATTACATTGGCTGCCGATTAAGTCGAGAATTCATTTTAAAGTTTTATGTCTGGCTTTTAAAATTTTGAAAGGATCTGCTCCCCAGATCCTTTCGAATCTCTTGTCCGGTTATGTACCGACCCGCTCGTTAAGATCTTCGGGTCAAGCGCTTGCAGTAGTCCCGAGGTTCAAGCTTAGCCGAGTTGGTGGGCGCTCTTTCCGGATAAAAGCTGCAGCACTTTGGAACTCGCTTCCGTTTGAGCTCCGCGCAATTGATGATCTTCTGTTGTTTCGGAAATCATTAAAAACGTTTTCGTTTTAATTGTTCCCTCTGTCTCCGTTCTTTTGTGTTAGTGTCTGTTGTGTTATATCTTGTCACGCGCCAGGACGCCCCTTAGCTGGGGCAGCTGTGCGCGTTATAAATACTATTAACATAACATAACATAACGATCCCAATTAAATTAAAACGCAAATTAAGCTATAAATCCTATACCCATTTCGAAAATGTCAGGCCAAACAAAGTAAAGCGTGCAGCTCTATATTTAGCAACTACTAGCAGTATGTTCCAAGAATATGGAGTCACCGTTAATAAAGATTGGGAATATACACCAGAAAATATACCACCATGTAATGACACTTCTGATGCAAACAATACATCAGATTCCTCAGACAACATTGCAGCTGGGAATTTAGACACTATGCTAACTAATGAAACTATAACTACAGAAAGCATTAACATTGTTAACTTAGCACCTGCTGAATATAACACACCAAGGGGTCTATATGAAGACAAAGATTCTGAATATTTAGCTTTCCCCACTATCTTTTGTGGAAAGCGAAGGCCAACAAACAAAGAAAGGCATGTACCAATACATTACAGTACAATATGTCAATGGGAATTAAGAAGTAATGATTTAAGAGTAGCAAAGTCCATGACAAATGTTTTCTTTAAATTGAAAAAGTTGCATATTAAGCAAATACAGAGCAAAATATACATCTCACTTAGAAAATATTTTAACAATGGTAACATTATTACAGCAAAAGACATCAAACAAAAATTAGATAGCATTTTCCAATTTAATGAGGGATATAAAATTCTAAAAACAATACGTAGCTCGCCACCATATTGGGAGCAATGCAAAAAAGACTTATTTGCTATGATTAGACAATTGGGGATACCAACATTTTTTTTAACATTATCAGCAGCAGAAACTAAATGGTATCATTTAATCAACATACTATTACGTACTGAGAAAAAAGAAGAATGTACAGAAGAAGAATTCAAAAATATGTCATGGGAGGCAAAATGCAAATTAATACAGAGAAATCCCATTACTTGTGCGCAACATTTTGACTTTCAAGTTAGGAAATTCTTTAATTGTATTTTACTGCATGAAAGTAACCCAATTGGCAAGGTAATAGATTACTTTTATAGAGTAGAATTCCAACAAAGAGGATCACCACATATACATGCAATAATATGGATTGAAACAGCTCCACAGTATGAAACTTCAGAACTTACTACTGTTACAGCTTTTATAGATAAATATATAACCTGTGCAAAAACACAAAATACAAATATCGAGCCTTTATTGCCCCTACAAAAGCATGGACATACCAAAAATTGTCGTATTAAACATAAAAGAACGTGCAAATACCAGTACCCAAAATATCCAATGCCAGAAATTTTTATACTGGAACCATTACCACTAGACAAAACTGATCAAGAGCTCTTACAGAAAATCGAACTAATCCACCTAACTATGAACACGCAAGAGTTCTCAAATTATTCCTTTAATCAGTTTTTAGATACGATGCAACTAGATCTAAGTCAATATGTTATATGTATACGCTGCATTATAGAAAAAAATAAAATTTTCCTAAAAAGAACACCGGAATGCTTTATTAATAACTACAATACGACAATTTTACAAGCATGGCAAGCAAACATTGATATATAATACATCTTAGACGCATATGCATGTGCCGTATATATAGTATCATATATTAGTAAATCACAGCGTGGAATGAGCAAGTTGATTGCACAAGCAGCAAAAGAAGTTTATCACAATCCAAGCATAAAAGAGCAGCTTAAGCATATAGGTAACAAATTCCTAAACTGTACAGAAATAAGCGCGCAAGAAGCAGCCTATCTTATACTTCAAATTCCTTTACGCAAAAGTTCTAGATCGTATGTTTTCATTAATACAAGTCCTCCAGAAAAGCGTACCTACTTATTAAAAGACATTGAAACTATAAATTTGTTACCTGATACATCCAATCAAATACAAAAACAAATAAAATACAATATGATAATGTAATAGTAAAGTACAGCAAGTGTCCTACAGATTTGGAAACGTGTACATTAGCTGACTATGCATCTATGTATAATGGAAATCATAAAACTAGAAAGCAGAAAAATGCAACAGACCATGATAATTTCCTCACCGAAAACAACTTTTATAGCTCGGATGAGGAAGAACTTGAAATTAATATACCAAATGAAACTGCAGAAACAGATTATACAAAGCGCCAAAAACAGAAAATAATTCGCTATTGCAGATTTAATAAAAAAACTGACCCTGAAAATTATTACAGAGAATTACTAATGCTTTATTATCCCTGGAGGGTAGAAAATCTAATTATTGGTACTAAGGAAACATATTATGAAAAATACCTAGAAATTCAAAACATAGTTGACGCTAATCATACTAAGTATAATAGGCATAATACCCCATTAACACCTAATGCCAATGGAGATTGTACATTGGACGCATTACTTATACCTCCAATGGATATAGAAACCGACGAAAACATTTGTCCTGAAGTTCAAGTGAATGAACCACTATTATATGACTTGTCATTTGATTTAGGCATTAGAAGTACAAGTACTGATGAACTTTTAACCAATAATATAATGCCAGATGACCAATATCACTGTTTGATGCAAAATCTTACAAATGAGCAACTTAACTTTATATACCATCACTTGCATTGGATAAAAACAAAAGAAACACCTTGCTATACGTTTTGCAAAGGTGGTGCAGGAGTAGGCAAAAGCTTCCTCATTACAGCCCTTTACCAAACATTACTACGCTATTACAATACCAAAGCTGGAGAAAATCCTGATAACATTTATGTATTGCTTACAGCTCCAACAGGCAAAGCTGCACATAACATACATGGTAAAACGCTACATAGTACATTCAAAATACCAGTTTCACAATCGCTAACTCATAAACCACTCACTCATGAGAACAGGAGTGCGCTTCAAAATGAATTATTGCATCTTAAATTGCTAATAATTGATGAAATATCAATGGTAGGGGCAAATCTTTTCAATTTTATACATAACAGGTTGCAGGAAATTAAAATGTCCAAACTCCCTTTTGGTGGAATATCCGTAGTAGCAATTGGAGATTTTTATCAGTTAAAACCAGTATTTGACACATACATATTTGAAAATTCTAGACATTCATACAGACCAGTAAGTACAAATGTATGGCAAACACACTTTAAGTTGTTTGAATTGACAAAAATGATGTGACAGCTAAATGACTTACCATTTGCTCAATTACTAAACAGATTAAGAGAAGGAAAACAAACTGATGCCGATATCATACAAATACAAACACGCGAGCTAGACCCACCCCAAAACATTACCAAAACCATCCCTTATATAATGGCAACAAACCAAGAAGTTAATAATATTAATAATGAAGTTTTGTTACAACATATAATGAAATATCCTGTTTACACATCAACCGCAATAGATACAGTTGCATCTGACCTAAGCGAAATAGTAAAAAAAAAATACTAATGCAATTACCTGCAGATGCAACTAAGAACATGGGCCTGCCTTTTATATTGCATATTGCATTAAAGTTACGATACGATCTAACATGCAATATCAATGTTAACGATGGCTTAACAAATGGTGCTACAGGTATAGTTGAATTAGTAGAAACTATCAACAGCGTTCCAAATGTGATATGGATTCTTTTTGATAAAGAAAATGTTGGCAGATTAACAAGACAGGAAAATAGCCACATATATCACAATAACATTTCACCTCATTGGACACCAATTCATGTTATCTCTAGACATTTTCAATTTACACAAAAATTTATAACAATTATACGCAAGCAATTCCCACTACGCCAATCATCTGCACGTACTATACATAGAACACAAGGAGAAACTATTGAACCCCTTTACATCCATTTTAACAATAGTAAAATACATCATTTGCATTATGTTGCTTTAAGCAGAGCAAAATCATTAGAAAACATATATATTAAAAACTTTCAGCAAGACAAAATAGTTGTACACCCAAAAGTTCATGAAGAAATGGCCCGCTTAAGGACAGATATGCTATTAGAAATATCAGTACCACAATTATGTGATTATCTGCTAAACTTTAATATTATTGTACACAACATACGTTCACTACAAAAAAATCACAAAGCTATACAAGCCGACACAAATATCATGAATGCAGATATTATATGTCTCACTGAAATAAACACAACTAGGGAAGGGAACAGTAATTCATTATATATTGACCACTATCATCTGATGCTATTTGATAAATTTCATAATCAAAATACCAAGCATGGGATCGCTATTTATTACAAAAAAATATTTGCCTTTTGCCAATTTATGAAACACAGCTCGAAATTGACATTTTACATTTTACTTTAATTATAAAGAATTGTGATTACTTATTTGTGATAATATACAAACCACCACATGTACAACTACAGAAACTTTTTCAAGTATTGACTAGCGTATTGAGCTTTTACCCAAACTACAAATATATAATAATGGGCGACTTCAACATAGATTTAGCACAAGTATCGCACAATGCAACACTGCTTTTAGAATACATGCAAAACCAATTTCAATGTCACCAAAAAATACAAAACTACACAACAGACTACAATTCAACCTTAGACCATGTATATGTTAATGAAAATGTAACTCACTTTGGTATACTAGAGTCCTACTATAGCGATCACAAAGCATTATGGGTAGCTATTTAATAAGCTGAAATTATCAATTGCTATGTTCTTTTCTTTCAGAAATTTGCTTTCTTTACATGCTATATTCAGAAGGTCTACTCACATTTTTTGTCTCATTGCAGATGATTTCTATACAAGAAATTAAGGAAGCAAAACATGAGGAAAGCAAACCTTATCAGAAAGCAATACGAGCAAACATAGTAAAATGCTCTGCAAAAACAAATTACAAAAACGCTAAGCAAGAAAATAAGATTTTATTCCATATTGCTCTTGCTGATGAAAGTGGGTCAATTAAAGGAACTTGCTACAACGATGATTTTTTCAAGCTGACAAAAGAAGGGAATGGAATTATAATTCGGAATTTTATCAACAAGAACAATGTAATAATCGTAATGAAACAAACAAAGATTTCAAGAATGCCACCATTAACTATCCCGGAAACAATAACCCAAGAAGCAGAATATTTCCTACAGCCGCCTGCACCGCCAGTTTCTCCAATAAAAACAATAAGGAAAGCAAATTTACGGTCATTAATGAGCATATTAGGGACAATATCTGAGGTACGTATCATAAAAACAAATTTGAGTGCATATTAGCAATTGCATGTAATAGTCAGTAAACTTACATACTATCAGCAACACTATCTGCCACACACACTTTGTAAAAGCACTCTTCAAACCACTATAACATACATTCTATAACACATTTAGTAACTCCAACTCTTTAAAACACACACTAATAGCAGCACACTTTACTATAAACTATATACAACACTCACTACAACACACTTGCTATCTACAAACATTTCTAGTACTAACTGTTACTTACTCCTTTTACACACACCACAATGTTACATATATTTATAAACTAACACTCTCTATCTCATTCATTGCCACATAAACTTTGCCAATACTCTCTAGTACAATCTACTACAAGCATACAAGCATTTATTATAAAAAAACTATCATCTAAAGGCTATATTTAGGAATAATCGATGTAGAAAATCAAATATAATACACAACGTTGCTGCTAATAGCACTATACTTACTGTACACCACATACAATATCCTAGCAACTCTACTTGCTCATTTTATAATATCAATTATATTTAACTAATACAATTTAAGAAAACAATTTGCCAATCTGTAAAAATACACGTGAAACACTAAATGCACTGTTAAGTGTTGATTACATGGAACAGTCCCACCAGTTTCAAACACATGTAAAGTATTAGTACTATTTATTCGCAACACTTGTAAAATTGATAGCTATACAGAATATCATCATCTACTCTTTTATGTGCACTCTCCTACAACTTATATCATGTATATACTTCCATACAATAGTCTCTACCGCACACTCTCTAACGTACACACTGTAGCACACACTATTACACAACAAATACACAACACCAATCAACAAACGTTTGGTTCTCATGTTCTCTCCAATAAACAAAGATACAGCACAAGTGTATAATATCTATGCTAGAACCAATAACAATGATTGTTTATCAAATTTGACAGGAGGAAGAAACAAAAACAGTATTCATTGGAGGACAAGAAACAAAACTAAAATCAATAACAGTCAACGATGCAACAGACTCAGTGAAAATAACACTGTGGAGAGACGCGGCGGACTTTCCAATCGAACTTGGAAGCTACATCAAAATAACCCATTTAACAGTGCATGAATTTATCAACCAAAAAATATTGAATTCTACTCGAAATACACAATTGCAAGTAAGTACAAAGTAAAATAAAATGTTTCTAAATACAAAAAATGCATTCTTTACAAATAACTTACTTACACATCTAGAACACAACACTAATTAAATTCACCATTTTTATATCACACGTAGTAACATCAGTTGCTCTTTCTTCAACATACAATGTGCAATTCTACACATAACTCTCATACACATAGATAACACACCAAAATACTATATCACCTTTACATACATGCATATACATTCATACAAAACACTCTCTCTGAATATCTCAAACTACTTTTCTGTTTACCTTTCCTACAGCTCAACGCCTAACGACAAAATACAAAACATGTAGGAAAATACATTGCAGATCATACTACATCTTTAGGTCTAATAATTTTGCACACATTTTAAAATGCTAGTCCATAACCATACCATAGTAACTATTTTAGTCCATATCTATACCTTACCTACTAACACATGCAAACATCAAATAGCTTACTTTATATATAGCACTAACTTTCAATCAGAATAGCAACCAAATCATACATTACTACATCTCAAGCAAAGCAACATCCAACTCTCTATCTATGTCTATATTTACCTTTTCTGAAGACATACTACTAAAAAACTTCCTTAAATGCACTTTTCGTTTTTACCTTAACTGTTACTTAACTTCTAATTTATTTGCACTATATCACTACTTTCCTCTGCATATTCAAATTCTATTTCAAAGTTTTCACATAATGCACTACACAAACATACATTTCTATAAATATCTTTCACCTTTAGTTCATCTTGCATTACGTTTAGAAACACTCTGCATCAAAAATATACAACACCTCCTTCATAAATTCCATAAGTACTAACACATAGGTACGCACTATGGGTCTTTGCCTTTAACTAACCATACACACACTCTCCCAACCTCGCAGAAAAAATGCAATTCACAGTAATATCTTGAATAACTTCCTTCAGCATCTATAGAACTTTTCTATTTCTCTCAAAAGCACGTTCAAAAATAGCAAAAAAAAAGCATATACAGTAAAAATGGGTTTCGTAACAAATGTTTTTTTCTTTTCGCAGAAAATAGAGCCACCCCAAGAACAACTGCAAATCACAATATATGGACTAGAAAATACTACTCAGGAAAAAAGCACCATCACCATACAAATTGAAGATAATGAACATTTAAAATCTGTACAGATCAGCAATACACTTTTAATGGACCACCTAAATATTCCAGCAGATATTGATGACTTTGCAGAGGCTCTTATGCCACACCTACCAAAAACATTAAATATCATATTTCAAAATGAACACATTATCAGAATTCTAGACGAAGATTAAATTATGCAATATGCAAAAAAAAATAACAGTTTTTGTAACTTTGAATAAAAAAAAAAATACTAAATAAATATTTTAGTTAATAAAAATCTCAAATGACATTTGGCTTACTGTTGCTTTTTTCAAAGAAATAATACTGTTTTATATGTACTTGCATGTATTTATATGCCCCATTCTGATAAGTAATTACACAATGATTTATGTATACATTTTGCAGGAATTGGGTACTAGTATTACAAAAAAAAAAAAAAACATCTCTATAATTTCTCAGTAATACTTACTGCACTCTGCTAATAATACTTACTCCTCCATTTAGAATATACAACTTCCTATTCAAACCTTGCTCTTTCTCTTCACAACTATTACTCATGTAATAGTACACTATCTAAACACTAACTCACCCAACAATACTACTATTGTTAAAGTTAGAGCAATTGGCATTGCTCATGACATTTTGGTTTGCTTTTGTTTATAAAACATGTAAAAAAAAAACATTAGTATTTACTGTATCAATAGCTTACTCAATATGTGTGTAGGTGACTGTGTGTGGGTGCAAATGCAATATGTCTCGCATTTGAGAGTGATTAAGCTATTGACATTGGAAATAACAATACCTTTTCTTTAAATGTTTTAAAAACAAAAACATAAACAAAAATAATGTCATGAACAATGCCAATAGCTCTAACTTTACCAATGCCGAGACCATTGCATTGTAAATGCTTGTTATTGAAAATCTATGCTGCAATTTGTGTGTTCCTTCAGTCTTCCTTTCACATCTCGCTGTTTGCATTGACGGCTCTTAACCTGGTTAAAAGCTGAAACTTCAGAGTACTTTACGTTTTCTTGAGGTTTTTGGAAACTCACCAGCCCTGGTGACATTCTATCTGCAAAGAGACAATTGTGAGATGGACTCGTGCACACGGTTTGCTCATTCCCTTAACACGGTGGCATGGCATGAACAGTGGAAAGTTGTTTTCCGAATGTTAATTGCAGAAAAGAAACACATGAAGCACATTCAGATCACATCCGAAGACGTGATATATTGGCACAGTTTTCTTCATAGTCAACATTCCAAAGCTCCGGGGACTTGTCATCGTTTTATGAGCTACAGTGAAATAAACGTGCGTCCCTGACAGGAATCTAAGCGCTCATAACTACTGCGAACAACGAACTCTATCTCCTCAAGCTGTACTTGCTAGGTTCCCTTTGGACGTGACAGTTATGGCGGTCTTTTTCTGGGTGCATGTGAGGCGAGCACTGACCTATTAAAAGAATTCAGATACACATTTAAGAGCACGTGATGCAAGCAAACCTACTGCTTCAAAGTGTGTAGTGCCGCAGGCCCCTGTGAAGCTTGCTGGGCCTTGTAGCGCTGTATAACAGCCCTCCCACTCTGTGAAGCTTGCTGGGCCTTCTAGCGCTATACACCTGTCCTCCTGCTTTTAGCTGTGAAGTGCCACAGGCCCATGTGAAGCTTGCTGGGCCCTGTAGCGCTGTATAAGTGCCCTCCAGCTTCTAGCTGTAAAGTGCTGCAGGCCGCTGAGAAGCTTGCTGGGCCCTGAGGCGCAGTATGATTGCCCTCTAGTTCTGTGAAGGTTGCTGGGCCTTGTAGCGCTATATAACTGCCCTCCTGTATCTAGGTGTGAAGTGCCTCAAGCCCCTGTGAGTGGATGGCACCAGGACCTGAATTGTGGATGTGCGCAGGCTGCATTCGTGAACCGCTTTCCGTGCTTTCTTTCCTCTGCCACAAGACAAGCACACACGTTTCTCCATACTGCATCCCCTCCCAGCCGTAAGCGGTTGCATCCCTCGGGGCGGATGGCACCGGGTTGTGTCGCTTCTGGGGCTGAATGATAAGGGGCCCCGGTCGGAAGAAGTGCCTGTGGTCCGGCCTCAGTCCTCAGACATCGGCACTTAGAGACCCTGACATCATTTAGACTAGTAGCTGCGCACTGATCACGTCATTATATTTTATAATCAGTATAGTACTATTCTTGTTATTCTTCACACCTAGTAAATAACATGTCCTGCCTTATAAACAGCTCCCTTCTCTTTGGCCGATGGGTTTGTTCCAACAAAGGTGGCACTAGATTTGCGGTGAGAGCGCAACCACAGCACCGGATTAGCACGAGAAGAGGTGGCGTCTCTTACGCCTTTGTCTTGCTTGTTGATTGTGACACCAGGCCCCTTTGTCCCTCTGATGAAAGCTTGTCGCTTCACTGTGCCAGCATTTTACTGCTCTTACACACAGCCCTTTGGCATCTTTTGGAAGCCTTGCCACTCCGACGGCATGGGTGCTGATTCAGGAGATGTAGGGTTCTTGGAAGTCTCAAGAGACTGCTCTACAGCGGTGCAGGTCCTGTTGACAGCTATATGAGCATGGGACTGGTAGGCGCGCTCCTGTGTCTACTGATGTCAGTTTAGGCCTCATCGAGTGCCTCGGGGTAAATATAAATACATTGGTGTTCAGAACAGCACCAACGGCTTCCGATACTTGGGTTTGTTGCTTGGAGTGAAAACAGAAGCGACGCTCCGAAATGGTTATTTCGTGGAGGTTTGCCAGGCATTCCATCTCTCGTTTATTATTGTCTGCACTTCTCCCACGCTGCACATGCCGCTGTCACTCCAAACGTAGTAATAGTCTCCCTGCAAAGTGTCCGCTCAGTGCATTGCTTGTCTACCTCGAGTGAAAAAAGAGTAGACAAATCGTGCATTTTCAAGCAAACTTAAAACTTGAGGAAGCAGGAAGGTTGATAAAGCAATAAGATTTCATTATTTTTCATTTAAGAAATTGCCAATTTTTATGAGCTATAGAGGACAATCTTTGTGCATGCTGATGTGGAGGGGCATATTGTGCCTGTGAGTGACTGCCCCATGTGTGGTTAGTGTCACAGAGTCACTCAGAGAATTGCTTGCTAAGTGGCTAAGCGGCTCTGATTGTCCTCTATAGCTCATAAAAATTGGTAATTTCTTCCTCAAGTTTGCTTGAAAATGCACCATTTCTCCACTCTTTTTTCATATGGTGTTCGGGCTTGCTTGCTATGCTCTCTCGCCATAGCGCAGTACGACAATAATTTTACGGCTCACCATTTTCAAATGTCACCAGCCGCCACTGTATCTAATAGCCTGTGCTATTTCATCATTTGTTAAAGCACTGTCCAAAAAGTTCTGATCTTCCTCCAACAGGGCTGGGAGTGCAATGTCACGCAGTAAGTCATGTGAGTCGTCTTCCGTGTATTGTGCACTAGTTGTATACACTGTCTTGTAGTGGGTGGCAAAGTGATTTGCAATATCTTGAGGGTTGGTGGTGGTTTCATTGTTTGTACCTATTAGCTCTGGTACCAATTGACTCACCCATTCCTTCTTGTCGAGCCAGAGGTTTAGTTTCCCTGCTTTGTCCCCCAGGTCGTATATTCACCCCAGCTTTTCCCTCCCAAGGCTTTTGGCCCTGTCTGTTATTAGAGCTTTATATTCATCTTGTGTGAGGTGTCGTGTATGGATTTTCTCTTGTGTGACCTCAGCTTCTAATGCGTCCTTCAGTCTGCCGATTTCTACCTCCACTTCCACGATCTCTTTCTGCCTATCTTTCTTCATGCCAGCAATTAGTGACAGTGCTTGTCCCCGAATTACGGATTTGAACGCCTACCACAAGGTCTGGGAAGAATCTTCTGAACCCTCATTTTCTTGGAAATAGGCGTCAATAGCTGTTATTAATGCTTTCCGGATTCTAGGGTCTCGGAGATACCACGGGTTGATGGGGGCGATTCTCCCCACCCTTGCCTGGCCAAGGACTATCTGAACCCAAACCGGGGAGTGATCAGAGATTCCCCTTGCTAAGTGTTTGACTTTGTGGATGTAAGCAGCTTGCGAAGCCGGGAAACAGGACATAGTCAATACGGGAGAGGCTGTGGTGGGCCACGGAGTGGAAAGTATGTTGGATTTTCTCTGGGTGGTATGACCTCCACCCATCAACCAGCCCCAGTGCTTCCAGAAAGTCGGGCAGCCACCTGTTAGAGGACCCAAGTTCACGAGGTGGGTGTCTATCTAATGTACCTGAGGCCACGTAGTTATAATTCCCCGACCACCAGGAGGCCCTCTGGCAACGAGAGTAGAAGAGTGCCTAGATCTTTAAATGTGGTGCACTGGAGACCAGGCGGTATGTAAACTGGCAGAAGTGTAAGCGTGTAGCCCTCCCAGGAACCTGTGACTCCTATATATCTGCCTCTGTCATCTGACCAGGTTGAACTCACGGCTAAAGGAAAGGAATTTCTCACCATAATGCCTACTCCCTGTGAGCTAGTTGTGAACCCTGCATGTGCCACCAACTTCTACCCTCACCTGTTGAATGCCTTACAGGAGTTCCCCACCAGGTGCGTTTCTTGAAGCATAATAACATCAGGGGCATTGCGCTTAATGTATTGCAGTACGACACTACGTTTGATTTTATCTCTAAGCCCATTGACGTTCCAGCTCAATATTTTAACACTTTTGTCCCACAGCGTACTCATTGAACCCAAAGTAAATTCCAAGTTCCTCTGTGTAAATGTCAGCATTTTCCGTCGACGTAACTTCAATAACGTATAACAATTGTACAGTCCCAACCCAACCCAACACCCCCCCCCCCTCCCTCCCTGTCCCTTTCCCCGCTTCCCGGTGAAAGAAAAAAGGCCAACAATAAAAAAAAATGAGTGTCCCTTCCCTCCCTGCTACTGCGTAGGCTCAAAACTACCCACTAGCAGAGCGCCTGTCGCCCCAAAGAACTTGTCAACTGTTACAGGGGTTGTGGGGTGGCACCGCTTTAGGCCCCCCAGAGCCCAAATCCAGCCCCCACAAGGAAAGAGGCTTTATTGCATATCATTGGTCCCGCAGTGTCCAGCTTTCCTTGGAGGCCACTACCCCTCTATAAAAGAGCAAAAGATATACATTACGAAGTGTTGCAAAGAGTCCAAGAGGCTGTTGCCAGACGAGAGGAGTTCATTCTCCACGAGTCACAGAGGCAGCCGGACTCATGGATCTCGACCTCCAGGATCGCAAGCTTCTCTTGTTAGGATCTGCTCTGCCGTATTGAGACCTTGGCGGACTCACCCGGGAATCCCTCCAGCTACTCATGTTCTCTGGCCTCGTCCTCCGCGTGACCCCTTCATCCAGCCATGTTTGCATATCCGACGGGGTCGTGAAGAACCATAATTTTCCATTTGCTATAACTTTAAGTTTCGTTGGAAAAAATATCATGTACTTGATGCCCTTGTCCCTGAGAGCCCGCTTCACCCCGTCGAATGAGCGGCGTTCTTGTTGGACCTTGAGGGTAAATTCTGGGAAGAACCGGATAGTTGCATTTTCATACCTGAGATCCTCATGTAGGCGAGCCGCCTGCAGTTTTGTGTCACAGTCTCTGTAGTTGAGGATTTTGGCTATGATTGTCCTGGGGGCTGCCCCCGGTTTTGGTGGGGGATTGGGGCCCTATGCAACCGTTCAACAGTGAAGAAGGCGGAGAGTCATTTAGGTTTGAAATGGTTTAGTATTAGATCTTTGAGGAAGAGGTCCACACTCGGACCCTCTGCCCCTTCCAGAACCCCGACCACTTGAACGTTGTTGCTGTGGGCCTGCCCTTCTTGGTCTTCCATCTGAAGAGCCACCTGATGATGTTGATGGACCAATTGTTGGACTTTTTCTTCCAGTTTCTGAGTTTTGTTTTGCAGCTCTGTGACATTGACTTCTGTCTGCGTTACGCGTTCTTACGTTTTGTTCATGTCGGCCCTGAGCAAATTCATTTCAATGGAGACTTTATCAATCTTCGTTTCCAGTGTAGCTCCCAGAACTTGGATTGCTGCCATTATGGAGCTTAGTGATGGTTCGGGGTCGCATGTCAGGCTGCCCGTGGCTCCATCCTCTGGTGTTAGCTGCTTGGGAACTGCGTATTTATACAGTTTATTAGTTTGCACAGGTGGACCTCCCTTGGGCTTCATGACGGCGTGAGTCCAGTTGGCCGTGTATCAGGAGCAGCTCGGTCGCTTGATGACAAGTAGATCTTGCACCGGAGCGACGCACAATCCTGGTGAGCAGGGTGCACTACCGGTCGCCGCACAGCATCAGCTGTAGTATAGTAGCCGCTGTCCTTGGGACTCCTCCTATATAGCAGCCACTGAGGGTGCCTGTATCTCTTGAGGGTACCCAAGGCCCAGTAGTATCCGGGGAGTCTAGCCGTGAGGGTATTGTCTACCCACCTCCAGGTGCCAGCTGTGTCACGGCTAGAGGGGATTCAGTACTCCCGAAACTGCTGACAGAATGTTGGAGCAAACACGGCCCGCGGGGCTCCCCTCGCCCGGCAGCCGTCGTATATCCATGCAATCCCAGAGGGGCCACCTGCGTTTAGTGCACACTTATAGCGCCTGGTCCCAGGCAGCTGCCGGTGCCACCCAAGCCCCAATGTTCGTGGCCAGGCCCCAAGGTGGTGCAGTCCCAAACCTAGTGTAACACTGGTATGCATCCAGCCAATGAAACTGCCCCGCGGTGAAGGGGGCAAAGGTCTCCAATTTGGTGTCCAGCGGCAGCAAGAGCGAGGGGGCCCCCAGGCAAGGCCACACCACCCGCGCACACAGGGAGGGCCCGCCGCCCCAACAGCACGCCTCCGGGAAGAGATGACGCGAGCAGCACAAGCTTGCCCCCCCCTACAATCTAGGCCCAACCAGTACTTGAGTAGTTCCTGGGAGGGGGTCTTCAGCTGACTGGGACAGGATGTAGAAACTGCGAGATTTAGGTAGGTGACACCGGATGAAGTGGTATGTAACACCAGACACCACCGGCGTCTGTTGTAAGTCTCTGCTGCCAAGGGTGTATTGTGCGTGTTGGCCACCCGGTCTCGGGCCTCCTATGTGGTTCCCGCCCCATGAGTAATGATCGGGCTGTACACAGGCACCGGCGGGAAGAGAGGGGGGACAACTCCTTACCCCCACTCCAGTGTCAGCTTTGTCCTCGTGGTGTCAGGCCCGTCTCACCGAGCCTCGGCTGGGCAGGAAGAAGATGGCGGCAGTCGATGATCGGAGCCAGGAACGTCTCAAGCCCTGCCAAGGTCGCCGGTTCGCGCTGCAGTCCCACTTCCTTACGCCGGCACCCGATCGGTATCAGCGGTGAGCATTGGTTTCGCCAGAGTCCTCCCTATGGTCGGGCAAGTCACGGGCCTCCCGCTGCAGCGGGTCCATGATCGGGCGAGGTGTTTACTCGAGCGCCGCCCACTCCCACCAGGCCTCGTCAGGGCACCGCCTCGGAGTGCGCAGCCGGGGAAAACAGATCAGGCAAGGCCAGAGGCACCAGAATTTCACACCGTTCGGTGTGGTGAGTGTTCCGGCAGCCTCGTCTAGAGCGGATAATTATCAGATATTTAGGGGCTTTTGCCGCAGCTCTGGCGGAGCACCTTTCTTAAGCCGCCATCTTAGTTGGCGCCAAGCCACGCCCCCCTTATTATGTTCTTTCTTGAATAACAATACCACCACCTTTGTCTGCTGGTTTAAAGATGATTGTGTCGCCCTTTTTAAGGTCCACCAGTGCCTGCCGGTCTTGTCTCATGATGTTGTATGGAGTAAAGACTTTTCTAGTTTTTAGTTTCAGGATGTCTTCCAATACTCCCTTTTCAAATGCTAAAATCTCAGGCGGCATCAAGTTGTTGGCTGGTATAAAGGTGGATTTAGGTCGCATTACAGGGTTCTGAGTTGGGGGTGGCCCTTGGTTGTCATTAAAGAAGACCTTCAATCTCAGCGTCCTGAAGAATTTGTAGGAGTTTGAAGAGGTCTGTTCTTTCAGTTAAAACATATGACAGGCCCTTACTCAGGAGAGACAATTCATTACTATTCAATAGATGCGTAGATAAGTTGAAGACAGGGATGGTGTCCTCTCTATTCATAGTATTGGTAATTCTGGTGAGATCTCTCTCGTTAGTATGATTGATACCAGTTGAGCTTCTTTCTTCCATCTCCATTACTGGCCTTCCGGTCCCCATGTGTAATATTGGCGACATGTTTGTTGTTTCCCTACAAACTGGTGCCAAACTCTCTTCTGGTTCCGGTTAGTTCCTCTGCCCCTCTGTGCCTGGGCTAAAAAGGCTGTTGCTGATTTCTTTGAACTCCACTGGGTCCTTCACCCCCGTCGTCTGAGGTATCTGATCCTGCTGATGAATCTGAAAATCCAATAAGGTTATTGTTCTTGTATCTTCCCAAGTGACGCTTTTCTTGTAGGGTTGAGGCTGAATAGTAGTAATCATCCTGTAGATAGGGGAATGCCTTCTCTTTACTGTAGGCGGTGATGTCCTTTTGGACTTTGTCAGCCTTCTTTTTTAATTCGAAGGAATTGAATTCTTGTATGGTTTTATTAAGTTTTTCCACAGCTGCCTTGGACTCCTCTATGCTATCACAGCCAAACAGTTCTTCCTCTAAATTCTCAATTTCTATCAATTCTTGTTTGCTGTGTTCAAGCGCCATTCAAATTCCCAGCACCATCGAATGTCTGGAGCAATTGGTGGAGATATTGAAAAAACCTCCTTTGAATTTTTTGTCGTCTTTAAAGATACCAGGGACGTTTATTACTATTAATCCTGGTGGAATAATGTTGGCCTTCAAATATTCCGTTAGCATGCACACATGTAACTCAGTTCGAACATGCTTCTTTTTGGCACGTTCTAACTTATCTAAAAGGACTAGTCTAGGGTTAGTGTTGACTGCCTGGTTAGGTGTTGTAAATAGGGAGGGGCCACTTATAACCTTTGCAATCTATTCCTCTATATACAACGGGGCTGTCTGTCATAGCATGTTGGAATATACTACTGATGCACAAGCAAGTACTAAATATCTGTACGTTTATCAGAACACAAAACAATTTACAAAAACAATTAAGACAAACAAAACAACTCAATCTTTGGGTATCGATCGAGCAATATCAAAAGCAAAGCTCATGCAGAATGACTGCGCAAACAATATTTACAAAAAACAAGAGTGACACATATGTCCTTGCAAACAGGGTGTTGCTAATAAGCAAAAACAGTGTTCACAAGGAACAAAATCCAATCAGTAGGACCAGAGACCAGAGATAATAAAGTTTTTAAAGATTTAGATAAATACAGCACCAATAAGTGAAAGATGCCAGACGCTAGACTGCAGAAAGTCATAACTTCAGGTCAGCAGCGATGAAGAGTGGAACAGATACAGGGACCAGGTTATTTCTGCTGAAGCATTACCTTCTTAAGCCTGATGCAAAGAATTCAGAGCGCGTTGGCCGGGGCCATGAGAAGGGTGCTTTCGGTGGAGGAGTAGGTTGAGCATTGCAGACGGTCGTTGCTGTGGTGGGAAGAGCCAGTCATTACTGGAGTTTTGCGCTCATTGGACATAGCGGACAGTTGCTGTCTCTGCAAAGTGCAGGTCTCCCGGTTGCTGGTCGTCACAGACGGTTGCTGGTGGCACAAAGAGCAAGTGGAGAGGATGTGGTCTGCCGGTTAGACTGCCGACTTTGGTGCTGGAAACCAAGGTTCGAGCCTCGGGGTCGCGTCCATATCCTGTGATTCTGGGCAAATCACTTAATCTCCCAGTGCCGGAATGTGTCCTTGTGTGACGTAACTGGTGTTCATGTAAAGCGATCCAATACCTTCGGGTCGAGTTCGCGCTATATAAATCTGCACACAAAAAGAAAAGCCCACTGGAGCTTTGCAATGGCAGTTTTTGTGGGTGGTCGATTATCGGGCACAAAGAGGTCACTTTGTGGGTCATGATGGGCCAAAACTTAAGAATTTTCACCTTTCTTGATGGTAATTTCACACTGATGGCAGCCAAGGGTCCAGGACCTGGGGTGCACCACTTGGGGATCATAACTTACTTCATTAGAAGCAGCAGAAGGGCTCAGGCAGGTTCAGTTGGTGCTGTTTAGCTGGGAAGTTACACATGGAGGCCTCTGGAAGCTTTTTTGCATCCCTGTAGCTTGCACAGGATGTCAGCCAACTGACCCCTGGAGTCACTCTAGGTAGCCTGGGATCAAAGCAAGCTGGTACAATTTTCCTTCTCCAGACAGCAAAGCAGTCATTCTAGTAGCAGGGCAGTCCCTCTGCTGAATCTTCCACGCCTCACCTTTTTTCTTATATTTGGCCCTAGATGGGGTCCTCCTGTGCCGAAGGCAAACTTTATGCTGCACAGACCGTGTGCAGCATGGGACTGGCTGCCTGCTGGGGGTTTGGCTGCAGGCTGTGCACAGCAAGTGGATGGCTTTATGCGTGGGGATAAAATATTACTTTAAATTTGAAAAAAATATATATATTTTCTGAAAAAAACACAAAGGTTAAAGTAACTTTGATGGTTATCTGTTTTTTTTTAAACCTCAGAAATTCACTGAAAAAAACAAAGTTTAAAGTAACGTTATAGTTAGGTGAATATGTCAGTGACAACATTAACATTGTAAACTAAAAATTAAAAAAATAGAAATTCACCCATTATAGTTAGCAAAGATAATTATAACTCGCACCCTCGCCGTGCACTGCTTATGACCTCAAGTATTACATCACTCATGACATGTTCTATGACATTATTTCTGACATGACTCATGAGATCTCAAATGAAATCATTGATGACATCACTGATGACAGCATCCAATGAGTGTGTTAATTTGTTTTTAAAGTTACAAAGTAGCAGGTAACTACCATAATACATTTCTACCTAATTTATTGCAGCCTGTGTCTAGCTAATCAGTGTCAGTGTTTACAAAATGCATGTGTTCCTAATGCACCTTAGGTGTGTAAAGGATTCAACACGTTATAAATCTTTGTATTGAAGAGTAACTCTGTGTGCAGGTGACAGTTGAGGCCTCGTGTTCACTATGTTCCACACACATTTTTTGGTATTGCAGAAAAGTTTCCAGCAAAGCAAAGATTTTACATACTCCATACTTAGGGCCTTATTACGGATACGGCAAGACTACCCGCTCCGCACGTATCATGGTTCCGGCTGTGCTGGTGGTCTGCAACTGTTTCACTGCCAGTATCGCCGAGCATATTACGGGTTGCCTTTTCACTGACTTTTTCAAGGCAATGAGCCCACCATGAGAAGGGTGGAGGAGAGGCAACTAAGGGGCCCTAACAGGGCCTCCGGCCGGATCTTGCCTTGGGGTTGCACATGTTGTGCCCCCCTGTAATTGCACCCCCGTTCCTGCATGGTGTGACATGTGTGCCACACCGTGCAGGAATGTGCTGCAGGCACTGTCATGGCAGTGGTCTGCTGTGCAGGCTCTTCTATGAGCCTAACACAGCTTCCGCCATGAGACCACTGCACCACCGCCCACCCGAACAGGATCCAACTTGGAATCCGGCAGACGGGGGCACCATGGCCATTGTGGTCCTCCTGTGGATGGAGCAATTGCGGTGCCGGAGGAGGACTGCAAAAGTAGTAATAAGGCCTTAAATATTGTAAGCAGCCTTGAGTTATTAGACAGAATCGTCACAGCATGTCAATTTCTACTTAACATAGAAGACTGTGTGCCCCAGGCACTAACCTAAGTACATGCACTTGTTTTGCTTCAGAAGATGGTTTATCTGTAAAGTTTTCACCACAGTATAAAGGCTGCAGGTAGTATGGTTTTTAGCAACTCCATGCATTGGTTATTTTAAGTGTAGTCACTCTTTGGACAGGTTTTAAACACTGTTCTTAGAAGACACTTTTTAATGTTCCACGGTGTATTTCTCATGAGAGTTTCATTGTCTGCAAACAGTGTGGTACAGAGTAGGGGTGGGTGGAACTTGCGTAGTTTCACTCCATGGAATTCGGTGACGTTCCATGAAAACACCATGAGATTCTGCAGAGTTCCGCTAAAAGGTGGAATCAGGCACGTCGTGCTGCTTGTGAGAAGTTGGCCTGATGTATGATGTCACTAGTTCTAGTGTACACCTTTTATCAGTCCAAACAACCCTTATGGTGATTGGTTGTAAAGTCAACCTTATAGACCAGCTATCCTAGTGGTAGCATGGACAAGAGCAGTCTTAGGCTAAACTCTGAATGGCATGTGAAGCCAGCTGTGATACCATATATAATCCCTTGAATACCAAATGAAAGGACACCACAACAGATATATATGTAAAATAAAGTGTATTTATTCTAGTCAAACCCTCAGCACTCTTTATGAGATTAGAGGTAAGTACAACACAGTCTTATTCAAGCATACATTAAGTCACACAGGTAAGTAATACAGTTAGGCCCTAGGGGCCACGCAAACCAAATACTAAAGAAGTGGTATAAGGACCACTGTCACGGAAATAGGATAGGCCTAGGCCTAGGGAATCGCTGGGGCTACACTACACTAGCAACAGTTAGGAAGTGGGAGGCCCACGGGATTCAGGTGCAGAGTGGAAACACTCACGCGTAATGCGTAAAAGTCGATAGAATTACTAGCAGTTAGAAATTAACAGTTTAAGGACACTTCTGAAGCAGCTAGAGAGTCGAGACTCGGAAACTAGACCCTAGGATAGTCACTACCCTCGTGAGCACCGAAGTACCCAAGTTACCTAGCCCACGGGCTGCGGGTGCATAGGTGTGAACTTGCGTCGGGTTTCGTCGTGGACTTCTATGGATGCCTGAAGGAAAGTTGCTGACAGGCAGTCAGTGAAGAGTGTCCGGTGGATCCCAAGGCTGGGATCAAGAAGAGAGGATACCTGTAAGCAGAAGGGACAGAGTCAAGGTCACTAGCCAGTGACCACGTGGAACCAGGAAGGAACCAGGCGATGTCGTGAAGATTGCAGGTGAAAGGTGAAGCTTGTCGCTGCAGCCACGGGTACCAGGAGACGTCGAGGATGACCAGGACCAGGAGGCGAGCTGTCCCACGAAGGCTCTTGCTGTCGGCGGCGTCGAAGTCAAACTAGGACTCACCAAGCCTTGGCAAGCGGAACCCACGAAGAACGGAGGACTTGCTTCTTGTGCAGACCAGGAAGGTCTGGGGTGCTTCTCTTTTGCAAGGACGCGGGAGCCAGTCTGGAGGAGCCAAACCAGCAGTGAAGATTTCAAGGTGTGTCGTCACAAAGCCCGCTAGCCAACGGGCAAGCAGCCGGACAGACGCGGCAAGCAGGAAAATGCAGAAGGGCCCCACGCAGGACTCGTGGAGTGTGGGGGGGCTGATCTTCAGTGCAGATGGTGCTTGGGGTTGGGGCTTCTCAATCCCCGGTGCACAACTTCGAGGGTGCCTCAGAAGCTGCGCTGGAAGATACTCGCCATTTTTCCCAGGTAGCCAGTCCCACGTCTCTCGTCGCCTCCACGGATCTCAGCTTGACTGGGGATGTGGATTAGGGTCGGAGAAGTCTGGAAGTCAAGGCTCTGGTCGGGCTCTGCAGTCGGTCCCTCGTAGAACTTCAGCAAAGCAAAGGGTAGTCTCTTGATGGTGCCTGTTTGCACAGGGTAGCCACTCCTTGGCCACAAGGGAGATTCTTCAGTCTTCTTCTTTCGTCGAATGTCGAAGGTCCAGAGTTTCTGTTCAAGTTGCAGGTTCAGGATAATCTAATCTCCTGGGGCCCAGCTACCACTCTTATACTAATCTGGGGGGCTGGGTTGCCTGCTAGGTCACGCCTTATGGGTGGGACCTGGGAGGGGTTGGTTACACCCCCTTCCCTTTGTCCAGTTTCGCGCCAGGACTGGGGTGGTGTACCCCAGCACCGGTTTGAACTGGACTATGCATGGGACACCTTGTGTGCCCCAGGCATGTCTCATTCCTTTCAGCCCTCCCTGCCCCAATACACTAAAGTCTGTCTGGGGAGGTGCTAGCACCTCCCCAAGCAAGAAACCTATTGTCCAGGCCTCCCTGGCTGGGAGGGCTCCCAGCAGCAGGAGGTCAGACTTGTGTCTGTGGCAGCAGCATCCATTTTGTGATGCTGAGGCTTTGGTTAGAGTTAAACAGCAAAGTAGGATTTTAACATGTCTCCCCCTCTAGAAGGGAGGAATAATATCCTCATCACCAGAAATGGTATGGGGGTATTATTCCAAAGTGTTAGACACCTTACACGACATGTTTTGATAAAGCCAAACCATAGTTACCATAACCGTTTAAGATTATAAGGCACTTTAAGAGTATATGGTAGGCTATATCATAGAACAGCTATAAGGACATGGTTCCGAAAGCTGCAGACAGGCTCAGCTCATGCTAGAGCACCATCTCACATGTTACCAAGCACTCTGCCTCCAGGATTGTTAAGGCCTGCCATAGGAGTGGCTGATAGGTACACATGTGTCTATTTTAAGGGTAGATATAGGTATACTATATCTAAGCAAGGGGTGATTACACGACCTTGCCCCAGCTGAGTGATCAGCCAGTTGTGTCTGATTGGAAGGCCAGACCAGGGGTGGCATAATACATGCTGCAGCCCCTGGGAGGCCTAGGGTACACCTATGCCCTGGGTACCTAGGGTACACTGTACAGGGTCCAATAAGGTGATCCTTACAAATTGGGAATGTACCTAGGGTACATGGAGTCCATTTTAAAGAGAGAGCAGACCACCTGAGACCCTGAATGGCAGGATCTCAGGCCAACTAAGTCGAAAAACCAGCTAGACACTAGGCAAAAAGTTGGGGGTAACCATAGTCAGATATCCACCTTCCTACACTGCTCACGCGGATGTTTAGTGCTGAGAGCTTGGTCTGCGCTGAAAAATCAGCATCAACAGTGCCATGTGGCATGCCAGGGGGCGTTGCTTCTTGAGTTGATGATTTTGCTGTCACTCTAGTAGATTTTCTACTCGAGCGGCAGCTTTCTGACTCCGAATCATGTGAGGGGTTGCCAAATCATGTTCGCGCTCCCCACTTACTGCTGGTGAGCAGTATAAAAAACCTCACAACGTGGTGGTTGGCGTAATTTGGTCACAACAATGTGTTACATGCGTAACACGAAGTGGCCAAAACTCTGTCAACTCTGCCAGTAGAGCGGAACCAAGCACAGGGTAAACTCTCTTCACAAGGTAAACAGTGTTAACAGTACCCACTTTTTTACTTATATACACTTCATATGACTATCGGGGGTTTGATTCATGTAAAGACTGTCCGTAATAGGGTATTAGTTATGTAATAGGGCTTCAGTAACTGAAGGAATTTGTTTTTCCTTGAGCACGTGCATACAGATTGAACACCGTGTGCAGGATAGCTTACCATTTGATCCGTGGTTCATAGTCAACATGAAAACATAGCTACCAATGAAGTGGATGGTATAGGGTCAATGTTGCACATAGCACAAGCTTGCTTTACCTATGCGGGTTGCGTGTGTGATAACAGTATTGATGCTTGATATTATTCTGAGCTATTGTGCACTTTCTTTCACAGCTCTAATGCTATACTTGTTTATAAAGCAAAGCTTGGGATGATGGTGTCTTCAATTATGTCAATTGAGTAAGGGTGGGCGGAATTTGCGAAATTGACTTTCGCAAATTATCGCGAAATTGCACAAAATCTCCACGAGCACGCGAAGATGCAGAGATTGCTTTTCCCGCCCGTTCGCGATGTGTTTTTGCATGCTCGCGGGGAAATATATCTCCAACTTGCCCATGCAGTCGCTAATGGGCACGGCCATCTTGCTCGCGATGCTTATTTCCTGTTCACGATCGCAATGACGTGTTCGCGATCGCAAACTCTCACAGGATAGCGCGACCGGCTACCAACAATGCAACATCTTGTGCCGCGCGCGAACGGATAGGAAAACTTGTCGGCGAACGCAGGGACCCGGTAAGTCGCGATCGCGCGCGCAAGAATGCATTTTTAAAGCGCAAACAAGAAAAATACTTCCGTTTCGTGGCAGGTTGCGAAAGTTTTGACATTTTCGCGCTCTCCGTGGAATGCGAAAATGTCAAAATATCGCAAATTCCGCAAACGGAACAAAATTTACCGCCCAGGCCTACAATTGAGATCTCATCAATGATGTTATGAATAATGTCATAGAACATGTAATGAGTGATGTAATATGTGATGTCATAAGCACTGCATGGCAGGGCGCAAGTTATAGTTATAATGCTTCATATTATTCTGAGCTATTTCGCACTTTCTTTCATATTTCTAATGCTATACTCATTTATGGGGCAAAGTGTGGATGATGTCCATCAGTGACGCCATCAATGATGTCAATTGAGATGTTAACAGTGATGTTATAAATAATGTCATAGAACATGCCATAGGTGATGTAAAATGTGAAGTCATAAGCGGTGCATGGCGGGGGGTACAAGTTATAGTTATCTTTGCTAACTATAACTGACAAATTTCTGTGTTTTTTTTTTAGTTCAAAACATTAATGTTGTTACTGACATAGTCACCAAATGATAACGTTACTTTAACCTTTTTTTTGGTGAATTTCTTGATTTTTCTTCAATGTAAAGGAATATTTTAGAACCATAAATAAAGTCAACATCCCACTGCACACCACCTTCGCCGTCGGCAGTGGGGGGGGTGGCCACAGGTACGTGTGTTTTTAAAGAGGAGGGGGGATGTAACGCCCCTCCCAAACCATATTAGGCCCTGGGGACCCAATCTCTCATTTCCTTATTGTTTTAAACGAGAGGGAGTCCAAGTGGCCACCCTCCCCGAACCTTATTAGGCACTGGGGACCTCATCTCCGCAGGCCTTTCTTTTTAATGAAAGGGGAGGGGGTGCCATGTGGCACCCCTCCACAAGCCTTATTAGGACCTAGGGACACTATCCCCAGGGCTGTTTTTTTATCAAAGGGGAGGAGGGTCCAGTGCCCCCCTCCCTGAGCCTTTAAAGGCCCTGCCAACCCTATCCTCTAGGGCCTTTTTTTTTATTTTTAATACCCTCCCGAGCACTATTAGGTCTTGAGGACCCCACCCCCAAGGGCTGTGTTTTTTAATCAAAGGGAAAGGGGCATGCACCCCTCCCTGAACCTTAGTAGGCCCTAGGGACTTCGTCCCCATGGCTGTTTTTTTAAAGAGTAATGGGGACATGTGGCCCCCTCCTCTAGTCTTATTCGGCGCGGGGGACCTCATCCCCAGGGTACTTTTTTATGAAAGGTTGGGCATGTGCCCCCTCCCTGAGCGTTTTTAGGTCCTGGCGACCCCATCCCCCAGGGCCACAACTTAAAATAAAGGCGCGAGGGGCCGCTTAGCCCTCCCTCCCTGAGCTTTGTCAGGTCCTGAGGACCCCATCCCCCAGGCCCCTTTTATTTGTAATTAAAGTGGTGGGAGTCCACATGTCTCTCCCTCCCTGGGCCTTATTAGGTCCTGGGGACCCCATTCCCCAGGGCCACTACTAAAATTAAAGGGTAGGGGTGGCCAACATCCTCTAGGGCCTTTTTTTAAACTAAAAATGAGGGGGGCCACATGGTCCCCCCTCCCTGAGAATTATTGGGTCTTGAGGACCCCATCCCAGAGGGCTTTTATTTATCAACGGGAAGGGGTGCCGCTTGGGCCCCTCCCCAAACCTTAGTAGGCACAAGGGACTTTATCCCCCAGGGCTGTTTTTTTAATTAAAGAGGAGTGGGGGCGTGTGGCCCCCCTCCTCAAGCCTTATTAGACCCCATCCCCCAGGATATTTTTTTAATGAAAGGGGGGCACGTGGCCGCCTTGCTGAGCCTTTTCAGGCCCTGGGGACCCCATTCCCTAGGGCCACTACTTAAAATAAAGGAGCAATGGGCAGCTCAGCCACCCTGTCTGAGCTTTGTTAGGCCCTGGGGACCCCATCCCCCAGGCCCCTTTTGTTTTTACTTAAAGGGGTGGGGACACTTGTCCCTCCCTCTCTGAGCCTTATTAAGCCCTGGAGTCCCCATCCCCCAGGGCCACTACTAAAATTAAAGCGGAAGGACGGCCATGTGACCGCCTGCCACAAGCCTTGTTAGGTCCTGGGGACACCATCCCCCGTGTGGCCCTCCCTCATGAGCCATATTAGACCCTTGGGATCCCATCTTCCAGGGCCTTTTCTAATGAAATGTGGGGGTCATGTGGCCCCCTCCCTCAGCAACTTTTTTTTAATTAAAAGGTTGGGGGTCATGTGGCCCCCTTTCCTGAGCCATTATCGGCCCCGGGGCCCACATCCCCTGGGGCCCTCATTACTTAAAGTTGGGAGCCCTGGTGCCCACCTAGGGCACCCACCATACACTCGTTGGGAGCAGCAGGGGGAGCCTCAAGACCCTCAAAGCTCCAGACAGTTCCTTTCATGCAGTGGGAGCTAACATTGCTCCCACATGCAGGTATCAGCTACTAATGATGCTCCCTCCAGGCTGGAGCAATATTTTGATCTGTTTCCCTGCCTGACTCAGTGCAGGAAAAGTCTGCTCCCAGCTGGCAGGAGTGGCAGTGAAGCCCCTATGTCCTGGGGGTGGGCTCCCCGGGACATGGCTAGTGAACCAGCCTGGGAGATCGAGTCCATGGTACCTTTAATGGCTCAGGTAGGGGGCCCAAAGCCCCCTCCCCTATAAATACTTTAGGGGCTCCGGGAGGGGGGCTGCATTGCCCTAATCCCCATTTTGAGAAACTTAGGTCCAGTGGTGGGCTTTTGGGGCCTGTGATGGCATAGAATCCCTGCCCTTTATTATTGAAATTGACCCTATGGGATGGGATCCCTGGGGTCTTGGAATCTTGAGGAAGGGGAGCCGAGAAGCCCCCCCCCCCTTCCCCTTATATCCAAATTTTGGCCACGTGGTGTGCTTCCCAGGGCCTTTAATGGCTTGGGGAGGGGGTCCTGTGTGGTCCCCTCCCTTTTTTTCATGATTTTGACCCTGAGGGTGGGCTCCCTGGGGCCTATAATTAATGAATGTGGCCCGGACCCAACTTTTTTTTCCCAATCTGCAGGAGTCCTGTGGGATCGCTGCAATTTTTGCCTATTTTTTGTGCCCCCCATTGGGCCTACGGGGTCAGGTTATCCCTGCCCTGCCTCCTTATATTACTTTTCTTTTTTTACTTCAGGACAGGGGACTAAGTCTCAGTGCTCTGTAATGGTTGTCAGCAACTTTTTTCTGGTGTTACTGGCAGCCAATCAGGGTGCTAGCCCCATGGGAGTCTGACTACTGCAGGAATTAAATGCCCCAAGGGAAATAAAGCTCACTGGGCCAAACAGAACACTCTATTTTTAAACTGGCGCTCCCGCGAAAGTCTCTCGAGACTCTGGCAGACCGAACAATCCAATAGACAATTTACCTTAATTACTCAAAACCTACTGAATGGATTTACATCAAATCACAAAAAGCACAATCTGCTGAACAAGATCTAGATTCCAGCATAATAGGGTATGATTCTTTTCAGCAGTTTTTGCTGTAACCCTTCTTGAAGTCTATGGAAAATGCATCGGGATTCTGTGTTTTGGGACCCCCCTTTTTTCTCGGTCCCCACATGACGGATCACCCAAAACTTTCCATGCACAAACTAGTAAAAAAATGGCACCTTTTTTGAAGGTTTTGTGAAGATTCGTCAAACGGGGCCAAAGTTATTTGGGACAGCTGACCTAACTATAAATACCCAGAGGCAACCACCGCTGAGTAATATATCTATGTATATATGGTGACATTAGCCACTCTATAGTTAAAGTTAGGTTTTTGATAGCTAACAACTTTGCACCGGTTTGATGAATCTCCACAAAATGTTGTAGACCTATTCTTTTTTTCTGCGTTGGCAGATTCGTCAAGGGGATGCAAAGAAAAAAGCAGGGGTCCCAAAATGCATTTGTACTCATGTGTATTTTGAAAATGGCTAAACAGATTTGAATGAAATTTGGCAGGAATATAGATTGTGGTGTATAGATTATCCTTTTGGGTAATACAGGTAAGTGAAGTAAGTATTTTTTTACTATAAGGTATTTTATCTTAGTGATATCTGCTGTTGTGGCAATTTTCCTGAAAGTGCCACAGTATCTAGTGATGACAAAGCATTATGTGATTGGCTAATGACTGCCTTTATAAAAGTTAAAGGCAGCCGTGTTGTTTTAAATTCACTTTCTCTGTGTTCTGGATTAGAGGCTTAAAAATAGGTAAGTATTCAGTTTTATAGTTTTCCCCTACCTATTATCACTTAATTAAAGTGGCAAGAGGTAGGGTAAAATGATATATATGTATAATAATAATATAATAATAATGTAATGTATGATATTACATATAATATATATATATAGTTTCTATATATTTTAAAACATTATGTCACAGACTACGACAGACTACGACAATACTTCCAAGGAGGTAACATGGTGCTTAGACTTTTTTGTAAAAATAAATAATACATGTGAAAAATTTAACAAAACACCGTAATACACTATATTTGACATATACTGAGAAATTACTGTGCAGCTTAAAAACAATATTTTAAAAAGTACACTTCTGTGGTACTTTCTAGGTAGTATTGGGGTACTCCGCAAGCCTTTTTAAAAATGTATTGAAAAATAAAGAATTAATTTCCCTACCTATTAACACTTTAGTAAAGTGGGAATGGGTAGGGAAGAATAATAAAACGTACTACTTATCTCTAATTAAGGCCCTAGCACAGAACACAAGGAAAGTGTATTAAAAGAAATATGCCTGCCTTTTAATTTTTTTAAGCAAACACAAGGAGATGATGGACAGAGCACTGAAACCTTTCAGGCGCTCACTCCCAGTCACTATTAGATCTGGGTTGAATCCATCATCGTTCTTTAGCTCACTTCGCCACACCAGTTAAGACCCAGCCATATGCAAACAGTCTTGACCCTGTTCTTCATGGGAACAGTCCAGCCCGAACTGCCAAGCCAGGTATTCCCTATACTGGAAACAATCATTCTAGGACCAGTTTTGGGGTAACACCCCTCATCACGCAGGTTAGCTTGAATCCAGTGGTAAAGTGAGCAAGGGACCCATGTCCGGGCATATTCTGCCAACTTAGGGCAAACAAAGCAAACACAAAGAGATGATGGACGGAGCACAGAAACGTTTCAGACACTCATCCCCAGTCACTATTAGATCTGGGTTAAATCCATCATCGTTCTTTAGGTCACCTCGCCACCCCAGTTCAGACCAGCCATATGCAAATCAGTCTTGACCCTGTTCCTCATGGGAACAGTCCAGCCTGAACTGCCAAGCCAGGTCTTCACTAGACCAGAAAAATGCATCATTGGACCGATTTCAGGATAACCCCTCTCATCAGCCAGGCTATCTTGAGTCCAGTGGCAAAGTGAGCAAGGTATCCACATCTGGTCATACCATGCCAACTTAGGGCAAACAAAGCAAAGACTAGGAGATAATGGACCGAGCGCTGAAACATTTCAGACAATCACCCACAGTCATTGATCTGGGTTGAATCCATCATCATTCTTTAGCTCAATTCGCCACCCAGTTCAGACCCAGCCATATGCAAATCAGTCTTGACCCTGTTCCTAGGATGAACAAAGCAAGCACAAAGAGATGATGGACGGAGCACTGAAACTTTTCAGAGAGTCATCCCCAGTCACTCTTAGGGCGAACAAAGCAAACAAAAGGAGATGATGGACGTAGCACTGAAATTCTTCAGACTTCTAGTTAAGGGATAAAGTCCCCTTGGCTCCTGAGGATCCTTGGGGACCAAAAACCCCTCCTGTTATCTCCAGTAAGTCCCACACAGTGAGATTGCTGAGAGGTTATTGGAGGTCCCGCCTTCGTTCTCTACCACTCTGCAAATGCACCTTCTGGTGCACTACTGGTTGGGGGATAAAGTCCCCTTGGATGGTCAGCGTTCTTTTGGGCCAACAAGGCCTCCTGTTACTTTTAGTAACTCCCACTCAATGTGATTGCTGTGAGGTGATTAGATGCCCTGCCCCCTTTCTCCACCACTCTGCAAACGTGCCTCCTGGCACACTACTGGTTGGGGGATAAATTCCCCTTGGATGCTGGTGGTCCTTGGGGGCCAATAACCCATCCTGTTACCTCCAGTAATTCCCACTCAATGGGATTGCTGTGAGCTGGTCAGAGGTACCGCCCCATTTCTCCACCACTCTGCAAACACGACTCCTAGAACACCACTGGTTGCGGGATGAAGTCCCTTTGGATGCCAAGGGTCTTTGGGGGACAAGAACCCCTTCTGTTACCTCCACTAAGTCCCACACTGCCAGATTGCTGAGAGCCGGCCGGAGTCCCGACCCTTTCTCCACCACTCTGCAAATGCACCTCCTGACACACTACTGGTGGGGGTGAAGTCCTCTTGGATACTGAGGGTCTTTGGGGGCCAAGAAGCCCTCCTGTTACCACCAGTAAGTACGACACAGCATGATTCCTGGGAGATGGTCGGAGGTCCTGCCCCTTTCCCCACGACTCTGCAAATAGACTATTAGTTAAAAAACATAGAAATTCACTTACAAAACAAAAGGTTACAGCGATGTTCTAGTTAGGAAATAGAATAAAAACACCTTATAAATTCACTGAAATAACCAAAGGTTACAGGGGTGTTATAGTTAGTCTCAGATTTCACTCATACAAAACCATAGAAATTCAGTTACCTGAGCTAACTGTAACTTATGCCCCCGCAATGCACTTCTTTTGACCTCACATAATACAGCACATAAAATGGTCAGTGATATCACTGGTAACATCACAAATGATATCACTGATCCCATCATCCACAGAATCACTCACACATCCACTCACACCCATACAACCTCTTGCATGCCCACTCACACACCCACACAACCCCTCACATACCCATTCACAGACCCATACCAGTACTCACACACCCACTCACTCCTCCATAGAGCCCCTCACACACTCATTCACTCATACAGCCACTCACACAACCATTCACAAACCCATATAGCCACTCACACACCTTAACACACAAGGCTACATACAGTCACACAGCCACTCACATAATTTATGTTAGAAGTGGTATCACTCAGCACTAATGCACCTAGTATACTAATCTATTTTAAACAATCATAAACTCTTAGAAAATACTTACACTCACTGGATGATGTCATCATTGATGTCATTTGAGATGTCATCAATGATGTCACTGACCATGTCATGAGTGATGTAATTTGTCAGGGCATAAGCAGTACATTGCCGGGGTGCTAGTTATAGTTAGCTCAGGTAACTATAACTGCTGAATTTCTAGGGTTTTGCATGAGTGAAATCCGAGCCTAACTATAATGCCCCTGTAATCTTTATTTTTTTTCAGTGAATATTTATATATATATATATATATAAAGGTTTTATACTTTTCTGCGAAATACTTAAATTTTCATTGTAAAGACATTTGTGGTAAAGGCATATGCATTGTAAAATTTGGCATGGTTAAGGCATGCATTGTTAAGGACGTGCTGTAAAGGCATGAGTGGTAATGGCACGTGTGGTTCTGTCATACTTTAAAGAGAGTCTAATAGAAGGACACTAGACTTGGGAAAATAGCAGGGAGATTCAGTGGGACCGCGATGCAACTGGGGCCGGCACTGTAGGAAGAGAGGACCAGGGCCTGGGTGCCATGCCCTAAATAGGCCGCCTCTTCTCCCCCTCCTCCATCGCCGGTCCCCACTGGATGCGCGTCACCGACGGGAAACATCCATTACCACGCGGGCTTTGCATTGCAATGCCTTTACATCGCGGGAAATACAACGCAAGTCGTTATAACTACTTGCGCTGGATAGCGCTCTAACCTTAGGAATAGTATGATTTACTATTCCAACACCTTCCCTACTGTACGTAGACTGGTGTTGAAATAGTAAATCATACTATTCCTAAGTCCAGAGCCCTCCAGCGCAAGTCGTTGTAACGACTTGCGTTGTAAAAACTGCGATGTAACGTTCCGCGATAATTTTGATCGCGTTGTGACATCACATATTCATCACCGACTGCCCCGGAAGTACTTGACTTGCCCGGTCGCCACTCTGGCTACCCCGGAGCAAGAGTGGGGCAGGGCCTGGATCCCAGGGTGCCTTGCCCTAATGGTGCGCTTCATTAAATTCGCGCTTTTCCAGAGATGGAAACGTGGTACAATATTGGACCTAAATACAGGAACTCACATGCTAGCACAGATCATGGCATCTGGTCTGCAATGTCAGTGGAAAGGATCGATGTTTTATTAATTTATTAGCTCTTTGAATCTAGTATTCTTTTCTCCTTTATCCAGGACCGGGATGAAAATGGTAATATCTTACCTATGGGCCAGATGTACGACCAATTTTGCATGCCCAAACGGGTTTGTGAACCCGTTTGCGCATGCAAAAACAGCATGGGTAATGTATACACCCTATTTTGCGAGTCACAATTTTTTTAGACTCGCAAAATAGGGTTTTGCGACTCGCTATTAGGGAGGGGTGTTCAATCAATCAATCAATCAATCATAGGCATTTATAGAGCGCTCTACTCACCCGGAGGGTCTCAAGGCGCTGGGGGGGGGGGGGGGGGGGGTGCTGCTACTGCCCGAACAGCCAGGTCTTGAGCTTCTTCCTGAAGGCGAGGTGGTCCTGGGTCAGGCGCAGGTCGGTCGGGAGGGAGTTCCAGGTCTTGGCGGCCTGGTAGGAGAAGGATCTTCCTCCTGTTGTCGTTCTTCGGATGCGGGGGACGGCGGCGAGGGCGTGGCTGGCTGATCGGAGGTGTCGTTTGGGAGCGTAGAAGTTGATGCGGTTGTTGAGGTAGCTCGGGCCTTGGTCGTGAAGAGCTTTGTGTGCGTGGGTGAGGAGACGGAAGGTGATTCTCTTGTTGACCGGGAGCCAGTGCAGGTCTCTTAGGTGTCCGGAGATGTGGCTGTGTCGTGGGATGTCGAGGATGAGTCTGGCTGAGGCGTTCTGGATCCGTTGGAGTCTCTTCTGGAGCTTGGCGGTGGTTCCGGCGTAGAGGGCGTTGCCGTAGTCCAGTCGGCTGGTGACGAGTGCCTGGGTGACATTCTTCCTGGTCTCGGTGGGGATCCACCGGAAGATCTTCCGTAGCATGCGCAGGGTGTTGAAGCATGACGAGGAGACGGCGTTGACTTGCTTGGTCATGGAGAGGGAGGAGTCCAGGATGAAGCCCAGGTTGCGTGCGTGGTCTGTCGGTTTGGGTGCGGTGCCCAGGGCGGGGGGCCACCAGGAGTCGTCCCAGGCGGAGGGCGAGGATCCCAGGATGAGGACTTCCGTCTTGTCCGAGTTCAGCTTCAGGCGGCTGGTCGACATCCACTCGGCTACCTCTTTCATTCCTTCGTGAAGGTTGGCTCTGGCGGCGGCGGGGTCGTTGGTCAGGGAGAGGATCAGCTGGGTATCGTCGGCGTAGGAGATGATGTTGAGGTTGTGTTGGCGTGCGATGGCCGCGAGGGGGCTCATGTAGATGTTGAAGAGGGTTGGGCTCAGCGAGGATCCTTGAGGGACGCCGCAGATGACTTTGGTGGCCTCTGACTTGTACGGTGGTAGACGGACTCTCTGTGTTCTTCCGTCGAGGAAGGAGATGATCCATTCCAGTGCCTTCTCCTGGATTCCGACGTTGCGGAGGCGCTGCACTAGGGTGCGGTGGCAGACGGTGTCGAAGGCCGCGGAGAGGTCTAGGAGGATGAGGGCCGCTGTTTCTCCGTTGTCCATCAGGGTTCGGATGTCATCGGTGGCAGCGATGAGGGCGGTCTCGGTGCTGTGGTTGGCTCGGAAGCCAGACTGTGAGGGGTCGAGGGATCCGTTCGTCTCGAGGAAGGCGGCCAGTTGCTTGTTGACGGTCTTCTCGATGACTTTGGCTGGGAACGGGAGCAGCGAGATGGGGCGGTAATTCTTGAGTTCGGTGGGGTCCGCTGTTGGTTTCTTGAGTAGAGCGCTGAGTTCGGCATGCTTCCAGCTCTCAGGGAAGGTGGCGGTGGTGAAGGAGGTGTTGATGATGTCCCGCAGGTGGGGTGCGATGACGGCGTCGGCTTTGTTGAAGACGTGGTGAGGGCAGGGGTCGGTCGGAGATCCGGAGTGGATGGAGTTCATCATGCGGACGGTTTCTTCGGTGCAGATCGGGGTCCAGGCGCGGCGGGTGGAGGTGGGGGGCGGTGGTTCGGTCGGGTTGGACGTGGCGTTCTTCGGTAGGGTGTTGAAGCTGTTGTGTATGTCCGCGATCTTGTTGTGGAAGTAGGAGGCGAGGGAGTTGCAGAGTTCTTGCGATGGGGTGGTGTCGTTGTTTCCGGCGTTGGGGTTGGAGAGCTCTTTCACGATGTTGAAGAGTTCCTTGCTGTTGTGTGCGTTGTTATCCAACCGGTCCTTGAATGCAGTTTTCTTGGTGTCGCGGATCAGTTGGTGATGCTTCCGGGTGGCAAGCTTGAGGGTGGTCATGTTGTCCGGGGTTGGCTCCCTTCTCCAGGCTTTCTCGAGGGCTCGGCAGTTCTTCTTGGAGCTCTTGAGTTCGTCGGTGAACCATGGGGCCTTCTTGCTGCCGGGTCTGCTGGGCGGGGTCCTCAGTGGGGCGAGTTCGTCCGCGCAGTTGCTGATCCACTTCGTGAGGTTGTCGGCGGCCTGGCTGGGGTTCGCTGAGCTGGCGGGAGGGTGCTGGCTCAGGGAAGCGGCGAGCTGGTCGGCTGTGATCTTGCTCCAGCTTCTGCGGGCGACCGGTTGCTGGTGGTGGTGGGTCGTCGTTCTTTTGAAGGTGAAGTGGACGCAGCTGTGGTCCGTCCAGTGGAGTCCTGTGGCGTGGCTGAAGGCGATGTCTTTGCTGGAGGAGAAGACGGCGTCGAGTGTGTGTCCGGCGAGGTGGGTGGGGGCGGTCACCAGTTGCTTGAGTCCGAGGTTGGCGAGGTTGTCGAGCAGGGTGGTGGTGTTGTGGTCGTTGTTGTTCTCCAGGTGGAAGTTGAGGTCCCCCAGGAGGATGTAGTCAGCGGAGGGGAGGGCATGCGGGCTGACGAAGTCGGCGATGTCTTCGCTGAATTGTGTGCGTGGTCCCGGGGGTCGGTAGATCAGGGTGCCTCTGAGGGTGGTCTTCGGGTCGGTGTGGATCCGGAAGTGTAGGTGTTCGGCGGTAGTCAGGATGTCGTCGGTGTAGGTCGTGATGCGGATGGTGTTCCTGTGGATGATGGCGATGCCTCCTCCTATCTGGTTGGCGGTGCGGTCCCTCCGGGTGATCTTGTAGCCCTCTGGGATGGCGATGGCGATGTCGGGCGCTGAAGAGGCGTTCATCCAGGTCTCCGTGAGGAAGGCAACGTCAGGAGCAGTGGTGTCGATGAGGTTCCAGAGTTCGATGGCGTGTCTGTGGACTGAGCGGGTGTTGAGCAGGATGCACTTGAGGTGGTTGCTGCTGGTGTTCGGCTTGGCGGGTGCTGGTGTGGGGCGGGTCCGGATGCAGGTGAACTTGCAGGTGCGGCAGCTGAAGGGTCCGTGGGTGCGTCTCGGGGTGGCACGGTAGCATCCCGGGACTCGTCCGTCGTTGAGTGCGATGAGGGTGGCGGCGTCGTAGGTCCGGCGGGGGCCAGGGGTCCTGGCACTGGGCGCGGTCCAGGCGCGGACGGGCGTAGACGGGCTTACCTTTGGCGCACCTTCGGCGCTCATTCGGTGCTCCCGCTGCGCGCGTCCGCTGCGCGGTCGCTGAGGGGGCGTCATAAGAAGGGAGCCGGGAGGGCGGGTCAGCTGGGAGGCGGGGAGCGCGTGGTCCTATCAGCAGGCGTGGGGGCGGGGTCGCGGCAAAAACCGGCGCGAAAATCGGCGTCGGGCGGCCCTGCGGCGGCTGGGGCGCCGGGCTGGATCGGCGATCGAGGCGGGCGGCCCTGCAGCGGCTGGGGCGCCGGGCTGGAGGCTGGAGGCGTCCCTTCCTAATAGCGAGCGCTACCCCATGTACAAAAGTTTTGTGATGGCAATTGTGGTGGCAAAACTCTCGCAAATTACCACCCTCTTCAAGAGGGTGGTAATGGGATCGCAAAAAGGAAGGGGTCCCCAAGAGACCCCTTTCCCTTTGAAAACATAGGGGAAAATATGTTTTAAGGGCAGACAGTGGTCCTAGGGACCACTGCCTGCCCTTAAAAAATGAAAAAAAAACGTTTCATTTTCTTTTTTTTTTAAATGCAACCTGTTTTCCTTTAAGGAAAACGGGCTGCATTTAAAAAAAAAAGATGCTTTATTTAAAAGCAGTCCCAGACATGGTGGTCTGCTGATCCCAGCAGGCCACCATACTTGTGAGGGCTTGCCATTCCCAATGGGGTTGCAAATTGCGAGAGGTTCATTAATATTCATGAGCCTCTCAATTTGCGACCCCATTGGGAATCGCTAACAGTGTGTTACACACTGTTGTACATTGGAAATAGCGCCTCGCAAATTGCAAGTCGCAAAAGACTCGCAAATTGCAAGGCGCTATTTCTACGGTCATACATCTGGCCCTAAGTTATTAAATGGAAGTATTTAAATGGGTTCTTTGAATTTTAAGTAGACACGTAAGACTTACAAAGCCGTGCTATGCCGCATCACATACAGCACAGCCTGCAAGCATCTTCAGCAATCCCAGCCAGAGGTCAACATCATAAAAAAGGGACTTCCACGGTCGTTGGAGATGTATTAGTAGTTATCTAATCTACTAAGAACCCCAGCTGATAACCAAAGGGTGAATGAACGATGTGAAATCATGACTAAGCCGCTGGAATGTCCAACCGAAAATGACGCAGCAACCAGCAGGCCAGAGTGAGCAACACATATTACATCCAGTAGATACAAGCAAGATCCTGGCTGCGGTGGAGTCTGCCAGACTGTGAGAACCTAGCCATGGGTTATAAAACAGGGCAGCATTAGCATATGGGGTGAAGCAGAGGCCAGGGTGAAGACTGGAAAGATTTGTACTGCTCTCTCCATCATCTTGAGGATAAGTCATTCAACAGAGGACAACTGAATCAAACGACACAAAATCTACAATAAAAAACCTTTCATGAAGAATGAAGGATAAAGTGGATTGAGAAATTAATAAATCGCATGTTCCACTGAATTCATTTGGAAAAAACAGGAGTGTCAAAGAAGTGTTTATCTCTGATGAGGAGTAGGCGGATTACTTATTTTTTCAAGTATGTGTGCGTTTCTTTCCGGAGCTTTGTGTAATGTTGCCATGTCAAATACTGGCTCATTAGTTGGCTCAAATACTTAGGCGCTTGATTTCATGGTGAGTCTTCTGTTCAGCCTCATGGAATCAAAACATCTAGTCCACCTCTGCTGTATTGCACACCATTAATTCCGTCTGAGATTCGTGACAGTGAGTGGTTGGTGGTTAAGCTGGCCTGTTTAATGGCTGTGTACAACTCACCATATATGTGGTGGGGTTTTGATTATTGGGATGCTTAGCTGAAAGACAGGATAGGGTTATGGGGATGATGGTCAGTGTGATGGGATGGGGAGAATGTGCTGCCCTCATATGATTCCTGGCAAGGTGAGACTAGGCTCAGTACATCAACAGCTTTCGACATCTGAGATGTGCAGATGGCTTGATGCTGGAGTATGAGCGTGAGTACAGACTTCTGAGAACTCCTTATTCACAGCATTGGTGTTGGCCGTTTTGCTTGAGTTGAAACGTAGCTCTGGTGTTGCAGATTTATTTCATCTCACAAGGATACCTTGGGTAAAATTTGCACTTATTGACCCTCCTAATCAGAACATAAGTTATAGTCGACCCGCAGTTGCTTAGTTTACAGAGTATGTATGCTGATGCTTTAGCTTTCTTGTTGTTGTACTCTTTGTGCACTCCTATAATCTTAAATCACATTTGTCCCTGTTTTTCCTCTAATCTTTTATTTTATACCTCTTTGCCCTTCTGAAATCTGAGGGAGATTTCTCATCTATTCACATCTGAACGTTTATTCTAATTGCTTAAATAATTCCAATACCTCATGCACATGTGCACTACCCACTGAAGGTTTTTTTCCAGTAACAACATTCATCTTTCTCCAAGTTGAATCCTGGGTAAGCCCTGCTCCCCACAAAATAATGCCACAACCTACAGGGTAGGTGGAGGAGAGCCATCTGGCCTGGTCAGCTCTCTACCTAAGCACCTCCACCCACAACTAGACACAATTTTTCCTCTCATCACAGTGACATCAACACAGCTGCCCTTGTAAACAAGTTCTTGTTTTACTGACCAGCCATTCCAGCATCACCCCTAATATCAAACAAACTCAGAACCGCTTTCGTCCAACTTCCTGAACTCATTTTCCACTCATGACTCATTCCATCTTCCACCCCCTCATCTGCATTCTACTTCCCACCACTCCCTCAAATCTCAGCCTCAAGACATAGAATGTTGTTTATTCCTCCTGTGACCATTTAGCTGCAATATCATTATATCTCGGTACCCACCCACCCTATCCACTTATTAAATTAATTCAAGCATTTTCTTCAGTCTGCCCTCTAGCTCTCTGCCTGGACGACCCTACAACTCCCTCCACCTACCATCATCTCATCATCCTTCCCTTCTCTTTACACCCTCATAAGGTTTGCTTTTAATCAAATCGCCTATTATCCCATTGAACTAAATCGTACTTATTATTTCCATTCTCAAAAACACTCCACTGAGACCTGCTGTTCCTATGGCTAAAATCTGAGCTTTTCCTTATTCTGCAACCTGGTTCTCTCTATTCAGATACCCTCTACTGCCTTTAATGCCTTTAGCCTTCTCATAATACTGATTTCATGCGTCACTGAGACTGCTCTGGCGATCCTTATATCTTGGGGGCCATGCCTCTGCCATCTATCTGCACCCTCTTCAGGTCTAACTTCCCAGCCACCTCCTCTTTCCTCGCTATCTTCTCTGCCTAAGGAGCCTTGTAGCTCCTTCAAATGTGGCTGCCACCTCTTTGTCTAGAAGAGTCATTTAGCCTCCTTCCATTTTGAACTCACATTGGCTCTATTTAAGACCGCCTCTTTTCAACTTGCTATAGTATCTGTGCTAAATTGCTAATGATATTTCCAACAAATATTGGAATAAACTATTTTCTGCCTCCAATTTCATCCATTTCCTTACCCTGTATCTTTCGCCCTGAAGCACATTCCCCAAAGAGATCAACTCTCTCACCGCACGTGGTCACTTCAAGAAGTGGTCAAACCTACTCCTGCAGTTTGTTGGATTGTTATTCTACCATCACAGCAGCCCACAGGCTCAACCAAGCAGCTTCTCCTCCCAAAATAAACCCAATGCTCTTCACCTCTGCTGTCACCGCACCTATTCACTCTCTCGTCCATACTGTTGATATTGCCTCCTTGCATACCACGCTTTGCTACTATTACATTTCTGACATCAATGTCATACTAAATAAACATTTATCCTTTCCTTATTAAGACTTAGTTTGTCAATATTATTCTACAAATCTAATATTTGAGAAAGTGCACATGAAAGCAAACAAGGGACCTGGTTTCAAAGGGATACCGACATACACTCAGCAGCACCTTCGATACAGAGTGGAAACATCTTGCTTTAATTATACACATTTATCTTAAAAAGAAAGGGCACAATGCCAAAGAGCTGTACGGCCTCAAGGAGCAATAATAAAAACAACTCTTACAAGTGACTATGTAAAAACTGCAACAGCACCAGTAACGCTCAAACACTCCTATATTGTGATCTACATTGGCCTATGCGAAAAGGGCAAGAGAGCACCCTTAGTTGTGTCGTTTCATCACTGCCAGAGGGCAGTATTTTTGCTGAGTTATTCGGCAATGACTTCATTTTTATCTTAAGTGTGATAAGAGGCATCTTAGAAAGTGACTGAATAAGTAATGAGAAATCATGACTAAACCACTGGCATATTCAGTCGTTGTTTCACACGCTCAAGCAGCTGGCCACAGTGAAAAGCACAGATCACAGTCAGTACCGCCTAAGCCTTGTGCTGGGCGTAGAGCGGTGATTCCGAGTGTGAGAAACTAACCGTGGGCTTCAGAACAGGCAAACTTTACCACTGCAGGTCAAAGACGAGGCCAGGATGACTTTCTGATTGAATCTGGTCTGCTCGACACATGCTCAGTATCGTTTTTGAAACAGCAAACCGATTCATGGGTCTTAAATTTTCATCTTAAATCGAACATGGGACATTATGTACTATCCCTGTTCTCAAACTAGGCATGTGCGAATTGCGGACTTTGCGGTTTGCAAACGAGGGTGTAATCTGTGATACGAACTCATAGGCCGCCTTGCACATTATCCATTCAGTTCGTATCTGATCTGCATGATAAATATCATTTAATTAGGCATTTAGCATTTTGCAATCCTCTCTGAATGGCTGTTAATTCGTGAATGGTGGCCTGCAAAGATCAGCACACAAATCATATATTTTATTTCCCTAAAATTATTTTTGAAGTCGCAGCAGTTGTAAGCATTCCTTCCAAGTATTAATTTCTATTAATATGTATCAATGGTTTTGGACCAAAATCATAGACCATGGAAAATTACAGGCACCCAAATTAGCATGGTAACCCTATCATAAAAAGGACGGCATCCCTTGGGGACCTCTTACCCTTCCTGAAAGTAAAAAAGGTTTGTTTGGGAGTAGACAGTGGTCCATGAGACCACTGCAAGCTCTAAAACAAACAAACCAAATTAAAGAAAAGTAATCTTTTCTTATTAAACATAGCTTGGTCTCCTTTAAGGAAAATGGGTTGCATTTTTTTTTAAAGTTTATTTATTCAACTGTGATAATAGACATAGTGGCCTGTTGTTTCCAGCAGGCCATCGTTCCTGTGATAGCATTCAATCAAACTGATGGAGCGCGATGGTGCTCTAAAATTGTAGGGGTGCATCATAATCATGGATAGACCGCATCTGCATATATTCTTGTGTTGTATTAATTTTGATAGGTAGAATTGTATTGTAATAACAAAATGTGCAAGTGAAGTGATAGAAAAGTATTTTGTATCATGCAGAAGAGAAATGAAATGATGTTTTTATTTGAAATTGTAACCTTAGTATGTTGAGGCTGCCTAACGGAAAGCTTATGTGTAGTGAAATGCATTTCTGATTTAAACGTGCACCATGATGAAAACCGCACAAAGAAATAATGAGTTATGCTTAACATGTAATAATTGTAGATGTTTGCAACAAGAAGCATTATTAAAATGTGTGTAAATTCTGATGCGTAAAGGCCTTAATGGATGTTCACGTTGTGCTATGAAAGGCCTATTTCTTTGTTCCTATGTTAGCCGAATTGTGTAGGCCTGAAAATGTAATTTCCCTGGTAAGCTCTCACATTTAGAAGTAGTCAGCGAATTTCATGTGCACGCAGGAATGTTCTGTTCTCACGTGTCAGTTGCAGGTGAAAGAAGCTGCCTTTGTTAGTTAGAACTAACGCCTTTTGTGGTAGGAGTTAGGCATGGAGGAGAAGTGAAACAAAGTAAATAGCAGGTCGATAATTGGGAGCTGGTGTTCTTTTTCATTGAAGAGGCCTGGGAGCCAAGGTCATCGGACTACACATGAAGAAGACGGTGGAAAACTACCTAGGAGAGGTGTCCGTTAGCATGAGGTGATCTGTGGGCGTGTTTTACATTTTTGTATTTTGTATTAGGGAAAGTGTCCCGAGGGAGGAGAGGCAGAAGGAGACAGGATGAGTTAGCAGAAGGGGTTAGAAAATTGATCTAGGAGGAGTATCTTAGAACGAGCTCTGTAGCTTTGGCTACCTGACTTACATTGTGAATGTGCTTCTTAGGAAGTCTTCACAAGCTGACACCTTTTAACTGACTTTGTCTGGGAAAATGCTAAGTAGGGAAGTCACCTTAGAGACAGAGTTGGGTTATTCTAATGCTTTTCACTTTTCAGCCACTGATGAAGTCTGACTTAAATGTTGGAGCAGTCCTTGTTTGTGTTGTATTTTTGGAGTTGTTTATTCTCTTCATGATTCATCGGAGCAGACTCATTTGTAGATTTGGTTTTGTATTAGTTCCCATGTATTTTTACAACCTCGTCTTGAGGTGCCTGTATATTCAGTTGTTTTTGGCTTTGTAATAAACCTCGTAAACTGAATTTGGAGTCTGTGATCTTTTGAGCCATGGTTACTATTGGAAGTTGAATAACTTAATTTGAGTTGCTTCTCCCCTCTACACTTCTCAGCAGGTAAAAAGAGACATCGACCTAGGGTTCCTTGTTAAAATTTTGACAGCGGAACCCAGCCTTATCCGTTGGTAGCGAGAGGACGGTTACCTCTGTAGTAGGGGGCAAAGTTAGGGAAAGGTTAAGAAAACCCTATAGAGCCCAAGAAATGGTTGTCCAGATCGAGAGACGAGAACAACAGTGTTTGGTGGAGACCTACGGAGAGTGACGGTGTGGCGGAAGCAGCAGTTCATGGAGGAGTGAGCATGAATAAGGATGTTGTTAGATTTCGGTGATGATTTGATTGTGTGATGTCTTGCGGAGTTGGAAGGAGAGTTGAGTGATTGTGGTTTCGGACTGTGAGCACGTGCGGTCCATGTGATTTTTTTAATGTCAGGCTCGATGAGTAGCCTAAGATCCTGGCATAGATAGATTGTGGTGTAGAAGACACCCAGAGCCGTAATTGTCGACAATTGATTGTGGGAGTCATGAGACATCATCGACAAACCCACCCGAGATAGGGAACGAGAGAGTGAGTGTTTGAGTGACCAACGCAGGTCGTGGGTTACTGCATGTGTAAAAGCGAGTGATTGGATCCTATCAACTATTTATGTGACCGTCCGGCCGTTCGTGGGCAGATGGTCGAGGGCAGTTGTCCGGTTGTTTCGCGGACAGACAATTGTCCGATTGAGGTAGACAGTTACGACTGACTGTCCGGTCGTATGGTGGAGACAGTTGATCAAGTGATTGTCCGGTCGTTTGGTGGAAAGACAGTTACTTGCTGTATGACTGAGACGTGCAAGAGTGTTCGAGACAAATTGTGAAGGAGGGGAACTGCTGATGAGGAGGAAGAGTGACGTCGAAGTGTGCTGCGCTGTGATAGGTCGGTTAGTGTAAAGCCGCGCTGGTATTGGGGGATTGACATCAGGAAGTAAACCCAAAACATTGTGGGTGAAAGAGTTGATTTCATCATGAAATGTTTTAAGGAATTGCAAGATCTTTGCAGGGGAGATAGAGGAGTGGTAACCCGAGTGGGGGAAGAAGCACCGCCCGAGGATACCCCAGCTCATTACCTGGCTACGAACGTAGGGCTCCATACTATACTTTGGCTTCAGAATTGGCAAAAGATGACTGAAAAGGAGGGAGATTTGGCTTTCCCACGTTAAGGTTCATTCAGATTTGATGTGTTGTATCACTTGAAGGCAGAGATGGCTGCATTATGACCCCTACCCAGACCAACACAGTTTGAGGCACTGGATGCATGGATAAGAGCAGCGCATGTAAGAAAAAGAGATCGAAGTCAGGAAAGGGTGAAGAAGTCGATCAGGGCATTTCAGGATGTACGGTTGAATGCATTGACGAAGAGATGGAGGGTAGACACTATTGAGGGAGATAGATATTTTCCTTTGTTAGTAAAGGTGGGAGATGCCCAAAAGAGAAGAGAAGAGGAAGATGATAGCGACACAGATTACAGTCTTTTGGAGAGGTTGTTGGCAGAGCGTCCACCTCCATATAACCCAAGTTTAGAAGAGGGAATGAGAGCACTTACAGAGGAATCTGGAGAGCCGCAGATAAATTCAAGTTTAGGAGTAAGAGGAAGGATTTCAGCGGGAACAGAGAGAATGGGGACACAACCACTGAGGGGAATGGAAGCAAATGAAGCTAACACACTTACCAGGCTACAGGAAGCCGTTACAGTACCGGTCACTATTGGTCCCATAGTGTCAGTATATGATCCAGATCGGACAGGAAATGGAAGTCTGGTATGATCGGTAATGGGAGAAGGTACTGGTTCCAGAGGGAATGGGACAGCGAGTGGAAGTGGTCACCCTTCGAATAGAATGGAGTACGCCGTTGCGAGCCACAGCAGATTCCTCTAGGGGACAGGTGGAGCAGAGAGCAGCAAGGACAGGGGCCTTGGCTGACTCGTGCTCTAACTTGAGGGTGTGGGAACCCCCAGTGAGAGGCCCTAGTGGAAGGATGACGGGAGGTGGTAATAGTCAGGGAGTTTCGGGGAGTCAATCTGTCTCACGGAACTTAATGGAAGGGAATCAGCGGGAAGATCAGTGTAGTGAGAGTGGCGAGTCGAGTAGTGCTTTGAGTCGAGGAACAATTAAAGCTGATCTGATGGCCAGGGTGCTGGATGTGGTGGATGTGGTGAGATTAAGGGCAGAAGTGGAGGAGATAATCAGTGGAAATTTGCCTTTGGAAAGGATCGAACTCTATGAGCCAGATGATTTGCTGTTTGTGGCGAAGGATGTAGCTCGCAAGGCGAGGAAAGCACATGAGAAATTGACAGAGTTGGAACAGAGGTATGATGTGGTTTTGTCTGAAACGAAGATGTTACAGGATAATCACCGGTTAAATTACAGTGATCAGGAACTCGAGGAGAACAGAGTCATAGGTTTGAAAATGCTCATTTGAGAATTGATCATAGGGATACGTGCGTGGAGCATGCTTGACAAATGGGAGGAAAGATGGTCGAAGAAGAAGAGTGCTAGAAAGAGCATAGGAGAAACACTACCTCCAGGAGGAGGAATAGTAAGAGCAGAGGCTTTTCCGTTGCAAGAGGTACCGAGTAGAGGGTATGTGCATGTGCCTTGGAGTAGAGATGATTTAGCAGCGTTTACTAATGATTTTCCTCGGCTGAGGGAAAAACCTGTTGAGTGGTACAAACAAGTTGATCGATTTGTCAAAATTTCAAAAGTACTGTGGGTTGATTTGAAATCATTGTTTGATATTGTGGTACCAAGTGATTTGTGGTCAGCTTGTAAAATTGCTGTTGATTGGCCGTCTTCGGAGCCTGAGCGAGATTCTGTTACACATGGTCCTTCACCTGTGGTTATGAAAAAGTATGAGCAGGTGACCACATGGTTGCAATCTAAGATTTCGCCACAAGATATGATTGGGTTAAGAACTGTTCAGAAGCCAAAGGAGACTGTACATGCCTATTATGAGAGGCTCTTGAAAGCTTTCAAGCAGTACAGTGGGTTGGATACCCTTGACCCAAAGGATATGGGACAGTTTGTCTCCAAATTTGTGTTAGGATTGAGACCAGAAGTTAGCCTTATGTTTCAGCAACATTTGATTTGCTGGCAGAATAAATCCGTGAATGAGATTCTACGGTATGCCAGGTACTGTAGTGACGAAGTGGACTCGAAGCATAAGAAGCTTAAGGATAAGCTGATGCTGGTCCAAATGCAGAATGCAGAAAAATATCAGACACAGTCAAACGGAGGAACGTTAGGAAGAAGACAGGGAAATATACAAGGAGGGACTCTAATTGTCACAAGATCGGGCATTGGAAGCGCAAGTGTAGATTGAATCCAGCTAATCAGATTCAGGAGGAGGAGGTGGTGCAGACACCTGAGGTCGTCAATACAATGATGAGACCCAGATCTGTAAAAAGGGGACAATAGGTCCGCAGGTACAAGTTCCCCAGGTACCGAGAATCCCACGGGGAAACCGAACATACCAACAGATGCCCTTTATCGAGACCTTTGACGAACTCGATTCAGATCCATTGCAACTACGGTGTCTGAGGGAGGAGGAAGACTATACCCTTGGAGCAGTCCTTGAGGTAGACCAGAGAGAACCGTTTGTAGAGGCGGATGTTGACGGTCATCCAACTACCTTTTTGGTTGATACTGGAGCTACCCATTCTACTGTGAGATCTGCAGTAGTTCCCAACTTACCCCTTTCAGGACAATCAATTCAAGTCATAGGGGTGGCAAATAAGAAAATTACTAATCGTGTGACTGAGGCAATACCTGTGAGAGTAGGAACTTTTTGAAATAGACACCAATTTGTGGTGTGTGATTCAAGTCCTGTCTATTTGTTGGGTCGTGAGCCCTTGTGCAAATTGAACTGCACTATCTATTGCACACCCAAGGGAGTGGAGCTACAGACTAACGATGATGACGCTGCATTTAAAGTAGTGAACCAGAATCTATGTACAGAGGTATTTCCTATCTTAACAGTTGAGGAACTCCTCCTCAACCTGAGGGACTCTGTCTCTCTGGATGTATGGGATTTCACAGGGGAAGTGATAGGACTATTCAAGGGGGTTGAACCAGTTAAGATCCAAGTCAAACCAAATGTCGAGTTTCCGAGAACACCTCAATATAATCTGTCACCGGAGACAATTGCAGGAATCAAGCCTGTGATTGAGTCCATGATCGAACAGTGAATTCTGAAGCAAATAATGGGGAGTCCATGTAACTCACCAATCATGGGATTGCAGAAACCAAGTGGGAAGTATAGGATTGTGCAGGACCTGCACAAGGTCAATATAATTGTGGTTCCATGTTGTCCAGTGGTACTGAATCCATCAGTGATACTGTTCCAGATCCCATGTGAAGCTGAATGGTTTACAGTGATGGATTTGTGTCAAGCATTCTTTTTAATACCATTGTATGAGGAGAGCCAATTTTTATTTGCTTTCCGGATGGAAGATTGTGTGTTAACATGGTGTTGTATCCCTCAAGGGTATACAGAGAGTCCATTGATCTTTAACCAGCTGCTGAAGAAGAATCTTGAGAGTCTCGTATTGCCACAGAATTCAGTTCTTGTGCAGTACATTGATGATCTTTTGATTGCGTACCAGACAGAGGATGCATGCAGGATTGATACTGTAGCTTTACCGAATCATTTAGCGGAAAATGGACACAAGGTGTCACCGAACAAGTTACAGTATTGCTTGACTGAAGTTCAGTATTTGGGTCATCGAATAGAGAACGGTAGGAGGAAGGTGTCACCAGATCGAATTGAGGCGATTATGAAAATGACTTTGCCTACTACACCGAAGGAAGTCAGGATGTTTTTGGGAATGGTTGGGTACTGTCGTCAGTGGATCCAAAACTTTTCCTTGAAGGCGAAGCCTTTACAGAGGCTGACGCACAAAGATGTGAGCGATCCAGTACCATGGGATCATGACTGTCTGGTCGCATTTTTGGAGTTGAGAGAGGATCTTTGTCGTGCTCCAGCTCTGGGGATGCCAGACTATAACAAGTCTTTTTCACTGTTCTGTTATGAGCGAGAAGGTTGTGCTTTGTCAGTACTAACTCAAAGCCATGGAGGAGTCCGTAGACCAGTTGCCTACTTCTCAGCTACTTTAGATCCACTACCTTCAGCGTTGCCCGGATTTCTCAAATCCGTTGCTGCAACCGGTGTCAACATTGAGAGATGTGAGAGTATTGTTATGGGTCATCCACTTTTTGTTCCACATTCAGTTGAGCTCCTGATGACGAGAATTAAGACACAACATATGACAAATAATAGACTTACACGTTATGAGAAAGTTATACTTGCTTCAGAGAATGTGACTTTGAAACTTTATTATGTCCTGAATCCTGCTACATTGATGCCTTTGCCAAATGTCGATGATGAAGATTGTGAGGACCATGACTGTCTCGATGTGATTGAATTCTGCACCAAATCTAGGTCTGGTATTGTTGACAATGTAGGTCATTTGAGAGCAGCATTTGCTGTGTGTACCATTTCTGGAGTTGTGGAAGCTGCTTGTTTACAGGGAGTATACTCCGCACAGGTAGCTGAAATCATTGCTCTGACTCGTGCCTCTTTGGCTGCTGATCAAATTCGAGTCACTGTTTACACCGATAGTCAATATGGGTTTGCTGGGGTTTATGACTTCAGACAGCTATGGTCACAGAGAGGTTTCCTAACGTCATAAGGATCTCCCATTAGAAATGGGGAATATGTGAGACAATTGCTAGAAACTTTACAGCGTTCACAAGAAATTGTTGTGGTAAAATGTGCAGCCCATGGGAGGGGAAATGACTTTATCTCTATCGGAAATAGATATGCAGATGAGGTTGCACGTTTTTGTGCTGAAAAAGTGTGCATTTTTCCTGGAGATTATACAGGAGAGAGCCCAGAAAGAACAGAGCTCAGCATGATGTTAGCCATGGCAGACACCTGGGATGAGCTCAAGCGTCTGCAGGGAGAGGTTTCAGAAGAGGAAAAAGCTGTGTGGATTAGAACAGGATGTGAGAAAGGAAATGAAGGGATTTGGGTTTCTAGTGATGGTTGAGCAGTGTTACCAGATGACCTTTTAAGTCCTATGGCAAGACAGATTCATGGAGCAGTGCACCTTGGAAGGGATGCTACGGTGCGAGTGTTCAGACGGACGTGGTATAATCCACGGTTCCGTGTGTTTGCTGAAGCAGTGTGTCATAGGTGTGTTACATGTCAACAAATGAATGCTGGGAAGAAAACTGTGGTTGCATTGAGTCATATTGAGAGGTCTGGAGGGCCTTTCAATAGAATACAACTTGATTTGATTGAAATGCCTAGGTGCAATGGTTTGAGGTATGTTCTGGTTGTGGTGTGTGTTTTCTCATGATGGGTGGAAGCATACCCGACGAGAAAGTGTGATAGCCTCACAGTAGCAAAGTTGTTGCTTAGGGAATTGATTCCGCAGTTCGGTTTTACAACTTCGTTGGAGTCGGATAGAGGAACGTACTTCCACAGTGAAATCATGAAACTACTTTGTGCTGCCTTAAATGTTGACCAGAGACTGCATTGTATCGTGGAACAGATTAATGGGACTTTGAAAATGAAGATGGCAAAAGTGTGTTAGTCTACGTCTCTGTAATGGCCGGATGCATTGCCACTGGTGTTGATGAGTGTTCGTAGTACCCCTGATAGAAGAACTGGCCTTTCACCCCACGAGATCCTGATGGGGAGGGCTATGCGGTTACCAGCAGTGCCATCCACAGCCTTGATAAACATCACAGATGATTTAATCCTTGACTATTGCTAAGGACTGACTGATGCGGTCCGTTCTGTGTCTCACCAGGTGGATGCTGCAACTGCCCCGACCTCGAGAGACCACTGCCATGACCGGTGTCTGGGTGATTGGGTGCATGGGATCATAAGCACATGAGGAAAAGTTGCCTTGATGCCCGTTGGAGAGGTCCTTACCGGGTAATTCTGGTGACAAATACAGCGGTGAAGTGCGGAGGCTTGCCGAACTGGATACATGCCTCCCATACTCGCAGAGTTTCAGAACCCCTGGAAGAAACAGCTCCTCTAGTAGAAGGAAATCCAGCTGTGGAAGTAAGGCCACTCGAGAGGGCAAGCCAAGCTTTGGGGTACTGATGAAGCTGGTCCACCAGAACAAGCTGAGGTGGGTTACGCTACACAAGACCCAGGCATTGACTCTGAGGGAGAAGGTAACGCTGCGAATGGTATAGAGTCAGACTCAGCTGAAGTAACTGGTATGCAAGATAGTCGGGGGCAGAGAAGAAAAGCTAACACTGCAAAGGAATCGTGGCCTGGGAGACAAGGAAGGCTAAATCTGAGACTAGCTCCTGAGAGAGATCTTGCTCCTGTGTCCGAGGCATCTATATCCAAACTGAGTGAATAGAGCAAGCTCAGGAGGGTTCAAGAAGGTCAAGGAGAGTAAGAGTGCCTTGCCAAAAATACGCTGCCCGGACTGGACTTATATGGTAACTGATGCCGGAAGTGGTGGGGACCAGAAGACTGAGGTCTTCACGAGTGATCAGCAGAACACCCGAGCTGAAAATCGATGTGGGATTGATAGTTCCTGGACTGAAAAAAGAGGGAATACTGACAATAACCGTTCCGAGACCTCCCGTATTGAGCAGAGTGCGGATTCTGATCCTTTAGAAATTGTCTTTTCCGACTTTTAGATATCAGCCACCAGCCCAAGAGATCGCAGCAGTTTGTCATGAAATTTTGTAGTGTGTGTTAATCAAAAATAATTCTGAGCTTGTAAGAGACTGTGAATGAAGTGTGAACTGTAAATAAATGTCTCAAAGAAGATAACCTAGGTCAGAGTGGAAGAAGAATACATTTAGGGTTTTCTGTGGAAGAAGAAAGAGGGCTAGGGAAATATTTAGACTGCATAAATAAATTAGAGGAACTGAACTGTTAAATAATTTCCAGTACTTCAATGAACTGTATTTGAACTATTTAAGAAGGAATTTGAGGTGAAGAAAAGGAGACTTTTGTGTATCCTCTTGCTGAGCTGAACCGACAAGCTAAAGATGGAGTCTGGAAATTCTAACCGTAGGTCTAAGTGTGTGATAGGTATACTTATTGTAGGAGTGATGTAGTGATAACAATAGTTATTGTTGTATCTGTAACCATTTCACACGATTCAGAAGTTGGAGAAGTGGGAGTACAAGGGACGTCCAACCCTACTGCATCTAGCACAAAAGAGGGTATGGTAGGAGTTGAAAAAGCTATGCAAGATCAAACTAGTCGTATCTTGCATGTAGATTTGTCTAGAGGTGATTACACGCTTAATGCATATGCAAAGCTGCTATATGAGTACGTGAACACGATGGATGTGAGAGACTGTTATGTGTGAATGCAGTTGCCTGCATCTGTGGAGGAAGGTATTCAATACCATCATCTCCCTTTGACGTATGGTATTACTTGTAGTTTATTGCTTAGTATGTTTTATGACAAGGGTCACTATGAATATTATTTTTCTAACTATGACATAATGCTTTCAGAAGTCCCAGCTTATAAGCATTTGAATAAGTATGATTATTATAAGCAGGAAGATACAATAGGGAAGTATTTTATACCCACTGTAACTTTAGATACAGCATATGCGCATCGACACAACCTAACATGCTCATTACCAGATGTAGAAAAGAAGTTTGTAGGTCAAGTAGAAGATAGGCATAGACATCTAATAGAAAACAGTTACAACAAGGGAGGTAACGTTGAGTGGACCAAGGAAGAGTTAGCTCATAAGGCAAATGGGAGTAGTGGTCCAATTGTGTTAGATTTTGAGCAGAGAGAGAAGTTGTGTGTGAGGCAAGTTCAGACCTACTATGATAAGGTCTGTGTGGGAGAGAGTGTATGTGATCATACTATCACCATTGCGGGCTCAGCAAAGACATTTTTACAAGACGCAATACAAGTGGTGCCAAATGTGTAGTTTGTGTGTGGGAAGAATGCCTATGTGTGATTGCCATGGAATTGGTATGGTACATGTTATGTGGCAGTAGTGTTTCCCAAGATTTATCATGTGGAGGATTTGGACCATTTGGAAGGTGGATCACATCCTAGAAGGAAGCGAGGTGCAAGTGCAGGAGAAATTGTAGGACTATTTTAGTCTGGGGGTAAGAGATGACCGTTGTGAGAAAGTGAATTATTAATTAGGGTGGATGGTAGTCCACCACAAGTAGTAGTGCCACAATTTTGTTAGCTCCAGTTAAAGTTTCAGTTATAAAAATATATATTCAACCTCTGTTAGCTATGGCACCAAGCATACAGACTGTGTTAAGCATTTACAGGTACTAAAACAGTTAAGTAAAAAACACAACCCAATTAAAATCCCACTCCAATTTATACAACTATAGAATAATTTTATGAGCAAAATGACTCCAAAACAAAAAAGAGTTCAATGAGGGGAGCATGGGATATGAGCTTCTAAATGTTTAAGTAAAAATGACACCACCACCTCTTGCCTGTGTGCTGTCGAGGTGTGGTCCTCTCAGGAAATTACTCTTCAAAATCCGCCAACTTCATGGATGCAATACATTGAGAAACTGAAACTTGCAGTTTGAAAATTTACTGTTTTAAAAACCTTTCTCCTCTATTATTTACGTGCATGAGCTGGACATTTATTTAAAGTTGGATAAAGAAACTTTTAGAGCAGTGGTACTCAAAATACGGCCCGCGACCCAGTGGCGGCCCAGCAGATCTCTCCTTGCGGCTTGTAGACGTTCCAAAGCAGAGAAATATAAGCTGCCTGAGTTTTGTTTTTATGTCATTTTTACTAAGAAAGCAACTTTGTTTTCTGGTTCAGGGATTTTTTCCTATAGAGTCGTTTCAGGCAGGAGGCTCCAGATTTTTCAAGCCAAAAATTGCTTTATATTAGGTGTCTCCCACCTAAAATTGCCTCAGTTGTAGCATATTTGCTACGCAAACAAATGATGGATGGAATGCTGACTAAATCATACATTCACCCCCAGTCAAGAGATCTGGGTTAAATCCATCGTTTTTTTGCTCACCATGCCACCCCAGTTTAGACCCAGCCCTATGCAAGTCAGTCTTGACCCTGTGCCTCATGGGAACAGTCCAGACCGAACTGCCAAGCCAGGTCCTCCCTGGACCGGAAACAAGCATCATGGGACCCGCTTCTGGGTATTACCCTTCATCAGCCAGGCTAGCTTGAATCCAGTGGCACAGTGAGCAAGGGGCCCACGTCCCGTGCTCTCCATGCCACTGGAGTCAAGCTATCCTGGCTGATGAGGGATGAAAACCGGAAACCGGTACTAGGCTGCTTGTTTCCAGTCCAGGGAGGACCTGGCCTGGCAGGTCGGGCTGGACTGTTCCCATTGGACTCAGCGTCAGACTGATTTGCATATGGCTGGGTCCAAACTGGAATGGCATGGTGAGCAAAAAAACAATAGATTTAGGTCCAGATCTCTGTACTGGGGGGAGTGTATGACATTGTTCTGCATTCTGTCCATCAAGTGTTCTTCTTGCATTTGTCACCCCGAGTGGGACGGGTATGCCCAGATGTGGGTCATGTGCTCTCCATGCCACTGGACTCAAGCTATCCTAGCTGATGAGGGCTGAAAGCTCGAAATCGGTCCTAGGATGCTTGTTTCCAGTCCAGGGAGGACCTGGCCTGGCAGTTCGGGCTGGACTGTTCCCATTGGGCGCAGGGTCAAGAGTGATTTTCATATGGCTGGGTCCAAACTGGAATGGCATGGTGAGCAGAAAAACGATGGATTCAGGCCCAGATCTCTGTACTGGGGTGAATGTATGACATTGTTCTGCATTCTGTCCATCAATTGTTCTTTATGCATGTGTCACCCTGAGTGGGACAGGCATGCCCAGACATGGGTCCCGTGCTCTCCATGCCACTGGAGTCAAGCTATCCAGGCTGATGAGGGCTGAAAGCCCGAAACTGGTCCTAGGATGCTTGTTTCCAGTCCAGGGAGGACCTGGCCTGGCAGTTCGGGCTGGACTGTTCCCATTGGGCGCAGGGTCACGTCTAAATTGTTAATGGCTGGGTCCCAACTGGAATGACATGGTGAGCAAAAGAACGACGGATTTAGGCCCAGATCTCTGTACTGGGGTGAATATATGACATTGTTCTGCATTCTGTCCATCAATTGTTCTTTTTGCATTTGTCACCCCAAGTGGGACGGGTATGCCCAGACGTGGGTCCCATGCTCTCCATGCCACTGGAGTTAAGCTATCCTGGCTGATATGAGCTGAAAGCCCGAAACCGGTCCTAGGATGCTGCCTTTCAGTCCAGGGTAAACCTGGCCTGGCAGTTCGGGCTAGACTGTTCCCATTGGGTGCAGGGTCAAGACTGATTTGCATATGGCTGGGTCCAAACTGGAATGGCATGGTGAGCAAATAAATGATGGATTTAGGGCCAGATCTCTGTACTGAGGTGAATGTATGATATTGTTTGGCATTCTGTCCATCAATTGTTCTTTTTGCATTTGTCACCCCGAGTGGGACGGGTATGCCCAGATGTGGGTCCTGTGCTCTCCATGCCACTGGAGTCAAGCTATCCTGGCTGATGTGGGCTGAAAGCCCGAAACCGGTCCTAGGATGCTGGCTTTCAGTCCAGGGAAAACCTGGCCTGGCAGTTCGGGCTAGACTGTTCCCATTGGGTGCAGGGTCAAAACTGATTTGCATATGGCTGGGTCCAAACTGGAATGGCATGGTGAGCAAATAAATGATGGATTTAGGCCCAGATCTCTGTACTGGGGTGAATGTATGACATTGTTTGGCATTCTGTCCATCAATTGTTCTTTTTGCATTTGTCACCCCGAGTGGGATTGGTATGCCGAGACTTGGGTCCCGTGCTCTCCATGCCACTGGAGTCAAGCTATCCTGGCAATTGTTCTTTTTGCATCAGTTTTAACATAAGCCAATGGGGAAAATACATCCCCTGTAGTTTTTTTTTTCTAAATGTTCCATTTTCCAGTTTTGAAAAGGTGTCGGTTTTTAACTGACCCGATAATCTCCCATCCCTCCCTGTCTCCTTGGGGTTGGCCCACCATCGATGCAGCCACCAAGCACATCCCAGACTGTACTTTGCGGCCCCTGCGGAAATATTTATGAGCTATCTGTTAGATCATGGAGCAGGAGTGAATCACTGCCAATCAGAGCTGGCAACCAGCTATTTAGGATAATCAAATATGGCCATGGCAAGTAACTGGGCCATAACTACACAATAAATAACATACTAGCCACTTTGTAAGAATTTCCAAATACTTTATTTGCTGCTATCATGCACGTTTCATGTGTTTCTGATGGCACCAAGGAGATTCCCTTTACTTTCTCATGGTGCAGAACTGGTTTTTTTCAAGTGTCCTTCCCAGGCTCTCTGGCTTTGTGCTTCTTACAACTGGGTGGCACTGGGAGTGGCCCCAAGGGAGGATATCCACAATGTGGGTACAATGAAATGTGTAATCTCTGCACCTGGCTGTCATTCATTTTTATGAATCAGTAATTAGGGAAAGACAAAGGGCAGTCCTGGCCTTAGACGTTCCTCACCTTAAACAACAGAAACATCGGTCCCATTGTTCACCCCTGCTATCCAGCACATAGCCAGGAGAGTAGCTGCCATTGTTTCCGAAGGTGTAGTGGCACTGGGGCCCAGAGGATTGAGGGGCCACCGCACCCTGATATCTACTGTATTTTATAATTTCAGCAGCAGCAAGTGGGCCATTTCCTTCCTTGCGCAAGAGTACATGATGCGCTGGCTCCAGCACTGTACATAACAGTGCTCAGGAACAACTAATCAGCAGCCCCTTGCTAACGAGGTACATTGAATTGCTAAATGAGGCCCTATATACATCCTCCTTGCTTCAGTGCCTTGGTCCCCCTCTCCAGCCACAGGAATGCAAGCAATACACTTCCACTGTCTGGGAAGCCATCCTCACCCCATCTTGTGGCATGACACAACCAGGGGTCTCCAAATTGGATCACACTTTTCTTTTGTAATTAAAACTGTGAGCCAGGCTTTAGGGGTGAACATCAGAAGACATCTGTGTTATCATCTGCAGAAAACCTTTTCCAGTTTTACATTATTTCCCAGAATATCATCTCACATTTCTATTATCATGAAATTACTGCTGCTCAATGGTATTTCCTTTTATATGCTCCAGCCATTACTTAGATCTTCCATCTCTTGAGCTGATCATCTGTCCATGTCAAAGCAGTGGTCTAACTGGAGCTTTTTGGGAATTATCATGTTTAAATGATTCTAGTACTTATTAAAAGTACTGTCTTACGTATAGATTATGTTTCTTACTACAGGTTTACGTCGTCAGATTGTATGCAATCTCTAAAAAACCCTCCACTGTATCCCATGAAAATTGACCTTGACTAAACAATTTCTACCTCTCATTTTCTTTCATGTGAACCTCTCCTCACTTTCTATCCTCCACATGCCTCCATTCTCTGAACACAAGCTGCTCTAAATCACATTCACGTTTGCCTTAATGTCTATTATTATATGGAATTCCTGGTATTGAATTTCTGCACATTACCCAAACCTAATTTCAAAGAACGCAGCCCCTCTTTTAAAACGCTCGGTGGTCGGGCAGCCAATTGTAGTTACTTAAGGCTGCAATATTATCCACTTATACTGCTAGCCACTTTCAAACTCACATAACACACAAAGTGCTATAGGTCATGTCCATCACACAACTCTGTGCCAGTCCATAGCAATAAACCACCAACTGATCAGGCATGGAATAACTGAAGAGATCTGCCACGTTCTACTGGCCAATGGAGGACTTTAATCTAGTTCACCACTGAAGGTTCTAACAAGCTACATACTATGGCCAATTCTTGAAAGCTCACAAGGATAATCAGATGTAGGATATTAGCAGTGCCAATCCCAGCAGATCTCTCCACCATGTCTCCCTCCAACCTATGCTTGCTCAGAAGTATAAACTGTAAACAAAATATCTCAGGGACCTGCAGATCTGTTCAATACTGCCAACTGAATGAAAACCATAAACTGGGCGCCTTCCTGTCCTGCTTGTCCATCCATCATGCTGCTAATTGCTGCATTCCATAGCACGATAACCGCCTCTTGGTGCTCATAGCGCACAACATGGAAACGCTTCCCACGTGTAATCAAAAAAAGACAACACACTTCCAGCCACACACCCCGGACAACATAGCTTACTAACCTGGTAGAGGCATGCATGTGCTTCAGCTCCCCACAAATAAGTAGTGAGCACTATATAAGTGTTGCAATACAATAAAATGCAACTGCTTGTGTTTCTATGCTGCTAGTCTGTGAGCATGCAGCAGCGTGGTATTGTCTACTACATGCAGCGAGGTTTTCCTCTAACTCAGGATCTGCGTTACCCAGCTCATGCTCAGAAATAATGTTATGCAAAACAGTTTTACAATTTTTTTAGATAAGACGTTTAGATTCATGTGAAGTAAAAAAATGTGATCAAGTATGTCTTCTGACTGCACTAATAAATCAAGAAATGCAATATCTTCATAAATATACAATTTGTCAATGAATTCTCCAGCTATTTGATGAATTAATTGATGAGTTAGGGGGCTGTTCTGCTTGGGTTTTCGGAACCCGCTCAGCAGAGCCTCTCTAACCCAAACCAGAACGTTACCCCCTCCCTAGGGCCTATTTACACCTAAGTAACCACATATATGTACCACCTAAGGACAGGGAATTCCTACTATATATACCAAGACCTACAAGTCACAGCCTCGCGGTCCCAAATGGACCCAGGACTTCCTGCCCAGACGGCAGCCACAGACTTCCTGCCCAGACGGCAGCCACAGCCTCGCGGTCCCAAATGGACCCAGGACTTCCTGCCCAGACGGCAGCCACAGCCTCGCGGTCCCAAATGGACCCAGGACTTCCTGCCCAGACGGCAGCCACAGCCTCGCGGTCCCAAAAGGACCCAGGACTTCCTGCCCAGACGGCAGCCACAGCCTCGCGGTCCCAAACGGACCCAGGACTTCCTGCCCAGACGGCAGCCACAGCCTCGCGGTCCCAAACGGACCCAGGACTTCCTGCCCAGACGGCAGCTTTAGACAAGTCACAGCCTCGCGGTCCCAAACGGACCCAGGACTTCCTGCCCAGACGGCAGCCACAGACTTCCTGCCCAGACGGCAGTCACAGCCTCGCGGTCCCAAATGGACCCAGGACTTCCTGCCCAGACGGGAGCCTTAGCACGAGTTCATCCTATAATTACCACGACATCAGTGTTACTATATATCAGATCACACAAAGACAGCTAGTTGAGCACAACTTGTTCCCCAGTTCGAAGGGCTCCTTTCTCCCTTATTCAGTTACCACCTACCTGATCAGGATTAACATCTGTTCATGTTAAGTCACAGCTGACTAGAAGAATAGGTTACCCTCTTACACAAGAACACGTAGCACATATTGCTTTACTACAAACTGAATACTTTATTTAGTTATTACATGCACACTCACGGAACATAATATGTATCACATAACCTGCAAAGAAAAGTGAAAGATTAAGTTGTACACTCTAATAGTAAGGGGTTGACATCACCTTGGTCGTATGTAGCCTGCACTCAATGGTCATCTAGGTTCCCTTCTCGTCTGCGCCTCGGACTCCCGTCTCCCTCTCCGAGTCACTGGGACCTCTTCCTCATCGGCTACTCTCTTCTCTTTGGAATATCTATCTCTCGGTTTTTCTCCACCTCCAAGTTTGTCATCTGTCTTCCCTGGAATAAGTAGCAGCTTTACTACTAACGGCCAGGTGCCGCCCATGGACAAGAAGCAAGTGCCAGTATCTGCCTCAAACTTTTACTAATATAGACGTGCATTTCCTCATGGAAAATTCCAGCCCGTAACCTGCCGCCCACCAAATTCTTGTACCTCCCCGTGCCAAGGACACGTTCCCAGCCGGCCGGCCTGATGTAGTGTCTTCGGCATGAAGAAAAATACAATCCTTCGATAAGGGCCGGCCTGAACCGGTTCTCTCCAAGCGAATAACACCTCCTAACTAAAACACTGCCTATGACCTAGAAACATCCCGAGCTGCCAGAGCAGGAGGAAAGATGGAGTCTCTCCCGTTTAAGGCCTACCAGGCCTGAATTCAGCACGGCTCCATGAAATACCCTCACTACAGAACAGATTACCCCTAATGCTAACGAATCTATCCCCTAGGATATATATATGCAAACCCTGATCTATGGGGAAGAACACAGGATCATGTCGAAGTGCCTAATAAATAGGCTCTATACACTACTCTAACCCTTAGACTTGAATGGAAAGAGACTGAAGTCACCTAAATCACCCTTCAACACAATAAGACCGGAAAGATCGAGCAGTACATTTCACCCTTGACTTCAGTCTATTATACATTCATTAAATGGAGCTAACATCTGTGGAAGAATAATATGAAACAAAGCTAACTGATCTATGTCTAGTACCAAGTGTGCAGAATTGAAATAATGAAGGAATACACTGAATAAAGCAACAGATAGAAATCAAAACAGCAACAGCAATCAAAATACCACCTAATATTTGGCGTAGCGCGTGTATATCAGGTAACCAATTAAAGAGCCAGTCAAACCAGCCCTGGTCAATGTGTTTTCTAACTTCTTCTGTTAAGTCACGCAACTTGTCGATGTGAGCACGAATGGATTGTGTATGGTCAGACAAGTTAAAACAACAGAGACCTTCGAAGTCCGAGCAATCATGTCCATGTTTAAGCAAAAGATAATCAATGGCTGCTCTATTTTGCAAAATGGCCCTACGTTCACCCTGGGCGTCTAATAGCATGTCAGACAAAATTGTAGAAGTATGATTAATAGATTTCACCATCCAGCAGGCCATTTTCCCAATAGATTTGGCATTATAAACCGCCAAAGCAGGAACACCAATAATTGAAACAGCTAAGCTAAGGTATTCAGACTTGGAATATAAATGCAAAGATGGGTCACAATCCTCCTGTAACATTACAGTATCTCGAAGCACACGAGAGTTGGCATTCGGGTGCGATGCAAACATCAACAAACTGAGTCTCGTAATGGCACAAGGGCCTCCGGAAATGTTTGCAGGGACAAATGGCCAGGAAGTATTACCACATGAGAAAAGCCATCCGGCAGGTAGTAACATCGTGCGATAGTGACTGGGGGTAACTACCAAACTATTACAAGTCATATTGTTCTGAACTGAAACACATGTGGTCGGTGTCCTTTGAAAGCACAAAGTCCGTTCGTGAGCGGTAAATGAAGTGGCGCCTTTTAGTTTGAGGCGTAGACATTCAGAGATCGCACTAGGATTACACGTAAGAAAGAAGCACAAATCACCTTGTGTGATATTATAAGTAAGTATTTGGGACTGGATGGGGGTTTGCTCGTTCGGCAATTCAATACATAGGGGGCAATATACATGGGTAGCAAAATCACCCAGGAGAATATTGGGACGGGCCTTCGAGACATTAAAAATATGAGTTAAAGTTTCCAATGAGGCGGGGACAGCAACCAGGCAGGTCGCCAGAATGTCATGGACAGATCTCATCGGTGTCAAACAGAAGTGAGGGGCGTCAGTCACCCTTTTGGCAAGTGCGGTCCAAAAGTTCGATGATGAATCCCATGCAGCGAAGGAACGCAACACTCGGGTTCCCAGTTCATCCCGGGTTGATAGGATCCCTCCTTTCTCGTCGTACCAGTCCGAAAACAGTCCGGCTCCGACACATCCTGCAGCAACAATCCAAAGAATGATCTGAAAGAGAACCAAATACAGGCATTAATCATTCTCGTAAATAACATTTATCAGCCGGGACCGCTTCCCAGCTATCTTTCCCTGGTCTCATAACCAAAATGGTATTATCCTGACCGGTGGCAATGACCTCTGCTTGTTCAGGGGGATTCTTAGGCGACTGCACCCAAACTCTGGCCCCAGGATTATCCGTGGAGCCAAAACCTTTCTGGCCACGTACAGTTAGCAACGTTGGAGCAGTGCCTTTCATTAATACACCACTGAAAACAGGCATTATGAGTAATTGAGCCACTCGGTCAGTGCGATGTATCAGTAAGTCAATCTCACTGCTATTCAGCAGGAGCACCTTAATCTCTCCCTGATAATCACTGTCGATAATTCCTCCAAGCACCTGAATGCCTTTTACAGCCAGCCCCGATCTAGGGGCGATCAATCCGAAATTTCCAGGTGGTATCTGAACACCAACACCTGTCTCTATGATGACTCGATCTCTACTTTTTATAACAATGTCATCCATAGCATGCAAGTCTAAACCTGCCGACCCTGGGGTCGCTCTACATGGAGCCAAAGCTCCGGGAGTAATTTCCCAATACATCACGGTTTCTCTGATTTCATTAGGCATAGCCTCAGCATTCGGGGGAAACAAACGCATGAGTGGAGATTCAGCATTTAAAAAAGGACGATTGTTCAAAATCAATAGTGCTTGGGGCAAAAAGTCTCGCCAATTTTTATACTTGTCATCCGTTAACTTACGCAGCTGGTCCTTTAGCAGGCCATTCAATCTCTCCACCAGGCCCGAGGCCTGTGGGTAGTAGGGGATATGGAATATCCATTCAATATTGTTTTCCGCACAGAACTCCTGTACCAATCTTCCACACAAAATGGGATGCATTATCAGATTGAATTTGGAATGGCACACCATAGTACATCATAATTAATTCTAATGTTTTAATGGTATTCAATTGGGTAGCTTGCTTACAGGGAAGGGCTACCAGCAGGCCACTGTATGTATCAACAATAGTGCAAACATATTGACAATTCCTACTCATGGGAAGTGGACCAATGTAATCGATCTGCCAAATTTGAGTGGGCAATTTGCCGCGATGTAAATGACCTTTAACAATTTGGGGCACCTTACGCCGTCTGATATGCTGACAAACGGGGCAGTGTAAAATAACATTTTTGATTAAATCTAAGGGAATATAAATTCCTCGATCAGCAGCCCACCTGCTAGTGGCCTTCTCTCCAAAATGTCCTGCCTTCTGGTGTGCCCATTTCGCCAATCCCGCAATATCAGAATCTTGCCTGTCCACCACTGCCTCAGCAATTTTAGACTTCTCATCTGCAATGTTATGAAAAAATTTGTCAAGAGAATCTATCGGGGTGTGAGCGTCCACATGGAAGATTGTAACAGTACTCTGTGGGAGCATCTCCCAAATTTCTTGCCATAACTCTTTTCCCCATAATTCTTTGGAATGTAACTTCCAATTATGGGAATGCCAAGTTGGCAACCAAACAGCCAGTCCATTGGCAGTAGACCAAGAATCAGTGAAAATATGACATGTACCAGGTAACTCTTGTTTCAAAACTTGGTAAACAGCGTAAAGCTCGGCAAATTGGCTGCTTTTACCTTCACCAGTTGTGCTCAACAATTTCTGTGTGATCGGATTATAGGACACCGCCTTCCAGTGCCGTGTCATCCCTATAAACCTCGCTGAACCATCAGTGAACCAAACATGGTTTCTTTCCGCTGCGGACAAATCATCAAAAGGCTTACCCCACTTGACAGGAGACTCCTGTGCTAAAGGTACGGAACATTCACTCTCAGTCTCAGTCGATGGCGCTCGCGCCACCTGCTCATGTAAAGAAGCAATTCCTTTCGGGCCCACACGTGCCCTGTCTTGTATGTACCATTTCCATTTAATCACACTCGCCTCTTGAGCGTGTCCAATTCGGTGAGTTTTCGGCGAACTCAGGACCCACTGCATGATAGGAATTTCCGGACGCAGAACTATATCATGTTCCAAAGTCAATTGCTCGGTATCCACCAGAGCCCAATAACAAGCAAGTAACTGTTTCTCAAAGGGTGTGTAACGCTCACCAGCATCAGGTAACTTTTTGGTCCAAAAACCTAACGGTACTTTACTCCTGCCTTGTTTCTGCCACAAACTCCAATTTGCATAAAGGCCCTGTACAGACACATTCAAATCCACGTTACCATCACGTACAGGCCATAAATCCAGAGCATGTTGAATTGCCTCTTTTGCCAGACTAAACGCATCTTGCTGTGGTTTATCCCATTCAAATGCATTCTTTTTACGCGTGACCCGGTACAAGGGGGCCAATATTTGACTCAAATGAGGAATATGCTGGCGCCAAAAGCCAAACAGACCAATGAAGCTCTGGGCTTCTTTCCTATTTCTAGGAACTGCAAAATCAAGAATCTTCTGTTTAACCTGAGGGATCACTTCACGGTGCCCTTCATGCCAATTAATACCCAAAAATTTTACAGCCTGGGACGGACCTTGCAATTTATCTGGGTTGATTTCCCAACCTTTCTCACGCAGGCACTCAATGACTCTGTCTAATTGGGTCTGAACTTCCTCTTGTGTTTCGCCTTGGATCAAAACATCATCAATATAATGACATATCTGAATTTGGGGATGAACCGGTACCTCAGCCAAATGCTCTGCCACCAGCCGGTGACATATCGTAGGACTATGCACATAGCCCTGGGGAAGACTTCTAAACGTCATCTGACGCCCGTTCCACGTAAAACTGAATTGTTCCTGACACTCTGGGGCAATCGGAATTGAAAAGAAAGCATTAGCAATATCAATGGACGCGTACCATGTTCCTGGATGCTTTTGGATTCTCTCAATAAGTGTAATAACATCCGGTACTGCAACAGTCAAAGAGGGTGTGTGCTTGTTCAATTCTCGATAATCAACGGTCATGCGCCAAGAGTTATCACTCTTACGCACCGGCCAAACAGGATTATTCCAAGCAGAAGTAACTGGGGTTATGACTCCTGCATCCACTAACTCCTGAATAGTGGTACTAATCTCCTCATGACCACCTGGAATACGATACTGCTTCTGACAAACCACTTTTGTCGCATGGGGAACTTGTATGGGGGGCATTCTTAAACGACCAACCCGTATAGGTCTGGACGATATATAATGCGTTGTTCCAAATTGGTAACATCCGTCATCTAGATGCAAAGTCATTCCTCTCAAAATATCAATCCCAATTATGAATTCTAGAAGTGGCACTACTAGTACAGAATACTCTTTTCTAGGAATTCTACCTATTCTCATTTCAAGCAAAGTTTGAACTGCAGGGGTTTCTTTTCCACCTAATCCGGTAATAGTAAAAGGCTGACCTGTAAACTTCTTTGATTTTCCATGAATAAGAGTGGCCTCCGCTCCTGTATCTACCAATGCTCGGGCCCTTTGGATATTACGATGTCTCCAATAAATATCAATATCTACATAGGGTCTATTATCTCTGTGAGCCCATCTGTGTACCGGAGCTTGACCTATTTCCTAGTCATTCTTACTGCATTCTGTGTACCAGGATAGATCAGGATAAAGACTCTCACGTTTCTTAGGTATCGGTACCTCCTGTTCATATCCATTCCCAGTACGGAACGGATTCGTATCTTCTGCATTGTACTGCGGGTTACGATCGACCAAACTGTGACGATCCTCTCTCCTCCTCAACTCAGGGGATTGATCCCTATCATCTCTACGTCTGCTGTAAACATAGTCAGTTCTCCCCCTTTCTCTTTCCCCCTCTCTCTCCCTGTCTCTCTCTCGACGGGGGGACACATCACGTGCAGAACGTCGATCATCACGACGAACAGAGCGCTCACGGCGGTCGTCATCACCGCTACCGTCAGAACCACCACGATCACACTCAGTGGTCCGAACACGCCGGGCACCCTCCTTTCGATCCAAGCCACGTTTGCGAAACAACTCCCACAAACGAGCGGTAGTCTCACCATCAATATCCTCCCTCCGCACACCATCAGCCAGAAGACCAGAAAAAATATCACGTCTAGTAAGTTTATTTTCACCAGGAGTACGAGTGTCAGGCCGGGACTGCCGTTCAGGTTTAAACCACTCACCCAACTCACCGAGTTGGCGCACCGATTCCAAAACCGTAGATAATACGTTACCAGTCTGATTAATCAATAAAGTCATCATGACCTGCTTATAAGCAACAGGGGAAGATCGAATGATACGGTTCCGCACAGAAGATGTCAATGAACCATCAAGCAACCTGTCAGCAGTACCCAGAAAAATTGCCGTTTTCATCACCTCCTCTTTGAGACGTTGAGCAGCATCACGCAAAGTATACCTCGGCTTGTCATTCACAGGCCAGTCAGATTCAGTAGGATATTTTAGATTACAACCCTCAGTCGCCAATTGGAGTAAAGAAATCTGACCAACACCATTATAGTTACGAAAATGATCCTGCACAGTAGAATCCAAACTCAAGGAACAGAACTTTAAACAATCGCCAGTATCCAACATAATACCAGCAGCGCCCAGTTCATAAAGGCGCACCATCCATGTGAGCAAGGACTCACCAGCTCGCTGCCGAAATCGCTGCAAAATATCACTAATTTCCTGCTGAGTAAAGTCTTCTAAACAGTCCAAAGAAATACCCTGCGGAGCATTGGGAGACTGCTGCAACTTCCGACGGAAAACTGGATGCGCAGAAACCGCGGGACGAGCATCACAAGGAGCCCGATCAGTACTCGTAGAGGGACAATCAGTGTAAGAAGCATTGATCCCACTCGAAGAACGAGCGTAATCACGGGGTGCACCATCAAAGGTGCGAGAAGCAGACTTACAATCATGGCGGGAGCGAGAAGACTCGCGCTTGGCAGACTCCTCACCCGAGGAACAAGAATCCGTCGAGTTCCAGATATTACCATCCCATTCATCAGGATTCCAATCCAGCCCAGCTGTCGCAACGACCAGACGCACCTTTTGCGTCGAAACCCGACCGCGCCTGTTCTTGTATTTATAACGAGCAATTCGCACAGCCGCCCGTTCGGCAATAGTTTGGTAAGTCTCAAGTTTATCAGCAAGCAACTTATTTTGACACCGCAACAAAGTATGAGAATTCTGAATCTCAACAAAGTGCGCTTCCACATCTTTAAGAGATATCTGTAACTTCAACAATCTCTCATGCAGAATCCTGTATGCAGACAAAAGAATCCAACCTCTGCGCCCCAAAATGGGAATCTCCTCACCCTTCGATACGGGTGCCTTCTGCAAACAAGCAATCACATCAGCCGGCTCTGCCAGCTCCAAAGAAGAATTCCAATTCTCACTCAAACCAGTGGAATCAGCCCACTCACGGGCCAAGGCTTCATAAGGCGTTGAATCCCATCCGGGAATATCAACGGGCAACTTAAAAGTAGATTTAGACCTTCTAGAAAACATCGTGAAAAAGGAAAAAGAAGAAAAGAAGAGAAAGAAAAGAAGGAAGAAAAATAAAAACTATACACACAAATATACAAAAATAAAATGCAAACAAAACCACGCACGCGCCGAAAGCAAACACAAGACAACCACAACGCACACAGGTTTCGTAAACGGTTCGTGACGCCAAATGTTCTGCTTGGGTTTTCGGAACCCGCTCAGCAGAGCCTCTCTAACCCAAACCAGAACGTTACCCCCTCCCTAGGGCCTATTTACACCTAAGTAACCACATATATGTACCACCTAAGGACAGGGAATTCCTACTATATATACCAAGACCTACAAGTCACAGCCTCGCGGTCCCAAATGGACCCAGGACTTCCTGCCCAGACGGCAGCCACAGACTTCCTGCCCAGACGGCAGCCACAGCCTCGCGGTCCCAAATGGACCCAGGACTTCCTGCCCAGACGGCAGCCACAGCCTCGCGGTCCCAAATGGACCCAGGACTTCCTGCCCAGACGGCAGCCACAGCCTCGCGGTCCCAAACGGACCCAGGACTTCCTGCCCAGACGGCAGCCACAGCCTCGCGGTCCCAAACGGACCCAGGACTTCCTGCCCAGACGGCAGCCACAGCCTCGCGGTCCCAAACGGACCCAGGACTTCCTGCCCAGACGGCAGCTTTAGACAAGTCACAGCCTCGCGGTCCCAAACGGACCCAGGACTTCCTGCCCATACGGCAGCCACAGACTTCCTGCCCAGACGGCAGTCACAGCCTCGCGGTCCCAAATGGACCCAGGACTTCCTGCCCAGACGGCAGCCTTAGCACGAGTTCATCCTATAATTACCACGACATCAGTGTTACTATATATCAGATCACACAAAGACAGCTAGTTGAGCACAACTTGTTCCCCAGTTCGAAGGGCTCCTTTCTCCCTTATTCAGTTACCACCTACCTGATCAGGATTAACATCTGTTCATGTTAAGTCACAGCTGACTAGAAGAATAGGTTACCCTCTTACACAAGAACACGTAGCACATATTGCTTTACTACAAACTGAATACTTTATTTAGTTATTACATGCACACTCACGGAACATAATATGTATCACATAACCTGCAAAGAAAAGTGAAAGATTAAGTTGTACACTCTAATAGTAAGGGGTTGACATCACCTTGGTCGTATGTAGCCTGCACTCAATGGTCATCTAGGTTCCCTTCTCGTCTGCGCCTCGGACTCCCGTCTCCCTCTCCGAGTCACTGGGACCTCTTCCTCATCGGCTACTCTCTTCTCTTTGGAATATCTATCTCTCGGTTTTTCTCCACCTCCAAGTTTGTCATCTGTCTTCCCTGGAATAAGTAGCAGCTTTACTACTAACGGCCAGGTGCCGCCCATGGACAAGAAGCAAGTGCCAGTATCTGCCTCAAACTTTTACTAATATAGACGTGCATTTCCTCATGGAAAATTCCAGCCCGTAACCTGCCGCCCACCAAATTCTTGTACCTCCCCGTGCCAAGGACACGTTCCCAGCCGGCCGGCCTGATGTAGTGTCTTCGGCATGAAGAAAAATACAATCCTTCGATAAGGGCCGGCCTGAACCGGTTCTCTCCAAGCGAATAACACCTCCTAACTAAAACACTGCCTATGACCTAGAAACATCCCGAGCTGCCAGAGCAGGAGGAAAGATGGAGTCTCTCCCGTTTAAGGCCTACCAGGCCTGAATTCAGCACGGCTCCATGAAATACCCTCACTACAGAACAGATTACCCCTAATGCTAACGAATCTATCCCCTAGGATATATATATGCAAACCCTGATCTATGGGGAAGAACACAGGATCATGTCGAAGTGCCTAATAAATAGGCTCTATACACTACTCTAACCCTTAGACTTGAATGGAAAGAGACTGAAGTCACCTAAATCACCCTTCAACACAATAAGACCGGAACGATCGAGCAGTACAGGGGCATATCAACAACAACCGGCGATAATTATCTCTAAGCGCACTTAGCGCTAGGATAATTATCGCCGACTAGCGTGAATTTTTATCGCTGAGATAGCGTGCTATTAGCAACGCTTATCTCAATAGCGATAAAAATCCTCACGCTAACAGGCTAACGTGAGATTATCGCTGGAAACCCAGCGATAATCTCACGTTACCTTGTTGATAGGGACAGGCAAACTTAGCCATGATATCCTCCTTCCATAGGATATCATGGCTAAGTCTGAAAAATAACAGATGTAAAAAAGCAGCGTTAACCGCGGTTAGCGCTGCTTTTTTTGTCTCTAACAGGGTTAGCGACATTCTTGATAATAGGAGAAATGTCGCTTAGCGACATTTCTCCTATTATTTTACTCTGGAACGCCCCCTTTGCATCTCATTAGAGATGCAAGGGGAAGCGTAGAGTAAAAGGGCGCTAACATGCAAATTTGCATGTTAGCACCCTGTTGTTGATAGGGCGCTAGTTTTATCTCTCCTTTTTTGGGTTTTAAAGCCAAAAAAGCAGAGATAAAGCCCTTGTTGATATGCCCCTAAGTCCTTACATGTGGTGATGAAGTACCAGGCCTGATAATGAAGATCGTACTCAAAAGAGAAAGCAAGATGTCAGCATGCATTTGAGTTACTGAGTGCTTACCGAATGAACATCAAACATCCCATGTTGCTTCTGCTCCTGAGACAATCATACTTCGTTTTAAGGAAATCTGCTTTAGTGCTGGAGGCTGGCTTATAGTTTCTGGGATCAGCAGTCCATGGAATGCTTTTATTACTACAGAATTTTTTTTCGTATGGTTTGTATTGGTAGGTATGAAAATCGCGAATGGCAAAGACATGCAATTTTATTTCGAAAGCCCTATTAGTTTCTTCAATACTTTAAGGGACTGTTTGCAGTTTCAGTGACTGTCAAGATGCTCCATTACCTCCTCATCACTTTGTTGTCGCATTCCTTATGTCTTGAATTCTTTTCATACCTTGGAGACGGGCACCCCACTGTCTATCTAAAACAAAAAAAAAAAAAAATTCTCCCCCTCCAGGTGTGTTTATAAAGGACCACCTCTACCCAGAATTCTTCTGTTTCATCAATCTCTTTTAGGAGATGTTTACCTTGTGCATCGTGTTCCTGGATAAAGTTCTGCTTACCTTGTGGATATTTGGGATCTTTCTGTTTGCTGTGGTTTGTGTCATGATTTTTCTCAGATCCTGGCCCCCTTCTGTGGTGTTGACTGATGTTTGTTGTTTGCGCCTGTGTCTTCCTGTTGAGTTTGTTTGCTGCTGTGTGGCGCTGAATTCTATGTTCAACCTGTCTTTCCATACCTCAATGCTGGGCTTTGGGGTGGGGCTGATGCTGGGCCTGATACTGGGCCTGAGGTTGTCTTGCCTTTTTAGATTTTGCTCTAAGCCTTCCTTGGTGCCTTTGGGTCTTGCTGGACTTATACTTGGGATACACCTGTCTGCTGAAGAGGGCAGGAATCCCCTTAACTAGAGGACATGTGAGGTGTCCCCCAGTTTTAATTCCTTGAGAGTGAAGTAGGCTTGAGTTTCCTAATCTACTCCTTGCTGGGCCTGCTGAATGTTCCCTGTCTTGGTGCCTCTTTTTGGCTAGTGTATGTTCCAGCCCCCTGCTTGTCATGTTCTGTCTAGGTTCTGGTGATATGACATTTTGACTGCTCTTCAACACTTTCTACTGTGCTTGGACCCATGGTGGGTTCATTCTTCCTCACAATTCAGTGCCGCTCCTGATGTCTATGATTTCAACTTTCAAACTGGGGAGGGGGAAACAGTTTCTTGGGCATGGTCCTTCTGACATATGTCTTGCCCTGTGTGCTTTACTGGTTCTCCTATACTGATGGGCAGTCTGTGCCTCTCCCTTTGTCCTGTGGTGTGAGTTGGTCTTGTGCTTCCCCTGTGTCTTTCCCATGTTGACGTCTCTTGTGTACCATGGTCTTCCCTGCTCTGTGTATTGCAGGGTGGTTTAATGCTTAAGCAATGGCGCTTTTCTTCTCTGTTCCGTCCTGCCGTCAAGTTATCTCACATCCCTGCGTTTAATGTTATGGGTTGTTGGAATTTGGAGGGTGAAGTCAGATACCTTGTTCTGTGTTGGACTTGGGTTGGGCATCCAGAACGTATGCAGTGTCTCTGCTCTTCAATAATAATTATAATGAATTGCTGGTCAATCAATAATTCTAGTGTATGGCTGTTCCTTTGGAAAATGACCACCACAGCTAAATAAATTGAAAGCAAAGAGACCTTTTGTAGGTTCATCCCCACGATAGCTACTCTACCACCTGTAATTCGTCCCTTAGGGATGACCCTTACATAATCATTTACTTCAATATCAGACAATTTAAAAGAACTACAGCATAATTTGGCATTACACTCACTCTGTTTTAAGGCCAATCTTGCTGGGGTTTCCCACCTATAGTGGTTGGCCACAATGTGGCCCCGTGTATCAGCAAGTGCCGCCAGATTGGGAAGATTATGTTCACAAAGAAGTTATTATAGTAATTCACTAAAAGATGATGAAAACCATTTCTAAACTTAAGCTCAAGAAATTGAAAATTATTTAAACCCTCCTCAATCATCGGTCAGGCACAGATAATATCAAGTGAAAATCCAATAGGCAGCGCCTCTGATGGTCATCCACTAGGTCCACTCAGTGCGGGGTTCACAAAATACTGATATCCATCTAAATGTTTACAAAATCGCATCTCCTATCACTATTAAAATTCATGTTAGCTCTAGTACATTCCAGAACATTATCTTTTCAGTTTCGTAGAGGTACACTGTGATAACAGGCCCTTCATGCTAACTTTAGTAATTTCTGAACACACACTCGGAAGTACCATTGCTAGAAACTTCCCTAATTCTGTATGCTCAGATTATATTGTAAATCCCCCATGCCAGTCTGAGTCCTCTAGTCTATTAGGACTCTGAAGCCTAGGACTGCGTAAACTGAAAAATTAATTCTCCCTTCCCATATTTCCTTCCTCTTCAAAGTTGTTGGATTGGTCTATCTGGATACCATGTGCAAGCATCGACTGACAGTCAAAAATGCTCAAAAATAGTTTTAACACCAAAGCAGCACCATGTGGAAAGAGTCCACCAGAGCTGGATTTAACAATACCAGCTGGAATCTCTCAGTGAATTTAGGCCTAGAATGGGGAATAACAATTAAAAATCGAGTTTACCACAGCTGAAAATTACTATGTGTGATCATGAACGTCATTTACGGTTCGCAAGGGGTCGTAGCTGTGACTCCCTGGCTTGCTCCTTGTGACCCCTGACACTGCCTTTGCATGAACAGAATGATCACAAATACATTAACAAGAACTGAAGGAATACGGGGCTCATATGAGTTCTGTTTACTTTTTGATGCTTGTCCAAATCTGGGACGTTTTCATTCATTCATTCATTCATTCATTCATTCACACGTTCATTCATAATTCAGTGTCTGTCGAAGGGATTTTAGGGGGCTCATAAGGGGGGTACAGATCAAACTCATGTGGTGACTTCTAACATGCAAATACGAGGATGGGGTGGACTCTTTGGGGCCTTTATGAATATGGCCCTGGGGGTTGACTCCACGAGGCCCATAATTAATGAGCCGCCATTTTTTTCTCTTTCCATGTTCTTTGTTTGTTTTTAGTCCGGGGTGGGGGGGGTCCCTTTGGGTTCCCTCCATCGGGGCTAGGGAGTCAGGGTATCCCTAGCCTGCCCCTTATATTTTTTTACTTCAGGACAGGGGACTAAGGGCTAGATGCACCAAGCATTACCAAATCGGAAACCAGTCGCAAACTGGTTACCGACCAAAAAAATGGCGCATTCGAATGTATCAAAAGCATTTGTTGTGCTATTTTTCTGAACAGACAAGTTACCAAGTTGTATTTTAGTAACCAGAGTTTGCGAGTCGCTGTTACCAATTCTCAAATATTGATTCACAAATAGTATGCATCAACCATTTGCAAATACCGAATAGTCACAAAATGTGGATTTAGCATGTGCAAATTACCACCAACTGTGATCAGGTGGTAACCAGGTGTAACATATATAACAAGGATTGGCGTAGCCAATAGGTCTCGCATTTGGGACCTTATAAGTGTTTAGCTAGAGCTACTGGCTTTGCCAATGTCTTAAAGCTGTGTTAGAGCTGCGTGGGTGTTGTGCAGTATGTTGGAAAGTTATAACAAGCATTTGCAATGCAATAGGTCAAGCATCTGTGAAAGTAAGAGCCATGGTCATTGTAAATTACACATTTTTTACTTATGTTTTTTTGATTGCAAGCATTTAACACTTCTGTTCTGTAACCTGATCAATGAAAGTAATTTTATAGAAGACACAAATACGTGTGCACTGATGACCTTCTTGCACAGATGAGCACTTTCCCTGACCACATGTACAGACTGAGAAAAAAGCTTACATCAGCATAACGTTTAATCAGAGAGTTTTATTTACTGATTTCATCTAAATTAGTTCTGGGCAATATAGTGTATTTGTATGTATATTAAATTACATGCTGCTTAGCATAAAATGCATTCGTGTGAAAAGCAAATTTAAAGTGCAATTCAGCCACCCCAAATATTTAATAATGCTGACCGGGGGATACGGTTGGGCAACTATCTGAAGGGCATATCGTGGGAGCAGGGGGGTCAGTCAAAGATACAGCACAATTAATATCTCCAGCAGCCTGAAAGCATTCAAGCTGCAGGGGACAGGTGGTAAAGTATGCAGTTCCGGGACGTATTAAGCAGCAGAGACCAAAGCCCTTTGTGTTTCGGATCTGCTAGTAGGTTGGTCGTGGCTTGTGTTAGTGCACAACACAAATCCTCTCAAACAGGGCCGGACTGGGAACCAAAACCGGCCCTGGCAAAAGTGCTCGGCCGCCCCCTTCCCTCCTCTTGGGGGGGGGGGGCGCCGAGCTCTTTGCCAGGGCCGGTTTTCGGCCGATTTTGTTACAGGGCCGATTTTGCCCTGTAACAAAAACGGCCCCCAGGGGCCCAAAACCGGCCCCCACCCGTGCTGCGCACCGGGGGATTGCCCGGTGCCCGCTACAGCCAGTCCGGCCCTGCTCTCAAAGCGTGCATACTGTGCTGTACCAGAAACATTTTGTATCAAGTGCGGATGCCGTGTGTGTGTGAGTATATACGTGCCTGTACTAACAGTGTTAGTAAACCCTGACAAAGTTAGACAAATGCCAATGAATGTGAGGACAAAAGTGCTGTGAGGACCAGTCCTCAAAGAGCATATAGGTATTTTTGAATGGGTGTATCAGAAATTAAAAGCGCAGAAATATTAACTTTTTCCACACTGTAGAAACAATCCTGGTATCAATGCGCTTGTGAAATTAGAGCAGTAGATACACACTTCATTACACTCAATGGCATGTCCGCATATATATAGTGTGTTTTTATGCGCATTTGTATTTTCATTCTGGTTGGACGAAGCCAGAACTCACATCACCTAGTACCTCCGCCAGCAGTATGTGCTCCGTAAGCTTTCTTCACAGTGGATTTCGTCAATGTATAGAAGCATCCAAAATCGACAAGAGATGCACCCGACTGAGTGTATATGACCCTATAACACAGACCTATAATGATTATGCGATAGAGAATATGGTGGTAGGAAAGAATTGGGTACACTAAAATGACTGAAAATTTCACAAAAATATAGATTTTGTAATTTTGTATTATATAGCGCTGACTTCCCCTGACGATGTGTTGAAATCTATTGTTGGTACGTAATCACGGATGGATTGATAAAAAATAAAAGTCAATTTTGCAAAAAAAACATAGCAACAATAATCTGTGGTAAAAATGGTCTATACAGGAAGGGGTTTCTTGTATTCCCTGGAGAATATGGCACTTCGAACCCGATTGATCCTGCTAAAGCAGGACAAAGCTGTGTCTGGCTTCTGCCTGCAGTGACGTGGTGAGAAAGGAGGATGTTGCCTGCTGGGTTAAGAGCCCAGTATGACACCACTTTGCAAGTGCACGCAATGCCGAGCAGTTAGTGCCATACGTGCCGTGGAGGTAATCAGCGCCCTGGTGTTATTTCTGACTCACAACACGTAGGTAGAGGTGACCAGGGGTTGTGGAGTGACCAGAGGAAAGAGCGTCGAACAGTAGTATTTTTGCAGATTAAAACTACATTGAGCCCAAGTAGTCTGCAGCGAGTCAGAGAGGCCCACCGACTGAAAGAATTCAGGAGTAATTCTCCTCTGTCCCAGGCCACAGAGCCGCTACTAACTTAATTGGGTGTCTTTAATTATGTTAAATGTATCTACAGTGTTGCCTGCTGCGCTCACGTTTTTAATGCGCATCTTTGAAATACAAGGAAAGAGCTGAAGCACGCGGGAGATCTACGGCTGCGTGTTATGGGCTCGAGACTTTGAAAACCAGCACTAGGAACTTTCCACGCTTATCTGGAAACCAGCGTTCTCCAGAGGGTAAGCTTTACTCTTTCAGCAAGCGTAGCACTGTCTTAAGCTGAAGACACAGACATGTATATTGTTTAATTTAAAGAAGGCGAAGCAACAGAGACACATACACAACGTGAGAGGGTTTTCAATGCAAGGGCAAGCGGTTTAGGTGAGCTTATGCTTATTGTGTGCAGAGAAAAAATAAAACTACAGAGTAGGCGCTGCAGGGGCTTGTGAGGTAAGGGCGATCTGGAAGAAGGCAGAGCTATATCACTAGGCCCCATGGCAGAGGCTGAAGCGATCTGTGATGGAACCGCTAACTGGTGAAAAACAAGAATCGATAAAACCAATAAGCCTGCCCTTGACAAGCTAGTGCGAGGGTTTTTTTTTTTTTATTGCAAGCCTATGCCACAAAAATGAAAAGAAAATGAAAATATGACACAACCTAAACGTGGCCACCAAATGCTTGAAATACAAGCATTGGCCGCGCGGCAGTAAAAGTAACGCCGTGCGGCCGTGAAAGCGAAAGTCATCACGGTGAAAGCGAAAGTGATCGCGATGACGTGCTGTGTGCAAAGCACGCGAGGGATGCGCGTGCAACAGTGATTGGAGAGGCGGAGCGAGGCGCGCGTACTTGTGCACGTAATCGCAAGCTGGTGGCCGGGAAAAGCCTTTGGTAGCACTTCGAAAAGCCACTGACTAAATGTCACGGCCAAACCAGCGCATGCGCTGGATCAGGTGAGACCTAAAAGTGCCTTAAATGCATCAGGGTGTTCCACAATGGCAGCGCTGTACGTGATTGTGAGGAGGATGCAGATTCCCTATCTACTGCAGAGAAGGAGGAGGAGAAAGGAACAGAAATTCAGAGTGAGGCTGACACTCTTTCAACAAACGGGAGGACATTTTTTATGAGTACAGGCTTAGTAGTGAAGTTATTTCAGAGCTAATTGCAGTAATACAGCCTCAGCCTGAGAGAAAAAGCTCTCAGAAGCAATGCCATAGCCACCCGCGTACAGGTACTATGCTCACTCCATCTTTTAGCCTCTGGGAGTTTCCAAGATGTCATTGCTGCTGCAGGTAGGGTATCACAGAGTGCCCTTTCTAGTTAGGTCGAGCCTGACCGTCTGGCGGAGACCTTATATAAGGAGGGCTTAAAAAAATGTTACCGCCAGCTACAGCATGCAGTGCATGTGCGCGGGTGCGTGCTTGCACTGCAGGCTGTGGCCGTCTGTAGCATTTTTCCCCCCAGCTTTTTTCTTTGTAAAGAAATAGATGCTTGTTTCTATTTCTTTACTTTTGCTATAATCGGGCACCGGCGCTTTACTTTTAATGTTAAAAATAAAGCGCCGGTGCCGCAATTATAGCAAAAGTAAAGAAATAGATGCTTGTTTCTATTTCTTTACCTTTGGTATAATCGCGGCACCGGCACTTTAAACCGCCGGTGCCGCGATTATAGCAAAAGTAAAGAAATAGAAACAAGCATCTATTTCTTTACAAAGAACAAGCATTGGCATAGCCAATAGGTCTCGCTTTTGGGACCTTATAAGTATTTATTTATGCAGCACAATTTCTTTGGTGCATGGCTAAACACTTACAAGGTCCCAAAGGCGAGACCTATTGGCTATGCCAATGCTTGTTTTAGGTCTCGCCTGACCCAGCGCATGCGCTGACCTGGAGAGACATTTTGTGAGGGCTCCAAAAAGTGCTACCTAGAGCTACAGTGCATGTGCGCGGGCGCGCGCGTCGCGCTTTACCGCGATTACTTTCACTTTCGCAGCCGCTTTGATGTTTCATCGCGATCACTTTTCGCGGCCACTTTGATGTTCTCCGTGAGCCTTCAATAGATTGCAGCAGTTAAAACAAGCATTGGCATAGCCAATAGGTCTCGCTTTTGGAACCTTATAAGGGTTTAGTTATGCAACTGTTGCATGGCTAAACACTTATAAGGTCCCAAAGGCGAGACCTATTGGCTATGCCAATGCTTGTTTTTTTAATGATTTCCTAGATGCAATGGCACAGAGAATACGTCATCATATTACTTTCCCCAGCACAGCACATAAGCTGCAGTCAGCAAAATTTAACTGTTACCGCATTGCCCAATTTCCAAATGTAATTGCTTGTACTGATGCCACCCATGTTCCCATATGCCCTCCCTTTTACAATGAGTACATATTTACAAACAGAAAAAACAGCCATTCTCTTAATATTCAAATGGTGTATGATGTAAAATATTACATCATAGATCTTATAGCATAGTACCCTGGCAGTACACATGACTCTTTCATGTTCAGGCATAGCAGCATTTACTCACGTCTTCACAGAGGAGAGTTTGAAGATGGCTATCTACTTGGTAAATATGACCTATGTTTATGACATGAATGTCCTAAATGTTTAAATTCTATATATCGTAACCACATTCCTCAAATGTTTTGTAGGTGACAGTGCATATGCCCTGAGGTCATGAATATTAACATCCATCAAACCAAAGTGAGGTACGCTACAATGCAGCACACAAACAGACCCAGTCTGTAATTAAAAGGACATTTGGTCTACTGGAGAGTAGATTTCAATGCCTACACAGAGGTGGGGTGCCCTGCAATAGTCCCCAGAGACAAGTTGCAAGATATTTGCTACTTGTGCAATCCTCCACAATGTTGCAATGTAGAGAGGATTTCTAGAAATAATGTCTGAATCTGATTTATATGAAGATGAACCACAAAACCCACCAGCACAGGCAACACAGGAAGGTACATTGGCAGCAGAAGGAAGAGCAAGACATACGGCCATTACTTTTAAGGTATGTGAATGATTCTGAGTGTTACATTTTGGACAAAGCTAAACACAAGGAGGGCAGTGTTAAACAAAATAACCTTAATTTCTCAGGTTGTAAAGGGAGTTGCAATGTGCTTTTCACTCCTCAGAATGTTCAAATGAAAGTACAACATCAGTACACGTTTCTGAAATACCAAAAAAATGTTAACACAATATTTAGTGCGAATCTCAGATTAAGCACTGTTTGCGTTTACTCTGAACTAAACTTTGTCGCATGGGTTTAGTGGAGCTTTCTGTATCAACAACACCACCTTGGGATCTACTGTGATGCACATTCATAGCCTCATTCACAGACACATTGCTTATACTAGATTGGTTCTCACTTTCAGCATGCTCAGCTGCTCCTCTTTGTGCTATTTGCTGGGTCTGTAAGCTCTCTACTGCTGTGTTCACTTACACAAGGCTCCATATGACATCACCACTATAGTGGCCCATTTTAACCTGCAGCTCTACTGTATGATGTGAGAGGGTTGATGTAGCCTGTGCAAGGCGATTTAGTTAGCGACTCACCCTATCTATATGGGAGAATAGATGATGTTGAGTAGGTCTGTGCATTGCATTGTCCTGTTGCATTTGGCCACATAGATAGTTCAAATCCTCTGTCATAGAGTCTACTTTTGCTCCAGAGACTTGTGGGATTCTTCAATTTTTTTTGTTGTTTAAAAAAAAACAACTTTATTTATCATTTTCAAACAAAACAAAAAAGGTAGTATACAGGTCACATTTGGTCTTTTCAGATGTACATATAGAGACTAAATGAGTATATTCAAATAATCAGATGACAGCGTCGAAACACAGCAGTCACGGTACATCCAGGTGAGTGCCAAATTGCTGCTTCAAGGCATTTACAGTCAGAGAGAATATGAGCTAAAGCACGTGAAAGCGAAGAGGACACAATGTTTCCCACACGTGTGTGTGGCGTTTGTATAGGTTGGGTATTCAGGCAGGTTGGGACTAGTCTGTTGGAGCGATGGCATGCTGCCTGACGAAAGTAAGGTGATGTTGGAGCATGGTGTGCTAACGATTTATATAGGTGGACCTATGGAGGTGGGTGCGTTTGTGAAGTGTGGGCTGGTGCTGCAGTGTATTCAGCCGCCCATGTAATGAACGGGGCCCAGATGTCTTTGGGACGTGATGCCCTGGGCATCAGATCCCAACACGCTGCGAGCATCTCCTGGCAACAGGTCACGTCTTTTATCCACATGTTGATAGTGGGTGCGTCGGGTGATCCCCAGTGTATTGCAATGCGGCGCTTGGCCAGGAAGAGCATCATGGTAGACAGGCGTCCCACACCCAGAGGGGCGTCAGCAACATGGCCAAGAAGGGCAGTGAGGGGAGTGCGGGCATGCTGGAAGCCCGTCACTTCATAAATGATGTTGAACACCCTGTTCCAGAACAATGAAATGGGGCCACAGCGCCATGACAAGTGTAGAAAGGTGGCTTGTGTATCTGCACAGCGCCAACATGCAGCGTACAGGCGCAGGCCCATTTTCTGTAACTGCAATGGCGTACGGTATAGTCTGTGTAAGTGTTTGAAATGTATGAGCCGCAGTTTATAATTTGGAGAGAGGCGCTTGAGTTGAGCGCAGCAAAAGGCCCATTTTTTTGTCTGTGGGTGGTGGGTCTAAATCCAAGGACCACCGCCAGCACTTTGTGTGTCGTGATAGGGCTGGTCTGCTGTGTAATGTTGTATACGCGGGTTATGAGCTTCCTGGGCAAGGGGTTCGCTAATGTGTTTTGCAACGGGAGCAGGGGTATAGGTGCAATAGGAAATGAACTATGTATTTGTCGTCAGTTATCCCTGAGTTGGTGGTAAAGTAGGAGTTCCAAGGGAGGGGCACGCTCATCTTCCAGGTTTTGTGGCCGAGGCAAGAACTCCTCCTCCGGGTATAGGTCAGTGAAATTGGATAGCCCCATTCATCGGGCTCTTTGTATAGATCCGATGTCCTGCATTGGTGGAAAGCTCAAGTGGTGGGCAAGGGGCATGGACAGGGCGTAGAGCTGTGGTAATTTCACCCGTCGTGGGAGTACTTCCCAGGCCCAGCGTAGATTTTCAACTGTATTGATTTCAGCATTGGGCCTTTTGTAGGTGTAATAGATAGCAGCTGTTAGAGGAGCTGGGAAGGCCACATTCCTTTCCACCACCACATGGGTTGAAATGGAACAAGATGGATCCAGAAGTGGAGGTATTGGGCCTGAGCGTTCAGAGCATAGTGTTCAAAGTCTGGGGCCCCAGACCTCCTTGTGTTAATGGTAGTGTCAGGACTTCCCAGGAGATGCGGGGTTGTTTACCCGCCCAGACCAGAGAGATTAAAAGGGAGCGTAATTGTTAGAAAAAGGCCTCAGTGCTCAGTGAGGGGGATGGGAATGTTGGCAAAGAGGTATAGGAACTTGGGCAATATGATCATTTTAGCAATTGCTATCCTGCCAGCAAGCGACAGCGGTAGTTTGGTTCAAAAGGAGATCTTGCCCTCCAGCCAGGTGATGAGTTGGCAGTAGTTCAGACGCCAAATATCTTGAATCTTGCTTGAGAGCCTCATCCCAAGGTATTTGACCGCTGGATCCGCCCAGGTGAGCGGGAATTCAAGGTCTAATACAATTGGAGCATGTGTTAAGGCGAGGAGGGTCGTTTGGACCACGCAACCTGCACACCTGACATGCCTCTGAATAGAAGGATTTCTCGTAGCACTGGGTTAAGATTCGTAGCCGGCTCCTGGAGTAATGTCATCTGCATAAGTTGATATAATCAAGTCCCTGTCTGTGAGGCCAAGTCCCGTGGCTGTGTGGTGTTGGCGCATCCTGGGCGCGAGAGGTTCCATAGCTATCACGAATAATAAAGGGGACAAAGGGCACCCCTGCCTCGTGCCTCAGGCCATGGGGAAGGGCTCTGACAACAAATCGTTCACCTTGAGTCTTGCAGTCGCGTTAGTATATAATAAGTGGATGAGGTTAAGAAAATTAGGGCTCATGCCAATCCTGGGAAGTATAATAAAAAGGAACGGCCACTTGAGGGAATCAAATGTTTTCGTAGCGTCTAAAAACGCCGAAAGCGCTAGTAGGTTGGGTTCTAGTTAATGGAGTATAGAGAAAAAGGTGTGCAGGTTGTGGGAGGTGGATCTTGTAGGAATGAAGCCGGATTGGTCCGGTCTGGCGATGATGGGCAACAGTGGCTGCATTCTGTTTGCGATCAATTTGGCCAATATTTTCGCATCCACGTTAATGAGGGAGAGCGGGCGATAGGAATCGCACTTGTTTGCCGGTTTATCTGGCTTCAGGATTGTCACGATCACAGCCTCGCACATCGTCGGGGGGAGGTGGCCAATTTCAAGGGATTCTTGGTATACTTCTAATAAATGAGGGACTAGTTCAGTAGCATAGGATTTGTAGAAAGCCGCTGCTAGGCCATCTAGGCCGGGAGCTTTGTCTCCGGGTACGCTATTAATGACCTGAACAATGTCCTCTTTATTGAATGGCACGTCTAAATATTCGCGATGGGCGTTGCTCAGCCTGATCAGCTCGATGGAATCTAGGTAGGACTGCAACTCCACGTGCGGGCAGGTCTGGGTCGCAGTGTATAGGGATTCATAAAATCTTTTTATTCAGTCTAGGCTGGCCGACTGTCCAAGTGCAGAGTCATCCTCCAGAAGCTTGGTAATATAAGCAGAGGCGCAGTGTTGTTTGAGTGTGTAAACAACAAAACAAAAAGGGAGTGAAGAGGGAAAAGGGTAGAATCTTCCTCCTCTAAATACTCTAATTCAACAAAAGTATTCTACCACTTATAATATATCCTTTCTAGTCTAGAAAATTATAATGACGGTGGTGGGAAAGGTGTGGAGCCCAAGAATTGTCCTGGGAAACACTATATGTTTTTTAAATACCCCTCACACACTAAAAATTAATTCAGTGTCACGCTTCATCATAGGATCTTCCCGTCCCTCTACAGGGCGGGCGTGCTGCGACCTGCGGAGATGCACTAGCACTTAATTAAGTGGAAAACTATGTGTTGTGCAGAGGTGGGAGTGGTAGGGTCAGTGATAGTGGTGCAAAATTATAAGTTACCTGGCTAGTGGAAAAAATAAACGTTATTGCCTTCTCTAGCTGGCAACATTAAAAATGGGAAGACGGAGGGGGTATACTGTTATGAGTTACCTCCTACTTGGTCAACATGTTTCAAAAGTCATCCCCTTGGCTTTCTCTTCAGGACCTTGCGTGATCCCTACTCCACTCACACATTAATTATGTGTAATTCGTGTGCCTAATAATATTCAGCCACAGTTCGTGCTAAATTAAATAGGCATGCAAAAACCATACCTAATCGGTATCTATTATAACATTGTTTTTGGGAAGTTATAGCCTCATGATCTGTCACGGAAGGGGAAGGCGCCTGTAGTCAAACAGTCATCAAGGATGCACACTCTCCCTGATAATACCTTCTTGTGGCTCCATGGAGTGTGTAAGCCAGGGCTTTACCTGGGCGATCCCCCTCCCCGTATGCGCGGGCTTGGCATTCCTGCCAAGGAAATTCGTTTCACGGACCGCTTTGTCATCGTACTCCTAATTTTTTTTACGAATGGTGGCAAGATGCGATTTTAACCCCGTTTGGAAGTGTAACTTTTCCGACTGTTGTATTTCTTTATCTAGTCGTTCTAGAGTGGAGCGGATGGGTTTTAACACCCCTGATTGTTTGGAAGTGCAGACCCCCCGCATAACAGCTTTAAAGGCTTCCCAGAGTGTGGAGGGGGAATCGACAGATTTGATGTTTGTAGTGAAGTATTGCTGGAGTTCCTCGCGGACCTCTTCATGGAATACGGTGTCGCACAATGCATGTGGTGGTAGGCGCCAACTAAAGGCTCATGGCTTGGATAGTGGTATGGTCCAATTGAGCTGAACCGGGGAGTGATCCGGCAGAGGACGTGGTATGTGTTTGATGCTAGTGGTCCAGGAGGCTACGTTCTGGGTGACCAACCAGAAATCCAGCCGAGACCAGGCATTGTGACGAGATACACGTACCCTTGCTGGTATCTGGGTGCCATAAGCGCCAAATGTCTATAAGGCCATAGTCCAATGCTATGGTACTTTGGTGGTTTTGGGGTGCAGCTGCCTAGATGTGCCGACGCAGTCCATTGAGTCTTGCATGACTGCATTAAAATATCCCCCCCAAATAATTGTGTCATCTCCAAACAAAGTGATCTTGGTCCAAATGGTTTCAAAGAGGGCAGGGTCATCAGTGGATCGGTGATGTTGTGTGTAGCATGCCTTTTAAAAGTACGTAACAACCGTCAGGGTCAACACAAGATTCAATTGTAGTCCAGCCCACATTTCCACGGATCAAAACTGCAGTGCCACGGGCGTAGTTAGAATATGTGGCGGAATGTACCTCCCCCCAGTACCTATTATGTAGCTTGAGATATGCGGCCTGCATGAGATGTGTTTCTTGAAGGAAACAGATATCGATTTTCTGTCTAAACAAGTAAGCGTGAGTGAGTCTTGTCTTTCTGTGGTTGTTTAGACCATGTATGTTCCAAGTTAGGGAATGATACTCATTGTGATGTGCAGCGTGGCGAGATGACCACTCGTATGTGGTATGCGGTCTGTTGAGAAAATTGAATGTAGCGCAGCCTTTTAAACTTGTGTGTCGCTGTAGGTAGTGGAAGCTGTGTCTAGTAGTGCACATGGAAGCATAAAGAGTGACTAACCTAGTAGTGCCTGTAAACTGCAAATTGTACATGCTTAAAATCAAACACCACCCCCTCCCACTCCAACCCCCCAACTATGATTGAGAGCCCACTACCTCCTCCCCCAAACATACCCAAATCAAGAAAGGACAAAATGAGCCCTGGGAGATCTCCCTGTGGGGGCATGGGTTCCCGGCGAACTGCCCTGCATTAAAGGCAGGGTGGCTGGGCCGACTTATCAGCACAGGAGGACAGATGAAGAGCGTCAAAGAAGATCAAACATTATTAATGGTGAGGCGTAAACTACAAGAAGGCATAGAAGTTCAATAACGGCGGAGGTGGAATAGAATACATTGCTGAATGTGTCCTGAGAGGATAGCCCCAAGCTCAATCGTCACTAAGTCTATCTCTTGCCTCCGCATTCAGCGGCGTGCGGGGGAAGGAATGTCCCAGGCAAATATGTTTGGTGAATTTAAGAGCTGATTTGGCGTTAGTGAAGAAGTGTGCTTGGCCGTCGTGGGATATCTTCCACTTTGCCGGATTAAGCATCGCATAGGGTATTTCAGTGCATTGAAGAAGGCGTTTCGCAGGTAATAAATCTTTACATGCTGCTTGGAGTAAAGTCCCGTAAGATAGATATGTGGTTGCCTTGGTGCGTTATGGGGCCATGCTCGCAAGCCGCCTTCAATATTAAGTGGCCTATTACGATGGCGGGCGGACATAGTCCGCCCACCACTGTAACGGAGCGTGGGACCGCCCGCCGAAGCTGCGTCGGTCCCGCCATGCACATTAGGATGCGCCCGCCACACTGGCGGACGTATCCTTTGCCTTTTCCATTGCGGGTGAATCTGCTGGCTGCAGACCCGCGCGCAGTGGAAAAGGACTGTGCACATCATTGCCATGCACTACATGGCAGGCACCACGTGGTGCCTGCCACGCAGTGCATGGCAATGAGGGGGGTACCATAGGTACCCCCCATGTGTACCCCCCACCTCCCTTCACCCTGGGGGCCTGCAATGGGCCCCCAAAGCAAAGACTGTATGCCTTTTCACGGCAGCAACGCCGCCGTGGAAAGGCATACGACCGCCAGCATCGTAATATGGATGGCGGTGTCTTTCAGACACCGCCAACCTAAGCAGGCACTTTTTCCGCTGGTTGACGAGTTGACCGGCGGAAAAGCGGCAGACGGTCTTTCCATCCACCGTGGACACCCCAGCCATTACAATATGGTGGGGGGTCTTTGCTGTGTGGATGGCGGGCGGGTCACCGCCAGCCTACCCTGCGGCGGCGATCCGCCCGCCATCCTAATTGGCCCCTAAGTCTCTGTTGCGGTAATTTAGTACTCGCTCGATGATGGGTCTGGGAGTGCCTCCTACAGTTGGTTTAGGGCCAAGCGAGTGATGTGCAAGTTCAATGACAAAGACTGCACAAAGAACTGTTGGGAAGAGATCACAGAGCAAGGCCTCGACAAAGGACTCCATTTTGTGAATTGCTGTAGTCTCTGGAATTCTGGCTATGCGCAGGTTGTTGTGCCGAGAGCGTGCTTCCAAGTCCTCATTTTTCACCTTTATTCATGTGAGAACCCGTTCCATGTTTAGGAGGTGCTCCTTGGATTCCACTTGATACTCATGGGCTTCTTCCGCGCAATTCTCCAGGGCGTCTAAACGGGATTCATGAGCATTCACTTGCCGCTTTACCGTTTCGACCCTTGCTGTTAAAACATCAAGTTTGGAGGCCATAGATCTAAGATTGGAGCACACCTCCAACATGATGGCGCGTAGGTTCATCATCATGTTTGTTTCCAGCCTGGGAAGAGTCACCTTCAGGCTCAGAGCCTGCTTCTCCAGCGCGGGTTGTGCACTTGTTTTCGAAAGGCAGTTTGGATTGTTTGGGGTCATTTGTTCCCATGTCGAGGTGTGTAAGCAGCTAATGGGCCGGCCGATGTGGCACACATTAGTGCCCCGCTGGGCCCCTGGCACAGGAGACAGAACAGCAGGCGACCAGGCACTCCCCTCGTCTGCCGAGCACTTGGCCACTATCTGGTCAGACAGCACTTAGGAGGGCAGATAGGGGTTGCCGAAGTAATGTCAGCAAGGGGAGGAACGGAGCGGGGCAGCCCCAGAGGCGACGGTAGATTCTCCCCACGTCAACTGGGAGGCAGGGAGGGATGGTACCTCAGGGGTGGCCGCAATGAATTCCTCAGTGATTTTGCAGGGCAGCCTGGGACAGGAAGGCCGGACTGCAGACGCCGCTGCTCAGGCCCATCACGGCCTCGAGGGCGCTCCGCTGCATGATGTACACAGCAACCTCTCCCTTTCACCTTCAGCCCAATAAAGGCATGGACAGGTTCCTCGTCTTGCGCTCAATTTATCACAGTAGGACAGGAGACGCTGGACCTCCATGTGTAGAGGATGATGTAGGGTAATGTGCCCGGCCGGCAGAGCCCCTTCAGAATGCGGCCATCTTGCTGCTCGGCCAAGCCACGCACCCGGGATTCTTAAATGGTTGATGCTACATGTTGGAAGTCAGTTGTGATGCTTCTTTCAACGCTTTTTGTAATAATGCACATTTGCTTGTGTTGTATGTGCTTTACCTTCAACATGGAGCCTTCAAGACCAGCAAACTTGACCAGCAAACCCCTAAGTGGCATCGCCCATAACTTTTGTGGAACCTGACCTGGGATTAGGTGCCCAACAACACTGCAATGTCGGACATGAGTACCCATGTGGAGTTGGATGTACCTCAGTACAGGTTCTTCTGGGACATTTGGACTCCCTGCATCATCCACTTCCTTAATGGGCAGTGTCTGACTACCAAGTTCAGGACTGCTACTTTGCCTCTGGGGTGTGGCATTATAAACTCATTGCCTTCTTGCCTGGACATCTGTATGTCTTCCTGCCCCTCTACTTCTGGCTCATGTTCTGTTTATGCTGGAACATCTGTATAGAGATGCAATGTGTAGACCTATGTAAATAAATATTATGTACACTTTTGTTTGTATCGATTACACTATGATAGGCTTCAAAATGGAATACTACATATTCCATAATGACCTACTATGGTAGGCCTAACACTACTAATGGTATTTTTCTTATATTCTATCATAGCTAAACATTTCCCATCCTAACGTTGTTATAATGTTACCTCAAACATTACTGCAGACATGTTATGGTGACACTTAAAGAGATATGAATGTTGCTGAGTCCTGGTACAGTTTCTGGCTTCAGGGAGAACTCGATCATTTACTCCAGAGGAGTTGGCGGTGGCTGGGTTAGAGGCCTCCTCCTGTTGCACGGGCTGTTCTACAGGTTGCCAGCATTTCTTTGGTCCTTGCTCGGAGGTCATGCCACCTTTTTCAGATCTCTTCTAAGGATCTCTCTGTGAGCCCCACAGAGTTGATGCGCTCCTGTATTTTGAGCCAGATTTTCTTCTGTACCAGTGGCAAAGAGAGGGATGTTTTTCCAAAGAAGGCATAATGATTTGCTGCACACTATTCTGTGAGATTTTCAAATCTTTTTCAGAGAATATTAATTTGATCTTTCTTGGGGCACTAGAGAGCCAGCAAGCAAGATGGCCGCACCTCTGTGAGGCTCCTTCTGCCCGGGGCCTAAATCTGACACAATCCTGTAACAAGACCAGCTATAGCTGCCGTAAACCACCAGAGAGAAGCAGACGCCAGCCTCAACATAACCAGAAATTGTCTGATACCACAACTGGCGGCGTAAGAATAATGCTGAGCTGCCGGGAGTTACTGTGAGCAGACAAGATGGTGGATGCCTACATTTGGCACCGCTAGTGAAGAACGGGATCGCCGCAGGTGGGGTGCAGCAGAGGTGCCAAACCTCTGCCGGAGCACATACAGAGCCTCTCCGATACTGCAGTGCACCTTACCAAACAGCGGATTGAAGACCCCCTGTGCGGCCGTGGAAGAGCTGCTGCTGAGTTGAGACGTGACCTGCACTACCGTGACCCAACCCCCAAGGGGCTAGATCGCAGCGAGCCTGCATGAGGTGCAGATAGGCAGCTCGTGAATGGAGTGCTGTGAGGCTTGGTGACGGTGAGAGCTCCAGAGATATTGTCGCATGTGCCTCCCACCTGACATTACACTGACGTTGAGTGGCATCCGCCCGCTGCCTGCCGCGGCGAAGGGGCGAGCAACGTGCACACTCAGAGACCTGCTGTGGGGCTGAGAGGCGAGACGGACGGGGTGCCCGCCGTTCGCCGCTTGGTGATGTATGGTCCCTATTAGCCTCAAAGACATCGGAGACCCCCCAGTGGGAAAGAAGAGCGTGCATTACCATGCCACCCAAGTTTAGACCCAGCCATATGCAGATCAGTCTTGACCCTGTGACTCATGGTAATAGTCCAGACCAAATTGCTGAGCCAGGTCCTCCCTGGACCAGAAACAAGCATCCTGGGACCGGTTTCAAGGCATCACCCCTCATGCTGAAGCCACCACCTCCCTTCGACACTTCTAAGAGGCAGAACATTTGTACCAAGTGACTGGGTGAATCGAAACATTCAATGACTTCATAGATACACTAAAAGAAGAAGATGAAAAGAAGATCATTAAATACTTGAAAAACCTTGCAGGCGATGGAGTGAAAGAAGTTCTAAAGAAAGTTTCACAGACTAATGCAAAATCATAACAGAAGGTAAAAGAATCGTTGGAGGCCAAGTTCAACCCAATGCCGAATGTCGACTATGAAAGGTATATCTTTAACTAAGCACAACAACAGATTGGTGAAACACTGGACAAATTTGTTGAAAGACTTGATACATTTATTAAACATTGCAATTGCTGTGATTTCACAAATGAAAAAGTCATGCGCCTCAGAGTCAATGTTGCTTTTCAGATTTGTTTAGAAGCACATGTTGAGGGAAACCCACAGCTTGGAGAAAATGCTGATAGATGTGAGAGCAGAAGAGCGAGCAGACCAGCAATCTGCTTTAATGGAAGCAGGAACAGCCAACAATGAATTAACCTTAGCTGTGAAAAGCAGGCAAAGCAAGATGCATATAAGTTGATGTCTACAAAGAATTTAAAGCTATGTTTCCCATGTGGATTTTCATTTTCCCATGAAGGTGAATGTCCAGCCTTCATGCAGGTCTGCAAAGGTTGCAGGAAAAAATAATGATTTCATAACTGTGCACCAAGCCACGGAAAAATCAAGTGTGTCACGATGAAAAGAGAAGATGGGTGCAAGAACAACCCAGGAGCTCTTTCGCCAGGCCCACATAACCAAAAAGCAACATCAGCTATGACAAGTAGAAACCAGGAACGATCCATTGTCGTCAAGTTCATCGTACAAAGGTTCTTCAATGTCACTGTCAAGTATCAGTGAAGAAGATGGGTGTGCTTTGATGATATCTGCCAAAGAATGGTGTGCGCATGTGGGATTAGCTGCCTGCAAAGTAAATCACAGCTCAAACACAGCTTACCAAATACTGCCACTCAACGATCACCGCTTAACTTATATCATAGACAGTGGTGCTTTGGTAAATTTCATGCCAGTGAAAAAATTTAACAGCATATCCCCTGTGCCTCGCTTCACTCTATCAGACATGAAGCTATATACTTGGGATGCTTCTGAGCCACTACAAAGCCAAGGACCATTCACAGTGACAATGAGACACAAAAAGACATTGTGCGAGCCACCATTCATGTTCTACACTGGACTTTGTTAAGTTCCTGTTTGTACTATTTTGCCACTGCTGCAGGCATGGGGTTGATATCCCTCAACTACAACCTCTGTGCTCAGTCTGAGATCACAAGACAGTTATTATCATTGTTTCATAGCCTAGGAAAACTCAAGAAAGTGAAAGTACAGCTTCACATCAATGAAGACATTTGCCATGTGGATCAGTAACACCATAGAGTTGCTTTCCATTTGCGAGAAGCTGTAGAGAAAGAGTTGGAATCACTTTTAAAGCATAACATCATTGAACATTCCACAGGCCCCACGCCATGGGTTTCACCCATGGTAGCAGTATCAAAAAAGAACAGTAGCAGAGCAGTGAGTGTTTGCATTGATTTGCGCCCTGCAAACAAAGCCATTGAGAGGGAGAAACAATCTGGATCACACATTGCGGACATAATCATGCAATTGAACTGAGCCAAGTGTTTTCCTGTCTTGACCTAAACAAAGAATACTACCAACTTGAGCTGGAGAACTCCAGGTACAGTAACACCTTTTTCGACTCATGTTGTTTTGTTCAGATATAAAAGACTTCGTTTTGGAGTATCTTCAGCTGTGGAGATATTTCAGGATGTTATTTGCTGAGTAATCCATCTTGATGCTCATGCTTTCAATTACAGTGATGACATACTGGTTTTTGGGAGAACACAAGAGGAACATGACAAAGCCCTTAGCCAAGTGTACCAGCTACTGGCTGATTCTGGCCTCACTCTGAACTCTGCGACGTCTGAGGTTCACAAAACCAAACTCAAATTCATTGGCCACATATTCTCTGATGGGGGAATAACTCCAGACCCAGACAAGATGCAAGCACTGTATTCGACTACACCCCCCAAGACACTGTGATCCTTTCTAGGTACGGCCAGTTATGGCTCAAGATACATTCGCAACTTTGCTGCAGTTAGTGCCCAGTTGCGATACTTGACAAAGTGAAATGTACCATTTCAGTGGTCTCCAGAAAGTGACCAGAGCTTCAAAGACATCAAACATGCATTGGAGAATGCAACTGAAATGGCCTACTTTGACCCCAAGTTACATACATAAATAATGGTTAATATGAGCCTGGTAGGACTAGGGACAATCCTTGCTCAACACAATGGCCATCTGTATGCTCATTGACTCATTTAAGAAGAGGTGTGGCGCAGCGGCCAGGGCGACTGATGCTGGACGCTGGGGATCACGGTTCGATCCCCAGCTCCGGCGGCAGGGGTCTGCCCAGCACCATGTGAATCTGGGCAATAGCTCGCTTAATCTTCCCGACGGCCACCAGCACCTTGACACCTTCGGGTAATTGCTCACGCTTTACAAATACTGGACATTTACATTTACATTTACACATTGTGGCCTATGCCACATCTTTGCAATGTGGGGCATCCCTGAAATCATCGAATCTGATTTAACGCCATTTAACAGGAAAGAACTCAAAACATTTCTAGTCCAACTCAACTTCAAACATCAAAAGAGGACGTCCCTATGGCCCCATGCCAGTGGTGTAGTTAAACGATTCATGGGCACCCTCAAGAGGGTCATTCAATGAGCTTCCATGGAGGGAATCGATCTAAACCAAGCCGTGTGCCAGGCCCTCCTGGTTCATCAATCAACCTCTCACTCCATAGTTGGTGAGAGACCAGCCACCTTGCTATTTGTGAGAGCCATCTGGATAAAACGACTGCATTGGACCCAAAATTGATCAGTGAACGATGATCAGTTTCGAGATACCAAGGCAACTCGGAAAAGAAAAATTAAAACGTATGCAGATCAGCGTCACCATGCCCGAGACGGCCTTTGACAAAGGAGACTAGGTACTTGTTAAGTCGAGATGAAAACGGAAAACAGACAATCCTGTTGCCAATGCTCTTCTACTTGAAGTGGCATGCAAGGGACCTATGATAACAGCACATTGTCCTGGACAATCCATTACTCAGAACATGTCACATTTCAAACATTGTCGAGTCCTGAAACCATGTGTGAAAAAGCTCTGCCAGCAGGTACGGCTCCAGCACCTGAGCCTATGTCACCTGAGCCTATGTCACCGTTGTTCCATCAGGATGGACCTCTATCATCTTGGATCTCCTGGTCCAGCCCACAAGTATGAAGATCTTGCCGACTAATTGAAGAAATTAGATTTTGGTGATATTCAGCACTTATGCACTAGGACCCTAGTGGCTCTGGGGCAAACTCTGAACAGGAACTAGTCATATGCAGGAAGGTGTTACGGTGTGGTTAATGTTGAGTATGAGATAATTAAAGGTGTGTGTGTGTGTGTTTACTGAGCAAAAAAGAAGTGATTGCCTGCAGCTCCAGTGTGACGTCTTTAATTCGTATGATCCAGGGCTTGAGAAGATGCTACAGCAACACAATAGCAAAAAGGATGGCATCCCTTGGGGACCTCTTCCCTTTGTGAATGTAATAAAAAAAATGGTAGTAGGCAGTGGTCCATCAGACCACTGCAAGCTCTAAAACAAAAAAAAAGAAAAGTGATCTTTTCTCATTAATCACAGCTCAGTCTCCTTCAAGGAAAATGGGCTGCATTTTTGAAAAAAAGTTTACTTTATTCAAATGTGACCACAGACATAGTGGTCTGTTAACCCCAGGAGGCCATCATTCCTGTTGATGGAGCAGGTAGTGCAACATTTTGTATACCTCCTCTATTTTTGCATGAAAATACTAATTATATTATCTATTAACTATAATAATATTACACGAGTATTGCATGTATACTAATCAACATTATTAAAACTTGAACTACACATGGGATTTGCTATTTGCATGGCTAAATAACTCTTATAACTAAAATCTGTACGCATAATAACAGTATATGTGGTAATAGAATACTGCATGATATATGTTGCTTTTGTGATGTTTGCGTTCCTGATTTGGATTGAGGTGAATATAATGGCTTTAAATGTCGCTTTATGCTAGATAAATACAAGCACATAGAGGGATTAGCAAGGGGTTAACATTAGGATCATCAATTCCATGAATTAATTATTATTTTATGTTTGTTTCGCTTAAGTTAGCGTTTGGGCCTAAATCCAAGATGGCCGCTGACACCACACGACGAAGTGGCCACAGTCTCATGAGGCGCGGAGTGAGCTGTGCATGTGCAAGAAATCTCCTTAACCTCGTAGCGACCTCTGTACGACATGTCCCTGGTCAAGGATGTAGAACAGGACATCTGCCAAGACAGAAGAACAATCAACCTTACAGTAAACCGGAACAAGCCGACTTTTTCGCTGACCAATGACCTCACCCCTTGAACTGTACTGAAAATCTGGAAAAATAAGTCGGACTATCTCAACCAGCCAATGACGACTGCCCTTAAGTTAAAATTTGTATCTTCTATGATTTGTTTTATTATAAAAAGGCTAGTAGAATAGGGAGGGATCTATCTACCCCTACCTAGAGCAGCAGCAGCTGATGCAACGTTCGTTGTGACGCCTTTTCTGATGACTACAAACTTTTTCCTAAAAATCCACAGGCTATGAGATATGCTTGCACGATTTTTGGTCCTTTGATAAATTGGGACTGTAGCGTGTTGAGCAGAGGACTTTGAGCTTTGGCCTCCTTTTCGGACAATTTATGACAAATTTTGGTTATGCAGAGCCAATGAATTAGAGGACTTCAAATAGCCAGATTAGGTAAATATGATGTTCTGCGATTTATTTGAATTGATCTAATCTCTAAACTTTGACGAGACAAATGCAAATAGTAATCATTATGAAAATTTAGATAAACCATTATTGATTAACGAGAATGAATGAGATTGTGGTTTTTCATTGAGAAAGATAAGGATTCTGAATCTTAAAATGTGTTTTAGCTGGTTCTAAATCACCATCAACCAATCCAACTAAATTGGTCCATTCGACCAAGTGGGAGGAGTGCCTTGATGTTTGGGATTAGGGATCTGTAGGCAAAGGATGTCAATGTATATTTTGTAAAATAACTTTTCTCTCCCTATAGGGTTTAAGGTATTTCCCCTCACATGTCCAGCGCTTGAATTACTCATCCCTCCTGTGTGTGCAGACTTGTGAGTGAGAGACGTATGAGTGTTGGTGTTATGGGCCCCACCAATGACTGCATGTGTGAATGAGCTAGTGTGACGTTGGGTCTGCGACGCAGGGAGGACATCAGTATATGTTGTTCCCCATTTCCCAGTCTTGCGCTGGATCAGTTTTTCTGGTAGCAGTATGATGGTTTTTCTTGTTTTGGTTTGGTGATTATTGCTTGTAAATTGCTTATTGATTATTGATTGTGGGAAAGTATTGGTTTATGTATTAACACTATGTTGAGTTGCGTCGAGTTCTATGTTGTTTGACTGCTTCTGGGATGTAGGAAGTCGGAAGTTTGTAACGGTTCCGTAGTAGAGCAGAGGTATGCGCTGCTCTCGGGAAAGACGGAATTGTTGTTGCCCTGTAGGTACACGGGGAAAATGTGTGAAGATTGGAGTTGCACGACGCATTGTCTGGGTTCGATTTGGTAACATCGTCGTGTGTTACTGCTAGGGACATTTTCTGTATGAGAGAAATGTATGATGGCAAAGGTCACCTGTGAAATTTTGGTCTTAGGTACCAGGAGTCCAAAAGGCACTCTGATTACGCTTATCACTGGAAAGGTAATAGGTGTTCCCTAAGCTTGCTGGAAGGATAAAGTGGAGGGAAGTGCTACTTTATTAACATATGTCATAGTTCTGTAGTAGGGCAGACTGTTCGCTGCTCTTGGGAAAGACAGAATTCTGTGTGAATTAACTACATTTTCCGTATGAAAGTGCGTTAATGAAATAGCATTCAGGTTAATTGTGAAACTCAGGTTTTATTTCTCAGGAGCAGAGCGTCTCCAACTAGGTGTCTTAATTCTGGAGAAACAGTTAGCTAATGCTTGTTAGAAGGGTAAGGTAGAGGGATGTGCTACATTATCAACAGAAGTAACGATTCTGTAGTAGGGCAGAGGTAAGCGCTGCTCTCGGGAAAGATGGAATTCTTGTAAGAAAGGTCATTAACTATTCTTTTGTTAGCGAAACAGATAATGGTGGCATTTTTATTTCGTTACTAACAGATTTGTGAGTCAGAAAGAACGTAAAAAGTTTACCGATATATTTTGTAATGGAGGGGTCAGCAGAAGCAGGAGTAGCGAGAAAATCTGACGTCAGAAAGACCGCGCTGGGATTGGCTAGTCAGAAAGAAACATAAACGCTCCTGATTGGTGCGTTAGTGTGTGCTGTGCTGAGAATGGAGAATTACAGGGTGACGTAGATGCTCCTAATTGGTGCGTTAGTGTGAGTCGCGCTGGGATTGGAGAATTGCAGAAGTGACATAGACGCTCCGGATTGGTGCATTAGTGTGAGTCGCGCAACAATTGGTTAAAACAGCAGAATAGTCGTAGGGAAAATCTAGCGATACACTGAAGAGAAAATGATGTATTACAATCCACCAGAGAAGGAGAAAAAGTCCTGGTTTGGAAAAGTTTATTTAAAAAGGACAAACCGATTGTGACTAGAGAGGGACAGTTGCTTCCTTCACCAAAATCGCCCGCATCCTTTATGGTTGCGAAATATGGATACCATACTTGTATTTGGTTGGACAATTGGGCAAAGTATACAAAAGATGATGGAGTTTTGGCATTTCCGGAACATGGTTCATTTAATTTAGCGGTTTTGATAAATTTGAGAGAGAGAATGATGAATCTAGAACCGAGACCTAGACCAACACAGTTTGAAGCATTGACAGAGTGGGAAGATGAAATGCATGACAGAGAAAGACAGAGAAATGGCGGAAGGTATAAGTACATGTTTGGTAGATTATATGGACAGGAGAATCATGATGATAGAATGAGGAGATGGCGAAGTGCAAATATGGCTGATGGTTTGTTCCCTGTGAGACATGCTGAAGAAGTTAGCAGTAGAAAATGTATGGAAAAGAGAAATAATATCGAGTCAAAAGGATATGGTGTGCATGAATCAGAGGATGATGTTCTTGACGACATGTTTTATAAAAATCCACCACCTTATCAGTCATATTCTACCTTATTGACACCAAGTGCCCCAATGAGAGAGACTTCACAGAATATAAAATTTGAATCAGTATTACAAGAGACAGGAAGGAACAATTCTTTTAAAGAATTAGAGCAAACAGGGGTAATGAAAATTCAGCTGAATTAGCGAAAACCACTTTAGAATTAACTGAAAAGATTAGGGAATTAACTAAAGATTTGGAAGCCGTAACTGGTCCTGTAACCATAGGACCTGTAATGCCTATTTTTGATAAACAGAAGGATAGTGAGCATTGTCTGATGATTCCTTATAACAGTAATAAACAAACAGAGAGGCCAGAAAAGAATATAGACAAGAACCCATGGAGACAAACAACAAGTATTTCAGAACAAAGTACACCTAAAAATTTGACAGTAAATCAGAGTTTAGTGGATAGAATAATAATGACGACGGAATCTGTTCCAGGATCACCAGAGAGATGAGCACAACAAAACACTGAGAAAGATAGTCTAGGGCCTACTTCAGAAGAATTAAGTGAATGGCTAAGGAGTTTGCAGCAGAAAGATAAAGAATCCCAATCTATAGATGTGGCCAAGCTGAAGATTGTTTTGGAAGAATTAATAGTAGGGACTATCCCCACGGAAAAGTTAAAAGCTTATCAGGACGTAGAATTACTATTTTTATGTAAAAGCATAACCTGGGGAGCAAGAAATCTACATGAAAGACTAGAAGAAGTGGCAAATGAAATGGGTATAGACTTCGAAAAGGTAAAAGCTTTACAAAAACCATGCAGAGTAGATTTTTCTGAAAAAGATATTGAAAATCTGAATACCGCAGGAAGAAAATGGGGAGATGTAGATAAATGGAAGAGTAGATGGTTCAGAAAATGAGATGACGCCTCGGACAAAACGTTTGCAGCTTTCCCCGTAAGAGAAAAGGAAAAGGTAGTAACAGAATGTCCCATGAGAGAAATTCCAGGAGGAGGATATGTACATGTCCCTTGGACTAGACAAGATATTTTGTCATTCACCAATGATTTCCCTCGACTACGCGAAAAGCCAGTCGAGTGGTATAGGCAAGTGGATAGGTTCGTAAAGCTATCAAAAGTTTTATGGATTGATTTAAACAGTCTTTTTGACATAATAGTACCAGCAGATTTATGGACAGAGAGTAAAATCATGATAAATTGGCCTACACAAGAATACCCTAGGGACCTAAAAACGGGGGCCCCTGACCCCGAAGTGATGAAAAAATATGAACAAGTAATTACCTTTTTGAAAAACAAAGTACCTCCCAAGGAAACTGTACACGCTTATTATGAGAGGTTGATCCTCGCCTTTCAGCAGTTCAGCGGTGATGAGAATTTGAGTGAAAAGGATTTAAGTCACTTTGTATACCGATTTGTGTATGGGCTGCGTCCAGAGATAAGTGAAATGATTAAACAGCATACAGTGGACTGGCAAAATAAGAAAATAGATGAAGTACTGAGACATGCAAAATATTTTAGTGATGAAATTGAAGGCAAACAGCGTAAGTTAAAAGAAAAGGCTATGTGGGCACAAGTCAAGGTGGCAGAAAGACAGGAAGCTCAATTAATTGAACAGGCAAATGATGCAGGTATGAAATCAAAATTTAATAATGGAAAAAGAAAGGGACAATTTAATATAGAAGAAGCCAAAAAGAAGTGGCCATGTCATAATTGCGGAAGAATAGGGCATTGGAAATCTGAGTGTAAATTTCCCCCAAGTACTAATGGTGATAATGCATCATTGAATTCGCAGGTGCAGAAAGAGGTGAGTTGTCCACCACAGCGACAGCAGCAGGTTGTTGCCCAACAGAATCAGGCGCCAAAACTACCTTTTCCACAGAGCGTAAATCCTCAGAAATACAGTAATGAGACAGGATTCTACAACGAAGAACAGGTAACTAAGCTGCCGCGTGCTAGTGCTGTTTTGCAGTATTGGCTACAATGCGATGAGAGTGAGTCAGAAGAAGGTTATTGACGGTGGCGAGGGGAGGAAGAAGAGTGCGTACTTGGCGCAACTCTAGAAGTAGACGAGACAGGTCCTTTTGTGGATGGAAAGGTAAATGAGGAAAATATTACTTTCCTAGTAGATACTGGTGCTACTCGATCCACAGTCAGGTCGGCTGATGTTAAAAACCTTCCTCTCTCGGACAAAACGATCCAAGTAGTTGGAGTGTCCAACAGAAAGATTAAAACGTATCTTACTGAACCACTGAAGGTTAACATAGGGAAATTTTCTGAAATGCACCGCTTTGTCGTGTGTGATTCAAGCCCTGTAAATTTGCTAGGAAGAGATTTGTTGTGCAAAATGAATTGCACCATATTTTGCACTCCCGATGGTATAGCATTTGAGACCCCTGATGAAGATGTACTATATAAAATGACTATGGCGAATATGGAAACCGAAATTACTGAAGCATTTGCTGTATTTAACGCTGAAGAGCTACCAAAAGAACTGAAAAAGACAGTAAAGGCAGAAGTCTGGGATTTCACAGGAGAAGATGTGGGATTAATGAAAAATGTAGACCCTGTAAAAGTGACAGTAAAAGAAGGAATGAGTTATCCAAATATTCCTCAGTATAAATTGACACCCGAAATAATTGAAGGAATTACTCCTTTAATAGAGAAAATGATTAAACAAGGTATTTTGAGAGAAATAATGAGTAGTCCATGTAATTCAACAATTATGGGATGGAAAAAGCCTAATGGAACGTTCAAAATAGTGCAAGATTTGAGAAAAATAAACAAAATAGTTGTGTCATGTTGTCCTATTGTACCAAATCCATCAGTAATTTTGTGTCAGATTCCACATGATGCAGAATGGTACACAGTGATTGACCTGTGTCATGCTTTATTTTCCATCCCATTACATCAAGACAGTCAGCAGATTTTTGCGTTCCGTTTTGGCGACCGTATTTTGGCATGGTGCCAAATCCCACAGGGGTACACAGAGAGCCCCTCAATATTTAACCAGATATTGAAAAAGTCCTTAGAAGATCTAGAGATGTCCGAGAGCTCAGTACTAGTCCAATATATTGACGACCTGCTTGTGGTGTCTAAAACTCGAGAAGCTTGTGTAGTGGATACCATAGCATTGCTAAATCATCTAGCAGATGGAGGACTTAAAGTATCCCCATCGAAATTGCAATTTTGTCAGAAAGAAGTACAATATTTAGGCCTTTAAATTGAAAAGGGACTGAGGAAAATAACAGCAGGAAGAATCAAGATAATAAAAGGAATGAGAGCACCAATGACGCAAAGAGAAGTGAGAATGTTCCTTGGAATGGTAGGATGTTGTCGTCAGTGGATAAGTAACTTTTCCCTGATTGCAAAACCTTTGGTACGTCTGATGAGAAGTGATGTAAAAGATCCTATTGAATTGAATAAAGAAGAGTTAACAGCCTTTAAACAATTGGGAGACAGTTTGTATGAGGCACCAGCACTTGGTATGCCTGATTATGAAAAGGAGTTTGAGTTATACTGCAGTGAAGGGAATGGATGTGCACTGTCTGTATTAATACAGAAACACGGGAAACTGAGAAGACCAATTGCATATTTTTCAGCTATGCTTGACCCAGTAGCTGTAGCGTTACCTGGTTGTCTGAAAGCAGTGGCTGCCACCTGTAAGAGTCTGGAACAGAGTGAAGGAATTGTGATGGGATATCCTGTGCGAGTGTTTGTACCTCATGATGTGGCAATCCTTTTAACAAAGAGCCGCACTCAGTTCATGACACATAGTCGGCTGACTAAATATGAGAAAGCTATATTAGGTGCAACAAATGTGAGCCTTGTGAGATGTCTGAATGGGAATCCTTCAACGTTATTGCCAGATGCTGAGAATGTGGAAGTCAGAGATGATGTGGATAATGACTGTTTGGATGTGCTTGATTTCTGTACCAAACCACGTCCTGATATAAAAGATGAACCTTTGTCAGAAAGTGATTATGTGATGTTTGTGGATGGGTCATGCTTCAGAACCGACGAAGGAAGTCTGAGTGCAGCATATGCAGTATGCACAGTTGCAGCAGTAATGGCAGCATCTTACCTAAAAGGAGCAAAATCAGCCCAGGTTGCTGAGCTCTTTGCATTAACAAGAGCATGTAAATTGGGAAAGAATGTGAGAGTGACTGTGATAACTGATAGTTAGTATGGCTTTGGTGTCGTGCATGACTTTGGCCAGATTTGGTCACAGAAAGGATTTTTGACTTCAAGTGGAACCCCTATAAAGAATGCTGAAGTGGTTGGAAAATTGCTTGAGGCGATACAGCTGCCTAAGCAATTGGCTGTTGTGAAGTGTGCTGCACACTCCCAAACTGGAGATTATGTAGCAGTGGGGAACAGGTATGCAAACGATATGGCTCAATATTGTGCGCGAAACCAGAATTCGGTTAACAGGGCAAAAGAGAAGGAAATTAATTCATGTCCTTAGTTGTTTACTAACATTGTGAATACCTGGGAAGAGGTGAGGCAGTTACAGGAAGAAGCAGGAGATGAGGAAATGAGACAATGGGTCAAGGCAGGATGTGCATCAAGGGAAACAGATCATGTGTGGGTATATCGGGATGGAAGACCAGTTATGACTGATAGCATGGTCTCAGCCATAGCCCGGATGAATCATGGACAAGCACTTGTAGGGAGGGATGCCATGCTTAGATTATTTAAGCAGACATGGTACAATGCAAAATTTAGACTTGTAGCTGAGAGTCTTTGTCAACGATGCCTTATATGTCAGCAGTTCAATTCTGGAAGAAAAACAGTGGTAAGTCTAGGAACGATAGGTCGAGAAGGAGGGCCTTTCACCAGAATGCAAATCGATTTCATTGAGATGCCTCCCTGTAACAGGTTGAGGTATGTTTTAGTGATGGTCTGCCTGTTTTCTAGATGGGTAGAAGCATATCCTACAAGACGAAGTGATGGAATAACAGTAGCAAAACTGCTTTTGAGGGAGTTCATCCCAAGATTCGGATTTCCAGTCACAATTGAGTCAGATAGAGGAAAACATTTCCATAATGAAATCATGAAGCTAATTTGTGAGGCATTGAATGTACAACAAAAACTGCATTGCGCCTATCGGCCAGAGGCTTCTGGTGTGGTAGAACAGGTAAATGGTAATATTAAAAACAGATTAGGAAAAATGTGTTTAGCCACAGGACTGAGATGGCCTGATGTCTTGCCTCTGGTACTCATGACTATTAGATCAATTCCAGATAGAAACACAGGTTTGAGTCCCCACAAAATTGTAATGGGGAGAGCAATGAGACATGTATTCATACCAGTCAACAAGTTATTGCCTATCTCTGATGACTTGGTGTTGGATTACAGTAAGGGGCTGGCTGACGCCGTACATTCTGTGTTTCATCAGGTTGGATCGGATGCCACCACCCTTGAAAAGAAGCCAGCTCATGATCTGAGCCCAGGCGACTGGGTGAGAATTAAAGTGCACAGAAGAAGGAACTGTTTGGTCCCACGTTGGGGAAAACCACAACAAGTGATTTTAACTACAACAACAGCTGTAAAGTGTGCAGGAATAAAGAACTGGATCCATGCTAGCCATGCCTTGCGAATCCCAAACCCAGTGGATAACAAAGAAGGAGAGTATTTTGAAGAATCAGAAACTAGCTCTGAATCTGATACTGAAGACACTAGAACAGGACAAAATTCTGAAAGGGGGGAGTCAGAACCAAATTTGACAGTTGCCCCAGAGAACAATCCCTTGAGGAGGAAGTTGCAGATCTCAGACACCAGCTCAGACTCAGAAACTGAAAAGAAATTCCTGATGGAAAACTGAGAGAAATTCCACCTGAAGTAACAAAAGCAGATGGTCAGGTGCCAGATATAGAGAGTGAGGGAAAGGTTTTTGTGGAAGACCCCCGAGGAGTTGTAGGGAATTCAAACATCCAGTTAGAGGAAGGGACAGTTAGTCAGCAGAAAGATTGTGTGCAAGAATCACGAGGAGGGACAGAAGTAGGGAGAATTGAAAAGGTGGTAGAAAGGAAAACAGTTGAAGGTAAAAGTCAAGTTAAAACAGAATCAGAAGACAGTGATGAAGAGGTACCTGAAGGTCGAGTTCTGAGGAAAAGAGCATGGAGAGCTGAGAAGAATGATAAAGGAAATAAATGGAAAAGACCAGCAAAAGATGAAATTTGGCCAAACAATATAAAGAGATTGAGATATCGATTGAAACGAGTGAATTCACCTGGAGCCGAAGAAGTGAATGAGGTATCTAGTGAAGAAAAGTTGAAAGACGAGGGGAAAACGACAACAGAAGAAAATAAGAGAACCAGAAAACCTAACCAGAAGTATAAGTCACCGGAATGGTCATATGTGGCGCTGCCTGAAATAAAAGAAGAGGCGGATAGCCAAGAAAATCCAGAGGTGACTGTACCAGAAGTGGTTGAGGAAGACGAAGAATCAGAAATCCTGAGAGTTATCTTGTCCGACATTGGAGAAGAAACGGATGTTCAGGAAGTTCTGTATCAAGATTGTGAAAGAAAAGTGAAAGACGATCAAATGCCAAACTGAAAAGACCAAAAGTGATACCAATGGAAAGACAATACAATTACTGAAAGAGACATAACTGATAGAACCAAGTAGGTGCTTAGAGCCTTGGGTTAGACAAAACTAGTTGTGAAGAAGAAGAGGCTAAGTCAAAAGACACTGTTCATTTTTCAAAATGGCAAACACAGGGAATAGAAAAACTAAATGTATATTTCTTAGAAGGTGGTTAAAAATGTGTTGTTGTTGTACAGGATTACTAATGCTTCTATGGTGTTCTTTGGCTTTGATGATCTCATTTAAAGTTACACTAGATAAAATAGAAGGACATAGTGAGAATAAAACGAATGTAGAAAAGTTTCAGAAAGTATATCCGACTAATAGATAGAAATTATTTACATAAAGACAGGTCTATAAATGATTTCTCTAATAATGTATTTTCAAAACGACTATATGAATATGTAAAGACAATGGATGTGAGGGATTGCTACATCTGCATGCAGTTACCTGTATCTGTATCATCACCTCCCAGTAACGTATGGCATAACATGTAGTGTAATAGCAAGTTTGTTTTACAAAATAGGGAAATTGGAATATTATTTTTCAGATGTAGATAACATATTTTCACAAGTACCTGTAATTAACAAATTGAATAAAGTAAAACCTGCAAAGGTATTAGGTGAATATTTCTTAGAAACTAAAGAATTAACATTAGAGTCTATATTTAGAAATAATTTAACTTGTAGTTTAAAGAAGGAGGAGAAAGTGTTCTTGGATATGGTTGAAGAAAGGAGATTAAAAATGCAAAAGAAAGTATCTGAGGGAAGAGAGGAAAAGACAGTCTGGGATGTTGAGAAGGAAAAACATTTGAAAGGAGAAGTTAGTCCAACAATGGCTTTAGATTGGCCTCAGAAAGGAAAGCTGTGTATTAGAAGGAATCAAACTGCATATGATAATTATTTTGTAGGTAACAGCGATTGCCACAATACATATCGAATCATGGGGGGATGGCGATTTAAAGAAGGAAATGATCCAGTTTTTCCTGGATTATATTTTATCTGCGGGAACAAAGCATATTATCGATTACTGGATCATTGGTTTGGCACATGTTATGTGGGCCTGGTTTTCCCAAAGATATTCCATGTGGGAAGAGGGAGGGATGGTGTACATGAGCTAGGTAGACAATTAACACGTAGAAAGAGAGAATCTTGGACAGATATTGTGGGAGACATCTTTGGAGCATTGCTACCAGCAGTGGGAATATCTCTGAATGCACATAAAATTAGAAAATTATCAACAGTAGTGGATCGCTTGTCAACAAGCACCGCTGGAGGATTTTTATTGGTAAACACAGAAATGGTTGCCATGCGCGCCATGGTAATGCAAAATCAACTTGCCCTTCATATAATTTTAGCAAAAGAGGGTGGAGTCTGTGGAATGCTAAAAGTCCAACATTGTTGTACTTTTATTCCAGACGAAAGTCAAGATCTAAAGTCATACATTAAAAATATAACTGATTTGCATGAGGAAATTGCACCACTGGAGGTTGAAAGTGTTTGGGAAAAAGTTGGAAAGAAATTATCTTCTATTAAAGATTTCCTATTAAAATAAGGTAGTACATTTATAGGTAAAATCTTATTTCCACTAACGTGTGTAATTTTTCTAGTATTAGTTTTAAGACTAGGGTGTTTATGTTGCAAAAGAAAGAAAATACAGAAAAACTTAAAAAGAGAAACATTAAGAAAGAAAGAGAATAAAAGACGAGAAAGAGAATTTGAAGAAGTAGAATGAGAAGAAATGAAAGATAATATGTATAGAAAAGCGAGAGAAAAAGAAATTGGGGAAACAGAAATGTGAACTAAAATGTAATGAGTTCCTTTTTTTTCATAAATAATGTTTACAAAATTTTGGGTATTGTGATGATAAAATCACCAAAGGGGGGGATTGATGGAGCAGGTAGTGCAAAATGTTGTATACCTCCTCTATTTTTGCATGAAAATACTAATTATATAATCTATTAACTATAATATTATTAAACGAGTATTGCATGTATACTAATCAACATTATTAAAACTTGAACTACACATGGGATTTGCTATTTGCATGGCTAAATAACTCTTATAACTAAAATCTGTACTCATAATAACAGTAGTATATGTGGTAATAGAATACTGCATGATATATGTTGCTTTTGTGATGTTTGAGTTCCTGATTTGGATCGAAAAGGTCAATATAATGGCTTTAAATGTCGCTATATGCTAGATAAATACAAGCACATAGAGGGATTAGCAAGGGGTTAACATTAGGATCACCAATTCCATGAATTAATTATTCTTTTGTGTTTGTTTCACTTAAGTTAGCGTTTGGGCCTAAATCCAAGATGGCCACTGACACCACACGACGAAGTGGCCACAGTCTCATGAGGCGCGGAGTGAGCTGCGCATGTGCAAGAAATCTCCTAAACCTCTTGGCGACCTCTGTACGACATGTCCCTGGTCAAGGCTGTAGAACGGGACATCTGCCAAGACAGGAGAACAATCAACCTTACAGTAAACCGGAACAAGCCGACTTTTCGCTGACCAATGACCTCACCCCTCGAACTGTACTGAGAATCTGGAAAAATAAGTCGGACGATCTCAACCAGCCAATCACGACTGCCCTAAAGTTACAATTTGTATCTTCTATGATTTGTTTTATTATAAAAAGGCTAGTAGAATAGGGAGGGATATATCTACCCCTTCCTACAGCAGCAGCAGCGGATGCCACGTTCGTTGTTACGCCTTTTCTGAAGATCCAGATGCTGCCCGACCACTTGATGACTACAAACTTTTTCCTAAAAATCCACAGGCTATGAGGTATGCTTGCACGATTTTTGGTCCTTTGATAAATTGGGACTGTAGCGTGCTGAGCAGAGGACTTTGAGCTTTGACCTGCTCTTCGGACAATTTATGACAATTTTTGGGTATACAGAGCCAATGAATTAGAGGACTTCAAATAGCCAGATTAGGTAAATATGATGTTCTGCGATTTATTTGAATTGATCTAATCTCTAAACTTTGACGAGACAAATGCAAATAATAATCATTATGAAAATTTAGATAAAGCATTATTGATTAACAAGAATTAATGAGTTTGTGTTTTTTCATTAAGAAATATAAGGATTCTGAATCTTAAAATGTGTTTTAGCTGGTTCTAAATCACCATCAACCAATCCAACTAAATTGGTCCATTCAACCAAGTGGGAGGAGTGCCTTGATGTTTGAGATTAGGGATCTGTAGGCGAAGGATGTCAATGTATATTTTGTAAAATAACTTTTCTCTCCCTATAGGGTTTAAGGTATTTCCCCTTACATGTCCAGCGCTTGAATTACTCATCCCTCCTGTGTGTGCATACTCGTGAGTGAGAAACGTATGAGTATTGGTGTTATGGGCCCCACCAATGACTGCGTGTGTGAATGAGCTAGTGTGACGTTGGGTCTGCGACGCAGGGGGGATATCGGTATATGTTGTTCCCCATTTCCCAGTCATGCGCTGGATCACTGTGATAGCATCGAATCATACTATTGTGACCTACCTCATTAATATTCATGAAGTAGTTGATTGACTATGAGTCATATTTTTAAGAGACAGCCTATTAGTACGTATGTACGTTCTTAAAGAAATCTTTACTGGTCGCAGTTTGCAACCAGTATTTCAGCAACCAGATATTCGTACATAGTTTGTAGGATAATACCAAACATTTTACTTCTCTTTTCAAGGCCTGATACCTTGCATTGTCTCATAGTTTGACACTTGTACTATGCATATCTATCGTACAATGGTTATCTATGGGACTTTATCTTAGTGGAAAGCGGAGATCCTGAAGGTCCATAGCGAGGGCAAAGAATAAATCTGAAACTGGGCGGGTGGCATTTTTAAAACATATTTGTGATGCACAGAATAAAAGAGAAAAATATAGTACAAGAATTGTGATAAAGTTGATTTGTTTCTTCTGACGGCAACATTGTATATTTTAGTCAAACTATTTTAGTCTGGTGGTAAGAGATGACAGTTGTGAGAAAGTAAATGACTAATTAGGGTGAATGGTAGTACACCACAAGTAATACAGCCACAATCTTGTTAAGTCCAGTTACAGGTATCAGTTATGTAAGCAAGAGCTCAACCCCTAGCAGTAATGGCACAGATCAGACAATCTTAACTTAGGAAACTGTGTAAAGCATTTCAATACTAAAACAGTTAAGTCAAAAATCTTTTTTTTTTAAATGGCACCACCACCTCTTGCCTGTTCACTATTGAGGTGTAGTCCTCTCGTGAAATCACTTTTCAATATCTACTGACTTCATGCATGCAATAAATTAAGAAACTGAAGCTTGCTTTCTGAAAATGTATTTTTTTTTAAATTCTTCTCCTCTTTTATTTCCGTCCAAGAGATGGCCATTTGTTTGAAGTTGGGCAAAGAAACTGTTGGCACGGAGTAGGAGGGAATCACAGCCAAAGAGAGCTGGCGAGGAGCTATTTAGAGAGGATAATCAAATATGGCGATGGCGAGTAACTGGGCTATAACTACACAATCAATAATATTCATTTCTAAAGCATTTCCGAATACTTTACTTGCTGCTAGCATGCGCGCTTTTGGTGCTTCAGATACACAAAAAGGGATAGGGGTAAGCCCTAATCACCCCACATCCCGAGGGCTACATCCAAAGCAATTCACAACAACACACTGAGATGTGGGGAAGAATACATGCACTGCAAATTCATCAAAATGATTACTTCAATTAATCATCAATCAATAGACTAAATTCATACATTATTTTATTCAATCATATCGGGTTGTATTCATTAATTCTTCTATACAAAAATACACATGTAGTGAGGGTTGTCAGATTTTTGAGCAGACACAAGTGATCCCACTGTGATCCTGAAAGAGATGTGCCTCTGCCAGGCGACGCAGCATTGGCAGCCTGCTGGGTAGTATCGGATCCGTTATTGCTGGACACTGGTTTGACGTGGACTGACGACAGCAATTGAGGGGACCCATTATCTGGTCCACGAGCTCCAGGACAGGCGGCCAGCGGTGGCTGGAATGCATGATTTTTTACCCTGTGCACTCCTTCTTTCATCAGTCCTGAAGAGGCCAAAAATGATATGGCCGAAACACGTCCACATCTCCTTTAAGAAGTCTCCATAAATATAACAGCCATGTCTTCAACATCAAGTACACATCATTAAGAAATTGAAGAGAACTTTTACACTTCCTGTATGTGTACTAATATACAAGACTATCTTCGATTGTGATTGTGCGTAAAAGTTACAGCACAGCCTCCACTGTATATTTAAGGAAAGAAGAGGAGTTCTTTTTATGATTGTTTAATATTGATGTATATGTTTGCGTGTCTCGTTTGAAGGATTGTTGTACAGTTTTTCGTTTATTGGTTAGGCTTAATGTTTTACCATATCACACCATACAGCTACATGTGTAATTTTGTACAGAAGAATTGATTAATACAACCCAATATGATTGAATAAAATAATGTATGAATTTAGTCTATTGACTGAGGATTAATTGAAGTAATCATGTTGATGAATTTGCAGTGCATGTATTCTTCCCCACATCTCAGTTTTTTGTTTTTTCTGTGCTTCGGATGGCACCAAAGAGAGTGCATGTACTGTCTTATCCTACAGAACTGTTTTTTTTTAAAGAGACTTTCTCAGGCTCTTTGCCTTTCTACTTCTTACAACAGGTGGCACTGGGAGTGGCCCCAAGTAAGGGTATCTACAACAAGGATACAATGAAATGTGTGATTACTCGACCTGGCTGTCATTAATCTTTCTGAACCAGTAATTAGGGACAGACAAAGGGCAGTTCTGGCCTAAAAATGTCCTCCTCTTAAACTACAGTAGCTGCAGTCCCATTGTTCCCCCCTACCATCCAGCATAAAGCCAGGGCAGGAACTGCCATTGGTTTAGAAGATGCAATGGCACCGGGCCCAGAGACTTGAGGGCCCCACTGCATCCTGATAATTGCTGTATTTTATCATTCCAACAGCAGCCAGGGGACCCCTATCCTTCCTTGCACAAGAGCCAATGATACACTGGCTTCAGTCCTGCACATAACAGTGCTCAGAAAGAAGTAAACAGCAGCCCCTTGCTAAATAGGTTCATTTAATTGCTAAATGTGTCCCTATATACATCTTCCTCACTTCAATGTCTGGGTCTTCACTCTCCAGCCACAGGAATGCATGCAATACACTTCCACTGGTTGGGAAGCTATCCCCACCTCCAGCTTGTGGCATGCCACAATCAGGGGTATCCAAATTGGATCACACTTTACTTTTGTAATTAATGCTGTGAGGCAAGCTTTAAGGGTGAACATAGAAGACATCTCGTTTAGCATTTTCAGAATACCCTTTTCGATGTTTGCATTATTTCCCAGAATACCCTCTCACATTGCTAGCATGATGAGATAACTGCTGCCTAAACCTCTCGGTGTTTCCCTTTATCTCCATCCATTGCTCAATGCTTCCATCTCTTGAGCTGATCAGCTGTTCAAGTTAAAGCAGTGGTCTAACAGGAGCCTTTTGGGAGTTATACAGTTTACATGATTCAAGTGCTTATCAAAAGTTCCTAATATAGCACTATCTAACGTGCAGATTATGTTTCTTTCTACAATTTTAAATCCTCAGACTGCATGATATCTTAAAAAACCTCCTCTGTATCCCATGAAAATGTATCTTGACTTAAAACATCCAATTTCAGCCTCTCCGTTTCGTTCATATCAACCTCTCCTTACTTTCCATTTTCCACATGCCTCCCTTCTCTGAATACAGGCTGCTCTAACTCATATTCATGTTTGCCTTAATTGCTAATATTATTCCTAGTCCCTATTATTGTTTTTCTGCAAATTACCCAAACCTCATTTCAATGATCACAGTTTCTCTTTTAAAACACTCAGTGGTTGGTCAGCTGATTGTAGTTCCTAAAGGATGCACAACTATCCTCCTATACTACTTGTCACTTTCAAACTCACATAAGACAAAAGTGTTATAGATCATGTTGATCACACAACTCTGTACCAGTCCACAGAAATAACCCACCCCTCACCAACTGACCAGGCATGGAATAACTGAAGAGATGTGCCATATTCTACTGGCCAACAGACTTTAATTTAGCCCACCACTGAAAGTCCTAAAAAGCTACATACTATGAAAACTTCTTGACAACTCACAATGATAAACATATATAGAATGCTATTATCACCCCCAATCCAGCAGATCTCTCCACCATGACACCCTCCAACCTATGCCTGCTCAGACGTATTCAAGTTTCTTATCCAAAGAAATGGAACAGAGTATCTCTTTCGTCATTCCTCACATATCTCTGTGCCCAAGAAGACTACCAACAAGGGCTCTCTTTACCACGATCATATAGCTCTTCCACACATGTGCGTGACCAAGCAATTTTTATTTAAAAACTATGTCTGTCATCCATAACAATGGAACAAAAAATATTTCCCGCCATATCTTTCATGTTTTAGTACTCACTGAGTACATTAGGCGTACTCACATGAGTATGTACTGCTCATGGTATCACACTTCAATATGTCCGCCCTGGTATCGGATTCCCCTATGACGGCCACAAGGTCACATCAGTGATCAGCGGCACGTCAGCAAGCAGCGACGATTGCTCGCAGCTGATCACACCACAGGATATTTACCAATGCCATGCCCAGATGGCATTCTCCATGTTGCAGGCAGACGGAAGGGTAGGTCAATGTGCCACACACCACGACTATTCACGTGAGTACAACAGCTCCAGAATGGCGCATTCTGCTTGCACTAGAACAGCTGCACATCATCTACCTATATCCCTTGCTAAATTTACCTCTCCAGCTAAATTTCTGCCGCAGCACTGTCTCGGTCCTCTGCTTGGACTCAAGGTGCACATTATTTCTTGTTGGAGGGTAAGACAACATCCCTAACCTTACTTTGGGTCAACTACTGTATCTTTGGATATATGTGTGTGTTTGTTTTCGTTATTTTCTAAATCGTCGTCAACTTATTTTTAGGGAATGTGTGACACACTGCACAGTAGGAGCCTCACATTTCTTGCTCCAGGCACACTATATTTCAAGATAATACTTTGGCGACATACCCCCCACAGATTGTGACCTGCCGACGTACAATTGATTACGACTGATCACTGCTTTGATCTATGTTCTTCTTTTTACAGGTTGGAAATTCAGACCCCGCTGGTCATTTGACCATAAGGTACCTATGTGACCCTCTTTTAATTTGTTTTGCGGTATCAGTGGATACCACATGAGACACAATACCCCCACATAACCCTAGTAAAGGGTAGGGCTTGTCCGAAAACCCCCACCTTTTTGGTCCTGATGAAACACCATGGATCCCTTCCGGACCACTGAGGTATGAAACATGTCGACCCAGGCCCATACACACTGGTAGATTGCCTTTCTCCATTGCGAAAAGCTCATAATCTACATACACATTTTTCTTAATCCTGCCGTGGGGACCCCAGATTAAATATAACATTAAAGTACCCCTCAGGTAGTTTTAATGCACTACTACAACACCTTTTTTTCCCACACACCCGCACTCACCATCACAGCTTAATTCTAAATATATCTCTGCCAAAGAGCCCTCTTGCGGGGCTCGTGGGGTATTGCAGAAGCTGACCCCACAAGAAGCTAAGCCCGATGATGAAGCATGACACCCTCATGGGTGTGTGATGGCACCACTTCCTAATAAGGAAGAACCACTCAACTCCTCCAACCTTAGATTTAGCAATATAGAAATAGCTACCCCACAGTATTGTCATATTTGTTCTTGGGAGCAAGGGTACTGGATCTCTTTTTAGCTCCCCGTCCCCCCTCAGAAGTATAAACATTAAACAAAATATTTCAGAGTGGACAATCCAGTACAATAACCAGCTAAGTGGTCCATGAGCATATGAAAAACAATAAAGGGAACTGCAGAGCTGTTCAAAGCTGCCAATTTAATGAAAACCATAAACAGAGTGCCACCCTCTCATACTTGCTCATCCATTATGCTACTAACTGATGCCTTCCATAGAATGATAACTGCACCTCAGTGGTCATCACGCACAACCTGAAAACACTTCTCACTTGCGATCAAAACAAAGACAACACACTTTAAACCACACACCCTAAGCTATATAGTATGCTACCCAGGTAGGCATGCGCTTCAGCTCCCCACATAGGGGTAATGAGTGGGAAACATCCTAAACAACGACTCAGGAACACGCAAGCCAAACAATGACTTGCCCCAACAACGACTCAGCCTTAACCACGAATGTGCGTGGTTAAGGCTAAGTCGGTCTAGAGTTCGGGCAGGCTGGAGTTCAGAGGAGCGTGGATAGGAACAGTAAGAGGGGTTCAGGGTGGAGGGGGAGTTTGTGTCAGTTTTTTGGGGGTGGGAGGGGTTTGAGGGGGTGGAGGGATTTGTGTTAGTTTTTAGGGGGTGGGAGGGGTTCAGGTTAGGTTTTAGGGGTGGGGGTTCGAGTTAGTTTTTAGGGGGTGGGGAGTTCGAGTTAGGTTTTAGGAAGTGGGATGGTTTGAGTTAGTTTTTCGGTGGTGGGTGGGGTTTGAGTTCGTTTTAAGGTGGTGGTAGGGGTTCGTGGGGATGGGGGACTGTGTTAGTTTTTAGGGGTGGGAGGGTATGAGATAGTTTTTAGGGGGTGGGGGTTCGAGTTTGTTTTTAGGGGTGGGGGTTTGAGTTAGTTTTTAGGGGGTGGGGGGCTTCAGGTTAATTTTTAGGGGTGGGAGGGGTTTGAGTTAGTTTTTAGGGGGTGGGGAGGTTTGGGTTCGTTTTTAGGGGTAGTTTTTAGGGGGAGAGAGGGTTTGTGTTAGTTATTAGGGGTGGGAGGGGTTCAAGTTAGTTTTTATGAGGTGGGGGTTCTGGTTAGTTTCTAGGGGGTGGGAGGGGGTTGAGTTAGTTTTTAAGGGGTGCGGGGTTCGGGTTCGTTTTTAGAGGGTGGGAGGGGTACAGATGAGTTTTTAGGAGGTTAGGGGGTTCAGAGTGGTTTTAAGGAGGTTGGGGGTGTATTTAGGGCTCAGGAGGAGAAAGAGGGAGGTGGTAAACTCAGCCACAGATAGCTGTTTACCATGCATGCCTTTGCCACGAAAAATTGTGGTAAAGTAATGCGTGGTAAAGTTAGTTGTGGTTAAGATGCGTTCATAGTAGAGACCATGTTGTTTAGGTAGGCGTTGTAAAAGAAATTGTTGTTCCGCCATACAACCATAGTGAGCGCCTTATAAATGTTGCAATACAATACAATGTAACTGCTTGAGTTCATTTGTTACTAGTCTGTGAGCACGCATCAGTGCGGTATTGGCTACTATATGCAGTGAAGTTTTCCTCTTAAATCAGGTTCTGCGTTACCCAGCTCATGGTCAGAAATATTTTGTTATGCAAAATAGATCTACAATTCATTTAGAATGGACGTTTAGCTTCATGTCAAGTGAAAAACACGATCAAGTATGCCCTCTGAGTGCACTAATAAATCCAGAATTGCAAGATCTTTATAAATATGCAGTTGTTAATGAATTCTCTAGCTGTTTGACGAATTAAGCGATGCATTAAGTCCTGACATCTTGCATGTGGTGATGAAGTACCAGGCCTGATAATGAAAATACTACATTAAAGGAAAAGCAAGATGTCAGCATGCATTTGAGTTACTGAGCGCTAACCCAATGAACATCAAACATCCCATGTTGCTTCTCCTCCTGGGGCAGTCATACTTCGTTTTAAGGAAATGTGCTTTAGTGCTGGAGGCTGACTTGTAGTTTCTGGTATCAGCAGTTTATTGGAGGCCCTTATTTCAACAGAAAAGATTTTCGTATGGTCTGTATTGGTTGGAATGAGAATTGCAAATAGCAAAGACATGCAATTTTATTTCGAAAGTCTTATTAGTTTCTTCAATATTTTACAGGACTGTTCGCAGTTTCAGTGACTGTCAAGAAGCTCCATTACCTCCTCATCACTTTCGCGTCCCATTCTTTATGTCTTGAATTGCTTCCATACCCTGCCTATCTAAAATAAAAACTGTAAACTTTCCCCCCTCCAGGGGTGTTTATAAAGGACCACCTCCACCCAGAATTCTTCTGATTCATCAATCTCCGTTAGGAGATGTTTACCTTGTGCGTCCTGTCCCTGGATAGAGTTCCGCTCACCTTGTGAATATTTGAGATATTTCTGGTTGCTGTGGTTAGGTGGTCCAGACATTTTCTCACTTCCTGGCCACTTCTGACTTGTGGCCTGATTTTTAGGTCTCGCCTGACCCAGCGCATGCGCTGGTCTGGCGAGACTTTTTGTGAGGGCTCAAAAAAATGCTACCATGGCCAGCCTAGAGCTACAGTGCATGTGCGCGGGCGCGCACTTAGGAGCAGAGGCTGGCAAACCTCATTAAGCGCCCGCGATCACTTTCACTTTCGCGGCGCCCCTTTGATGTTCTCGTTCAAAGAACATCAAACATCAAAGAACATGTTGTGTTAATGCTTTGCTGCGCCCGTTTAACTTACAATGTGCTTTCTCTTTCCACAAACTCGATGTTTGTGTACCTTTATTTTGAGATGCTTTTAGTATTACTGTTTTGTGACTTAAAGAACATTAAGGAAATGTTACTGTGAAACTGGACAACGTTCACAGAGTTTATTTTTGATCGCAGCGGCTGTTTCATGTCCGTTGCACCATTCAGGGAGTCCTTTCATTGGCTTTTTCAGGAGGACATGATGAGGAAGCTGGAAACTTTTGGCACATTCTCTTTAAAAGCACAGCATGTTGGCGACTGGTTAATCGATTAGACCTATGTAGCGCTTTAGATCTCAAAGCGCTATGGTGGGTGTAGCAGTTACAACTCATGAAATATGGGGTGCAACTCACAAGGAGGGGTCAGGTTTGAGTGCACATTGGCTGCAATCGAACTCTTAAGATGATGGGCTGTGTGTATCCATTATCAACACTCAGTCTTCGCTAAGTGATCTTGTTTGTTTTGTTGTTGTGTTAATGCTTTGCTGCACCCGTTTCACTTACAACGGGCTTTCTCTTTCCACAAACTCAATGTTTGTGTTCCTTTATTTTGAGATGCTTTTAGTATTACAGTAACACACACAACCACACACAACCACAACCACACACACAACCACACACACAACCACACACACAACCACACACACAACCATAACCACACACACAACCACACACACAACCACACACACACACAACCACACACACACACAACCACACACACACACAACCACACACAAACACACACACAACCACACACACACAACCACACCCACAACCACACACAACAACCACACAACAACCACACAACCACACACACAACCACACACACAACCACACACACACAACCATACACAGCCACACACAACCACACACACACGTACAACCACACAACCACAACCACACCCACAACCACACACACACAACCACACACACAACCCCAACCACACACACAACCACACACACAACCACAATCACACACCCACAACCACACACACACACACAACCACACACACACAACTACACCCAACCACACCCACAACCACACACACACAACCACAACCACATCCAACCACACCCACAACCACACACACACACAACCACACACACACAACCACACACACACAACCATACACACAACCACACACACAACCATACACACAACCACATACACACACACAACCACAACCACACACACAACCACAACCACACACACAACCACACACACACACAACCACACACACAACCACACACACACACAACCACACACACAATCACACACACAACCACACATACAACCACACACACACAACCACACACACACAACCACACACACAACCACACACACAACCACACACACAACCACCCACACAACCACCCACATCCACAACCACACCCACAAACACACCCACACCCACAACCATACCCACAACCACACCCACAACCACACACACAACCACACACAACCACACACTCACAACCACACACAAAACCACCCACAAAACCACCCACAACCACACCACCAACCACACCCACAACCACACCCACAAACACACACACACACAACCACACACAACCACATACACACAACCACACACGCACAACCACACTCAACCACACACAACCACACACACAACCACACACACACACACAACCCCAACCACACACACAACCACACACACAACCACAACCACACACACAACCACACACACAACCACACACAAACACACACACACAAACACACACAACAACCACATACACACACAACCACACACACACACACAACCACACACACACAACCACACACACACAACCACATACACACACACACAACCACACACACACAACCACAAAAACACACACACAACCACACACACAACCACACCAAGCATTGACATAGCCAATAGGTCTCGCCTTTTGGACCTTATAAGTGTTTAGCCATGCAACAGTTGATGTGGTTGCCCCAAGGATATTGTGCTGCATAACTAAATACTTAGAAGGTCCCAAAAGCGAGACCTATTTGCTATGCCAATGCTTGTTGTTGTTTGCTCCCATGCCTTCGTGTTGGGCTTGTTTGGTGCTCTGTGGCACTGAAGTCTGTGTTCAGAAAGATTTTCCATACCTCAATGATGGGCTTGGGGGCGGAGCAGATGCTGGGGTGGGGGCTGGGGCTGGCGTTTTCCCTGGGAGTGAAGTGGGATTCACTTCCTCCTCTACTCCTTGCTGGGCTTGGGGCTTGTTGAATGTTCCCTGTCTTATTGCCCCTTCTGGCTATTGCATTCTCCAGTCCCCTACTTGTCATGTTCTGTGTAGGTTCTAGTGCTATGACATTGTACCTGCTCTTCAACACTTCTTAATGGGCTTGGACCCATGGTGGGTTCATTCTGACTCACAATTCTGTGCCGCTACTGATGTCTAAGTATTCTCCTTTCTAACAGAGGAGGGGGAGAGGGGTTCTTCAACATGGTCCATCTGCCATATGTCTTGCCCTGTGTGCATTACTGGAGCTCCTATACTGATGGATAGTTTGTGCCCCTCCCTTTGTTCTGGGGCGTGAGCTGGTCTTGTGCTTCCCCTGTGTCTTCCCCATGTTGACGTCTCTTTTGTACCATGGTCTTCTCTGCTCTGTGTATTGCAGGTTGGTCTAATGCTTGAGCATGGTGCTTTTCATCCCTGTTCTGTCCTGCCGCCAAGTTATCTCACATCCTTGTGTTTAATGTTATGGGTTGTAGGAGGTTGGAGGGTGAAGTCAGATACCTTGTTCTGTGTTTGGCTTGGACTGGGCATCAACAACATGTGCAGCGCCTGTGCCCTTCAATAATATTTCTAGTGAAATGATGATCGATCAACAATGCATGACTTCACCTGTGCTTGTAAATATCGCCCCTGTTCACGCAACATTTTGCCTGTTAGGGGCGTGACATGGGTGTTGCTGTGGGTGTTCCCACGCAATACCCATGTCCACTGATGAATTTCTAGATTTACGAGAAATCGTAAATCTGGAAATGCATTAGAATGCTACGCCACCCTAGGGGTGGCATAGCGAGGTGCAACGAGGAGAAATGTTTTCACTTCTCCTCGTTTTTTTCCTCTTTCAATGCGTGTTGCATTCTACACTACCCATTGGAAGAGGAAATCACCTCAGTTGATTGTTTTTGTGCAGGAAGGTACTCCTTCCTGCACAAAAACAATCTCCCCATGACGCAGGCATCCTTGCACCATGGTGCAAGGGTGCCTGCGCCGGAGCATGGCAGCAGTATGTGCACCAGCGTAGGGGGAAGCACAGAGATGCGACATATTGTTGTAAATATGTTGCATCCCTGTGCTTCGAAACTAATGCAGCGCGGCACAGCAAAATGACTTGCGGCACCATGCTGCGTTAGTTTCTTGTACATCTGCTCCTATGTTCCCAAATAAGTTATTATAGTAATTCACTAAAAGAAGATAACGTCCATTCCTAAACTTCAGCTAAAGACATTGAATATTATTTATACACTCCTCAATTATCTGACAGGCACAGACAATATCAAGTGAATTTATGAGACAGTGCCTTTGGTGATCACCCTCTGGATCCACTCATTACTGGGTTCACTAAATGTTTTCTGGAATGCTAAATAGTTAAAATCATTAACAAAATCGCATCACTCATTACTATTGACATATTACGTTAGCTCTAGGATATTCCAGAACATTATCTACGCAGTTATAGAGGAACCTAGATAGGACTGGCTCTTCATGCTGAGTTTAGTAAATTCTGAACACACCCTGTTCCACCCTTAGAAACTACTCTAACCCCGAGAAGTCAATCATTTGTATTAATAGTTGACAAATTGTCAAACCAATTCTTTATGCTCAAATATAATGTAAATCCCCCAAGCCAGTCTCAGCACTCTTGCCCATTTGGAATCTGAACCCTAGGGCTGCATAGACTGAATAACTTCTTTACCCTTCTCATATTTCCTATCTCATCAAAGTTGTTGGATTGGCCTATGTGGATACTATGTGTTTCTATCGACTGACAGTCAGCAATTCACAAATAGATTTTTAACACCAAAGAAGCACCATGTGGAAACCGCGTCTGAATTTAACAGTACCAGCTGTAATCTCCCAGTGAGTTTTTGGCCTACAATGGGGAATAACAGTTACAATTTGTTCTAGGTTTACCATAGCTGGCACTTAGTAAGTGTGATAATGGACAGCATTAGGTGTCATAGCTGCAACCTGCTAGCTTGCTCCTTGCGGCCCCTGACAGTGCCTTTGCAGATAAAACTGGTGGAGCCACCTCTAACAAGCAGTCATGAGGATTTAATATATATTTATTCAATGAAAAAAACTAAGGCTAAATCTTAGTTATAGTTGGAAAAACATTATTTATTCTTTCAATACATGAACCATCTAAAACCACACAAACCTTAAAAAGTCTATAGTTATATTTATAACTTATCGTTATAACTTGTGCCCCATCTGAAACGTCCTATAACGTGCACCTCCATAGACACTGTTGTAAGCTCGCTAGCCACACTAAATGAACTAACTGAAATAAATTGCCCTGAAGTGTTGTTGAGTGGAGTGTTGTTAAGTACAGTGTCGTACAGTGGCGTAGAGTGGAGTATAGTGCTGTAGAGTGGAGTGGCAAAGAGTGGAGTAGAGTGTTGGAGAGATTTATACAGTGTAGTGTCATAGAGTGGCATGTTGTAGAGTGCAGTGTTTTAGAGTCTCGTTCAGTGGTGTACAGTAGAGTAGAGTATTGTAGAATGGATTGGAGTGGCACAGAGTGGAGTAGAGTGTAGTAGAGTGGAGTGGTTTTGAGTGGAGTGTCATACATTAGAGTGGGGGAAAATGTCATACAGTGTAGTGCTGTAGAATGAAGTATCGTACAGTGGCGTGGTGCATAGTGGAGTGTGGTAGAGTGGAATAGAGTGGCGTAGAGTAGAGGGGCATACAGTTGACTAGAGTCTTCTAGAGTGGAGTGGCATACAGTGAAGTGGCACGTGGTAGAGTACAATGCAGTGTCATACAGTGGAGAGGAGTGTCATAGAGTGGCATAGAGTAGAGGGGCATACAGTGGATTAGAGTCTTCTACAGTGGAGTGGCATACAGTGAGTGGCGTGCCATAGAGTACAGTGGAGCATTATAGAATGGAGTGGAGTGGAGTGTTGTATAATTGAGTGTCGGTCAGTGGAGTGTTGCTCAGTGAAGTGTTGTCGAGTAAAATATCGTCAAGTGGAGTGTTGCCGAGAAGAGTGTCGTAGAGTGGCATAGAGTGAAGTACAGTGTTGTAGAGTGAGTTATACAGCAGAGTATGGTAGAGTAGAGTATCGTAGAGTGGAGTGTCAGCGAGTGGAGTGTTCTATAGGAGAGTGGAGAGGACTGTCCTAGAGTGGAGTGTTGTGTCATACAGTGGAGTGGCGTGGCATAGAGAGAAGTGGAGTGGCATGTTGTAGAGTGTTATACAGTGTAGTATAGTGGTGTAGAGTGGAGGGGCATAGAGTGGAGTAGAGTGCCATATAGTAGCATAGAGTGGAGTAGAATGTTGTAGAGTGGAGTTGCATAGAGTGGAGTACAGTGTCATAGAGTGGGGAGACATAGAGTGGAGTAAAATGTCATAGAGTGAGGTGGCATGTCATAAACTAGAGTGGCATGGAGAAGAGAAGAGTGGAGTGACATTACGCAGAGACAAATAAAGTGTCATAAATTGGAGTGAAGTGTCCTACAGTAGAATGGAGTGGAATGGTGTGTTGTAGCTTATTGGAAAGTGTCACACAGCAGAGTACAACAGAGTGGCATAGAGTGTGTAGAGTCGAGTGGCATAGAGTGGCATAAAGTGGATTGGGATAGAGTGGAGTAGTGGAGTAGAGTAGAGTAGTGTGTCATAGAGTAGAGTAGAGTTAAGTGGGGTGCAGTGGTGCAGGGGGAGTTATGTGGAGGGTTATAGAGTAGGGTAGTGTCAAAGAGCGGCATAACATGGAGCAAAGCGTCAAACATAGAGTGGAGAGGTGTACATTGGAGTGGTGGGGAGTGTCATGGCATAGAGTGTCATGTCGTAGAGGGGCATTTCATTGAGTGGAGTGGATTGTTGTAGAATGAAGTGGCGTGTCATAGAGTCAAGTGTTGTGTCATAGAGTGGGGAGGCATGTCGTGGAATGGAAAGATGTGTCGTGGAGTGTCATTTAAATAGATGTAGTAGAAAATGGCTGAACAAATTTAAATGATATTTGGCAGGAATATTGTTTATGGAGTGGAAAGTGTTTTTTGACAATAGATCTAAAGTGTTCAGTAGTTTTAAAGTTATAAGTCCCAAAAACGTTGTGATTTATTTGGGTGGCAGTATAAAGCAGTAATTTTGTGGTATTTCACGTTGATAAAACAGTTTATGATTGGGTATTGAGAGCCCTTACAAAATTACAAAATTAAAAGGCAGCCATTTTCTTTACACCACACTTAGGGCCCGATTCTGATCTCGTTCGGAAAGCAAACCAAACGACTCATGTCCGGAATGCTTTACGTGCGACTCATGTCAGGGAAGTCCGACTGAACAAGTACGATGCATTTGAATGCATCCGGATACGATTTGGTTGGACTCCCATTGACTTCAAAGGGAGCCTGTGTACCAAACGCATACACAAGCTCCCATTGACAAAAGAGGTGGTTGAGAATCTTCTTGCACCCTATGGCGGGCACCCCTTGGTGCCTGCCACACTCTGCTGGTCTGAAAGGTGGGACCCATGGGTACCCCTACGGGCACGAGTCGAATGGCTCCGGGTAAAGGGAGGGCTGCTATGGGCCCCCAAAGATGTAAAGGCTGTCCGTATCGTTCATCGTACTTGCTTGCATGGAAAACCTACTCCATAGAGCTGTACGAATTGGCTCCGGAAGGGCTCTATCTCTCCGGATGCCTTCCGGAAATGATTTGGTCAGCGCTAAGGGTTTCCAGGCATCGTACTTGGTTGTTCGGAATTGGGAACTAGTCGGTAGGAAACAAGGACTCCGGAACGGTTTAGGTAAAACCAAATCCGATTCGGACCCCTTCCGACCGAGATCGGAATCGGGCCCTAAGTCTGCGTTCTGGGTTTTAAGGGAAATATAGTGGAGTGCTGATTTACAAGTGCATAGGAAGGAATGGGCCAGTCTAGCTAAGTATGTAAAACAAGGTTTATTACTTTATATATTTAAAAGAAACTTTACGGAGTACCGTGGTGGTATCTAGTAAGTACAGCGGTACTTACAAAAATGTAAATAAATGAAATATGTTAAAAATGTAAAAATACACTGTTCTGCACTTTTTTTACCCACATAATCCAAAATGCCGACTAAGTATGGTCTAAAAAATATTTTGCCATTACAAAATTAAAAGCCAGCTATATTGTTTAGAAAGGTTCTAAAGCAGATTCAAAATGCAAAGATACAAATTTATTTTTGTATCATGTATATATGTCTGTGTTAGAATCCTATGGCACTTAATGTTTAATCTTTCACGTATTGTTTTTGGAAATGTAACAGTGTCATGACCTTGATGCCATTATTTCAAAGGTCATGACTTCATCGTCCCCTTCATCTCAACTCCAAGGACTTTATACTTCCCGGAAGATACCACTGACCTATTTTCCACCAACCTCCTTGACCTTCTGCACAACATTGATCTTTCCCAGCTCATCACAGACGCCACACACATCACAGGACACACTCTACACACAATCGTCACCTCCTGTAGACACGTCAACCATAACTCCATCTTACCACTCACATGGAGCGACCACTCCTTCGTCCACTTCACAATCTCCACTCCACAAGCCAAAGCACCCTCCAGCTTAAACCTACCCATGTGGAATTGGAACTAACCCTGGGCAATGAACTCCGCTCCGCTGCAGCTCTTTGTAGAATTATTTTGATATTGGATACTATAATATTCACTGCCCACTGGTAATCTCGTCCCAAAATGCTTTGCAGGGCCTTTGATTGGGATTGTATTTTTGCCCATAACTGTGCTTGTGGTGGTCCTAAGAGCATGGGACCACCACCGAATCGTTCAGCAAGATGTGCTCTTTGTTCTCAAGGCATCTGCTTGGTTCTCTCCCTAGGTTAGGGAGAATCCCAAAATCATCACCTCTCTCACTGCTTGCTAAATTTTCATTTTCACTTTTGTGAAATGACTATATGCATTTAAGCATGTAAAGACAGAGATACTTGTTATTTCACCAAAAGTATAAGATGATTCTGTTTTATTAAATGGGAGTCCGACAGAACGGAGCGAAGTTGCAGAATTTACAGAGTTTTTGTTCAACTTTGTGGAATTCCGTGTAATAGTACTCCACCAATTATGCCCACCCTTAATTGGAACAGAATAACAGAAGCTGACTGGTGCAGCGCACTCGAAACAGACCAACCCAATACCACAGACAACCTAGTGGAGGATGTCACCAACTTCAACCTGTGGATCTTGAACTGTGCTGATGCACTCACACCCATCAAAAACACCACAGAATGAACAGACAAGTCACCTGGTACACTGACACACTCTGGAACAACAAAAGATGATGAAAGCAGCTGCTGCAAAGAAAATGGAGATTCAACCACAAAGCGGACACAAGATGTACCAACAATGCTGCACTCAGGCACTACCACCAACTTCCCAACTTTGTGAAGAACATCTCAGCCTGGATGAGGGACAACTGTCTCAAGCTCAACATGGACAAGACGGAAGTCTTCATCTTTGGCAAGCACACCACCCTATAGAATGCCTCCCGGTGGCCATCGGAACTCGTTACCACCCTCACTCCTAAAGACCACACCTGAAACCTCGGCATCACCCTTGACAGCAAACTTTCCATGAAACGTCAAGTCAATGCTATCTCCTCAGCCTGCTTCCACACACTCGGCATGCTCCAAAACATTTTCAAGTGGCTTTCCACTAACACCAAGAAAATGATAACACAGGCCCTCATCACCAGCCGACTGGACTTCGGCAATGCACTTTATGCAGGCACCACCACCGAACTCATGCTGAGACTACAGCTGATACAGAATGCAGCGGCCAGACTGATCCTTAACCCGCCCAAGAGATCCCACATTACCCAGCAACTGAAGGACCTCCACTGGCTCCCTGTCCAGAAGAGATGCCTTTTCAAGACCCTGACCCATGCCTACAAGGCCCTCCATAACCAACGACTCCCTACATGAACCACCGCCTGTACTTTCACCAGCCAAACAGGAACCTCCGCTCAGCACACCTTGCCCTTGCAGAGATACTACACATATGATGCAGCAGCACAGGAGGGTGCTCCTTCTCCCACCTAGCTGCCAAGGCATGGAACGACCTACCTCCACACTGCACCATCGCTGACCGCCTTCAGGAAGGGACTCAAGACCTGTCTGTTAGGATAAGACCAGCAGTAAGCGCCTGGATACCCCCCGGGGTGATAAGCCACGCTCTACAAAAACGTGATTGGTTGACCTTCTGAGAGACACCAAGAGAAAAATCCCTCACTGATCGGATTAATGCTAGAACCTACAACCACAAATAAATCTTTTCCATCATCAAGGAGTTTAATATCCCAGAAGCCACTGCCAACTCCATCCATCCTTCCCAGGACCTCTGCAACAATCTCTCAAACTTGTTTCATAGTAACATTGAAAAGATCTACAACAACTTCAAAAAACAACCCAACCCCAAGGGCATCATCACCAACCTACCCACCACCTACCTGGACACCCACCTAACCAACTAGAGAACACTCACCAAGGAAAACATCACTACATTCATGAAAATCATCCACTCTAGGGCCCCAACAGACCCCTGCCCACATCATATACAACTTAGGAAGTCCTCTGCTCAGCAAATTCCTCACACACATCAACAACTCCTCCAGGGAATCTGCCACCTTCCCTGAAGACTGTAAACACGCCCTCCTCAACAAACCTTTGACCAACCCCAATGAGATGAGCAACTTCCGCCATATCTCCCTTCTTCTGTTCCCACCCAAAGTGATAGAGAAGACAATTAACCAAAAAACTCACCAACCACCTAGAATGCCACATTCTTCTTGACCACTCAAAGTCTGGGTTTTGAAGTAACCATAGCATAGAGACAGCACTTATTGCTGCAATAGGCGAGATCTGAAATCTACTAGACCGAAGAAATACCACCCACTCCATACTGCTGGACCGCTCCGCTGCGTCAGCTCTTCCTGCTTTCATATACCACACATCCTCAGAAAAATGTTCAAATGATTACCGAGGAACACCAGGTGACAGTCCCTCAAGCCCTAGTCACAAGCAGACTACACTACAGGAACACTCTCGGATTCAGTAACCACCTCCTCCACCAGCTTCAGACCATCCTGAATGCTGCAGCAAGACTCACTCTAGACCGCCCACATCACGCTACACCTCAGAGAACTCCTCTGGCTTCCGATGCACAAACGCTGCCAATTCAAACATGCATACAAGGCACTGCACAACATAGGGCCAGCAAGCCTCAACAGCCACATTCAGTCCCACCAAACCACCAGACATCTGTGCTCAGCCTCACTCTCTCTAACACATAGCTCCTGGATCAGCAAAAGCAGAACAGGAGGCCTAGATTTCTCCCACATTGCCCCTAAAACATGGAACAACCTCCTCTACACACCAGGGCTTCCTCCTTCCTTCTAGAATTCCACAAGAGGCTGAAGACCTGGCTCTTCAACTAACTACACAACCCACACACCTACACACCTGCTCCAGCACCTTGAAACTCTTTTGCATGATAAGCAATGCTTTACAAATCCAGCTAACATAGCATAACAAAACATGTGGGAATGTTTCTCTAACAGCATTATGGTAAAAAAGTAATGTGAAGTTGCTTCCTGTGATGTCATCAGTGGCAATCAATTACACTACCCCAGGCATTTTGTTGACTCAAAGCCAATGAGTGTGATAAAGTCTGCACCCCAGATAAACACCCGCAGGTCAAACCAGAAAAAATATACAGCAGGAAAAAGTACTGGTGTCTGTCAAATAGTGTTCTGGGAGGCAATGGCCACAGAGGAGGTCACAAACTTAAACTGTTTGCATTTCCACAGATCCACATCTCTGGAAAAGGTAAGGAAGTGCCTTGAACCATTGAGGTCAAGCTGATGGAATGCTGCATTCAAACCCAATAAGGAGAACCCTTGGTGAGATTAATACATGCTATTTGTTTGCTATGGTGTCATCTATAACGGAGGTGATATTGAATGTCCTCTTTATGGCCTTTTGGAAAGTCTCATGCGTGCATGAATCCTCTGTACTCAAGCTTATTTGTACAGGTTGTTTGTCCTTTGGCCAATACAATCATGTTGGCTACTTTTTGTTTGTTCAGCTCATTCTCAAACTTGGCACAGACATGGAGTGTGGCACCCCTGTTACATAGTGTGATGGGCTGTATTGACTTGCTGATATAGAGTCATCATGTTTTTTGCCTAGAGAGCCCATGATGTTGAGTATCTGTTTGAACTTCCAAATGAGGTTGTCCATTTTACTTGTGCAGGTAGACAAGGTTGTTTCTTCAGGTTTTCTAGAGATACAGCTGAGGAATGAACTGTTTCCAACATCATTAACGGATATTTGTTCCCTTAATAGTTGTCATTATGTGTGAATACCTCACTTAAATGTGCCTTTCAACTGGATGGACTTGGTAGTGATGTTTTTTACTGGTTTGCAGCTTTGGTCATCTGCTATCACATTGTCAGAAGTTCCTTTGTAAATGACTGCTCTCAGTTTCAAATCCTTGATGGTGATTCTGTACTTGGGTTGTGTTGGAAAAGGAATCTTCTACTTGGTGTTCATTTGTATAACTCTGCCATGAGTAACCTAAACCTTGATTTTGTTTTATCCAAGGTAGGTTGCTGATCTAGTGTGTGAGCTGTGGCTTAGGCCTGTCTATAACAAAACCAAGGACCTGTTTCTTGAAATGGATTATTGGCTATGTTCAGTATTGATGACAAACAGTGGCGCTGGCAGTGCACCGATTTTCTAAGGATTAATAGTGCTAAGCAGACGTTCTGCTTCAGAAGGAAGTGTAATCCACTGTCCACACTCATGTAAGGTTCCACTTCACGATGACACCCAGACCTTCGTGCTGCCATTCCATTTGTGTGTTGAATGAGTGTGTACATAATGTAAGGTTGGCTCATACATGACAGTGAGATTGTGTGCATTGTGGATATGTTTCCTGGAACCATTTTGTTTGTCCTTTGATTTAACATGCTTTCCTAAGGCCAGAGGATGGAGACCCAGACACTTGAGTGAGGAAGGGTGGAGGCAGTCCTGCACTTAGAAATTCATCAAGAATCTGTGAGTAAAGGAGTGCTGATTAGATTTTCCTGAGGACTGCAATTTCGTAGACGGTGGGTAAGAAAAATGTGTCAGCTGCTTCCATTATTAAAGGTGAGGACGTTTCTAGGCAGAGCCTGATTTTATTTTCTTTACCTGGTTGCTACATCAGGAAGACTGTTGCCAGCTCTGTACAGAGTTTTCATACTTGGTTGTGCCCATGTTTTAGATAATCCTGCTTGGAGCCAGTAGCCTCCATACCCCGATATGAGAGCCATCACCTTTCTCAATGGCTATGCCTGCACTACAGCCAGAAAATTACATTTGAAAGGGAACCATCTCTAACAGGTTCCAGGCTCTTGACTGTGCATCCACATCCTCTGTCTGGGAAATGTGTATAAAAGTGGGACCAAAGTGCCAAGATGCCGGAGCAACAAAAATAGAGAGTGCTCCATAGAGTACTTGAAGAACAGCTGTGAGACCAGGGCTGGAGTCTACATGACAGTCAGTCAACCATAGGTGTGACAATATCATCTGAAGCCTGTGCAGCTTGCTGGAGAAGCTGAAGGTCTGCCTAAACCATAGCAGCCTTTCTGTCTGATAAGAGAGGGAAGGAGTGTGCCTGGCCCTGCAGGAGGAGAGACAGTCCATTAGGAAAAGCCCAGTCCTGTTCTATATGATTGAGAACAACCAGAAGAAGCTGACTACTAATAGAAGTGTAAGACATGAAAGGTAATCAGGTCTCCTAACTCACCTTAGGAGACGCACTGCAGGAAGAGAACTTGCAACTCAAGTATGCCATGTGGTGTTGAGCCTAACTGCAGTGTACCAAGAGGGAAGAGTGCTGCCACCACTCACCATGCAACATGTTGAAGAGGATCACCTACGTCTTGAAAAAGGTAGCCTACCCCATCAGTCCAGAGGCTGCAATTACCTAACATCTGATAATCAGGCTAGCAGCCCTGTGCACCTGAGTTGTGCCAATGAGGAGTGAGGCAGTTCCATACCACTTCAGATGACACCAGGGGCTTGAAACAGACAAGAGGGCTGACAAGCGTTACCACAGTAATTAACATGGGCCAGAAAGACAGACATTGAGACTGTACCTTGAACTGTAAAGAATAACCTGCCTTAGAGGCATAGCTATACCAATTTAACTCTTTTTAACTCAAGGTTACACAAACTCACCTATGGGTTGATACCACATGGGTTTACTTAGTGAACTCATACCTGTGCTATATATGCCTAGACCCTGTCATTTACTTGACAGATTCCAGATCTGCAAGAGCGCCACAGGAATGGGAAATCAGAGAGAGTAGGGTGGTGGAACACACTTAGCGATAACCCGAAGTCGGGTGATCTGAACCCTGTATTTACTTCAATAACATGTGTTTCTTTTCATTTTGCTGTGACATTAAACTACTTCTCTTTCTTAAAGTGAAGATCTGGGCTGGACAGGAAAATTCTGAGGCTGTTGGTTGATTGTTGAATTCCAAGTCACTTGCCCCCCCCCCACCATGGCTGCCTGAGAAGCGTTTAACTTTTTGCTGCCCTCATACTCAAGTGTGGAAGGGTTTTACTAGGCTTAGTTTCCAAAACCACAGGAGGACGTAACTTAGAATACCAGAGACAAAAAAACCCAACTGCAAGGATTGTGGCCCAGTATCCCCTGTGGGCCCAAAACAGGGTATGACAAGAATTGTTAGAAAAATTTCTCAGAAATTAATTAAGCTATTTGCTCAGTAAAAACATTGCAAACATTTGACCGTCAATGAGACGATATTGCCACTGTGGAAGAGGTATTGGAGATGCTTTGTCCCGTGTGACAAATGCACCAATGATAGAACTATTGGATTTACTTCTCGATCTTTTCCTCCAACTGAGGAATAATATTCCGTTATCGAATTAGAGATGCGTGCATGTATTTAGGGAATGGAATATTTCCAACAATGTATCTGGGGAAAGGAATTATTACTTAAAAGTATTGCCAACACACGGTTTTGCTAGAGCTAGTATAGCTAGGTTTTCAATGAGACTTCTTGACTACACATGCAGAATATCTTGTTTCTGATACTAAAAATGGTATTGCTGACTGTCACAGCTACAAACGCCAGTTGAAGACATGGAAGTCAAAGTGGGAGATAACTGTTGCCTTGCTCATGTTTGTAGTGTAGGTGGTGGTGCTAATTCTAAGACTGAGTGAATGGAGTCTTAAAGGATGATGATATTTTTAGGAGAATTTATTGTGAGAGGATGACAGAATAAATCTGACTGAAAGAATATGATAAGAAGTTTGGGAAGTAAGGAATGAGATTTCTGAACTTAATTTGTTCATTTTGAGAGGTGATAAAATAATTCATCAACTCTCTATCTGAAGACCCTTCCACAATCGCCACCTGTGCATGATCAGCGTCGCCGACTGGATGCAAAACAACTGCCTCAAACTCAACATGGACAAGACTGAAGTATTGATCCTTGGGAACAACGCCTTGCCTTGGAACAACTCCTGGTGGCCTGCTGAACTGGGACCTTCCCCCACGCCCACGGACCACACCCGAAAAATCTGCATCATGTTCTACAACAAACTCAACGCAGTCTCCTCTGCCTGTTTCCTCATACTGCGCATGCTCTGAAAAACCTTCAAATGGCTCCCAATCTCCACCAGACACACCGTCACTCAAGTCTTTGTCACCAGCCACTTGCATAATGGCAATGCACTGTATGCAGGAATTACAACACACCTCCTGAAGAGACTGCAGACCATACAGAACTTAGCAGCCAGATTCATCCTCAACCTCCACAGATGGAACCACATTACCGTTTACCTGAAGAAACTCCACTGGCTCCCCATCCATGAGAAATATCAATTGAAGATTATGTCTCATGCCTACAAAGCCCTGCTCAACCAAGGACCAAAATACATTAACCATCACCTGAGATTCCACTAACCCTCTGGACTCTGCCTCCCTCTCCCTTGCTCACACCCCCTACATCTGCCAAAGCAACAGTGGAGGACGCTCCTCCTCCTACCTCACCACTAAGTCCTGGAACAGACTCCCCCTCCATCTCCGGAGCTCACCCTCTCTTTAGGAGTTCAGCAGGGGACTCAAAACCTGGCTAGTCAACTAATTACATCCTAGCAGCCTAGAGCTCAGGCCCTGGATACCCTCAGAAAGAAGAGATTTAAATGAACTTATTGTTGGCAAGGTGCGAATAATGAGATTTGAATCATGGCGCAGGAGAATTTAACATGTTAAAGGTATGACCATTCACAGAAAATTTTAAAAAGATCATTGTGTCCTATCAAATGCCCCAGTGTGACATAGGAGAAGGTAGCTTTAGACATGGCTGGCCAATACATTTGCATTTGTATAAAAAAATTATGAAGAGTGGAAATGTACCCAAGGGAATTGTAGTGGTTTATTGTAATTTTGCCAGATTGAATGATGGCAAGGTGGGGCATTTTAGTAAGCTGGTATGTGCAAGGGCTCCTGTGAGAAGAAAGATGTTATGTAAAATATGCACTAGGACTCTTTGGAAGTTTGTAGCCATAGATTTTTGGATTTTGGTCATTTTTATGACAGTGTTGTAGCATAGGTATATAAGGGTGTTGCATCAGGCAATGGTCGATATGACACATCAAACAATTGCTTAAGGGAGCACAGTACAGTGAAAGATGAAGTGAACACGGATAACTGTGTGACTGAAGAAATAGCTGGTGAGTGTGTTTTGGAAGAGGGAACAAGCAGATTAACAATTATCAGTAAATGAGAGATTAAGCCTTCATTGAACTGCAAGGCCTACATAGTTGTTTCATTAAAAACAAAGATTTCCAACAAGCTCCTTGTGAATATCATAACTGGAATGATGCATATTCCTGAGAACGGATCCACAAGTCATTATCTTGCAGGTTCAAAATAATGCAATACACCACAATTTCTAAAAGAACACAAACACTAGTACCTTAACCCTCTGATGGGTCCGCCTAAACATCACAAAAGAGATGGCCCAGGCCAACAAGCATTAAGGGAGAAATGGGTATAGGTCGGAGGAATATTTCTATGACAATGGATAGTTTAAGCCAGTTGCAAGTCCTTGTTGAAGAATATAATATCCCCACAGTATAGTTCTTGGTATGTGCATCAAATGCTACAAGATTCCAATGGATTTGGGTGAAAGAGAGATTGAACCACCCACTCAGAGGGGTCTATAACAATATACACATTAGGCCAGGAAGGAAAACAGTTTTCATACTTTACTTACTTACTTACTGCCCATTATGCCGACTGGCATGTAGGGCAACATTGAAGGACCTCCACTTCTGTCAGTCTTGGGCACTTTTCTGTACTGTTCTCTAGCTGTGGCTCAGGGTCTTCATTTCTGTTTCCACAGTTCACCTCAAGAGTTATTTGGTCTGCATCTCCTTTGCTTGTCTTCTGGGGTCCAGTGGAGAGCTGTTCTTGTGTTGGAGTTTTATTCTCTTCTGCCATCTCCATCTTTTTCTCATAATGATAGTGTCCGTGCTCTCCTGCTTGCTCTTGTGAACAGTTCCTGGTTGGAGAAGGTATGCATCCAGAAAATGCACAAGATTCTTCTTAGGTTCCTGGTGTGAAAGGCTGACAGTTGGTGAGGTTGCTTTTCGTCAGCCACCAGTATTCTGATCCATACAAGAGTATTAACAAAACGCAGCTCTGTCAAAGCCTCAGTTTGGTGTTGGTGCTGTACTGAGATGACCTCCACACAATGTTCAGCATCCTGAAGGCATTCCCGGCCTTGTGAAGTCTGCTCTTGATGTCACTGCCTGCCCCCTCCATCTTGTCTTAGAGCACTTTCTAGGTAGGTGAACTGTCCATCCAACTTGATTGGTGAAGGGTTTGGGGTGTTGAGTGGCATGACTTTAGATTTATTCATGTTGATCTGCAGGCCAACTTGATGTACCTAGATGTATCATCCATATGCTGGTGATAGAACAAATTCCCTCATTTTTACAAACGAAATGCATTTAACTCAAAAGTGCTCATCTCTATGCTTATTAGTACACGCACACTAGATGCAAATCTGTAGTAACTAATCATATATAGACTTTGAACGCACACACATGAAATAATGTAATGCACCAACTTAAATTAGCCTAACTACTGATTCCATATCAAATGTTGACTTTACACATTAGAGTTACAAGCCTGTTCTCGCATTAAACTGTTGTCTTGCACGAGATGTTTTTCTCTTTCACTGCAGATGCTGTATTTTTTCAGAAGCCTTCTTTCTGGTAGTGAATAGGCATTTGTTAGGTATTAGACAACTGATAGTGAGGTTCTCACCATGAGAAGAGGAGATGGCAGGAAATGCAATGCATTGGAAGAACTGTCTGAACCACAAGGACTCAATTCTGTGCTCCATTTTGAAGACGTGAGAAACTAGGGAGTTTACCTGCTCCCAGTGTTTGGTGAGGATTGATTGGTTGGTGGGAATGGGAAATGCAAGATTTATTGCAAATTATGTTTGGTAAAATTATATCAGTGTGGGTTTTTTAGCTTATTTGGGACTGAATAGGAGGGAACTCATCTGAGCCCTTCCCTTTTTCACTTAGAGACTAGGTATGCCTGATGATTTATAGCTGAGAATACTTTCCAGCTTGCAAAGTTTCCATTGCTCAAGTGCTAAAGCTTCGTGTCTAATTATTTAGGTTTCTGAAACTGTCACCTTACCTTTTTGTTCGAAAAAATTGCCTTTCTGCCTAAAACTAATATTAATTTAGATTAGGGATTTCCTTTTGTAACATACTTCCTGTATTTTCTGTGTAATTCTTACTAATGGTGTTTTTTATCTTGTTTTGAAATACAGACTAATGGATTATTTGAATCTGTAACGATTATGATTAGAAATTAATATTTATTGCATGAATAAATCAATTTGAATTGATCTGTTAATAAAAACCTTTAACTCACACCAACTCTCTTAATTGATTCTTGTGAAATATTATGGTGTTTAATGTAATGATTGCTCCTTATAATCTTGCAAAAAAACTTTGGGTGAAAATGGACACGGTCCTTTCATTTAAACTCCAGGTTAAGTCAACTACTGGTGTCTACTATTCTCTATTGAAATCCTTGAGGAAAACTTTAAAATTCTTGCTGGAGGATTCTCTGAAAGACATTGTCCAGCCTCTGATTACATCAAAATTGGACTATGCCAATGTCCTTTTTCTTGGGGCACCACAGGAGAATGCAGCTACTCATCTTGAATTGAACATTCCCAAGTGAAAATCAATTCGGAAAGGTCTGAAGCACTACATTGGCTACCATTAGGTAAAGTATAAATTTTAAAACTCTCATGTTCACATATAGATCTGTATATCAGATGGGGCCAGTCTATATCCAGGACAAAATAAAAAAGTACTGACCCTAAGGGCCCTTCGTTCTGCAAGCCAAAACCTTTTGTACATTGTAAAGGTGCATAACGAGAGAGCTGGTGATAGATCTTACTCATTTCTGGCTCCTAGTCTGTGGAATTTACTTTAAGAACTTCTTTGTTGTGTTTCCTTAGACTTATAAGGCTCATTTGAAGACACACTTTTTTAAAGAAGTATAATCAGACCTCCCATCACTCAGATAGCCTGCTGCTCAGTTTTGGGATTCAGGACCCTGCTTCGCTATATCAACTCAGCTGTGGGATGCTCTGTCTGAAGCAGCTGTAGAACTTCATAAGCTTGTTTCATTCATTCATTCATTCATCATCTCTCCTTGTCAACTAACAAAGGTCCATACAACCAATGGCGGAGGTTATTTAATGATTATACTCAGAGATTAAGGTACAAAAATCTCTGCTCCTGCACTGGTGGGTGTGAGAGAGCAAGGATAAGTAATCAGCACAGCGAAGGTCCTCTAGTGTAGAAAATAAGGTCCATCTAATGCCTCTAGCTTGGTCTTATCATGTGCCTCGCATCACCCAGTCGATGACTAAATTGAAGAGAAACGCTGATATTGAGCATCCCTGTCTCACACCGGTCTTGACTTAGAAACTATACTCTCTATCTCTCACCTTGCAGGTAAAATTATCATAGAAGCTCTTGATGTGGAGAACTATCTATTGTGCTATGTTTTGTGAGATAAGGGATGACAAGGTCCTGATCCCTTACTGGCCGTATATTGAGCAAAACTTCTCGTTATAATACTTGCCCCTGACAGGGGGAAACCCCTAACCCCCTAATATAGACAAGGTTCAAGATGGTTGTCAGGGCAAGATTGGTTTCTCATACTCCTTTAGGAACAAATTCCAATCGGACCATGGTTCATTTTGTTGGTTGTTTATAAAGGTGTTGTCACTCTATCCGTGAGAGTGAGTGAAAAAAACAAACTGACAGCCAACACGTGTTTCACCCCTTTACACGGCCATCCGGCATGGGGCTTCCTCAGGACTGTACATATAATCATGGTGTACAAAAAGGAGGGGGGTGTATCCCCGTGACAGAGACGAAGGAGCATAGTGAAATAGGAGGTAAAGAAGAAAAAAGGAAAGAAAGAAAAGAAATCCGGGGAAGATGAATTAGGAGGTGAATTGTCAGTTTTTAAGCACTAAGAAGAAGGGGAGAAGAGAGAGAGGGAAGGGAACACAACGAACAGCTTACGGTAATTTAAACAACAATATAGAGCAATTGAGCACAATAGTTTGAGAGAGAAAACAACGCGAGAGGCAGAAAACGAAAAAGGAAGACATGGAAAACAATGGGGGAATATGGAAAAGTGGAAAAAGAGAAGGGAGGCAGAAAGCATATGGGGCAAATGGCATTTGTATCAAATTATTACACAACCAGGCAATTCAAATGAAGGTGAATCTTCAGGAGATATATGTCATTATACAAGTACATCAAACGGAGTGAGCACATATGAAAATAGGTATTTGCAAGACGTGCAAAAGGAAAACACATGAATCCGTGCATGGTTATGTAGGTGGATGGGCGAAGCGACAGCATTAGTGGTATAAAGTATTGGGGTATCATGTTGGGTGACAAACATTGTTGGCACAGTACGCAGAGGCAAAAGAAGGTAAGTGGGTCAGAATACAGCGATCATAACAGAAGTCCAGTTCAATATACAATAGTGTGACATTCATCAATTCGAATGATTTATGATTGCATATAAAAAGTCCCAGAGTTCAGGATGCGAGTATTGGAAAGGCATAATCGAAAAGAAGCATTGTAAAAAGAGCGACAGAAACAAAGTATTTAAATCAAGCGTGTGACAAAAATAAATAAGGTGGGCAGCGATATAATTACATATGTCGTTTTTGCGTTGCCGGGTCGGACCAGATCCAAGGATGTGCATGAAAATAGTGTAGAGGAGGCGAAACTCGTTAGTCTGGGGAAAGCAGGGTCAAGATATAAGTACAACAGAGGGGAGTCCTCCAGTGAAAAAATGCGAGAATCACTCCCGGTGCTCACTATTCACGTTTGGACAGTGTACAATTAAATTTTATGAGTGATTAGGAAAACTCTTGCAGCGAGATCTAAAGTGTCTGACTCATGCAGAGGCGCAGATAAAAGTTATCGGGGAAGCAAGGTATTGTGCGGTGGGTGTGCTCACTAGTGTTGGGGGGCACACCGATATCTGGTGGTAGCGATCATGCGTTTGGTGTACTCGCTAGTACTGGAGGCACATAGTTGTGTCGGACAGTGACACAAATACGTCTGGAGTAAAGCGTATCATATCTTACTGTTTTATTAAAGGTATTGATTCAAAAGAGTCGCCTGTGTTGATGAGGTTCCTGATAATTCTAAAGGAAGAATTGTAAAAGGGTTGCAGATGGCCTAGGGCAAGAGGGATTGTAATAAGTGGATCTAGGTGGGGGGGCCGAGGGGGTATGCGGCCGCTTACCTCTAAATATCAGGCGTAATGCCGGTTCAGTTATTCTCAGTCAGTGGATGTGGATAGCCCGCGTGAAAGGTGTGGCGGCCATTATAAAGGTGGAAGGTGTATTGCTTGTGGGTCATGGCATGGATGGGCTGTCCAGGGTGCTATTCTTGGCGCCATGTTGGAATGGTCAAATTAAATTATTCAATAGCGGAATTTGAATGGAGGACAATAAACCGCTTATAGTCAAGGTGTTGGAGGAAAACACCTGGTCGTAGCGATCATGTGGATGATGCTGGGAAAGTGCACTAGCGGAGGGTGGGAGTAAGAGGAAAAGGGAAACAACCTCAGGACGAGATCCTGCGGCAAATAACTATATTGAAAGTAGCGCGATAGATTTTCTGCAGGTCTTGGTTGCCAAGTGTGTGACTACCCGCAGGGCAAAGGTTTCATGTGGTGAGCCAAGTAAAACTTTTACTTGAGCATTAGAGGACATGTGTGGAGTTTAATTTTTGGAGCAATGACGTTGCTAAGCTAATAAGATATGTAACAGGGAGACGTTATGCTAAACATGAGATTGGGTAATGACGTGAATACGGTTATATGGACGTTTGTCGGTGACAGAGTTTGACATCTCAACCCTGCTGGGACCATCTAGATTTTGTAAGCCAGCACTCTAAGTGAAAAGCAGGATCTCTTAAAGGTGGGTGAGGGGGGGTGTCTAGGGACGGAGGAGTGGTGTAGTTTAATATGGGCAGCGGTGGGCATGTCTGGGTAGTTGTACCAGTGGTGGATTTGCAGGCATGGGAAGAAGACCTAGCAGGGTGCAAGAGGGAGAGAGACATGTGGGATGTAATTAACACAGTACAATCCCCCCCAAAAGTCCTGTAGTTTCAGTTCTATCTTATATTATTCCGCTCCCAGCCATACATGCATTTCTGCATCTTTATTTAGACCCAGTGCCACTGTCTTGAATTTCAGGATAAGTTCACTTTCTCGTCTCCTGAGTTTCAGTTCACGATCTCCCCCTCTTCTGGCTGGATGGACAATTTCCAGGCCAAAGAAAATGAAGTCTTTCTTGTGTGGGTGCATGTAGTGGAAATGTTCTGTAAGTGGGTGGCCGGTGTTGTGCTTGTGTATGTTTCAGTAGTGTTCTTGAATCCGGGTGTGTAGTGGTTGTATCGTGCTCCCAACGTACGGAAGGTTACAGGGGCAGATGATTACATAGATAGTGAATTTGCTGTTGAAATCAATCCATTCTTTGATGGTAAATTATTTTCCTTGTGTCAGTGGTACCTGCGTCGTTTTACTTCTGCTCAGTTTGCAAATACTGCAGTTTTTAAGGGGTGAAACCCCGGTGGTCTGTCTAGGAATTTCCTTTTGTCCTCATATTCAGATTTGCACAGAAGGCTCTTTAGGTTGGGCGCTCATCTGAAAGTCATTTCTGGGTAGGTTTTCAGATGATCAGTTAAGCTGGGTGTTTGTTGTAAAAGATGCCAGTGGCGTTTCACAGTTTGTCTTATTTGGTGGTGGCCATTATGGTAGTCAGTAATAAAACGGATCATGGTGTTGCTCTCTCTTTGCCGTTTGGGTTGGAACGTTTTCTTACGTTCCATTTGAGCCACTGAGGTGAGGGTGTTAGTGAGTGTGATAGAGATCAGGGTGTGTACAATATTCCCACTACCACAAATAAAGTAATCTCACAGTTACACGCACATGCATACATCATACGCTAGGGCCCATTTCACTAACATACGCTCAAATACTCTACCACCAATAAACCTGTGGAAGGAAACACTCCTAAACACCCTGCATCTATACCGAGGTCGATAAGACCTGGTTTTTGTGACTGTCCCTAAGCATAATCTATACAATATATACAACAATAATCCATAACGCAAACCCAATAATTGACAAGAAAGAATATCCAACACCATGTTTAAAATTATATTGCTTTATCTAAAATTAGTCAAAGAAAATCAATTAGAGTAAATGATTTCTCATAGTTACCTATTCTAGCTAAATGTCAGAACGGGTCAGGACAAGTCTCTCGGTAAATGTCTCTCAAGACGAAGTCCCTTCAGCATCAATCCTCAGCAACGCAGATTCGGTACGCGGCAAAGGCAAAATGGCAAGTGGCAAAGACCCTTTCTAGGCTAACATCTCTTATAGTTTCTAAACAATAGAAAGATACATTGGGAACATAGAAAAAACTATAATGTCCGCCGGACTTGCTGAGCAGAGCGAGAAGGAAAGGATGTAACATCGCTACATTTGAGAATCTCCGCTCAGGAAAAGTACACATAACGAAGACTACGGAACAGGAACCAAGAGAATAAAACATGTATCATATTAATCCTGCTTCTCCTCGGCTATCGAACCACAGTTCAGAGCTTCTCTCTAAGGCTCCTTTGTTTCCCAAGGCTGTCAAGGACACCTTCATTTCACTTGGAGACTTCCCAAAAACTGCTGCTGTCCTCATGGAAAGTTTTTCAAGCAAGGACCATGGCCAGTTAGCTTCAGGACCATTTCCAGCAGGGGTCTCCCACGTCACAGTTTTCATATTTAAATCACAGCCAGGCTCACAATTCGGCCATCTTTTCTTAGGCCAACATAGGCCTCAATAGACCATCTTAATTAAAAGAGACAAAACAACGTTACCACAGCATAGTGATTAAACAGTGTTAACCCCACTAATACCCTTATGTGTATGCATTCATCTAGCACTTGCAACATAGAAAAGCATTAATTCGGAAAGCGTTTTGTGCTCAAAAATAAACAGCACATAGCAACGTTTAAACATGAAAACACGCACATTATTTTTTAAACAGCACATTTATGCACACCCACGTGTAACTCTCTCTTCTCTTGTTAGGACAAACGGATTGATTAATATAAACACACTTACACAAGACAAATAATTAATTATTAATTATTAATAAATTAGTACAACGAATAGACATGCCAGAGCTTCAAAAGCCCCAGAATTTTCAAACTGAAAACTCTGCTCCAGCAAGTGTGTTGTGGTCATATCCTCATTGACTTAATCTTGATACAATTTCTTGTCCTTTTTCCTTGAATACTTGGTCTTTGCTACAGTTTCTGCGTGTTCTCAACAGTTCTCCCTTCAGGATGTTCCTTACAATATGGCGTGGATGACAACTGTCAGCTCTCAGTCTAGAGTTGGCTGCTGTTTCTTTTCTGTAGAGTTTGCTATGTAAGGTATTGTCCTTAACATGGAGTGTGACATCCAGAAAATTGATCTCCTTCTGTGAGTATGTATATGTGATTTTTATCCCCCAGAGATTTCTGTCCAGGCTTTTCAAGAGTCTTTGGAGTAATGTCTTGTCTCCTTACCAAATGCAGAGAATATCGCCAATATATCATCTAACCTTGGGCGTAGTGCTCCGCCCGCGGAGTGCGTGTAGTGTTGCCTACTTCGTGATCCGCGAAGTAGGCGTAGTAGGCAGGCTACGCACACGCCATGGCGGAGCAGTGTTGCCCGCCACCCGCCTCCCTCTCGCCTTCTTTTAAATGCCCTTACAATCTTTAAAAGCGTTTGAAAAGTAATTAAAATGACTTACCTGAGCTGCGGCGTCCCGGGATCCCTCTTCCTGCTTTATCGCCTACTTCTTCCTCACAAATGTGCATCGTGCTCAATTGCTCTATAATGTTGTCTAAATTACTGTACGCTGTTCGTTGAGTAGCCTTCCCTCTCCCACCCCCTCCTTCTTAGCGCTTAAAAACTAACAATTCACCACCTAATTCAACTTCTCCTAATATCTTTTCTTTCTTTCCTTTTTTCTTCTTTACATCCTATCTTACTATCCTCCTTCCTCTCTGTCACCCCCCCCTTTTTGTTCACCATGATTGTATGTACAGCACTGAGGAAGCCCCAGGCCGGATGGCCGTGTAAAGGGGTGAAACACGTGTTGGCTGTCAGTTAGTTTTTTTCACTCACTCTCACGGATAGTGACAACACCTTTATAAACAATCAACAAAATGAACCATGGTCTGATTGGAATTTTTTCCTAAAGGAGTAGGAGAAACCAATCTTGTCTTGACAACCATCTTGAACTTTTTATCTATTGTGGTATGCCATAGGTTGTCAACATACAACAGAGACTGTCACGGTGGATAAAGTCAAAGGCTTTCTGAAAATCAATTAAGTTTGTATTTGTTTCTGCCACTCTGTGCGCTGCTCTATAATGTTGCATAGAGTAAGGATCTGATCAACACACCCTCTGCACTTGCAGAACCCAGCCTTTCCCTTTCTTAACATCAGAAATGCACTGTATAATTGTTTTCACCAGAAGGGTGATTACACACCACGTATTACAGTTGGTTAACGCTCCTTGACAATGATGCCTTGGTTCCAGTCTTCTGGTATTTTCTTTCCCTCCCAAATCAATGGAAACAGTAGTTTGAGGATCTTGGTTGATGTTTCAATGGGCTGGAATGAATATTTTCGTATTCAGGTTGTCTTGGATAGGAGCTTTATCAATCTTGAGAGATCTGATAGCAAATTATAGCATGCACAGCTACTCCACGAAGTATCCTGGCGTGAGCAGTGAGATCAGAATAAGAAAGAAGCTTAGTTTGGACAAAGAGCCAAGTTTTATGATTTTTCTTAAACAGTGCCACATCACTCATCATCCGCAGCGCCAGAGGGAGCTGATTCAAAGTGGTTGCACCCAGTTACGCTAGAGACCTTCCGCCTGCTTTTACCCGCTGAATCCTAGGGATCTCTGCCAAAACTTTGATGGCGGATGTCAACTGTGTTGTGGGGTTCTGAAAGCCAAATCTGCCTCTAAGGTCAGAGGGGCCTGATTGATAAAAGGTGTCATGTACTAATACCAGAGCTCTTTCCTTGATGGACAGCCAATGGAATGTACGCAAATTTGGGGAAATCCGTGTTCTCATAGGAACATTTAGCAGGAGACGGGCCGCTGCATTCTAGATCACTTGGAGTTTGTCCATCAGGTACTCGGGTAAGCCAAAATATAGTGCACTAACATAATCTATTCTAGATGTTATCAGCACCTGAATTACCATATTCTTCACTGAAAAGGATAAGAATGGCAAACAATTCCTTGGGGACCTCATAATCCCAAAACAAGTGCCTGTCAACCCTTTTACTTGAGACCCAAAGGACAGCCTGTTATCAAAATTAATTTCCCAGATTTTAACAGCGTCACTCTGGGACCCATGGGGAGAAGCATCATGTGGCCAAAAGGTTTGCCAAAAATCTGGTGGAATCTTCCCAAAGAAGAGGATTTCTGTTTTCTTTTCATTACATTTGAGTTGTGCCATAGCCAACAAGTGAAAAACAGCAGTCAGGCAAGTTTTAATCTGTCCACCCTTCAACTCAGCTCCCTTATCCCAGGAGAAAAGCAGTTGTGTATCATCAGCATAGGAGATCACTTTAGATCCCAAATCTTCTGCTAGTTGAGCCAGAGGGGTGCGATATAAATTAAAAAGGGTGGGGCTCAGGTCAGAGCCCTGAGGAACTCCCACCAGTATTTCACATGGATTGGCAGAGCATGGAGAATTCCAGACTTCTTAGCTCCTCTTAGCTAGAAATTATGTTATCCAATCCAAAGCCTGCCCTGTTACTCCAATGGCCTTGAGACGGTCCAGCAGCATTGAATGGAGGACTGTATCAAATGCTGCTGATAGGTCGAGCATGATTAATACAGCCACTCACCCAGCATCCAGAGTACCTCTAATATATTCAGATACTTCCACCATAGCCGTCTCCATACTATATCGGGCTCTAAAGCCTAACGGGCTAGAGTGAAGCAAATTGTTTGGTTCCAATAAGCTGGAGAGCTGTTTATTCACATGTTTCTCTAACATTTTAGATAGAGCAGGCAATAGGGAGAGCAGCCTATAGTTAGCAGGGATAGCTGGATCTGCTCCAGGCGATTTTATCAGCGGCAGAATCTTTGCCTGCTTCCACACACTGGGAACTTTGGATGTCCTTATTGTTGTATTTAAAATCAAATTGGCTACAGGATTAATAATGTCAGCCCCTGATGTCAGTAATTTAAGGGACATGGATTTGCAGGAGAACCAGATTAAACAGCCTTCAAAGCCTGCAGAGAACAATCCAGAGAAATGGTCTCTAAGGCGCTCAACTTTGCCTTAGAGAGCAGAATCATTCTGGCTTGCTGTTTTATCCAAGAATCTTCAACTGGTCTTAAGCCCGCTGACAGACTGGCTTGAATACTTAAAAACCTTTATATTAAAAAAACTTGCAAGCTGTTCACACCATCCTGCCGAGACTGGATGAGGACTAACACATGCGGATGGGGCCATAAAACTCTTCACAATTGAGAAGATCTCTCTCGACCTGTTCCCTGCATTTGCAATCCTCTCTTCGTAATAGGCTTGTTTAGCTTTAGCTATTGGGGCCATATATTCCTTCAATGCTAGGTTATAGGCCTCTTTATCCAGTGAATTATATTCCTTTCTCCATTTCCATTCCTGCACCTTACATCATTTTTTACATGTTTTAAGAGTACCAGAAAACCATGGACTAGAAGGCATCTTCTGTTTACTATGCACTGAAAATCCACTGACAACTCTTCTCTTGCATTTCTATTCCAAATATCATACCTTATGACATTTTCCTCCACTAAGCCTCACAAGGCCGGGGTATGCTGTTCAAGAACACCCAAAAACTCCACTGTTTTTATTTTGTTAAAGGCTTTTCCCTTAATGGTCATCCCCTCCGGAGCTGTTTCTAATTTTATTGGGAGCTGCCAAACAAATATAATTAACAAGTGGTTTGACCAAATCAAGGGCTGCGGGTCCTTCATTAGTATAACAACATTGGAGCATACTTGATCCAGTATATGACCACCCTGGTGGGTAAGGTGTACAACAAATTGATTTAGGCCAAGGTACAGGGCCGGACTGGCTACCGGGCGTTTTGGTGTGCTGCCAAGCTGGGGGCTGATTTCGTTGACGGGGACCTGCGTGTGCTTATAACCATTCATTTTGCTTTGTTTATTCAGGAGCACACGCAGGTCCCCATCAACGAAATCAGCCCCCACCGTAGTGAAATCAGCCCCCAGCTCGGCAGCACACCAAAACGCCAAGGTAGCCTGTCCGGCCCTGTCACAGTAGTCCATAGTTTCTTTAAACTCTAAGGCCTCTGTATCAGCCAATTTGTCTAAGTGCAAATTAAAATCATAAAATGTGAGTATTTTAGTGCTTAGTGAGTAATTGCTTTATCTGAAGAATTAAAAAAGGAGCCATCTGTTTCTGTTGGCTGTAGATTAAGACTCCAGCCACTGAGTGCTGGTGCGATAAAGCAATGCAAAGTCCAAGGCTTCTGCACCCAGCAAATCTTTCACCTCTAGGCTTTGGCAACTCCAGTTCTCTCTAAGGATCAGGGCCAAGCCACCTCCCCAACCCTACCTGTTGTACTTTCTTGTAAATTTTAAAGGCATTAGGGATGGCACTAGCAATGGAGGCATAGGAGGCATCAGATAGCCAAGATTCAGTTATGTATAACAAGTCCAAGCTGCCCACCACGAGAAGAACATAGATGTTATTAGCATGTTTTTACATAGATTGTGCATTAATCAGTGCTGCATGAACTACAGTAGCACCTTTCCTAATTGGCCCATCCAGGGAACTGATGTTGCTCTCTGCTCTTAACAGGAAGGTGGAGGTCACAGTCTAAGCAGCTCACAGTCAACCTGAATGAAGGATCGAGTGGCCGCATTTGACATTTGGTAGCTGGAGCAAAGCTCTGCAGTACCTAATGTACTTCTTACCATTGGGATGCTCACGAGCAGCATGGCTGGTGCTGGACGCTTCCAGGACACTGACGGGCACAGATAGGCTGGCCTTTGGCTTGCATCCGTACAGCATGCCTGCTTTTAAACATGAACCCCAGAGATGACTAGAGAACGCACTGACCAAAAAATTGTGTCTCTAGCTGTCCGACCCGGAAAAGGCTCCTTTTTGTCCCCTCTTAGGTAGACACAAGCTTCCACCTTTCCCTGTGTCCAAAGTTATTAGCAGCAACACAGATATTTACAAACGCATTAATTAAAAAACAAATAATGCTAAAACCATTTTTAAAATCAGCTACGTGAAAAAGGCAAAAAAGCAGTGCCGTTCACAGACCGATCTACTACTGTTGCATCCGCACAGCATGTCTGCTTTTGAACATGAGCCCCGGCGAAGACTAGAGCACCTACTGACCAAACAAATGGCAGTGACAATTTCTTTTTTCTGTCTCTGCTTCTGGAATGTCCACTTCACTTGTTGGCACTGGTCTGTACAAGACTTCATTGATGTGTTCGGTCCATGGTGTTTCCTGCTCTTTCTCTGTTCTGTGCAGTTTGCCTTGGTTGTCCATGATAGGGGTGTTGCATGTAGCTCATGATCTTGAAGAACTTCTACTCTACTGGCTGCCTTCTCTGCTTGGCTGGTAAGGTTATGTATGTGCATCCGCTTGTCTGCTCTTGTCATTATTTTGATTGCTTTGTTTGCTTCTATGTACTGTTGCTTGTACTTGTGCTGCAGCCTCTCAGATTTGACTTCCATGAGCTTCATTTTTGCTGCCTCTTGTCTTTACTATTTTTCTATGTGTCTTGTCTTGTACATACAATACTTTCCTCTTCCTTGGCTTGGTCCCCAGGCATGTTTCACTGCTCTTCACATATATTGAAGAGAACTATTCCCATTTCTTGTTGACTGAGTCTGCAGTTGGCTCAGACTGATTTCCATGTCTGCCAGGAGTTTCAACCTGTTTTTGATTTGTAATCCAAATGCCTTCTCAATCTTGGGGTCCTGTAATTTGCCAAATCGTAATGCTGTCATCCTGCTTGTTAGACCTGGCATCTTTGGCGTGTTTTTCCCCTGTCTTTTTGCTTATGACCTACTGTTTTTTATGGTGCGCTGCATTTTGTTTTTGCTTTTACCACTGCTGATCAGTGCTAAAATGCATGTATTCCATTCATAAATTGTGGTTATCCATGATTGGCAAATTTTATTTACTAGTAAGACCCTAGTAAAGGGCACTGTGTGTGCCTAGAGCCTGTGAATCAAATGCTACTATTGGGCCTAAAGTGCTGGTTGTGCCACCCACATCAGTAGCCCTGTAAACTTGTCTCTGACCTGCCATTGTCGTGTCTGTGAGTGTAGTTTTAAACTGCCATGTCAACCTGGTAAGTGCACCCATTTGCCAGGCCCGAACCTTCCCTTTTCCTACATGTAAGGCACCCCTAAGGCAGGCCCAAAGTAGACCCAGGGCAGGGTGCAGTGCATGTGAAAGGTAGGGAATGTAATGGTGTGTTTTACATGCCCTGAATGTGAAATACTGCCAATTTCATATTTCACTATTGCAAGGACTAGCCTTCCCATAGGTTATCATTGAAGCTACCTTATAACATCTTACAAGTGTAACTTTCAATTGGGAAGAGCTGAGATTTGGAGTTTGGGCTCAGTGAGCTCAAAATTTAAAAGCACATCTTTTAGTAAAGGTGGTTTTTAAATTGTGTGTTTGAAAATGCCACATTTAGAAAGTGGGTACTTTCTTGCTTTACCATCCTGTGCCTCTGCCTGCCTGTGGAATCAACGTCTGGTTTAGACTGACAGCTGGGTTGTTTGTGCACTCACTCTAGGTAGTCACAGAAAGGAGGTTGAGGTGTGCCCTGCATATCCTAATTACCCATCACCAGGCTGATGGGGCTTTCCTGAGCTAGCGTGGTGGGAGGAGATGTTACCTGAATAAGGCTGTGCCTGGCCTTTCACAATACTGTCTCCACCCCCTGGAGTGTGTCTTGCGCCAAGACCAGGCAGGACAAGAACTTGTGCACTACAAAGAAAATCCTTTGAAGAATGCCTACTTCAAAGGCCAAAAGGGGTATAAGTATTGGACCTATAACTACAGACTTTTAGAACACTTCTGGATCAAGAGCAGCCTTTGGCAAGAAGAAGAGCTGGAAGCTGTCAGAAATACTGCCTCTTTGCTGTGTGTTGCTTTACTGGATTGGCCTGCAATTGCTGCTTCTGCTTTGGTGAGGAAAAGGACTGAAATTTGCTTTTTATCCTTCTTGTTGAGTTTCTCCAAGGGCTTGTGTGTGCTTGCCTCTTGTTAAGAAGTCTCAGGGCCATCAAAGACTTCACCTGCAGCATACCTGAACTTCACTGCTGGGAGTTCGGACCTGCCAGGTGGTTCCAATTCCAGTTCTGGGCCCTTTGAGATTGTTCCTGCTACAAAATCTGCAACAGACTGAAAAATCAACGCATCACCCTTCCAGTGTCTGTTTTTCTGATACAGCACCACTGTGGGGGAGAAATTTCCATTCACCGCCATGCCATGTGGCCGAAGAAATCGATGGAGCGCCTGTCCACGGCCAAAGAAACCGCTGCAGCCGAAGTTTAGCGCACCGTGTCTCCGAAGTCCGAGACCACCACACTGACTCTGATGCAAGCTGTGCGGCAGAGAAGATCGACACATCATGGACCACGGCTGAAGAAACCGATGCAGCACTTGTTTGCCGTCGGCACATTGACCTCCAGCGCATCCGGATTTCCACGCGCTGCACGTGTGTGCCAAGTCTACATTGACGCTGGGTTTTGGTAAGGAACTGAGGCGGCGTGTCCGGAAAACCTACGGATCACCTTCCCACAAATTAAGAAACTGGTGCATCATCTCCTCTCACAGTAAAGAACAGACGCATCACCTCCCCTGTGTAGCAGTACGGAACCAACGCATCACCTCCCCTGGGAGCAAGGAACCGATGCATCACCTTCTCTGCGTGCTACACCTCTCCTGCACCTGCTTTCGGATTGTAATTTTGACACATTACAGGTACTTTGCCCAAAAAGTGGTGTATCCATAGATTTATATGGACTGAACTGTTTTTAACCTTTTTTTAAGTAATATTTTGATCTATGTAAGTTGAATTTGTGTTGTTTTGGTCTTGTTTTGATTAGATAAATATTGGCTACTCGTCTAAGCTGGTGTGGTGACCATTTTGTAGTGTTTGCACTCTGTTACTATGTGTGTTATGTTTCAAATACTTTACACATTGACTCTGAGATAAGCCTGACTGCTCGTGCCAAGCTCCCTAGGGGGTCAGCAGGGGTTATCTAAGCTGATGTCTTGACTAGAAGGAAGGGTCCCTACTTGGACAGGGTCCATACCACTGCCAATTAGAGACCCTCATTTCTAACACTGCTGTTTTGCATTCTGTTTGTCTGAGCTTCAGCTTCTCAAGAGAGGTCACTAGATGGTGATCACTGCTGACGTCCACTCCCTTTCTCACTCTAACATCTTGAAGTGAACGCCTCCAAGTGCTGTTTATCATCAGGTGGTCAATCTGGTTTCAGGCTCTGCCATTAGGTGAACTCCAAGCTAGTTTGTGAGGGGAAGAGAGGCCCTTCTATTACCAGATAATCTGTGGGACAAGGTTCCAACAGTCTTTCTCCATTGTTGTTCATTGTTCCGCAACCACCCTTTACCATTGCTCTGTCAAGGTTTTTGAGTTGTCATTTTCCACTTTAGCCTTCTATCCCACATCCCAATTTTCAGGCCATGGTTCGGCACTGCTTCAAGTGCAGTAGAATATGTCCTTGCAGTTTCCTCTGATTCTTTTGTTGGAACATAGAAGTGGACAATGGTATTGTTGATGTGTCTGCCTTTTAACCTGTCTGTTGTGAGTCTGCTGTTCACTAGCTTCCACTCACTTAGACATTTTTCTGTTCCCTTGATCAGGATGATGACTTCTCGTTTTTGATGACAAACTAATCCGAGCACTCAAGGGTTAAGAAAAAATCAATATTCAATCCAACAGTATGTGCTGAAAAGTCCACTTTATTCCAATTCATCCCTTGAGTGCTCAGATTAGCTACTAAATACTGTTTGTTTCTCTTCTTTGAGTGACATATTGGGGTTGTTTGGTAACAGACCCTTTTTCCTTTGAGCACCACTCAAAGATAGTCTTGGATTGCACTTTCCCCTTATGTAGTGTAGAGCACGTAGTGTTGCTTTTCTGACCTGGCTATCAAAGTGAGTGCAAGTACTCCTTCGTGAAGTTGGTCATTGTCCCTTCCTGAGTACAGCACCATCTTTCCTGTTTGGGTTTGAAATTTGCGACATCTGGTCCACCTACTTTTACGGACCCCCATGATGTGTATGTTGTAGCTCCCCACCTCAGTAGTTACTTGCGCCAGCTTTCCTGTGTCATGCATAGTCCGTACATTACAGAAACTGATTCTGGTCTTGCACTTGGACTTCAGAACGTCTGTCATCCTGTCAGTAGTTTTCTTGCCGCTTTGACTTCTGACAAGCATGCACGTCTCATGTAGAGACTCTGAAAGTACATTGTGTCCAGAAGATTTTGTGGTTCTTGCTGGTATTCCCATAACAAATGCTTTTAGGTAGCCAACATCTACCCCGGTGGACCAGTTGATATTTGATCAATTGCTTATCAACATTTTGAAATGTTCTTTAGATGAACACTGAGGGAATTAAGCAATGGGCATTGGAAGAGAATTTCAGGAAATATTGTGGATTAAAACATTAATTTATACACCGATAGACTGCAGGATTGCTCCTTTTAAATTGATAGAATTTAATATCATTCATAGAATTTATCTCATATAAAATGAGTAAATGTTACCCAGGGGTACACTCATCCTATCTAAGATTTGAAACTGTGGAAGCAGGATTGAACCATATGGTCTGGGATTGTGCATCCTTGGTGTTGTAATGAAGAAGAATTATGTTTACTTTAAATAACGTTACTGGCAGATTGGTCCTAGTGCAAATTAGTTCTGTCTACTGGGCATCCTATTCCACCACCAAAACAATAAAACTAGTAGCAAATTCATTATTTGTTGCCTTTTTATTAGTAAAAATAAAATAGTGATGATCTGGAAATCAGCAGGGGGGGGCAACAAGATGGATATTCGACACGTTGAAATGGGCTGAGTGTGAAAGTACATTATTGCGGGAGGTCCAAAAGGAAATGAGAAAAACAGATCTGGTTAGCCCCTGGGATGAGGTGCTGCTAGCCATGTCAGGCACTGAGTAGGAGGAGGGTTAACTTTAAGATTATAACTTTGGGGGAAGCATGACAAACAACAAATGCTGGCAAAGCCAATGGGTCCGGCGTGGGCTGCCAGCCTTCTGATTTTGTTAATTCGTGGTTTTGTTTATCATTGTTTTGGCAAAACTTTATTGTTGGTGAAGCTGTGCTCACCATGCTGAAAAAACCTTGGCTAAGAGCAAAAATGTTTTTGGTCTCCAAAAGCACATATTGCCGTAGTAGTCCCTGGGAGTTAAGGGGACTCCTTGTCGGGTGTCGTTCTTGCAGAAGGGCAGAATGCCGTCCTCACAGTGAAGTTGTGAATGGCACAATAACGACGGATGGAGAGGGCTGGCTGAAAAGCCCATCTAAATAAGTATATTACACATATGTGGAAAGGTTTAGCAGCAACGAGCGCCTACCTGTAACAATAAAATGAATTGAAAGCAGTCCTCAAGGTTGCTAGAGGGTGGTCAGTACTGGGGACGGAAACGTGCTGATGATTGTATGTGAAACAATCGCAGATTGCTGGCTACCCTCCATGTTCATACACACATTCCCATCAGAATACAGGGCTATGCGTTCAGTTACATAATGTTTGGAGACTGGACACGTGGCCAGGAGGACTTCATTCTTAATACAGATAGTAGAGTCTACGAGTGTTTGTCGTTCCTGCTGCATAAGTAATATAACCCACCATACGATCTCCTTACGACACATATGTAAGATGCGTATATGCAAGGTAGTCACTTGCTTTCATTCATTTGAAAATCAATCAAATGTGCTTAAAAACGAGTCCAGAATGACATCATTTTGCTGAAAAAGAGTTGGTGTTGTAAGTGCTGTGTAAATAATGCTCACGCTTCCTGTGCGAAAGTCTGAGCTCTCCCTCTTCCGCTGTCCTTGGCAAACCGTGGAGGTAGGCTGTGTTTCACAGCCGGGGCAGATCTGCTCCACATCCTCCTAAGTGATCCTGACGTACCCCAAATGTCTCAGATGCGACTCTCAGCATCATCCACTCGCTGAATCCCGAGCCAATGGACGCCAAAGACCTGGAGAATATGCAGATGTATTCATACAGCTTGTGACGTGGCACTTTGGAAGCGCTCAGTAAGAGCCGAGGCTGTGTTTGATTACTGCGTCGGTTGGAGTGCACCCAATACAGCCAGTTACCGGACCCAGGCATGCAGTCAGGAAGCCGTGCAGTCCTCAGCGGTGGCCTCATGTTCACGTTCTGCAGGTGTGGAGCGGGAGAGGTGCTGGGTGAGAACAGGCCCAGCCGTGCCAGCGTGCCGCTTTCCAGAGTCATCTGATGTGATGTCTCCACTCCTGAAAAGGGCCACATTCTGGACCAGATTTTTTCAACCTGTAACATTGCTTTAGATAACCCCCTTCCTATTGTTTGGTCTGACCATTTTATGCTGACTTTCAGGCTTAAAAAGGACCCGAGTAGGACACAGCCTCATTGCACACAACAAGCTAAAGAATATAGATCCTTTAAGCAGATAACGCCCGACTCTCTGGCGGAAATACTGAACCTCCATCCTATTCTTGTGAGGGGCTCCTCAGAAGAGGGGACGCACGCTCTGGAAAGTTGGCTCCAGAACTGAGTACTACATCTTGCCCCACCTAAGATGCGTACTTCCGTTCAGGGTAAAACTTCAGCTCCCTGGTTCACGGAGGCTTTAAGGAAAAGTAAAAGGGTGTGTAAATGCCTTGAACGCTTATGGAGAAAAGGTTTCGATTCTATAAGAAAAAACATATATAAACAGGCACTCAAAACACACTATGCTAAAGTCCGGGATGAGAAAAAAAGTTGATCAAGCCAGAAACAGAAGTCGAGAATTGTTTAAAATTGTGAAAGATTTTACTTCTCGTAACGTCACTCAGAGCCCCTTCACTCCCACCCTTGAATGGACGAATCAGGTTGCAAAATTCTTCTTCGATAAAATTAAGTCCATTCAAGACTCATTTGTCAAATCTACTTGTATGAGTCAGGGTGTTGTGTTAAATCCTAAAGGACATTCTAGGGAAGAAATACTTTTGGATTTCCCGCCTATGTCTTTGGATACTTCGCTTGCCATCATGAAGGCGCTGAAGTCTGGGTCGCCATCCGATACATGCCCTGCAAAAACAATGGCATCTGTAGCCGAGGTTTTGAACCCAGCTGTGAATCAAGTCCTGAATCAGTCTTTGTTAGAAGGTAAGGTCCCAGTGAGGTGGAAACAGGGAAAAATTATTCCTCTCCTGAAGAAACCTTCAGCGGACCCTGCAGTGATAAGCAACTATAGGCCCATAACACTGCTCCCATTTTTTGCCAAGGTATTGGAGAAGTATGTGAAAGTGGTCATCACTGATTTTATTGAGGCCACCAAGGCTCTTCATCCCAGTCAATCGGGTTTTAGAGCTAACTATAGCACTGAAACGGCCTTATTGGAAGTCACTGAAACTATCAAAGAAAACCTTGATAGAGGAGGTAAGGCAGTACTGATACTGCTGGACCTCTCGGCGGCTTTTGATACCGTGCCTCATGGACGACTCCTACAGAGACTTAGTGAATGTGGTATTGGGGGCACGGTTTTCGGGTGGTTTTCTTCTTTTCTGGAAGGTCGTCAGCAATCTGTGTGGTCTCCCCCTTTTTCTGCGGATATTCCTATGATGAATGTTAGAGTGCCCCGGGGCTCAGTTCTGAGACCAACGTTATTTAATATTTATATGGCACCGTTAGCACCCCTTGCGGAACAATATGGGGCAAAAGTTATAACTTATGCTAACGACTCCCAACTGTTGTTCATGTGTGAGAAGGACGAGCCGTTTAATGAAAACTTAATTAATTTATGCCTAACTAAAGTGTTTGACTGGTTCCGACAAAATCAATTGTCATGCAATTCTGCCAAAACTGAAATAATCTTCTTCGGACATACCCCAGGCGATGAATGACGGAATTGGTGGCCCCATAATCAATTGCCTCCCACTAGCCCAGTTACCACAGTTAAAAATCTGGGAGTCATGTTTGACTCAGATCTCTCCATGAAGTCACAGGTGCAATCTGTGGCTGGCATGTGCTTCAGACTCCTAAGAATGATGAGAAACTTTTTACCCCTGCTCCCCTTGTCCCATAGAAAAACTGTGGTCCAAGCCCTGATTATGTCCAGGTTGGATTATGCAAATGCTTTATACCTGGGAATCCCTAATTACTTGTTAGGTCGCCTACAGGTTGTTCAACATGCGGCCGCCAGAGCTATTTCTCTGGCAGGGCTTAGGACCCATATGACGATTCATTTAAAAGCTTTACACTGGCTCCCAGTGAAGAACAGGATAATTTTTAAGTCTCTTGTGCTGGCCTTTAAGGCTCTCCATAATAGTGGGGCTCAGTACATTAGAAAGAGAATTATACCTTACAACCCAGCCAGGACTCTGAGGTCATCAACACAACACCTGTTACTGGTGCCCAATTTCTTCCGGACTAGGAAGGGGGGGTCGCTCCTTCCAGGTGGTTGTGGGAAGATTATGGAGCACTCTACCTTTCGCCTTCAGACAAGAACAGAAGCTTTTCAGTTTCAGGCGCCAACTTAAGACCTGGTTGTTCCATCAGTAACTGTTGGACCTGTTAGGATGAGAATGCATACTATCTCTCTTTAAAGGGGGACCTCTCAGCGCCGGGACACTCCTTGGAGTAGCCGTGCACTCTATAAATTCCCCATAACATTAACATTAACATCAGAAACAGGGCCGAATTGGAGCAGGAGCACAGACCAGGAGGTGGCGCTGGAAATCTTACTCTACGTTCGTTCACTAGTGGTACCCCTACTAAATAAAGGGTTGTACCCTGAAAGAGCCTACTTACTTGCTTTCCATCCATTTTTTTTTACTGTAAACTGTTCCCATTAATAGCCACGTTGGGTAATGAAGCTATATATCCAAAATACTCCGCTCATGACATGTTTCCTGGGCACAAACAGGCACGGACCACAATATTCAGTGAAAATTGTTTATTGGAAACAGTCCGTCATTACGCGTTTTGGCCTTTGCAGGCATTGATCACATGACACACACACATATATATATATTTGTATATATATATATATATATTCAGTGAAAAAACCATAGGTTTCACACACGTTATAGTTAGGAATTAGCATTTAAAAAACCTTAGAAATTCAGTGAAAAAACCATAGGTTTCACACATGTTATAGTTAGCTGGACATTTTACTCGTAAAAAACCAATGAAATTCCCCCGTTATAGTTAGTTCAGCTAACTATAACTCGCGCGCCCGCAATGAACTGCTGATGACGTCACATATTACATCACTCATGACATGGTCAGTGACATCACTCATGACATCACTGATGACATCTCAAATGACATCACTGATGACCTCACTGATGACATCATCCAGTGAATGTGTGTTTTTCTGAAAATTAAATATGTTTTATATATGTATATCTCAAGGTTGATGGAAGAATAAATGGGTATATTACTGTCTAAATGGATGATTTCTTTTTGAAAAATTGATTATGTAACTGACTGATTAAGTGTATCATAGTGAATACATGGCTTAGTGAGTAATGTTTAAATATATAAATATCTGTATCATTTTTTCACTTTGTGTATAAGTGGCTGCATGGGTTGGTGAGTAGCTACATGGGTGTCTATATAGGTTATTAGTTGGTTTTTTGAGTATTATTCTGAGTGTCTGCATGGTTCGGTGGGGGGTATGACGTAGTGCATAGGTGCATGAATGAGTGACTCACTGTTTGTATGTGTTGAACAGAGCATGTGTGCAGGACTGCATGGGTGGATGAGTGTGTGTATGGGTGTGTTAGTGAGTGAATGACTGTCTCAATAGTGTCTTTATGAGTAACTACATATGTTTAAAACTAGTATATGTGACTATTGGTTTATATATGTGAGTATATGTGAGAGTGAGAGATTGAAAGAGTTCCTGTATGAATAAGTATGTATTTCCATAAGTGATTGTTTAAAAGACTAAGTATGTGTAAGTTTCCGTAGAAGTAAGTGTGGTGGTGTGTGTATAACTGTATATGCAAGTAAATGTATGTTTGATTCTTTATTAGCATGAGTGACTATGTGTGTGAGTAGCTCTATGGATGAGTGGCATTGTGTTACAGGATGTATAGGTGTATGAGTACATATGATAAGTGAGTACATGTATGAGTGACTGTATTGGACTGTTGGTGAATGAGTGGATGTGTATGTGGATCTTAGAATTACTGAAGAGGTTGTTGTAACTGTTATTGGTATGTCCATTGTTTTGTAAATTTTAGTCTCTATTTTTGAATGTGTGTATCAAAGGTTTTATTAGGGGAAGAGGAGGTCTGCCACTCTATCACAAGGATGATGTCATCAGTGAGGTCATCAGTGATGTCATTTGAGATGTCATCAGTGATGTCATGAGTGATGTCACTGACCATGTCATGAGTGATGTAATATGTGACGTCATCAGCAGTTCATTGCGGGCGCGCGAGTTATAGTTAGCTGAACTAACTATAACGGGGGAATTTCATTGGTTTTTTACGAGTAAAATGTCCAGCTAACTATAACATGTGTGAAACCTATGGTTTTTTCACTGAATTTCTAAGGTTTTTTAAATGCTAATTCCTAACTATAACGTGTGTGAAACCTATGGTTTTTTCACTGAATTTCTAAGGTTTTTTAAATGCTAATTCCTAACTATAACGTGTGTGAAACCCATGGTTTTTTCAGTGAATTTGCAAGGTTTTTTAAATGCTAATTCCTAACTATAACGTGTGTGAAACCCATGGTTTTTTCAGTGAATTTGCAAGGTTTTTTAAATGCTAATTTTTTTTTTTCTTCTATTTTTTCTAACATATTTTTATTTTAATTTTCATACCTTTTATAAAGACTATGATTAAATTTTTAAAATTCTTAAATATGTTTTTTTTTATATATTTTTTAAAATAAACATGTAAAATTTATTTGCAGTACTTTTTTTCTATTTTTTTTTTTATTTTTTTAGTACGCGTACCGTAAGCTCACGGTAAGCGTACGGTTTACGCAACGTCCGTAATTTTCCTACGCTGCTTGCGTATAGTTACGCAATTTGCGTAGCCGCGCGTACTCCGCGTGGGACGCGTACGCGTGTACGCTACACGCGCACGTTACGCGGAAGTGCCGGGAGTGACTGTTATGCGCATGCGCGCAAGCGCGTGTCTTTTTTACGCGCATGCGCACTTTTGCCGTAAGCGTACCGTAAGCGTACCGTAAGCGTACGGTAGGTCATGTGATCATGAAACACAACTTTTGATTGGTTGAAACTACTTTCAGTTCTAGAACTCTCCTACACCACACCCATTCCCCTCATTTCTGCTTGTGATCCCTTGGGAGAAGGAGCTGGTTTGTCTTTGGGATACGATGGCAGAACAGCAGAGCTCTTCTGAGAGTGAGGCTAGCACTAGCAGCACTGTCTTGAGGCAGAGATCGAGGAAACAAAAGCCCTCTTATGTATGGGATTATTTTACTTTTCCTGAAGGCCAGCAAAAGGTAAATGCACCCTTAGTGACTTGTAAGCTGTGTAAGCGTGTAATTTCTAGAGGTAATCCTAACAGGAAGTATTCCTTTGGGAATCACACCATGAAGAGACACCTCCAGGATGTACACAGAAGGACACATGGTCATCTTTTTGGAGGTAACTCTTCAGAAAGACAAGCCAGTACATCCACAGCAGCTCAGCCTGAACCATCATCTGCAGGGCTGACTCCTTCTTCTGCAGGTCAGGTGAGCCCTTCATCTGTGGGGGGAGAATCTCCTTTTGCTGGCCCTCTGGAAATCAACCCTCGATTTCGGAAGGTTGATATTCGATGCACATTTTGTCAAGATCTAATTTGCTATAGGGAGACCAGTGTTTCCCTAGTGAACAACAAAATAGATCAACACATTTGTCGCTTTGAATAATTTTCCCATGCTTCCTTTCCTCTGTCCCTGCATGAACACAACGGTTCTTTTAAGAGCCAACCTTATCTTTCATCTTTTTTTTACATATGTTTTTAAAAACTTTTTTTTATTTTTTTTTACCGTACACGTACGGTGCGCGTACTTTTTTTTTTTTTTAAAAAAAAACACTAAAAATCAATAAACACATTACAAGGTCCTTGAGAGACTACAATTATTATTATTGACTTACCATACTCACTGAAAAAATATTTATTCATTTGTTTTTTTTTAAAATAGTTTTAAAAATGTTTGTAGTTTTCGAAAATTTTCTATATCTATCTGGAAAAAAAGAAAAAAGTATTAATATTTTTAAAACATTTTATAATACAGTACACATATTTACATTTTTTTCCATAAAATATTTTTGCCTTATTTTTGCTGTTTTCAGAATATATTGCATTTCACTATAAATTGTGAAAGCAATTGCATTCATCATTTTACAGCGGGCAAAAAAAAATAACAATCACAAAGATTGTATTAAAAAAGCCCTGATTCTTTTTTTACTTAAACTTAACATTATAGAAATGCATAATATTCTAAAAAAATATCATCTAATACCAATACTTATTTCTTTAAAATACCGTCTGATATGTTTGTTTCAGAAGTATAATCACAATATTATATCTCAAATAACTCCAAAATACATCTGATTTCATTTCCTTTAGACCAAATAGTAATTTTAAAATTCTTTTTTGCTTAAATTTCCAATGGTAATCCAATAAAATTCTAAAGTTTTATTTGTACAGATCTCACCGATTCTCTGTAACAATTCCTTTATTGTATTTAAATATATTACTACATTTCTTTTCACAATAGTCACAAAACGAAATTTCTATGCCAATTTGAATGCACACTAACTGCTCTTTTTTTTGGGCAAGTGAAAATCACTTTTACAAACTGTCACATTATGAAACCACTTTTCAGATTTTTTAAAAAGCCCATGTCCAGACTGCTACACTACAGCAAGGGCAACCAGCCTTAGTGATGCTGAATGTATTTGCATTACAGACTGAAACCTGAAAACCCCACTCGCTTGTAAATACTGTGCATGACTATACATGGCAAGCACATGGGTGTGTGCTAAGACTCTGCTTCTTCCCCCAAAAATTCGCTCCCCCTTTCCATCTAATGCAACTGTGAAATCACCAGAGCAAGACGCAATAAATCTCTGCCTATAATTCCTCTCTGCACACAGAGTCATGTTTTCACATTAGTCCCAAAACGAAATTTCTTTGCCAATTTGAAAGCACACTTACTGCTCTTTTTTTTGGGCAAGTGAAAATCACTTTTACAGACTGACACATTATGAAACCTCCATGTGTAACTACAACAAAAACAATTTCCATTTCTATTATTCATTTCTTAAGTTACCACATACATCCCCTCTCAAACTGTAAACTCACCTTTAAAATTAGTTAGTTGTGAAAGAAATGTGACACTCAAACAGCAGATTATCAGAGCCAGGATCTCTGTTGTGTTCACCTCTCTCCTCTCAGCAGAACCAGATAATGGCAAACTTTCCCTCTATTTTTCCACACATATACTTGTAAGTTTCAAATCTCAGTGCTTCCCCCTTTTTTTCAAATGTAATCACACATTTCTATTGGTTGAAAACCAACCCTTTTCTAAAAATACCCTTCCCCCAACTTGACTTCTGCCTAGTACCCTTCCCCCAACTTGACTTCTGCCTGCTACCATAGCAACAGCTCATGGAACACTGCTGTGTTGAGTTAGGTCAGAAGTTCGCCAAACAATGTTTCAATTCCACAGAGCAAGAGTGCTTGACTTTTCAAACCTAACAGCAAATCCATAGTACTGTTCTTTGTTTACACATTTTTTTTTACCAATACAAAACATGCTTCTATTAATTTACACATACAGCCTAGTTTTTATTCTAGAATGGTATGAAACAGCCAATCAGTTCTTTTTGTTTTGAAAAAAATATGTATGCCTCCATTTCCAAACTGTCTTTCTTTTCATATTGCCATTCTACTGAAAAACACCTCCTGAGTGCATCCAGTTCTCCTTTGAAGATGTTCACAGTGTGGATTGTAGGGCACAGCTATGTCTTCTGGAGTGAAAAGTTTGCAGAGAAAACAGGTATGGTGAGAGACCTTGCTTTGCCAAATGTAGACATTAAATGGATTGGTCAGAGAGGGTTAAAGTGGCACCAATTGATGCCATTGGTGAAATCCTTCATTCAAATCCAACACCCTGACCTCATAATAGTGCACTGTGGTGGCAATGACCTAGGCACTTTGACTGGGGTAGGTCTGGAAATGCTTATGAAGGACACCTTTGCACAACTGTTTACACTTTTCCCTAAAACTGCCTTTGTGTTTTCCAACATATGCCAAAGGCAAAAATGGAACTGGTCCAATCATTTCTGTCCACAGATTGACAAAGCAAGAAAGCACGTCAACAAATCTGTTTCTGCTTTCCTCCGTGACTATGGTATGGGTGCCATTTACCACAACAACTTGCGTTATGACATGCAAGACATTTATAGAGGAGATGGTGTGCACTTCAATGATGAAGGGAACAGAGTCTTCCTCTTGAACCTTAGACTCTGCATCGGTACTTACTTGTAGGTACCACTAAAAAATCACTTCATAAACACAACGGCTCTTTTTAGAGCCCCCTAATATCTAAACTCTTAAATCTGCTTTTCATTTATTTATTTTTATTTTTTTTACCGTACGCTTACCGTAAGCTTACCGTACGCGTACCCCGTGATTTTTTTTAAAATCAATAAATGTTTTTTTTGTACTTTTCTGTCCTTCTTTGACCCCCTTACAAATGTTAGGGGGTCTGTAACTCTCCTCATTGCCCCCTTTCCTTGTTTTCACTCTTTTTTTTCAGAGTGAAATACACAAAATGGCGGCCGCCGCTTCCTGGTTTCGACCGATTCGAATGTTTACTAAGATCTAAGAGCCAATCAGAATCGCGCTCGCGCACGCCACCGTACGCTTACCGTAAGCGTACGGTAAGCGTACCGTAAGCGGGCTCAGATATATATATTGATTTAAAGGCTATTTTCTCAGAATCTACTGAACAGATTTACACCAAACCTACAAAAGGCACTTCCTTGACCTAGGGACTACCTCTCTGCCAAATTTTGAGTAATTCTGTTCAGCCGTTCGGGCTGTAGCTCGTTCTAAAGGTCCTATGGAAAAATGCATGGGAAAAACGCGTTTTGGGACCCCCCTTTTATCTCAGCCCCCGCTTGACGGATCCCCCCGAGACTTTCAGGGTAGGAGCGGAGCGTAGCGCCCCACCTATTTTGAGAAATTTGCGAGGATTCATCGACCGGCGCCAAAGTTATTCAAAATAGAATGTTGAGGTTTTCCTATGGAAACGTGGTCCTAACTATAACTACCTACTGGCGACCGCCAGTAGGTAATATATATATATATATATATATATGTATATATATATATATATATATATATTCACTGAAAAAAACATAGGTTTCAGGGGTGTTATAGTTAGCTGGACTTTTTACTTGTACAAAACCATTGAAATTCCCCAGTTATAGTTAGTTCAGCTAACTATAACTCGCGCGCCCGCAATGCACTGCTGATGACGTCATATATTACATCACTCATGACAGGGTCAGTGACATCACTCATGACATCACTGATGACATCTCAAATGACATCACTGATGACATCACTGATGACATCATTCAGTGAATGTGTGTTTTTCTGAAAATTAAATATGTTTTATATATGTATATCTCAAGGTCGATGGAAGAATAAATGGGTATATAAGTGTCTAAATGGATGATTTGTTTTTGAAAAATTGATTGTGTAACTGACTGATTAAGTGTATCATAGTGAATACATGGCTTAGTGAGTAATGTTTAAATATGTAAATATCTGTATCAGTCTCTCACTTTGTGTATAAGTGGCTGCATGGGTTGGTGAGTAGCTCCATGGGTGTCTATATAGGTTATTAGTTGTTTTTTTGAGTATCAGTCTGAGTGTCTGCATGGTTCGGTTGGGGGTATTACGTAGTGCTGTGTATGTGTTGAAGACAGCATGTGTTCAGGATTGTATGGGTGGATGAGTGTGTGTATGGGTGTGTTAGTGAGTGATAGACTGTCTCAATAGTGTCTTTATGAGTAACTACATATGTTTTAAACTAGTATATGTGACTATTGGTGTATATAAGTGAGTATATGTGAGAGTGAGAGATTGAAAGAGTTCCTGTATGAATAAGTATGTGTTTCTATAAGTGATTGTTTAAAAGACTAAGTATGTGTAAGTTTCCGTAGAAGTAAGTGTGGTGGTGTGTGTATAACTGTATATGCAAGTAAATGTATGTTTGATTCTTTATTAGCATGAGTGACTATGTGTGTGAGTAACTCTATGGATGAGTGGTGTTGTGTAACAGGATGTATAGGTGCATGAGTACATATGATGAGTGAGTACATGTATGAGTGACTGTATAGGACTGTTGGTGAATGAGTGGATGTGTATGTGGATCTTAGAATTACTGAAGAGATTGTTGTAACTGGTATTGGTATGTCCATTGTTCTGAAAATGTTAGTCTCTATTTTTGAATGTGTGTATCAAAGGTTATATTAGGGTGAGAGGAGGTCTGCCACTCTATCACAAGGATGATGTCATCAGTGATGTCATCAGTGATGTCATTTGAGATGTCATCAGTGATGTCATGAGTGATGTCACTGACCATGTCATGAGTGATGTAATATGTGACGTCATCAGCAGTGCATTGCGGGCGCGCGAGTTATAGTTAGCTGAACTAACTATAACGGGGGAATTTCAATGGTTTTGTACAAGTGAAAAGTCCAGCTAACTATAACACCCCTGAAACCTATGGTTTTTTCAGTGAATTTCTGAGGTTTTTTAAATGCTAATTCCTAACTATAACGTGCCTGAAACCTATGGTTTTTTCTGTGAATTTCAAAGGTTTTTTAAATGCTAATTTCTAACTATGCCTACAGAGATAGGACATGTGAAGAAAGAAGAAAAAATGCACAGACAGAAAAAAAAGAAGTGCAGAAAGAAGCAACAGAAGTCCTCAAAGACGAAGAAAAGTGCAGGAAGAAGGATAACGTGAAGAAAGAACAAAAAGAAGAGCAGAAAGAAGCCTTGTTGCAAAATCATCCTGTACCCTCAACTTTTTCAGACGGATACTGGTGGTAACTGAGTCTGACTAACCAGTCCTAGAGCCAGTGCTATGTTAAAAGACACTTAGAATACAGTGAAAACACCTACATACACTAGGGAACATTATGCGTTGGGGTCCCCCTGTGATTAGCATGACCTCCTCTGTAAGCCCCTAGTATATAATAGGGCAGGGGGATTATAACTACCTCTTAAAACAGGCCACAGGGTGTTTTTGCACATGTTAACTCAGGCCCCGTCCCCTCCCTTCACCACTGCGTAAACAAGCGCTGTGTCTGTTTTTAGTTGGGAGATTAAGTTCATTTGAATCCTGAGGGTCCCTAGGGTCCAACTAGCCCACTAGGTACCTCCAGTAAGTGCCACAGAGCTGCGTTGCAAAGAGGTGTAAAAAGTGTCACGGCCTGGACCACCTCTCTGCAATGCAGCTCAGTGGCGCTTACTGGAAGCACTTGTATCCCCAATTTAAAACGTGCCACAGTGCGTGTTTGCACACGTCACCTCAGGCCCCGTCCCCTCCCTTCACCACTGTGTAAACGCGCCCTGTGGCTGTTCTAAGTTGAGAGATTAAGTCATTTTGAATCCTAAGGGTCCCTAGGGTCAAACTAGACCACTAGGTACCTCCAGTAAGCGCAAAAGAGCTGCGTTGCAGAGAGGTGTAAAAAGGGGGTTGGCCTCAGAACACCTGTCTGCAGCGCAGCTCCCTGGCGCATACTGGAGATGCCTATTGGGCTAGTTGGTCCTCAGGGACCCTCAGTATTGAAGAGGAATTAATTCCCCAACTTACAACTCGCCAGGGGCGCGTTTGCAGAGTGCTGCAAGGAGGGGGCGTGGCCTCGGGCACCATGCCAGTCTTTTATTAATTTTAATTTTTTAAGAAGGGGGGCTGTGTGGTTCCCCTTCTTATTCTAATTTATTGGCCCTGATGACCCCATCCCACAGGGCCTGTCTCCTAATTATATTTTTTTGACCCCAATCCCCAGGGCCGGCCACTGTTTTTTATTATTTTTTAAAAATATATATTTATAGATACACCTAGGACATGCTGGACAAACCGTACGTACCTATCACCATGACGATTTGCGTGATATTCATTAAAAGGCGACTATGCATACAATGAATCCACGTGGAATGTATTTACACCACTAGTGAAGCTCTGACATGTCTGATGCCCTACCGTGCCTAATCCCGGTAGACACCCTTGTCGTTTATTTATACAAACATGGGTAGCTATTGACGGGCACCTTTAATACACAGGCACACCAAGCCATTCAAAGGGGATTCGACAAAAATTTGACCAAAACTATGCAAGAAACCCCCCTCACGGTTAATAAAACACACATCCACTGCCGGATGTGTAATACTTTTTATTTTACTCTCTGGAAAGGGGACGAACATCACTTGAGAGTCACAGCGCGCTCCTGGCAGAGCCCAATGCTGTGTTACACCCACCATTGCCTGTTGAGTGCCACACACCTCTGTGATGTATTCTACTAGCTAGTGCATATGATATGACACTCTCTAGCCCATGTGCACTGTAACACCACCCCGTGAATATGTCACGCCACACTTGTCTTCGCACGGGTTATATTGCCCCATCTAACGTGCCTTCCTCGATGCCTATGTTATAACGCACAGTGCTATGCCATACATATTACAATCTGGGATCCATATCTTTGTCACAGTGCATATGCAACGTTACACTCCCCAGCACATATTTTATATTACAACTTTAGAGACTAGTTAGGTTACACGACACTGCCCTGTGCATATTACACTCCAAGGCGCATATCGCATAGCACGCGCTAGTGCCTGTGCTATCTCGCGCTCTCCAATGAATCTGTCATTGCCCACAATGTATTGCATATTATATTTCACGCCCGGTTCATCTTCTATCAAACTTTTTGGTGCATAGTTTATACCATACACTATATCTAGTTTTCATTTTCAATCGTGCTCTCAGGACTATGTTCTATATAACACTGTGTTCACCTACCCTTTTCACGGGCATTACATTTTGCAATAGGGGGTGGAGGGTCAGGGGGTGTTTCTGCCAAGTGAGCCCGGAGTCACAGTCACAAACGTCCTCTTCTTCCTGAATAAAAGTGAGATCATGCTGCATACTTGTTCATATTTTAAGTAGTTCGCACAGACACACGTTTTAAAAACAATAAAGCTCCTAATACCCGCCTTCTCTGAACAGTTAGCTTGCTGCCCCATCCCCCTCCTCCCTATCCTCTGTTGTGTGAATCCATGGACTAGCCTCCTCCCTCCTGCCCTGCATGGTCTGATGTGCTGCCACTGCCCTCAATTTAGTATGATGTACCAGTCCACTCCTCCTGCCCTCCATTGCCCAATTCTATGCCCCATCATTGACCTCCTGCTCAAACTCTGTGCTTAGCTTGCTGCCCCTATTCTCCTTTCCCCTGCCCTCCGATGTCTTTGTGCATGCCCCTGCTCCATCCTTTTTGCCCACCATGTTCCATGGACCTGCCACTCCTATCTACTCTGAGTGTTCTGTTGAGCTGCCACTCCCCTCTCACCTGCCTAGCGTTGTCAGATGACTGTAACCTGTCCCTGCCACCTCCACCCTGCCTGTCCACATGCCATGCCCCTATCCTCTTCCTCCTGTCCTACATGGTCCATTGTACTGCCACACCCTTCTGCCCTCCCTGGTCTGTTGTGCTGCAACTGCTCCTCCTGCCTGCCCCGTACGGTCTGTTGTGAGGCCCCTTCCCCTGAAATTTCTTGTCTGTGCACAGGTCCTGACCCTCCCTTCTATCCTCCATCGTCCTTTGTGCATGCCCCTGCACCCTCCTTCTTGCCCATCATAGCCATTGTGCTGCCACTAACCCTCCCACTTGCCATGCATGGTCTTCTGTGCTGCCATGGCCCCTCCCACCTTCCCTGTGTGGTCAGTTAGCTGCCCCTGACCACCTCCCACCTTCCCTCCATGGTCTGTGTGTATGCCATCACAGTCTCACTGTTGCTCTTCATGGTGTGTCTTGCTTCTAGTGCCCATCCTGCCTGACCTCCATGGCTATCTTGCTGCTCCTGCCCTGCCCCCTTGCCCCCAGCCCTCTGTTTACACGTGCAGACCCCTACTCCCTCCCTCCTGGCTTGTCTGTTCCATTGTAATGCCCCTGATCCGTCCCTCCTGCCCTTTATGGTCTGTTATGCTGCAGCTTTCTCTCCTGTCTGTCCATTATGGTCAGCTAGCTACCATTGCCTCGTGTCCCTCTGTTCTCTGTTGTCCATGTGCATGGTCCTGTCCCCTCCCTCTTGCTTTCTATGGATTGTTGTGTTGCACTCCCTTCCCGCATGCCCTGTGTGGTGTATTGTGCTGCTGAAAACCCTGATGCCTGCCCTGCAGGGTCAGTTTGGTGCGCCTCTCCATGTCCCTCCTGTCCTCTGTTATCCGAGTCCATGTCCCTACCCCAATTCCTCCTGCCTACCATGATTCAATGTACCACACTTGCGAACATTTTGAACTTGGTAAGAGGGAGATTTTGAAAAAAAACTGCGGTATTGATTTTCCCCTTTGAGTTACATTGAAAAAGAGGAGATTGTAGAAAGGAGACAGATCAAATAAAGCCCATTTGAGGTTAAAAACATTGGACGTTTCCTGGCTGAATCGGGTCTGTTGGCATGTATGGTTGTACTACCATTGCCTCCTCCTTCTGCCCACAATGGTCTATTACATTGCCACAGCCTCTCTTGCAAGTCCTGTATTGTTGGTTTGTTGCCCCTGCCCCCCTTTCCACTGCCCTCAATAGTCTGTTGTGCTGCCACGGCCCTTCCTGCCTGCTCAGTGTGGTTAACTTGTTGCCTTTGCACCCTCCTACCTGCCTTCAACTTTCAGAGTCCGTGGCCCTGGCCTCTGCCTCTCAACAGTATCCTAATGAACAACTAGATTGCTAACATTCTATATTTATTACAAAAGTGTGGAACGCCTGACGTCATCTTGATGTAATCAAAACTGTAATACCTAGAGCATTTCCTGTAGAAATTACATATATGAGAGGGTCTTATTGGCATCAAAATTATGGTTAGTGCTCTAAAAGACTAAAATAAGGACATATTTTCTGAGTTTTCAAATAGCGACAAAGCACTTTTAAATTATTTGTTATCTTTATGTTTTTTTATCCAGTTGACCACTTGATTAAATGTTGCACTTAGGGGAGAGGATGTGGTGTTACTTCCAGAACTGCAGAATTTGCAACTGGGGAACCAGGTTGGAGTTTCTGCTTCAGATCGACATTCTATGATTCTGGTCAAATTACTTAGTCTCCCCATGTCTACAACCAAAATGAATTTGTTCTTGTGTGATGTAACCAATGCTCATGTAAAGCACTCCAATACCTGACAAGTCTGCACTATATAACACTGCAAAAACACAAAATAATAGGTGTTTTGCACACTTCTGTCATTGGGCTATATTTGGGCTACATCTGGGTGATTTTGGGCTACATTTGGGCTCTTTTGTCTCCGGTGGCCATCTTGGGAGATTTATTTGTTATGAAGTTTCCTAATTTCCTCATGTACTGCAGTCTCCTCAGTAGGAAATGCTTTCAGTTTTTTACTTTGATTCCATCATGAAGGTATTCAGATATGTCACACATTTGCCATAAATTCTGAATGTTAGCACTCTAGTTGCTCATTAGATCACTGTAGTAAAACTACTGTTCACCATGGAAGTCTGCTCCTGGTATTAAAAGTGCATGTTTCAGTCTGCATGTCAGAATTTTTTAATGAAATAGAAGAGGATTTGAGAAGTCACTCAAAATGTGCCCTCATTTTCTTTCTTCAGCATTAATCATAATTTCTATGGCAAAATGAACCCCCTCATTGTGTTCCTTTTTAATTAAATGTTTTAAGTGTTACCAGTTTATTCCAATCAAGATGGCTTCAGGTGTGCCATACTTTTGTCATAAGTAAGACTGTTAGCGCTCTAGTTGTTCGTTAGAACACTCTGGGACATTCTGTCATTGGGCTATACTTGGGCTACATCTGGGTGATATTTGGGCTACATTTGGGCTCTTTTGTCTCTGGTGGCCATCTTGGGAGACTTATTTGTTAGGAAGTTTCCTAATTTCCTCATTTACTGCAGTCTCCTCAGTAGGAAATACTTTCAGTTTTTTACTTTGATTCCATCAAGAAGGCATTCAGATGTGTCACACATTTGCCATAAATTCAGAATGTTAGCACTCTTTTTGCTCATTAGATCACTGTAGTAATGCTACTGCTCACCAGGGAAAACTGCTCCTGGTATTGAAAGTGCATGTTTCAGTCTGCATGTCAGAATTTTTTTTTGGAATAGAAGAGGATTTGAGAAATCACTCAAAATGTGCCCTAATTTTTCTTTCTGCAGCACTAATCATACTTTTTATGGAAAAATGAACCCCCTCATTTTGTTCCTTTTTAAATTAAATGTTTTAAGAGTTACCACTTTAATCCAAGCAAGATGGCTTCAGGTGTGCCATACGTTTATCATTAGTAGGACTGTTAGCGCTCTAGTTGTTCTTTGGAACACTCTGGGAAGCTGCAGTAAAACACAAAGGAATCAACTGACAGTCTCTGCCCTTGTTGGATGTACATGTTTTACTGAGAATGTCAGACTTCATTCTCACATGACTGAGAAAGATAATGTGAATTTACAGAAAATAAGCTCTCAGTTTAGCTTATAGATCACCTTGCAAACCTCTGTGGGAAAAGCATGAGAAAATATTTTTCTCTCAATCATGATATCCCAGCAGAAGGCTTTTTCACATGGTGAAATCACCTTAGAACATACCACAATTCCTAAAATGAGTATGGTACCATCAACAAATGATTTATAATGTAACTAAAGTCTTAAAACCTTCTATTAACTGCAATGCTTTTCAATGAGGTGCTATCATGTATATTGGTCCCAAGATGGCTGCCAACACTTCTTGGATGAAGTGCTGACAGCCAATCAGATCTCAGGATGAGATGTGTGGTTAGGCTCCGCCCACATATATATATGATTTTACTTTTGATTTTCTCAGGAACTACTGAACAGATTGACACCAGACCTGCAAAAGGCACTTCACTGACCTGAGGACTACCTCTCTGCCAAATTTCAAGTAATTCTGTTCAGCCGTTCGGGCTGTACCTTGGACTAAAGGTCCCTATGGGAAAATGCATGGGGAAAACATGTTTTGGGACCCCCCCTTTTTCTCGGCCCCCGCTTGACGAATCACCCCGAGACTTTCAGGTTAGGAGCGGAGCAGAGCGCCCCACCTATTTTGAAGATTTTGCGAGGATTCGTCAATCAGCACCAAAGTTATTCCAAATAGAATGTTGCGGATTTCCTATGGAAACACGGTCCTAACTATAACTATCTACTGGCGACCGCCAGTAGATAATATATATATATATATATATATATATATACATACATACATACATACATACATACATACATACATACATACATACATACATACATACATACATGCATATATATCTATATATATATATATATATATATTCACTTAAATAACCATAGGTTTCACACAGGTTATTGTTAGGTGGACATTTCACTCGTAAAAAACCAATGAAATTCCCCCGTTATAGTTAGTTCAGATAACTATAACTCGCACGCCCGCAATCCACTGCTCATGACGTCACACATTACATCACTCATGACATGGTCAATGGCATCACTCATGACATCACTGATGACATCATCCTTGTGATAGAGTGGCGGTCGCGCGAGTTATAGTTATCTGAACTAACTATAACGGGGGAATTTCATTGGTTTTTTACGAGTGAAATGTCCACCTAACTATAACCTGTGTGAAACCTATGGTTTTTTAAGTGAATTTGCAAGGTTTTTTAAATGCTAATTCCTAACTATAACGTGTGTGAAACCTATGGTTTTTTAAGTGAATTTGTACGGTTTTTTAAATGCTAAGTTATGTATTTATTAATTTATTTTTTTTCCAAGGTTTTTCACCGTGCGCGCACCGTGCGCGCACCTTGCGCGCGCTTTGGGCGCACGGTGTGCTGCGCGCACCATGCGCGCACCCCGTGATTTTTTTCAAAAATAATACAATGTTTTTTTCACCCTTGGGGGTCCTTCTGTGACCCCCTGACAAAGGCCAGGGGGTCAGGAACTCTCTTCCCTGCCCCCTTTTCACGTTTTCCACCTTTCCTTTTCAGTGCGACAGACAAAATGGCGGCCGACACTTCCTGATTTCGACCGATTCGAATGTTTACTGACATCTATCAACCAATCAGAATTTCGCTCGCGCACGGCACTGTGCGCGCACTGTGCGCGCACGGTGCGCGCGTATAGATATTTATATGTTTTTAAATGCTATTTTCTCAGGAAATAATGAACAGATTGACACCAGACCTGCAAAAGGCACTTCCCTGACCTGAGGACTACCTCTCTGCCAAATTTCAAGTAATTCTGTTCAGCCGTTCGGGCTGTACCTTCGACTAAAGGTCCTATGGAAAAATGCATGGGGAAAACGCGTTTTGGGACCCCCCTTTTTTCTCGGCCTCCCCTTGACGAATCACCCCGAGACTTTCAGGGTAGGGGCTGAGCGGAGCGCCCCATTAGTTTTGAAAATTTCGCGATGATTTGTCAACCGGCGCCAAAGTTATTCAAAATAGAATTTTCAGATTTCCTATGGAAACACGTTCCTAACTATAACTATCTACTGGCGACCGCCAGTAGATTATATATATATATATATATATATATATATATATATATATATATATATATATATATATATATATGTCTCAATCACAAGCAAATTTGCCTGTGAATTCAGTTATGGTTTTATCTTTCAGGAAGATCTCTGCTCTGCCATGTCCTCATATAGAGGGCATCTATAAAGATGAGGGCCTGGGTTTCATGAGGATTTTAGATCAAGTAGTGGAACGTTTCTTGAAAAGCAGCCTTTTGTGTTTTCCTCTTGAAGGTTTTGTATGACGCGCTTGTTGTGGGTGCCTGTGTACTTTTCACTGTCCACCTAGGATAACTAGTTTATTGACAAGGTAGTTTAGATTATCAGAGTGAAGTGGTTTGTGTATGATTCTCACTTGGCTAGGAAGGTAGTTCAGTAAGAATAAGATTGTGTGAGTGGTCATATTTTGTTTGTAGGAGGCTGGCTTAGTATATAGTGCACATTCATTTAAGTGAAGCACCCTGCACTGATCCAGACAATCCTTATGGTGATTTTAGCGGTCTTGGGGAACCATAGAAAGCTCTCTAAGTGATAGCTGTGGAGAGCAGCCTTCAGGTTTAGTCCAGATGGAGTGTTAAGCAGCTTGTTTTACCAGTACTAACCATGTAGTGTAGGTTAAACGACAAAGAACCACACACTGTAGTTATGAAAATAGTTATATTTATTATAAACACTCACTAACACATTGGTATATCTCCTACCTGGAGATATAAACACAATACTCGCAATATTTCAAAAGGAGAACAGATAAGTAGCACAAACACACAGTGGTCTCTAGGGGCAGACCAAATCATATACTAATAAAGTGGAATGCGAACTGCTACCGAAGTCGAGACTTGACCCAGAAGACTTAGAAGAGCTGGGGACCAAAGGAACCTTCCAAGGTAAGTACCCAGGAACCCAACGGAGGCTGTGTGCGGAGTGGAAACACAGACGTGTACTCAATGCAAGTAAATAGGGAAGTCACGGTTGCAGTTTTGAAGAAGGACCCTTACCAGTGGGCCCTGAAGAAACCCTGTAGAAGATGGAAGGTTGGAGAGTCACCTCACCCGTGGATACCCCAGAAACCAGGATATCAACACCAGGGAAGCCGGGTGCATAAGTGTGCAGTGATTTCGGAAATTGCCATAGACCACAATGGAGGACTTCAGTGATGAAGCCACTGGCGAAGAAGGCGAAAGAGTTTGGTGCAATCCAAGAATGGATTCTTGAAGAGAAGTATCTGCAATCAGAGGAGATAGAGTCTATGCCACTCAAGAGTGACCAGGAGGCTCGGAAGACCAATGACCACTGATGACGGAAGATGCAGGCGAGTTCACAGTGACCCTGTCGCTGCAGCTGTGAGGACCAGGTGATGCTGCGGTAGACCAGGAGCCATTCACGAGCTGTCCCACATTGGATGTTGAGAACCAGGGGTCGGTGTCCGGCGGGAGCACCAATAAGTCTTGGCGGCAGCAACAGATGTTGAAAATGAAGAAGGTGCAGTGTCGGGACCAGCAAGGTCCAAGGGACTCACCAAGTGCAAGGGAGTCAGAGCAGGCCCCAAACAAACAGAGGAGCTCACTGGAGCCAAAGAAGAGCTTCAAGAGGAACCACAGGCCAAAGGCACAGGAGTAGCTCACCAAAGATGCAGGACCACGGTGCAGAGGATGTGGCTAGGACGTACATCTTGGCAGGAAGAGATGCTAGAGGCTGGAGCTTCTTGAAGCCTGAAGATCTATGGAGAAGAGAGTCAACAAGCCTTGGCAACGACAAGTCGACGCGCTGTGCTTGGGTGCAGTTCCAGCGGTTCCAACAAGGGATACTGGCCTCAAACTCAGTGAGAAGACAGTGAAAGCCTCAGGGAGTTGCAGAACCACCACCTGTGTTGCTGGGCCTTTCGAAGTCTGGGCAACAGACCAGTCAGCTTAGTTGCGGACTCCTTCACTCCAACGGAGATTCCTTCAGGTGTCTTTGATGCCCACAGGCTTGGAGAAGAACCTGGATGAAGCACAGGCACAGACGATGTAGAAGACTGGCAGGACGACGATACCAGGAGCAGCAGGAGTCTTCCCAGATGCTGTCTCCGTTCCCAAAGTGAAGTCCAACTAAGTCCAAAGGGCCCAGGTGGTAGAAGTAGGAGTGGTTTTGGATCTGAATCTTGTCCCACGCTGATTCTGAAGAGCTACCCACAGGTAAGCCCTTAAGTACTTCAAGAAAAAGGTTGGGTCAATTCAGGGGTTCTTCCTAGAGGAGGGGCTGGACAAAGGGGAGGATACTCCCATGCCCTTTGTCCAGTTTCGCACCTGAGCGGGATCCAACGGCTCCCTGAACTGGTTTCAACTGGACTATGCAAGGAGGGCACCAAATGTGCCCTTCAAAGCAGTCTGGTGGTGCTGGCAAGCTCCCCCACCCTAGCCCACTACACTAATTCCTGTCTGGGAGGTGGTCACACCGCCCTGTGACAGAAAAAACCTACTGTTATACCGTCCCTTGCTCGAGCCTGGCTCAGCAGCAGGAGGACGGAATCGTGTCTGTGGTTGGCAGCAGCACTAGCCTCCTTTTTGACCCTGTAACTCTGGTACTGGGAATTCAGGGGGGTTCCATAGGGGAGCCCCCCCCCCCCAGTTCATGGGATCCTACATCCAACACTGAATTCGCTGTTGAGGTAGGATTCCAACATGTTTGACACTAAACATGACTGGTTTTGTTGCAGCCAATATATACTTAGATATCTTCTAATTGACTTGATGTCCACAATATGTATAAAATGGCTGACCGCACTGACAAACACTGGGGAATCGACTCCTGGGTTTGTAGGGGGTGTCCTGCTCATGTAGGGTATCCTCACACTTATAACCAAGCACCCTGCTTTCAGGTTTGAAAGGCCTGCCTTAGGGGTGACTTATAGGTTTTAAGTGCAGTGACCTCAGAAATAAGGAAACGTATATCTGTTGTGAGTAGTGCTAGCACCAGCTCACATAGGCTGAAATGTTAGGCCTGTAGTCACAGTTTGAGTAGTCTCTCATGAGTGGCATAATACATGCTTCAGCCCATGGGAGACCCCTGGTGCACCTATGCCCTGGGTACCTTAGTACCATATATTAGGGACTCAGAAGGGTACACCAGTAGCCAATTAGGAACTTACCAAATTACTTACCATAGTCCAATTTAGGGAGAGAGCACAGTGACTGGGGTCCTGATTAGCAGGATCCCAGTCAGACTAGCAAGAAAACAGAATGACACCAGCAAAAAGTGGGGGTAACCATGAAAGCAGATCCTAATTTCCTACATAGTTGGTCCCAGAGATGTTTTAAGGGATGGGCAAAGTAGGAAATTGTTCAGGTCCCCGCAAAAATGATCTTTCTCTATATCTCACATCAATTTCTCCATTTCAACCTTTAAAATTCGATATTGTTTGGCATTGTAGGTTTTCTAATTAGCAGAAAATGGATAATAAAATGAAAACGTTGCTGTGGATGTGGGTTCTATAGTATGCCTTTCCCAGGGCCCCCCAAATGTTTAAGAGGGCACTGCTTCTTACCTGAAACCAATCTGTCTGTAGAGTGAAGTGCTGCTTTCAGGGTATCAAGATAAATATTCTGTATAACCATCAGCGGGGATTTACCCTCATCTAGCCTGGAAAAGACTAGAGATAAAAGTGGGTGGCAGGAAAGAGTCTGGTTCAAGATGACATGAGATGCTGAACTCTTTGCAGCACCCACAGGGAGAGAGTCCAGAAGTTCCTAGGTTGTCCGGGACCATATGAAGGTCCAAGGAAGTAACAGGGTCCATATGGCGAGCGCTGGAACCACAGGAAAGAACAGCAAAGCATGATGGCGGGTTTCGCGGAGTGAAGACACCAATTACAGCATGTAGCAGAGGAAGCACAATCCATATGAGCAGAGGGGGAAGGCTGGGAGAAAGGTCTTGTGTTCCCCAGGCCAGTGGGGGTCCGCATCTATCTGGCAGACAAATGACAACATACCTTTCCCTACCCATACTGCCCTAGGGAGACCTGAACCTGTGGACCTGTGCCTCCCATGAGCCCAAATGCCAAGAGGCCTAGTACACTTCAGGATAATTTGAATGCAGGTGAGGGGGTAGATAATGCTCAGGTGGAGTTTGAAGCAGGTGAGAGCTCCTCACTATTAAATAGAGGATGTAGAGTCTTAGGGTATCTCTGAAGCCCTAACCCACTGCAGAGGGGTGACTCTGCCATAGCCATTACTCAGAGCAATTATGCAGAGCACCCTAGGCTCCCAAGCAGGCCTTTATACTGGCTACATCGTGGCAGTTGTTACAGTAAACAGGGCGGAATGAATAGACCCTACGTACGTGGAGCAGAAGATGACAGGGCTGGATAGGAGGGATCCGTGAGACAATTTCAGACCTCCCTCCAGCAATAGAGTGAGAAAACCACCAAATGAATCCTGGCAAATATACACTGGGAACAATTCCAAAATCTGAAAGACCAACCTACTGCTCCCACCCAAACCTTTCAAAACCCTGGCACACGGCCTTTTGGGAGCCTGCTGAAGAACGCAAGAACAAGGCCAAACCTCTTGAGGCCAGTAGAGTGGTGAAGAGGGAGTATTTGCACACACAAAAATACAAAGCTGGCCTATAGAAGGTTTAGATACCAGCTTCACCTCAAGAAGAGCAAGTAGTATCAAACTGAAAGGTAAACTGAAAGACATTAAGCACACCTTGATTACAAGGAACAAGCAAACTTGTCAAGGCAAGACCCAAACAGGGTGGAAGAGGTTCTGATCCCAGACTAGCTGCAAGGTTATAACCAAAAGGGTACTACAGATGAGGGCAGGGAAAAAACGAAACTTTTACTGAGCTCTGCTGGATCATCTTGCAGAGAAACAAATCTGTTTCAGGGCATAGTGGTCCATGTCAAGTGGGACCCAATGAGAAGGGCTCATCTGATGACATGGAGCTAGCCCCACTAGCAATGGGCAAAAGAACAAGCTGACATTCAATAGTAGTCACCCAATCATGAGAACACAAACAACAAAACCCAACGAACTCCAAGCAGGCAAACCCTCAGACCGCCACCTTAATTTTCAACATGGTGAACAGCAGAAGTAAGTGCAACAAAGATATATATTCCAGCAAGGAGTGATTAGGAAAACTGATGTAACCTTCCATAATACCTAATACCAAGCAACAAGAAGACAGCAAACTGACCTATAAAGAAACTCAGTGGAAGGAAGATAAAACTGTAACCGAAGGTTCACGAAGCATGTTTTCCAAAATAGAAAGCAGAAATCAGGTCAGCTAAAAATGACCTGAGACAGGGCCAATAAGACGTGAGCAATGAGAATGTGAAGCTAGTAAACCATGTTCACCTTCTTGAAGAAACCATTCATAAAGGACCACAGACCAAAGGACCACAGAAGAATAATCAGGTTGGATGGACAAGTTCTTATTCCGCAAGAGAAAGAAGAAGATATAGAAGATCGCCCATGGCGGAACACCATACCTATCAAGGGTATCTAAAAAGCTGCAGGGGAGAAATACATATGGAAATATGTGCAAGATCTGCATGTAGTCATTCTAAAAAAATCAGGAGGATCCCTAAAAACATCAACAGAACACACAGTACAGCTCATGGGAGACCAGGGAAAGGAGGATCGCCTGGTATCTTTGTGCATCTACACTACTTTGAATATAAAGACCTGGTTATGGCTGGCGTCCATAAAGAAGTGCAGCTAGCCTATAATAGATTGTGCTTCAGATTTATCAAAACCCATCAGGTTGCTAAATTTCCAAGGCCATTGGACACGTGACAACATACTTGAGAGGTCCGGGAGGCAAGTAAAGTTGAGGGCACCCTTCCTGCATCACATTTGAGTGAAAAGAGGTATTGGTTCATGGAATCTCTCATTAAGGCTTACAGCATCTGTGGAGAGATCTGAAAGGGGAGCAATCAGACATCAAACAATAGATATCCCTGCAAGAGCCCAGAAGCCCTTTATGGCACAAAGTGATTAGACTGGGATACAGACAAACACCTGAGATTGAAGAAATCGAGGTGGGTCACAAGGTAGTGTTAAAAACATTGACAAGAAGAAGACTTATCAGACTTACCGCATTGAGATGAAATTGTGCGCTATGGGTGAGGGATCCAGAAGGAAAGGCAGAGAAGGGACCAAAAATTGAGGTATGTAAAATTTGTGTTTCTTGTAGACCCTTGGGTTCCATGCGACATCCCACAACTGCCCTCCATTTAGTATATGGTGAATCATACACCATCTCTTCTCTTTCTCTCTTGGGTCATTTCAATGAGATAATGTAAATGTGAGGCTTAGAAACACCAGAGAAAAGTTTGCCCCCCTCAACTCACCATCTTTTGATAATAGCAAACATTGTGGAAAGCTTAATTCCAACCTTTTCTCTTGCCCCATAAAGCTGGAGCATAATCTGCATAATCTTTGCAGATTTTCTGTGCACTGTCTGTTTGCATAAAATGCTAGTTCCTGAAAAATATACTTAATCCTAGGTAGCACTGTCATTTTAAGTGCTGTAATCCAACCTATCCCAGAGAATGGCTTGTTCCTCCACCTATTTAATTCCAGTTTCATGGTGCTCTGTAGACCTTTTAAATTAATCTCCTTTGTTCTTGCTAGCGATCCAGCTAGGTATATTTCTAGATATTTATTAATGTCGTCAGATCACTGAAGTGGGGCTGCTCTCTAGAGCTTAGATACTCACCAGTAATACTGAGATGTCCAGTCCTTCTGATTTACCCAGGTGGATTTTAGCTCCTGATAAATGTTGGTAGATTCTGAGCTCTTATGTTAAGAAAGAAAGTGCATTTGTAATTGATTTTCCTTACACAATACTAGCCCCTTATATAGCTGCTATTTTGTCCCAGGAGGAGGGGCTGGGTATATACAAAAAAGTTTAATCATGATCTGTGGCTAAAATGGGTGAGCTTGATTGGTCAGGCCTTGGTCGCCCAACATCATTATAGGCCTCCCAGACACTTTTTTGGGCCACTGTGAAACCAGCAGGAAAGCTGCCTTCAGTGGGCCGTAATAATGACTGCACCTCTCCACAGTCTTACAATCCTAGTTTATGGAGATGTGTGCTTCTTCACACTTCACACTGTCTCCCTCCATCAACCGCTTGAGCAGCTTCTCAAATCATTTAGCTGTCCTGAAACCAGGTCTGTATTGACTGCAGAACACTTGAGCTTTGAGCTTGCTTGGTGGCATCATTGATAAGCCTCCCTCTCTCCAAATAAAATTTGGAAAATATGTTACTAGAATTCATATAACGGAGATACACACTCTCATGATTAGTAAACAAAAGGTAAAAGTTACAAATGTTCGCAATCGCAATTTTTATATTGTTATTACCCTTTCATGGTCAAAACTGTGAGACAGTTCTAAAAGTGACCTCTACGCATATCTCCAAAGCTCAGCACTCACTATTTCACTCATTCCAGCAGCCTACGCCTCACCTCAATGAGCTCCAACAAAGAAGGGTTAATTTAGTGATGGTTATGCTAGACTAGGCAAAGACTGGTTGGAAGGAAAACTAAGCACCGACCTTGGATTCAAAGTAAATTGCCCAGGGAAGATGTGATCTCTGGTCTTTTAACAGGTTCTTCAGTCACAACTCACTGCATGCATCAAAACGCCTCTCAACCATGGCAGAGTGAGAGGAGTTGGTCTCAATAACTTCAAAGAGTAGGTGTAGCAAAGGAAAAGGTTCCCTGTGTGGCTCTAGAGAGCATGCTGCATAGCACTGAGTATTGCATAGCCTATCTCAGAAGATGTTTGGATTTTTTGCTTCAGCACACACAAGAATCCGGTGTGTACCCTGAAGGCCAACTGTGACATGAAATAAGAGAGGGGTGGGGGCTTTGTGGTCTAGAGGGTCACATCAGGTACACCCTGCCTTACTGAGCATCACTAGCTCACTGGACTTGGAGACTGTCAGTGGTGACAGCAACAGATTGTAGTGGCAGGACAGATCTTTTAACCTGTCAAATGACAGGGACTGTGGTCTACTGGACTTTCTTGTTTTTAAAATTGTCTGCGTGTTTCTTGCATTCTGTTGTTTTTCTCCATCTATTTAGTCCATGGATGACGCATGTACATTTACCTTATATGTGGGAAGTATGATGTGTGTGAACTGCTTATGCCATTTATGACTCCCTGCAAAGAGTAGTAAATAAAATGGAGGTCAGAGAGGGCCTGCCAAACAGCTGTGTGAATCGCAGGGCTCCTCCAAAGCATTCTTGAGATCCTTTGTGGTGGACTAGACATGGGTGTATAGGACAGAAGGCTCAGTCATTGTGCCAAGATTACTCATCAGCTAGAATCTTGAGTCCCTCAGCAGCAGAGACCGAGAAATTATTCTGTACTCTTCTATGACTGTCAACTTCCCTTTGACCAAATTAAGGAAAAGGATTGTGTAAGATCTACAACCTACCCAGAGAAGAGCTGCCTTGAGTCTTTCTTTTTTTTTTTTTTTTTTTTTTTTTTTTTTTTTCAAAATTTTATTGAAACAATAAATCAGATACAAGCATGGGCCTACAACCACCAGGGCCGGCCGCTAGATTCAGAAATGATCGTACATTAGTTAAAGCAGTAGGCGACACCTGGGGCCCAGCCCCGTAAATGGCTCAGGATAGCTCGAGAGAAGCAGGAGACATACATTTAACATAAATAACAACAAAAACAAAAGGCGAGGCATACAGGCAGAAAACGGAGTCTTTCTTGAACGAATAAGCTGACTGATAGCTGAGGAGGGTGAGGAGTGGGGCTGGAGGTACTCTTCCATGAAGAATAGGCTCCTTAGAAATGTGAGGAGGTGGAGCAGTTACACTTGAAATTATCCTGCTGCTACCCAGGGAATGATCTGCAGAGTTAGATTATGTGGGAGGGCCTTTAGACTCTGATATCCCTATGGCATGCCCAGAAGTAGAAGTGTATGTGATGGCTTAGCATTCATGGAATATGCAACAACAGCCAAAGGTTTCCATAAAATAAAATGGAATGTCTGTGACAGCTTGGCACCTAGGAAACTGTGACTGCTTTCAGCAGTTTTATCATATAAAACAAAAGTGCCTTGAGAAGTTTGGCTCTAAATCCAGATCTCACACCACAATCTGAGTTGACCTAAACATTTCTTTGAATCATCACTGCAGCTGCGGTGGGTTCTTCACTATATTTGGGTGGAGAGTTTGTGTTTGACCTTGAAGAAGATACCCCACTGAAGATCGATTTGTCTGCAATTGGAGTGAGCATAGTTTGGCCGTGTCCTTTCACAGTGCTTGCACCATCGCCCCTTCATCAACAAGATGTGCTGGCATCAGACGCTCAGACCAGAGACAACAGCAGTGACAGCCATTCACACAAAAAGAGAATTAAACAGTGAAAGCATTCCCCAAGCCCAAACTGTTTGTATAAAAGGGTTTGTTTTATTCTATTTTTGTATGAAGGGCACGCCTGAGGAAGAACTACTGTGAAGCTAGAAATACATGCGGCAGGGGAATATGCTGCTAACCTTGACTGCTTTTTAATGAGATTTTATAAACAAATATATGTTAATATTGTTTTTAGAAATGCAGCCTCCAGGGCATTATTGTTAAATTACTCTAAAAAGTGGAACTCAATTGTGGCATGGATCTTTTGTTTGCAAAGAGGATGTCTTCAGCTTTCTGTGCATTGTCAATTAGAGGTCATCAATACCTGCTTTCTACGCCAGCACCACAGAGTCGTTCTTTCTGTGTTTTGGAAATCAAGAGACGCAGACAATCAACTTTGGTGGTATTTTTGGATGAACCCAACCTACCTCGAAAATCCTATTACCACACTCTGTGTTCACAAAGGCACTCTTGTAGATTACAAATCAGTCATACCTACACAAACACGTCTTACATACCAATGCAACGGTTTGGTGAAATAGTAAATCAAGGTGTATCTAAAACAAAAATATTGTTGGCAAAAATATTGGCAAAAAATATAGAAGGACACACACATCAAGTTTACATACTTTATAGGTAAAGTTAGAAATAGTGACAAAACAATACAACCAAAAAATAGGAAAGTATATCAAATGTTAACTATTATACAGTTTACGAACTATGAAACACATATGAACTTTAAATGTGAATATTACATTCTAAAAATATATACTTATAAAAATCTTAAAAACAATGTATAACTTATAAACATGCAAAAAAATGCAAAACAAACATTATCGTGAGCATAAATACATTATAATTTAAAATAAATGATAAATAATTAAACCATAAATAATAGAAAAACGAATACAATGTATTTAAATTACAAACACCAGAAATAAAAAAATAAACCAGTTTATACAATAACATTAAAATTAAAATAATTAATACATAATTACTACAAAACAAAATAATAAGAAATAATTTACATTACACTAACTTCTTAAATGACATTTTTTATAGTATATCGTAACAGGATGCAACAAAAAAAACCAGATACAATAATTTAAACTTGGAGGTGTCAAATGCACTAATCCTGCTCCTATATGAGCAACAAAAGGAAAGGTGATGGGCTTTGGAGTTGCCAGATTTACTATTCCCCCTCCAACATCGACAACAGTTAGGAAAGTGATGGATTTCAGAGGGGTGGGATTCAATATGCCCACTTGAACCTGAGCAACTGTGGAGAAAGTGTTGGGTGTTGGAAGAGTCAGATTTACTATTCACACTCCAACATAAGCAACAGTAGGGAAAGTGCTTGACTTGGGAAGGGTCAGATTTAATTTCACCCTATCCTAAATTATACAAAATAAAGTAGATATATAAAGTAAATAAACATAAAATACATTCCCAAAATCATCTAAAACATGACATTAACATTTAAAAGTATAAATAAAAATATACTGAACACTTACATCAAATAAACAGTTTTAAAAAAAGATTTAAAATACTTCCCTCCCTATCAACCTAAAATTCAAACAGCCACTAAAGCAAATTAAACCCATAACAGAAAAAATAACAATACACAATATTTCAAAGAATAGTAACACTATAAAATTAATTACTAATTACTATACAAAAAACTTTAATTATAACATATTTAATTAGTATCCAAATTATTTAAACTATTTAATGTATTTATACATGTATATCAATCAATCAATCAAGTGGATTTATATAGTGCGGCTAATCACCAGCGAGGGTATGCAGGCACTTAACACAATCAATTGATTAATCAATCAAATAATTAAAATGTATTTCCATATTTTTCAAATGATCTATTTCATAACTAAAATACATTTACATAAATTATTATCTAATTTCAAACTAAACTTACAAAAATGTGTAAACAATTTGAAAATGAGTATTTAAAAAAGTTTTAAAATCCTAGCCTATTCCCTTACTACCCCCAAAATGCCAACAAATAATAACATAAAATAACAAGAAACTTCAAATATATTATGAGGTCTAAACAACTAACTATAAAATAATTAAACATACTTGGTGAGTCCTCAGACTTCGGTCCAAGGCACACACTCCCCTCGGCAGCTCCGCGGTGCTCTGCTTCCCCCAGAAGCAGGCAGCCCCCTCCTTGGCAGGGTTCAATACTGCCCTGGTCCTGCTTCCATCAAGTGCATGGTGCTCATGTCTGTATTTCTTTTGTTTCTCCTGGTGTAATTCCTTCAGTTTTACATTGTGTAATTCTTCTGTTTTACATTGTGTGATTTTGTCTGTTTTAATTGTGTACGTTATTCCGTGACCTCTGTTGATTTCGGGGATTGTTGTTCCCCCTGGTCTCCCTCCGTTTTCCTGCCACCACTGACTCCAACCCGTACCGCCCCACTCCCGCCTCCCAGCTCCTCGTCCCTACCCCCTCCTCTGCATCATGGTGACTGCTCCATGGCCGCGCCACTGGCGTGCCTAAGGCAATCCCGTATGCGCCCGTCCGCGCCTGGACCGCGCCCAGCGGCAGTCCCCCTGGTCCTCACGAGAGCCGATGACGCTACGACGCCAGCTTCCTCCAGGGACTAAACACCGGCCGATCATCAAACTGCTTCCAGGCCAGCCCAATACACACCCACAGACCCTTCACCTGCAGTAGCTGCAGCTACACCAGCCGTCGAACACCCGCACATACCACCCCACCCGTCAGAGCAGAACACAACCACTTCAGATGCATCTTACTCAACACCCGCTCCTTCCACAAGCATGCCATCGAACTCTGGGACCTACTCGACTCAGCCTCCCCGGACGTCGCCTTCCTAACAGAGATATGAATGAACCCCTCCTCAGCACCCGACATTGCCATACCCATCCCCGATGGATAAAAGATCACCAGAAGGGACCGCACCAACAGACCATTAGGAGGAATTGCCATCGTCTACAGGAAGACCCTCAGAGTCTTGACCTCCACAACTGACACCTCCAGCACCGCCCAACACCTGCACTTAGAGATCCGCAACGACCCAAACACCACCCTCAGAGGAACACTCGTCTACAGATCCCTGGACCCCGGCCACAGTTCATCTACGCCATCTCCAACATCGTCAGCACGCACGCTCTTGTGCCCACAGTCTACATCCTCCTCGGAGACCTGAATTTCCACCTTGAGAACGCCGACGACAGCAACTCCGTCGCTCTGCTCGACAATCTCGCTAACCTCGGACTGAAACAGCTCATCATGACCCCCACCCACACCTCCGGACATACGCTCGACCCCATCCTCTCCACCAGCAACCATGTCACCTTCAGCCACACCACTGAACTCCACTGGACAGACCACCACTGCGTCCACTTCACCTTCAAGACACCCACCGTGCACCACCACCCACAATGGATCCCCTACCACAGCTGGAACAAGGTCACCGAAGACCAGATCATCACCACCCTCACCCGAGACCCACTGACAGACACCACCGACACCGACACAGCCTCCAGCATCCTCAGGCAATGGATGGACAACTGCGCCAACACTCTCGCCCCGATTAAAAAACTCTCAAACAGGCACACCGACAGAAAGGCCAGCTGGTTCACCACCGACCTCCAGGAATCCAAGCGCACTTGCCAAAGACTCGAGAAAAAGTGGCGCCAAGAACAGACACCGGACAACCACCCAGCCCTAAAGAATGCTAGTCGCAAGCACCACCAACTCATCTGAGCCACCAAAAGGACCTCCTTCAAGGAACGCATCGACAAAAATGCACACAACAAAGAGCTCTTCAACATTGTGAAGGAACTCTCCAACCCCAGCTCCAACTCCAATGACATCCTGCCATCGCAAGACCAATGTGACTCCCTAGCTACCTTCTTTCACCGCAAGATCGCAGACATCCACAACAGCTTCAACACCCAGACCCTGCCTACTACCGCTGACACTGCAGACTCAGCACCCCCCAGCCTCACCAACCACCTTCTCTCCTGGACCCACGTCAACGACGATGACACTATCAAGACCTTGAACACCATCCACTCCGGCTCACCAGCTGACCCCTGCCCTCACCACATCTTCAACAAAGCTAACTGCATCATCACACTCCAACTCCGGAAGATCATCAACAGCTCCTTTGAGACCGCCACCTTCCCGGAAAGCTGGAAACACGCCGAGATCAACAACCTACTCAAGAAACCCACAGCGGACCCAAAGGCCCTCAAGAACTTCCGGCCCATCTCCCTGCTCCCATTCCCAGCGAAAGTCATCGAAAAGATCATCAACAGGCAACTGACCCACTTCTCGAGGAGAACAACATCCTGGACCCGTCCCAATCCAGATTCCGCAGTAATCACAGCACCGAAACTGCCCTCATCACTGCCACAGACGACATCAGCACCCTGCTGGACAATGGCAAAACTGCGGCCCTCATACTCCTGGACCTCTCGTCCGCCTTCAACACCGTCTGCCATCACATCCTATGCACACGCCTTCATGACGCTGGAATACATGGCAAAGCCCTGAACTGGAACACCTCCTTCCTCACCGACAGAACCCAGAGGGTCCGCCTCCCCCGTTTCTGCTCTGAGGCCACCAAGATCATCTGCGGCGTGCCCCAAGGTTCATCTCTTAGCACCCCCCTTTTCAATGTCTACATGGCACCCCTCACCAACATCGTCCGCTCACACAACCGCAACATCGTCTCCTACGCCGACGACACTCAACTGATCCTCTCACGCACCAAAAACCCTGCCACTGCCAAACCCAGCCTCCACGAAGGAATGAAGGCCGTCGCCAGCTGGATGAAGACCAGAAGCCTGAAACTTAACTTGGACAAGACAGAAGACCTCATCCTCGGATCCACCCCCTCCGCCTGGGACGACTCCTGGTGGCCTGCCACCCTTGGAGCCGCAACTACACCCACCGACCACGCACGCAACCTGGGGGTCATCCTGGACTCATCACTCTCAATGACCAAGCAAGTCAATGCAGTCTCCTCCCCCTGCTTCAACACCCTCGCATGCTCCGCAAGATCTACAGATGGATCCCCACTGGAACCAGAAGAACGGTAACACAGGCCCTCGTCAGCAGCAGACTGGACTACGGCAACGTCCTCTATGCAGGAACCACAGCCAAACTCCAAAAGAGACTCCAACGCATACAGAACGCCTCCGCACGCCTCATCCTCGACATACCACACCATACCAACATCTATGCCCACCTTCACTGGCTCCCAGTCAACCAGAGGATCACCTTCAAGCTCCTCACCCACGCCCACAAAGCTCTCCACAATGCCAGACGAGCATACCTCAACAAACGTCTCATCTTCTACACCCCGAACCGCCAGCTCCGCTCCGCCGACCTCGCCCTCACCACTGTCCCACGCATCAACAGGACCTCCACCGGTGGCAGATCCTTCTCCTACCTTGCCGCCAAAACTTGGAACACCCTCCCCACACAGCTGCGCCAGACCCAGAACCTGCTGACCTTCAGGAGACTTCTCAAAACCTGGCTGCTCGAGCAGTAGCTGCACCCCCTCAGCGCTTTGAGTCCCTCACGGGTGAGTAGCACGCTATACAAATGATTGATTGATTGATTTATTGATTGATACTTTATTAAAATAATACAACCTCATAACACAAAAACTAATACAATTCAACTAGTAAATTTAACAATGACATTATGTACAACTACATTTAGAAAACTGATACAAAAGACTAAAACACATTATATTCTTACTTTCTATATTCTGTCTCACAATATTTTTAGATCCTAGAATTTTTTTTGCTCTATTTTTTATTAGTTTGATTATTTTTGAATAAACAACAAAACAATTGCTGGTACGTCAACACACCCCAGTCACCCAAAACATGTAAGTGAGCAGTTACATTTTGTGACAGTGGTTGAGGCATGCATCCCATATTTTATTATATTTCTTCATACAGTCTTCTTATTTCTATACAGGTTTTTTGCCCACGACCCACTAGTCCATGCCATGCAGCCATTCTTGTATTGAAAAATTCTGCCATGTCCATCCAATGTTGGCAATATCTCATTTTGCCACAATTGAAGCCAGCGTCCACCAGGTTTCAAACACCAAGGAAACCCTCCCATTCCCCCATAACACCAAGTTTGGAATCCAGCTCCAGATTAATACTAGGGGTGTTATGGAGGGATTTGTTTATCTTGAGCCAGTAATGGCTCACCATTGGGCAGGACCAAATCATATGGATATAGCTTGCCTTGTCTGCATGACAATGTGGAGAATGTGGATAACATGGGCTTTGCCTCATTCCCATGGTCCAAAGTTTAGTTGGGTCAAAGTAAGCTCTAAGAGAATATTTAAATTGGTTAGGCTTCTGAAGACCATCTTGGCCTCAGACCAGTCTTCATGTTCAAAGATACCCACATTCTCCATATCATGACATTTCTACATGATATTTGTTTCTCACAATGTTTAAGAAACAATATTTTTGGAGGAATAGCCTGTGGGCACCTACCAAAACCAATGTGACAGTTTTGTGAGAACAGTTAATCAAGACAACTCTATTAGCTCTTTCAGATGACTAAACGCCCCCTAAAATCAGTAGAAAAAAAAACAGGCACCTAAAATACCTCATAACTATAATGTTCATCAACTTTCACAACTAAATGTTCCTGGTGTGTTGCTGCTAGAGTAGCAAGATAGCTCCATTACTGGGGATGTGCAAAAATCCCCTTTGCGTAATTAGGTGGTATTTCAGGAAAATTATCTGAAATTACACAAATTGATGTGAACAACAGAAACACTTTTTTTTTTTTAAGTGCTAGTTTTAGAGCAAAATGCATGCTCCCTTCCATTTTGGATGTAAGGATACATTTTGAGCTAAACAAAATACAGCTAAATGGCACATGAGGCGAACAGCAACTGCTCACATTATTTTTGTTCACTTCGTTCCAATACTCCCCAGATAGGATTTTTCCCCAAACAGATAAACAATTATACAGCATGGCATAATGGCATAATTTGGGGCATTTATCATAGAACTTGTCATGTGAAATGCTGGAAATGACTAAAATCATACCGGTATAATGAAAATTTCACCTTGGCCTTCAGGAGGCCTTCTGTTTAACAATATGCTTGTCTGTAAATGGTTAATATCTAGTGTGTTACCCCAGTAAAAGCATCAAGGCTACAACTACCACTATGCATCAGGCTGTAAAATGAAAGCTCAAAACTGAAATGTTATAATTCAATTGCAGTGACATGTCAAATATAATCATAGGTGCATAATCTCTGATTCAATGATTTATTTAATAATTTTGTAAAGTGCTATGTGTTGTGTCTTTCGATTGCTTCAGAGTACTGTCAAAGAATCCAAAAAAGCACAGCTTAATGAGTGGAGAAGAATTAGAGTTCATTCGGGTATGGTGAATAACCATGTCCGAAACATGTTCTGTCAAGCGCTAAGCAAGTTTAAGTAGCTAAGGCTTCAAAAGTTTTATAAACTTCCTGTGATGGGCTAGGAAATCAAGCTAAGGTTGAGGGTGTTCCAAAGCAGGAAGCCTTTTACTCCTAGTGATCTGCCTCTCTGTTTGAACAGCTTATATGATTGCTTGTTAATCAGATGGTCAGGCTTTTTGGTCGGGGCACAGTGGGTGTGAGTTTCTGTTGGTGTTCTGGACCTTTGCCCAAGTATTGTTAATGGACAGTGCTCAAAACCTTGACTTTGATCATAGTGTCTACAGGAAGCCTGTAGAATGCTCTGTGTGTGGGTTTAGTGTGGTCCCATTTGCAGAGGTTTAAGGATATTCAAACTGCCTGGCCCTGTAGTCTTTGTAACTTCTCAAAGAGACCAGGGTAGATAATATCTGCGTAACCAAGTCAGCTCGACTTGGTGATCAGTTAGTTGAGTGGGCTAATTTATTGTAGAATGGAAAGCTGCACATTTACACTCTATGTTCCCGCGCTGAAGGAGGGCATGAATGTTCCTAAATTTGGAGGAGATTGAGGAGTTCAAAGGCCTGTTGGCCAATCAGAGGGTAGTAAACCAGGCTCAGATGGTTCACCCAGTATATTATACAGTGCCCTGTCATTGCTAGATGATGATGGTAATAACAATAAACATAATAATAATAATGATTCAGTGAAAAAACCATAGGTTTCACACATGTTATAGTTAGCTGGACATTTTACTCGTAAAAAACCAATGAAATTCCCCCGTTATAGTTAGTTCAGCTAACTATAACTCGCGCGCCCGCAATGCACTGCTCATGACGTCACATATTACATCACTCATGACATGGTCAGTGACATCACTCATGACATCACTGATGACATCTCAAATGACATCACTGATGACATCACTGATGACATCATTCAGTGAATGTGTGTTTTTCTGAAAATTAAATATGTTTTATATATGTATATCTCAAGGTCGATGGAAGAATAAATGGGTATATTACTGTCTAAATGGATGATTTCTTTTTGAAAAATTGATTGTGTAACTGACTGATTAAGTGTATCATAGTGAATACATGGCTTAGTGAGTAATGTTTAAATATATAAATATCTGTATCAGTCTCTCACTTTGTGTATAAGTGGCTGCATGGGTTGGAGAGTAGCTACATGGGTGTCTATATAGGTTATTAGTTGGTTTTTTGAGTATCAGTATGAGTGTCTGCATGGTTCGGTGGGGGGTATGACGTAGTGCATAGGTGCATGAATGAGTGACTCACTGTTTGTATGTGTTGAACAGAGCATGTGTGCAGGACTGCATGGGTGGATGAGTGTATGTATGGGTGTGTTAGTGAGTGAATGACTGTCTCAATAGTGTCTTTATGAGTAACTACATATGTTTTAAACTAGTATATGTGACTATTGGTTTATATATGTGAGTATATGTGAGAGTGAGAAATTGAAAGAGTTCCTGTATGAATAAGTATGTATTTCTATAAGTAATTGTTTAAAAGACTAAGTATGTGTAAGTTTCCGTAGAAGTAAGTGTGGTGGTGTGTGTATAACTGTATATGCAAGTAAATGTATGTTTGATTCTTTATTAGCATGAGTGACTATGTGTGTGAGTAGCTCTATGGATGAGTGGCATTGTGTAACAGGATGTATAGGTGTATGAGTACATATGATAAGTGAGTACATGTATGAGTGACTGTATTGGACTGTTGGTGAATGAGTGGATGTGTATGTGGATCTTAGAATTACTGAAGAGGTTGTTGTAACTGTTATTGGTATGTCCATTGTTTTGTAAATTTTAGTCTCTATTTTTGAATGTGTGTATCAAAGGTTTTATTAGGGGAAGAGGAGGTCTGCCACTCTATCACAAGGATGATGTCATCAGTGAGGTCATCAGTGATGTCATTTGAGATGTCATCAGTGATGTCATGAGTGATGTCACTGACCATGTCATGAGTGATGTAATATGTGACGTCATGAGCAGTGCATTGCGGGCGCGCGAGTTATAGTTAGCTGAACTAACTATAACGGGGGAATTTCATTGGTTTTTTACGAGTAAAATGTCCAGCTAACTATAACATGTGTGAAACCTATGGTTTTTTCACTGAATTTCTAAGGTTTTTTAAATGCTAATTCCTAACTATAATGTGTGTGAAACCTATGGTTTTTTCAGTGAATTTGTACGGTTTTTTAAATGCTAAGTTACTTTACGCCATTCGAGGCGTGCGCGCCCACTTAACGCAGTTCGTTCCGTGCACGGTTTTTATCAACTTTAATAAGCCCTGTACATTTGGTGGCCTTCGGCCACCAAAAGCACAGGGGGTGGGGTCAATGTGGATAGTGTTTTTTTTATTTCGATTTTATAATTTCATGTTGCCAAAATGTAGTTTTTTTTACCTATTAATAAGCCCTGTACATTTGGTGGCCTACGGCCACCAAAAGCACAGGGGGTGGGGTAAGTGTGGATAGTGTTTTTTTTTTTTTTTTTTTTTACCGTACGCTTACGGTAAGTGTACGGTAAGCGTACTCGGCGAAATTGCCGAAAAAAAAATAAAACCGTTTTTGCTCTTGGGGGATGTTTGGGGACTCCCTCAACATGACTATGTGGGAGGGAGTTGTCAAAACAGCCCCGTAACATGTTTTTGGCCATCTTGTTTGATAAACAACACTCAGTGCGAGAGACAAAATGGCGGCCGCCGCTTCCTGGTTTCGGCCGATTCGAATGTTTACTAAGATCTAAGAGCCAATCAGAATCGCGCTCGCGCACGCCACCGTACGCTTACGGTAAGCGTACGGTAAGCGTACCGTAAGCGGGCTCAGATATATATATTGATTTAAAGGCTATTTTCTCAGAATCTACTGAACAGATTTACACCAAACCTACAAAAGGCACTTCCTTGACCTAGGGACTACCTCTCTGCCAAATTTCTAGTAATTCTGTTCAGCCGTTCGGGCTGTAGCTCGTTCTAAAGGTCCTATGGAAAAATGCATGGGAAAAACGCGTTTTGGGACCCCCCTTTTATCTCAGCCCCCGCTTGACGAATCCCCCCGAGACTTTCAGGGTAGGAGCGGAGCGTAGCGCCCCACCTATTTAGAGAAATTCGCGAGGATTCATCGACCGGCGCCAAAGTTATTCAAAATAGAATGTTGAGGTTTTTCTATGGAAAAGGGGTCCTAACTATAACTACCTACTGGCGACCGCCAGTAGGTAATATGTTTCATATAGTGATTCATACTACATTTTGCGATCCTGAAAATAACAAGTTTTAATATTATCCATTCGGTGTATCGACCTTGGTAGGAAGGAAGACTTAGTTGGCCTATAATCACTAGAGGCTGTCAGCAGTGAACAAAGGATGCCAGTGCTACAAAAAATCCTAAATATTTTATTTCTTTCATGGACAGTTGTGGATAACTTCCTAAGCAAGGTAAGACAACTAGAGGAATGCAGGCATTGTCTTTAATCATATGTCATTTTGGGAGTCATCGAAAAAATTGGTGGGTGAAATTGGTTTGGACTGGGCATGGGAGAGTCAGATGCCACCGCCAAAACATCTAGTAAAAAAGCTGTACTGGGACTGGGTCTCTGTTACTGCTAGTAAGAACCAGAATGGTATTTTGACTGAGAGATTCCTAGATGTTAAACCTGTCCCCAGATTGGAATCTTTCCTGGACTTCATTGAGTCCCCGGGAGACAGGGTGCTATATCTAAAATTTAGGTATGGCACACTTCCTCTCCGAGATTTTCAAAGAGGGTGGAGCGATCAGAAGGAAAATGATGTGGGCTGCCCGGGCTGTGCTTCCCCCACAGAATCCATTGCACACTTCATGTTTGCCTGTAGGGCATATAGCCAAGCGAGGTTAAGGTGGTTAAAACCAGTCTGTATTAATCTGGGTTGTACATCCTATAGGGTGGCTCTACGTATTTTAACATATGAGTCACTAATCTCCAGTGCAATCTGTGTTACAGCAAAGTTTCTTGGAAGTGCATGGAGGATAAGACAAAAGCTTATCAAAATGGAACAATCGATAAATAGTCTGCCATGAGCTAGCCTCCTCTTATTTTAGCTGACGCGGCTGGGTTTTAATGTAATGTATTTTGCCCATTGCATTACTTTTTATTATGTATGTTACACCTTTCACCATATGCATAGTATGGCTACATTGGGGAAAGTGGTCATTAGTGTACAAAAGTGTGTAAATAATAAAGAGATTTTTTAACTTGTTTTATACTTTTATGATGTTTTCTACATCGAATAAAGTTTATCCAACGAGTCATTGATCAGAGTGATGCTAGTGTTCAATGAGTATGATGTTTTCTCATTTACTGACCGGTCAAAAATTTGAATGCAATGTTTGTTATCTGGTATGTCCTCTGTAGCTTATTTAAAAACAAAAATCGGAAGCCTACGTTTTTTAGGTCGAGCCTGCAAGTAACACGCATGAGCTTTCGCTTTGCAACAACCTACTGTATCTATAAAAAATATGATCTAAAAAGGGGCTATAACCCCACCCAATACTTACCATTCGTTGGCATCCTTATCACTCTTCTTTGCTGCCTTCTAATTTGGCAGTTTACCGTTTGACTTCCTTTTCTTTGTGGTGCATGGATGAAGTACACATTGATTGAACTTCATTTGTGTCAATCCGAAGCTCCAGCTGTAAATTTAAGTACTATTTTATTTGATTTTTTTGCATTTTTAGATTTAATTTTTTTGTGCCAGAAGATTAAGTGATTTGCCCAGAATTACAGGATGATGAGGCAATGCTGCTTGTTTTTTCAGCATAATCCCTCTATTGTTGCAATTGTTGAGCCATTAACGCATCACTGTGAGCAGGCTTCGGGCAGTGCTATTTTCAGTCAGCAGCAGTAAACATGCTACCTGTGTACTATTACAAATCCCGACATGGGAACTACGTTGCACTGGCTGAAATACAACAGGGTTGCCGGAGTCACCCTGTTGTTAGGACCAGCATCTATGTGACCTGGTCCTTTCATGCAGTTAAAACTGTTGTCAAGAAAGCGGCCCATTTCCATGTTCCACTGCAACTGCTGCTGCTTTGTAATCCACCCCACCACGATTAACTGCACTACAATCTCCCCCATTCCACCCCACTCCACTCTACCCCAATTTACCTAACTCCACTGTACCCCAATCTTCCCCACTCCAATCTACCCTAATCTACACCAATTTACACCACTCTACCCCACTCCACCCTACCCCAATCTACCCCATTCCAATCTCACCTAATCTACCTCACTCCAATATACCAGACCACAATCTACTCCCACTCCTCTCCAATCTACCAAATCTATCCCACGTCACCCCACTCCACTCTACCCCAATCTACCCCACCCCAATCTACCACAATGTACCCCACTCCAATCTACCCTTCTCTTCCCCACTCAACCCCACTGTGCTGTACTCTATCCCCACTCCACCCCACCCCAACCTCCCCCACTTTACTCTACCCCAATCTAGCCCACTCCCTTCTACCCTAATCTTCCACACTCCAGCATCATTCCCATGGGTATCCTTTTGCACAGGCCATGTCTAGATTAAGGGATAAGCACCATAAAACCTGCCTTTCCGCAGCTCAGAAGCAGGACGTGAGAATTTGGTTAACAGTCCTGGAAAACTTCAATGGGTCTATGGCAGAGCTTTCCAAACTGTGTGTCGCGACACAGTACTGTGTCGCCTGCAAATGGTGGGTGTGTCGCAGTATGACACCGGTATTAACGGGCACTTAGCACATAACTGCTGCTAATTAAGAGGCATTCCTTTGAAAGCTTTGTTCTCACTATGCCTCGTCTACTCATAACGTTTCCCAGTAAACGGGCTTTTAAAGATCTGCGAAGTCCTCGGGTGCGACTCTGTGTGTGTGTGCCCTCGGGAAGCTGGGGTGAGTTGACAGACAGAGGGAGACAGACAGAGGGAGATAGAGGGAGGAAGACAGCGGGAGGGAGACCGAGAGAGAGGGAGACCGAGAGAGAGGGAGACAGAGAGAGAGGGAGACAGAGAGAGAGGGAGAGAGAGAGAGAGGGAGAGAGAGGGAGAGTGGTAGGGAGACAGAGGAAGGGAGACAGAGGGACGGAGACAGAGGGAGACAGAGAGGGAGACAGAGGGCGATAGAGGGAGTCAGACAGAAGGAGGAGGGTGACAGAGGGAGGGAGGGAGACAGAGGGAGGGAGACAGAGGGAGGGAGGGAGCCAGATAGAGGGAGACAGAGGGAGGGAGACAGACAGACAGAGGGAGGGAGACAGAGAGAGAGGGAAACCGTAGGAGACACAGATCGAGGGAGACAGAGGGAGGGAGACGGAGGGAGGGTGTCTGGGATAGACAGAGTGAGGGAGAGGGAGACAGAGAGAGGGAGACAGATAGAGGGAGACAGAGAGGGAGGGAGACAGAGGGAGGGAGATAGAGGGAAGGAGACAGAGGGAAGGAGACAGAGGGAAGGAGACAGAGGGAAGGAGACAGAGACAGAGGGAGGCAGACAGACTGAAGGAGACAGACAGAGGGAGACAGACAGACAGAGGAAGGGAGGCAGAGGGAGGGAGACAGACAGAGGGAGACAGACAGAGGGAAGAGGGCGACAGAGGGATGGAGACAGAGGGAGGGAGACAGATGGAGGCAGAGGGAGGGAGACAGACAAGAGGGAGACAGACAGAGGGAGGGAGACAGAGGGAGGGAGACAGAGGGAGGGAGACAGAGGGAGGGAGTCAGAGAGAGAGGGGAACCGTGGGAGACAGAGAGAGAGGGAAACCATGGGAGACAGAGAGAAAGGGAGACAGAGGGAGGGAGACAGAGGGAGGAAGACAGAGGGAGAGAGTCCAGGGTAGGGAGAGGGAGACAGAGAGAGGGAGACAGATGGAGGGAGACAGACAAGAGGGAGACAGACAAGAGGGAGACAGCGAGAGAGAGAGGGAGACAGACAGACAGAGGGAGACAGGGAGAGCGGAAGACAGACAAAGTAAGGGAGACAGAGAGAGAGAAAGAGGGAGAGAGGGAGGGACACAGAGAGAGAGGGGGAGGGAGACAGGGGGAGGGAGACAGAGAGAGAGGGAGACAGACAGAGTGAGGAAGACAGAGAGAGAGAGAGAGAGAGAGAGAGAGCCAGAGGGAGGGACACAGAGAGAGATGGAGAGGGAGACAGCGAGAGAGGGAGACAGGCAGAGTGAGGGAGACAGAGAGTGAGGGAGACAGAGAGAGAGAGAGAGAGAGAGAGGGGGAGGGAGACAGAGAGAGAGGGGGATGGAGACAGAGAGAGGGAGGGAGTCAGAGACAGACAGAGACAGAGACAAACAGAGACAGGGACAGACAGACAGATAGAGGCAGAGACCGGGACAGGGGCAAACTGACAGAGACAGAGACAGAGAGACAGAGACGGGGACAGACAGACGGGTAGAGGCAGAGACGGGGACAGACAGACGGGTAGAGCCAGAGACAGGGACAGACAGATAGAGGCAGAGACAGACAGACAGAGACAGAGAGGCAGAGAATGGGAGAGGGAGAGGGAGGGAGACAGAGGGTGACAGAAGGAGGGAGAGGGAGGGTGACAGAGGGAGGGAGAGGGAGGGAGACAGAGAGGGAGGGAGACAGAGAGAGAGGGAGACAAAGAGAGAGGGAGAGAGAGAGAGGGAGAGAGAGAGAGGGGGAGAGAGAGAGGGAGACAGAAGGAGGGAGGCAGGGGGAGATAGAGGTAGGGAGACAGAGGGAGACAGAGAGCGAGGGAGACAGAGAGCGAGGGAGACAGAGGGAGACAGAGAGCGAGATAGACAGAGAGTGAGGGAGACAGAGAGCGAGGGAGACAGAGCGAGGGAGACAGAGTGAGGGAGACACAGAGAGGGAGACACAGAGAGGGAGACACAGAGAGGGAGACAGAGAGGGAGACAGAGAGAGAGGGAGACAGACAGAGAGGGAGACAGACAGAGAGGGAGACAGACAGAGGGAGGGAGACAGAGAGGGAGGGAGACAGAGAGGGAGGGAGACAGAGAGGGAGGGAGACAGAGAGAGAGGGAGACAGAGGGAGGGAGACAGAGGGAGGGAGACAAAGGGACGGAGACAGAGGGACGGAGACAGAGGGAGGGAGACAGACAGAGAGAGGGAAACAGACAGAGGGAAACAGAGAGAGGGAAACAGAGGGAGACAGAGAGAGGGAAACAGAGGGAGACAGAGAGAGGGAGAGAGAGGGAGACAGAGAGTGGGAGACAGACAGAGGGAGAGAGATAGACAAGGGGAGACAGACAGAGGGAGGAGGGTGACAGAGGGAGACAGTGGGAGGGAGACAGTGGGAGGGGGACAGAGGGAGAGAGAGGGAGGGAGACAGAGGGACAGAGAGGGAGGGAAATAGAGGGAGACAGAGAGAGGGAGAGAGAGGGAGACAGAGAGTGGGAGACAGACAGAGGGAGGAAGACAGACAGAGGGAGACAGACAGAGGGAGGAGGGTGACAGAGGGAGACAGTGGGAGGGAGACAGTGGGAGGGGGGCAGAGGGAGAGAGAGGGAGGGAGACAGAGGGAGAGAGAGGGGGAGAGAGGGAGGGAGAGAGAGGGAGGGAGAGGTAGGTAGGCAGACAGATAGAGGGAGACAGAGAGAGAGAGAGAGAGAGAGGGAGACAGACAAAGTGAGACAAAAGGAGACAAAGGGAGACAGAGAGGGAGGGAGAGAGAGAAAGAGAGAGAGAGGGAGAGAGAGATAGAGAGAGGGAGGGAGGGAGTGAGAGAGAGAGGGAGGGAGAGAGAGATAGATAGAGAGAGGGAGAAAGACAGAGAGAGGGAGGAAGACAGAGAGAGAGAGCAAGAGAGAGGAAGATGTGTGTATGCTGGGTCTGGTGGCTCAGTGGACGAAGGCATCTGCTGCAGGGGCCTGTGTTCAACCTCATGGTCTCAAATGTGTTTGAAAATGCACCATTTGCCCACTTTTATTTCAAAATTTTCTTCCGGAAGGGTGAACCCTCCCCGAACCCCCCTTAACTGGTTCAGGCTCGCTCGCTACTCTGCCTTACTGTGTCCCAAAATGATGCATCTCCAAGAAGTGTGTCACCAACATGAAAAGTTTGGAAAGCTGTGGTCTAAGGTGTGGCCAGCACCTATGCATTCTAGCCAGGAATTCTGACTTTTTACTGATGCTGCAGGCAGCGTGGGTTTTGGTGCCATATTGGGCTCCAAATGGTGTTACCAGTCCTGGCCTCTGCATTGGTTTGAATCTGGTTTGGTAAAAAACGCGACCCTCTTAGAGCTCTTTCCCATAGTGGGGGCCTTACACATATGGAAGGATCAGTTCCGCAACCAATCCGTAACATTTATCTGATAACATGTCAGTTGGGGAGCCATTTATTTCCAGCATGCAAAGTGTAAAAAAGTATTTGGTTTAGTCAAGGAAGTTGTACTTATTTGTCTAAAGAATCACATTGTGTTAAACACGCTCCTGGTATCTAAAATACCGCAGATGATACATTGCCTCGTCTCAAGTTTCAGGCTTTTCCGCACTTTTCCCCAAGGCATAAGCAGAGCCCTCTAATTTTCCAGCATCTCAATGGACTCTTGGTGCCCAGTCCTACTGCAGCTAATCCCCGCCAGTCTTGCCCCCAAAACAAGGAGGACTTACGAGAGGGTTTTCCAGGCCTTTCTTGCATGCACAGCAGGCCACGCGCAGGAGCCGCGTTTTTCCTTGGTCAACTGGTTGCGCTTTATTGAGCATATGAGGGTTGAGGGTAGGTCTGCGGCATTTGCCAGGTGACATGTATTAGCAGTAGGCTTCTTTGCTAAAATTACAGTGGCACCAAACAATTTATGCTCTTTCTTCTTGATGAGTTCAAAGGCCTGTTGACCAATCAACAGAAGGCTCTGAAGAGTTGGGAAAGGTTCATTATTTCAATAGTATGGTGTTCACTTATCTGCTCAGTGCAATGAAATGTTCACTGAAACCTTGCTGACCTTTGAGGTTCAATATTTTTCAATATTTCTCTCAGGGTGTCAGACGTGTGGAGGGGCCTGGCAAGTCAGTTAACCAACTGGGCCTGTGGCAAAGTTGGAGGCAGATTTGGCAACAAAGCTGTTAGACACCTTGGCATCTCGAACATGAAGACAGGAGAATTCTGAATACATTTAGATTTTAACCTTTGAACAAGTTGGGCTAATAGTACTACGGTTTGTAAAGCAGGGACGTGTGCTACAGAGATTGTCCGTAGCTCTCCAGATCCTCTGCCCTGGGTATTGTGGAGAGTCAGAGCTTGCACCAGAGGACCAAGACCTGGCCCAGTTGTCCAGGATCATCTCCCAATAGGTGCCAGGAGGATCCCCTTTTGGGTTACTCTGGCATGGACATTTAAGAGACGAAGTTGACTTGCTGGCCTTTGACTGTTCTCTGTCTAAGGGAGGAGGGGATTTGTCTTGTAGAGATTATATCGGTGGGGCCCAGTGGATAGCACTCGGGCTCAATTCACCAGTGCTCTATGAGCCAGTGGGGTGGCAAAACATGACTTTAACAATGTGGACAGGCAATATATATGTATAGAAGTTCCCCATCTCTTTTCAATTTATTAAATTGTGCACATCGTGTGATGATAATCAAAGTATTTTTAATGCTATCTTGTAGTGTAATAAATATGGCATGAGAACTGCAAAATCTGGTTGTCTCACACTAATTATTTGTCTTCTTTGGTAGGGGGTGGCCCGTAAACCCCGACTGGGGGATTTTTGTTTTCCCACAATGACCTTGGCGCGATCCCCTACCTGTGAATAAAGGGGCATCGCCATAATGGTGGGTCCTGGTCACAGGAGGGGCCGACACCTGGCCCAAGGGAGGAGCACACCAACTGCATTTATGTCTTGGTGTTTGTTTTTACATTTCTCGTGCTTTTCCAGATTGCCTGGGAAGCCACGCTTGGCGCTCTCTGGCTACCAGGGGAGCTGGATTGCCTGGGTAGTGGGCAGGAGCACAGGAAGGTGCATTTAAGGCCATGGGTTGATGATTACATTACCCACTTCACTGTGCCCCTGATGACCATCAATGCTATGCCTGCCCTGGATACAAGCTTCTTTACCCACCCACCCGTCCCAAGTTCAATAATTTGGGGGCAGTGCTTCATTTTGGTCCACTGGTTTCTGGTGCTCGGCACTGGCACTTAATTGTCAACACTGGTACTTATGACAGCTGCCACATGGTGGCACTGTGTGTCTACTTTAGAGATGAGCACAACAACAGTTATTTATTCAGTAAACAAAACAAATGACTAATACGTGCCACCCAAGCCATTCTTAGAACTTTAGAGGTGTGGAATAGTATAAATTGTAACACTTGCAGGCGTGTAATGGTTAATAGCTGTGGTGGTGCGGTTATTGACAGCACTGGCAGGGGTAATGGCACGGTGGAGGCTGCAGTGGCCTCTTGATAAGAGCCCAGGCACTTAATTTTTTACAAATGAAGCACTGATTTGGGGCCATGCTCCATAGGATTTTTCTTAGCTTATTTTCTTCATTTTGCTTTTCCTTTATGTGTATCCTCCTGATTTGTGGTATTGACTGTGGAGTTAGAGGCGAAGTTGGAGTCAGGTTAGGCCACAAAGCTAGTAGACACCTTGGCATCTCGAACAAGAAGGCCAGTGAATTTGGAATACATTTGGCTTTAAACCTTTGATCAAGTCGGGGCAATTGTAGAACCAAGAAAAGCCCACCTCAAGGAGGAGTGGGGGCATTGGTGGTGCAGGAATCACCCGAGTCTACTCTTACCCTCCTTATATAATAAAGTGGACCCGGAAACCTTCGTCTGCAGAGAGAACACCCTTTATTACAACAGCCCGGGCTATGGAACAGAGTCCCAAACTAGTCAGAGACAAAACCCAGGAGGCTGCTGCTTTACTCCACAGCGAACAAGCCTTATATACATTTTCACTCCACTCTTTTGGCATTCAGTCCATTGTTCAATCAGGGCGGTGTTTGCAGTTGATGACCTGATCAAGGCGGTGTTTGTAGTTGATGACCAGATCAAGGCGGTGTTTGTAGTTGATGACCTGATCAAGGCTCGGCATTCAAACCATTGTTCAATCAGCTTGATCAAGGCTCGGTATTCAGATCATTGTTCAATCAGCTTGATCAAGGCTCGGTCAGTCAGACCATTGTCCAGATAACCTGATCAAGGTGTCAAGGATGTTTACCAAGCAGGAAGCAGAAGATCGAAAACAATCTTGTTTACACAGGGCGTAGGTGTCTCATGGCTTTCTGTTGATGAATTGGCTAACTGCAAAGAAAAGGGGGACTTGGGTATGCGATAGTTTTGAGCGTCAGCAGAAATGGAGGCTGTAGGCAGGGTTTTGTCACGAGATGGCAAGGAATGGAGGAATGTAAGGAAATTAATAGAACCTAGTAAAAACTAATTTTCTTCACAATAGTACTACGGTCTGTAAGGCAGGGCCATGGACGTGTGCTGCAGCGATTGTCCTCGACTCTCTGGTTACTGTATGACACTGGCATGGGTATTGTGGGGTGCTGGAACTTGCGTCAGGGGCCAAGACATGGCCCGGTTGTCCAGGACCATCTTCCAATGGGTGCCAGAGGGGATGCCTTTCTGGGTTGCTCTGGCATGGACATTTAAGGGGCTCCGCTGACTTGCTGGCCTTTGGCTCCTCTCACTGTGAGGAAACAGGGGATTCACCTTGTAGAGATTTTATCGGGGGACCCAGTTGATAGCACTCATGTCCAATGTATAGAAGTTCTCCAGCTCGTTCCAATTTACATAAATTATGTACATTGTGTGATGGTAATCAAAGTGTTTTAATGTTATATTGTGGTGTAATAAATACAGTCTGAGAACTGTTTTCTCAAATGCTAAATCTGGTTGTTTCAAGCTACTTCTCAGAGACCTGAATTTCCACCTCCACAACCGCAGCGAGCCCGATTCCACCGCCCTCCTCGACAACCTTTCCAACCTCGGACTGAAGCAGCTCATCAACACCTCCATGCACAGAGCAGGACAAACACTCAACCCCATCTTCGCAGGAGGGTCCACTTCAGCCACACCACGCAGCCCCCCTGGACCAAACACCACTATGTACATTTCACCTTCAACACCATCACCGCACCCAAACTGCCCTCCGCCCGCCACGAAGGAACTGGACAAAATCACAGAGGAACACATCATCTCCACCCTCCTCCTTGACCCCCCCATCACCACGACCGACGCCAAAGCTGCAGCCAAAGAACTTCACCAATGGATCTCCAGATCACCCCCTCCGCCAAACAACTCCCCCTGAAGGCCGCCTGGTTCACTACCGAACTCCAAGTCGCCAGGCGCACCTGCAGATGCCTTGAGAAAAAATTGCGAAACCGGAAAACCTAAACAACTTTAGGAGCGCCGTGAATAGTAAGGCGGGGCCGGAATCAGACACGCCTGCCGGCCCCCGATGGCCACACAGGGGCGGGCCTGTCGCGCGCAAGGGTGACGCGACAGGCGCGTCCCGCCAATCATTGGTCTTTACGCTTGTGGGCGTGCCCCGGAGGTGATTGTAATCACTTCCGGGGCACGCATCGCCTCAACGCTAGGCCGGTTAGAACCGGCCTGGCTGGAATAGCTGTGGAATGAAAGGCTGGGGAGCGGCGGAGTCTACCTTTTTGCTCGCCGCTCCCACAGCCTGCCCCTTAAGGACAACAGCCTCGCTACGAGGCTGTAATTTTAATGTTATTGTTATGATTATTGATTATGTAATGTTAGATTCGGATAGGAATATCTTTGTATTAGAGATATGTTAAGGTTAGGAAAATTACACCTGTACCTATCCAAGTAATCAATGTAATGGTTTTATGCGTATTGTTTAAAATATTATAATTAAAATTGTTGATTTAATTTATGTTAATAAATACGGCCGGGGGTTTACGACTCCCTAATCAAAAAATTAAATTCCTTGCGCTAGGCGTGTTACTGTCTTAGTATTGTTAAGGGAGGAGGGGGTCTCGGCTGTACCTGACCATAGGAGTATCACCAGCTCATAAGGGACACCAAACGTACCTTCATCTAGAACAAAATCAACACCAACGCAACCAACGCCAAAGAACTCTTCAACGTCATACAGCAATTCACCAAACCTCCCAGCAAGACCACGGATGTCACACCCTCCCAGGAACTCTGCAACAAGCTCAGCTCCTACTTCCAAAGGAAGATCAAGGCCCTCTACGACCACTTCAGCGACCAGACGCCGCTCACCACCCTTTCCCCCTCCACCGACCTCCAGCCGACCATCACCACCTGGACTCCCGCCACAGTGGAACTCATCACCATGACCATGTTGAAAACCCAGTCTGGAGTCCCCATGGACCCCTGCCCACCGCACATCTACCAGAGAGCCGCCACCTCCATCGCCCACAAACTAGGACGGACCATCAACGCCTCCCTCCAATCCGGCATCTTCCCTGTCGACTGGAAGTGGGCGGAAGTCAAGCCCCTCCTTAAGAAGCTCAAGGCCGACCCAACGGACCTGAAGAACTACCGGCCCATCTCTCTGCTCCATTTCACCGCTAAAGTCACCGAAGGACTCGTAAATGCCCAGCTGACCTCATTCATCGAAGAGAACTCCATCCTAGACGCCTCCCAGTCTGGATTCTGTGGCAACCACAGCACCAAGACCACCCTTTTCGCGTCCACTGATGACATCCACATGCTACTCGACCAGGGACACACCGCAGCCCTCATCCTACTAGACCTCTCCGCTGCCATCGACACCGTCTCACACTACACCCTCGCAGCTAGACTGCACGATCCCGGGATACAAGGTACCGCCCTCAACTGGATCCGATCCTTTCTCTCCGGCAGAACCCAGAGGATCAGACTCCCCCCTTTCATCTCCGAACCTACAGAGATCAACTGCGGAGTACCACAGGGATCATCAATCAGCCCCATGCTCTTCAACATCTACATGGCCCCCCTCGCTGCCATCGTCAGACAGCATGGGCTCAACATAGTATCTTATGCCGATGACACCCAGCTCATCCTCTCCCTCACGAAGGATCCTGAAGACACCAGGCTCAGTTTCCAGGAAGGAATGAAGGACGTCGCGGCCTGGATGAAAGACAGCTGCCTGAAGCTCAACACTGAGAAAACAGAGGTCCTCATCCTGGGACCCTCGACCTCTGCCTGGGATGACACATGGTGGCCCTCTACCCTCGGGAGTCCTCCCACCCCGACAGACCACGCTCAGAATCTCGGCATCATCCTCGACTCCTCCCTCACCATGACACGCCAGATCAACGCCGTCGCCTCCACCAGCTTCAACTGCCTCCACATCCTCCGAAAGACCTTCAAATGGATCCCTCCCAAACACAGAAAAACCGTCACCCATGCTCTCATAACCAGCAGACTGGACTACGGAAACGCCCTCTACGCCGGTGTCAACAGGACCCTTCTACACAAGCTCCAAACCATCCAAAATGCCGAGGCCAGACTCGGGACCCCTCAGTACGAACACATGACTCAACACCTTCGAGACCTACACTGGCTCCCAGTCGAGAAGAGAATAACCTACAAGCTTCTCACCCACACCTACAAATCCCTCCACAACATCGGACCCAAATACCTCAACGAGAGAATCTGCTTCCACACACCCAAAAGAAATCTCCAATCTGCCGACCTCGCCCTAGCAGATACCCCCCGCATGTGCAGAAGCAGAGCATGAGGAATGGTCTTCTCCTACATCGCAGCCAAGACCTGGAACGAGCTCCCAGTCAGCATCTCCCCGAATCTGCACGCCTTCAGGAAGGACCTCAAGACCTTGCTCTTCGACTGAGCCGGAGCAAAACCCAGCGCCTTGCGACCCTCATGGGTGAGTAGCGCGCTCTATAAACCCCCTGATTGATTGATTGATTAATTGATTGATTGATTGATAATTTGTTGCCTTCCTCGGTCAGGGGTGTCCTGTAAACCCAGCGTGGGGGGGTTGTTTTCCCACAATGACCACAGGCCTTTGTGTGATCCCATACCTGTGCCCAATCTATCCTACCCCAATCTATTGCAATTTACCCATTCCACTCTACCCCAATCTACCACACTCCAATCTACCTCAATCTACCCCACTCTTCCTCAACCTACCCTACTCCGTTCTATCTCACTTCATTCTACCCTAATCTACCCCACCATAATCCATCACAATCCACCCAAATTTACCCCATCCACCCTACGCCACTCTACCCCAATCTACCCCACTCCAGTCTACCCCATCTATCTCAATCCAAGCTATTCCACTCTACCCCAATCTACCCCACTTCAATCTACCCCACTCTACCCACTCCACTCTACCCCACCCTAATCTACCCCACTGTACCCCACTACAATCTACATCAATCTATCCCACTCTACCCCCTCTCTACCCCACTCCAATCTACCCAACTCCAGTCTCCCCCGCTCCACCATACACTTCTCCATCCCGCCCCACCCAACTCCACTCCACCCTACTCCACTTCACTCCATACCAGCCCACCCTACTCCACGCCTCTCATTTTAACCATGCTGAACAGCAGCCACACTAGTGTACAACGTGGCTAAAACACTTTGCCATAGCCAATAGCTCTTACATATGCGAGACCTATTGGTTTTGCCAATGCTTGTTCTTCATGTGATAGACAGTGAAAACCCTCCTCCTAGACTAGCACTGAACGCTTCCCACATCTTGAACAGCAAACAGGCCGACAGCTGTTGCATATTAAAATATTTACGTGCACTGTCTGAATGCAAATATCAAACCTTTGCAGTGCTTTTAGGTAACGAGGTTTCCATGAGATCTCCTAGCCGGAGCGCAGCAGAAACACCGAATAGATTTTCGAGCAATGGGACATGATGGAAAGTTTGCAAATGGCAAACCACGGCTTTCACTTAATTCTTTACTCTTGAAGTTTACAGTCTTCTCCTTAGTGACGGCTTTTTCCTAGTCCTCGTCTGCAGATGCATCCAGTTAAAAAAAAAAGCAAACTACAGACCCTGCTCTCAGTGGCTTCCTGAATTCCACGTTTGCCAGGCTTCAGGTAGGATCAACTCTCGATTAATCTTTCCCGAAATCGTTTGACAAAATCTTTTAGCTTCTTCCTGCCTCCCTTTGCTATCTTTTCCATAAGTCTGTTTCCGAAATTAAGCAAATTCGTTTAAGTGTCACGAGGCTTTGTGTCGTTTTTGATTGACAGAGGCATAAACATCTTAGCGAAGAGACATTTACATAATTAGTAGAGCTTTGCTTGCGCGCCCCACCTCATCCCAGCCCCCTCAATGGCTGCCAGCTGTGAAAACAGCGCGGTAACAGAGAGTAGCCGAGCAGAGATAAAGACGTAATTAGAACCAGATAAGCGGCCTCTCATAACACCTTGTTTACTGCCAGCACCTGGGTCCAGTTTCTGACGCAGCAGCAGGCTGACGAGTAAGGTTGCCTGCGCGTTCACCACTTGAAGATGTTGAGGCCCCCGTCAGAGCCTTTTCCGCACAAAATGGCATCTTTGATGCTAATAGAAAGATTTGGGATGTGCAGGAGTTTTCTTTTTAGATCTGTGGATAATATCTAAGGTTGTTTGGACATCTGTGTCAGACTGCGGCATGGGAGGTGGCATTGCAAATTTGGTAACAGAAATGGCACTGCTTGGGAGGGCGTATCTTAGCCAGTTAGATTGGGGGTGTGAATCTCAAATTTCCCAACTAAAAATCAGTGGGCTGCTCGGTGTAGTGGTGAAATGACCAAGGTTACGGGTGGACTGTTTTCATGAGGAATAGGATCAGTCAGGGCACAAGTCCTAACAAAAGAAGTGAGGAGACTAACCTAGTTAGGCAGTATGCAAGTGACATCACGGCGCTCGACATCACAGCGCGCCACATTACACACTCGACATCACGTCGCGCATGACATCACAGCGCGTGACATCATGGCGCATGGCATGACAGCACATAACATCACACATGGCATCACAGGAATTGACATCATAGAAAGTGGCATTACAAGCCTCAACGTTACAGGAAGAGGTATCACAAGAAGTGACATCAGATCTAAAGCCCTCACATATAGCAAGGCAGGGAACGGCATCGGACACGCCGCATCCATGGTGGTCATGCCGGTCCCCCGCAGCGGGGAGGCGGGGCTACGCCGTGCACAAGAGTGACGGGGCGCCTCGCTTCCCTCCCTCCCTCCCTCATTGGCAGGTCGGCACGTGACCCGGAAGCGGTAGGAATCGCTTTCGGGTCGCGCGTCGTAGTGATGCCGGGAAAGCCGATTGGAACCGGCTGCCGGCACTATGGGGCCATAAAACGGCTGGGGAGCAGCGGGGACGTCCTCTTTCCCCATTGCTCCTACAGCTGATCGCAGTGCACGTCAGGACCTCGCCCGGAGGTCCCATCGGATTCTTTTCTTTGGTTTTGTCTCCCGCTACAGGTGTGACGAACGCGGGGATCAGCTGCTGGAGGCCGGTGTCCTTTCTTTCTTTGTCCTGCAGGTGCCGTTAGTAGTGGAAGCGGAGTGCTGAACACGGCGGCCGGGGATGTTGCTGAGGAAACCCTGAGAACGCTAAGGCAGCAGCTGGAGGATCCGAGAAGCTCCTGTTGTTTCAGTTTTTTCCCTCTAATTGCTGCAGGTTATTGACGAAGGCTGCCGAAGGCTAGGGAGCAGGAGATCAGTGTAGATTATCGGGGCACTGCTGGAACACGATTGTCGACAGAGGGACACAGGGACTGTGTGTTTCGCCCTGGGACTGACAAAAAGACACTGGGACATCATTTAATGCAGGACTGGCAGGCCGCATTCCACCGCTTCCGGGAGCCACGCGGGTTAGAGAGTACTCACCCAACCTACTAGATTAGCTGGTGGGCGTGGCTCTGGTTGCGTCTGTGCTGTTGGCCGGCCGGGTGCTGCTACTTCAGTGAGGTACGGGTCTGGGCTGTGTTCCAGACCGGATCATCACAGGGGGCATTGTAGTGTGTCTCATCTGTTGGGGGAATTGTGGGGTTTTTGGCTCTCATTTAGCCTGATTGTTTTCCTGGTCATACCACCTTTGGGCTAGAGCGTGCTTAAGTGTTGTGTTTTAGAGTAGTGACACGGTTTGTAGCAGTGCACTTGTGTATTTAGTACCACTTATTAGGTGTTTGTGTTCAGGACAGTCAGGACAATTTTCTATCAGTGCATTGCAGTGTGTAGTAACATGGCCACTAAGGCAAAACGGAGCGAGCAGCGTTCATGCATGGACACTTTCATGGAGACCATGATGCGTAAAATGGGGGCCAAGGAGACCATGATGAAAAAAGTGGAAGACATGGGTCAATCTTTGGCGGAATAAAGGGATAAAGTTGATGGGCAAGAGGGGGCGGAGGACAGGCCCAGGCGAGCTGGGGGGGGGGGGCCCTTAAGGCAGCATTCCCCCCTGTGCCCAAAAGGACGAAAACTAGGAAAAGGTTAGAACCTGCCACGGTACCAGTGGAAGTGGCTGCGGCCCCTGCACCAGTGGGGGAGGTGCCACAGACAGCACCGCCGGTGCCAGCAGGGGGGGTGCCACGGGCTACTGATGGGGGTGATCAGCCGGGGGCAGCGGGTACTTCTCCCCCGGGGAATACTTTGTCAGGGCCGTCAGGTGCCGCACCCCCGCCTCAGCCACCAGTTATCCCGATGGGGGGAGGCCCAGCACAAAGCCAACCAGGGACCGGTACAAACCCTCCAGCCACAAGTGGGCCATCAGGGAGCACTCCAGGGCAGCACGATTTAGTAGTGAGCCTAGCAGCAATTCTGCCATGGTTGGAGAAGTCAGGTACTTGGACTCCAGTGGCGGGGTCTTGGGTGGCTCGGAGTCCGCCCTTGAGAAAGCAGCAAAAATAGTGGCGCAGTCTTTGGGTGGTAAGCCGGGGGAAGGGCAGGCAGTTCCGTCAGGTGGTGCAACAGCGGGTGGAGCAGCTCCCGCAGGGGACGGTAAAGAACCGCTAGCAGTAAACACACCTGTGGACTCAGGAAAAGAGAAATTAGAGGAAACAGCTGCAACAGGTAAGCGGCAGACATTGCCAGTTTTAGGCTTAGACGAAGTGCTCTCGTCCAGGAAAAAACTTGCGAGGCATGTGACACAGGAGGTGAAAGAAAAAATTTGGAAAGGAAGTTATGTGAATATGGTTTTCTTGCTGTTAGATGAAATAGAAAGGGAGGAGGCCAAAAAGAACAAAGAGTGGATGCACCCGAAGGAATGGGCAAACCATTTGCAAAAATATAGGGTTGATTAACTGGGTCAGGGGTTTCTCAATTTATATGGCAGTCATATCTGAACGCTTTCCAGGCTTAGGTGCAGAAATGGCATGCTATCAGAGTAGGATCACGGGCGCACACGATAAGTATGGTGGGATCGGGTGGAAGAATACGAGAAGGACTTTAGGAGAGCAATGGCTAATGACCCTGCCCTCACATTGGACCAAATTGACATGATTTTTTGGTTAGACCACTTGGGGTACAGGTCGCAGGACAGCTCTAAGGGCCAGTCCTTTCGGTCAGGCCCCCCTGTTTGCTCGGGGTGGTAGGGGGGAGAAGGGGGCATGCTGGGACTTTAACAGGCGTACGTGCACCAGGGCAACAGGCACGTATAAGTTCAAGCACCGATGTTCCTTTTGTGGCAACACCTCCCAGTCCAAGTGTTTTAAAAAATCAAAAGATAAAGGGGGTAAGAAATAGGAATGATTGTGTTTAACTCACTAAGGCCCGGTCCCCCATAATAACCAGTGCTTTGATCCCATGGTTGAACAAGTACAATTGCCCTATGTCTGCTAGAATTTTGTTACAAGGTTTCAGAGATGGCTTCCCACGCCTGAAAATGCAGGGGTATCACAATGCCAGAATCAGCTATCGGTGAGGGCTAATCCTGGAGTGGCGGCAGCAAAAACTGAAAAGGAATTGTACCTGGGCAGAGTAGCAGGTCCATTTGACTGTGTTCCAGTAGAGGGCTTTGTTTGCTCTCCACTGGGGGTGGTCCCCAAAAAAGAGCCAGGGGAGTTCAGGTTGATTCATAATCTTTCAGCTCCCAAGGGCCAGTCTTTGAACAATGCCATTGATGGAGAACTGTGCACGGTCAGGTACTCATCCTTTGATCAGGCAGTTGAGATGCTCAGAGGTCTGGGCCCTGGCGCACTTCTGGCAAAGTCAGACATCGAATCAGCTTTTCCATTGTTGCCGGTACACCCTTTAGATTTCCATCTTCTGGGTTTCCAATTCCAGGGGATGTTCTACATGGATAAATGCATGCCTATGGGGCACTCTGTTTCTTGTGCCTACTTTGAGAAGTTCAATTCCTTTTTGGAATGGGTTTTCAGGCAGGTGACGGGGCACCAGTACGTTTTGCATTACCTGGATGACTTCCTCTTCCTGGAAGCGCTAGACTCTCGGGATTGTGGCTGGGCGCTGCGGGCATTCTGTGCTCTCATGCAGGATTTTAGGGTACCCCAGGCGCAAGGTAAAACTGTCGGGCCATCCACTGTGATAGATTTCTTGGGGATAGAGTTTGATTCTGCTCAAGGTTGATCACGTCTGCCCAAAGAAAAGATCACGAATTTCAGGTCAGCCTTATAACAATGCTTGACAAAGGGGAAGGTTACACTGCATCAGCTGCAGCAGACTGTAGGTCAGTTAAACTTTGCATTAAAAGTCATTCCAATGGCACGACCATTCTAACGCTCCATAGCACAGGCCATGTGTGACTTCAATGGTACGGTACTGTGGCCCGGCCCACCCAAGCCCTGTACAGAGATAGGCTTGATGACTGACTCTGCAGGTAGTGAAGAGTTTGGCGCCATACTAGGTACCGAATGGGTGGCACAACACTGGCCGGCATGGTGGGTCGAAACTGGGTTAACAGGTAACATTGGTTTCTTGGAGCTGCTTCCCATCCTGGTGGCATTGTCTGTCTGGCCGGAGCAACTGAAGTACCAATCAGTGGTTTTCTGGTCAGACAACATGTCTGTGGTTGAATGCATCAGTCATAAATCAGCAAAGTGTAAGATGAACCTACGTCTGTTGAAAGAAATAATACTGCTATGCATGAAACTAAATATGCTGTTTAGGCTCAAACATATCCCAGGGGTGTTAAATAATGCTGCTGACATGCTCTCTCGCTTTAAGATGCAGGTATTCAGGTCCCATCACCCCGAAACGACGGAGAACCCAAAGCCTTTTCCAGAACAGCTTTGGCAGCTTGGTGCCCCCAATTACCGGACCTCATGGCAGCTAGCCTAGCACCCAGGACCAGGAGGGCATAGGAAAAGTGCGAGCCTGGGTGAGTGCGCCATTAGGGCCCGGCCCCCCAGGCCCCAAGCCACACCCCTCATGTTTGTTTCTATGATCCTGGCATTGGCCAGCAGCCCGGTGGGCTGCTGGCCGAGCGAAGTCCTTCCGGGTCAGGCTGGGACGTATTTCCGGTCGTAGGCCTGGCCCGGAAGGGGGGGAGTCAGGGTGGGGGCTACTTAGCCCCGGGTCTTACCTGGCTCGCCCTCTCTTCACCTGTAGCTGCCCCCTGGACGAGGACAGTTGCAAGCTGCTGGACTGGGCCGTCTTCGTTTCTTCGTCGTTGTCATCGTCGTCCTCCTCGTGGTCATCGTTTGCGTTGGTGGAGCAGTTGGCGTAGGCGCAGGCCAGAAATTCGTGCGGCAGTGCGTGGTGCGGTCGGGATCCCGAGGTGAGGTGTCTGGGGCCGGGGGAGCGCCTGGTTGCTGCCGGTGTTTAGTGCGGGGGAAGCGTAGTAATTATCGTCCTTTCCGCACGCTGGGTGCCGGTGGTTGCGTGCGTTCTCGTGGCGGCTGAGTCAGGCGCCTCCCTCGGGCATCGCGAAAGCGCGTAGGTTTCGGGCTGAGGAGCCCGTAGTGTGCGCCGGGGGATCTATCGCTTCTGTGCGGGAGGGTGAGAGTCACTGCGGCGCTGACTCTTAAAGCTGTAGATTCCATTCCTATTGCTTCCGTTCTGTGCTAATTGTTAAACAGGTTGCGTGCGGCAAGCAACCCGGCGCTGTATTCTTTTGTACCTGCAGAGCCCCCTTCCCTCCCATTCTTCGTGCAGGGAACGCGCGAAGCAACGGTTGGCGCGCAGGGGGCGGGGATTTTAATTTTCACTGCGTGCGGAGGGGTAAAGAGAGGATTAAAGGGACAGCATTATAGTGATTGACAAACAGTGATCGAAGTGAGCGCGATAGTACACGCGCATGAGGCGAGATATTTGATGCGCTGATAAGCAGTGAGAGATTGGCATTGTGGGGTATTTAACGTGGCATGGTTGGGGCATTGTTTCAGAAGACATTTATGTTGGGCACTGACCGCTTACAGACAGGGCCGGACTGGGAACCACAACCGGCCCTGGCAAAGTGCTCGGCCGCCCACCCCCTCCCCCCCGGTGGGGACGGAGTGGATGCTGCCAAGCTCTTTGCCAGGGCCGGTTGTCGGCCGATTTTGTTACAGGGCCTATTTTTCAGCTATGCTGCAAAAACGTCCCTGTAACAAAAACGGCCCCCAGGGGCCCAAAACCGGCCCCCACCTGTGCGGCGCACCGGGGGATTGCCCGGTGCACGCTACGGCCAGTCCGGCCCTGCTTACAGATAAATTGAAGGCAGTTGTGTCCAGGTGTTACATTAGCCTATCAAGAACCATTTACAAAGCATTATATGATAGGTTTTACAAGGATTGTTAGATTTAAGAATTAATTGTGGTGGGTGAACCTACGGGATAATACTTGCATTGTAGGGCATTGACTACTTATTAATAAATTTAAGGGAGCGGTGCCCAGTTGTTGTAGTAGCCACTTGAGGACCATGCCTCCTAAACACAATCCAAAGAGGAAAGGGGGGGAGTCAGAGATTGCACAACTATTAAAGTTGGTCTTAGAGAAGTTGGGCAGGGACGATGAAGGAAGTGAAGTGGAACAGGGGGGGGAGGCCCCAGTGTCTGATAGTGAGGAGGTCACTGAGCCCATAGACAGGGCCCGCCCCCGGAGAACAATAGTCCCGCCCAAGGCAGCATTTCCACCTTTAGTGAAGAAAACTAAAGTGGCCAAGAAGGGAAAAGGGGGTAAGGGATCAGGGGATGCTCCTAACCTTCCGGTAATGCCTCCGCAGCCGGTCCTTCCACTGCCGGTGGGGCTCCCTATGCCAGTTCTTACCCCACCTGAACCGGTGCTCCCTGCGCCGGCGGACACCCCCCTCCCCGCGCCCAGGCTTACTAGCCCGGTGCTGGCTCCCTCATTACCTGGCATACCTTCAGTACCCAGCGTGCCCCCGCTGGTTACTCCAGAAATACCGTTACAGACAGGAGGGGGCCCACCGTTGGAGGGGCGGGCCGATATAGATGCAGTCTCTTGGCGGAGATTCGAGGGGCGTTGAAGGCCTTAGTACCCACGCCTACTCCTCCGCCCCTTGTAGTAGTGCCAGAGGTAGCCCCAGTAGTGGCAACAGGCGCTGGGGGAGTTTCCAGTATAGTGCCCCCTACCTCGGGTCAGGCGTGGGCAGCAGCAGAGGGGGGGCAAACGAACAAGGCAGCCATATTGGTGACAGTGGCAACACTTTTGGTGCAACTGGGTGCACCCCCAGTAGGCAGCCCAAGTAGCGGTAACGCAACGGTAGCACCATGGGCGCCAGCAATAGGTACACCAGATTTTATAGGCGAGTTGAACAAGCAGGTGGCCCTTTTGGGCAAAGCACATGAGAAGGATGCAAACACACCACCTCAGGCGGTGGGTCTAACGGCCCCCGCTGTATGCGGGACAACAGGTGTGACTGCAGGTAAGACAGGGGAGTGTGCAACTAAGGAGGTGGACAGTGCTTCCAAAGCAGTGGGAAGTCATGATGTAGTGTTGTCTAAGCGTGGGAAATTGGCATCGCTGGTTGCGCAGGACACCAGGGAAAAGATCTGGAAAAGGGATTTTATCGATATATTCTCCTTGATCAGACCCAAGAGGAGGGAGGTTGAACCTAAAGAGAAGGATGGGAAAGACAATTCCTTTAGGGAGAGGAAACCGAGGGTTGAGGAGTCGATCACGAATTGGTTATTTGGTTTTAATGTGTTTTCCATAGTAATGCTGGAGAAGAAACCAGAGTTGGCTATTCCCCTGATCTGCTATTCCAACAAGATTTTGAAAGCTCAAGCAATGTACAGGGGTATGGCTTGGCTAGATTATGATAGGGACTTTAGATGGGCCAAGGTAGATGACCCGGACATAGGCTGGGATCAAACTGAGGTGAATGTGTGGTTAGAGAGCGTCAATATCAAGGCGCCTATTAAACAGCCATTTCGGACTTCACAGGGGGGCGCGGGGGAGAAGAAAGGAACATGTTGAGCTTTCAATAGGAAAATGTGTACCTGGGCCCCTGAGACATGTAAGTTCAAACACGCTTGTGCCTACTGTGGTCACCCATCCCACCCAGAGTTTAAATGCATCAAGAAGTCCAAAGAGAAAGGGAGAGAGCCAAAAACCCCTCAACAGTGAGCTACCCACGCCAGTTGATTTAGGGAAACTGATTTTCTGGCTGAATCAGTACCTGAATAGGAAAGCAGCCAAGATATTGTATGAAGGTTTCTCCATGGGATTCCGCATCCCGGCGCAAGGTGTGCACCCGGTAGGGTACCGCAATAATCAACTGTCTGCTCGCACTCATCCTGCAGTGGTTACTCAGAAGGGCGATAAGGAAAGGGCGCTGGGGCGGGTGGCTGGCCCTTTTTCTGCTCCTCCTTTGCCTGGATATGTGTGTTCACCGCTGGTGTGGTACCTAAGAAGGAGCCAGGCCAATTCCAGATGATTCACAACTTGTCTGCACCGAGGGGGGCGCCAGTGAACGATGCAATAGACCCGTCCCTTTGGTCAGTGACATATGCTTCTTTTGATGCGGCCCTGCAAAATCTACGTGGCCTAGGCCCCTGCGCCATCATGGCAAAAACAGATATTGAGTCTGCTTTTCGGTTATTGCCGGTCCACCGCAAGGATTATCACCTGTTGGGTTTCCAGTGGGATCACCAGTTCTATTATGACAAGTGTATGCCCATGGGTTGTGCAGTATCATGCAAGTACTTTGAAATGTTTAGTTCAATGCTGGAGTGGTTGTTTGTGTTCAGGACAGGGCATAGGGAGGTAGTGCATTACTTAGATGATTTTATGATCATGGGCCCCCCAGCGTCAGCAGAGTGTGGGCAGGCCCTGACCAAGCTAGTTGGTATGATGGCAGAGCCAGGAGTGCCACTGGCACCTGAGAAAACGGTGGGCCCGGCCACTTGCATGTCCTTTCTGGGCATTGAAATTGATTCAGTATTGGGAGAATGCAGGTTGCCGGCAGACAAGGTACAGGCTTTTTCAGATGCAATAGGTTCAGCCATGGCCGGGCCCAAGGTCACGCTGCATCAGCTGCAGGTTTTGGTGGGTCAATTAAATTTTGCTCTGAGGATCATCCCAATGGGTCGACCTTTTTCTAGGTCTATTGCACGGGCTATGGTAAGATTAACTCAGCGGCATCACCATTTGCGATTACAGGCAGATGTGAAGGAGGACCTGAGGGTCTGGCGCAGTTTCCTGGCCGATTTCAATGGGAAGGTTATCTGGCCAGAGCCCACGGTATCCAACGTGGAATTGGGGTTGCTCACTGACTCAGCGGGCAGTATTGGTTTTGGGGCAGTTTTGGGTCTTCACTGGTGCAGGAGCGACTGGCCAGCTTCGTGGCACAAGAGTGGGCTGACCAGGAATATAGCCTTCTTGGAGTTATTCCCCATTATTGTGGCAGTGGACATCTGGGCTGGGTTCTTTAGGAACAAATCAGTGATCTTCTGGTCAGACAACATGGCGGTGGTGGAAGCAATCAATAGGCAAGGGGCCACGTGTAAACACGTTTTGAGATTATTGAAACATCTGGTTTTAGCTTGCTTGAAGCTAAACCTACTCTTCAAAGCTGCTCATATACCGGGGGTGGAGAACCAGACCGCTGATGCTTTGTCTCGCTCTAAGTTGCAGGTGTTCCGGGAAATATCATCCGCAGGCAGATCAACAGATGACTGGGTTCCCGACATCTCTGTGGAAGATTGGAGCCCCGCCCTAGCAGGGCTGGTGGGAGCCTCATTAAGTGAACGTACCAGAAGGACGTATCAAAATCAATTCAAGGCGTATAGGATATTTGCTAAAAGCGCTGGCCAGGCGGCAATTTTCTCCACAGGGGTCCTTTGTAGTTTTGTTTCAGCCCTGAGGAATCAGGGGAGGCCAGTATCGTATGCGAGGGCACACGTGGCGGCAATTGGTTTCTTCGCAAAGTTAGCGGGAGTGCGGGACCCAGGGGCAGCCTTCATAGTAAGGATGGCCTTGTCAGGCTGGGCTAGGCTAGAAGGGGTCAGGAGGGATAGTAGAAGGCAGTTAGACGTGCGTACCCTGGGTGAGATCCTGGGGGTCCTGCAGAGGGTTTGTTCTTCCAACTATGAGAGTATCCTGTTCGGGCGGTCTTTTCTATGGCTTTTTATGGGGCTTTTCGATTGGGGGAATTGGTGGGGACCTCTAAATCCGATCAGTCTGGGGGATTACAATGGCAGGACATAGAGGTATCTCAAGAATGCCTGGTAGTGTTTTTAAGAAAATCCAAAACGGACCCCTTAGGTAAGGGAGTAACAATTCGGTTATGCCAGGCACCTGGGGTGGTTATCTGTCCGGTGGCTAGGATGAGGTCATACTTGGCAATTCGTCCGCTGGGGGGGGGCAGGCCCTGTTCATACATGAGCATGGCGACTGCATGTCTAAGTACCAATTCAGGGTGGTATTTGGTAAGGCGCTTGGTCTCCTGGGGTTGAACTCTGGAGGCTATTCCTCACATTCATTCAGGATTGGGGCGGCAACACTGGCGGCGGGGGCCGGCTTACCAACTGAGACAGTGAAGAAGGTGGGGCGTTGGTCTTCAGCATGTTTCAAGCGATATGTGCGGCTCGAGTTATTGTAATGTTCTTGACTTGCCCACGCTGACTTTTCCATTTCTTCCCTGTTATTAGTATGTCGTCAAAAGAGGTATGGGTCTTCGGCCACTCGTTTTTGCGGTGTGCCACCATCCGTTTACGTCAGCGGTGTGTGTCGAAACCACCGGGTCTGAAGAGGACGGCCTTCCTATGGCGGGGCGTCGGGGGTCTTCGAATCCAGCGACTGCGACAGCTGATTGAAGAAACTTGGGCTCGAGAGGAACATCAGTCTCCAGATTTGGCAATCCTTCACCTGGGCGGCAACGACATGGTGGAGTTGGGGCGCTTGGCGGTCAAGGAAGCCTTACTGGTGGAGTTTTCATGGATTGGGAGGTTTTTCCCTAACTCACGGATTGCATGGTCCTGCATGATGCCGCGCCGGACTTGGGCTGCCGGAGTCCGATCCCGCGCCCTGAATGTGTTGGTGAGGCGTCTCATTTGGCCAGGTTGTGCCCAGGATCGGGCCGCCTGTGTCACATTCCGCATCGTCTGATCACAGGGGACATAATGTTTCATCCGGACGGCGTACATTTGTCCGATTTTGGAACGGACACATGGATCAAAGGGATTTGGTCCTTCGTTGAGAGTTTGTTTGCAGGTGGTGAGGGTGAAGGACCTGTGGGCCCTGGTCACCCTAGTGGCTGAAAAGAGACCACAAAACATTGATTTCCGGGGTAACGGGAGGCATACTTACATACTCCCGAGGCCAGCACTGAGGGGAGAGATGGTAAGCTCCTCGCAGAGAGAATGGGGACACCGGCTGGGGAGGCAAGGGCACCAGGTCACAAACGCCTCCCTCGCAGCCTGGTGGTAGAGGGGTGGGCCCTGGAAAGGACTTACAAGGATCGAGGGCTAGGGGCTCACCGCTCAAGGACGCAGGTGGGTTGCGCCTTGCGTGGTTCTCAGTAAGAGGGGCAAGCCTGAGGGCCCCTTGGTGCTGGGGGAAGTAGATAAATTCATAACCGGTGGTTATGATCAAAGGTTACCCCTGTAAATATGTAAAAATGTAAAGTTGATTTGATGAAGTGATTTAAAGAATATTTGTCATGTTTATGTTTATGAAGTAATTTTATCTGTTGGTTATTAAACATGGCCATTCTTCAACCCACATTCATGGTCGGGCAAGTTTGATTGTGGGGGTGCTGGGGTTGGGGCTGGGGACTAATTGGGGGGTCCGGGCTCTAGGAAAAGCGCGAGCCTGGGTGAGCGCGCCATTAGGGCCCGGCCCCCCAGGCCCCAAGCCACACCCCCTCATGTTTGTTTCTATGATCCTGGCATTGGCCAGCAGGCCGGTGGGCTGCTGGCCGAGCGAAGTCCTTCCGGGTCAGTCCGGGACGTATTTCCGGTCGTAGGCCTGGCCCGGAAGGGGGGGAGTCAGGGTGGCGGCTATTTAGCCCCGGGTCTTACCTGGCTCGCCCTCTCTTCACCTGTAGCCGCCCCCTGGACGAGGACAGTTGCAAGCTCCCACCCACCCGTCCCTCGTCCTAGCACCCAGGAGGGCATACGAAGGGGTGTTTTGGGCCTACTGTAATTTTTTGGGGGACGAATGGGAGGGGAATTGGCATGACACAGGGGCAGTGTTTTCCTACCTGAAGGCAATGAAAGATGAGGGGCGCTCAGTGGCATCAGCAAGGCGACACATAGTGGCTATCTCCTTCTTTGCACAAGTCAGGGGCAGAAGGGACCCCACTAATGCATTTATAGTGCATAAAGCTTTAAAAGGGTGGCAGCGTCTGCAAGGTTCACAGCCGGACCCAAGGCGACCAATACGTTTTTACACTTTGGCCACAATACTGAAGGTGCTTAGTCAGGTTTGCAACACGGAAGCAGAAGCATTATTGTTTAGGGCCGCTTATTCACTGGCATTTTACGTCTCTTTCAGGATTGGGGAACTGGTGGAGAAGAATAAACAGGACTGGCAGGGAGGGCACCAGTTTAGCCATGTGAAAGTACAAGGAGACTCCTTATTCATATCAATCCACAGGTCTAAGACTGATCAGGAGGCCCAAGGGGAAGGGGTGGTGCTGCGACGGGCACAGGGGAGCCCTTGCTGCCCCATCACCAGGCTAGAGGCATTCCTGGAATGCAGGCCTAAAGGCATAGGGGGACCTTTGTTAATTCATGAGAATGGTACCCCGCTCACTAGATTTCAGTTCAGAAGGGTCATGGGCTTGGCCATGCAGCAAACCGGTTTAGACCCCAGCAGTTTTGGAACCCACTCTTTCAGGATAGGGGCCGCCACCAAAGCGGCAGCAAGGGGTTTTGCTAGGAGCGAGGTGCAGAGGATTGGCAGGTAGTCCTCAAACTGTCACAAGCGCTATGTCCAGCTGCATATGCTCTAGAATTTGGAAGGACGGTTTCACTGACATTGTTTTCTTTCTGGATCAAATTGCAGTTTCAACATCCTGTCACGCGGGAGGGGAACTCGCAGCGGCTTGTCATCAGTCTGGATCTACGCTGGACCAGGTACACGCCTGGGAACATGGTGAAAACAACATCTGGGTCATTGGACACTCTTATGTGAAAAGGATGCCCCAATTTTTTCTTTCAGGCAATTACGAGTTTAGAGCAAGGCAGGCTGGTTTTAGGGTCTCTTTTCATGGGCCGGGGGGGGCTTCGCTTTGACCAATTCAGGGATTTGGTGGTAGGCCTGCTGGACCAAGAAGGGACTCCCCCTAAAGTCTTTATTTTGCAACTGGGGGGAATGACCTGGTACACCTAGGTAGAGGGAGGTTAGTGGAAACCTTGAACACTGAAGTGGGTTGGTTGGCAAAACGATGCCCTGGGACTTAACTGGTGTGGTCACATATGATTCCGTGAATTTAGTGGGGGTGGTGAGTCCGTGCAGGCCTTGAACCATTCAGTTAAAAGAATTAATAACAAGATGGATAGACTGTTCAGATCTCAAAAATTGCAGACGATAGCGCATGAGTGCATTAGGGGGAGCCGTGCTTCCTACAGGATGGCGTACACCTGTCCAAGTTAGGTAATGAGCTCTTCGTGGAGAACCTTCTTGCCTGGTTAGTAGGATCACGGAACAACGCATGACCTTTGGTGGGGCAGAGGGAGGAGGCCAGATAGTCGGGCAACTATGCTGGCTTGTAGCGGTAAGGTCATGATTGATGAGTTTAAATTTAAGGTCCTTAGTGGGTGGTGCCATTGTAAATTGGGGACACCCGAAGGGGAGGGACAGGTGGTCTCTCATGGAACTCCAGGGGCAGTTACAGACGGAAGGGGGAGGGGAGTTACGCTTTCTGGTTGGCTGGTTGGCCACCCCGCACACGCACAAGGGCGCAAGTAAGCTGCGCATAACAGCAAGGGCCCCTTATGGAGATAATCTGGGTGTAGGGGATGCCCGGGGGAGAGGTATCCTCCCGGTGAACGGGCCCCCCTGTGCAAGGACACTCCGGTAGGAGTTTGGGCATAGCTTGATCAGGATCTGGGGCCAGTCATTGACCTTGCCATAGGCTCAAACAGGGATACACAGAAAGATGTTATGTTGTTGAATGTTTAGCTTAGGATAGGAATGGCTATGTATTAGAAACATGTTAAGGTTAGCCAATAAGACATAATGTACCTATCAATGTAACGGACTGGACTTTCTGCGTATTGTGTATATAATGTAAATATATCAATGTGTGAATTTTGTTTGTAATAAATACGGCCGGGGTTTACGACCCTAATCCATATTTTGGCGTTAATGAAGTTGTTTGCCTTGGGGGAAGATGGGCAGTGAGCAACTTGGGCACAGGGGAAATGGGGTCACCACCCCAAGGGCGGGAGTTAAGGGAGGAGGGAGACTCGGCTGTACCTGGCCATATATATTTAGCAGGTCTATCATGTGTACGTTTGAGCGTATTGGGAGGATAATAGCACCGTGAGTTATGGAAGATGATATGTGACTTCTACACCTTGCAATCCCCCCGTTTTATGTAACACATGCTGTACATTCATTTACAAACTTATATAATTTATTGTACATGTAATATGCACGTGTTGATGTAAAGTGCTCTGACACCCTGCATTGGGATGAGTAGGGCTATACAAGAAAAAATAGTGGTGCTTAAATTATTTCAACGCCTCCTCAGGGGAAGTAAGCTCTATATAAATGCAATTTGCGTTGTGTAAATACTGGGAAAGACCAACACATCTGATATGCTTACAGAGCATGCATATCTCCTAAACAGGGACTGAACAAAGTGAAAACCTGCCTCTCAAGCATGAATGAAGTGCTAACAAGGTTTGAGCCTTTGTCTCCCCTCCACTATATTTGCATCAGGTGTGAGGCTCCTAACTTCTCCCAACCAAGATAAACGAACAAAAGGAGGCCTGAAGAGCCCTCATTTTCGACCTTTGTTATGTGCCCAGCAGGAGTCTTAAATAAGAAAGCCCCGTCCCCTGCCTGCACGTTGTTGCTTATTGCAGATGAAAAGCAGACAACAACGTGCAGGCGCTGCTGAAAGTGTCCTGGTGTTTGGAAAATTACACCCGGACGAGTTCAGCATATTATTCAGTGGGGCCCAAATTCTTGACAGGGTGGGCGGAGTTCACCCTGTGAAAAAGTTGGTGGATGCCGTCCACCCGCATGTACCCCCGACTCGTGCCCTGGGATCAGTATTAATTTGCATTAGGAGGGCCTCTGTTTAGAGCGGCATAGTGGGCTAAATCCGATAGGTTGAAATGCTACTCCGAGGGATTGCCATTGATTAGACTATCTGTAAAGATACGCAGGTACAAGGAGATGAAGAGAAGAAAGTATCTTTAAAGAAGTAATTGCCCTGACACCAGGAGCAGTGTCGTCTTCAGAGAAGGTCTCTCGCCAACTGACGAAGTGGACCATTACCTATACCCAAGATTCAAATTGGAAGGCACTGGCATCACAGAGGCTTGGTCATAAGTAAGTGGTTCACAAAGGGTGTGCTTCATGGGCACTAAGCCTAACCCTACACATCTCCTTTTTATCAGAACAAATAGTGAAAGTTCCCGCTCAATGAGAAATCTATAACATACATGAAAAAAACAAAGGAAATGATTTATGAAAAGGAAGTACATAAAAATATGGCATGATGATAAACATACATTAATTAAATTGGAAAGAACAATGTGGAAAAAAATGCATAAAGGAACATGACTGGAGAGGGTCAATGGAACAAACTCCGCCATGGTAACTAATGAATATGAACATAAAAATAACTAACAGAATGAGATAATTGTTACACGAAATGCTCCCAACACCAGTGAAAATAAAATATTAACTGAATACTTTTCACACACATAACCCTGCAATTTGGCGGGTATTTTGACTTCCTTACCACATTTACTCACAAAGTGTCCTCTCCTAGTGCTCCCGACTGTACACGGGTTTTCTTGTTCGGCAACATCCTGTTCAGCTATCTTATCACTTGTACCTTGTATACCATTTTCCCTCTGCACCACTTGATGATCAAAAGCTTCACCGACATTCTCCTCGACCATTCCTTCATCCATGTATTCAGACTGCACCCCACTCCTGTTCTGCGAGACTAATTCTCCTAATGCTTCACCTACACCACCCGCACAATTTTCTTCATTAGTGTTCACATCGTACCTTAAGCCAAACGAACTTGTGGTTGCCTGACAGCCTATGGCATTGAGGACCTGCCTGCAGTTGCGGTTCCCTTTTCTTCCCTTTGCACAACGACAAGGATGAACAAGCATTGGCATAGAAAATAGGTCTCACCTTTGGGACCTTATAAGTGTTTAGACAGAGGTTAAATCTGGTAGCCTCTCTCAGAAACCACTTTTATGGCAGAAGTGGCACAGCTATCAATAGTGCATCTGGTGCAGTCAAGGCTGGACTGGCTGTATCAGGCAGTGGGCGTTTCCTCCTGGAAGGGAGGACCCACTTTTGTTACTGGGGCCATTTTGTAGCAGTTCAGCAGTTTTAAAAGCACTGCAAGGTTCCTAGTATAACCAACAGTTTTCAGACAACAATATAAGTACCAAGATAACTCTGATGATTAATGTACCTACTGGAGAGAGATCGGAGTTTTGTCTATTGGCAATTTTTACTCATCTACGGTAGCGCAGAGGGTTAAAATGCCTGCTGCAAACAGCGTGTACTATGCAGATCACAGAACAGTATTGTATGTGCATAGTTCAGTTGGTTACTGCTCTTGTCACAGAGTTCATTTTGCTTTTGTGTAGTTCATAAGTTCCACTCCTAATCTAGGTAAGAAAGTTATGTTTTTTTGTTCCAGTCTTTCATTATCCTAATTTTGCTAAAAAGGGTTTGTTTGGGTAGAAATAAATTCTTATTAGTAAAGTCAACCCTGACCATTTAGTTACATTCTGAATCCTGAGTTTGTGCTTCCCCAGACCAAGCACTCTTACAAAATAATGCCTACCAGTATAGATAACATGTGAATCTTACACCTTATAGTGCCCCTTGTCTTATGTAACATTCTCTAAACACTGATTTACACATGTATGATTCATTGTCTCTGTATGTGCTTGTGATGTAAAATGCTGCGACATCCTACACTTTTATGAGAGGCGCTATAAAATGAATGAAATACATGTGAGCGAGCAGCTATGCAGAGAAGAGAGGCACTGTTGAAGGGTGCTAGTGAGGGATTCATTGAAGAGCCCCAATAAAGATTGTTATATCCTGGTGCACTGTAAGGTCATCATTTACGATGCTTTAGAAATGAATACAGTCTAATATATAATGAAAAATGTGCTTTTGACCATTTTCCCCCAAATTTTCTTGGGGGAGAACCCCCTCAATACCCCTCCATAGTGGTCAGACTCTTTCGCTATGCACCGTATGGGGGTTGGTCTGCCAATATTTGCCAGATCTGCTTCGGGTCCCCATTCCGGCCCTAGTGGCAGTGGAACCAGGCTCAGAGGTGTTAGCAGCCCAATGCACCCAAATGATGGCTGTACTTTACTGCCCCGTAAGTGGGCAGGGGTGTGGGGGCATTTACCTCCTTTGTACCGGAGCTCAGCTACACCTCAACTGTGCAACAAAATGGAAGAGAGACACTCAGGGCCAAACTGAAGAGAAACATCTTGCTACACGTTAATGTTACACACGGCCACTAAATAGTCATACCTAAGCATAAAAGACGGCCTCTATGTAATGAGGTTATGGTGACCAGACGTCCTGGATTTCCCCGGAATGGCTTGGTTGGACTGTTTTGGTGTCCGGCAATTCTCTTAGTTTTAAATACATGTCCCAGTTTTTGGGACAAAGGTCAGGTCATTCTGCAAAACAGAATAGAAAGGTATGCTCTTCTTCCACAGGGGTCTCTGCAGTCTCAAATAATTAAAGTTATGCATCTGTTTCTGTCAGGTAGCACACGGGAAGGTCCTCTGGATACTAGCGGCAGAGGAGAGACAGACTGGGGAGGAGATCAGGGGTGCGCAGAGTGGAGGTCCAGTCATGACTTATGTTATGATATATTTGGCTATGTCTTAAAGCCTTTAGTCCTACTTTTATGTCTGCCTTGTCCCGTTTTTTGCGTCTCAAAATCTCGTCACCCTGAATGAGATACAATTTCCGTGCAATAGTGTGCCTGTTGGCATGTTAACATAGGCCACAACCAGGCGCTAGCAGATAATTTGAGGAAAGAAAAGGGTCAAATTGCGATTTATTTTGGTGCAGGGCTTGGCTGTGCTTCTTTCAGAGAATTAGCAATGCACTCAATCAATCAGTCAAATTCTAGAGCGCTGCTTGTTATCCGTGAGGGTATCCAGGCGCTGCTGCAAGAATGATTATGTGGAAAAAAAAACTTCGTACTTTAAAATTCCTTGTTACAGCAGGGCACAGCAGTCAGTGGGAGAACTCAGGTGAGAGCAGGAGGGTGATAGCTCTGGGTAGATTAATCAACGCTTTCCATAAGCAACGTTTTATGAAAGAAGAAAAGTTCTATTTTGGTAAATTTTGGATCCAATGTAACATAATTTTGGAATTGCTTACATTGCTATTCGTGTCTGTGACAGAGGTATTCATTCAGTTTACCTTGCCAGTCCAATACATTTTCGCTGTTCGTTTGCCTCTGTGGAAGTATTTGTGCTGCTTGCGTCACAGGCCCTTTGTTGCAGTGCCCTCGCCCCCCCACCCCCTTCACTTTTCAGTCTGACTGGCCTCGTCACGGTCATTAGCGATTCATTCACTGACATTTTATCACCTAATTAAAATGTTGTTGTCCCAGAAGGTCTCCTCACTCAAGTTCCGACTGCCCTAATGCCCGAATGTTTCCGGCAGCCCCTTTAAAGTACCAGCACCTTTGGGTCAAGTGATACCTACAAACGTGTAAGTAAGGTTGAGAAGCACAACGTTCGAAGAGACATATCTCGCCGCTGGCACCTTCTGAGCGCCTAGAATAATTATTTTTCCTTTACATAGTGCGTGTCGACGAGGTTTTTCGGTTTCAGGGGGCCAGAAACATCCGGCGTTACTATATACTAATACAAAGCATCCCGGGGAGGGGGTGGGAGAGAGCCTGTAAGCATACGCAGCAGGTGCATTTACCACTAGGCGAAGAGGGGAGAGGAACGAGAAACCCTGACTCGGTCCAGGTGTTGTGCTGACTGAGGTGATAGGTCACTTTCTCGGGTGAAAACCCTTAGGGAAAAAATCTGGACTGCAAAAAAAACTCCCCAATTCCCCGTGCAGGGTAAATGTCAGTGTAATAGCTGATGCACGATTTAGCGTTAGGATAAAGTCCAGGGTTGAGGCCCTTAACCTTGTAGTTTATGTAACGCTAAATCTTAACTTTAACTTAAGGGAAGGAAGGGAGAAGGTTGGGTATGAGGTAAGTGTCGAGGGGAGTGCTGGTGTTAGGATCACTTTCAGTGTTAAGGTCGGGTTGGTATAACCCAAGGTATGGGTCTGGTTAAGGTTTAGAGGTTGGGGTTAATGACGTGGTTGGGGGACCGGCAACAGCTAGGGGTGAGTCTTAGGTTTAAGGTTAAGTTGGAAGTCGGTTAGGGGTGGGTTTAGGGAAGCAACAGTGGGCCCCCTCTTTTTTAATGAAAATAAATAGAAAACAGAAATTAAACTTACTGAAAACTATGTCTGAGATTCGCGAAATAATACAAAATAATGCAAAAAATAAAGTAATCCTCATGTTTTAGTCCCGAGTTAACCTCATAGTGTCATGTGGAGTTAGGATGACCACCTCGCTCCAGCTCGGAACGGATACCAGTAAGTAACTTCTGTATGATAGCCGAATGCATTCTGGGAGTTGTAGTCTGATTGTGCACTTACTGAACTAATCAGACTAACAAAGGCAATCAATGACTTGTAGGTCAGGACTGGGAAGAGCCCTTGATGACCTGGGGGGGAGGGGTGGGAGAGGGGTGTCACCCTATATGGAGCACGGTTTCCACTCTTGCAGATATGGTCACCATTAGCCAATCCATTACTTTTAACTGAACATGAGGGCCACTACAGAGTACTAAATCCGAGTACAACGTAAAGTGAGTTATGTGGGATTAATACTTTCACTTTCACCCTTGAAAGCATGTAAAGTGCTGTTGACTAAAAAGGCAGGACTGGTCTGCAGAAGGCTTGGAGCACTAGTTGTGCTTATTAGGTGTTATAGTTCATTTGTAGCCCTTAAAGCACACAGAAACGGTAACTCACAGAAAGCATTGACGTTTTTAGAGAAACAACGTAGGAAACGATGATAAATGACAATGTAAGCATTAGCATGAAACCTCTCCCTCCCTCCCTCTGGTAAACGCGCACTCCCCCGTTCCCTGCCTCAAGCAATTTGCTACATATTTCAACTCCAAAATAATGGGATTATACTTCGGCAGAGAGGCCAAAGAATAACAGGGTGGTAGAGTTGAGTAATATAATAAGTACTTTGCTGAGGAGCGGGTGGGAGGGGGTAATAGACATCAAAGTTAAAAGAAAAAACAAACGCGCAACCACAAAAGTGAACGCCATCTGTTTCCAATTAGCGAGACCGCGATACAGGCAAATGTAAACAAGAACTGGCGCGATAATTGGAAACAGATGGAGCCGCTGCTCGCTCCCGAGACACATAGGCTATGGGAGGGAACATTTAAAGATAAGGCGGAAAATACCCAAGCCTTTGGCGATTTGCGTGCTTTCTTTTGTGGAAGCTTTACGCAAATGGCCAATCAAATGCGTGGCCGGAAAAAAAAACAACACAAGGAAAAGATGTGTGAGATGGAAGTCCTTACTATAAGCCTCGCAGAGCAGCGTATGCGCACTGGCTCAGGCGAGACCTAAAAATGGGAAACCTTGGCATCACACAACAGAGCAGAATTACACAAAACCTTCTCAACCACCATATGCTGTGAAAAATGATTCTGTCCTTTTCTTAGAAAACGACTTCTCTTTCCTCTTACAACGTCACTTTTTTGATATTAACAGGTTTGCTTTTTTGTTTAGAATCGTAATATTTCTTACTGATTCTCTGGGAATGTTGAAGTTTCTGCTTCACACTTTCTGATGACCAACTGATTTTTTTAGGTGCAGACATCCAACCCACATTATGTCAATGCGCCAACCGGGACACGGGCCCGCCGCACCTATGACGGTTGTGCCGGTAACAACGAAGGGGCAGGATGGGGGTTGCGTGCAGTGTGACGCGGCCGACACCCTCCCCGCCTCTCGCTCTGATAGGTCATCGCAGGCTTGGCCCCGGAAGCACTCAAGTGCTTCCAGGGCATGAGGGAGGCAAGGTGAATCCAGAAGCCGGATTCGGTCGGTTTTCCTTGAGGGGAGGTTTAAAAGGGGCGGCAGGACGGTCCTTTCCTTTGCCTCTCCACAGCTGTATCCCCGCGCAAAGCTGTCTATCGGGACGGAGTTGCTCTCTCTCTTTTTTTTACTTTTATTAAAGGTACAGCCGGGGAAATATCGACGGCAGAACAGGAAAGCATTTCAGAGACCAGGTGTGGTGTGGTCTCACGGCGTTATTGGTATTGCAGTGGTGGCTCCAGCTGCGTTTTTGAGGCGCATGCTGAGCTGCATTTTAAGAATTCAGGTGAGGGTGAAGGTTTGGGTGTTTCATGTTCTCCACTTATCATTATTGGAGCAGGGGAGTTGTTTGTGAAATAGCAGGGTAGCATGTAATGGTTTTATGGAAACTCAAGGAGTGGGGAAGCTGATTTCTTCTAAGTAAGACTGTGTGGAGCTTGTTTAGTAATTTTTGGTTTCACAAGTGGTACTAGGGGCACTATTTGGTTTTGGTGATCAGTGGTTTGTTGGAGCTTATTTTGCAATCGGTGCTTTCACAAGTGGTACAAGGGGCATTATTTAGTTTTGGTGATCAGGGGTTTATGGGAACTTATTGTGTTATCAGTCCTTTCACAACTGGTAATAGAGGCATTATTTAGTTTTTGGTGATCATTGGTTGATGTGGATTGCTTACCATAAATAGTATAATTTTATTTGGTGTCTGTGCATGATGGCTCCAAAAGCACGGAAGGTCAAAGCACTCACGAATGGAGGAGTTCAGGGAAGCAATGATGCAGAGGAGGAATCATATGGAGAAGTCCTTAGCGGATTTACGGAGCCGCGTGGAAGGGCAGAAGGGACTGAGGAGAGGCCCAGACGAGCTGGGGTAGCTCCTAGAGCAGCATTCTCTCCGGTGCCAAAGAGGTCTAGAGCCAAGCGAGTGGGGGGCCCATATCCCCGAGGGCACTAGATACTGAGGCTGCGGGGCCTTCGGCTCCAGTGGTGGAGGTCCCAGCCGTTGGGTGGAGTGGGCTAATACCAGCAGTTGTTTCACCAGAAGCTACCGGGGGCAGTCAACCAGTCTGGTGGTGCCAGTGACCACCCCTGTCTCGGGGGCCATCGAGTCAGGTAGTACCGGTTGTATGTGATGGTCCCAGATTTGGTAGCCAGTTTGGCAGCAGTACTTCCTTGGTTGGCTAAGGCAGGAACCTGGACCCCGGCAGTTGGCTGTGGGGCTTTGTTGCATGAGGGTGGTGCGTTAGAAATGGCCAGGAAGCTGGTGGCACAGTTTGAAGGGTCTAACCCAGGGGGAGTGCAGAATGTGCCAGTAGGGACGACAACGGCTAATGGTACTTCAACCAATAAGACAGGACAAGAACCTCCCAAAACAAGTACGCCATCGGAGGATGACAAGGCCAAGAAGAAGGAGGCTGCAGCATAAGGTATGAGGCAAGTGTTACCTAGCTTAGGTTTGGGCGAATTACGATCCTCCAGGGAGCGGCTGGGTAGGCATATCTCACAGGAGATGAGAGAAAAGATTTGGAAAGGGGAGTATGTAAATATGTTTGCTTTGTTACCTGATAACACGGATGAGGAAGAGGCGAAAAAGAACAAAGAGTGGGTGCATCCCAGGGAATGGACCAGTTGGTCTCACAAGAAAAAGATTGAGGAAACTCTGGTTAATTGGATCAAAGGGTTCTCTAAATACCATGTAGTAATGGCTGAATGTTGCCCAGGTTTAGGCGCACAGATGGCATGCTATCAAAATAGGATAGCTTGTGCGCATAAAAATGCTTTAGCTGTATTGTTTACATATATTGTCTGCATAAGTTAGCATTCGCAGCACCATTTTATGTTTGGCTGCCATTTTGAGCCATGATCAAAACTATCTTCTCTCTGTCTTTACGAGAAACAGCCTTGGTAATTTTCGTTTCCTTCAAGGTTGGGCCTTGCTGTACTAATGAATACACTGTTCTTATTAGTGCATACCTTTCCCACTAGATAGAGGGCTGCTCCCACTAGTCCAGCAATGGGTGCAGTCAGAACGACCTAGGCATAGAGATAGTGTGTGCCCGGTCCCAGGATCGAAAATTATCCTTCTGTACCTCCTTTGTGTAGCTGCCTCCATCTGGAAATTTCCAGTCTGGGCGTACCTTCATTGGTTCTGAATTGTACATAATGGATCACCATGCTTGCTGATGTCAGTCCTTCTGCAGCAATCCCCAGAGACTGGGCAAATTGGGCTCAGCTCGAGTGTATCCGAATAAATACTTGGTTTGTATTCTCTACTGTCTGACCGACTCTTCATTTGTATGGAAGGCTGAGAGGTGGTTGCGAGTGATCCGGGTGGCCCTAATCGGGTCACTTCCTTCAGTTGGCCCCCGAACAGGGACTCCATCGGGTGACCCATCCTCTCCAGCAGATGGGTGGGGAGGTTGGGGCCATTGTCGGGTCAGACGGACGAATCAGGGATTCCTGTACGAGGAGCATTGTTTGCTCGTAGCTGCCCCTTCTGTCCCACCAGAAGGTGCCTCGCTCAGTGGTCATCCCGACTGGGGTCCTAAACTGCGAAACCCTTGGATTTGACTGTGGAGAATAAATTTGTTTGACCTGTGTGCACCAGGTGAGTTTGTTTTGGTTCTTTGTGGATATGGTACCATTTTGGTTTGTATTTGGCACCGCTTTTGGTACGAAGTGTTTGTGAACACTTTGTCTGGCAACATAACGAATTTGGCTCACTTTTGAAAATACCCAGATTTAGCCGGTTCTTGGTTTCTTGTTGCTCTGCAGATGCTCGATTGGAAGAAAGCCAGCCAGGGCTTCCAGAGGGCACTCCGAATTTTTTTTTTTTTTTTTTTTTTTTTTGAAACCGTTTATTGCAGTTTGTAAAAGTTACAGGTATGGGCCTACAACCACCCGGCCGGCCGCTAGAGTGACAAGAGCATATTGCATACATACAGTAAGAGTCTCTTGGCAGTGCAGAGTAGCGAAACAGGAGAAATCAATGTTGCAGGCCGCGTAGCTCCACGCCCACAGTACGGTTCCCTTTTCTCGAAACAAAACAACACGAAAAACCACACCCGCAAGGCAACCCGCGATCCAAAGTGACAGCACGTGCTCCATAAGTGGGGGATCCAAACCAGCAGCAGAACTCTGAAGAGGGGAATGGGAGTAGATCAGGGACTGGGGGACCGCGTGCCCACGGCCGAGGGAGGGGGGCCATCTAGGGAGACGGAGCAGGCGAGGCAGCCGGTAGCAGTGGCGGCTCACAAATACCCCCGCGGTAAGCGTTCCAGGGGCCCCAGATCTTCACCCACGCCCCAGGCTTACCCCTCGCCACATACACCACCTTTTCACGAAACATACACCAATCCATATGTTCTTTCCAGGCCAACACCGCAGGGGGCCTCTGGGATCCCCACAATTGAGCAATATCACGCTTAGCTATCATGTATCCCAGAGTCACCCACCGCGTCTGCGGGACCGAATAGTCATTTGGTTCCCACACATTCAGCAGGCATCTCCTCGCTTCAGGCAACAGCGCGACACGCGTAACCACACGCAGGACCTCATGCACACCACGCCAGAATCGCTCCACCTTTGGGCACTCCCACAGTATATGCATGAAAGTTGCCAACGCACCACAGCCACGCTTACACATTCCGTCACCAGCAAAGCCCATACGTAGAAGCCTTGGCCCCGTCACGTAAACCCGGTGAAGGATCTTAAGCTGGACGAAACGAAGGCGAGCCGGGATGGCCACCTCTTTTGGAGAGGCCACCGCGGAAATCCAATCCTCGTCGTCCAGCTCTAGCCCGTCGGCGACCCAGGCCTCGCGGAGACTAGTCAGCAGGCACGATCTGTCGTTGATCAGTTTTTTATATATGAGGGAGATCGTGCTGTCTGGGACATGGCCATCCAGCACTCTGTCCTCCAGGGGGGAAGACTCCGGAATGGACGCGACATCCGGGAAGACGGAGCCCAGCGCATGGCGGACTTGTAGGTACCGAAAGTACTCACTGCCCTGCAGCTGAAACTCCGTCTGCAGCGCCGCAAAAGTCTTGAATCCCCCCCTCGTCCAGAGATCTCCCACCGTGCTGATTCCGATCGTGTCCCACTTCTCGAAGCCCTTCGACGTCCACAGGGAGCCCAACCTCTCAGACGCGTACAGCGGTGACGCTCGGGTCAAACGGTCCTTCCACCCCATGGCTGCATTAGCCGCGTGCCAGACACGCACCATGACACGCGTCGGTCCCGTCAGACGGGAGTCGGGCGCGGCAGAGTAGAGCGCTCGATTGTAGTCGCCACCGGGCAGGAGCATCTTGTCCATCTCAAACGCCGGGTTCAAGGCGGGCCCGTAAAGGCCATGATTAATTGCAGCCAGTTGGGAGGCCCAGTAATACCGTTTAATGTCCGGGAGGGCGACCCCCCCCATCGTACCACGGGAGCGTCAGTTTAGCTAGAGCAATGCGCGGCCTCCCGTCCCAGAACAGGCGCCGCTGGAGGCCCTCCACCTCACGGAAATAGCGTGCCGGAACCAAGTCCATAGTATTCTGGAGGGCGTAGAGGAAGCGCGGCAAGGACATCATTTTAAACAAGGCCGCTCGGCCGAGCGGCGAAAGCGGCAGACGCCGCCAGCGCACCACGTCCTCCTTCAAGCGCTGGAGGGGGGGCAGCAAATTCCGCTCATAGCGGGCCTCCGGGTCAAGAGTGACATATATACCCAGGTACCGAAACCCCTGGGAGGCAATCTGGATCGGACAGTCCCGTGGCAGGACCGGAGCCTCCCCGGAAAGCACGTATACACAGGATTTCGCCCAGTTGATGACAAGTCCTGAGTTGCGACCGAATGAGCGCAAAACATCAACCAGGACGATCAGTGATTTACGCGGGGAGGCGAGATACAGAAGGATATCATCAGCATAGAGGGACACACGGTCCTCATGCTCGGGGGTCCAGCGGAGACCACGGATGGAAGGGTGCCACCGCAGCCACTCCGCCAGGGGCTCCAGGGCCAGTGCAAACAGGAGAGGTGACAAGGGGCAACCCTGTCGCGTGCCCCGCCCCAGCGCGAATGGGACCGAGACTCGCCCATTCACCACCACCTGCGCCAATGGGCCCGAGTACAACAATTTGACCCAGCTGATAAAGCCCGGTCCAAATCCAAATTTCGCCAGCATCGCCCAGATGTATGGCCACTCCAGCGTGTCAAACGCCATGGTGGCGTCCAAGGACGCCAAGATGGCCGGCTCCCGCACAAATGGGACACGCGCGAGCACCCCGTGCAAGCGCCGCAGATTGAGCGCCGTGTTGCGGTGTGGTATAAAACCAGATTGGTCTTGGTGGACCAAATCGCCCACCACGCCAACCAACCGGTTGGCCAACACCTTGGCGAGGATTTTGGGCTCCGCGTTCAAGAGCGAGATCGGCCTATAGGACGTGACCCGTTCACGGGGCTTCCCCTCCTTGTGGATCACCACAATTGTGGCCAGACGCTGGTCCGGCGGGAGGGAACCCTGCGAGTGGGCCGCCAGGAACATCGCGCGCAGATGGGGCGCCAACACATCCGGGCGTAGCTTGTATAAGTCAATGGGAATACCATTGGGGCCCATGGCCTTGCCGGATGCAACCGAGCGAATAGCCAAGACAATTTCGTCCGAGGTGGGAGGAGCGTCCAGCGAATCCCTGTCCTCCACCGTAAGGGAGGGCAGTGCGATGTCCCGAAGCAGGGCATGGGAATCTTCCTCCGAGCAGGGGGAAACCGGGGAGTAGACTTCGCGGAAATAATCCGCAAAGCAGGAGACAATGGCTTCCGGCTCGGTGACACACACACCATCCACACTCTCAATCAAAGGGACCACGCGGTTCGCTCTCTCCCTCTTATCCAACCACGCAATCAATTTGCCAGCCTTATCACCCACATCATACAATCGCCCCTGCTGCTCTCTACTGAGGCCCCTGGCCGCCTCCGTGACGAGGGCCCGATAGGCCGCCTGCTTTAGGTGTAGAACATGCAGCTTGGCGTCTGTTACCCCGCTCCCCAGGTCACCCTCCAGTTCTGCAATCTCGGCCTCTACCCGGGTCACCTCCTCCCGCTCGCGCCGCCGGGCATGGGAGAAAAAGGAGAGGGCCTCCCCTCTAAGAACTACCTTAAAAGCCTCCCACAGGGAGATGGCCGAAGGGACCGACCCCACATTCTCGTCGAAATATCGCTGTAAGGATTTGATCAAATCGGCACGAATGGTGGGGTCGCGCAAATACCATGCATTGATTGGAGCCACCCTGCCATCCCCCCTCGGGAAGACATCGAAATGTAACAGCAATGGGGAGTGGTCTGAGATACCCCGCGCCAGATGGCGCACCTCCCCCACCCTCCCTGCATGGGCCGCCGGGACAAGGATGTAATCAAGCCGCGAGAGGCTACCATGGGCACCCGAGTGGAAGGTGTACTGCCGCTGTGCGGGATGCTTTAATCGCCAGCAATCCACCAGGCCCAGCGTGTCTAAAAGGCCGGGCAGCCACGCCTGTGCCCGGGGGAGGTCCCTAGGGGGATGGCGATCCATAGACCCAGAAGCTACCGCATTAAAGTCCCCTCCAACCACCAGCAGGCCACTCGGAAGGTCCAGAAGGAGGTGCCCCAGATCCGCAAATGTGGTGGCTTGTAACCCAGGCGGGACGTACACTGATATAAAAATAAACACTCTACCCTCCATTCTTCCCACCAGAACAGTGTAGCGTCCCCTCTCATCATGGCGCACCTCATCAATCTCCAACGGGAGCGAGTTCTTGATCATAATGCCCACCCCCCGCGAGCCCGAAGTGAAGCCAGAATGGGCCGCCAAACGATATCCCCGCCGATTCATTGCATGAAAGGAGTTACCTATAAGGTGCGTCTCCTGCAGGAAGACGACATCTGGTGAAATACGTTTTAAGTACTGCAGGACCACACCACGCTTAATCCTATCCCCCAGGCCGTTAACATTCCATGACAGCACAGTCAAATCCCTACCCCCCATCATACGTCGAAACAATCGGTCGTCCCCCACCGAGCATCTTAAAAACAACAACACAGTAGCGGGTTTGCCTTGCGGTGCAAACAAACAACACACCCCCCCCACCCCCCCATCCCAACAGAACTCCCCCCTCCCTGCACCCCTGCATGAGCCCAGACAGCCCCCCCAAAGTGCAGTGTGCCTGTCGCCCCATAGCTAAAACTAACTAGTCCCCCAGAGGAGGAGGGAAGCCCCCAACAGACCCCGCACGACCTCCATAGGAGGGGAACATATGCAATCAATAAATGGTAAAGGAACATCGTCCAGAGCAAGGCCTATTCAGTCACCCCTCAATTCTGATCCGGCGGGCCCTCCCCGCCAGCCGCGCCCCCCCCGCCCCCCGGCCCCGATCTCCAGGCAGAGTGTCCAACCAGTCCCCAGCCGCCTCGGGCCGGTCGAAGAAGTGCGTGCGACCATCCACCTCCACCCTCAGCTTAGCTGGAAAAAGCATTGAGTACTTGAGGTTCAGGTCCCGTAGGCGACGTTTAACACCAAGAAAACTCTGTCTCTGCTTCTGAACCGCCGGAGTAAAGTCTGGGTAAAAATGTACATCCATGTTGTCAAGCTTGACCGGTCCCTGTTGCCTGGAGGTCTGGAGGATAGCATCTCTGTCCCGAAAATTAAAAATCCGGGCAATGAGAGGCCGCGGCGGGGCACCGGTCTTAGGTCTGCCCCCAGGGACCCGGTGAGCACGCTCCACCGCAAAAAGCTTACTCAGCCCCCGGGGCTGGAGATGGGTCAGGATCAATTCTTCCACAAAAAGATCCGCCGCCTCCGCCTCTCGTCCCTCCGGCACCCCCACAATACGGACATTATTCCTCCGGGCCCGACCCTCGGAATCCTCCAGTCGCCGGTCCATCAGGGCGCTTGCCTGGCCAAGCCGGCGCACCTCCTTCTGGAGGGCCACCACGTCCGTCGTGAGGCTCGTTGTGGTGTGGGCCAGGGAATCGACCCGGTCGTTCGTTTTGGACAAGTCTGCCCTCACCAGGCTCACATCCACCAGGACCGAGTCTATTTTTTGCGCTAGGGTGTCGAAACGCTGGTCCACCGAGGCCTTCATCTCCGCAATGGCGCCCATGACGTCCCGGAGGGTCAGATCCACCGGATGAGCAGATGCATCCGTCGGGCCCACCGGGGATGCGCGCGATGTCTCCGGAGAACCCTTCTGGAGCGTGTAGCGGTCCATACTGTTAGCTTGGTGCGCCGTGCCACGGCGGGTTGTCTTCACCTTCGCCCGGTCGCCATCTTGTTTGGTGGACATGCTTGCTCTCCCACCGTCGTGCCAATCTCCTCGAACGGGCCGCTATACCAATTCACGGGCTCCGGGGGGGGGCGGGGGCGACCACCGAACCGCAGGTCAACCCACCGCCGGCGGGTCAGCCGGGCTCCTGGACAAGACCACACCACCGCACCCGGCTCCGCAACCCAACCTCGCTTGAGTGCAAGGAGGGCGCAAAAGCGAAAGTGAAAGTGCGGGGTACGCGAGTCGCCCAGCCCTGCCCGCCGCTGTTGTTCACTGTGTCCCCGGATCGCCCCACTACTCCAATCCGGGGGGCCGGCGAGGAGAAGGCCGCAACCTTCGATCGGGGCTCCCACCGGTGTCCGGGGTCCGATTCGAGCCCGAAAAACGGGTGGCGCCTCAGCTCGGGTTCCCCGACACAGTCCCCTCAACAAGGACAGGATATCGCCAGGATTAATTCAGGAGGTCGCGGAGGTCCTCGGGAGCCTCGCACCTACGCGGCCATCTTGGTTGCGCGCTAGGCTCCTGGCACTCCGAATTTTGATATGTATGTGAAGCATGGCCTTGGCCCTATTATGTTTAGTACACTATGGCACAAATACACGAGGCACAATGCCGAGTTGCAGGGGCCGTTGACGGGCACTTTAGATGAACAAAAAATTGGATTTTTACAGGAGAAGTTGTTTGTGAAAAGAAGTAGACAGTCTATGTTTGATTCTCTTTGAACGTGGCTAAAGGAGGCTAAACAGAGGCGAATGAAAGCAGAGGAAGAGGCCTGGAAGGGGAGAATGCAAACATTGACTCAGAAAGCTGTAGCACATAATAGAGAGAAGCAAGAAATAGGAATTGAATGTGAAGATAGGAGGTTTTGATTGAATATTGATAAATCTTATATGACCCAAGAAGAAAATGATACATTTGTGGAACAATTGTTGGATACTCGACCCCCACCACCATATGCCCTGCGGAGGATATATCCTGCTCTTCCCTCACAGGCCCAGCTACCCGGTTCTTCTGTCTCTACTGTTTCTGCTTCCGTTACTTTCAATCGGACTGCCTTGGCCACGGCACCTCCTATCCCTACTTTGTCCTCGCCGTTTGTGGCAACTATGACTGTTAGTACTCCTGCAACACCTATTGCTTCAGCGTCTCTTTCGCCAGCTGTTACACCTGCGACACAGCCGGCAGTGACGTTGTTGCCTACTACCTCTGTTATCACTCCCGCTGTGTTCTTCCATTCTTGCCTTTACAGAATAGTGGCACACCAGTACGTGGATTTGAGGATAGAGACTGGATGAAGTTCAAGGAATGAAAGAGTCCGTATGTGATATCGGAGATGGAAGATGCAGAGAAAAAAGTAGTGGCTAATCAGGCAGCGCAGTGGGCCCAAAACCCCATTTATGGGGTGGAAGATGTGTGGAGTAGGGGTGGGCGGAATTTGCGAAATTCACTTTCGCAAATTATCGCGAAAATGTTAAAAATCTCCGCAAACACGCGGAAATATCGCGAAGATGCGGAAGTTTTTTTCCCGCCCGTTCGCGGTATTTTCTGGGTGGTCGCGGCTCGCCAACTTACCCATGCGGTTGCTCGCGGGCGCGGCCATCTTGTTTTCACTTGTCTCGCAGTGCATGATCGCGAGAAGAAAGACGTGATCGCGCGACGAATGACGTTACTGCGGGCGCGAACTGTCGCGAGACAGCGCAAATGGCTACCAACAATCCAACATCTCGTGGAGAACGCGACCGGATCGGGAAAACTTGTCGGCGAACGCAGGGATTCAGGTAAGGCAATCGCGCGCACGCGAGAATGTATTATTTTATAGCGCAAGCAAGAAACAAATTATCGCTAAGCTGCGGAATGCGGATATTTTGACATTTTCGCGCTTTCCGCGGAACGCGAAAATGCCAAATTATCGGAATTTCCGCAAATGGAATTTTGGCCCAGGCTTAGTGTGGAGTGTGATGAAAGACTATGAGCCTTTTCTACAACAGCATGCCCTTAAGCATATGTCTGCTACTTTGATCGGTCTTTGGGAGCAGAGTTTCAGTGATGCAGCACCACGGATTCTATATGATATTAAGGATCATGTATACATTACAGATATGGCACCTGGTCAAGTTTTTGGTAATGTTGCGACGTTGGTTGCTTATTGGGGTAGACTGCTCGAGAGGAGCCCCAACCCAGTATCTCAGTTCCCAATGCGGGGGTTCATCCTATTTATCATCCTGAAATACCAGAGCTAAGGGATCAACACAATGTTGTTACTAGACCAGGCAAAAACAACAATTGATGGACAGAACAATGTCATACATTCACCCCAGTACAGAGATCTGGGCCTAAATCCATCGTTTTTTTGCTCACCATGCCATTCCAGTTTGAACCCAGCCATATGCAAATCAGTCTTGACCCTGTGCCTCATGGGAACAGTCCAGCCCGAACTGCCAAGCCAGGTCCTCCCTGGACTGGAAACAAGCATCCTAGGACCGGTTTCGGGGTTTCACCCCTCTTCAGCCAGGATAGCTTGATTCCAGTGGCATGGAGAGCACGGGACTCATGTCTGAGCATACCCGTCCCACTCGGGGTGACAAATGCAAAAACAACAATTGATGGACAGAATGCAGAACAATGTCATACATTCACCCCAGTACAGAGATCTGGGCCTAAATCCATCGTTTTTTTGCTCACCATGCCATTCCAGTTTGAACCCAGCCATATGCAAATCAGTCTTGACCCTGTGCCTCATGGGAACAGTCCAGCCCGAACTGCCAAGCCAGGTCCTCCCTGGACTGGAAACAAGCATCCTAGGACCGGTTTCGGGGTTTCACCCCTCTTCAGCCAGGATAGCTTGATTCCAGTGGCATGGAGAGCACGGGACTCACGTCTGAGCATACCCGTCCCACTCGGGGTGACAAATGCAAAAACAACAATTGATGGACAGAATGCAGAACAATGTCATACATTCACCCCAGTACAGAGATCTGGGCCTAAATCCATCGTTTTTTTGCGCATCATGCCATTCCAGTTTGAACCCAGCCATATGCAAATCAGTCTTGACCCTGTGCCTCATGGGAACAGTCCAGCCCGAACTGCCAAGCCAGGTCCTCCCTGGACTGGAAATGAGCATCCTAGGACCGGTTTCGGGGTTTCACCCCTCTTCAGCCAGGATAGCTTGATTCCAGTACGATGGATTTAACCCAGATCTCTTGACTGGGGGAGAATGTCTGCATTGTCAGCATTCCGTCCATCAATTGTTTGTTGTAACGCTTTTCGCCCTAAGTGGGATGGGTATGCCCAGACGTGGGTCCCGTGCTCACTACGCCACTGGAGTCAAGCTATCCTGGCTGATGACGGCTGATAGCCAGAAACCGGTCCTAGGATGCTTGATTCCGGTCCAGGGAAGACATGGCTTAGCAGTTCGGGCTGGACTGTTCCCATGAGGCACAGGGTCAAGACTGATTTGCATATGGCCATGTCTGAACTGTGGTGGGGTAGTGGGCAAAATAACGATGGATTTAACCCAGATCTCTTGACTGGGGGAGAATGTCTGCATTGTCAGCATTCCGTCCATCAATTGTTTGTTGTAACGCTTTTCGCCCTAAGTGGGATGGGTATGCCCAGACGTGGGTCCCGTGCTCACTACGCCACTGGAGTCAAGCTATCCTGGCTGATGACGGCTGATAGCCAGAAAACGGTCCTAGGATGCTTGATTCCGGTCCAGGGAAGACATGGCTTGGCAGTTCGGGCTGGACTGTTCCCATGAGGTACAGGGTCAAGACTGATTTGCATATGGCCATGTCTGAACTGGGGTGGCGTAGTGGGCAAAAGAACGATGGATTTAACCCAGATCTCTTGACTGGGGGAGAATGTCTGCATTGTCAGCATTCCGTCCATCAATTGTTTGATGTAACGCTTTTCGCCCTAAGTGGGATGGGTATGCCCAGACGTGGGTCCCGTGCTCACTACACCACTGGAGTCAAGCTATCCTGGCTGATGACGGCTGATAGCCAGAAACCGGTCCTAGGATGCTTGATTCCGGTCCAGGGAAGAGATGGCTTGGCAGTTCGGGCTGGACTGTTCCCATGAGGCACAGGGTCAAGACTGATTTGCATATGGCCATGTTTGAACTGGGGTGGCGTAGTGGGCAAAAGAACGATGGATTTAACCCAGATCTCTTGACTGGGGGTGAATGTCTGCATTGTCAGCATTCCGTCCATCAATTGTTTGTTGTAACGCTTTTTGCCCTAAGTGGGATGGGTATGCCCAGACGTGGGTCCCGTGCTCACTACGCCACTGGAGTCAAGCTATCCTGGCTGATGACGGCTGATAGACAGAAACCGGTCCTAGGATGCTTGATTCCGGTCCAGGGAAGACATGGCTTGGCAGTTCGGGCTGGACTGTTCCCATGAGGCACAGGGTCAAGACTGATTTGCATATGGCCATGTCTGAACAGGGGTGGTGTAGTGGGCAAAAGAACGATGGATTTAACCCAGATCTCTTGACTGGGGGAGAATGTCTGCATTGTCAGCATTCCGTCCATCAATTGTTTGTTGTAACGCTTTTCGCCCTAAGTGGGATGGGTATGCCCAGACGTGGGTCCCGTGCTCACTACGCCACTGGAGTCAAGCTATCCTGGCTGATGACGGCTGATAGCCAGAAAACGGTCCTAGGATGCTTGATTCCGGTCCAGGGAAGACATGGCTTGGCAGTTCGGGCTGGACTGTTCCCATGAGGTACAGGGTCAAGACTGATTTGCATATGGCCATGTCTGAACTGGGGTGGCGTAGTGGGCAAAAGAACGATGGATTTAACCCAGATCTCTTGACTGGGGGAGAATGTCTGCATTGTCAGCATTCCGTCCATCAATTGTTTGATGTAACGCTTTTCGCCCTAAGTGGGATGGGTATGCCCAGACGTGGGTCCCGTGCTCACTACACCACTGGAGTCAAGCTATCCTGGCTGATGACGGCTGATAGCCAGAAACCGGTCCTAGGATGCTTGATTCCGGTCCAGGGAAGAGATGGCTTGGCAGTTCGGGCTGGACTGTTCCCATGAGGCACAGGGTCAAGACTGATTTGCATATGGCCATGTTTGAACTGGGGTGGCGTAGTGGGCAAAAGAACGATGGATTTAACCCAGATCTCTTGACTGGGGGTGAATGTCTGCATTGTCAGCATTCCGTCCATCAATTGTTTGTTGTAACGCTTTTTGCCCTAAGTGGGATGGGTATGCCCAGACGTGGGTCCCCTGCTCACGACGCCACTGGAGTCAAGCTATCCTGGCTGATGACGGCTGATAGCCAGAAACTGGTACTAGGATGCTTGATTCCGGTCCAGGGAAGACATGGCTTGGCAGTTCGGGCTGGACTGTTCCCATGAGGCACAGGGTCAAGACTGATTTGCATATGGCCATGTCTGAACTGGGGTGGTGTAGTGGGCAAAAGAACGATGGATTTAACCCAGATCTCTTGACTGGGGGAGAATGTCTGCATTGTCAGCATTCCGTCCATCAATTGTTTGTTGTAACGCTTTTCGCCCTAAGTGGGATGGGTATGCCCAGACGTGGGTCCCGTGCTCACTACGCCACTGGAGTCAAGCTATCCTGGCTGATGATGGCTGATAGCCAGAAACCGGTCCTAGGATGCTTGATTCCGGTCCAGGGAAGACATGGCTTGGCAGTTCGGGCTGGACTGTTCCCATGAGGCACAGGGTCAAGACTGATTTGCATATGGCCATGTCTGAACTGGGGTGGCGTAGTGGGCAAAAGAACGATGGATTTAACCCAGATCTCTTGACTAGGGGAGAATGTCTGCATTGTCAGCATTCCATCCATCAATTGTTTGTTGTAACGTTACTAGACCAGGGGCAGTGGCCCGTTTCCAAGAACAATGAGTTCATAATCTGTGGAAAAGGAGTGAAGTCTTGTCTCTTAAGACTCAGTTACCTGATCCTAAAAAGAATCCTACTGCTTATTATAAAGAATTGACTGAAGCTGCATCTTCTACAGTGATGACACTTGCTGATATTGAAATGTTCTTTGGCTTAGTAGTTCCGGTTGATATTTGGAGACAGGTACACACACAGGATCATGCTGCGGAGTTGGTTGGCACCTGGGATCAAATTAAAGTATGGGACCAGGAACGGAAGCCAAGTGATAAGCCTAGACCAGAAATACTTTCTTTGCCCGGCCGTGTCATTACTTATATGCATTCTCTTATCCCTCCGAGAATAGTTGATTGGGACAAGTTATCAGCATGCCGTCAAAAGAAAGATGAGAGTGTGTCTGATTTTTTCACTCGGTTTGAAGATGTGTTTCTAGATTGTAGTGGACAGGATCTGTCGATCGAAGGTGGTGTTCAATTGTTTGTCAATAGATTTGTTTCCAATTTGCTTCTTGAGATTGCGACCCGATTGGAGGCTTCAGAGATCACCTGGTCCACATCTTCCCCTTCTGTCATTTTGAATATGGTGCAGTATTATGAACACAGGGTAAATGAGGATAGGGAGAGGACGGAGAAGAAGCACAAGGATTTAAAGACGAAGGTATTGTTGCAACCGGCTTGTAGGGGAATGATAGAGGATGTGGTGGGTAGACTTGACTGATGCTCCCTTATTTGACCCTCAACGGGAACTATATGTTGATGGCTCTTGTTTTAAATTACCAGATGGCACTACAACTGCTGCATATGCTATTCCCATGCTGCGTATGGTAGGTCAGACATCACAAGATGCCTATCAGTTGGCCAAAGCTGCAGAGCTTGTTGCCCTTATTCGAGCCTGCGAGTTCAGCAAGGGACTGGTTGTTAATATTTATACTGACAGCCAATACGCCTTTGAAGTCGCCCATAATTTTGGGCGACTCTGGGCAGAGAGAGGGTTCCTTACTTCCCATGGTACAAAAATCCAGCATGGTCATCTTATATATAGGCTTCTGTCCGCTTTGACAATACCTGAGAAATTGGCAATAGTGAAGTGTAGTGCCCGTGGAAAAGTTACTGATGATGTAAGTAAAGGGAACGCTTTTGCAGATCAGACAGCTAAGTAAACAGCCCAGACTAGGATGAAAAGAATGTTCATTGTAGGTCCCGCTAGGTGGGTGCCCGAGGTCAACATGTTTGTAGATACACTGGGGAATGTCAAGGAAATACAAAGTGAGGCCACAGTGGAGGAATAAGTGGTGTGGCAAGAAAGTACAGCACAATTGAAGGATGAGGGATGTTTGATTGACAAGTTAGGGAAGCAGAGATTAATGCTGCCCGATGTATATGTTCTTCCTGTAGTCACGATGGCTCATGGCCCAGCACATATTAGTGCTAAGGGTATTTACAAGTTGTTAGACCCCGTATGGCAGAATGATAACATTTCAAAAACAGCAACACATTTAGTGAAGTACTTCATGGTGTGCATGATGCATTGGCTTTCCTGTTTTCAGTTTCTATATTTGGTAAATTCTGGTGGGGTTTTTCTCAGTTTTTTCAATACTTTAAAAAACAGTGGTTATCAGTGATTACACATTTTCACGCCATTAAAAACAACAGAAACAGTGTTTTTCCGGTGTTTATGGAATTTTTATTTATTTTTCATTATTGTTTGCTTTCTGCACTGATAGTGCATGTCTATAGATAGCGTGTGCACAGGGTATATGAGGTCCAAATATACGTTTTTACAAATCAAACTTATTGTAGTGCACCATACAATACTTCATACGACTTTTTCATATACATAGCCGAATTACTGCAAATACAAACAATATCACTGCAATCTTTATCTGAACTTGGTAGAAACCTTTTTCAGCAGCATTTCAAGTTACACTGCGTTCCATGCTTACCAAACTTGTGGTGTCATGTTTTCACCAGTATCTCAGACGCTTGGTGACAACATTCTTTTCACATATACCACTCACTACCCCTTGCATTCAATGTTTAAAGCCTGGGTTGTTTGGCAATTTATTTACAAGCAATACTGACTTGCTAGAAAAGGGGACTGATGTATCAAAGGATTTCACCCATTCTCTGTCTGTGGCTGAATGTGATTGTACAAATTGGCAAAGATTCTTATGAAACCCGCCCTTTAACCTATCAGTTAAATCAAATGTAGCCAAAATCCCATATATGATTTTGATATTTTCTGATTCTCTAAAGTTTATAAAATAACTAAATAGGACCTTAAACATGCTTCTAACCGTTGCATCTTTGGACCAAAGACCACAAAACTGAAAAAAGCAGAAGGAAGAAAAGACAATGTTTTGGTGCATCCTTAAACAACAAAACTCAAGCAGAATAATGCTAGCCCAGTCTTTCTCACTGCTGCCTTGTATAACAAAGTTACATTGTATTGGCCCCTTGAGGAAGAAATAAAAATGACTTTCACTCATCTTTTCCTTTCTTTGAATGCCACTTAGTTTGTGGTTGCGAAGGTGTTTTTTTCAGTGTTTATAATTTTACACCGGTGATGGCTATTTTACTAACGGTGGGGTTTTATCAGTTATTATAGGTTTAAACCTAAAACCAGATAGCCTAATGATGCACTATCCTGGGAAGGGTCCCCCTACGCCACCCGGTAATTTTGCAGCACCCACTTTCCTTTTTGAGGTCCTCCAGCTAGATTACATCGAATTAGACAGGGTCAATAACTTGAAGTATGCATTGGTGGTTGTCTGTGGGTTTAGTAAATGGGTTGAGGTTTACCCCACTAAAGACAATACAGCCATGAAAACTGCAAAGGTACTCCTTAAGGAGTTCTTACCTCATTTCGGCTTGCACCGTTTGATCTGGAGTGATAACGGAAGTCATTTCAATGCCAAGGTTATCCAGTTAGAATGTGATGGTTTGCACATAAAGCAGAAGTTTCATGCTGTGAATCACCCCCAGTCAGCAGGTTTGATTGAGAAGTACAATGGTACTCTCAAACTGAAATTGGCAAAGATTCGGAAGATAACAGAGTTACAGTGGCCAGATGCTTTACTATTGGCTCTTTTGTCGACAGCACATTCTAGAACAGGATTGTCGCCCTATGAGGTCGTGTTTGGATGCCCGGCAAATGTCTTGGGTGACCCGCGCCCTCGTAGGATTTCAGATATTGAGTACCCATTGGAGACAGACTACCTATGCCAATTAACTGAAAATTTGCGTTGTATTCACCAACATGCCCGGGAGGCTCTGCCTGATATACCAGAGGGACCCGGACACAACATTCAGCATGGTGATTGGATTCTGGTGTTAAATTTTTCAGTGGAAGAAGACTTTGGAGCCGCGCTGGAAGGGACCACCAGAACTGCAGTCAAAGTCGCTGACCGAAAGAACTGGATCTACGGTACTCATTGTAAACGAGTGCCTCTACCTTTGCCCTATGACCAATGGGTCGCCGAAGGAGTTGGGGATACTGAGTGTGAGATGGTGCCTCAGTTTGTTCCCTTTAGCAACGCAAAATTAACGTGGACCCAAACGGATGCAGAGAACGATGATGCGCTAAATGCAGCGGTCCCTCCAGAAATTCGAGCCATTAAGGAGCCGCTGTTTGTTGACCTATCTGTGCCTGGAGTCACCAGGTACAATTTGTGCCCTCGGATGAGGAATAGTGCTCAAAGGAGAAGTCAGATTAGTCAGGGATGGACTGTACAAGTCAGGGTGTACTTTACTATAGTACCAACAGTGTTGGTTCAGGGTGTCTCGAGATTGGTGCACTGTTCTGACATTGGACAGGATAAATCAAACGTGCTCCCTAGGAAGGGGGTACCTTATCCTAAGCAACGTGAGATTCATCATCAGCTTAGGACTGAGCAAGCTCCACCGCCGGTGCTCAAGAGTGACAACATTGATGAACAATAGGAGCCTGTACCAGTGAGGCTCTGACGGACACTGGGAACACTTACCATTAGTAGCAGTTTTCTTGCATTCCTTTTCTTGCTTCATATTGTATCCGTTAGGTCGACCTATTAAGAAGGAGAAACAGCCATTTGCACTGCTGCGTTTAGTACGGGGTTGGTCAACAAAGAGTAAAATAGTTTGCATGTTAATTGTTATGATTAAGCTAATAACAATACTTGGAATATCCTTCTTTCGAGAGGAGAAACATCCTGTACATTCACTGGTTGGTACAACGCCCACTCCCCCTGAGAACATTTTTGTTACTTTGGCTCCACACAAAACAGCGCATAGGTTGTCCTACACCGATAATGTTTTTTTACAAATGTTGCATCAATCTCATGTTATGTCCAATACAACTAATTGTTGGGTTTGTGGATTTCTCCCCTCAGTTACTCATTAGAGCGACAATTTGTTGTCCATGCCATTGTCATATATTGGTAGCTGTGAAGGTTGCTTTGAATTCATTATGGTGCACTACCATTTGCAACTCTCTACTCTGGTTATGACACCTGCTGATTCTCGCACTGTGGTAGAGCATACATGTTTTTATCACTGGTTTACTCCCATAGGACAGGCAGGACAAGGGACCTTCAGTACACAGTCCCCCAAATCCTGTATGAGCACATACGAAAAAGTAAAGAACGAAACATGGCTACAAATGGAAATGGCTGATTTCCAAAGGTTCAACACCTCTGAGTATTTTCAATCTTTCCAAGCTCGCAATATTACTAAGGACAACCCGATGCTGGTGTCCATGGCTAACAAAACAGCTAGTTTCTGTGTCCAGGGGACTGGGTAGGTAACAGTGGGGGAGAGTAAATGCAATTTTACCTACAGACTGAGAACAATTAAAAGTTCGCCCTTGGTCCTACCCCATAATGTCTATTTTGTCTGTGGATCCCAAGCTCATGTCTGGCTTCCGAGGGGATGGTCAGGCAGATGTTATCTCTCTTTCCTCCTTGCCCCTGTGTATGTCGCTCCATCCAGTTATCATAAAGATCATCAGCTGCAACGTAGGAGTACATACATGTCCCAAGTCAGAAGGGTTATTGACACAAAAAATATAGATCAGACAGATACCACCGCACAACAGTTTGGGGATGCCATAAAGCGTCTCCTACCTTTTGGGCCCCATGGCTAATAGTAGCCAACTCCATTGGTTAACAAGGGTTGTGGAGGGGGTTATTAATACAACTGCTGGGATAATGGCAAATATTACTGCTGAGCTCTAGGCTACGAGATTAGCCACCTTGCAGAACAGGATGGTGCTAGACATTATCCTTGCAGATTGGGGAGGTGCTTGTCACGTCATTGGCAGCAGTTGTTGCGTTTACATACCTGATAACGCTCCCAATGTTTGTTCGGCCATACAGAAATTACATAGGCTATCAGCTGAGATACACCAAGACACAGGTACTTGGACTCTGTGAGGGTAATTTTGGAATATGCTAACAACATGGAGTTGGAAGATCCTCACCATTTTTGGCTGTGGTTGCTGGTATTATTTTTACATGTTGCCTCTGTATACTCTGTCTCCCAGCTTGGTCCACCTATTGTGTAAATGTTCTCACCCCTAAACAGAAAATATCAGCTCATGATACTAGTGCTGCGATTATGTTGCAGAAAGACATTGAAGACATGATGCAGATTGATGAGGGTGTCTTTGAATACTGATTATGTAAGTACCAACTTATAATGATGCCTCTTATCCTTGCAACATATAATATGTTTCTTGATGGTAACTTAAATTGTTAGCTTCTGCTAAAAGGAGTGTCTGTTAGAAAAAAAATGCTTTAGCTGTGTTGTTTACATACATTGTCAGCATAAGTTAGCATTCGCAGTACCATTTTATGTTTGGCTGCCATTTTGAGCCATGGTCGAAACTAGCTTCTCTCTGTCTTTACGAGAGCAGCCTTGGTAATTTTCGTTTCCTTCAAAGTTGGGCTTTGCTGTACTAATGAATACACTGTTCTTATTAGCGCATGCCTTTCCCACTAGATAAAGGCCTGCTCCCACTAGTCCAGCGATGGGCGCAGGCAGAACGACCTTGGCATAGAGATAGTGTGTGTCCGGTCCCAGGATCGAAACTTATCCTTCTGCACCTCCTTTGTGTAGCTGCCTCCATCTGGAAACTTTCAATGGTTCTAAATCCTACGTAATGTATCACCATGCTTACTGATGTCAGTCTCTCTGCAGAAATCCCCAGAGACTGGGCGGATGGGCTCCGCTTGAGTGTATCTGAATAAATACTTGGTTTGTATTCTCTTCTGTCTGACCGACTCTTCATTTGTATGGCAGGCTGAGAGGTGGTCACGAGTGACCCGGGTAGCCCTAATCGGGTTACTTCCTTCAGCATGATGAATATGGGGGAGTTCGAAGGAAAAAGTATGTCAAAGAATTTAGGAGGGCAAAGGCAACTGACCCTGGCCTTGTAGGGTAGTTCCTATATCCCTGATAGGCTCTGCACATTGGAATAATATACACTATAGTTTTGACATAAGACTGAGGTCAGTATGTCTCTATCAAGTACATTAAACTTAAATACTTGTGTGTGCCAGCTAACTCAGAAGTCACTAGAAAACTTCTCGAATGAACAAGAAGGGATTAGTTTCTGACAACCGCATAAACATGACAACTTTGTTTCCCTTAGAATCTGAACAATCTCAGAATCGTGGAAACAATAGATAACAGTTTCACTCAGTCAATCGTGCATGCTTCGTTTCTACAGAGTTACGCAGAAATAGATAGACGGGCGTTTCAATAAAAAGGGTTTATTGAACAGTCTTATTTCTCATGCAAGAGATATGAACGGCTACAATCATAAGACAGAATGCGAAGTATAATATGTACAGCGTTAGCAGTAAGAAAAAATAATACTGCAATAGTATGGTTTGTAGCTATGACAGATATTCATAAAAATACATACATAAATAACAGGCTAAAATGTTAATACTCATCTGATGCTTCTAGCTAGTTCTAACCCAGTGTACCTAACCTAAGTGTAGTACGAGGCAAGAAGTAGGTGCTGTTTGTCTATAGTCTAGTTTAGCTATAGTTGCCAAGATTTGCCAAAAGTCCCTCTAGGTTCTAGTCCGCTCCATACCTTAGAATGAGTGAGGTTGGAATCTCTTTCTGAGTCTCGATCTCTAACACCCCGCAAGGGGAGTCAGAAACACTGGAGCTGGATTCTCTGCGAGGAGGATGACAGCGTCTGGTCAGTGCGTCAGGCGGGGACTTGACTTCCTTCCGAACTTGCCGCGTAGGCAGCCGAACCGTGGTTTGCCATGGTAAGTGAAGGTATATTTATACCTTGAAGGTGTTTAGGAATGCCAGTATTGACGTAAAAGTCGGGCAGAAGAACGTCATGAATGAACCCCTAAGGAATAGATGTTCATGCATAATAAATGAGTTCTTGGAGAAATCAATATCCAAGCAAGGGGAAGTCCTAAAGGCTTAAGAGTCTGGTTTTCCAAGAACTCGTTGTGACGCAGATGAACGGATGTAAGTGGCCATGCCTGTATTTGGTGAGCATGAATAATGCCTAAATAAGGGTATGATTTCTATGCCTAAATATGGGCAATGCGAATTGTGCCTCTATAAGGACATAAATCAGGAAACCTATATACAGTATCTAAATCGACACACAACACCCACTCCACTTTCGTATGAACGCCATTACTAAATCCTAATCATGCTAAACATATCTAAAATATAGCTACATATGGATGGCTAAGAACATGTCTAAAAATACATTGTAAAATGCATAAAAACTGTTGCCATGCATAAAAATGCACTGTTGCTGTACACATTAAAGCAATGTTTCATTCTAAGCATATAATTACATTGAATGCTAAACAAATGAACATGCATATATCTACACATTATGAAATGGCTCCTAAATACAGAAGAAAAGAGGCCGAAAACATTTCGTGCTAAGTTACATAAATCAATTGGTATTGATAAGGTGACATATTATCTCTAGAAGTGTATCAAAGAATTCTGTTCTCTATGAATAGTTCTACTATAAGCAGATTACTGTGCCATAAAAAGAAAAATTCAAATTTGGAGAAAAAAAAATTAATCATAGGAAAAAGTTCCACGTTTAGTCTTTGTTTTGAAAAATGAAGGCCAAATTCAGAGTCTTCCCGGTACACTGTGTGCTGAATCAAAAGGCAGTGTATGGGGACGGAGAAAACATGAAATCTTCTAACCCTGTAGACAAAAAGTCGTCTACCATTCTGGGTGAAAGTTGGATTGCCTCGTTTAGAAGACTAACCACACATAGATGAGAAGCATCTCCGTCAGCATTGGTCGCATCAGCAATTTTCGTATTGGATGTTACCTGCGTACCTGTTGTTTCCTATCGTACCTCAGCAGTAGCAATTACGTCTGTGAGATCTCAATGAATGTCATCAAGATTGGTAGCCACTGGGGACAACACACAGCATGGGCTGTTACCGAGTCCAGCAGAGTATCGATATCCGTAGGCATGACTGATGGGAGTGTTAGACAGATGTCTAGCACGCATTCTTCAATGCAAAGCAGGCAGCGTAGAACAGGTAAGATGCAATATTGCCAGATTGGTCTGAATGACAGAAACCATGTGGTATTTAATTCTCGTAGACGAGGTAAACCTTAAGTTTGGAAGATGCGCTCATGACACTTCATCTCCAATAGTGCTCTCTCTATGGTGCACGGAGTGACGCTGGTGAATTGGCTTGCCATATCGGAGCAGTAGGAGAAAAAATAGGATCCCTGCAACGAGTCCAAAAAGTAGTGGCAGTCCGCCAAACACAGAGTGCACGAAGCTGGGAATTATTCCGAGGACCTCTTGAAAAGGTGCTAACAGTCCTGAACACACGGTCTTAAATGCATGTACAATACCGCTCGTATCAGACATGTTTAAGATACGTTCCAACATTTCTGAGCAATGTATAGGGCAGTTTGTATTCAAAAGGGCTTGTATCTCGGCAGAAGTCCTTGCGACTTGTAGATCATAGGTTTCTTTGGCCGAGGTCAGTGGCACAGTTTGTTGTAAAAGAATGGCTTTCATTCTGCTTAGAGTATCAATTTGAATAGAAGAGATGTTCAGTGAAGGCCATAGAGGCGACTTCCTGACTGTCTGTATTTGTGGAAACAAGACTTGCATACAGCAAGTCACCCTGGATGTAACCGTTACTGGATATGTGACACCTGGCAACATGCCACAGCAGCTGTAATCATTCAACATGAGGTAACTTCCATTTGAAAGTAGTCCAAAAATTGGATTAATCACTGCAGCTGGTGAGCCTTGCAGGTGATAGGATAAGTTTGTAGTGGAACCATCGCAGGCCCCATGTAAATTAATACCCTGACAAAGGAGAGAACCGCTTAGTGCGTTTTCACAGTTTGTACCGCTAAGAAACACTTCACGCCCCCCACTCCAACATCTATGCGTTTAAGGTAAATCCCAAGATGTCTTGATGTATTATTTACCCAACCTTTCATATTTGCCTGCTGGTATATGTTTTAGGCAATTTTGAAAATGGAAAGTTGTAACAGGCAGAGTAATTTTACCATGTATGATCCACTCAGTAGCTGTTTTTTCTGCCACCGTGAATGGTAATTTTTCCAGTTTTTCAATGCTCAGCACCGTATAGTCTGCACCCCTTTGTGCCAGTTTGATCTGTTTATCAGTGAGATTGAATTGTGAAAACAGTGACGTAATGTTGATAAAACGCCACGGCACATAGCCTGAACGCAAGTTTTGGAGCGTCCAGCCTAATAGCATTATAGAACGTAATTGAGACTGACCATGTTGCAGCATGACCAAGTCTTGTTCCATGATGTCTATGGCAGAAGACACAATGCTGTCCAATGAATATATCCTGGACGACAGAGTCGTTAACCCATTGTCTACTACAGAGAGAGATTTCTGTAAATTAATATGATCAATTTCTCGTATTCATTCTGCAGTCTCTGCTTGGGTAATCTTCCATATTTCATTATAAGCAGCATAGATACCGGCATATTTGAAACGTTTTTGACGCGGTTTTCTCGGTCCTAGCAAGAGTTCCCTAAGGTCTGCGCCTTCTTTATGTAAAGATAAGTGTTGTTTTACATCCTGTAGTGTAGCTTTCTGTAGCCAATCAAGGCAGAGTTTCCCTACACTGTATGTTGTTACTACCCCTCGATGCTGTTTTTGAACATTGCGTGGGTCTGGCCTATTGATAGAGAAACACTGTGTTTTGTTCAGGAATCGATCTCGACAGTTGTTTGTGTCTGTGGGCCAGAGCAACCATTTTTTTCCATTCCGGATCTGATCTGTTATGATGGAAAATATTATGTACATCGACCTTCCCCCGTGTAGTACTATTACTTGCAGGTATAGGTATGGTCGGTGTGTTCATGTCTTTGATCTTGGTTAACCCAAGACAAGATGTTTGTTGGACGGTGTCATTCAAAAACATAATTTGCTCAGGGATGATACAGGCTCTTGTGGAAATATAGCGTGCAAACTGAACATTATCTGCGCCATCTTGCCTCTCCCCAGCGCCACGCACAACGAATGCACGGCCGCCATTTTAGGCACCCCGCTCTCTCCCCGCTCACTCTCGACCGCCAGCGTTTTCCCTTGGCGCTGCAAGCATCCCCCGCGCGCCGGCCACCCCCGCTCTCTCATACAGGCCATAAACCCTCTCCTTCTGCGCGACCCTGCTACGGAACCACTTCCGACCGACAACCCATACATGGTCATGCCTCTCCTTTGATAACCCCCTTCCTCTGCGCCCCATTGTCTGAACTGGTCCCAGGCCATCGCCTAGCCCTGCGGATGCAGTTTATTGCCCCTACTGTAAGGGAAACACCCCACATCAAAGGGATTACAGTAGAATCAAAGCCCCTACCCCCTGAGACCCGGCCGGTTGCACACACCCCCGGGAATTAGCGGAATTCCCTGCTGCGCGATAGCCATCTCCCACTGCGGGTAGGGTGGGAACCTCTACTGTAACCATGTGTGGGATCGGATCTGAGCCGGGGCTTCAGGGGATATTTCCCCGCACATCAAGGGAATCTCAAGAATATACTATGTGTAATAAAGCAATAAACCAGTGTATAAGAGACCAGGTCTCAGAGATGCAGTTAGAGCACCTCGTGACGATACCTTGCTGTCTGATCTGATGTGTTCTGCTCCGACGGAATAAAACTTTGTTTCCTGCCTTCCAGTCTCCGGCGCCTGCCTCTTTTATTGGTAAATTATCGAGTGGTATGAGAGGCGATTACCGCCGGGCAAATACTTGAAAGATTATCGACTGAAACTGCCGCTACCATTTAACAATTGGCGTCCCAAACGTGGGGCCCATCAGCGACACGTGGATCCAGTGGGAGAGGTCCCGACGACAGAGTGAACGACTGCAACGATCGGGAGAGCTCCTGCCCAATAGACCCTCGTCTGGCAGCCGATCATCCGAACTTCACTGGTTCCGAGCAGACCTCTCTCGAGTGATCTACGGTCCTGACTGGGAACCATCAGGAGTGCCGCGGCAAATACGGAGAATAGAGGACGATCGGGCGCTGGAGGCGGAAGACGAGAAACTGTCCACGCGGTCCGGGTAAGGTCGTGAAATACGACAAAAGTGCGAAATAATTGATTGATTGTTTGAATACTAGTATTGCTCATTGATTGTGCTCATTGATTGTTCTCTTTGAGATATTCGCTGTCTACAAACGGGGAGGAGTAGAAATACTCTCTCTCTCTCTCCCTTTGCAGATGGTGAAGGGTAGGTAACGCAGACTTTTGTCCCCGTTGAAACCCGTCGTGCCTATCTTTATCTCCCCATTGATTGATTGTCCGAACATTGATTGTTTTGAAGAATAGTGCTTTTGAGATATTCTCTGTTTGCAAATAACGTAGAATAGGAATATTCTGTCTAGTCTTTGCAAATAGTGAAGGGTAGGTAACGCAGACTTTTGTCCCCGTTGAAACCCGTCGTGCCTATCTTTATCTCCCCATTGATTGATTGATTGATTGTCCGAACACTAGTTGTTCGATATTGGTTCTTTGGAGGTATTCTCTGCTTACAAATAACGAAGAATAGAGATATTCTGTCTAGTCTTTGCAAGCAGTGAAAAGATAGGTAGTGCTGACTTTTGTCCCCGTTGAAACCCGTCATGCCTATCTTCTCCCCACTGATTGGTAGTTGGTTCTGCCCGGACCGCTTATTAGAGGTGAACCATCCGGCTCCACTGGAAGGCACCCCTAATAAGGACATGTTCACTAAATATGGACTAGTCGCCGTAGCTTATAGCAAGCTGTGGCATAAATATACCAAGAAGGACCCCGAAAGTCAGTGGCCACTGATGGGATCCTTCGACGACCGCCAGATAGAAGCGCTAGAAGTAGCTCTGCGTAGCAATAAGACGACGCCTACTATGCTTGACAGTATTGGCATGTGGCGCAAAGAAGCGACGCAACGGAAAAAGAGGGAAGAAGTAAAAGCAGAAAAGGAATTACGAAAGGCAGCTCACCTAGCCGCTAAAAAGTTAGAAGAAGACATAAAGGAGAGAAGGGAAACTAAACTAAGACAGGAGCCCGAAACCTCAGGCCAGTACGCTGTTAGGACCCCTTCTTTGCTCTACCCTGTATTGTCCTCCAAGCAGCAAACGAATGACGAATTACTGTTAGGTCCCCCGACCATTTACATGCCCCCTCCGTATGCACCCTCCCAATCGGTAGTGCAACACCCACAACCCCCGAACACGAACGAAAGCAGTACAGGGGCCTCGGCCCTCACGGCCTCCGCGCCGGCTGAGCCTCTTGTACTGAACCTAACGTCGGCTACAACGCTAGACGACCATGAGATGGGAAAGAAAGAGTCCACCAGAATGAATCGGTTAACTAAAGATGAACGAGCAGGAATTGACAAGATAGTAGGGACGCTGGTGGAGCGAAAAGAAAGTGAGGAGTATATAACGGACGTGTATAAATCGTATGCCGACAGCCGCAGACGACACTTCGTCGTACGGCTCTGTTATCACACCCTGAATACATATGAGGATAGGTACCACGATAAAGGTCCCGAAGGCCTAGCGGCCCTATATAGGAAGGTAGACATTGGGGAAGAAAGAGAGGGCGATGTAACGAACCTCTTCACTCGTACACTCGAGGTCTACCGACACCTTAAAGAACATGGACAGACAACCAAAACAGAAACCCCCATAGCAACTAAGCCCCAGGGAGGAAGGGACGATGCCATGATGCCCATTAAAGAAGCTGCCCCCTATTGGGTCCCCCCACGGGGTCAGGGAACGCACGACGACATCAACCACCAAGATGCGAAGGGAAGGGTTGTATATAACTGGGTCTACCAGCCGTGGGACCGGCAAGATATTTTGACCTTTAGAAAGACCCTACCCGACTTGAGAAAGAACCCGACTGCCTTCTACACTGAATTAGGCACAGCCTTAGGCTCAACGATAATGACGTTAGCAGATATCGACTTGTTCTTTGGGCTATGTCTGCCGGCTGATGTGTGGAAACAAATCCGGAAAGTTGACCACGCTGAGCCGTTCGGATATACCTGGGTACAACTCGATACCATAGATAAACAGCGAGAACCTGGACAGAAACCCCCGAAAGCCATCTTAGAGCTCCCAGACAAGATTGTACAAAAGCTGAAAACTTTAATCCCAGAAAGAAAGGTAGACTGGTCGATAGTGACGGCTTGCCGCCAGAAACCCCAGGAGGATGTGTCTGAATACTTCTCCCGATTCGAGACTGTGTTTTCCGATTACAGTGGCCAAGACATGACCACCGCAACCGGACACCACCTCTTTGTCCAGAATTATGTAAAGGGTCTGTCTCAAGAAGTCTCCCAGAAGCTACAGACCAGCGAGAGTAGCTGGGCAGCCTCCAAACCCGCAGCAATTCTCCAGATGGCCCAATACTACGAAAATCAGAAGAACGAGAACGATAGGGCATCAGAGAAGAAGAAAAAGGAATTAAAGGAGAGGGTGATGATAGCACAGTTGCAAGGGGTGACCATAGGAAGGGAACCCCCAAAAGAGAATTACCAACCAACCGCCCCTAGAAAGCTACCCCCTAGAGACCATACACCTACACCCTACAACGGACGGAGAGACTTAGATGGAAATCAATGTGCGTTCTGTAGAGGGTTCGGACACTGGAAATCCCAGTGCCCGGTCCTTCTGGAAATAAACAAGAATAGGGACCCCAGAGACGCAGCATACGACCACAGAAATAGAGGACAGGGACGAGGGCACACGAACAACACCATCAACGACAGGCCAGGCAGACCAAACACCTTTGATCGCCCCCGCCAAAACCAGTGTCAGCAGTCCGACTATGAGAGCACTCATGACTTCGCATAGGACCGCCAGGGGCAAGGGAGGGATCCAGTCGAACTCCGTGTTGACCAGCAAGGTCCTTACGTCACCGCTAAGGTCTTGGGCACAAAATCTCCATTCCTGGTAGATACTGGGGCGACACGTAGTGCGTTATCTAAACGACTGATTCCTAGGGCACCCTTGTCTGGCTCACACGTAACCTCAATAGGCTTTGACGGAACGCCCTCCACTAACCCCTTATCAGCACCAATCTCCTTTGACTTAGAAGATAACACCACTGACACGACCTTTCTGCTCTCCTCCAACACCCCCGATGCTATTATGGGACTTGATTTGCTAAAACATTTTCGAGCCACTATCAGATGCTCCCCAGACGGAGTTCGAGTCATCCTACACGATAACCCAGATCTGTCCAGACCCTGTCACACTCGGCGTATGCTCTCTATAACCGATGCTGATATGTCCCTACTCGACACATTACCTTCACATCTATGGGATAAAACCGACTCAGATGTAGGGCGCATGGTGATCGACCCGGTACACATAACCGTCCGACCGGACGCAGTGCTCCCAAAGCTTCCACAGTATCGGATATCACCCGAAGGCGAGAGGGCATTGGTGGAAATCATCGAGTCCCTGGTCGAGGCAGGAGTGGTAGAAGAAGTAGTGAGTAATGTTTGCAACAGCCCTATCCTACCCATTGTAAAGAAGCAAGGCGAGGGGGATGAGAAAGCCTACCGTTTCATTGTTGACTTGCGAGAGGTTAACAAAGTAGTCATACCCCAGTACCCCGTAGTCTCAGACATCACCACCATCCTCACCCTGATTCCATCCACCGCCACCATCTTTACTGTTATTGACCTCAAGAACGCATTCTTTTCCATCCCCATCCACCCAGACAGCCGCTACCTGTTCGGCTTCACTTTAAAAGCCCGTTCGTACAGATTCTGCAGGGCACCCCAGGGCTACACTGAGAGTCCCAGTATTTACAGCCAAGCCCTCAAGAGGCAACTGGATGCAGTCCAACTGCCCGATGGAGTGGTATTGATACAGTACGTCGATGACATTCTTTTGGCGGCCGACACCACTCCTCTTGCCGTCACAGCCACCATTCACCTCCTCCGCTTCCTTGCGGAGAACGGTCACAAGGTCTCCAGAAAGAAATTGCAATTCTGCCAGCCCCAGGTAACTTATCTAGGCCACCTACTATCCAAAGACGGGAGGAAACTTACCCCTGACCGAATTCAAACCATCCTAGAAACCCCTGTTCCCAAAACTCAGAAGCAAGTACGATCCCTAGTGGGCCTCACCTCCTTTTGTCGACAGTGGTTGCCAAACTTCAGTCTCACCATAAAGCCTCTGCTTTCCCTGCTGGCTAAGGATGTCCCCTTCCCCCTCCCCTGGACACCCGAATGCCAATCCTCCTTCAAAGAATTACGAGATGCCCTCTGCTCGGCCCCAGTCCTAGGAACCCCAGACTACACTAAACCTTTCTCCCTCTACACCCACGAAAGGGAGGGATGTGCGTTGTCTGTCCTAACCCAGTCCATAGGCCCTAAGCAACGCCCTTGTGCCTACTTCTCTGCCACTCTCGACCCCGTAGCCAGAGCCTTGCCCGCCTGCCTTCGAGCAGTAGCCGCCGCTGCTGTCTCTATCCGACAAAGTGAGGGGATCGTGCTCTCGAACCCCCTCACAGTATTGGTACCCCATGCTGTTGATACCCTCCTGAACCAAACCAAGACTCAACACCTGACTAGCGCACGACTGACTGGGTATGAACTGACTCTGCTTGCACCCCATATCACATTGAAACGATGCACCACTCTGAATCCAGCTACTCTACTACCTCTCCCTGACGCTGACCCCAATGCATCCCCTATACATGACTGCGTGACCCTCACCGACGAACAAACCAAGAGTAGGGTTGACCTCCGGGATACTGCCTTCCCGGACCCTGACGGAGAACTGTGGGTGGATGGCTCATGCATCAAGCTCCCTGATGGCACCACCTCAGCTGCCTATGCAGTCACCACAGCTCGAACAGTTGTTGAGACAGCCCGCATCACACAGCGATCCGCACAGGCGGCTGAACTAATTGCCCTCACACGAGCCTGCATCCTGGCAGCAGGGACAACCATAAACATTTACACAGACAGTCAGTATGCCTTTGGGGTAGTTCACCACTTCGGGCTCTTATGGAAAGAGAGGGGATTCTTGACTTCTCATGGCACACCCATCCTGCATGGAGACCTAGTCTCTGCCCTGACCGAAGCAGTCCTCCTCCCCACACGGTTAGCTGTGATCAAATGCCAGGCACACAAGAAGGTGACAGACATTATAGGTCAGGGAAATGCACTAGCTGACATTACTGCCCGAACCACAGCCGAGAATAGGTCCACGACCCGTATGTACGTGACCAGGTCACAAACTGAGAAATGGAAGGATGCTAGGGAAACGATTAGGGATATCCAACTAGCCAGCACACCACACGAATTAACTGAATGGGCCCGGGTAGGATTGAAAGACGATGACGGTTGTTGGCGAACTAAAGACTCGAACAAATGGCTGCTACCCGACTCATACTTGATCCCCGTGCTGACCATGGCACACTCCCCCGCACACATAGGGTCTGCCCCCATGATCGAACTCATCTCCAAAGTCTGGCACAACGACAGAATACCAGACTCAGCCAAACGTCTGGTCCAACAATGCCTAGTATGCCTCCAACACAACCCTGGGAAAGGAACTGCTGTACCCCGGGGAGGGTTTGGGGTCCCCAATCACCCCTTTGAAGTCCTACAAATGGACTACGTCCAGCTAGAAAGGTGCCAAGGTTTAAAGTATGTGCTTGTCGTTGTATGTGCCTTCAGCAAGTGGGTGGAAGCCTACCCGACCCATGATAACACCGCTATGACTACCGCAAAAGTACTACTGAAGGAATTCTTCCCCCGATACGGCCTTTGTCGAATTTTGTGGAGCGACAATGGCCCCCACTTCGTAGCCGAAGTTATCCAACTCATCTTAAAAGGGTTGGGTGTAAAACAGAAGTTCCACGCAGTCTTCCATCCCCAATCGGCAGGCCTGGTTGAGCGACACAATGCCACATTGAAGCTTAAGATAGCAAAAATAGTCGCCACCACAGGACTAAGATGGCCAGACGCTCTCCCACTAGCATTGCTATCAATGCGTTCCACCCCCACCAAACACCACTTAACCCCCTACGAGGTCGTCTTTGGGCGGCCCATGAACCTTTGGACTGCACCAAAACCATCATCCATCCACGACGTCCCGGACGTCCTCATGTCTGACTATTTGTATAACCTAACTAAGACGTTGTCTGTTATCCACCAGCAGGTGCTGCACGCCATTCCCGATGTTTCCAGGGGCCCGGGACACGACATCCAACCCGGTGACTTCGTCTTAGTGCGTAACTTCCAGCGCACCAAGAGTCTGGAGCCCCGGTGGACGGGCCCCCTGCAAGTCCTGATCACCACCCGAACAGCTCTTCGAGTGGAGGGGAAACGCAATTGGCTGCATGCACACCACTGCAAGAAGGTATCACCGACCCTGACAACCACGAACAACATCACCACCCAAGAGGAACTACTGGACAAAGACCGACCATCCCTGAACCGCTGCCCGGATACAGAGACACTTGAGTTGATTGAATATCCCGATCCCACTGTGCCATCCAAAGAAGGGTATAACTTGCGACGAAAGGAGAGAACTTCGGCTAAGCAGACCACAGGCTAAGTGGAAATCTCAGAACGGTAGCCTAGTCACCTAAAAGGCCACCAGGAGAGAAACTAAAACAAAGTCTGTGGTTCTGCCCGCTACCGAGTCTCTTGAAGGTGATGGAAGCGCCCGACATGAAGATGATGGAAGCAACCGGACGTCCGAAGATCCACTACAGAAACCCAAAGACTGACCGAATGCACAGCTTAAAGACTATTGCACTTTTCATTACCCTTCTCTTTTGCCTTCTCCTCGTGGTCACCTTCTGGATCATGGAGGAGAGCACACCCGCTCATAAGACATTACTGACCACCGTTCAACCTACCACCACGAAAGAACATCATCTGATCTCGCTTTCACCCCAACTCCGAGAAAGGCGTAAGGAGTTCTGGAATAACTCTTTTGTGCAGTTGCTCCACCAACACAATCTTGCTACGAACGCCACTAATTGCTGGATCTGTGGACTGCTACCACATGCCACTGGACACTCTATCCCTTTCATCCCTTCACCTTTTTCTGTCCATGGTTCCTGCCTCGCCTGGCTAATCCTCCTGCAAGAAAGCTACAAGGACAATGCCACTTCCGGCAGAACCATGTCACACTTTTACCATGGGTTCTGGCTGAACAAAACTGGAAGAACTTCTGCCTTCTTCTGCCCTCTGAGATCGAACACTTCCTTTCACATGGACATCCCTGCCAAAGAACGAGTTGAAATGCAAGTGTTCAACAATCCAGCCAGACCCACCTTCTCTTACCTCCGGAAACGGACGGCCGCCACCCTAACAGTGGCCCTGTCCGTCATCAACATCACTGGGTCTGTATGCCTCGAAGGCCTGGGGGCACAGCTGGTGGGCCACAGCTCCTGCCTCATCACCCGAACATTGGACTCAGTTGACCCACCCTCCTTTGTTGCCTCCCCGAATATGTACTTCGTCTGTGGTACTAAGGCCTACACCTGGCTTCCGAAAGGTTGGGGAGGCACCTGCTACATCGCCTTTGTCCTTCCTCCGACGTATGTGGCTCCAGCAAACCATCACCGACAGAAACGGGCCAAAGACATTGTGCAGGCCGACTCCACCGGAGCACAGTTCATGGACGCAGTCAAAGGCCTTGTTCCACTCTGGGGTCCGATGGCAAACAGCCGTGCCATCCGCCACTTAACCCAGGCAGTCGAAACGGCAATGAACATTACAGCTGGCGCCCTCGCCAACAACACCGCTGAGCTTCAGGCCGTCCGCCTGGTGGCTCTCCAGAACCGCCTTGTTCTAGACGTGGTTCTGGCAGATCGTGGAGGAGCATGCCGCATCATTGGGTCCAGCTGTTGTACCTACGTACCGGATAACTCACCCTCAGTCTACAAAGCAATTGAACATCTCCACAGACTGTCCGCAGAGGTTCATCAAGAACAAGAAGAATGGTCACTGGGGAGTTGGTTTTGGGACACTATTAAAGGTTGGGGATGGAGGCTGTTTTCATTTATCCTGATACCGATTGTGTTACTATGTGGATGTTGCTTGGGGATTCAGTGTCTGCCACCTTTATGTTCGCTTTTTATGAACTACATCTGCCCTAAGACTTTGGACTTTGAAACTGAGCGGATGAAAGCTCTGAACGAGGTGGAGGTACGGGGTATTATGGGGATAGATCCAAACTAGGCAAGCTGGCGAGACATGTTAAAAGGGAGGACTGTGGAAATATAGCGTGCAAACTGAACATTATCTGCGCCATCTTGCCTCTCCCCAGCGCCACGCACAACGAATGCACGGCCGCCATTTTAGGCACCCCGCTCTCTCCCCGCTCACTCTCGACCGCCAGCGTTTTCCCTTGGCGCTGCAAGCATCCCCCGCGCGCCGGCCACCCCCGCTCTCTCATACAGGCCATAAACCCTCTCCTTCTGCGCGACCCTGCTACGGAACCACTTCCGACCGACAACCCATACATGGTCATGCCTCTCCTTTGATAACCCCCTTCCTCTGCGCCCCATTGTCTGAACTGGTCCCAGGCCATCGCCTAGCCCTGCGGATGCAGTTTATTGCCCCTACTGTAAGGGAAACACCCCACATCAAAGGGATTACAGTAGAATCAAAGCCCCTACCCCCTGAGACCCGGCCGGTTGCACACACCCCCGGGAATTAGCGGAATTCCCTGCTGCGCGATAGCCATCTCCCACTGCGGGTAGGGTGGGAACCTCTACTGTAACCATGTGTGGGATCGGATCTGAGCCGGGGCTTCAGGGGATATTTCCCCGCACATCAAGGGAATCTCAAGAATATACTATGTGTAATAAAGCAATAAACCAGTGTATAAGAGACCAGGTCTCAGAGATGCAGTTAGAGCACCTCGTGACGATACCTTGCTGTCTGATCTGATGTGTTCTGCTCCGACGGAATAAAACTTTGTTTCCTGCCTTCCAGTCTCCGGCGCCTGCCTCTTTTATTGGTAAATTATCGAGTGGTATGAGAGGCGATTACCGCCGGGCAAATACTTGAAAGATTATCGACTGAAACTGCCGCTACCATTTAACACTCTAAACAAAGCTTCTACCCCCTGCACATGCCAATCTTTTGTACCCCAGACAGATTTTGTCTCAATGTTGTCTTTCCAAAAGTCGAAACCTTGTCTAGACAGTAGGGCAATAAAGGCTGCAGAATAAATCTGTTTCGTATTGGTTAACATATTTGTCGTTCCTGTCTTGTTCATATTCTTAAAATAAAACAATTCTGGATTTGATAAGTTGAACCCTGAAAAATATGGAAATTTCATTGCAAAAGTTTTTGAGCTACCCTTTGGACGTATAGGACAATGTTCCCATTGGTTATACATAAATACATTTCTAGTTGATGCAGTTTTATGCAAGAAATGATGACCATAGTGTGAGAAAGTGACATCTTTCTTGCATGGTATGCTCCCACTTTTTGCTGAATTGCTGAATGTACTTTGACTGAGTGTGCCCTGGGCTCCTGCCAATCAGGTGCCCAGGGCCTATGTTCCTTCCCTACAAACTGTGCTGAAACCTAAAACCCAAATTGGCAAACCCTGGCCACATGTCAGCCTCTGGTAAATGGTACACTAGGTACCCAGGGCCTTGTGACCAGGGAAGGCCCCTAAGGGCTGCATCACTTATTGTGCCACCCTTAGAGGCCCTGTACCCTGACACAAACACACTGCCCTTGCAGGCTCAGTGTCTGGGTATAGAACAAAACAGGGAGTCGACATGGCACACATCCATGTGTGCCATGCCCACAACACACACTGCCCTGGCATACATCTGCCCCCCCTCTAGCTGGGTGCCCTATGCCAGTGGAGTGGGTACAGGAGCATGATCCCTGTGCCCCTACAGTGCCCAGGTCCATTCCTGGGCACTGTAAGTGCAGTGCTGCCATTTAAGAGTATATGGTGCTGGTAGATCGTCAACACAAACTCCACAGCACCATGATGGCTCCACTGAAGACTGAGAAGTTTGGTATCAAACTTCTCAGTACATTAAACCCGCAATGATGCCAGTGCAGGATTTAATGTACCATGCACGACAGAGGGCATCTTAGAGATGCCCCCTGAACCTAACCTACAATCCACGTCTTGTCTGAGGGGCTGCCTAGGCTGCCACACAGCAGACATGTTGCTGGACCCCTGGGTAGAGAGCCATCCACTCTCCTGGGCCTGCAACAATGTACATCCTGGGCGAGGTGCTAGGTCTCCTTCCCCAGGATGGGCACAGGGGAAGCTTCAAAGGCATGCCGCCTTTGTGAGCTTCTCCAGGCCACTTGCTGTACTGAGCAACTGGCCCCTACTGGTTCTAACCCCCACTCTGGCGGGAAGACTGACCGGAAACCCCAAGGAAGGACAGGGGGTGTGCCAGTCTCTGCCAACCCCACCCCTCAGGTGGGGAAGGCGAGGTGCAGCACATCTCCGGGCTCTCACCATCTTGAAGTGGCAGGATAGGGGGTGTAACCACCCCAAGGCAGGGACCCAGTGGTCCCTGCCCTTTACCTACCTGTAACGCCCCTAAATGTAGTATTTAGGGGCACCCTGAACCTTCCTTCCTTAGATCCAGATTCCGCAACAGCAAAGAAGATCAAGAAGCAAGAAGACCTGCCGTGCAGCTGCTAACAAGAGGAAGACACCAACTGCTTTGGCCCCAGCCCTACCGGCCTGTTTACCCTCGAACCTGCTCCTGCTCAAACCTGGCATCTCCCGTGGCCAGCAACCTCACAAACCCCGGAGGACCTGGCTACCTTGTGACTCTAAGCATCTGGGACTCCCACGAGCAGTGGTACTGCTCAAAGCAAGTTACTGACCCCTGGCAGCAGCCAGGAACCGCGAACCCTGCTCACTCTGCACCCGCCAAGCCTGGCCTCTGCTGGAGTGGACAAAGACTTCGAGGATGTCACTCTGGCGACTATGACCCCAAATTCGGCACCCAAGGACCCACCTCAACGCTCCTGATGACGCCTGCAGCCTCAGAACCAGGGACCCCCCCAACCGCGATCAACAGAGGGTAAGAGTTCCCGACACCAAAAGGCACCCCTGCACCCGCCGCCCTGCATCCCCCTGTGCCCAACTCCTGGGTACCTACCTATACTCCAACTACCCAACCTACCTCTCGAAGTGGTGGTCGCACCTGAAGAATCTTCGTCCCCGAGCTTGCAGCCTTTGTTCGACTACTTGGTTACCATCTGATCACACGACAAAACTCTTAAAGTTGCCTTTTGAATTCTGATTGGTCTTTTCAAAATACTAAAAGTCTTGTCAGGGCCTTGCTTAAGTCAGATTAGAATTTTAGAAAAATAAAAGTCACGATAGTCAAGTGTAGAGGGTTAGAACTGTCAGGTTAGAATGTCTCAAAGAAACCCAGCTATTAGTGAAAATAATACCATGCAGGACCTGGTGGAGGAGCTCAACCTCACACCTTACTTACACTTGTCTTTCAAGGAAATGAGGTCCCTATGCAAACTTAAAGATTTACCAATGGGCCTGCATCCAACCAAACTAGGGCTCCAGGAGCTCATGGCTGAGTATGCTAAGGACCACCCATCTGAACATGGTGATGACCAGTCAGATGAGGACAGGGAGGAGGAGGAGGAGGATAATGACCCCCCTCCAGTAATCCCTAGGGAGGAAAGGGCCCCCATAACCTTGAATCTAAGAATCAGCATCTGGGAACCTAGAGATCACACAGGTGAACCAGGTACCAGAGAGTTCACTGGGGGACCCACCAGTGAAGAGGACAGATTTTTAGCAAAGCTGGCCAAAAGGTTGGATCTAGAGTCCAGGCTCCTGTCACTAGAGAAAGAAAGGAGAGAGATGGGTTTAGCATCCATCAATGGTGGCAGCAATAATAAAAATAAGGATAGGGAGGAAACCTCTGATCCGAAAATCCCCAAAGGGATTTCCCTAAATTTGAGGAAATTTGAGGAAATTTGAGGAAGGTGATGACATCACCAAATGGTTCACAGCCTTTGAGAGGGCTTGTGAAATAAAAAGAGTAAAGAAACCTCTCTGGGTGGCACTCCTGTGGGAACTGTTCTCTGGCAACTGCAGAGACAGGCTTCTGACCCTCTCTGGGCCAGATGCAGGGTCCTATGACCTCATGAGGAATACTCTGTTTGAGGGATTTGGATTCACTACTGAGGAGTATAGAATTAGATTCAGGGGGGCTTACAAAACCCAGACCCAGTCCTGGATTGACTTCGTCCATGGCACCAGCACTTCTCTGATCTTTATTCATTTGGGGAAAAAATGGTTCCAGAGAATCTGACCCCGGTAATTGAGAACTTGGTACCCCTGGAGATAGAGGCCGCGTTTGGACTATCAGAGGTCCTCTTTGCAATTAATATGATTGCCCCAGGAAAAGCAGCAGGACCTGATGGCCTCCCTGGCGATCTCTTGCTACACGACAAAGACCTATGGGCAGAATTTATTCTCCGCATTTTAAATAATTTAGCTTTGGGATGCCCGGTCCCGGATTCTTGGAAGGGGGCGGAGGTGGTGGCCATTTATAAGAAAGGGGATAGGGGGGACCCTGCCATCTACAGACCGATTAGTTTAATCGATGTCCTACAAAAAGTGGTCGGCAGAGTCCTCCTTACTAGAATCAAGGCCTGGATAGATGAGGAGGGTATCCTGAGCCATTTTCAAGCCGGTTTCAGGGAGGGGGTTGGCACCATTGACCAGGTTTTCAGATTCTGTACCATACATTGGAAATCTGTAGCTATTGAAAAAGGCAGCCTGTATTTGGCTTTTATTGATTTAAAAACGGCCTTTGACCTGGTCCCACGATTACAGCTGTGGCAGGTCCTGTATGACTTGGGCATCCCCCCCCTAATCTTGGACCTCCTCAAACGCCTTCATGAAGGGAATTTTGCCAAAGTCCGATGGGGGCACCAGGGACAGCTCACAGAGAGGATTACCGTTGAGAAAGGAGTACGCCAGGGCTGTGTTTTAGCTCCGACCCTGTTCTCTCTCTTTATAAATGGGGTGGCAGACCACTTGAGAGAGGACACGGTCGATGCACCAACCCTGTGCGGGGAAAAAACACCTACCCTGCTCTTTGCTGACGACACTCTGTTGATATCTAAAAGCCCTATGGGCCTACAAAGATTGCTCTCCCGCTTCTCCCATTTTTGTGACATCAGGGGCTGGAAAATAAACACTTCTAAAACCAAGCTAATGGCACTATCACCCTCTAGAAATTTTAGGAATAATATTAAGCTCAACAACACTATTCTTGAGCTAGTTGAGGCTTTTGATTATCTTGGAGTCAGGGTAAACAATAAGCTAAAATGGGCTCCCCATCTATCGAAAATGCTTCTTGCCCATAAGAGAGCCTCAGGGGCAATAGCGAAACACCAGAGACTCTCTTACAGCAGGCCAATTGCTGCGGCAGTCAAGGTCTATGAGGGGAAGGCAATGCCAGCGGCCCTATACGGGGCGGAACTGTGGGGGTTCGAAAACCTAACAGAGCTGCTTAGATCTGAGAATAAGTTCTTCAGAGACTTACTGTCGCTCCCTCTGTCTACCCCACTAGTCCCTCTCCGTTATGATCTTGGCAGACAAAACATTAGCAATGTAGCCAGGCTGCGCCCCTTACTATACTGGGCAAGGCTCCGGAGAACCCCTGAACTCCACCACTATGCATCTGCCCTCGACGAGCTAATACAACTTGGAGCTGAGCACAAGATTCCCTGGGTATCAAATTTGAAAAAGGAGCTCCAGAAGATAGGTCTGGAAGAGGCCTGGGAAACCCAGCTCCCCCCACCCAAATCTATGATAAAAAAGGCTTACTGGGAATGGGTTATGACTAATACCCTAAGAAATCAGGGAGGTGAGCTAACTTTGAATTTCCTGGATGTGAAACCTGTACCTAGCATGGAACTCTTTCTCGACATTATTGAATCTCCTGAAGATAGGTCCCTTTATCTCAAGATGAGATATGGTACTCTCCCACTCTTCGAGTTTCAATCTAGATGGAGCACGGCACCCGCAAGTCCGAAAGGCTGCCCCGGTTGTGCCTCGCCCTTGGAGTCTATCGGTCACTTTCTGTTTGCATGTAAAGCATACCGGCAACCAAGAGCGAGATGGCTGATACCGGTTTGTAAAAATATGGGGACCAGGTCTGCCAGGGTGGCATTGCGCATCTTGATCTATGATACATCAGTCCCTAGCGTCATCTGTGGGACTGCTAAATACTTGGGCTGGGCCTGGAGGATTAGACGCAAGCTCCTTAAGGTGCAACAATTTTAAGATATAAACTTATCCCTGCTGCCCACAAAGAATATCATTGCCAAAGGTACTGACAAATGGGGGTCTTTGTTTACACTGTACATACATATTTATTGCCATTTTTACTGCTTTTAATTGTATAAGGTTCGAAGTATATAGTTGTAGTGGGTTTTAAACTGTTTTTATACTTATTGTACCAAACTTTTATGATATTTTTTTAATATATCGAATAAAGTAACTACAACGACTTCGTAGACTTCTCAGTAAAGACACTGGATGGTTGGTTAGCTGGACATAGTGTGCATGATTTTACTGGACTTTACAATTTGTTCATGAAGGAACATATATTAAGTAATTGCACAAATGAAAAGTTGCATCAGCATTTGGTAGACCTAGGTCTAATTTCTCCCCAAGAATTGGGAAAGAAGGCAGACCACTGAGTCAAGACTAGGGTGACAAGGACAGCCACTGGGGGTGACCAGAAGAAGGTGGTCACAAAACCTCCCCAGGGGAGAGGTGGTGAGAATCCCCAAGATAAAAAGTCTGAGTCTTCCAAAGGGCCCCAAAAACCTGTTCGGGAGGTGGGTCCCAAACTACTCCCTATGTGCCTCAACCCTATAGGGGAAGGAACTTTGATCCTTTAAAGGCCTGGTGTAATAACTATAAGAAGTCAGGACGCTTAACTGTAGATAAACCTTGCCCCCACAACAAAGCCCCTAAGGCACCCAGTACAGCTACTCCTGAGGCAGCAAGTCTACAGATGGGATCAGAAGTGTGCCCTGAGCAAATCTGGGGACACACTGAAGCAAGTCTAGTTTCAATGGGGGAAGTGGAGTTTGCCACTGTAGCTGTGTGGCCACCCAACTTAAAGAAGTATTTACAATACCCCTGGGTGAATGGAACTAGGGTAGAAGCTCTGAGGGATACAGGTGCCAGTGTCACTATGGTGAGAGACACACTGGTTTCCCCTGAGCAATATTTGTTTGGAAAATCTTACCCAGTCACCAACGCTGACAGTGTCACGGCTAGTCATCCCATGGCCATGGTGACATTGGTTTGGGGGCGGGGGGGTACTGGCCTGAAACAGGTAGTGGTCTCTCCAAAGTTACCAGCTGCATGTCTGCTGGGAAATGATCTGGAAACCTCAGCCTGGGCTGAGGTTGAGCTAAAAGCCCATGCAGCCATGCTGGGCATCCCTGAATTAGTGTGTGTGCAAACCAGAGCATAGAGCAAGAGGAAGGGTGAAAAATTAGGTCTGGAGCTTGAAATAATAGCCCAACCAACCAAGAGAAAAGGTAAGAAGACTGGGGAACCAGCTTCTGTACAGCAGACCACTCAGGACCCCTCTCCATAGGGAGAGGACTTGGATACGCCTGAGGGAACTGAGCCCCTGGAGCTTGACCCTTATCAGGTTGAACTCTTGGGCCCAGGGGGACCCTCTAGGGAAGAGCTGTGCCAGGGCCAGCAAGACCGTCCCACTCTTGAAAGCCTGAGGCAGCAAGCTGTTTCAGAAGCAAAGGGAGATGTCAGTGGTACCCACAGAGCTTATTGGGAAGAGGGATTACTGTATGCTGAGGCAAGAGACCCCACTCCTGGAACCACCAGGAGGGTGGTGCCACAGAAGTATAGGGAGTTCCTCCTAACTTTGGCTCATGGCATCCCCCTAGCTGGACATCTGGGGCAAACCAAAACTTGGGAAAGGCTAGTTAGTCACTTTTACTGGCCCCAGATGCACCAAAAGGTGAAGGAGTTTGTCAGCTCCTTTGTTACCTGTCAAGCCAGTGGCAAGACAGGTGGCCACCCAAAGGCCCCCCTAATCCCACTACCAGTGGTGGGGGTGCCCTTTGAAAGGGTAGGTGTGGACATTGTGGGTCCACTTGAACCTCCCACAGCCTCAGGGAACAAATTCATTCTAGTAGTAGTGGACCATGCTCCTAGGTACCCTGAAGCAATTCCACTTAGGACTACTACAGCTCCTGCAGTAGCCAAGGCCCTCCTGGGTGTCTTCACCAGGGTAGGGTTTCCTAAGGAGGTGGTTTCAGACAGAGGTTCCAACTTCATGTCTGTTTAACTGACACACATGTGGAAGGAGTGTGGAGTGCAATACAAGTTTACTAAACCCTACCATCCACAAACCAATGGCCTTGTTGAGAGATTCAACAAGACATTGAAAGGCATGATCATGGGACTCCCTGAAAAACTCAAAATGAGATGGGATGTCCTGTTGCCATGCCTGCTTTTCGCTTACAGAGAAGTGCCACAGAAGGCAGTAGGTTTCTCACCCTTTGAACTTCTGTTTGGTCATCCGGTGAGGGGACCACTTTGTCTTGTAAAGGAGGGCTGGGAGAGGCCTCTCCAAGGGCCCAAACAAGACATCTGGACTATGTGCTTGGCCTAAGGTCCAGGATGACTGAGTACATGGAAAAGGCATCCAAGAATCTTGAGGCCAACCAGAAGCTTCAGAAGCACTGATATGACCAAAAAGCTGCACTGGTTGAATTTCAACCTGGGCAACAGGTGTGGGTTTTGGAGCCAGTGGCACCAAGGGCACTCCAAGATAGATGGAGTGGCCCTTACTCTATCCTAGAAAAAAAGAGTGAGGTCACCTACTTAGTTGACCTGGGCACTAGCAGGACACCCAAAAGGGTTATCCATGTGAACCACCTTAAACACTACAATGACAGGGCTGACATCACCATGCTGATGCTGACTGATGAGGAACAGGAAGCAGAGAGTGAACCTCTACCTGATCTCCTCTCCTACAGCCCACAAGATGGGTCAGTAGATGGTGTAGTCTTTTCAGACACCCTCTCTGCCCAACAGCAGACTGACTGCAAGCAAGTCTTGCAACAGTATGCTAGCCTCTTTTCCCTGACCCCTGGTCTGACAAACTGCTGTACCCATGATGTGGACACTGGTGACAGTGCACCAGCCAAAAACAAAATCTATCTTCAGTTAGACCGAGTCAAGGAAAGCATCAAAGCTGAAGTCAGTAAGATGCTGGAGTTAGGGGTTATTGAACCCTCTGAGAGCCCCTGGGCTAGCCCAGTGGTTCTGGTCCCCAAACCTCATCAACAGGATGGAAAGAGAGAGATGAGGTTCTGTATGGACCATAGAGGGCTCAACTCTGTCACCAAGACAGATGCTCACCCTATTCCAAGAGCAGATGAACTGATAGATAAATTGGGAGCAGCCAAATTCCTCAGTACCTTTGACTTAATTGCAGGGTACTGGCAGATTGGCATAGCCCCAGTCGCAAAAGAGAAAACAGCATTCTCCACACCTGATGGGCATTATCAGTTCACTGTGATGCCTTTTGAGTTAAAGAATGCCCCTGCCACCTTCCAGAGGTTGGTGAACCATGTCCTGGCTGGGTTGGAGTCCTTTAGTGCAGCTTATCGTGATGATATTGTTGTCTTTAGTTCCACCTGGCAGGATCACCTGGTCCACCTTGGGAAGGCTTTAGAGGCTCTGCAAAATGCAGGCCTCACTATCAAGGCATCCAAATGCCAGATAGGGCAGGGCACTGTGGTATACTTGGGCCACCTTGTTGGTGGAGGCCAGGTACAACCCTTACAACCCAAGATCCAGGCCATCCTGGACTGGGTAGCTCCAACAACCCAGACCCAAGTCAGGGCATTCCTTGGCTTGACTGGGTACTACAGGAGGTTTGTGAATAGATATGGGTCCATTGTGACTCCCCTCACAGAACTCACCTCCAAGAAGATGCCCAAGAAGGTTAACTGGACAGTTAGTTGCCAAAAGGCTTTTGACACCCTGAAAGAAGCAATGTGCTCAGCACCAATTCTAAAAGCTCCAGATTATGCCAAGCAGTTCATAGTGCAGACTGATGCCTCTGAGCTAGGGATAGGAGCGGTCCTATCCCAGACCAATGATGAAGGCCAAGACCAACCTGTTGCTTTTATAAGCAGTAGGCTACTACCCAGAGAGCAGCGTTGGAGTGCCATTGAGAGGGAGGCCTTTGCTGTGGTTTGGTCCCTGAAGAAGTTGAGGCCTTACTTGTTTGGTACTCACTTCCTGGTTTAAACTGACCACAGACCTCTCAGATGGGTAATGCAGATGAAAGGGGAAAATCCAAAACTACTAAGGTGGTCCAGCTCCCTACAAGGAATGGACTCTGAAGTGGAATACCGACCAGGGACTGCCCATGCCAACGCAGATGGACTTTCCAGGTTCTTCCACTTAGACAATAAATACTCCATAGGGCAAGACTAGTCTCATCACCTTTCATTTGGGGGGGGGGGGGGGAGGTTGTGTGAGAAAGTGCCATCTTTCTTGCCCCCACTTTTTGCTGAATTGCTGAATGTACTTTGACTAAGTGTGCCCTGGGCTCCTGCCAATCAGGTGCCCAGAGCCTATGTTCCTTCCCTAAAAACTGTGTTGAGACTTAAAACCCAAATAAGCAAACCCTGGCCACATGTCAGCCCCTGGTAAATGGTACACTAGGTACCCAGGCCCTTGTGACCAGGGAAGGCCCCTAAGGGCTGCAGCAATTAATGTGCCACTCTTAGAGGCCCTGTCCCCTGACACAAACACACTGCCCTTGCAGGCTGAGTGTCTGGGTATAGAACAAAACAGGGAGTCGACATGGTACACATCCCTGTGTGCCATTCCCACAACACACACTGCCCTGGCATACATCAGCCAACCATCTAGCTGGGTGCCCTATGCCAGTGGTGTGGGTACAGGAGCATGAGCCCTGTGCCCCTACAGTACCCAGGTCCATTCCTGGGCACTGTCAGTGCAGTGCTGCCATTTAAGAGTATATGGTGCTGGTAGATCGTCAACACAAACTCCACAGCACCATGATGGCTCCACTGAAGACTGAGAAGTTTGGTATCAAACTTCTCAGCACATTAAACCCGCACTGATGCCAGTGCAGGGTTTAATGTACCATGCACGACAGAGGGCATTTTAGAGATGCCCCCTGAACCTAACCTACAATCCACGTCTTGTCTGAGGGGCTGCCTAGGCTGCCACACAGCAGACATGTTGTTGGACCCCTCGGTAGAGAGCCATCTGCTCTCCTGGGCCTGCAACAATGCACATCCTGGGCGAGGTGCTAGGTCTCCTCCCCCAGGATGTGCAGGGGAGGCTTCAAAGGCATGCCGCCTTTGTGAGTTTCTCCAGGCCACTTGCTGTACTCAGCAACTGGCCCCTACCAGTTCTAAACCCTCACTCTGGTGGGATGACTGACCAGAAACCCCAAGGAAGGACATGGGGTGTGCCAGCCTCTGCCAACCCCACCCCTCAGGTGGGGGAGGCGAGGAGAAGCACGTCTCCGGGCTCTCGCCATCTTGAAGATGGGGAGCCCTGCCCAATCAGGACTAGGCCACTGCCCCCTCCCACAGGAGAGTGGCAGGATAGGGAGTGTACCCACCCCAGGGCAGGGACCCAGTGGTCCCTGCCCTTTACCTACCTGTAACACCCCTAAATGTAGTATTTAGGGGCACCCTGAACCTTCCTTCCTTAGATCCAGATTCCGCAACAGCAAAGAAGATCAAGAAGCAAGAAGACCTGCCGTGCAGCTGCTAACAAGAGGAAGACACCAACTGCTTTGGCCCCAGCCCTACCGGCCTGTCGACCCTCGAACCTGCTCCTGCTCAAACCTGGCATCTCCCGTGGCCAGCAACCTCACAAATCCCGGAGGACCTGGCTACCTTGTGACTCTAAGCATCTGGGACTCCCACGAGCAGTGGTACTGCTCAAAGCAAGTAAGTGACCCCTGGCAGCAGCCAGGAACCGCAAACCCTGCACACTCTGCACCTGCCAAGCCTGGTCTGTGCTGGAGTGAACAAAGACCACAAGGACGTCCCCCCGGGGACTATGACCATGAATCCGGCACCCAAGGACCCACCTCGACGCTCCTGATGACGCCTGCAGCCTCAGAACCAGGGACCCCCCCAACCGCGATCACCAGAGGGTAAGATTTCCCGACACCAAAAGGCACCCCCTGCACCCGGCTCCCTGCGGCCCCCTGTGCCCAACTCCTGGGTACCTACCTATCCTCCCACTACCCAACCTACCTCTCTAAGTGGTGGTCGCACCTGAAGAATCTTCGTCCCCGAGCTTGCAGCCTTTGTTCGTTCTTGAGCTTCTCCATTGCAATCCATTGAGCGCCCGATGGCTCAAAAGCACCCTGCACTCAGCCGCCCGAGTAGCCCTGGCAGTGCAGCTTCTACTCTAACCTACTTCCCCATTTGCCCTGAGCAAGTGACCAGGAGCCCAGCTCCCACAGCCGCATGGCTTGCTAGCCAGCAGCCACCAACCACGGGCCCCCTGCCTCCCATCGCATAACATTGTGCCTACCTCACTCTGCACCCGGCTGCCCCTGTGCTGCTGAGGGTGTAACAACTGTACTTACCTGACCCTGGGAGACCCCTGAGTCTATGCCCAGCACCTTCACTCTGCCAGTCGAGTACTTACCCAAAAGCCGATAACTCACTTTTCTTCCATAGGGTAACATTGGCTGGTTTCACTTAAAAATTCTTCTAAGTGTGGAGTTTCTAAACTTTAAAATATTCACCTAAAATCAACCCAGTAACTAAAACGTATTTACTCACCTGTTTCGAGAAACTGTCCCAGGACTGAATCTAGGATCCAGTCCTGGAGTTAGGAAAGTAATCCTAAAAGTAATCAATTGCATTGACTTAGAATTTCCCATTGAGCTCAATGTATAATTGTGTTTGAATTGTGTTGCCAATTGCAACAAACTGTAACTATTGCATTCAAAAAACTATTGCCTATTAAAAAGTATTTAACTAAAGCATCTCATTCTGAGAAAGTATATTTTGATACAAATTGTTGGTTCTAAAATAAAACAACCATATATTTTTATATACAAACCATTGGCCTAGAGTTCAGTTCTTGAATGTGTGAGACCATCTACTGACTGAGATTGCACAACAAATGCTTTACACTGTCCTCTGATACTGCCTTACTGCTCGACCAAGCTACCACTTTAGAGAGTAAGGTTATATCTAACTTTAGCCTCTGCCAAACCTCTGGGGACTGTAGACTCTGTACACACTGTACCTATTTGGGAACAGTATATACAGAGCCACTTTCCCACACATAGTGGTTATAACAATACATTTGTTCATAGTCTGATGAACGCTCTAAATATTCATGATTTGTGAATACTGCAGACATCTCTACTTCAGACATCATGTTATTAGCCGTCTCGAAGTCCCAATCATCAGAAAAGGTACTAGAGGTAATAAAGTCACTTAAAGAAATTTTAAATAAGTGTGGAATTTTCAAATGTTCCGACGGGCCAAAAATGTCATATTCAGTTCTGTCCCAAACTATACCATCTGGTATTGGAACGGCTGTGATGTTCACTGCTGACAAGTCTCTTGCTTCACGATGGGATGATTTGTGTAGCTGGAGAAGTAAGTTCACTCTTTTACTTGCTGTGTCCATTTGAATATATCTTCCATTTATCAGCATACCCAGAGTTAATACCAGAGCTAACCAAAGTAGAAAGAAGAATATTCCCAAAACAATCCATAGTTCAATCCATGGTGAAACCACATAAGTGTTTTTCAGGAGATGAAAAAGTCTGTTGCTTGTTCTTTGAAAGTTCTTTGTGCTGGCGTCGTTTTAGGTTCGCTGGGATCCTCAGAAAACGCATCAAAATTAATGAAATAGCCAGAGGCAGTTCTGTCAATGGTTGGAATTGTACCAGGATTTGTTGAAATCGCTGGAACCAGTTGATCACTTGTTACTTCGTTGTAGACAGGTTTCTCAGGACGAACTGTTATTTGGGTCTCAAGAGGGACGAGTTTCATAGCTTTGTTGCTTAGTCCTTAATTTCTCACTGTAGAATCTTCAAAGGTGATGAGTCTCTCAGTTTGAACCTCTTGGATTATAGCTAGCGGAGTGAGCCTGCTACATTGTCGGAGTCCACTTGACCTACTGCTTAGTATCGGGCACATAGTGTGGTTTGATCAGGTCAATGGACACAAATCTTTTCTCCTTTTTACCAGCAAGGGGCGGCAGTAGTACTGTTCTTGATCCGTGGATTGCTAGGACAGGTACTGGTTGTCTGTAAGAAGGCCCAAATTCCTTCTTGTCTGCGATCTTTTCTCTGACTAGATCACCAAGCTTTGGGATCCAGACAGGCCTTGCTGAGACGGTTGGTTTTTCCCCAGTGGTGGTTGTGGTTAGTTCATTTAAGTCCTGTAAAACAGCCAAACGATCTTTGATATCAAACTTTTTATTTTCCAACACTGTGCCTTTCATGTCAAGGTCCGAAATCAACATTCTAGTTCCAAATAGGACTTCATATGGAGTGACACCCTCTAGAGAACTTCGTGGCAAATTGTTTAATGAGCATTGGACCCCATAAAGATGTTTGACCCACCCATCCCCCGAACCTAATACCCTAGCTGTTATAGACTGCTTTATGTCCCGGTTTTTTCTTTCCACAACAGAATTTCCCTCAGGATGGAATGGAGAAGAATAATGCAATGCTACGCCCAAATTTGCCATGGCTTCTTTGTAAGCTTGAGAGCTAAACGCAGGACCCTGGTCAGAATGTAGTGTGCCAATTGCGTATGTGCCGATAAAGACTCGCAAATCTTTTATAACAGTTCGAGCGTCAGCCGAGCGCTGAGGCCACATCCAAAGGAACCTTGATTTAGTGTTTGTGGTACTGCATTCGTCCACAGGGATGGATGCATGTACATAGTCTAATGCTGTCTAACAATGGTGTCTGTACTGGACTGGCTACGTTGTATACAGGTGCCTGGTGGCGTTCTGTACTGCGATCTCTATTGCAGTCTATGCATTTATTGATAAAAGTGTGAATCAGTGTATTCATTCCTGGCCACCAGTACATCTCTTTTAGTTTTAAAATTGTTTTAGAGATCCCCTGATGTGTCAGACCCTCTCCCAGATGTGCCTCGTAAATCAAAGCTGCTCTTCATTCCATGTTTGGTATTACCCTATCCCCCACTCCAGGGATTCGAGCAAATGGAACACTGTTCGCATCAATTATATATGCGTATTTGAGTGGAAACCTTTTAGGTAATGCTGCAATGCTGCCTTTGCTTGAAGCATTGACAGCCAGTATTATTGTCCCGGAATGATTCGGCTCACTACGTTGAGCACGTTTACGCGTGTTTGTAAGTGTTTTGTTGCTAACATGTCAGCTTGAAGTGAACGCAGGATATCTGTGTGTTCCTGTGTCCAATGTGTGGTTTTAAAATCAGGTTTGATTAATTTATAGAGAGGTTTAACCCTTTTTACGTAGTTTAGAATGTATGTTCTTCCAAAATTTAGGAAACCTTGAATCGACTGTAAGTTTTTCATTGTTTTGGAGGTAGGAGCAGCGCACACGTTTCTAAAAAGTTGGCTGCCAGGCTTTTGCCTTCACTTGATAGTTCATATCCTAGGAAAAGGACGTTGAGATGGGCAATTCTCGATTTTTTTAAATTGAATTTATAACCTTCAGAGGTGAAGCCCAGTTTAATGGTATTCACCCTGTTCAAGTGCCTGTTCAGGTCATCGTCTGTCAGATAGATATCATCGACATCTGACAATGTCTTGTCATCATGAATTTGTAGTAACTCTGTTACCCTTGCTGAGAATAACCCTGGACTATTCTTGAATCCCTGAGGGAGACGACAGAATTGACGTTGGGTCCCCATTATTGAGAAAGCTGTCAAATACCTATTTCAGGTGCTATGTTTTGACAAAAGAAACCGTTAGAAATATCTAATGTGGTTTTATATTTTTTAAGTACAATGTTATTCATTAATGCTGTACTATGTGCATTTTGCACTGCAAATGTTTTACAATAAGAGTTTAGGTGTCTGTAATCCAAAACTAGACGATATGTGTTGATTGGTTTGGAAACAGGAAACAAAGGATTGTTCATTGATGAGGTGCATGTTTCAATCACCCCTTGGTATTCAAGTTGATCTAAGATCTCCCTGACCTGTGTTTTAGCTTCTTGCTTAACTGGATACTGCCTTTGTGCAGTTGGTTGATTTTTTAACTGGATCTTATGGTGAGGTGAGTCCTCATCCCATCATACATGATTTTTGTATAATGCTGGGGCTTGGGCCACTGCCCATTTCCTGGCATAAGTATATTTTAAATGTACTGGAACATGGTTAGAGAATGCTGGCATAATGATGTCTTAGCCGTGTGGGCACTCTCTGACAAATTCTGGTGGCCAGTCCTGTTCTGCTAGAAGTATATCATAACCCTTTGAAAGTCGCTCCCAAAAGAGTGCTTTCACTTTTCTTGGTATGTCTCCCTCCATACGGAGTGTTATTTCATATAACCTTTGTGGAGAACTAACCCTGGTGTCTGCAGTTTCAATTCAAATGTCTTCATTCAGGTCCACTGTCTCCAGAAGTCCCTTCAGGTTCTGGTGAGCTATTGATACTTCTGCTGCACTGTCCAACATTGTCTGAGCCCATTCTCTGTTCTTGAGTTGTGTTCTCAGAATACTCGGCATGTCTGATCTTCAGACCTGCTACTTTCTTCTTGGAGAATTGAGGTTTTGGTTTGTTTTTCTGAACGTGTTGATCGTCTTTGGACTTCACGCGTTCTTCTTTTTGATCTGACTGTCCACTTCTTTCGGATGTCTGTGACGATATTTGAAAGGTACGAGAGGAACATGTATCAGTATCTTGATACCTGTCAGGTTTTCTCAAATTATCCCTATTCCTGAGGTTATACCTCCTTTTAGAGGGCTCCTTTTGAGGAGACCTACCTCGGGATTGAGAATCTTTCTCTTTTGAATGTTGTTTGTTATTTTCAGGCAGTTGTGGTTTAACTGTGTAATTCTATTAAATTTTGTATATGATTAAGTAATTCTACGTCTGACATCGCTTCAATGTCCGGATGAGGTGTGTAGCCAGCTAAAATCGGCCATGTTGCTCCTGGTCTACCTAGTGGACCGAGCCTGGTAATGTGATTGTAATGTTTTAGGGCGCCTTTAAACCAGAGATCATGCTCCTGGTATGTGAGTGGAATTTCAATATCCTCGAAAAGAATATATTCCTCAGGTGGTTCATCTTCTTTGTAGAAGTGAAACATTTTAGTTACTGGATTTGATTCTGGGAATACTATCCATGAATAGAACACCTCTGTCTGGTGAGATTCATGTGCCTCTATCACAAAAACTGCTCTACCACCTCTTGGTGTTAGGCCATGTTTTATAAGTTTTAGAATGATGGCTCTCCTTAAATTTGGAGCGATGATTTTCGCATTTTCATCGGTTTCATTAAAACCTGTATAATCGAAAGCTGCTGCGACATCGTCGGGTACAGCTCCACCGGTTCCAGTGTTATTATCCCCGTTTAGGGACATTTGTTTAATGAAAATTGCATAGCAAGTTTCAAGGGAACAAAGATAAGGTGCATAATATTTTGGAACACTGTATCCTTCAACGTTGAACAAACCAAACAGCTAATACATAGGATTTTTGTCCTACTCAGCTATGGCGGATATTATCCCTACCCACTCCAGACGTCTTATGGAGTATTATGAGCAGGGGTCTCTGAGAAAAGCACGACTGAGTTACTTCAGTATCTAGCGTTAAATTAGTGCCTTATCAAACCGTTGGGCGCCATGTAGTGTAGTTCCTATGTCCCTGATAGGCTCTGTGCATTGGAATAATATACACTATAGTTTTGACATAGGACTGAGGTCCGTATGTCTCTATTGAGTACATTAAACGTAATTACTTGTGTGTGCCTGCTAACTCAGAGTTCACTAAACTTCTCGAATGAACAAGAAGTTTCTGACAACCAAATAAACATGACAACTTTGTTTCCCTTAGAATCGGAACAATCTCAGAATCGTGGAAACAATAGATAACAGTTTCACTCAGTCAATCTTGCATGCTTCGTTTCTACAGAGTTACACAGAAATAGATAGACGGGCGTTTCAATAAAAAGGGTTCATTGAACAGTCTTATTTCTCGTGCAAGAGATATGAACTGCTACAATCGTAAGAAAGAATGCGAAGTATAATATGTACAGCGTTAGCAGTAAGATAAAATAATACTGCAATAGCATGGTTTGTAGCTATGACAGATATTCATAAAAATACATACATAAATAACACAGGCTAAAATGTTAATACTCATCTGATGCTTCTAGCTAGTTCTACCCCAGTGTACCTAACCTAAGTGTAGTACGAGGTAAGAAGTAGGTGCTGTGTGCCTATAGTCTAGTTTAGCTATAGTTGTAAAGATTTGCCAAAAGTCCCTCTAGGTTCTAGTCCGCTCCATGCCTTAGAATGAGTGAGGTTGGAATCTCTTTCCGAGTCTCGATCTCTAACACCCCGCAAGGGGAGTCAGAAACACTGGAGCTGGATTATCTGCGAGGAGGATGACAGCGTCTGGTAAGTGAGTCAGGTGGGGACTTGATTTCCTTCCAAACTTGCCGTGGCGAGCCGCGTCATGCAAGTAGGCAGCCAAACCGTCGTTTGCCATGGTAAGTGAAGGTATATTTATACCTTGAAGGTGTTTAGGAATGCCAGTATTGACGTAAAAGTGGGGCAAAAGAACGTCATGAATGAACCCCTAAGGAATAGATGTTCATGCATACTAAATGAGTTCTTGGAGAAATCAATATCCAAGCAAGGGGAAGTCCTAAAGGCTTAAGAGTCTGGTTTTCCAAGAACTCGTTGTGACGTAGATGAACGGATGTAGGTGGCCATGCCTGTATTTGGTTAGCATGGATAATGCCTAAATAAGGGTAGGATTTCTATGCCTAAATATGGGCAATTCGAATTGTGCCTATATAAGGACATAAATTGGGAAACCTATATACGGTATCTAAATCGACACACAACAACCTCGCATGGGATCAAATTGACGTCATTATGTGGCTGCGACACATGAAGACCGTGACCCACGACAACACGTGAGGGCAGTCCTTTCGGGTAGGCCCCCCGGTTAACACGGGAGGGGGGAAGGGGGCATGTTGGGATTTTGACTAAGCCTGGGCGGTGAACTACGCTCCGCTCGCGGAGTTTGCGAAGTTTAGGTAACTTCGCGATTCGCGTAGAGCGCGAAGTTGCAGATTGCTACGCAATCTACAGCGAAGCGTAGTTGTTTTGCTTCCTCGCGCGCTCAATATTCATTCTCGCGCGCACAGTAACGTCTTACCATGATTCTGCGTTCGCCAACTCGATTTTCTTTCCGTTCACGTGCGCCACGAGATTTGTAATATGGCCGCCCGATCCCGCGAGAGTGTGCGACTGCGAACACGTCATTCGGATGCACGAGCTGACTTCTGGCGGCTGTCTTGGTAAGATCGTGATCCCGAACATGCAAAAACTACAATCTGGCGAAGAATATCTCTCTAGCATCATAAAACCTTCTCGAAAATGATCATTTTACTCAGAAAAACTCCTCAGATTGTGATTTGGCTGTAGTCTTTTGTGCAAGGAGTCCTTTTTTTTTTTTACTCTTTTTTTCAAGAGGAAGGAAGTGCCCCTGAGTCTCCAACTTCCTGTTCCTGTCCAGCAGTCTCCTCCCAGTGCTGTTCACTTTCATTTGGATTTGGAGCTTGAAGGATCACTGCTGCATCATATCATTGGATTGGATTTATTTGAGGACTTTTTGATTTGAGATTTAGTTTTACAAGTAAGTTGGAGAATTGGTGTACATGTTTGTTTCATTGGGGCTTGTTTGTACCTACATTTTTCTGGGATTTTCATTGTTTTAAAAAATTATTGTTGTGGGTGGCCTGTACTTTCAGTAGGGGTCTAGTTGTTTTTCTTTGCAATTTCAGCCAGTAGGGAACCCATGGATCCATGTTTCTGTGGTGTCTGTTGAATTTAAACATCATGTAGGGCATGGATGGCATAGGATTGAATTGCTAAATGTGGTTGTGGTGTATTTCACTGTTTGGGTGTATGTGTTAAATACCTTTGTTGGGTGTGTGTGTGTGCTTGATGTGTAACTTCTTTCCAATCCTTTCGTAGCCCTGGTAATTTTCATTTTTGTATTAAAGCTGTGTTGTTTAGCAGGCCTCTTTTGTTAATTGTTTTCCATGGCCTGCTGTGACTGTGAGTGCCCATGTGGCCTGTGGCAATTTTGTGGTGGTAGTTTAGTAGTGTGCTTCTTTTTCCATATAGGCCTGCATGTCTTTTCTTTGTTCCCCTTGGCTTATGATTGTTGTTGTGTCCTGGCCATGTGTGTGGCGGCCATTTTGTGAAGACAGGCAGTGTGCTTTTGGCATAGGCTTACATAGTCTGCCTTCCATTTCTTGTTGTTGTGGGTGGTTAGCGGCCATTTTGTGGAGCCATCCAGGCAGTGTGCTTGCTTTTGCCATTCTGTTCCAAGCTTGTGGCCTAGTCTGCCAGGAGGCCCTGAGGTAGTCATCATCAAATCATGGGTGCATAAAAACTGTCTGTGTTGTCTGTTGAATTTTAACACCATGGATGGCATTGGATTGAAATGCAAAATGTGGTTTTTGAAGTGGAATTTCAGTTTGTGGGTGTGTGTTAATGAAATAGGGCTTTTCAGCTAGTAGGTAACCATAGGAATTCAGCTCGAGTACTTTTGGCAACTCTGCACAGCGTGAAAACGCGGACTCACAGTTTTTGACATTTTCATGGTCTCAATATGCGTGTTCGCGCACACGATAATGACTTTTTGTACAGTTCGCGATGCCGAACACGCAGAATTTGCAATCTGGCAAACAATATCTCGCGAGCAACATAAAACCTTCTCGAAAATGATGATTTTGTGCATTTTGCTAAAAAATCTCCTCAGGTTGTCATTTTGCTGTAGTTTGGAGCACGGAGTCACTTATATTTTTTTTTATTTTTTTAAAAAGAGGAAGTAAGTTCCACAGAGACTCCAACTTCCTGTTCCTGTCCTTTGTATTCACTTTTTTGTTATTATTGTGGTGGGTGGCCTAACCATGTGGGTGGCGGCCATTTTGTGAAGCCAGGCATTGTGCTTTTGCCATAGGCCTGCATTGTCTGTCTTGTATTCCTGACCTTTTCTTGTTTTTGTGAGTGGCCTGGCCATGTGGTGGCGGACATTTTGTGGGACCAGCACTGTGCTTTTTCCATAGGCTTCCAAGCTTGTGGCCTAGTCTGCCAGTAGACCCAGGGGTACTACTCATCAATCATCACAGGTGCATGGAAGTTAAACAACTGTTTTTGTGTTGTGTGTTGAATTTCAACATCATGTATGGTATGGGTTAGTCCATCAAGTTCTACGCCAAGCCCCCCTTCGGATGATCTAGATACCACTTGGAAGCCACAAACTGAGTCTGAGAGGGAGACACGTCCCAAGATCAGGCATGGGAAAAGGAAGGTTCCAGAAAGCCTTACACTTATGGAGGTTGATGTAGAAGAGCAGGATACTGATGATGATGATGAGCCAGTCATCTCGAACATCACTCCCGGCCCAGAGGAGATGGAGACCAACATTTTTACCCTATCCAAAATGGCTGCGAGGGATGTAGCACGCATACCTCCAACACAGGTAACACCAACACGACCTCTAGCTTCCATATTTACATTAGCAAAGGGCCGGCAGCGTCCTACATCCAGCACAAGCACCACCTCAGCAGAAGTAGGTAGTGGTGCTGCACAGAGTCAAATTCAACGCACACCCTCCAGTTCATCCGGCATTGGAAGTGGCACCTCCAGCAGGAGACAAAAGTTAAGCTCCCCAGTGTGAGAACATTGCTATATGCTCCATTTGTCATACCTCTATTAGTCGTGGTAAACTTGGTACAAACTATGGTACCGGAGGCCAAATGACCCATCAAAAAACACCACGCAATCCAGTGGGAGGAGCACCTTCGTCGCATAAAAACTGGAACCATTGCTGTTGATGGGGATACATGAGTAGAAGGTCCGCACAAAGTGGAACAGGAAGAAGAAGAAGAGGGAGACATTCTCTGTGGTAATGGTACACAAAGTAGCCCTGTCCCCAGCACTGCAGTGGTAACACCCACATCCTCAGCAACATCTCAGTGGCACAAGAGTAAGAGTCAGCCTGAGACACCAAGGAGTACTGCTTTTAAAAAAAGTGTGATGTTGAGCATAACGCAATACCGGAATACCACGCAGCCTACCATTCTTAGCATGTTTACTAGGCCGGAGGGACAGTACGAACGCAACCACCCAATAGCATGTTTGTACAATGCGAATCTGGCTAAAATGTTAGCGCTGGACCTTCTCCCTTTTTCTTTTGTTGAAGGGGTGGGTTTTCTGGAATTTGTGACAACCATCTGCCCCAAATGGAAGGTTCCCAGACGCTACTATTTCGGCAGAGTTGCTGTTCCAGCACTACATCACGACGTGCTAGAATTGCTTGGAAAAGCCTTAAAACAGAGTGCTGTTCAGAGTATCCACCTGACAACAGACATGTGGACCAGTTGCCAAGCCACTGACTACATGTGCATCACTGCACACTGGGTCTCTTTTGCGGGTGTTAAAGATAAGATATCTGCAGGTGTTGTTGACACTGCTGAGATTTTTAATGACACTCGCAAACATGCAACTGTAGCTATGTTTGCTATGGAGAAATCTTATACTGCTGCAAACATTTTGGATGAGTTTAACAGCAAGGTGTTTGAGTAGCTGCGACCAAGAGGGTTTAACATTGGTTTTGTTGCCACGGACAATGGCAGTAATGTAGTTAGGGCCATGAAAGATGGTGGCTATTTCAGGGTCCCGTGTTTGGCACACTGCATTAACATTGTTGTTCAAGACTTTCTGAAAAATTAAAGCAAAGTCAGCAACTTACTGACCACCTGCAGAAGAATATGCACACATTTTAACCATTCTTTTAAAGCCTGGAAGCAGCTGAGGGTCATTCAACATGAGCATAAAATGCCAGTCAAAGCACTCATCCAGGAGGTGCCAACACGTTGGAACTCAACTTATTGCATGCTTGAGCGTCTGTTTGAGCAGTACATACCACTCAATGTTTATGTCATGAAAAGGTCAGGAGATCCTACTGTGAAAGGCATGACCGTTGAGATGGCCCAATGGGACCTCGTTAAATACCTGACAAAGATGCTATTTCCTTTTGAGGTCTTCACACGTAAGTCAGCAGGGAGGACTGTACTATGGGCCAAGCTATCCCATTGTTGTACATGCTAGAGCAAGAGCTGAAGGAGGTGTCTGAAACGTACGCAGGTGTGGATGACAAAGTAGACGCATATTATTTGGCGGACACCTTAGCCGTTTGCTTATCTGAAAATACAAGGATTCAAAATAACATTGTGTCACATCGACATTACATTACTGCCTCAATTTTGGATCCACGTTACAAATTATTGCTGAGCAGTTATGAAGTAATTCCTTTTTCAGAAGTGGATGTTGCCAAGTACAAAACTTTGATAGCTGAGGAAGCCACTGACTTAGAAAACGAACGGCTCTTAATTAGAGGCCCGCCACCCCAGGCCAGAAAAAGCACTACAGGGCAGCCAGAGTCAAGTTCTACTTCAGAGCCTGAGAGCAGTGCGTTTGCCTCCCAGCAGTCACCAACACTAACAGCAATAACATTAACAACAGCACCAACAGGATCATCAGTTACATTTAAAAAAACGGCAAGTGATTGGTTTCTACGGATAGGGTTTTGAACGTCCATTGCTGATGCAAAGGCAAAAGAGGCCAAGCAAATCGTAGCGCCCCTGAACATTGAGCGGATGGTCCAGGCCTATCTGGATGGCACAACAAAGGTCTTCATGGAGCAAAGCCCATTGGTGTATTGGTATGGGAAAAGAAGCCAATGGCCAGTGCTCAGCAGGCTGGCGATAAAGTATGTGGCTTGCCCTGTTGCAAGTGTCTCTTCTAAGTGTGTTTTCAGTGCTGCTGGTGCCATTGTTACTGTGAAAAGGACCGTCTCTCACCCAAAAGCGTGGATAGGTTAACCATGATCAAAATTAATCAGCACTTTATACCACCAGAGTACAAAATACGTGAATCACAGCAGGAAGAGGAGAGCGACTTCGATGACATAGGTAGTGGGTTCCATGACGTACTTCTGTCCGAACCACCAGAGTTTGAGGACGAGCTCCTCTTCCCTGACAACTAGGGTTTCAAATTGTTCTTCCTTCCTTTATTTGTGTGTGTATCTGTTTTTCTGGTTCAAATCTAATCACAACAAATCCATCAACACCGTCTCCTCTTTTTATTTCCATATTGGAGTTGCACGTCTGTGCATAACTGTCCACTTCCCTCCTCAGAGCCCTGCTCCATCTTCCTTACTCTCCCTAAATACATTTCAAGCAAGCCAGACATTGGATGGAGATGGAGAATAGTACAATACATGTTGCCTCTAACAGTCCCTCCATAAGAAGTGAAACGTGACTACAGCTATCTTCCGTTTTGTTTCCGAGCCGAAACTCATCCCTGTCAGAAGGCTAGGCATCTGATCTGACAGCCAAAGAGAAGAGCAAGACAGGTAATGATCATTATGAATTTTGGCATGCATTGCATTGGATGCTTGCTGACTACGAGTGAATGTGCATGAAGTCGAACTATACTAGTTTATCTACAAAGTAAAAGTGACTGAAGTGACAGTCAATGTTTCCTAGTTGTTTAATAACCACATTGTACTCCTACTACTGCAGGTGCAGGCCAATATCCGTTGCAATTTTGTAATATGGAATATATTATAAACTTAATCAGAGTCACTACAGACTGAGTTGGTGTTGGAGAACACGTACCACACGGTCATGATGCTGACCATACTATCTTTGCACACAGTCAGTCAGTTGGATCGGAGATAATTGATGGAATAACCGCGCTTCATGGACTGGCATGAAAGGTAAACACAACAATTCAACAAGAACCACAGCAGGCCTAGGCTACATGTCCGTGTAGTGGTGTGGACTGGAGTAGAGTGTAGTGGTATGAGTGACAGTGGCGCATTGATTTAGTCACTTGATTTGGAAAATGCTAGGTTGTGCATATGCCTTTTGTCTGGCTCTGTCAACATTTAAGGTAAATGGGGGTTGGGTGCCTGGCTGGGCCTGTGCCGTGGCGGGCCTGTTCTGTGCTGGCTCCTGTCCTGTTGTTGTTGTAGCTTAATGCTGTCGGGTAGACACGATGTATCCAAGCCGCCTCAGTCTGAAAGTGTTCTCTCAAGAGTCTTGTCTTCTCTTCTTGCACTTCACTGTAATTGAGTTTATATTTTTTAAATCAGTTATTTTTCAATACCCCTTTTGTTTTTCCATCTACACTTACAGGCCGGCCTTTACCCTGTGCTATAGTGGGAGAAACAGCTCACACTTACCTTACCAATCCGCATCAGGCAGGCAGTGGTACCCAAGATTGATGTGCGGAGTGTCCATGGAAGGGAGGACCAACATGAATGACGAGAAGGATGCAACTCCACAATTGGACCAGGATAATACAGTAGCTTTAGTATCATTCATCTTTTAATTTATTTGATTCATTTTTTCTCATCAATCGTTACGACTGTGTGTTGTGGTTTGTTTGGTAATTGATCCCTACAACTAATTTTTAATTTTCTTTGCTAGCTTTAAAAATAAAAGTAAGCCCAGTACAGCATGTGATTTGGTTCACTCTGAGGGCAGACAGGCAAGGCAAATTTCATATTAATAATTTCTGCCCTGTACTGTCGAATTGTGTAGTAGTAGTTAGTAAGTACAACTCATTAACCATCATGTTCTCTTCATCATCATGCATGCATTTCCTTTTTCTCCCTTTATAGATTTCTTGGATAATGTATCATGGTCGTCTTCCAAGATTGTGTTTTACTTTTGTTGTGTCCATGCATACTGTCTGTTTTTCTTTGTCAAACCTTTCACCAAACCCACCTTCCCATCCATTCATCAATTCCTAACCCTCTTCCCCCGGGCTGTGTGATTTATATTGAGGTGTGATGTGACTACATTAAATGTACACCAACAATTGATCACACGCTTGCTGGGGCACATGTGGTGAAAGCAACGCTAATTGAATTTTTCTTCTTCTGCTTGCTCACCCATGCTGTACTTTACTTCATTCTACTACTCCTCCCACAGTCTCTCTCAGGCAAGTGACTGTCTCTTTTTTTTTTTCAAATGCTAGTGCTACTACCACCACAACCATGGCATCTTCTTCATTCACTTGGGAAACCAACCATGCAGCCATCACTGTGCCGAACTTCATCATCATCAATCACAGGTAAGATATGTTTGGTGGGAGGTATAATGGACTAGGAGAATAGACTGACAGTACTAGTAGGACCAATAAAATAGCTCAGTGAGGGGAACCGCATCTATCTGTTTGTGTGTTACAAAATCGGCAGATCTTTTAAATCAAACACTGGCTGCGGGCCTGCAGCAGCAAGGAAACCAACCATGTGATGTAAATTTGTAAAACAGTAACCCACCCACAAAACATTAACATCGTATGTTTAAGTAGATGATATATAATTTATTATCCTAACAAAAATAAACTATCCCACTCTGACCTGACCCACCCCCCTCCCTAACCCCAACCAATGTCCAAAAGTCCCAAATGTCCAGAAAAAACCCCAACGCCCAAAACCCACCCACCAACAAAAGGAATTAAAAAAGGGGCAATTCAACAAGGTCCTAAATTCGGCGGGCTTTCAGGTGTTTGTCAACCAGGATCTTCACCCGCTCCTCTAGGTGCTCCTCCAAGCGTGCCATCCGGAGGAGGATCTGGCGGCGAAATGCCCTGCAGTTACATCCAGGGTGGGGGGCAGCAGTGCTTGATATTGAGGCACGGCGGCGGGCGGCTGCCTGACCACACTGCCGTAAAACTAGAGGCGGGGCCTGACTGGGGCCGGGGCATTAGAGGAGGCTGCAGCCGCCTCCTCCTCCTCCTCCTCCACCTGAGCCACCAGCCACCGGTATTCCTCACAAATGGCCTCCAGTTTACGACGCCGGGCCCTGGCTGCCAACTCCTTCCGCGTAGGTTTTGGTGGGAAGGAGGATCTATATCAAGAAAGAAAAAGAACATTGTTGTAACCAATACTCTAAGCAAAACAGTAACACAAAATTCATTCAACACATAGTGGCACAGTATCACTAGCAAGCACAGTACATAACATTTGTGGCAAGTATCTATCCTCCTACTTCCTTGGACTCTCACATTTGTGGGAGTTTCAGGCATTATACTAGCACTATGTACTCCAGTACACACCAGTCGTCTTGTTCTTATCTCTAGTTTAGCGAAATTACATAACCTTGTTGTAGCCGGCATGCCAGCTCAGTCAGCTAAGCTTGCACTCAAGAGAAACAGATATGAGTCACATGATGCAGACTCACGTTATTTTTATTTACTGTCTGCAGGTGGGGAAGCTCATATTTTTGTATTACGGGTGGCACTGGCCATACTCTCTCTGTTACATGAGGGCAATTGCTCAATTTCACTTTCACCCTGCCCTGGGTACTACAAAAAGGCAGATTATTTATCGGATCCAATGATCATTGCTTATATTATAGATGGTAATACGACATCATGTCAGTAGCGGTCGGCAGTGGGAGTGCTGCCGGGCAGTGACGTGGGGAGGGGCAGGGTGGGGGAAGTAAACTATGGATTACGGACAATCACAGGTAAGTAAAAAATATATATAAATAAATAAAACAAATTTCGTTGCACGCACTGCATCGCATTTGGAGGTGCAGTGCGCACAATGAAAATCGTTTTTATTTATTTTTATGTTTACTTACCTGTATTTGGCCATAATACATAGTTTACTACCCCACCCTGCTCCTCCCCACGTCACCGCCCGCCAGCACTTCCACCACCGACCGCTACTGCATAGGGTACTTTGTTTTCATTGAAAATACATTAACATAGGTAGGGAGTGGTCCTCGGAGTCGGAGGAAGGCGCTTGATAATATATATATAAGATGTGCTTGCAAACTACTGTGAGTCAACTGTATGCTGAAAATACTACATATATTCCCCTCCGCTTTGCTACTCTGGCGCAGTTTCTTTTACATTCTCATCAAAGTAAGACTCTCCAGTGACAGTCTCCACCTATGCTGTCTATTGATGATAGTACATCCAGGCATACATCCATTAAAGTAAATGTCTATCATTCTTTTTTATATATCTCTTAATAAACCTTAGTTGGTTTCACTAACAACCACCCATGCATGCGCTCCTTCCTTGCTTGCCTTGGCTTTGAGTTTGAACCAAACACCGCTGATGATTCTTGCTATCTAGTATCCACCCATACTGTGTCGCCCACCCAGGCAGGCATCCTCTTTCACCTTCCACCCACCCTCCAACAACCCATGCATCTGATGTGATTCCCATCAGCCACCTATGCATGCTTCCAACATATCCTTCTCTGCCAGTCATATTACATCTCGCCCGTCCTTCCTCCTTCCACCCTTCTTTCCCTCTTTGTTCCACACATCCATCAGGTCATCTGATCTGAGTTTTAGTCTTCTCCATAAAACCTTCACAGCTGAGTTGGAGTCAGATAAAAGAGGCCATTGGTTACTCAACTCACGCTGCTAATGCTAAGTAAAGGGTGTCTTCTTCAACCGTTGTATAATGTTCACTACAACTTAATAAGTCTCACAGTACAGTGAGTGAAGTGAATACACTTCCATCTAGTAGTAATGTCAAGAAGTAATGAATATAGCTTACCACCGCCCGCCATTGCTGCTGGCTCCCCCCTGTAGCTCCTGCAGGTGCCGCCTGGTATCTCGCCCCCTCCGGAATGGCCGCATCGCCATCGCCGCTGGCCCCGCCGGCACTGGTGGTTGGTAGTATGCCTAGAAAAAACATTACACATTTTTAGATGCCTGTACACCTCCCCCTATTTTATTAGTTTTTACTAGGAAGATTGAAAAAAAAGTTAATACAACATACATCATCACTAGTCCAAATCGGGTACTAGAGTAGAGTCAGTAGACAGACACTAGCAGTGTTATATGGTCCCGTGGGTCATCTAGACCTACTCTACTCTTTGGAAAGTTAGCCTGAGCCATGTATCCCTTTTAGATTCATCGGGCCCGATTCACAGAACAAACTTAAGACTAAATCCTAAACTTAGTACCATTCTGGTATTCACAGAATGCACTTAGTACTTCTGGTATTCACAGAATGAACTTACTACTTTTGCTTTTCACAGAATGAACTTAGTACTTTTGCTATTCACAGAATGGATTTACGACTCCTAAACTTACGTCCGCACTCGGGCCGGAAATTCCGGCCCGGAGGCGGAGCTTCCGGCCCGGAGGCGGGGCTTCCGGGCCGGAGGCGGAGCTTCCGGGCCGGAGGCGGAGCTTCCGGCCCGGAGGTGGGGATTCCGGCCGATTTAGCTATGGCTGAAATCTCCACCTCCGGGCCGGAAGCTCCGCCTCCGGCCCGGAAGCTCCGCCTCCGGGCCGGAAGCCCCGCCTCCGGGCCGGAAGCTCCGCCTCCGGGCCGGAAGCTCCGCCTCCGGGCCGGAATTTCCGGCCCGAGTGCGGACGTAAGTTTAGGAGTCGTAAATCCATTCTGTGAATAGCAAAAGTACTAAGTTCATTCTGTGAATAGCAAAAGTAGTAAGTTCATTCTGTGAATACCAGAAGTACTAAGTGCATTCTGTGAATACCAGAATGGTACTAAGTTTAGGATTTAGTCTTAAGTTTGTTCTGTGAATCGGGCCCATCATGTCTACTACTCTTTTTGCGCATATTATACCTCGCAGCTTGTTGTGCAGTAGACGCCTTTGAGGCCACATGACGGTTGCGTACAAGTGAAAACGTCGAAAAACAAGCCACTTTGTTATGGAGTTCGGTTAGGCCGTATTGCTTGGCCATCACATGTACATGTTACACTTTTTGCCATGGCTGCGAAACACTTGCATTATTGCAGTATACTATCTAACGTGCACCATTTTTATCATAATAGGCAGAAGATTCCCTTCTACAAACCAGAGATTTGCAGAGCTTATGATGCATGATGTAACCAGTATTTCTACGGTGAGGGGTCTTCCAGAATTCACACAGATCTTTTGACATGTCATGCACTTGTAAATGTTTACTGTTTTAATCTTATGCTTTTTGCTGTTGAAGCTGGCTGTAGTAATAATTTCATAGAACAACGTACAGAGCTTGTTACTTATTTGAAAATAAACATTTTGAACTTACACATAGACTCTGTGGTATTTGGTGTGGTGGGGTGGACATACACAAGTGAGTGAGCAAAAGGGTGTTATTATGTTCTGGGTTGTCTGTCTCATCATCATTGTGTATCTTCGTGTGGGGAGTCGGGACCTAATGAGACACTATAGCTAGTCGGTCAGGGGATTGTGGGTTCTTCTGACTGAGGTGTGAGTAAGGTCCAACCTCCCATCACCAACATCCTATTTTCTTGTGCATAGTTCTGTATGTGGCTCTACAGAATCCCTACAACAGTAGTAGTATGTACTATCCTATCCAAAATACTAGTCAAATATCTGGTTGGGCGTTTTGTTGGTGGGGATTGTCAAAGCCTCAAGAATAAGAAGACTAGAAGAGGACAACCCAAAGGACAGGACATAGGGGCTAGAGCTATTGGTCAATCTGAGTTTTATTCCAAAGAAAACCTTCAATAAAGAGTGGCCAACTGGGCAAGCTTAGCTACAGACAGACTAATAGTAGTAGTAGTAGTAGTACAGGGAGTCATAGCAGTGGCAGTTAGAAGGAATTTAGAGGCAGGGATAACCAGAATTTGGAAACAGATAGTCAAGGTCAAAGAAGCTTTTGTAAAAAATAGAATTAGAAAGTGGAACCATAATTAGTAGTTCGGAAAAAAAGATGCAGTAACAGCTAGGGAAATATAATTATTAACATTAACCACTGAAAGACATACTGGGGCCAGCAGCAGGAGCCTCGGTAGAGGAGCAGTCCTCTCCTGGTTGTTGTTGTACCGCTGACTCGGACCCTGTCTTCTTGCCCCTGGGTGGTGCTGATGTTCATGTAAGATATAATAAAGAAAGAGACAAAAATTAAGGAATGCTGTGAAACAAATAAATAATTTAAAAAAAAGTCAAAAAACATTTTAGGAAACAACAATTGCAATAAAATTGACCTATCTAATCAGATGGATCGACTACTGGGCTGCTTGCTGGATTCACTGATCGTCTACTTATTTATGAACACTCCAGTGTTCCATAATCATTCTGATTCCAAATACTAACGAAGCCTTAGTACCACCTGACCTAGACCACCTATTCCAGATGGGCCAATTGTTCACTAAGTCTGCATTTCCATTTTTTTAGCCATCAAAAATGCATAGATGAGATGGAGGACACATGCATACATTTGTGCATACACCAAATTGTGGGTTGGTTGCATCTGATCTTGTTCTGCTACTGACTGACCCTGCTAAGCCTACCACTCACTAAACAAACTACAGAAGGTTCTACAGAGGACTGGGGTAAGCAGCACTCAGTGACAGAGGAGGTGTCACGCAGACCTAAATAAAGTATGAACTAATACTAACTAAATCTAGTATCCATCCACCACTATTTCACAGGAGGACAATGGAAGGACTAGAGTCTCTCTAGCGATAGCATTACCTAACTTCAGTTCTCTAAAATAAACTCTTACATTAATCAGCCCAAGCTAGCGCAAAGTTGCAAACAAGTAAGAGTAGCACCGAGCACCTGGGTCCTACAATCACAGAAGATTTTGAAACGTAATTTACCAGTAACGTTAGCAGCAGTAATCTTGTTATTCCTTAAAAATGTATACACAACAATACGTATACTAAGTTACTCACCAAGCCCAACGACCTCGACACCTAGCAGGTCCAACAGGGCCTGCTCCCAGTCCAGGATATCAGACCACCGGTGGGCCAGCTGGTTATGGGTGTGCCGGACCCCTGAGCACCGAAACACTGCCCGGCGCACCTTCGCCCACCGACGGTGACGCTCCTGGGCCGCCTGCTGCCAAGGTCAAGGGGAGGTGGCGCTGGATAAAAAAAACAAGGGCGGCCACCTCCGCCTCACCAAAAAGCTGCCGGGCCTGCACCCCTGCAGGGCGCATTCTGCCGCAAGGCAGGCGGCACTTGGGCGCAGGCGCCTTGCCCTTTGAGCCGTTAGTGGCAGTGCCCTTGGCCATGGTTCTGGGGTGGGTGGGAGGCGGAAAAGAAAAGTTAGAACGGAAAAAAGAAAATTGGGGGAAGAAGTAGTAACTTAAAGAAAGAAGTAATATAAAGTAAAAAAAACATAGTAAAAGTAGAAATAAAATGCAAAATATAAACTTAGGGACAGAGAGAGAGAGATGATAAATAAAAAAAAGTCAGAAAAACTGTGTAAAAAACTAAGGATTCCAAAGATTAATGGAGGATAGAAAAGTAGGCCCAGAACCATAGCATAGAGTGAAAAACAAGATGGCCGCACCCATTCGCGACCGCGTGGGTAAGTTCGCGGGATATTTCTCGCGAACACGCAATCATCGTCACGAACAAGTAAAATGTACTCCCGAGCATGACATGCGCATCGCGAACACGCTATACTCGACCCGGAACAAGAAATAGACATTTTAACAAGGCTGATCCTACCCAATAGAGAAAGTGGAAGATGGGCCCAGGTCTGGAGCAACTTACGACACTCCTTTGCAACCCTTGCAAAATTAATAGTAGTAGTCTGATCAAGATCAGCTACAATATCCAGACCTAAATATCTCATACGATTTGCCGACCGGGTTTCTGAAACAAAGGTTCTTTGGTCAATATTCCAGGTCATCATCTCAGTTTTTAAAGTATTAATTTCGTATCCAGAGACCATCCCAAATTCTGAAGCCAGCTCGAATATTACTGGGAGAGCCTCATGGGGATCAGAGGTAAATATAAGAATATCGTCGGCGTAAAGGGCCACCTTTCTCTCCCAGCCCCCGCACGCAAATGCCTTGATGTTAACACTATCCCTCAAGATCTGAGCAAAAGGTTCAGCATATAAGTCGAACAAGAGCGGGGAGAGAGGGCAGCCCTGTCTGGTACCCCTCGAGATGTCAAATGGGTCGGAGAGTATACCATTAACCAAGACTCGGGCACTAGGGTTACGATAGAGAAGACTAATCGCCCGACGAAATCTAGCCCCCACGCCAAATTTTGCCAGGGCCTCCGACAGGTACAACAAATTAACTCTGTCGAAGGCCTTGGTGGCGTCCAGCGTGAGAACCGCCAAGGGTAAAGACCTCAAACATGCCATGTCAATTGACCCAAACAAATCATAAGTCAATTCAAAGAGCTGTCGTCCCTTAATAAATCCCTTCTGGTCAGTATGTAGGATGGAGGGAGCAACCAAGGACAATCTCTTTGCAAGAATGGAGGCAAAGATCTTATAGTCTCCATTCAATTCAGAGATTGGTCTATAAGAACCACAGGCAGTTGGAGACTTCCCTGGTTTCAAGATAACAGTTATGGATGCATTATCCCATGATGTAGGTGGTCGTACTCCGTCCATCAAGATCTGATTAAATAATACAGCCAGAAAGGGAACAAGTTCCTGCTCCAATGATTTATATATTTCAGCAGGCAACCCATCAGGCCCAGACGCCTTGCCTTTCCTGGCATCCTGGATGGCTTCCCTTACCTCCTCTTCCGAGATTTTACTATCTAACGTTCCTGACTGATCAACTGAAAGTTTTGGTAGATCTACTTTCCCAAGCCAATCATTGATCTTAATAATTTCCACATTCTTATCTTCATGATAGATGTCTTGATAGTAATCTCTGAATGCTGCTCTAATGTCTGCATCAGAGGAGAGAGGAACGTTATTGACATGGATCTGGCTAATGTTGTTACGAACCTGATCAGTTTTTACTTTCCATGCCAATAACTTAACAGCACATTCTCCATACTGAAAGTGTGCGATTTTACTGGCCTCCCATCTTTCCTGAAGCTGCCGATTAAGAATCGAGGTCAATTCACCCCTTAGGCTCAATAGTTTAGCCCGTATAGGTGTTAAGACATCATCTGTGGAATCCAAGTTGTCATCGATTTCCGCCTGTGTTTTAATCAGATTTGCCTCAACTAAGGCAATAGCCTCTCTGTATTCCCTCCGTCTGTATGAGATCTTACCTGTGATGAGCCCCCTCAGGAAAGCCTTAAGTGAGTCCCAAACCACACCAGATTCTGCAGAACCCACATTCACCTCTAAGAAAGATCTCACTTCAGTTTTTAAAAAAGTAACATCTTCCGGATGAGAGAGCAAAGAACGGTCAAAAGACCAAGTCCTTACTACATCAGAGGTAGGAACCATAAGTTCCAAAAAAACAGCAGAATGGTCAGATAAATGTAACGGGAGATAGTGAATGTCCTTAACTGCGTCGGATAAACTATGGCTAATTAATATAAAATCTATCCTAGATTGATGATTATATTTATAATTTCTAAAGGACACCCCCTGTTGCTGCCCAGCCCTTAATCTCCAGATGTCCACATATCCGTATTGTTTCATTTCATTCAACAGAAAAGATCTTGATTTAGAAGGGACACGGGATCTACTATTATGAGATTTATCCAGGACTGGATCTAGAACGATGTTAAAATCTCCAGATAATATAACTGGTTCCGGGAAGGACAAAAGATGAGAAAAAATCACTTCCAAGGATGTAGGGTCATCCCCATTAGGACCATAGTATCCAACCACAGTAAACGAAGCACCCATAATTACCATAGAGGCAATAACCCATCTTCCCGCAGGGTCAGCTTTAAAATCTAATACCCTGGCTCTAAGCTGCTTTTTGAAGATCAAAGACACACCACGGGAGGTCATAGACTGAGATGTCGATAATATAAAATCAATCCATTTATTCCCTTTTACCAGGGTATCGATTTCAGACTGTATCAAATGTGTCTCCTGAAGAATGATGACCTGGGCATCAGAGTCCCGGAGATATTGCATCAATGTCTTAGCCCTAGGTTTGGTTCGGAGCCCATTAATGTTCCAAGACATAATTTTTAAACTAGCCATCTCCACTAAACCAGAACACTGCCAGTCCTGTCTTTATAACAGAACCAATCATAGATTGACCCACCTCCACAAGCAAAAGAAACTCGCAGCAGGATAAAGAAATCAACAGAACCAGCAAGAAACAAAAAATACAACAAAATGACTGATGAGGAATTTTTAAATTTGCCCGTGTACCCCACCTCACCCTCACTCCCCCATAGAGAACCCACGATGTACCTAACCGGATCAAATCCAGTAATGGCACCCCAACCTCAGACTCCCGTTATTCCCCCGCCCAAGACCAACAACTAAACAGTATAGAGGTAGAAGAAAGTAATACCGCGTTACCCAATGCTGAAAAGAGAAATTATCCCTCACTATTATTCTCTTCCCCTTTTTTTTTTTACTAGAACACTAGAATAATAGATTTTAATGTGCTATAATAGCTGTATGTGACCATAAAACCTAAACTCCAAAAAAAAAGAAAATTAAGTGCTATTATCTGATGACTTGCTGCCTATATTCGAAAGAAATTCATCAGCAGCTTGGACTGTTCTAATGTTAACCATCTTATTATTGTACATAACCCTGAGAGAGGCTGGGAACACCAATTGAGCGGAAGCGCCCAACTTCTTAAAAGTCTCCAGCCGCCTTCCAAACTCCCATTGCCTCTCCAGTGTAACCCTAGATAGATCAGACCTGATGAGGAAGGTAAAGCCCTTACCAGGTAGGGACTTCTGTTTGAGAGCTGCATTCAAAATCTGCTCTTTGATAGTGTAAGTAAGAAAATTAACAATAATTTTACGCGGTTTTTGCCTTTGTGGATTCTGTCTAAAGGGTTCCCTATGGACCCTCTGAATATCAGTTGATAGTTGATCCAGGGAATGTTCTAAACATAATCCTTCCTTCAACAGGGGAACAACAAATTGCTTAACATCCCCACCCTCAGATCCCTCTGGAACATTGAGAATGCGAATATTACATCTTCTTGCATTGTTTTCTAATACCTCCATCCTATCTAACAGGACCTGGTCGTCTCTTTTAAGTTTGGTAATGTCCTCCTCTACCTTATCTAGATGTTCTGACATTATAGCTAATTTTCCCTCCAGGACTTCTGTCCTTGTTGATAGCCCATCGATCAGTGATGTCATGAGTGATGTCACTGACCATGTCATGAGTGATGTAATATGTGACGTCATCAGCAGTGCATTGCGGGCGCGCGAGTTATAGTTAGCTGAACTAACTATAACGGGGGAATTTCAATGGTGTTGTACGAGTGAAAAGTCCAGCTAACTATAACGCCCCTGAAACCTATGTTTTTTTCAGTGAATTTCTAGGGTTTTTTAAATGCTAATTCCTAAGTATAACGTGCCTGAAACCTATGGTTTTTTCAGTGAATTTTAAAGGTTTTTTAAATGTTAATTTCTAACTATGCCTACAGAGATAGGACATGTGAAGAAAGAAGAAAAAACGCACAGAAAGAAAAAAACAGAAATGCAGAAAGAAGCAACAGAAGTCCTCAAAGACGAAGAAAAGTGCAGGAAGAAGGATAACGTGCAGAAAGAACAAACAGAAGAGCAGAAAGAAGCCTTGTTGCAAAATCATCCTGTACCCTCAACTTTTTCAGACGGATACTGGTGGTAACTGAGTCTGACTAACCAGTCCTAGAGCCGGTGCTATGTTAAAAGACACTCAGAATACAGTGAAAACACCTACATACACTAGGGAACACTATGCGTTGGAGTCCCCCTGTGATTAGCATGACCTCCTCTGTAAGCCCCTAGTATATAATAGGGCAGGGGATTAAAACTACCTCTTAAAACGTGCCACAGGGCGTGTTTGCACACGTCAACTCAGGCCCCGCCCCCTCCCTTCCCCACTGTGTAAGCACGACCTGTGGCCGTTTTTAGTTGGGAGATTAAGTCGCCTTGAATCCTGAGGGTCCCTAGGGTCCAACAAGACCACTAGGTATCTCCAGTAAGCGCCACAGAGCTGCGTTGCAGAAATATGTAAAAAGGGGCATGGCCTAGACCACCTCTCTGCAACGCAGCGCAGTGGCACTTACTGGAAGCACCTGGTGGGCTAGTTGGCGCCCAGGGTCCCTCCGGATTGAAGGGGAATTATTTCCCCAACTTAAAACACGCCACAGAGCTTGTTTGCACACGTTAACTCAGGCCCCCTCCCTTCACCACTGTGTATGCACGCTCTGTGGCCGTTTTTAGTTGGGAGATTAAGTTCATTTGAATCATGAGGGTCCCTAGGGTCCAACTAGCCCACTAGGTACCTCCAGTAAGCGCCACAGAGCTGCGTTGCAGAGAGATGTAAAAAGTGGCACGGCCTGGACCACCTCTCTGCAATGCAGCTCAGTGGCGCTTACTGGAAGCACCTGGTGGGCTAGTTAGCCCCAGGGACCCTCAGGATTGAAGGGGAATTATTTCCCCAACTTAAAACGCACCATAGGGCGTGTTTGCACACGTCACCTCAGGCCCCGTACCCTCCCTTCCCCACTGTGTAAACACGCCCTGTGACCGTTTTTTAACCTCTTTGCTGCGGCGCAAATTCTGCCGCAGCGCTCCCGCTGTGCTGGCATTCCGATCGCGGGCATGGTCATGACGTCTCCCGGCCGTCGTCCGCACACGCCCATCATGACTCATGACGGCCGGGAGACGTCATGAGCACGGAAGAGGTTAAGTTGGGAGATTAAGTCCCCTTGAATCCTGGGGGTCCCTAGGGGCAAAATAGCCCACTAGGTACGTCCAGTAAGCGCCATTGCAGAGAGGTGTAGAAAGGGGCACGGCCTGCACCACCTCTCTGCAACGCAGAGCAGTGGCGCTTACTGGAAGCACCTGGTGGGCTAGTTGGCCCCCAGGGTCCCTCAGGATTGAAAGGGAATTATTTCCCCAACTTAAAACGCGCCACAGGGCGTGTTTGCACACGTCACCTCAGGCCCCGTTCCATCCCTTCACCACTGTGTAAACACGCCCTGTGGCCATTCTAAGTTGAGAGATTAAGTCCCCTTGAATCCTAAGGGTCCCTAGGGTCAAACTAGCCCACTAGGTACCTCCAGTAAGCGCCACAAAGATGCGTTGCATAGAGGTGTAAAAAGGGGCGTGGCCTCAGAACACCTGTCTGCAACACAGCTCCCTGGCGCATACTGGAGATACCTGTTGGGCTAGTTGGCCCTCAGGGACCCTCATTATTGAAGGGGAATTAATTCCCCAACTTACAACTGGCCAGGGGGTGCGTTTGCAGAGTGCTGCAAGGAAGGGCGTGGCCTCCGGCGCGATGCCGGTCTTTTATTTATTTTTTTTTTTTAAGGAGGGCTGTGTGGCCCCCCCTTCTTTTTCTAATTTATTGGCCCTGGGGAACCCATCCCCCAGGGCCTGCACCCTAATTTATTTTGTTGAAAAAAATTAATTTGGCCCGCCCAAGGCCTTAATCGGCCCCGGGGACCCCAACCCCCGGGTCATGGCCTTTATTTTCTTTTAATTCTTTAGGAGGGGGGCTGCGTTGCCCTCCTCCTCAGGCCACTTATGGCCCGGGGACCCCATCCCCCGGGGCCGGCCTTTGTTTTTTAATATTTTAAAAAAATACATATTTATAGAAACACCTAGGACATGCTGGACAAACCGTATGTACCTATCACCATGACGATTTGCGTGACATTCATTAAAAGGCGAGTATGCATACAATGAATCCACGTGGAATGTATTTACACCACTAGTGAAGCTCTAACGTGTCTGACGACCTACCGTGCCTAATCCCAGCGCCCCCGCCGGTGGGTACTCTCCAAGTAGACACCCTTGTTGTTTATTTATACAAACATGGGTAGCTATTGATGGGCACATTTAATACACACGCACACCAATTCGACCAAACTATGCAAGAAACCCCCCTCACGGTTAATAAAACACACATCCACCGCCGGATGTGTAATACTTTTTATTTTACTCTCTGGAAAGGAGACGAACCTCACTTGAGAGTCATAGCGTGCTCCTGGCTGAGCCCAATGCTGTGTTACACCCACCAGTGCCCGCCGAGTGCCACACACCTCTGTGTTGTATTCCACCAGTTAGTGCGTGTGCTGTGACACTCTCTAGCCCATGTGCACCGTAACACCACCCTGTGAATATGTCATGCCACACTTGCCTTCGCACGGGTTATATTGCCCCATCTAACGTGCCTTCCTCGATGCCTATTTTATAACGCACAGCGCTATGCCATACATATTACAATCTGGGATCCATATCTTTGTCACAGTGCATATGCAACGTTACACTACCCAGCACATATTTTATATTACAACTTTAGAGACTACTTAGGTTACACAACAGTGCCCTGTGCATATTACACTCCAAGGCGCATATCGCATAGCACGCGCTAGTGCCTGTGCTATCTCGCGCTCTCCAATGAATCTGTCATTGAGCACAATGTATTGCATATTATATTTCACGCCCCGGTTCATCTTATATCACACTTTTGGTGCATAGTTTATACCATATACTATATCTAGTTTTGATTTTCAATCGTGCTCTCAGGACTATGTTCTATATAACACTGCGTCCACCTACCATTTTCACGGGCATTACATTTTGCGATGGGGGTGGAGGGTCAGGGGGTGTTTCTGCCAAGTGAGCCCAGAGTCACAGTCACAAACGCCCTCTTCTTCCTGAATAAAAGTGAGATTATGCTGCATACTTGTTCATATTTTAAGTAGTTCGCACAGACATACATTTTAAAAACAATAAAGTTCCTAATACCCACCTTCTCTGAACAGTTAGCTTGCTGCCCCATCCACCTCCTCCCTATCCTCTTTTGTCTGAATCCATGGACTAGCCTCCTCCCTCCTGCCATGCATGGTCTGATGTGCTGCCACTGCCCTCCATTTAGCATGATGTACCAGTCCACTCCTCCTGCCCTCCATTGCCCAATTCTATGGCCCATCATTGACCTCCTGCTTAGCCTCTGTGCTTAGCTTGCTACCCCTATTCTCCTTCCCCCTGGACTCCGATGTCTTTGTGCCTGCCCCTGCTCCATCCTTTTTGCCTACCATGTTCCATGGACCTGCCACTCCTATCTACCCTGAGTGTTCTGTTGAGCTGCCACTCCCCTTCCACCTGCCTAGCATTGTCAGATGACTGTAACCTGTCCCTGCCATCTCCACCCTGCCTGTCCACATGCCATACCCCTAACCCCTTCCTCCTGTCTTCCATGGTCCATTTTACTGCCACACCCTTCTGCCCTCCCTGGTCTGTTGTGCTGCAACTGCTCCTCCTGCCTGCCCCACGCGGTCTGTTGTGAGGCCTCTTCCCCTGAACTCTCTTGTCTGTGCCCAGGTCCTGACCCTCCCTTCTATCCTCCATAGTCCTTTGTGCATGCCCCTGCACCCCACTTCTTGCCCATCATAGCCATTGTGATGCCATTAACCCTCCCGCTTGCCATGCATGGTCTTCTGTGCTGCCATGGCCCCTCCTACCTTCCCTGTGTGGTCAACTAGCTGCCCCTGACCCCCTCCCACCTTCCCTCCATGGTCTGTGTGTATACCATCATAGTCTCATTGTTGCTCTCCATGGTGTGTCTTGTTTCTTGTGCCCAACCTGCCTGACCTCCATGGTCATCTTGATGCTCCTGCCCTGCCCCCTTGCCCCCAGACCTCTGTTTCCATGTGCAGACCCCTATTCCCTCCCTCCTGGCTTGTCTGTTCCATTGTAATGCCCCTGATCCGTCCCTCCTGCCCTTTAACGTCTGTTATGCTGCAGCTTTCTCTCCTGTCTGTCCATTATGGTCAGCTAGCTACCATTGCCTCTTTCCCCTCTGTTCTCTGTTGTCCATGTGCATGGTCCTGTCCCCTCCCTATTGCTTTCTATGGATTTTTGTGCTGCACTCCCGTCCCGCATGCCCTGTGTGGTGTATTGCGCTGCTGCAAACCCTGATACCTGCCCTGTAGGGTCAGTTTGGTGCACTTCTTCATGTCCCTCCTGTCCTCTGTTATCCGAGTCCATGTCCCTACCCCAATTCCTCCTGCCTACCATGATCCAATGTACCATACTTGCAAACATTTTGAACTTGGTAAGAGGGAGATTTGGAAAACAAACTGGGGTAATGATTTTCCCCTTTGAGTTACATTGAAAAAGAGGAGATTGTAGTCAGGAGACAGATCAAATAAAGCCCATTTGAGCTTAAAAACATTGGACGTTTCCTGGCTGAAACGGGTCTGTTGGCATGTATGGTTGTACTACCACTGCCTCTTCCTTCTGCCCACAATGGTCTATTATATTGCCACTGCCTCTCTTGCCAGTCCTGTATTGTTGGTTTGTTGCCCCAGCCCCCCTTTCCACTGCCCTCCATAGTCTGTTGTGCTGCCACTGCCCTTCCTGCCTGCCCAGTGTGGTCAAATTGTTGCCTCTGCACTCTCCTACCTGCCTTCTATTTTCAGAGTCCGTGCCCCTGGCCTCTGCCTCTCAACAGTATCCCAATGAACAACTAGATTGCTAACATTCTATATTTATTACAAAAGTGTGGAACGCCTGACGTCATCTTGATGTAATCAAAACTGTAATACCTAGAGCATTTCCTTTAGAAATTCCATATATGAGAGGGTGTTATTTGCATCAAAATTATGGTTAGTGCTCTAAAAAACTAAAATGAGGACATATTTTCTGAGTTTTCAGATAGCGACAAAGAACTTTTAAATTATTTGTAATCTTTATGTTTTTTTATCCAGTTGACCACTTGATTAAATGTTGCACCTAGGGGAGAGGATGTGGTGTTACTTCCAGAGCTGCAGACTTTGCAACTGGGGAACCAGGTTGGAGTTTCTGCTTCAACTCAACATTCTGTGATTCTGGTCAAATCACTTAATCTCCCCATGTCTACAACCAGAAATTGATCTTGTGTGATGTAACCAATGCTCATGTAAAGCACTCCAATACCTGACAAGTCTGCACTATATAAAACTGCAAATACACAAAAAATAAGTGTTTTGCACACTTCTGTCATTGGACTATACTTGGGCTACATCTGGGTGATATTTGGGCTACATTTGGGCTCTTTTGTCTCTGGTGGCCATCTTGGGAGATTTATTTGCTATGAAGTTTCCTAATTTCCTCATTTACTGCAGTCTCCTCAGTAGGAAATGCTTTCAGTTTTTTACTTTGATTCCATCAAGAAGGTATTCAGATATGTCACACATTTGCCATAAATTCTGAATGTTAGCACTCTAGTTGCTCATTAGATCACTGTAGTAAAGCTACTGCTCACCACGGAAGTCTGCTGCTGGTATTAAAAGTGCATGTTTCAGCCTGCATATCAGAATTTTTTAATGAAATAGAAGAGGATTTGAGAAGTCACTCAAAATGTGCCCTAATTTTTCTTTCTTCAGCACTAATCATAATTTCTATGGCAAAATGAACCCCCTCATTGTGTTCCTTTTTAAATTAAATGTTTTAAGTGTTACCAGTTTATTCCAATCAAGATGGCTTCAGGTGTGCCATACTTTTGTCATAAGTAACACAGTAAGCGCTCTAGTTGTTCTTAAGAACACTCTGGGACATTCTGTCATTGGGCTATACTTGGGCTACATCTGGGTGATATTTGGGCTACATTTGGGCTCTTTTGTCTCTGGTGGCCATCTTGGGAGATTTATTTGTTATGAAGTTTCCTAATTTCCTCATTTACTGCAGTCTCCTCAGTAGGAAATACTTTCAGTTTTTTATTTTGGTTCCATCAAGAAGGCATTCAGATGTGTCACACATTTGCCATAAATTCTGAATGTTAGCACTCTAGTTGCTCATTAGATCACTGTAGTAAAGCGACTGCTCACGAGGGAAGTCTGCTGCTGGTATTCAAATTGCATGTTTCAGTCTGCATGTCAGAATATTTTCATGAAATAGAAGAGGATTTAGGAAGTCACTCAAAATGTGCCCTAATTTTTCTTTCTGCAGCACTAATCATACCTTCTATGGCAAAAGGAACCCCCTCATTTGGGGCATATTATCAAGCCAGGCGATAAAATTATCGCCGCTTTAGTGGCAGAAAACTGCCGCTAAAACAGCGATAATGGGCTTGATAATATGCTCTATGGAATTTAAATTGAGGCCCATGTTAGATGTCCTTCACGTCTAACATGGGCTTCAATTGGAATTCCATAGAGCATATTATGAAGCCCATTACCGCCGTTTTAGCGGCAGTTTCCTGCCGCTAAAGCGGCGATAATTTTATCGCCTGGCTTGATAATATGCCCCCTAGTTCCTTTTTAAATTAAATGTTTTAAGAGTTACCACTTTATTCCAATCAAGATGGCTTCAGATGTGTAATACGTTTGTCATAAGTAGGACTGTTAGCGCTCTAGTTGTTCTTTAGAACACTCTGGGAAGCTGCAGTAGAACACAAAGGAATCAACTGACAGTCTCTGCCCTTGTTGGGTGTACATGTTTTACTGAGAATGTCAGACTTCATTCTCACATGATTGAGAAAGATAATGTGAATGTACAGAAAATATGCTCTCAGTTTAGCTTATAGATCACCTTCCAAACATCTGTGGGAAAAGCATGAGAAAATAGTTTTCTCTCAAACATGATTCATGATATCACAGCAGAAGGCTTTTTCACATGGTAAAATCACCTTAGGTCACACCACAATTCCTAAAATGAGTATGGTACCATCAACAAATGATTTATAATGTAACTAAAGTCTTAAAACCTTCTATTAACTGCAATGCTTTTTAATGAGGTGCTATCATGTATATTGGTCCCAAGATGGCTGCCAACACTTCATGGATGAAGTACTGACAGCCAATCAGATCTCACGATGATTTGTGTGGTTAGGATCCGCCCAGATATATCTATCTTTTTAACTCTAATTTTCTCAGGAACTACTGAACGGATTTACACCATTTAAGCAAAAGGCACGAGTCTGAATTGAGGACTACCTCTTTGCCAAATTTGGTGTAATTCCGTTCAGCAGTTCCGGGGCCGGCCTTTGTTTTTTATTAATTTAAAAAAAAAAATATTTATAGAAACACCTAGGACATGCTGGACAAACCGTATGTACCTATCACCATGACGATTTGCGTAATATTCATTAAAAGGCGACTATGCATAGAATGAATCCACATGGAATGTATTTACACCGCTAGTGAATCTCTGACGTGTCTGACGCCCTACCGTGCCTAATCCCGGCGCCCCCGCCGGTGGGTACTCTCCAAGTAGACACCCTTGTCATTTATTTATACAAACATGGATAGCTATTGACGGGCACATTACACGCACACCAAGCCATTCAAAGCGGATTCGACAAAAATTCGACCAACCTATGCAAGAAACCACCCTCACAGTTAATAAAATACACATCCACCGCCGGATGTGTATAACTTTTTATTTTACTCTCTGGAAAGGAGACGAACCTCACTTGAGAGTCACAGCGTGCTCCTGGCTGAGCCCAATGCTGTGTTACACCCACCAGTGCCCGCCGAGTGCCTCACACCTCTGTGTTGTATTCCACCAGCTAGTGCGTATGCTATGACACTCTCTAGCCCATGTGCACTGTAACACCACCCCGTGAATATGTCATGCCACACTTGCCTTCGCACGGGTTATATTGCCCCATCTAACGTGCCTTCCTCGATGCCTATGTTATAACGCACAGTGCTATGCCATACATATTACAATCTGGGATCCATATCTTTGTCACAGTGCATATGCAACGTTACACTCCCCAGCACATATTTTATATTACAACTTTAGAGACTAGTTAGGTTACACAACACTGCCCTGTGCAGATTACACTCCAAGGCGCATATCGCATAGCACGCGCTAGTGCCTGTGCTATCTCGCGCTCTCCAATGAATCTGTCATTGAGCACAATGTATTGCATATTATATTTCACGCCCCGGTTCATCTTATATCACACTTTTTGGTGCATAGTTTATACCATATACTATATCTAGCTTTGATTTTCAATCATGCTATCAGGACTATGTTCTATATAAACCTGCGTCCACCTACCATTTTCACGGGCATTACATTTTGCGCTGGGGGTGGAGGGTCAGGGGGTGTTTCTGCCAAGTGAGCCCAGAGTCACAGTCACAAACGTCCTCTTCTTCCTGAATAAAAGTGAGATTATGCTGCATACTTGTTCATATTTTAAGTAGTTCGCACAGACATACATTTTAAAAACAATAAAGTTCCTAATACCCACCTTCTCTGAACAGTTAGCTTGCTGCCCCATCCACCTCCTCCCTATCCTCTTTTGTCTGAATCCATGGACTAGCCTCCTCCCTCCTGCCATGCATGGTCTGATGTGCTGCCACTGCACTCCATTTAGCATGATGTACCAGTCCACTCCTCCTGCCCTCCATTGCCCAATTCTATGGCCCATCATTGACCTCCTGCTTAGCCTCTGTGCTTAGCTTGCTGCCCCTATTCTCCTTCCCCCTGGACTCCGATGTCTTTGTGCCTGCCCCTGCTCCATCCTTTTTGCCTACCATGTTCCATGGACCTGCCACTCCTATCTACTCTGAGTGTTCTGTTGAGCTGCCACTCCCCTCCCACCTGCCTAGCATTGTCAAATGACTGTAACCTGTCCCTGCCATCTCCACCCTGCCTGTCCACATGCCATACCCCTATCCCCTTCCTCCTGTCCTCCATGGTCCATTTTACTGCCACACCCTTCTGCCCTCCCTGGTCTGTTGTGCTGCAACTGCTCCTCCTGCCTGCCCCACGCGGTCTGTTGTGAGGCCTCTTCCCCTGAACTCTCTTGTCTGTGCCCAGGTCCTGACCCTCCCTTGTATCCTCCATAGTCCTTTGTGCATGCCCCTGCACCCCACTTCTTGCCCATCATAGCCATTGTGCTGCCATTAACCCTCCCGCTTGCCATGCATGGTCTTCTGTGCTGCCATAACCCCTCCCACCTTCCCTGTGTGGTCAACTAGCTGCCCCTGACCCCCTCCCACCTTCCCTCCATGGTCTGTGTGTATGCCATTATAGTCTCATTGTTGCTCTCCATGGTGTGTCTTGTTTCTTGTGCCCAACCTGCCTGACCTCCATGGTCATCTTGATTCTCCTGCCCTGCCCCCTTGCCCCCAGACCTCTGTTTCCATGTGCAGACCCCTATTCCCTCCCTCCTGGCTTGTTTGTTCCATTGTAATGCCCCTGATCCGTCCCTCCTGCCCTTTATGGTCTGTTATGCTGCAGCTTTCTCTCCTGTCTGTCCATTATGGTCAGCTAGCTACCATTGCCTCTTTCCCCTCTGTTCTCTGTTGTCCATGTGCATGGTCCTGTCCCCTCCCTATTGCTTTCTATGGATTTTTGTGCTGCACTCCCGTCCCGCATGCTCTGTGTGGTGTATTGTGCTGCTGTAAACCCTGATACCTGCCCTGTAGGGTCAGTTTGGTGCACCTCTCCATGTCCCTCCTGTCCTCTGTTATCCGAGTCCATGTCCCTACCCCAATTCCTCCTGCCTACCATGATCCAATGTACCATACTTGCGAACATTTTGAACTTGGTAAGAGGGAGATTTGGAAAACAAACTGGGGTAATGATTTTCCCCTTTGAGTTACATTGAAAAAGAGGAGATTGTAGTCAGGAGACAGATCAAATAAAGCCCATTTGAGATTAAAAACATTGGACGTTTCCTGGCTGAAACGTGTCTTTTGGCATGTATGGTTGTACTACCACTGCCTCTTCCTTCTGCCCACAATGTTCTATTATATTGCCACTGCCTCTCTTGCCAGTCCTGTATTGTTGGTTTGTTACCCCAGCCCCCCTTTCCACTGCCCTCCATAGTCTGTTGTGCTGCCACTGCCCTTCCTGCCTGCCCAGTGTGGTCAAATTGTTGCCTCTGCACTCTCCTACCTGCCTTCAATTTTCAGAGTCCGTGCCCCTGGCCTCTGCCTCTCAACAGTATCCCAATGAACAACTAGATTGCTAACATTCTATATTTATTACAAAAGTGTGGAACGCCTGACGTCATCTTGATGTAATCAAAACTGTAATACCTAGCGCATTTCCTTTAGAAATTACATATATGAGAGGGTGTTATTTGCATCAAAATTATGGTTAGTGCTCTAAAAAACTAAAATGAGGACATATTTTCTGAGTTTTCAGATAGCGACAAAGAACTTTTAAATTATTTGTAATCTTTATGTTTTTTTATCCAGTTGACCACTTGATTAAAAGTTGCACCTAGGGGAAAGGATGTGGTGTTACTTCCAGAGCTGCAGACTTTGCAACTGGGGAACCAGGTTGGAGTTTCTGCTTCAACTCAACATTCTGTGATTCTGGTCAAATCACTTAATCTCCCCATGTCTACAACCAGAATTTGATCTTGTGTGATGTAACCAATGCTCATGTAAAGCACTCCAATACCTGACAAGTCTGCACTATATAAAACTGCAAATACACAAAAAATAAGTGTTTTGCACACTTCTGTCATTGGGCTATACTTGGGCTACATCTGGGTGATATTTGGGCTACATTTGGGCTCTTTTGTCTCTGGTGGCCATCTTGGGAGATTTATTTGCTATGAAGTTTCCTAATTTCCTCATTTACTGCAGTCTCCTCAGTAGGAAATGCTTTCAGTTTTTTACTTTGATTCCATCAAGAAAGTATTCAGATATGTCACACATTTGCCATAAATTCTGAATGTTAGCACTCTAGTTGCTCATTAGATCACTGTAGTAAAGCTACTGCTCACCAGGGAAGTCTGCTGCTGGTATGTATTCAAAGTGCATGTTTCAGTCTGCATGTGAGAATTTTTTTATGAAATAGAAGAGGATTTGAGAAGTCAAAATGTGCCCTAATTTTTCTTTCTGCAGCACTAATCATAATTTATATGGCAAAATGAACCCCCTCATTTTGTTGCTTTGTAAATTAAATGTTTTAAGTGTTATCACTTTATTCCAATCAAGATGGCTTCAGGTGTGCCATACTTTTGTCATAAGTAAGACTGTTAGCGCTCTAGTTGTTCGTTAGAACACTCTGGGACATTCTGTCATTGGGCTATACTTGGGCTACATCTGGGTGATATTTGGGCTACATTTGGGCTCTTTTGTCTCTGCTGGCCATTTTGGGAGACTTATTTGTTATGATGTTTCCTAATTTCCTCATTTACTACAGTCTCCTCAGTAGGAAATACTTTCAGTTTTTACTTTGATTCCATCAAGAAGGCATTCAGATGTGTCACACATTTGCCATAAATTCAGAATGTTAGCACTCTAGTTGCTTATTAGATCACTGTAGTAAAGCTACTGCTCACCAAGAAAGTCTGCTGCTGGTATTGAAAGTGCATGTTTCAGTCTGCATGTCAGAAATTTTTAATGAAATAGAAGAGGATTTGAGAAGTCACTTAAAATGTGCCCTAATTTTTCTTTCTGCAGCACTAATCATACTTGCTATGGCAAAATGAACCCCCTCATTTTGTTCCTTTTTAAATTAAATGTTTTAAGAGTTACCACTTTATTCCAATCAAGATGGCTTCAAGTGTGCTATATGTTTGTCATAAGTAGGACTGTTAGCGCTCTAGTTTTTCTTTAGTTCTCTGGGAAGTTGCAGTAGAACACAAAGGAATCAACTGACAGTCTCTGCACTTGTTGGATGTACATGTTTTACTGAGAATGTCAGATTTCATTCTCACATGACTGAGAAAGATAATGTGAATTTACAGAAAATATGCTCTCAGTTTAGCTTATAGATCAACTTCCAAACCTCTGTGGGAAAACATGATTCATGATATCACAGCAGATGGCTTTTTCACATGTTAAAATCACCTTAGAACACACCACAATTCCTAAAATGAGTATGGTACCATCAACACATGATTTATAATGTAACTAAAGTCTTAAAACCTTCTATTAACTGCAATGCTTTTGAATGAGGTGCTATCATGTATATTGGTCCCAAGATGGCTGCCAACACTTCTTGGATGAAGTGTTGACAGCCAATCAGATCTCACGATGAGATGTGTGGTTAGGCTCCGCCCAGATATATATGTTATTTTACTTTTGATTTTCTCAGGAACTACTGAACGGATTTACACCATTTAAGCAAAAGGCACGAGTCTGAACTGAGGACTACCTCTTTGCCAAATTTTTTGTAATTCCGTTCAACACTTTGGGCTGTAGCTGCGTCAACAGGTCCTATGGGAAAATGCATGGGGAAAACGCGTTTGGGACCCCCTTTTTTTCTCAGCCTCCGCTTGATGAATCACCGTGAAATTTTCAGGATAGGAGCGGACCGGAGCTGACCAAAAGTTTGGAAAATTTCGCGAAGATTCATCAATCGACGCCAACGTTATTCCAAATAGAATGTTGCGGATTTCCTATGGAAAATAGGTCCTAACTATAACTACCTACTGGCAACTGCCAGTAGGTAATATATATATATCTTCAGTTGTCAGCCCAGATTGTAATGCTGGCACTCGATTTCAGGGGGCGGTGCGTTTCTTTTCCAGCAGAGCCACGCCGGTATTCATGAATAAATTATCGCCAGAGGGCGAAGTAAAGACGCACTCACTTGTTCTTCAGAAGTAATTCAGGCGGCTTTATTATTTATTTTTTGCCATGCCCTATGCGTTTCATTCAAGTTACTTTGACCTTGATCACGGGATTAGTGTGACAAAAAGGAAGGTCTTCTTTTATTTCTACACACAATTACTTCCTGTTATATATTATAGTGCATTGTGGTTAGTGTAGTACATACATTTCAAATTCAGTGACATTTGTGATTAGTGTACTTATTTATTTTTTTCTTTTTTGAACAATGTTTAATATTCATTGTTCTACCGGCAAATTCATACGTTGTGTCCGTTTTTGTTTACAGTTTTTCATGCTCTTTGGTGAGCTGTTTTTATTTGATTTTTTGTCCTATTTCTATCTTCATTTCATTAGTGATTCTGGTATCACTCTTTGTTTTATTAATTTCCTCCTTTTTATTTGGTATTCATTTTTATATTTTCATTTTGATATTATTTTATTTCATTTCATTTCAAGTACTGGGGAGTATGTCAGAGATGTACATAGAGTTCTTCATTCTGGTTGAGGCCTCTAGGATCCAAGGTCCTAAAGGCCACTATGTGTCTTGATTCTCTTTGGCGTAGGGTTCTTTCCCGATTTCCTCCCCTTGCTGATGATGGTATTTGTTCTATGGCCCAAAATTGGAGGTGTCCCCACGACTTTCGTGTTCTTTCTCCATGTGTTTCGCTATCGCGTTTGAGCGATCCTTGTGTGTGGTGGCTCGGATATGTTCAAGGATTCTTTTCTTGACCTCAAAGATTGTACTTCCAATATAACCTAGCTTGCATGGGCATTCCACCATATAGATGACAAAGTTACTTTTACAGGTTAGATGTTGCTTTATTTTCCATTTAGTTCCATTTTGGATCTCCAACTCTGTCATGTTTTTTGCGATTTTGCACGCCTTGCATTGTTTACATGGCCAAAAGCCTTCTCTTTGTAGCCATGTTGTGGTTGATAGTTCTTTGAAAGGACTGTGCGTGATTTTATCCACAGCAACTTTACAACGACCAGATAGGGGTCAAATTACATCACAAAGCAGTATTAAGGAAGTACTGAGATACTGGGAGAGACTGTCAAAGAAAGAAATTAACAAATGGGGCGAGCTGATAACACTGCAAAAATATGTAGAGGTAAAAAGAAGACCCAGAGGTCTCCGCCTCATGCTAATGCCAAGCCACCAAGACACAAGTGGCGAACTACTCCAGGAGTGGGGAGAACATCTATTAGAGTCATCCATGGGATTAATACTGATCCTAATAAAGCATATAGAAAAAGCTTTAAAGGAAATTCGGGAAGAATTTAAGGAAAAAGAAGAGGAAATTGAAAAAAATGACTCTATCAGAAGACATGGCTAAATTAAAATATGATATCTTCAAGAATCTGGAGAAACACGAGGATAGAGTAAAAGAACGTAAACAGCAGAAGTTCCAAAGGGACAAATGTGACTTTCAAGAGGGTTGAATCTTCACTTTTGGTAGACAGTATGAAGCACGCAAAAGTAAAACACGACTGGAAATGAGTAGCAGAGAACTCTCTAGCTATGATTCCCTCACGAGTACTGATGTAAGTGATAATGAAAATACAACATCGGGATCATCAGAGATGGGGGGAAAAAAGACCAATTTTTTAACCGAAATGCGGATGGCATTAGAACAACAACAACAAAAAAGCAACCAAAGAGGTGGAATAAACAGAGGCCGGGGAAGAGGAGCAAGAGGAACGAGAGGAAGACAAGAAGAGGTCAGAGGGGCAGGGGAGGAACCAAGAATGGATACATGGACGAAGGATTGATTGAGACAATCGAAGAAATAACTCCATCAAGCTCACAAGAACTCAATGTAATTAATCTCTCTGGAAAAACTTTAACAGAGACAGAACAAAATGTTCTCAGAAAAGGTCTTAATTTCTGTCCAACAGCCCATCTAGATATTGCCCAAACTAGAATCGATCTATATAAATACATAAGGAAAATAAAGTTGGCAAAAATACATGCAGAGAAAACCAAAACAAACTACTTAGTGGAGAAAACATCTTCAAATAACATCCTTCTAGCTGAAGACATCCAAGGCTTGACAACTTTATTGACAATGGGGGCAGAAACATCAACACAAGAAACAGAAGTATTACTAGAGTTAGAAAAATCACAACCACCCCTAGGAGCAAGGGAAAGTGGCCTCAAACCAAAATCAAGATTCTATCCAACCCTACCATCGGGCAATAAAGTGGATTTATTCCACGAAGCTATAATAGAAGATCTATACAAAATGAAACACAGCCATGCAAAACATAATCTATCAATAAAAGAAAGGCAAGCATTAAATAATCTTCAACAGGACACCAACATTGAAATAAAACTGGCAGATAAAGGTGGCAATATTATAGTACTAGACAGGAGAGATTACATGACTGAAGCAAATCGACAACTTATGGACAGACAATATTATCATTTATTAACAAAAGACCCGACAAAAGAAATTGGAGATAAACTGAAACAACATCTACATGAATGGCTAGCCAGAGGATTAATCAACACAGAAGAACAAAAATATCTTACATGTGAACATCCCACCATGGCAACCTTCTACTGCCTGCCAAAAATACACAAAAGCAAAGTAAATCCTCCGGGGAGACCCATAGTCTCCGCAAATGGATCTATCTTAGAACCCATTTCAAACTATATAGACCACTTCCTGAAAGATCTCAGCTCCTATCTACGAGACACCACGGACCTTCTACAAAAATCTGGAAGGAATAACATGGCAACCCACGTTTAAATTAATAACAATGGATGTTGTTTCATTATATTCCAACATTGAACATACAATTGGACTCCAGGCTTGCAAATACTTCCTGGGCAAAAGAAGTATAGAATATCATCAACATAATACAATGCTAATGGAAATGATTACTTTATGCCTGGATAACAACATCTTTATTTTCAACAAACACATTTTTAAACAAATAAAAGGTTGCGCCATGGGCTTTTCTTTTTACCCTAACTACGCAAATCTCACCATGGGCTGGTTTGAACAACAGGTGGCTTGGACTTCAGCAAATTATGAGTTCTTGGAAAAAACTATTCTTTTGCTTCGTTTCATAGACGACCTTCTAATCATATGGGATGGCACAGAGGCTGAATTCAAAAGGTATTTTGCAAGACTTAACAACAATGTATCAAAATTACAATTTACTTTTGAAATCATTACAAAACAAGTAACTTTCCTTGACACTAACATTTATGTGGAAAATAATATACTCCACACAACACTGCATCGCAAAAAAACATCCACCAATGCGATATTACATGGTGAAAGCTTTCATCAAAACACTTTAAAATGGAGCATTCCCTATGGGGAATTCCTAAGACTAAGGAGAAATTGCTCTGCAGATGATGAATTCAAAAAACATAGTCAACAAGCAAGTGAAAGATTTAAAAAACGGAAATATCCCAGGAGAGTAATTGAAAAAAGTCTACAAAGAGTAACAAACCAGCAACGAAAGGATATCTTGGAAAAAACGAAACCAAAAGAAGAAGCCTCAAATCAACAAAACATAAGACTCATCACAACACACTGTGTGGAAAATAAGAACTTAACCAAAATCATCAAAAAACACTGGGGAATTCTACAACTTGACCCATCACTGGCAAAGATAATGGGAGATCATCCAAACATAACATATCGCAGAGCAAAAAATATTGCAGGTAAAATCACGCACAGTCATTTCAAAGAACTATCAACCACAACATGGGTACAAAGAGAAGGCTCTTGGCCATGTAAACAATGCAAGGCGTGCAAAATCGCAAAAAACATTACAGAGTTGGAGATCCAAAATGGAACTAAATGGAAAATAAAGCAACATCTAACCTGTAAAAGCAACTTTGTCATCTATATGGTGGAATGCCCATGCAAGCTACGTTATATTGGAAGTACAATCTTTGAGGTCAAGAAAAGAATCCTTGAACATATCCGAGCCACCACACACAAGGATCGCTCAAACGCGATAGCGAAACACATGGAGAAAGAACACGAAAGTCGGTGGGAACACCTCCAATTTTGGGCCATAGAACAAATACCATCGTCAGAAAGGGGAGGAAATCGGGAAAGAATCCTACCACAAAGAGAATCAAGACACATAGTGGCCTTTAGGACCTTGGATCCTAGAGGCCTCAACTAGAATGAAGAACTCTATGTACATCTCTGATATAGTCCCCAGTACTTGAAATGAAGTAAAATAATATAAAAATGAAAATATAAAAATGACTACCAAATAAAAAGGAGGAAATTAATAAAACAAAGAGTGATACCAGAATCACTAATGAAATAAAGATAGAAATAGGACAAAAAATCAAATAAAAACAGCTCACCAAAGAGCATGAAAAACTGTAAACAAAAACGGACACAACGTATGAATTTGCCAGTAGAACAATGAAAATTAAACATTGTTCAAAAAAGAAAAAAGAAATAAGTACACTAATCACAAATGTCACTGAATTTGAAATGTATGTACTACACTAACCACAATGCACTATAATATATAACAAGGAAGTAACTGTGTGTAGAAATAAAAGAAGACCTTCCTTTTTGTCACACTAATCCCGTGATCAAGGTCAAAGTAACTTGACCGAAACGCGTAGGGCATGTCAAAAAATAAATAATAGAGCCGCCTGAATTTCTTCTGAAGAACAAGTGAGTGCGTCTTTACTTCGCCCTCGGGCGATAATTTATTCATATATATATATATATGGGGAGATGCTCCGCATATGTAGAATTTGTAGCAATGAGGAGGATGCGAAAATCAAGCAGGCAGAGAGCCGTGCTAGGTTTTTAGCCAGAGGGTACAATACAGAGATTGTAGATGCAGCCATCAGAAGGTCACGCACCAAGTCGAGGGAAGATCTTTTAACATACAAGGCCAATATACCACAACCAGGGGTCATTGCTACTGCACAACCTGTGAAATTGATTCTATCATATTCTAAACATGAAAAACAAATTAGCAGCATAGTTAAGCGCAATTGGCATTTTATCCAAGATGACCCAGTAATAGGTAATCAGATGCTTACCAATCCATCAATCACTTTCAGAAAAACTAGAAGCATGGGAAATAAATTAGTCAATAACAGACAAGAGGATTGCCATAAAGATATGTGGCTCACGGCAAGAAAAGGCTTTTTTAAGTGTTCCAACTGCAAAGTTTGCCAATTTGGTATTAATGTTAAAACATACACATCAGCTTTCTCGTCCAAGATCCGAGAAATCAAACAGCACCTAACATGCAAAACAGAGTATGCAGTGTATGTTTTAGAATGTAGTTGTCAGCTCAAATACATAGGGAGCACCAAATTGGCTTCCCACAAGAGAATATTACAGCACATACGGGCAATAACAAATAAAGATCAAAAACTACCCAGTTGCCAGACATTTTCAAGCAACTCACGACAGTGATCCCAGGCATCTTAAATACTATGTAATCGAGGCGATCCCAGTTACCAAGAGGGGAGGTGATAGGGAAGCTGAGTTAAGACGTCTTGAAACGAATTACATACTGGAATTCGATTCCAAATATCCTGGAGGGCTTAACGCAACTGAAGACCTTTACACACATTTGTAAATTATGTAACCCCCTCTTGGTCTTCATCTGCCATCTTTTACTCCTTTAAGAATGTGGAATTATTGGACTTTTTTCAGACTGGTCATGTTTTTACAGATAACCTATTGTTTTAGTATTCATACTGTTCTTATTTATATTTATTCTTGCTTGGACTTTTTAGGATTGATTTTAGACATATAGTTATTATTAGGGGTGGGCGGAATTTGCGAAAGTGACTTTTGCAGATTATCGCGAAAATTTTAAAAATCTCCGCAAACACGCGGAAATATCGCGAAGATGCGGAAGTTTTTTTCCCGCCCGTTCGCTGTATTTTCTGCGAGGTCGCGGCTCGCCAACTTACCCATGCGGTTGCTCGCGGGCGCGCCCATCTTGTTTTCACTCTTCTCGCGGTGCATGATCGCGAGAAGAAAGACGTGATCGCGCAACCAATGACATTACTGCAGGCGCAAACTGTCACGAGACAGCGCAAATGGCTACCAACAATCCAACATCTCGTGGAGAACGCGACCGGATCGGGAAAACTTGTCGGCGAACGCGGGGATTCAGGTAAGGCGATCGCGCGCGAGAATGTATTACAGCGCGAGCAAGAAACAAATTATCGCTAAGCTGCGGAATGCGAAAATTCTGACATTTTCGCGCTCTCCGCGGAACGCGAAAATGTCAAATTATCGCAATTTCCACGAGCGGAACGGAAATTTAGCCCAGGCCTAGTTTTTATTGTGTGTCTTTATCATTTGGTCTGATGGTACGGAGCTTTAGGATACTTTTTAAGAATGCAAACATTACTTGAGTTATCTAGATCTATTTATGGACTGTACTTGGAATTCAGTAGCTATTTTCTCCCCTACGGCATCAACTCTAGTGTATATTTATTTTGTGTATATTTACATGCATTTTTCGCACGTCGCCCTCTCTAATATTTGCACTATATTTGTCTACATTGACCTACACAGCACTTTTGCACTTTTTCGCACCTTTGGATTTTATACATTATAAACATTTTATCACTAGGGCCCAATAGTATAAGAAGTGATTGGGGTTTTTATTAGCCTAATTGATAGAGAAATTGAGATATCCTCATTTAAAGTCTCCCAGGCACCCAACCAATAACTGACAATGATAACATATATATACGCTATTGGCAAATAAATTACAACAGAAAAGAATTCAGAATGAATCTTTTTCCTGGTGACATCTCATACAGGTATTTTATAGTATAATATTATCCATGGGTGCATTTATTAGGTATCATATGCAGGTATAGGGCAAGCACATTCACATATATATTTTTTTATAAAACACATACTCTCATTCATGGTTGCGCTCATGGTCCTATTGATTAGGCAGGGTTTTAATCTCTTATGTATTATACGATTAGTTATCATTATTTCTAATGTTTTGAACTGTGGTCAACTTCAATCAAATATGCCACATGATTTGTAAATGTTGGGCATTATACCATTATTTAGCATGCTTCTTTTAAATGTTCAATACTTCAAATGTAAACTCCATCGATATCAGTATGGTACAAATTATCTCTGTTTTCTATGTCCATGAATCCAACATGGTATGTTTTTTTCTGCACTAGCACTTTAAATAACGGGCAAAAAAACCTGAGCAGTGTCATGTGATCAAGGCCGCTTTGACGGCTGAAACACGTAATGGCAGGCGAGGAGGAATAAAATAATCTAATTCATCTAATGAGGTCTACGTTCGTTCTTTTTCCTGGAGAAACTTGTGAGCGAAGAGTGGTTATATATATATATATATATATATATATATATATATATATATATTCACTGAAAAAAACATAGGTTTGAAGCACGTTATAGTTCGGAATTAGCATTTAAAAAACCTTAGAAATTCACTGAAAAAACCATAGGTTTCAGGGGCGTTATTGTTAGCTGGACATTTCCCTCGTACAAAATCCTAGAAAGTCCCCATTATAGTTAGTTCGGCTAACTATAACTCGCGCCCCCGCAATGCACTGCTGATGACGTCACATATTACATCACTCATGACATGGTCAGTGACATCACTCATGACATCACTGATCGATGGGCTATCAACAAGGACAGAAGTCCTGGAGGGAAAATTAGCTATAATGTCAGACGTTATAGTTAGGAATTAGCATTTAAAAAACCTTAAAAATTTACTGAAGAAACCATAGGTTTCAGGGACGTTATAGTTAGTTGAACATTTGACTCATATAAAACCAGAGAAATTCGGCTGTTATAGTTAGTTGTGCTAACTATAACTTGTGCGCCCACAAAGCACTGGTGATGATGTCACATATTACATCACTCATGACATGGTCAGTAACATCACTGATGACATCACTGAAGACATCTCAAATGACATCACTGATGACATCACTGATGACATCATCCAGTGTCTGTGAGTTTCTATAAACTTTAAATATATTTATTATATATAGGGAAAGGTATATTGAAGAATGAGTGAGTGTATAAGTGTGTGAATGGATGACTTTGTAGGTGCGTGACTGACTGTATAAGTGAGTCATTAAATGTATCTTACTGAATGCTTGAGTTAATGACTAAACTGTGTGAATGACTGTATGCGTCTGTCTGTTGGTGTGTAAGCGGATGCATGGTTTTGTGAATAGGTACATGAATGTCTATATAAGTTATTGATTGGTTGTCTGAGTGTCTGAGTATCTGTATGGGTACCTGAGTGTTTGTGTGGGTGGGATGTGTGTGACTCTGTGCATAGATGTGTCAGTGGGTGGTTCACTGGGTGCATGGTTTCAACACCAGGTCTGTAATGGACTGTATGGGTGGGTGAATATCTGTATGGTTGTGTTAGTGTGTGAATATATATTTCATTAGTACATGTGTAATTTACTAAATATGTAAACGGCAGTATATATGAATTTTGGAGTAGAGAAATAACTATAACTGAGAGTGTGTGATAGTGTGAGTGGCTGTATGGCTGAGTGTATGCTTGTATCAATGATTGTATAAGATCATAAGAATGTGCTAGTATTTGTATGACTAATTGAGCTTGTGTGTGTATAATTGTATAGGTGAGTAAATGGCAGTGTGATTAATTACTTGTATGCCTGAGTATGTGTGTGAGTAACTCTATGGATGAGTAGTGGTGTGGGAGTGTCTATACATATAGGTGTATGAGTACATGTGATAGTCCTGTACTGAGGGACCATAAGTATGAGTGACTGTACGGGTGAGTGAGTGGATGGGTGTTTAGACCTAAGACTCTGTGATGGGGTATGTATTTATTGGTGTTAGAGTGTCTATGGTTTTGAGAGTGGCAGTATGTAATTTAGAGTGGGTGTATCAAAGGTTATATTAGGGTGTGACAAGAAGCATCAAATGATCACATGAATGACATCATCAGCGATGTCATCAGTGATGTCATTTGAGATGTCATCAGTGATATCACTGACCATGTCATGAGTGATGTAATATGTGACGTCATCAGCAGTGCATTGCGGGGGCGCGAGTTATAGTTAGCTGAACTAACTATAACGGGGAATTTCTAGGGTTTTGTACGAGGGATATGTCCAGCTAACTATAACGCCCCTGAAACCTATGGTTTTTTCAGTGAATTTCTAAGGTTTTTTAAATGCTAATTCCTAACTATAACATACCTGAAACCTATGGTTTTTTAAGTGAAGTTCAAAGGTTTTTTAAATGCTAATTCCTATCTATAACTTATCTCTAAAGCTATGATGTTTAATGATTTTCAAAGGATTTCTAAATCTTTATATTTCAGTGTGTCAATTACTTTAATTATCTTTTTTTATATTGTTTTTTCACCATTTTTTAATTTTTTTTCTCCAATTAATTCTTTTAAAAATTAAAAAATATTATTTTTTTAAATGATTTTTTAAATAAAAATTGTACATTTTTTAAAACAATTTTTAATATATTTTTGTATATTTTTTAAACTATATTTTGAATACTTTGTTATTTTTTTTGAACTATTTTTTTGGGATTTGCGCACCCTATGCGCACCTTTCTCGATCCCTGCGCGGAACATAGTTGCCATTTTACGAGTGTAGTGTAGGATCGCGTACGGTATGCGCTGCGTACGTATTTTCGTGCGCGATTGCTATGTGACAGGTACGCGACTCCAAGCCCATACGTGACATGTATAAAGCATGTTACTCGATGCTCGCGCGCTTCCGCGAAACGTCATGTGCGTGTTTGACGCGGTGGGTGCGCGAATCCAGCGAAATATTTTAAATGTAAAAAAACATATATATATATGTATTTCATGTGAATATTAATTGAAGACATAATCTAAACTACTAATAAAATTAATATATTTTTACTTCTAATACTATATTCCTTTTAAATGCAATTTTGCGGATTCACGCTCGGTGCGTGCTGCCTATGCGCACGGTGCGCAGATCCCATGTGACCTGAAAAACAGAGATTTGATTGGTTCATTACACTTCCTATTCTAACTATTGAAAGACCCCACCCATTTCAATCATTCTTCTTTGACCTTCTTTGGAGGAGCATCTCTCTGCAGAGAAGAACTTTTTTTGGCTAAGTTTACACTTAGTTCAAACTTTTTTTCAAAAACAATGGCTTCAGGACAGCAGGCATCACCAGCATCTGCTCATTCATCTGAGGATGAATTTTTGGAAGAACCACCACGCCAACCAAGATATACATCTGTGGTTTAGAAATTTTTTACTTTTCCTGAGGGGCAAACCAAAACCAATGCCACCTTAGTGACATGTAAGATCTGCCAGTGAGTGCTCTCCCATGGGGATCCCAACAAAAAATATTCCTGTGGTACAGCCAGTATGTGAAGCATCTGAGGACCCTCCATCCGGTGAACCTTGCTTGAAAAGAATGCCGAAGAATGCGAGTTCTTCCAGCTCCATCAAATGCATCGCAGCCGAGTACTTCTAGGGTGGATCCATCTGTGCAAAACTTGGACATCCGTCCACAGTTTGCAACCTTAAAAGTGCTCTGCATAAAATGCAACGCTGAACTTTGCTATGGAGAGCAGTCGATTGACCTTATCTGTCGAAAGCAAGAGAACCATCATTGCTTTTTTTTTTCCCTGAAGTTCATTGTTTTGTTCCTCCAGTTCTGTTCTTTCCTTTTTTTCAAGAAAAACCCAAAAAAATTAAAAACTGTTCTAAAAACGAAGAAAAAAAATATAAAAGAAAAAAGAAGAAAAAAAAAAGTTCTTCTAAGAACTAACCTTCCTGGTTTAAAAAAAGAGCTATATTTGTTTGTTGATGTGTGAAAGTTTAGATGAATGTATGTGTAGTACGTAATTGACTGAATGAATGCATTAGTAGCGTATGGTGAATGTATAAGTGCAGAACTATGAGGAAGTGCTGCAGCATCACACAGTAACCTCTTTAACTGCAGGGTGCTGTAGTACTTCCGAAGCACTGGGATGCAACATATGTACATAAATATGTTGCAAATCTATGCTTCTCTCTGCACGGCTGCCTAAACTGCAGCCATATAGTGACACAGGTACCCTTGCACCATGGTGCAAGGATTTCTGTGTCATGTGGTGTTTGTTTTTGTGCAGGAAGACACACCTTCCTGCACAAAAACAATCAGCAAACACATTTTTCTCCTTCAATGTATGCTGAACATTTTAGCATGCATTGAAGGTTAAAAAATGAGGAGAAATGAAAACAATTCTCCTTGTTGTGCTTTGCTACACCAATTGGAGAATGGTTCAGCATTCACACACATGTCGAGATTTATGATTTCTGATAAATCTGGAGATGTGTCTTGTTCTATGAGTGAACACTTATAGAACGCCCTTTCAACGCAAAGTGGTGTGTATGATGAGGTTGTATTTACATGGAGAAGAAAAGGTACACAGAGTGCCTTTTCCTGTCTTTGTAAATATGAAAGAGTGTCTTGCGCTATAACTATGTTACAAAAAGTGACATATTTCTGTTTGGAAAATTGCTTGCGAATGATAGAAGGTAAGCACAGAGTTTTGTCTGCAAAGATGCTCAAAGAATAATGATTGAAATGAATGCGGTCCTTCAATAGGTACAATGGGAAATATTATGAACCACTCAAATCTGTTTTTTTGCAGGTCACATGATATCCTATGACAGGGAGATTAAAAAACTACATAGGTATAAACAGGCTGTTTTGAAAAACGTATTCAAACTTTGTAGCTTCTTCCAAATCTGCCCATTGTACATATTAATGCTTAGTTAAACTTACCTTCACAGTAATAGAAATAAAAACTGGTACACATTTTTTTCAGATGTTTTTTGTAATGTAAATTGGGGTAAATTGCTTATTTTAGAATTAGGATCTGTGAAAGAAAAGAAACAATAGTTATAACATGTAATAATACATTTTTAACAACACAGCATAATTTAAACAAAGTAATTTGTTTGCCTTTTTTGCTGTTCTCAGAATATATTGAACTTCACTAGAAATAGTGATTTCAATCGTACTCATCACATAACAGCGGGGAAAAAAAACAATCAAAAAGATTGTTTAAAAAACCCAACAAGCTATTCTCAGTAAAATGCCAGAAAATACAAATCACACATATGTGAAATGCTTATGGCTAACAAAATTTTATAACTTTAACTTATAAAAACTGTAAATGTTGTCGCTTAAAAATATTCACTGATTCAATGAGCACGAAAAAGTCCATAATTCAAACATATACCTTTCCTTGAGGCCAAATGGTATTTTGCACTCCTTTTTATGTAAATTGTCCAATGGCAATCCTATTAAATTATAATAATAAATTCCTCAGAGAGTGAATTATCTTCCTAAAACTTTGGCTTTAAAATTATTAGGTAGGAATTTGGTAATTCACTAGGCAAACATTGTTTGAAAACCAACTGGGCATCATTACAAAGTGTCCAGCCTTTGTCACATTTTAAATAGGCAGTGTAATGTCCAGATGTTGTGGAAGGACCATCATGGAAAATTATTGCAATTGCTACAAAAGTCCTTCCTGATATTGATAGTTGTGTTGCTACAAATTGCTTTATTAAAGTATTCAATTTTCTTCCATCAGCTGTACAACGTTGCATCATTAAAATTATATATTGCCCATATTTTTTTAAAAATAATGTGGATAGCATTTCTGATTTACACTGGCTACACTCCATGTTTTGATTTGCACCTTTAACTGATTTATTGAAAGACACTGATTTACAGTCTGGTAATGTTAAATATAGGAATCTTTCAGTGTCTACATAACTGCTAGATGTATACATGCAATTTTCACAATGATGTTCCCATTTGTAAGAAAGGCCAAACATATTTTCTATTTCTACATTTTCATTTTCAAAAATGGTAAGCATATACATTAAAAATTCCTGAGCATCTTGTTGGATATTTTCTGTAAATTGTGTAGAACCAGTCCAGAACACACATCCAAAAGATTATGAACATCTGCAACAGTTTGTGTTTTACTTGTATCTGTTGTCAATTTTTCATAAACAGAATGCAACAAAGAACAAAATTCTGCATAATTTGTTCTTGCAAACCGTCAAGATAAAAAACAACATTGACCACTACATTAGCATAGCAGTTGACACCTGAACTATTTACAAACTGATAACCAACAATCTCTTCAATAGTGTCCTTTTTCTTTTTACTTGCAATCACAACATTATCTTGTTCTTTTCCCTTCTCTACACCTTCAGTACAGATATTCTCAAACCTTCTTTTTCGACCAACCACACGCTTTTCAAATACAGGATATTGACCTAAATTGGGAGCATACACCCATCTTAACCTATTATAATCTTTTGCACAGTTAGCATCTGCAGTAACCTTTGTCTCATCAAAATCAATCAAAAACAAACCAGATTACGTTCTGACTCGCGACAAAGCAACATATGCCATACCCTCTTTAAACACGGTAGATCCAATGTTCACCAATGCACTGTCTACACTTAATCCTTGAGATTTTTTAATAGCCACTACATATGCCAGAGAAAATGGAAATTGTTTCCTACAGACATATACATTTTTAACAAGCAAAAAACGAACTGTACATTGACCAATTTCTTTAACTTCTTCAATCTGATCAAATGTCATTTTTAAAAATTCAATTCCTTCTTTTTTCTGATAATTAACAAAATCCACCACTTTACCCATTGCTCCATTAACTAAACCTTTTTCTACATCCAAATTAAGCCTTAAAATTACCCGACAGTTTACACATGCATATAGAGTCTTTCCTAAACCAGCCGTTTTAGATATTTTTTTTTCTAAAGAATCCAGTTTTGTTTTCAATTTTCCCATCAAAATAATAGTGATTCCTTCATGCTCTATTTTTTCGATGGCTTCCATTTTTATAATTTCTTCATTTGCCAGTTTCAATAGTTCTTCTTTGAATATAGAACACTCGCGCAGTGTTGGCATTAAGCAGATCACTGATTTATTTTCTGCAATTTTCATGTACACTTTCTCAGGAACTACATTTTCATTTGAAAACAAATTGGAAAGTAATTGACTCTCCAAAGCTTGTTTGCCATGTTCTGTCAGAAGTCCAATTCTTATATCTTGAAGAATACTTCCATATTCAGCATCATTTGCCTGTCGCATATTTGTTGTCAGTTCTTTGTATTCAAAATATGTCCAAATGTTCACGTTACCAACACTACCAAGAGACTTTCTGGTATCTTTATGTGCAAGTGTTTTAAATACCGGTTGTCCTTTTACCGGAGTCAGTTGCAGTAGATCTCCAAAAACTATGACGTGTTTTCCTTCAAATAAAACGTCATACTCTGTTTTAAGAATTTGCTGCATTCTTAAATGCACAAAGGCAAGCATCAAGTTTGAGACCATGCTTACCTCATCAATAATGAGAAGTTCCATTTTCTTCAGGACTCCTGAAACTTCCCAACAAGCTCCTCCAGATAGCTTGTGGTATTCCAATTTGTTGTCTTGCTCTACTGGTAGCATTAGTAAATGATGTAAAGTAATTCCTTTAATATTATGTGCTGCCAACCCAGTTGGAGCAGTGACAAATGCGACTCAGTTGTTGTCTGCAGATAACTTGTAATTACTTTAATTAAGAAACTTTTTCCTGTTCCAGCTTGACCACTGACATACATTCAGATAGGTTGAAATGATGTACATGAGCACCCTTTCTTTTCATGACTTAATCCATGGTCAATCTGCTCTTTCACTTGTTGATATATTTATTTATGTTCAACATTTAGTTGTTCTTCCAAGTTTCCTAACTGTATTACTTCTTCTTGAGCTTGATACATTGCTGTTTCCACCTCATTCATGGCAATTGCTGCTTCATTTTCAACAATTGGTTGTCCTAGTGGATCTTGACTCAGTGCAGCAGTTCTTTGACTGTCTTGAGAACTGTCTCTAGCAAGCTCAGCTGCAATTGTAGCTTCTTGTTCAATTTCATCATTCAACATTTTCACATAATTTGCAAAAGCACCTCATTGTATGCTATCTTTACAAGCATTAAATGAATCTTCATAGCTCTGAAAATCTCCAAGTAATTCCAGTTCTGAACGCCATGGTTGGAACATTTGCAAAAGGGCTAAATAGTAAAGTTCCCTTTTATCAGCAGTGTCGCAACTCAATTTCCTGTGATTAATTACATTTCCTTTCCTTTGTTTCACCAAAATCCTTTGGAACCAATCACTGCATATTTTCCATCATTGATGTTCTCTGTAGTATTCTGTTTAAAAGTATAGTTTTGCAGCACTTCATAGAGACACATGTTCTCAAGATGATGGCTTCTGTTTGGGTAATATGAGCCCAACATATTTGTTTTCAAAATATCTGTACCTTCTGGTTCTTTTTCTGCTAAATATTCAATTTCTTGAACAGATTTCAGTACCCGATTTCGCATTGCTGCAAGACCTAGACTCACCCAAATGATTCTTCTACTTTTGGAGTATAGACTTGCAGATGATAACCGATCTGAGCATTCATATGCTCCAATTTCACGATGCGATAACATCTTCAAACTGAAACTGTATAATTTCTTACTTAGAGTCTTCTCGTGAGAAATCTCTTCCCACATTTCTTTCAATTCTGTCATTTCTGATTTAGTAATGTAGGAAGTTACATATCGAGCAACAGCAATGGAATTGTCTGCAACATACTGAATATGCATGTTTGCGTTCCACAAAATAACTGGATTGTAGTCATTTATGTATTTTGTATTCGCATAGCTGACATAAAACTGTTCACTCTTTTTGGATAATACAGGAAGTGGAAATCCAAAACGACATTTGGTATAGAACTTATCCTTTGACTTGCACTTTCGTCGACAGTATTTTCCACACCTATGGCTTTGGAATCGTAAGACTTGTTGTTTTAAGTTTTTATCTTCTCTGCTATTGGGTACAGCACATGTGGCATAATCTTCAATGAAAGACAAAACAGCATCATCTGAATCTGTTCCAAATTTGGGGGCATCCTTGATCCATAACAACATATGTATATGAGGAGCACCTCTTGCTTGATACTCCTTTCTCCAAAAGAAATCCACAACTTCTCCAAGAGGAGGATTTTTTTTATTGCAGATGAAAGACATCATAGCTTCAAATCTATGATTGAAATATCTGCATACATTAACAGGATTCAAAGAGCACAATTCTCCAGGTGTCTTGTATTCAATATTTTTTATATTGGAATTTGCCTCTCGAAGAAATTCAAGTAAATCATCCCAAGCATACTCAGCACAGCTTAGTGTAACAAACCATGTAGGAGTTCCTAATTTCCGTAGCATACATTTCAGTCCTCCATGACGACGGTACCAATATTCATTAGTCCCACGCTGACATGCCATCAGATTAATCAACTGAGATTCTAAATGATCATCTCTCTGATGCACTTTATCCATAATATCCTTTGCAGTTACATTTTGCAGATGCATTCCAGTTTTTAAAATGTGATTTACTGCATATGAAAGTCCAGACAAGTCACTTTCAAACACAAGATGAAACATATAAGGGATACATTGTCGAAATCTTGGATCTTCTGCATATAATCTTGTTGTCCGATATTCAGATGCAGGAATCTGCACAGGACGTCCATCATATCGTCCACCTTTTCCTGTTGGAAACAGCTGCGGGAAACAACGAGCTTCCAAGCTCTCTTCCCATACACTCATAGGACTTCCTCTTGCTTTTTTCATTTGGAACAACTCAATCGTATTCCCCATCACCTCTTTGGAATGAAGTGGATGTACACTGTAATGTTCATAGATTTCCTCACATCTGGACATGTCCACTTTTTCAATTTGTCCACTTAATGTTTCAGTATCTTCTGCTAAATCTATTTCTTCTTCTCCTACAAACACATTTCTATAGTACTCATTATTTTTTATCAGATACAATGATGCCTTTTGCACTTTTCTAACATACACTAACTCTTGCCAGATTTTCTTATTCTTCTGCATGGTCTACACCAATAGTTTCAATGTTTTTCTTTAAATCTAATGGTAAATACACAACTCTTCCTTTCAATCCTCTTTGTAACTCTGATGGAGGTAATTTACCGGTTTTAGGCTCCATACGAACAATAGCCTGAAACGGGTGCACACATTGAATGAGAATAGACTCATAGGTATTTAAATCTATCAGCTCTGGAGGAATAGCAACCAACTCTAGATTATTATGAACAGCTCTAGCAGGCATTTTATTCTCATCTAATTTGTTATATCAATATTTGCAAATACGCTGCTCAGATCCCAAATCAAAACAATCCTCTACCAACAAATAAGTTGCAAATTCCTTCCACTTATCATTATTTTCTATTTTATTTTTTAAATACAGATTGACACTCCTAGTCTGATTTTTATAGTGACTTCGCCGACAACAAATACAAGAAACATTTGGTCTTTCACCTGAAATTACCTTAAACTTTGTGATTTGATCTTCAAATATTTTTGTAATCACGGGTTCTACATTGTCTTCAACATTTTGTTCTACTAATGTGTCAGTTTCTGCACTCTCTTGCTGAGGACCAAAGTAACAAAACTCAATATCATCTCAAACCTTCTTCACATCTGATACTGACCCACGCAAAAGAGCACTGTTCAACTAATTTAACTTTAGTGCTGGACTTTTTGCATAATACAATCGTCTCACTAACTTCTGCATTTGAGTATGATGTACTGCCAACATCCTGAAATGGTGAAAAACACTTTGACAAACTTTCCTAGAAAGACAAGCCAGAGAATGACCTTACAAACCAGTATTTTTTCTCACTCTGCAAGGGTCTAGTCCTTGCAACACCTTAATCTTTTGTTTAACACTTTTTTTAGTATATGCTCGTAAAAAACGACATCATTTATCAATAGATTCTTGTTGTACACTACAAATACTACTGCAATCCCAAGTGTACACAGGGTGTTTAGGACATCTCCCTAGAACTTCATCAGCTATCACTTCTTCTGCATTTCTTTCAACCATTTTCTCTTTGTCAATTGGACAACCATCTCTAACCTCATAACCTCGACCACTGGTGTCAACTGGATGCAATAAATTATTGCTCTGTAAATAACTCTCTTCATTAAAGAAAGGCTCTGAACTGGAACTGTGTTTCCATTCTCCCAATAAAAATCACAAAACTGTGTTCTATTAATTACTCTTTTCCTCCTACTTTTGGCCTTCATTAAATAGATTGGTTTATCTAGTGATCGAATTCTGTTTAATACTAAAATGAATAGTTTCCTTTTTACTTCAAAAGCCTTTACAACAATGGTTTCAATATGCTTCTTCTTTGTATAAAATAGAGCTCTCTTTTCATATTTATTCACATCTTTCAGCAAATTATGTACTACTCTCTTGTAAAATATTTTTTTGCGTATTTCCTTATACTGCTTTTGCCTTCTCTTACCATACGTCGTCTCCTTTGACTGTCCATTTGCTTTTTTGCTTTTCCTATTATTTTGAATATTTTTTCTAGTTGAAGCATTCTCAGAGGTTTCAGCATTCTGTACATTCTGTCTGGTCCTACAAACATTTTTAATAAATTGCTTTGTGATCTTACCAGAATTTTTTTTCTTTTTAGCCACATTATGTTGTTCATTCAATACTTGTGGTTGATTTTTCTTCAAGTAACTCTCCTTTCTCTGTTCTTTTCTTTTTCTTTTTTTTGCTGGCATGATTTCTCTATTTTAATGGTGAAAAACAGTATCTGTAAAAAATAATCACAAATAAATGTATATTAATAACTTTAAAATGTATACTTTTCTATTACTATACAAACACATTTTATATAAATACTGACTAAGAAATTATAGCCCTTAAGCACAAGTGTGGCGATGGTTAAAACACTACATGCATAGTGCATACTACTTTGAAGCAGTTCATGCCCTAAAGCCTGCCTCACTGAAAGACTACATGCTTACTGACTGAATGATTACAGTACTATAAGGAGAGACACTGGTTGAGTGACAGGGTGTTTGCTAGAAGTGTATGGCTACTGACTGGGATTTTGATGGTGTGAAAGACAAGTGTGTAGGTGATTAGAGACCTACATGCATAGTGGATAGGCTATTGAATCAATCCATGTGCTAAGGCCTGCCTCACTCCAATAGTACTTAGATACTGACTGAATGTTTTGGGCATTGCAAGGAGAGTGCCTGGATGAATTTATAAAGTATTTTTTTGTAAATACATTAGTACATGGTGCTGAATGAGTCACTGGAGAAGTATAAAGGGAGTGACAGGGTGTTTGCGGGAACTGTATGAATACTGACTGGGGTATTGAAGGTGTGAAAGACAAGTGTGTAAGTGGCTAGAGACCTGCATGCATAGTGGATAGACGTTTGAAACAGTCCATGGAGTAACACCTGGATCACTGCAAAACTACTGCAAGGAGAGTGCCTGGGTGAATCTTTTTAAGTTTTCGGGTGTTGGCGCAGTAAATAGATTAGTACATAGTGCCAAATGAGTCAGTGGAGGTGTGCAATTGAAGTGACAGGGTGTTTATTGGAGTTTATAGATACTGACTGGGAAATTGAAGGTCTGAAAGACAATTATGTTGGTAGTTAGAGGCCTCCATGCATAGTGGAAACACGTTTGAATCAATCCATGTGCTAAGGCCTGCCTCACTCCATTAGTACTTGGGTACTGACTGAATGATTAGACTATTGCAAGAAGAGTGCCTGGGTGAATTTATAGGTGTTTCAGTTTTGGCACAGTGAATGCATTACTACATGGTGCTGAATAAGTCACTGGAAGAGTGCAAGGGGAGCGAGACGGTGTTTGCTGCAAGTACATGGATACTGACTGGGAAATTCAAGCTGTTAAAGACAAGTGTATAGCAGGTTAGACGCCTGCATGCATACTGGATAGATCTTTGAAGCATTCCATGTGGTAATGCATGGTTCACTGCATGAGTACCTGACTGAATCATTAAACTACTGCTAGGAGACTGCCAGGGTGAAAATTTTAAGTTTTTCGGTTTTGGCGCAGTGAATAGATTAGTACATGGTACTGGATCAGTCACTGGAGGAGTGCAAGATGAGTGACAGGGTGTTTATTGAAGTATATAGATACTGACTAGTTAATTGAAGAAGTGAAAGACAAGTGTGTAGGTGATTAGAGGCCTGCATGCATAGTGCATAGACGTTTAAACAGTCCATGAGCTAAGACCTCGGACACTGCATGATTACCTGGGTACTGACTGAATCATTACACTACTGCAAGGAGAGTGCCTGGGTTAATCTTTTTAAGTTTTTGTGTTTTGGTGCAGTGCATAGATTATTACATAGTGCCAGATGAGTCACTAGAGGTGTGCAAGTGGACTAAAAGAGTGTTTACTGGAGTTTATAGATACTGATTAGTTAATTGAAGAAGTGAAAGACAAGTGTGTAGGTGACTAGAGGCCTGCATGCATAATGGACAGACGTTTGAAGCACTCCATGGGCTAAGGCGTGGGTCACTGCATGAGTACCTGGGTACTGACTGCATCATTAGAGTACCGCAAGGAGAGTGCCTGGATGAATCTTTTAAGTGGTTGGGTTTTGGTGTAGTCAATGTGTTGAAAACTAAAATGGCGATATGATTAAGCATTCACTAAAGACATGAATTCTCTCCAGTTAAACCATGTCTTTCGTCTTATGTTGCCTAATGTCCGGACTCCATTTTGTACTGTCATGTCTCCACGTGCTCAGCACGAGAAGAGTCCTATCTTCGTGTTAGTTGCTCTTGTAATCTGCCTAGTAACAGTCTATAAATAGTCCCTTTGTCCGTCTGGCACATGTCCAGACTTGACCACATCTGTTATCAGTTAGTCCTTGCTTGACCATGTTTTTGCGGGCTTAGGAGTGTGTTAACTCCGCCCACATATTGATTCTGTATCGAAAATGTCCATAAAAGGTAATGCTTTTTGCCTCATGTTGTATCCACCCACTTATGAGCCCCTCTGTTGTGTATAAAAGGGGACCATGTACGCAAGTTCTTTGTGCTACTCTATGCAATACTGAAGAGTGTTGTATGGGTTGTAGGACCACCCTTAAGGGTTAATAAACTTTGTCTTTGTATTTGCAGTTTCCGTGCCAACTTCCTTCTAGTTTACGTTACAGGAGAGCGAACCCTAGTATTCTGCGGGCCTAGCTGGGGCCTGTATTCATCAATTGGCGCCCATCACGTGGGGCTCATCGGCGACTCGGATGCTCGAAGGACTGGTCGTGACGAAGGTGAGGAATTTGGCCAGGGATGTGATCACTGCCAGTGACGTTTTTAGTCCTGGCATCCCGAGGTTTTCTTCCTTCCCTTCCGAACTGACCTTCTGGGTGGCGCCGGTCCTCGACTGAGACCTCTTCTGTCGGTTTGCCGCGAACAGCCGTTTGGGCGAATTTTGGAACTTGGCAGTTGGAATCTGGACACTCTTGATTGGTAAGAACCGTTGTACGGTACTTGCTCCGAGTTTTGAAGCCTGGGTTGGCTATTTGAGTTTGATTTGTGATGACCGGTCATATTTTGTATTGATTATTGTGAGAATATATGCGTTGCAACACATATAGGCAGGTAATGTGGAGATATTTCTCCGGAGCTGTGTAAATTTGAACGGCGCAAAGTTTAAGTGCCATTTTTTTGATAATACTGCATATTTTGCATTATTTTTTGAGCATGCCTGCTTTTAGCGCACTCCGTAAGTGGTGCTGCTGTTTTGGAAACCGGTTAAACCTCGAGGAATCTGCTCCAGCCCCCCCAGAGGGGACTCCTAATAGGGATATGTATGTGAAGCATGGTCTTTCCTCTATAATGTACAGCACAGTGTGGAGGAAATACACCAAAAAGGATCCTGAGTTACGATGGCCTTTGTATGGCTCGTTTGATATGCGCAAGATTGAGTATGTGGAACAGTGTATGTGTAAACGGCGTGCTCGGCAAGACATGTTTGAATGTGTACGGTTATGGGTGAAGGAAGTGCGTGAGCGAGAGAAACGTGAGAAAGCGCTGTTGGATAAAGAGCAACGGAAAAATGATCATGTGAGAGCGCAGGAAACGAAGCGTCAGGAGGAAAGAGAACTGGCGGAGAAACAAGAGAAAGAACGTAGGTTGCAAGTCTCAGGTCAATATGCTGTCCGCCAGCCACTTTATCCTGTCCTTACTAATCTTGACGATGATTTTTATTTATTAGATCGCTCTCCGCCCCCTTATGTTGGCGCGTCTGCCCCGAGATCACGGGATTCTGGATCGGTTTCGGATAAGGTAGACACGCGGTCCATGTTATCAGTTGAGCGTATGGGTGAGCTTCGGAAAATTTCTCTTCGTGCACTTAAGGGCAAGTTATCCCTTGCTGAATTGTTGGACTCTTTGGAAAAGTGGCGGGATAGAGAGAAGTTGTATTTTCTTGAAACCTTTTCTGATGAAGTGATTACTGCCTTTCGGAAACATTCAGAAGTTTTTGAGCCTGATGATGTAGTATTAGATGCTAAAGCATTACGTAACGGTGTTTTTTCTCCCTCTAAGGCACCTGATGCGGTCCGGCTGCTGTTTGCATTGCGGGACGCGGCGAGTGAACTTAAAGAGAGAGCGCGCCTAAAGACAGGGGAGGAAGAGCAGTCGGATTCACGTATCGGCGGTGACCAATCATCTACCTCCCACTCAGATAAGAGCGAACTAGTGCATACTAAACCAATGCGAGAGGCGGCACCTTTGTATATTCCTCCTAAAGGAGCGGGAAACAGCTCAGATATGTCTTCCCCCGATGCTAGGGGTTATTTTGTGTATAATTGGGTTTATACTCCCTGGCATAGGGCTGATGTTATGGCATTAAAGAATGCATTGCCTGACCCCCGCAAGAATCCAGCGGCCTTTTACGAAGAAGTTGAGGGGGCCTTGAATTCTTGTACTATGACTTTAGCAGATATAGATTTGTTCTTTGGGCTTATTTTACCACCGGATATGTGGCGATCTGTGCGGAAGGTGGATGATCACGCCGTTTTTAAGGCCAAATGGTCTGAGATTGAGGATGAGGATAGGGAGAGAAAACCCGCGCAAAAACCACCCCAGATTATTTTAGATCTCCCCGCTGCTATCTTGACCAAGTTGAAAACGATTATTCCCCCTAAAAAGATTGACTGGAATGTGTTAGCCTCGTGTAAACAGAAGGTTGATGAATCAGTCTCAGATTTCTTTACACGCTTTGAGGAGACATTTCACGATTTCAGTGGTCAGTTGCTTACGGATGATACGGGCCGACATCTTTTTGTGGATAAATATGTGGTGAATTTATTACCGGGAATAGCAGCTCGTTTAAAAGCGAGTGAAAGTTCTTGGTCCACCTCGTCTCCGGCATCCCTCCTGACTATGGCTCAGTATTATGAGCATCAGGAACAAGAAGCGAAGGGGAATGAGGAGAAGAAATCGAAAGATTTGAAAACTAAGGTGATGTTAGCACAAGTGTATGGTCCGCCTCGTCGGGGTGTAGAAAGAGGTAGGGGAGGATTCTATGGTCCCCCTTCGGGTCGGTCAGATGTAAATAGAAATCAATGTGCGTATTGTAAACAGTCGGGTCATTGGGCCAGAGATTGTCCGGTGTTGTGTGCATCTCGTCAGGGACGTGGTCGGGGACCACCGAGAGGTAGAGGGGGTTTTTCGAATTATAGAGGGAACTCTAATGATCGTCCTCGATTTGAGCCTAACGTACAGCAACGGGATAGGCCTAATGTGTTTGATAGGCAACACCAGTATCAAATGTCTGGGAACGACCGTTCTGGGTGCCATGACTCACAGTATGCATAGGATTGCGTTGGATGGGGGTTTGAATCAGTTGAAGTGCCGGTTGATCAGAAGGGTCCTTATGTTTCAGCAAATGTTTTGGGTTCTACTGATCGGTTCCTAGTTGATACAGGAGCTACTCGCAGTGCGCTGTCCAAACAATTGGTTCAGAGGGCTCCCCCATCTGGCTTAATGGTTACATCGGTAGGGTTTGATGGTACACTCTCTCGAAGCCCTCTTTCCCGACCCCTTGCATTCCATGTTGACAACCTTTCTGCGTCCTGTCCGTTTTTGCTTGCCCCAAACACGCCCGACAACATTATGGGTCTTGATATGCTCAAGTACTTCAGAGCAACGATCCGCTGCTCCCCTACTGGAGTACGTGTGATCTTAAATGATAATCACCCCATGACAGAACGGATGTGTGTGGTTGCAGAGGATACTGTCTTAGCTTCCCTCCCTCGTACTTTGTGGGCTACTTCGGATACTGATGTGGGACAGATGGTGATTCCGCCTGTCCACATTAGTGTCCAGGAGGGTGCGGTGTTACCGCGCCTCCCTCAGTATCGTATTTCCCAGGAAGGGGAGGAGGCACTCATACAGATTGTGCAGGATTTGATTAAGGTGGGAGTAGTGGAAGAAGTTCCCTATAATGTCTGTAACAGTCCTATTTTACCCATTTTGAAGAAAGATACTGATACCAGGGTTTATCGTTTTATCATTGACTTAAGGGAAGTGAATAAGATAGTGATACCTCAGTATCCAGTGGTTTCTGATATCACGACGTTACTTACTCTGGTCCCGCCAACGGCGACCACGTTTTCAGGTATTGATTTGAAAAATGCCTTCTTCTCGATTCCTATTCACCCTGATAGCCGATACCTTTTCGGTTTTACTCTGAATAATAGGTCTTATCGATTTTGTAGAGTCCCTCAGGGCTATACAGAAAGCCCTAGCATTTACAGTCAAGCATTGAAAAGGCAATTGGATTCCTTTGTTCTACCCGAGGGTGTCGCCCTTATACAATATGTCGATGACATCTTGTTGGCGGCCGACACTCCTGAGTTGTGTGAGAAGTGTACGTTATCCTTGCTTTCCTTTTTGGCATCTCACAATTACAAAGTGTTGAAGAAGAAATTGCAATTCTGTAGACCAAAGGTGACTTATTTGGGTCACCTTTTGTCTAAGGAGGGGCGTGCACTCACACCAGATCGTATTCAAGCAATTTTGGACACGCCAGTACCTTCCACACAGAAGGACGTGCGTGCATTTTTGGGTCTTGCTTCCTTTTGTAGGCAATGGATATTGGGATTTTCACACATAGCTAAACCATTGTTAGCACTTTTGACAAAAGACACACCGATCCCTCTTCCCTGGTCAAATGAGTGTGAAATTGCTTTTCAGCAATTACGACAAGCCCTTTGTTCAGCACCAGTGTTAGGTACCCCTGATTATACGAAGCCCTTTTCACTGTATGTGCACGAGAAAGATGGATGTGCATTATCAGTTTTTGTGCAGATGCACGGCGACAAGCAGCGCCCTTGTGCATATTTTTCGGCCGTACTTGATCCTGTTGCCCGAGCATTGCCTGGTTGTTTTCGCTCGGTTGCGGCGACAACTGTGTCAATACGCCAAAGTGAGGGAATTGTGTTATCTCACAAACTGTTGGTATTAGTTCCCCATGCTGTTGATGCCCTGCTTAATCAGACAAAGACGCAGCATTTGACCAGTGCTCATTTAACGGGATATGAGTTGACGCTTTTGGCTCCCCATATTACGTTAAAGAGGTGTGCAACGTTAAATCCAGCCACATTGTTGCCGTTCCCGGAAACTCAGTCTGAAGCACGGAAAGCACATGATTGTATTCTTGTGACTGAGGAACACACAAAGGGTCGTATTGATCTCCAGGATACGCCCTTTACAGATGTAGATGGAGAACTGTGGGTGGACGGATCATGCCTGAAGCTACCAGATGGTACGACTTCAGCAGCGTATGCAATTACCACATTACAAACAATAGTGGAGACTGCACGCATACCGCAGAAATCAGCTCAAGCAGCGGAACTAATAGCATTAACACGAGCATGTGAGCTCAGTGCAGGATTGTGTGTGAATGTTTATACAGATAGCCGCTATGCCTTCGGAGTAGCGCACGATTTCGGCCTACTCTGGAAGGAGAGAGGGTTTCTAACGTCACATGGAGCACAGATAATGTACGGGGAGTTAGTTCACAACCTTTTGACTGCATTAACATATCCAAAGAAGATTGCTATAGTTAAATGTAGTGCCCATAAGAAAGTGGTTGATAAAGTTGGAGAAGGGAATGCTTTAGCAGACCGGGTGGCACGAGAGACTGCGATGCAGCCTGGTGCTACTGCAATGTATGTTGTGAAGTCACAGGCAGAAAGATGGCACGATGCTAGGAGAGAAGTGCTGGAGATACAGAAGACCGCTTCCGATAAGGAACGGGAGCAATGGTCCAATGATGGAGAATTAGATGATGAAGGGTGTTGGAGAAGTAAGCAGATGGATAAGTGGAAGTTACCCACAGCCTTCGTACAACCTATGGTTCAGATGGCACATGGACTAGCGCATGTCGGAGCTTCCGCAATTGTCAAATTACTCACACGAGTTTGGGAGCATCCGGAGATCGCTAGCACAGCAAAGAGGGTAGTGCAGACCTGCATGATTTGCCTGAGGTATAACCCGGGAAAGGGTACACAAACTCCAGCAGGAGGATTTGTGACACCTGCTGCACCCTTTGAGGTTTTGCAGATGGATTACATTCAGCTTGAGCGCTGTAACAATCTGAAGTATGTTCTAGTAGTGGTTTGTGCCTTCAGCAAATGGGTTGAGGCATACCCTACGAAAGACAATACTGCAATGACTACAGCCAAGATGCTATTGAAGGAGTTCTTCCCTCGATATGGTGTTTGCAGATTGTTGTGGAGTGATAATGGACCTCATTTTATAGCAGACGTTATCAAGTATGTCCTGAAAGGCCTGGGAATTACCCAAAAATTTCATGCAGTGTTTCACCCTCAGTCTGCGGGATTGGTCGAGAAATATAATGGTACTCTGAAGCTTAAGATCGCGAAGATTCAAGCTTCGACTTCTTTGACTTGGCCAGACGCTTTACCGCTGGCATTATTGTCAATTAGATCGATACCGCATTCTCGGACTGGTCTCACACCCTACGAGATTGTATTCAGATGCCCAATGAATATTTGGGGTCCACCAAAACCGAGGTCAGTGTATGATGTACCTTGTGTAATGATGAATGATTATCTGGCACAGTTAACGGATAATTTGGTTTCTATTCATCAACAGGTTCGAGAAGCGCTCCCTGATCGTTCCCAGGTGAAGGTCATAATCTCCGACCTGGCGATCAGGTTATGATCAAAGTATTCGAAAGGACGAACAGTCTGGAGCCGAGATGGGTTGGTCCTGAGCAGGTCCTGCTTGCAACGAGGACAGCTGTGCGAGTTTCCAATCGGAAGAACTGGATCCACTCTTTGCACTGTCGTAAAGTGCCGCCTGGATTGGTGGAGCCTGCTGTGTTGACCGACCATCGAGAAATCCTGACTGCAGAGAAAGGCCGTGCTGTGGAACCGAACGACACTGAGGAGCTCTTCCCGGACCAATCGATTCCTGGAGGAGGGAGATATCATCTCAGACCGAGAAAGTGATTTTCTTTTTGTATCCAAAACGTTGTCAGAACGGCCCTTAGGTTAGTGAAACGGAGAGCCAATGTGGCAAGGGGGGGGGATCAGCCCTGCATTAGCGTAGTGACACCCGTCTTGGCCCGCTGGTGAAGAAATCAACGGCTGCCTAAGGAGAAGAGTTCTGACAACCCTTTTAGTTTCAGGAAGATATTGACTTTTTATTATAAGATGGAAAAGAAGAAGATTGTTTGTGCGACGAGTTTTATTATCAGTGTAGCTATTGTTGGTATAATCACATGGTTTGTTGAAGACGTGACTCCTGCTCGTGAGTTGCTTGTCTTGACCACTCCAGTGCCTGAGGAGCACTACTTTTATACCCTCCCGTATCAAGAATTGAAACATCGTCAGTCTTATTTGAATAACACTTTCATCCAGATGTTGCATCATACCCATGTTGCTACAAATGCTACGAACTGTTGGATATGTGGTATGATGCCAGCTCATCAGAAGAAAGAAGGAACGCCATTCATACCTCTTCCTTTTTCTCATAATGGCTCTTGTAGAGCATGGTACACTTTGCTTTTTGCCACACGGAAACCTACAGTGGGACGACTACTTTTCAGACTTAATAAGGAATGTCATCAGGATAAAGAAGGCTATCTACAACCGAATGGGACAATATGGGAATGGGAAGAATATCGACCAGACAATGAATCGATCCCCTACATTTTCACGAACACTAGAGACACAGTAGGCAAAGAGAAATTTGTGATTCAAGTGGCACAAGCTCAAGCGGACCTGTGTGTCCAGAGTGTGGGTTATATTCCAGTTGGTGTTAGTGACTGTATTATTGTTTTGAATATAGATGGTCTAAATAATAGTACTTTCTTAGCCTCCCATAATACATACTTTGTATGTGGGAATAAGGGTTATTATCGTTTGCCAGCCGGCTGGTCCGGAGTATGTTATGTAGCGTTCTTATTACCTCCTGTATTTTTAGCACCTGCATCTTATCATAAAGATTTGAAATTGTTGAACAATGTAACTGTAAATAGATATAAACGTACTCTATCTATTGATGATGTTGATCAAACTGATACTAGCTTACAGCAGTATATTGATTTTAACTTAGGATTGTTTTTCTTTGTTGGCGCTGCCCTAAATAGTAGGAAGGTTCGAAGGTTAACGAGAGTTGTAGAGGCTGTGACGAATCAAACCGCTGCTGCTCTTGGGAATCTTACGGAAGAATTACAAATCACTAGAATTGTTGCATTGCAGAATCGTATGGTATTAGATGTTATGTTAGCTGACAGAGGTGGAGCATGTAAAATTATCGGAAGTAGTTGTTGTGTGTTTATTCCTGACCATACACCATCAGTTTATAATGCTATTAATAAATTGCATAAAATCGCAGCTGAGATTCATACAGAAAATGGCACTTGGACCTTTTCTGGATGGTTTTGGGCATTGATCACTACATGGGGATGGAAGGTTTTAACTGGTCTCTGCATTATTGTGGCAATTCTGTTTTCCTGCTGCATCTGTGTCCAGTGTGGTCCTTTACTCTGTTCTTTATGTGTGTCATTTTGTATTCCTGATAAGAAAGCTATTGCCAATGTCACCTATCAGAAACATATAACCAAAGAGGTGGAAGAGATGATGAAAATTGACATATATGATGACTATCCTAATAAGCCGAATGTCTTCAGTAAATCCTGAAAGGGTCGTCTGTTGAAAACTAAAATGGCGATATGATTAAGCATTCACTAAAGACATGAATTCTCTCCAGTTAAACCATGTCTTTCGTCTTATGTTGCCTAATGTCCGGACTCCATTTTGTACTGTCATGTCTCCACGTGCTCAGCACGAGAAGAGTCCTATCTTCGTGTTAGTTGCTCTTGTAATCTGCCTAGTAACAGTCTATAAATAGTCCCTTTGTCCGTCTGGCGCATGTCCAGACTTGACCACATCTGTTATCAGTTAGTCCTTGCTTGACCATGTTTTCGCGGGCTTAGGAGTGTGTTAACTCCGCCCACATATTGATTCTGTATCGAAAATGTCCATAAAAGGTAATGCTTTTTGCCTCATGTTGTATCCACCCACTTATGAGCCCCTCTGTTGTGTATAAAAGGGGACCGTGTACGCAAGTTCTTTGTGCTACTCTATGCAATACTGAAGAGTGTTGTATGGGTTGTAGGACCACCCTTAAGGGTTAATAAACTTTGTCTTTGTATTTGCAGTTTCCGTGCCAACTTCCTTCTACGTTACAGGAGAGCGAACCCTAGTATTCTGCGGGCCTAGCTGGGCCTGTATTCATCAAATGGATTAGTACATGGTGCTCAATGGGTCACTGGAGAAGTGTAAGGGGAGTGACAGGGTGTTTGCGGGAACTGTATGAATACTGACTGGGGTATTGAAGGTGTGAAAGACAATTGTGTAGGTGGTTAGAGGCCTGCATGCATACTGGACAGACGTTTGAAGCAGTCCATGAGCTAAGGCTTGGGTCACTGCATGAGTACCTGGGTACTGACTGAATCATTAGAGTACTGCAAGGAGAGTGCCTGGATGAATGTTTTAAGTTTTTGGGTTTTGGCGCAGTGAATAGATTAGTACATGGTGCTGGATGAACCACTGGAGGTGTGCAAGGGGAGTGACAGGGTGTTTATTGGAGTATATAGATACTAACCGGGCAATTGAAGGTGTGAAAGACAATTGTGTAGGTGGTTAGAGGCAAGCATGCATAGTGGATAGACGTTTGAAGTAGTCCATGTGCTAAGTCCGGGTTCACTACATAGGTACCTGGGTACTGACTGAATCATTAGAGTACTACAAGGAGAGTGTCTCGGTGAATTTATAAGTGGTTGGGTTTTGGTGCAGTCAATGGATTAGTACATGGTGCTGAATGGGTCTCTAGAGGAGTGCAATGGGAGTGACAGGATGTTTGCTGGAAGGGTATGGATACTGACTGGAGAATTGTAGGTATGATAGACAAGTGTGTAAATGGTTAGAGGACTGCCTGCATAGTGGATAGGGGTTTGAAGCAGCCCATGTGCTAAGGCCTGGTTACTGAATGAGTACTTGGGTACTGACTGAAAAATTAGAGTACTGCAAGGACAGTGCCTGGATGAATTTATAAGTGGTTGGGTTTTCGCACAGTGAATGGATTAGTACATGGTGCTGAATGGATCAGTAGAGGAGTGCAAGGGCAGTGACAGGGTGCTTCCTGGAAGTGCATGGATATTGACTGGGGAATTGAAGGTGTGAAAGACAAGTGTGTAGATGGTTAGAGGACTGCATGCATAGTGGATAGGCGTTTGAATCAATCCATGTGCTAAGGCCTGCCTCACTCCATTACTACTTGGATATTAACTGAATGTTTACAGTATTGCAAGGAGTGTTCCTGTGTGAATACGTAAGCAATGACTGGCTTCTAATTCTACCAAAACTTGAGAACAGGAAAGGTTTTTAAGCAGTTATGTGTATGCAAAGATATGAAGTACCCAAATGCTTCTCTCACAGTGGTTCCCAAATGCACACAGACTCACAGTGTGATTCTAGACAAGCAACACTATCCCTTGGACTTCACCAAAACTCATTCACTACTCTGGAAGGGGTAAGGGGACTGCACGCCATCTACATATTTCAGTACTGAACTTTAGCGTCAAAGCCTGACTCATTTTATCAATGCATAAGCAATGACTGGCTTCTAATGCTACTAAAACTTGACAACATGACAGGTTTTAAAACAGTTATCTGTCAGCAAATACATGATGTTACCAAATGTTTCTCTCACAATGGTTACCCAAATGCACACAGACTCACAGTGTGATTCTAGACAAGCAACACTATCCCTAGGAGTTTCCCAAAACTCATTCACTACTGTGGAAGGGGTAAGGGGACTGCACACAATCTACATATTTCAGTACTGTACTTTAGTGTCAATGCCTGACTCATTTTATCAATGCATAAGCAAAGACTGACCTCTAATGCTACTAAAACTTGACAAAATGACAGGTTTTAAAACAGTTATCTGTCAGCAAATACACGATATAACCAAATGCTTCTCTCTCACAATTGTTACCCAAATGCACACAGACACACAGTGTGATTCTAGACAAGCAACACTATCCCTAGGAGTTTACCAAAACTCATTCACTACTGTGGAAGGGGCACGAGGACTGCACACAATCTACATATTTCAGTACTGCAGTTTAGTGTCAAAGCCTGACTCATTTTATCAATGCATAAGCAAAGACTGGCTTCTAATGCTACTAAAACTTGACAACATGACAGGTTTTAAAACAGTTATCTGTCAGCAGATACACAATGTTACCAAATGCTTCTCTCACAATGCTTACCTAAATGCACACAGACTCACAGTGTGATTCTAGACAAGCAACACTATCTCTAGGAGTTTACCAAAAGTCATTCACTACTCTGGAAGGGGTAAGGTGGCTGCACACATTCTACATATATTTCAATACTGTACACTACTATGAATGCCTGACTCATTTTGCAATTGCATAAGCAATGACTGGCCTCTAATGCTACTCAAACTTGACAACAAACCACATTTTAAAGCAGTAATCTGTAAGCAAATACATGATGTTACCAAATGCTTTTCTCACAATAATTGCCCAAATGCACACAGATTCACAGTGTGATTTTAGACAGCCAACTATCCCTTGTACAAAATACATTCACTAGTCTACAAGATGTAAAGTGACCGCACACATTGCAGAAAATATTCTAATACACATTAGTACCAAAATGTTTCTCTCAAAATGATTCCTAAATGCACACAGACTCACTGTGTGATTCTAGACAAACAACACTATCCCTTGCAGTGTACCAAAACACATTTCTTAATCTAGAAGAAGTACTACATTTTAGTGTAGAAACATGACTCATTTTGCAAATACATAAACAATGACTGGTTTCTAATTGTACCAAAACATAAAAACAGCACAGTTATATGTCTGCAAACACATGAAAAACACAAATGCTTATCACAGAATGGTTTCTACATGCACACACACTGTCAATAAGAGTGTAGACACAAACAAGTACTCCCTGCACTTTAGCAGGAGAAAAACATTAGTATGATTAAAATCAAAATAGACCACATACATCCCCTCACAATTAAATAACTCACCTTTCAAGTTGTTTTGTAGAATAAGAAGTATGTCAGTCACACACCAGATTTTCTTATACAGAATCTCTGCACTGTGCACCTGTCAGCAAAATCAAAGAATGGCTAAGTTTCCCTCTCATTTTGCACACATATACATGTAAACATCAAATCACATTCCTTCCCACATTAATTCAAAAGCTAACACACATTTCTATTGGTTAAACATTTCAACCCTTTCCAAATGACATAAATTTGAACCCTACCCCCAATCTGCCTTCTGCCTGTTACCATAGAAACAGGTCATGGAACATTTAACTGAGCACACAGGTCACAAGTTCAGCACACAATGTTGCTAATCAAAACAGCAAGTGTGCTTAACTTTTCAACATACCAGCTTATCATATATAATGTTCCTTTCAATCAGTTTTTGTTAACCAATAAGCATCATGCGTTTAAAAAACAGAAACATGCACCCTAGTTTTCAGTGTAGAAGGTTGTCAAACAACCAATAATTTCTTGCCATTTTTCAAAACTGCTTCTTAGCCACCATTTTAGAAAAATCTTACTTTTCAAACTGCCATTTCATTTACAGAGACCATCTGAGTGTATCCAGACCTCCCTTCAAGATGCTTAGAGTGTGGATTGTGGGACACAGCTATATGTTCTGGAGCCAAAGGTATGCAGAAAAGGTCCTATGGGAAATTGCATTGGGAAAATACGTTTTAGGACCCCCCTTTTTTCTCGGCCCCCGCTTGATGAATCACCACAAAACTTTCAGGATAGGAGCGGAACGCAGCTGGCCAAAAGTTTGGAAAAGTTTGTGACGATTCGTCAATCGGAGCCAGACTTATTGGGAATAGAATGTTGCGGATTTCCTATGGAAAATAGGTCCTAACTATAACTACCTACTGTGGCGACCACCAGTAGGTAATATATATATATATATATATATATATATATATATATATATATATATATATATATATATATATATATTCACTGAAAAAAACAGAGGTTTCAGGGACGTTATAGTTAGAAATGACATTTAAAAAACCTTAGAAATTCACTGAAAAAATCACAAGTTTCAGGGACGTTATAGTTAGTTGGACATGTCACTCGTACAAAGCCAGAGAAATTCGGCTGTTATAGTTAGTTGTGCTAACTATAACTCACGCCCTGCAATGCGCTGCTGATGACATCACATATTACATCACTCATGACATGGTCAGTGACATCACTGATTACATCACTGATGACATCTCAAATGACATCACTGATGACATCATCCAGTGAATGTGTGTGTTCTGTAAAGTTTAAATATTTTTCATATATATCTATGCCAAGGTGTATTGAAGAAAGAGTGAATTTACAAGTCCCTGAATGGATTATTTAGTAGATGTGTGACTGACTGTATAAGTGAGTGATTGAACATGTGTTACTGAATGTATGGGTTAGTGACTAAACTGTGTGAAAGTCTGTATTAGTGTCTCAGTTGGTGTATAAGCGGCTGCATGGGATGGTGAGTAGCTACATGAGTGTCTATATGGGTTATTGATTTGTTGTCTGATTATCTGTATGAGTGCCTGAGTGTCTATGTGGGTGGGGGGGGTGACTCTGTGCATACATGCCTGAATAGGTGATTCACTGGTTGTATGGATTCAAAAGTACATCTGGGAAGGGCTGTATGTGTGAGTTAGTGTGTGTATGGGTGTGTTGGTGAGTGAATGAATGTCTCACTGGTATATGTGCGAGTAACTTCATATGTTTTAAGGCTATATGTGAGTGTTGGTGTATATAAATGATTATACATGAGAGTAAGTTATTTGAAGGAGTGGGTATATAAAAGAGTGTCTGCTTGTATCAGTGATTGTATAAGACAATAAGTATTTGTTAGTATCTGCATAAATAAGTGATGTGGTGTGTGTATAAATAACGCAGTTGGTGTGTATAACTGTATACATGAGTAAATGGGTATGTGATTGATTCTTTGCATGACTGACTAGGTGTGTGAATAACTCTATGGATGAGCGGCGTACTGTGACTGTATGTATAGGTGTATGAGTGCATATTATAGTACTGTATTGATGAGTAACTGCATGTATAAGGGAGTGGATGTGAGTGTAGACCTAGGAAATAGTGGGTGGTATGTAGTATCTGGCATTGTTGTGTGTATGGTTTAAAAAATAGTAGTTGGTATTTTAGAGTGCGTGTATCAAAGTTTATATTAGGCCATCAGTATGTACATCAGATTATCAGGCGGATGATGTCATCAGTGATGTCATCAGTGATGTCATTTGAGATGTCATCAGTGATGTCATCAGTGATGTCACTGACCATGTCATGAGTGATGTAATATGTGACGTCATCACCAGTGCTTTGTGGGCGCGCAAGTTATAGTTAGCACAACTAACTATAACAGCCGAATTTCTCTGGTTGTATGAGTCAAATGTCCAACTAACTATAACGTCCCTGAAACCTATGGTTTCTTCAGTAAATTTTTAAGGTTTTTTAAATGCTAATTCCTAACTATAACGTCTGTAAAACCTATGGTTTTTTCAGTGAAGTTCAAAGGTTATTTAAATGTTAATTTTATATTTTAATATTTATAAAACCTATATTTTTTCAATTTTTTTGGAATATTTTGGAACTCTATTATCCTTTTTTTAAAAAAAAATATGTAATGTTGTATCTCTTAAAAAAAAGTATGTATATCGTTTTTTTTTTTTTTTTTTAGAAAACTGAAGTCCCGTACCGGTAGTGTACCAAGCTCCATCAGCACACGAATCCTATCCGCCATATTGCTAAACTCGGAAAGGATGCGCATTTCGTATCCGACGGGTTCGTGGCACTGCGTCCCGTATAACATCATATATGTATGTGGTTGCGCCAGCTGTTACTTTGGTATGCGACGGGTACGGAGTACCACGCCGCGCCTTACGTCATGTACGTATGAGGTCACGCCCGATGCACATTGCGAATGCAACGAGTGCACGTTGCAAGGCCGAGTGTTACGTCATGGTGTTGCACCGGGAACGCCATTCCCTCATTTTGTTTTTGGTCTCAAAACTATATCTAAATAAGTTTAAAGTGTAAATGAGAACAAGCGATAATCTAAAATATTTTAAACATTTATATATTTCTAACTGTAATAAACTTATATTATGGTAATATTTTCTCAAAATCGCGTCAGGTGCGGCCTCCTTACGCGCTCGGTGCGCGATTGCCATGTGACCTTAAAGAAAAGCATTTGATTGGTTCATAACATTTCCCATTGTAACAGTTGGAGGATCTCACCCATTTTAGCCATTCTCTCTACAGCGTTTGATGAGAGACTCCTCTTCTTCTTACAGAGCTTTTTTGAAAACTTTTTGCTATGTACACATATCTGACACTACACACAATATGCAACCATCATCTTCATCAATATTCATGCTCTGTAAAGTAGCCTTCCACCTGTGATAGCCATGCATCTAAAAGCTGCTATTCCCCACTGCCAGAGGTAACATGGTTGCAAACGCTGTCCACAGCACAATGTAATGTGGTACGGCCCAGGGGCAGTATCAAGCATAGATGATGAACACACGGACACAGATAGACAGTGGAAGTGGGTACGGGCATGTGCGCTCGACTCCTTTTTATTACCAGGGTCACATATCCAGTGACGTTTGTGCTGGATGCTTGTAGGGTGAGTGTAAACTAGCCCTCAGGGAATGGTTGCTGCTAGCATCAACTACAACAGTAATCATTGGATTACACACAGAGATTCAACAATAAACGGGTCAATAGTTTGTGCTGCAGTAAGGTAGGGACACTAGATGTGAAATAATACAGAAAAGATTCTATCGTAAAAGAACCATAACTTGTGGTATACTAAGATACAGGCAGTAGATCTGAAATAATACACAAAAAGATTGTATCATAAAGGTTCCATCAGGTCTAGTGCACATCAAAAGCATTCAGCATGTGCACAGCCAGTGATGATGCGTGTTGCGGGCGGGCCGTAGTAGGAGCAATGTCTGTTGCCTACAACACTACATAATCTGCAATAGCGACTCGATCTGAATTGTAAATACTGCTGTCTGCAGTGTAGGCCAGAGAGCGGTCAGCAATGGCCCACAGCCATGAGGCGTTGACTTGAGCTGTCCTGTTTGCTGTTACCGAAGCAACAAAAACCATGTGCGGACCCTGTGATGATGCGTATGCGTGGGGCGGACAGATCGCACTGGAGCAATGTCTGTTGCCTACAACACTACATCATCTGCAATAGCGACTCAATCAGAATTGTAAACACTGCTGTCTGCAGTGTAGGCCAGAGAGCGGTCAGCAAGGGCCCACAGCCACATGGCGTTCACTTGAGCTGCCCAGTTTGCCTTACGCGAAGCAACAAAAACCGCGTGCGGACCCTGTGATGATGCATATGCGTGGTGCGTTCAGAGCGCACTGGAGCAATGTCTTTTGCCTACAGGACTGCGTCATATACAATAGCGACTCAATCTGAATTGTGAACACTGCTGTCTGCAGTGTAAATTGAAGGTAGTAGTGAGCACAGTCTTCCATGAATACTTTTTCTCACTTCCTCTTCACAAAATACAACAACATAAATTACACAAAACTCTGCAATAAATAAATCAAAACAATTCAAATTGCGATCTCTGCTGTCCACTGTGTACACTGTTATTCAGTGTTCTTTACCACTACCAAGAAGAATTTGGTTATTGTACTAGACCTATAAGTCATCTTAAAAAACTTCTTCAAGCAAGTAAACTAAAAGGCTATTGTGTATATTTCAATAGACGTTGTAGTTAGTTGCCTACTGGATTCTGTAATTAAACAATCACCACTCGATCTGAATTGTGAGCCCTGCTGACCGCTGTGTAGTCCAGACGCAGTGGTCATTAACGCCTCACAGCCACGTCCCGTTGGATTCGGAAGCACCCAGTTGGTTGCACTTGATCAGAGGGGGTACACACAAATCATCACAAACTTTAACTTCTGACATCCTCAATCACAGAATCAAGACCCCGTTTCACTTTTCCGACCTGCTGTACCACGGTGTACTCCACCGACTGCAGTCAGCAGAGCCCAATAATCATGTGCAGCAGTTAGTTACGGAAGCACAGAGTCTGATGCCCCTAAACGGAGGGAGTTCTGTCAAAAACCAAGCAGCAAGTAATATCGGACATTGTCCATTCTGGGATCAAGACACCGTTCCACTGTTGGGACCTAGAGTTGCTTGCACCTGGTCGCAGGGAGTACCTTCATCTCCACTCTCAGATACAGTTCTAACATCGTCCATTGTGGGATCAAGACCCCGTTCCACTGTTCGGACCTGCTGTACCGCGGTGTACTCCACCGACTGCAGTCAGCCAAGCCCAATGATCATGTGCAGCACTTAGCTACAGAAGCACAGAGTCTGATGCACATCAACGGAGGGACTTCTGTGAAAACCAACAAGCAGCAGGTAATATCGGACATCGTCCATTCTGGGATCAAGACACCGTTCCACTGTTGGGACCTAGAGTTGGTGACACCTGGTTGAAGGAAGTACCTTCATCTGCACTCTCAGATGCAGTTCTAACATCGTCCATTCTGGGATCAAGACCCCATTCCACTGTTCGGACCTGCTGTACCGCGGTGTACTCCAGCGACTGCTGTCAGCCAAGCCCAATGATCATGTGCAGCAATTAGCTACGGAAGCACAGAGTCTGATGCACCTCAACAGAGGGAGTTCTGTGAAAACCAAGCAGCAGGTAATATCGGACATCATCCATTCTGGGTTCAAGACACCGTTTCACTGTTGGGACCTAGAGTTGCTTGCACCTAGTCGAAGGGAGTACCTTCATCTCCACTCTCATATGTAGTTCTAACATTGTCCATTGTGGGATCAAGACACCATTCCACTGTTGGGACCTAAAGTTGGTTACAGCTGGTCTAAAGGAGTACCTTCATCTGCACTCTCAGATGCAGTTCTAACATCGTCCATTGTGGGATCAAGACACCGTTCCACTGTTGGTACCTGTTGGTCTACTGTGTTAGTAGTATACAGAGCACTCCATGGTGCTGGGCCTCAGGCTGGGTACTGTCTGCCTGTGTCGCGGTAGCCAGCGTTGATCTCAGGAGCCTTCCCAGCTCGCAGACCTCGGCCCAGGAGCTTCCACCGGCACGTGATGGGCCCTCTTTCACATATGACGGTGTTGAAAGGTGAACTGTGAGGCATATGTGTGTCGCAGCGGCCATGACGGTTTCTGGGTAGCAGCAGGCTGAGAGCATTATTCCCGCAGCCACCTTCACTGACAGCGTCAGCCTTGTGGCAGTGTAAGCTGCGCAGACCTGACAGACATGTTCGCCATTCCGGAAGAGAACCACACCGAGAGAAACGTGCCTTTTATTCCCACCTCTACGCTAGCCTTGCGTACGCCGAGCCAGCTAAAGATTTGGGGGGGAGGGGCACGTACGCGCTATGTTTTCGTAATCTTCCCTATTGACTGTAATATCATGGTTGCGTCCACTGTCGACTTCACTCAATAGACCATCAGTGTATGTTGACATGTACATGTCTGTGCTCTGCATACTCAAGTCTGTCCGGCACATCCCCTCAACACTTTGTATTGTATACTTTTATAATCGAGAATCACTTGCCACCTTCGCACATAGTTTGCTCCCATCTCTCCCCGCATTCTGCATTGTGTGGCAGAGGTGTCATGCCATGTTTGGTTTGTGTATATGGCTAGCCACGGTTCCCACATTACGTAGTGTCATTGTGTCTGCTAGGTGTACATGTTGTTTGCCATGTTGTATGTGATTATATAAGGTAGCGCGTTTATTCACGAGCAGTGGTTTCTCCCATTTACATATCGCTGTCTTAAAGAGGATACCGAAGTTTTTCTCACAGGTGAAAAGTGGGACAACAATGGCAATCATTCATTACTATGCAAGAATGTCCAACTGCATGACGCTTCTAAGCTTACAGCGCCCAATCTTGCGTGCTTTCTTAAAAGCACGCCAACTTCCACAATCAGACCAACATTCACACAGCTTTCTAACGGCAGTTATCTGGTTCTTAATAACATGGACTGCTACGCAATGTGAGCTGGCATACCGTATGTCCTTACTGTTTCAAACCGGATAACTTCCTCTGGCAATCTCTATACCCACCCACACAAAGTAACTCCCAAAGTTCAACTTGGCCTTCAATACCTACTTTGAAAACAGATTTTATTAAACTGAGCAAACTGAAAGCGCTTTTGTTTCAAACAGAAGTGTCCCTCACTTCTCCAAAAGTAATTTATCGACTGCAGATAGCACGAACTTCAAGTAAAATACACTCCCTTTTAAATACGAACCTCTCATTACACTTTGTGAATTGTTACACAATTTTCAACACATCTGACATTTAAGGTCTGGCACACTTTTTTAACATTGTCTCCTCCGGCCTTCTCACAGGCTTTCAAACTGTTTTTAGTCTAATACCAGACTTCATTCATTCGATCATCTCTGGAATAACAGCAACAGTGGCCATAATTCTCACTCTGTTTGCGGCCATCCTACTACTATTTTAGCTTGTTAAAAATGTCTACGCTCCCTGTGGTAACAAGCATGTCTGACAGAATACGCCTCTACGCGAAGCTACATGAATACCATGAAAAAATGGAACAACTTTTTGGCTGCCTGCCTCTATCTATTATCGGAGCCAGCTACAACATGACATTTATTTACACATATACAATCTGCGTGCAACCAGCTTTTTATTGCAAAACTTGCCCAATCAACTGGCGAATGGATCTATGCCTTGCCAACATCCCAGCAAACGCTCCCGATATCCAGCAGGTAATGGAGTATCTTGAAAACCATGAACTTGATTGTTCGGGCAGTGGAGCAATGGCAGATGCAACGCAAAAAGGTATCCTGGCGGAATGGGATTTCTGCGCAGCCGCGAAAGATCTCCTGCAACGTGCGGCTTTGACAACATCGCAGATTGCCTGCCAATTCAAATTGCCAGTCCAACATTCGAGGATATGAATTGGATCGCTTCGCTTTTCTCACATGATAGCAACAATCGCCTCTTGGAACATTATGCATCTCAAGCCGCTGAAGAACTTCCGGACTGCAATCTCCAAGACTTGTCAGAAATTCACTTTATTCTTGGACTGATTTTTTCCAACTTTTTTGACTTTTTCCTATTACATTTTTTAATACACTTCAATTGAACTATTTTTATATAATAACTTTCTAAGTATGCTTTGGCATTTGAACTCTGTTTTCATTATTGGCCCTTACGTCTCCACACTAACCAGGGATGGATGATGTATGGCCTATGCAAATACGCGATTTACTTGCTAAATTAGCCTAAACCCGACATCCATTTTGAAACCATATCTATTCTTTGTACACACGTCTCTCTGCCTGCCTCTTATCCACGAAGCCCTTTCACACAAATTAGCTCATCCTCAGCCTCTGCTCACGAACTGGTGATCAAGATAAAAAAAACAGCATTGTTTAGGAACTGGTTGGCACAGTGTGGTAATCATATCCTACCTTTATTTTCATTCTACAATTTACAGTCATTCATGTCTAATAGGTATTGTTTATGTCACATGGAACTGTAACATGTAATGTGGACTTGACTGATGCACAAGCTTAGCTTTGAATACAGCAGAAGCGGTTGGAGTTTGCCTCAGCTGGATGCCTTAGCTCTTGCACCAGTGCTTCCATTTATGGCACTTACATAAAGACACTTTTTATATAACTTGCAGACTCCATTGCTTTATCCCATACAGCCACTTTCTTAAACACACCTGATTTCACCATTTGTCTTCTGTGGCATTGCAACATTCTGCATTATATTCTTCACGATTATTTATTTATTCCTGCTTGCTAAAACAGTCCATTCGAGTCTTCAGACAGGTAGGGATGAGTAGTTTGCTTCCCACTCCCGCTATAGTCTAAACCCATACTAACACCACTTGCACAGCTATACTACAGCGGCCAGTATGCTACAGCACCCAGAGCACATCAGTTTACAGCAATCAGCTCACGGTTTCATCCCCGAGTGTACTGGCACCTCACCTCTGCACCATCTCACTCTGGTCAAAACAGCACTTTCACACCGCTAGGGTTGAATACTTCACTTCACACTCCCTGTATAGCACACCCTAACCACCCCACAGACCTCACAGCGCTCCTACCCTCCTCTTTCCTACTCTTTTTGCCCTTTTTTCCCCTTAGTCGCTTCAACGGAATCACAAAATGGCTGCCAACACTTCCTAGTTGCAACCGCTCGCAGCCAATAAGCAGCAAGCTTGTGCTTGTAACGCCTCAGCCAATCAGAAGGCAGAATTCCCAAATATCGATATTTGTAAATTTCGAGATTTCTCCAAATCTACTGAACAGATTTACACCAAATAAACAAAAGCATGCTTTCTAGACCAAGACCCTTCTCCCTGCCAAATTTGGGGTAATTCCGTTCACCCGTTCGACCTGTAGCCTTGTCTAAAGCTTCCTATAGAAATTAACATGGAGAAAACACGTTTTGGGACCCCCCTTCTTTCTCGGCCCCCCTTGACGAATCACCCCCAAATGTTTGACATAGGAGCTGATATGAACAAAGAATTTGTTTGGAAAATTTCATGAAGATTCATCAAACGATGCCAAAGTTATAAGAAAACAAAAAATGCTCTTCCTATGAAAACTTGGTCCTAAATATAACTACCTACTGGCGACCGCCAGTAGGTAATATATGCAGATATATATATAGAGAGATATATATACATATATATATACATGTAAAAAGGAATCCTGCGATTGCTGCAGAAAGGGCGAGCCACTCCAGTTTGAATTGTTCAATATTGCGGGTTTATTTGATAGACAAACTACGTGTTTCGATCTGAGCCGAGATCTTGGTCACATGGCCTGAGGTGAGTTCCACATATATTTAAAGTTACAGTGTAAAGGCACGACGCAGCGTGCAAAATAAACATAAAAGAAATACTTTTACATATCAATGAGTGTTTGTTCAGTTCAAAGTGTCAATAAAGTTCAGGACACATGTTGTGTTCTGTACCATTGTTATACTAAATTTTAAATGCCTTATACAAGTTAAGGAAATGATTTTAGAGAAGATTAATCATGCACAAGAAGGGAATCAATGTGTAGTACATTATCCCAGTTCACTGTGTGCAGTGAGAATTTAAGTGTCTATGAATTACTAGATGCCAAATGACTCAAGGAATGATGGTGAGATGAGGGGTATAGTACCCTGTGACCAATCTAATTCAGATGTTATATTGCTTTGATTAATGGTCTAATACATAATTGAAGTGATATCACTCATGATATTGATCAGGTGAAGGGATTGTAACGCTCCTAATAAATAATGGAGGTGATGCTGTAGAGACGACAGTTCATGCAAACTTGCTGAATCTCATGTGCTCTTAACCATAAATCAGTGGCTATTCTTTTCGCGTTACCAATCTGTCAAAATAAAATGATACATCATTAGAATTAGGTCAGTTTATAGTATATTACCTATATATATGTCAATTCCATCAATATATGTCACACGGCAGTTCAATATATAACACTTATATTATCCTAACATTGCATTTTTATAACATTTATCACATCCAATGTAATAGGTATCCATAAAAAAGAAGGCAAAGGAATCTGAACTACACAAATTTGAACTAAATAGGTGAAACAAGTGAATTAAAATGTATTATTCAACTCGAATAATACAGACTAGGAACTCATGAATTTGTAGCGGGAAGCGTTCAGAAGTTTATAAATGTACATATAATTCTTCATTGTTATTCATGCCTGTTGGGAACATACTCCCGGCTAGCAAAATCAGTCTTGACTCAAGGCGGCGTAAAGCTTGAATTCGGTTTCCTCCTCTAGGATGTTTGGGGATAGTTGCTAGACCAAAGTACTTGCCTTTGGTCCAGTCACCCTCATGTGCCTCATTGAAATGTCTTGATGTGCGATAGCTAAGGTCGCGGTTAGTGCTGGCCTGCCAGTGTTACAGAATTCTTTTTTTGACTGGAAACGTGGTTGACCCCACATACCACTTATCGCACGGGCACATGATAGCATAGACTACAAGTCAGTACCACACGAGATGTGTTTACTGATCATCCATTTCTTTTTTGACCTACACTGTGTAACTTCCCTTACTGTGGCTGCAGGCTTTGCATATGCTGCATTTATGAAATATATATATACATATATATCTATATATCTATAGAGAGAGAGAGAGAGAGAGATCTATATATCTATATATATATATCGAATATAGATAGATAGATAGATATAGATATATATAGATATGTATATAATTTCTTGTATGACCACCATTTGTCTACAAAGTTCAGTAGCACCATGTGTGATTGCCGTGCCAGCATTTACCATCTCACCAAATCTGAAGAGTCTCACAAAGTGCTAAATATTCCTTTTATTAAATTAAATGCACTATACAACAAATAGGTAGCTGGTGCTTTTCAGCAAACGCCTTCAACCGGGCCCTCACCACCAACCAATGACAATGTTTTTTATACAATCCTTTCTCGATTGCCATCACACCTCTGGAATGCTGACCTTCTGATTCATTTGAACATTTATGTGTCTAACATTTGCCAGATGGTGGAATATGACTCACTACAATCATGGATTGGAAAAAGCTAATTCCTCATCAGCTCAAGTAGCTAACAAGAGAGACATGTTGTGCAGAACTTAGTTTTCCTTTTTATCAAAACATGCTCAAATGGTCTCCTCAGCAGCTGAAGTCTTTTATCCTCTTTGATTATCATTATTCACATTTTTTTGTTTACTACAACATAATATTCCTGATATGCTCTTGCAATTTAATATTATTCTAGTACCACACTAATTGCTGTTCTATGTAGATATAATTGTTTTCCAATGTTTTACAGCCCTGTATACATTTTCCTGCAAGGCCTCACTATTCTTTTTTCTCTCATTTGCCTTTCTTCCTTGCCTCTTTTTCTTGTTCTTTCCCAATGCAAACTTAATAAAACGAATATTTGTGGGATTGAACCTATTTTATAGACACAAATTTATAAATATGCTGAGTTTGCAGTCTTATATTTCATTTTCATTCCAAATCTTTATTTTGGCTACAAGCCATAAAAGTACAATGAGGCATAATATAAAATTCCTTAAAACATTAAAATAAAACAAGTATACACCAAAAAGAGTGGTAAAACCTGTTTAAACCAGACAAGCATCATAAAAGGTTATGTGATAAAAGCAATACAGCCAAAACATTTAATAAACTCAGTAAAATGGATCTCAAGAATGAGCAAATGCAATCTTGGTCCATAAATTCTCAAAGTGCTGGGTGCATGAGGGCGATTAATGTCTCTAAGAGTGCTTTAATGATGAGCAGATACATTTTTGGACCACAACGTTTCAAAGTTCTAGTGCATGAATGGGACTAAAATCACTAGGAACACCCTGTGCTTTTGTGATATCAGGTCCAGTGTTAGGATTGGACAACTTGGCCGATCCTCGTCATCGTTTTGAGGTATCGGGAGACGGCAAAGACGATGCTTTGTCTTGTGTCGTATCTCAGAATACGAAGTGCCTCGTCATGTTTTTTAACCCCTAAAATTCAGCACGCTGGGAGTATCCATTTTTTCCTCCCCTTCATGTAGGCGGAGAGAAGACCAAATGCATTATCCACAGTTTCCTTATTGGCACCACAAGAGGGGCATACCCACCTATCCCGCTCATGTGGCCGACCCCAGCCTGAGTTGAGGAAGAGCAGGAAATGGCTGCCAATATCAAACAGGAGATAGACTTTCCTAGCTGCTACAGGTTCCATTTCGTCATGGAACTGGTCTTCAGCTCTTCCTTTACCAAAAGGAAAGCATCGGACATATGGCCAAAAGAGGGTTGTGACTGCATTAGGTCAATTATATGCTGGCCATAATTGGGTTTGATGGTGTTCTCACTAATGGACCCAGATGTCATCGGACCATCCCACAAAATCCTATTTTTATATTTAAAATCTCTTATATAATGTTTTTTTTTTCTTGGATGTATATTTCATTAAAACTTTCTGTTCTTATATAATTTTTCACATGGGACTGCTGATCTGCTTCTTTCAGTCTTTATTTTAATAAAGCATATTCTCCCATGAATTAAAATCATAAATGTGGTATCTGAGCTTGTGGCTCTCACTTACCATGTACAGAATTAAGTAAACACTTTGGGGCATATTTGGAAGAGGCTTGCATCACTGTTGCACTACGCAACATTGTACATGCGTGGCCCAGACCTCTATGACAGCTTTATGAACCCACACAAAGCCACTTTGCGTATCTCTGACTGACCTCCTAAATCTGGAGTAGCGTAATGCAGCGCAAATCACTGTGTTGTGCTATTCTGCCCTGGGTATGTGTACCATGGGTGTTGCGTTTAAAACCTGGAAATGTGCCAAACTCTTATGCCTTCCCAGGATAGGCGTAACGAAGAGAAATATGTTTATTTCTCCTTGTTATGTCCTCTTTCTATGTGTTCTGCATTCTGCAGCACACAAAGAAAGAGAAATTTGCCTCCCGGGATTGTTTTTGTGCTGGAAAGTGTGCCTTCCTGCACAAAAATAATTCTGTCTGCAACACAAGTGGACTTGCACCATGGTGAAAAGGTGCCTGCGTTGACGCTAGGCAGCCAAACGACGCCAGCGCAGGGACAAGGACAGGAATGTGGGAAGGGTAAGAGGTGTGGCGCCGCGGCCAGGGCGACTGACTCCGGAATCTGGGGATCACGGTTCGATCCCCGGCGCCGGCGGCAGATTAGCCCAGCACCATGTGACTCTGGGCAATAGCTTGCTTAATCTTCCCGACGACCCCAGCGCCTAGAGACCCTTACAGGTGATTGTTCGCGCTTTACAAATGTGGATTATTTATTATTATATTATTTATTTATTTATTATTATAATGCGTTGTATTCTTTTAAATACGGCGTATTCCTGCCCATTCCCTGTCACGCAGCACAGCAAGGTGACTTGCTGCGTGACTTATTTGTAAATATGTCCCTATGTTTTAGGCAATTAATCAGAAACTACTAACTCATGAATAAAGTCTTTGTAGGAAGGTGGATATCTGACTATGGTTACCCCCAAATTTTTGCCTAGTGTCTAGCTGGTTTTTCGACTTAGTTGGCCTGAGATCCTGCCATTCAGGATCTCAGCCTGGCTGTTCTCTCTTTAAAATGGACTCCATGTACCCTAGGTACATACCCAATTGGTTGGATCACCCTGTGAGCCCCTGTACCAGTGTACACTAGGTACCCAGGGCATTGGTGTATCTAAGGCCTACCAGGGGCTGAAGCATGTATTGTGCCACCCCTGGCCTGGCCTAACAAATTTGACACAACTGGCTGATCACTCAGCTGGGGTAAGTTGGTGTAACCACCTCTTACTTAGGTGTAGTATACCTATACCTAACCTTAAATGGGACACATGTTAACCTATAAGTCACTCCTATGGCAGGCCTTAACAATCCTGAAGGCAGAGTGCTTGGTTCCATGTGAGATGGTGCTCTGGCATGAGCTGAGCCTGTCTGCAGTGGTCGGAACAACTTCCTTCTACTGTTTCCAGATATCGTCATACCATATACTCTTAAGTGCATAATGAACCTCGCGGTTAAATGCTATCTTTGGTTTGGCTTTATCAAAACATGTCGAGTAAGGTGTCATACGAATTGGAATACTAACCCCTCGCCAATTCTGGCGACGGGGTTAGCATTCCACCCTTCTAGAGGGACACGACATGTACAGTACCTGAAACCCGGGTAAAATCAGACATAGCCTCAGCTCCACAAAATGGATGCTGCCACCACAGACACAAGTCTGCCCTCCTGCTGCTGGGAGTCCTTCCAGCTTGGGAGGTGTGGACAAAGGGTTTCCTGCCAGGGGAGGTGCATGCACCACCCCAGACAGGATTTTGTGTATTGGTCAGGTAGGGCTTGAAAGAGACCAGACATGCCTGTGGCTCACAAGGAGCCTCGGTGCATATGCCAGTTCAAACCGGTCCTGGGGCACACCAGTCCCGGGCCTGGGGCGAGCTGGACAAAGGATTGGGGGTGGAACCACCCCCCTTCCTGGTCCCACCCATAGGGAGGGACCTAGCAGGTAGTCCGGCCCCTAGAATCCGCTTAAAGGTAGGAGCTGTGTCCTAAGACTTCAGACATCCTGGAATCAACTTGAAACTAAGAAGAAGACGGGAACTTCGACATTCTGCTGCACAGAAGACTGAAGGAAATCTCCCCTGTGGTCAGGGAGTGACCACCTTGCTAACGAAAGCACCATCCAGCGAATCAACGTCTGCTTTGCCGCCGCCTCCCGCCGGAGCCCGAGCCCAGAGACTGACAAGACCTGGACCTCCAGACCTCTCACCGCCCGATCCACAGTCCCTGAAAAGAGGAGACCCGTGGAGGCACCGAGACACGTGGAGCCAGCCATCTTGGAACAACCACGACAAGCTGACAAGTGCAACAACCGAGGCTCCCTCCAAGTTGTGCTTTGGGATCTGAGAAGCCCAACCCTCGAGCAGCATCTGCACCAAAGGTGAGCCCTCCAGCATCTCCACGATCTGCGTGGGGCCCTTCTGCATTTTGCCACTCGACGCGCCTAACTGGTTGCTGGCCCGCTGGCTAGTAGCCATCTTGGCGACGAACTTTACAAAATACACCGCTGGTCTGGTTGCTCTAGACTGGCCCTTGCTCCCCTCCAAAGGAGCAGTTCTTCTGACCTTGCTGGTCAGAACCATCAGCTTATTTCATCTCCTACAACAATTGCTTTTGCCAAGGCTTGTTTGCTTCGATCAAGTCGACGACACCGCCGACAGCGAGAGCCTGCGTGGGACAGCTCGTGAACCGACTCCTGGACGTCATCGACCTCCAGGGACCACGTGGCTGCAGAGACAAGCTACACCTTTCTTCCTGTTTGCACCCGACATTGCCTGGTACCCACCTGGTGCCACGCTGGTCACTGGCTAGTGACTGTGAACACTGTCCCCTCTGCTTACAGGTCTTCAACATCTCCGATCCACTCTTGGATCCACTGCATCTCTCCCGGACCGACCGCCTGCAGCATCTTTATCTTCAGGCTCCACGGAACAGATAGAAGAAACCCGACGCACTTCGAGGCCTATGCACCCGCTTCCTGTGGGTGAGGTAAAGCTGGCACACCTGTGCCCAAGTGTAGTATTACATCTCTAGTGCCTGTGTTCCAAATCTTGAGTTCCTAGTCCATCCGGAAGATCCTCTTTGCAGTAACTTTGTACTTTTTACGCACCCATTGAAACCTATGGGAGCACGCGTGTGACTATTTGCTCTGCACACGCCACCCGTGGACCTCCTGGTCACTAACTGAAGTTAGCTCCTTGTAGGCCCAGCGATTCTAGAGGCCCTAGGCCTTTTCCCTTTTCTGTTCGTGGTACTTATACCACTATTTTAGTATATGGTTTGAGCGGCCACCAGGGCCTATCCATATAAAGTGCAACTTCTGTGTATTCTACTGTAATCTTGTTTGACGATTTGTGCTCCTGTGCTCATAAAGAGACTAGGGGTTACTTTGAGAAATAAATACATATATATTTTGAATATATATCTGTGTGGTGTCCTTTCATTGGTATAAAAGGGGGTTGCATTTGGTAAAACAGCTGGCTTAACACGCTTCACGAGTTTAGCCTCAAAGACTGTTTAGCCTACGCTACCACTAGGGCAGCTAGTCCGAAAAGGTTGACTTACAACCACACCATAAGGGTTGCTTGGCATGGTACAAGGTGATCACTTTAACTAGTGAGCATCATATACCAGGCCAACTTCTCACATTGGTGGCAGCGGTGGGATTTGAGCTTGCTGTGTTTTACCATTGTAATCTCTTGGTTACCAATTGAAAGATCACGTAGGTACCTGGAGGTACATATAAAACAAGATTAGATATACATAAGTTCTACTGAACTTAGTTGTTGTAGAGCAAAGGGAGTAGCACACCCTGACTACAACTACTAGATAGGTTTAGTAGGTAAACCCAAGTGTAGGTAGATTGCAACACATCCACCCACACTTAAGAGCAATGGCCGGGGCAGAGGGGTCCACTGTACCCATCTCTGTTGAGAGTGACCCCCAGAGGGCACCATCCATCTTTGCTACCCTTAATCAGAATGAGCTCAGGCATTTATCAACTCTTAGAGGCCTTAAACAGCCCAAGAACCCTACCTCTGCTGAGCTCAGAGAACTCTTGCAAAATGATGAAAATCAGAGAGAGCTCAAGAAAGCTTCCCAGTTAGCCCCCTTAGGGACAGGAACAGGAGGCCCCCCTTCTGAAGATGCTACAGAGGTACCCAGTTCCAATAGTCACCCCTTAGATGGCAATAATACCACAGAGGATGAGAGTGATAAAGGTGCTGATACAGAAAGTAGTGATGATGAAGGGAGAACTAGCCCAGTGCCAAGTGTTATGCTTGGTCCAGCTAAACTAAGGCTATTGGGGACTGACAGTGCGTTTACCCCATTGGATCTCCCCAGTGGACTGAACACAGGGCTTGGGAGGCAAAGGAATCGCTCAGGTGACTCCAATGCTTCTCATGGCTCTAGAGGCTCTCAAGGTCACTCCAGGAAAAGGATGACCACCCCTCAGAGGAGGGAACATGAGGCCAGAATGCAGGAAGCCCAGCTGAGGATCAGGAAGCAGGAGCTAGAAGTAGCCCTGATGGAAGAAAAATTGAGGAAGGCTAGGCGACCTAGAGAGAGTGGGTCTATACCCACTGGTGGCAGCATTGTCCCTAAGGACAAAGATAGGGTCTTTGATAATAGGAACCTGTCTAAGGTTGTGCCCCCCTACAAAAGTGGGGATGACATCCACAAATGGATGACTGCTCTTGAGAGAGCCTGCAAAGTGCAGCAGGTTCCTGAAGACCAGTGGGCAGCAATCCTCTGGCTCTCCTTTGAAGGAAGAGGCAGAGACAGACTCCTCACTGTTAGGGAGGAGGATGTCAGAAATTACAGAGCCCTGAAGAGTGTCCTAGTTGATGGGTTAGGCTTAACCACTGAACAGTACAGGTTAATGTTCAGAGACACCCAAAAGACACAGACTCAGGACTGGTCTGAATATGTTGAATGTGCCACTAAGGCTTTGGAGGGTTGGTTGCTGGGAAGTAAGGTATCTGATTATACAGGATTGTACAATTTGATGATGAGAGAACAGATTTTAAGTAACTGTCAAAACCAGCTCCTCCATCAACACCTGGTAGACTCAGATTTGACCTCTCCCCAAGAATTGTGAAAGAGGGCAGATAAATGGGTCAGGACCAGGATCAGGCCTAAGAATCAGGGCGGTGACCAAAAGAAAGATACCACCAAGCCTCAAGAGAAGGGTGGGGATAAAGCAAAAGAGAAATCTTCCTCAGGGCCCCAAAACTCCACACAGGGTGGTGGGTCCCAAGCTCCCTCCTCTACCACAGGTAAAAAGCCTTACTGCCATGAGTGTAAAACTCCTGGGCATTGGAAAACTGACAGCAGTTGCCCAAGGGCTACAAACAAAACTGTTCCTCCAATTACTCCTGTCACACCACCTATTACTGTCAGCAGTAATCCCCCAGGTGGTGGGAGTGCCCCCAAACATTTGGGTGGGTTTACTTGGGGAACACAGGGGGACCCTGGCTTAGCCAATTCCCCTGCAGCAGATACTCTTGTCTGTGATGGTGGCATGGGGTTTGCCAACTTCACTGCCTGTCCCAACACTTTGGGTAGGTACAGACAGGAGCCCTACATCAATGGTACAAAAGCTGAGGCCTACAGAGACACTGGAGCTAGCATCACAATGGTGGCACATTGGCTAGTTCCCTCTGAGCAGCTTTTGCCTGGTTTCTCCTACCAGGTGACCAACATTGATGGCAAACAAAACAGTCATCCCATGGCAGAGGTATGTCTCAGCTGGGGAGGTGTCACTGGCCCTAAAAGGGTGGCAGTGTCCCCAACCTTGCCTGTAGACTGCTTACTGGGGAATGACTTAGAACTCTCAGCTTGGGCTGGAGTTGAACAAGACACCCATTCTAAAATGGTAGGCCTTTCACAAAAGGGTAGTGGGGTTGTGCCATTCACAACCCCTGTCCAAATAGATTTCCTCCCTGGAAAGGTTGGAAGGGCAGTGGTAGCCACAGCCCAGGCACAGACAGACTTCCCTGTAGAGACTGGCAGAGCTGTGACAGTCACAGCTCAAACACAAACTGAGTGCCCCCCTGAAAAGGTTGGCAAGGCTGTAATGGTCTCAGCCTATACTCAGACTGACATAGGTGTAGTGAAGCCTGAAACTATGGGTCACTCCACACAGAGAGTAGTGGGGAGGAAGAAAAGTCTCCCTCTCCCCAGACATTAGGAAAAAGTCAGCCTCCTCAGGGAGCTGACCTCACCCCTTGTGAAGGAACTGCCCCAGAGGTAGCCAGGCCTGGCCTGGCAGAGCCTCTGATGTCAGTGGCCCCTTCCAAGGTGGGACCCAGTCTGGTGCAGGTAGCCTGCCTCTCTCTACCCTGCCCCAGTCAGCCCAGGGCTGCAGAGGTCAGGGAGGCCAGTGGACCCCCAGAGGGCCCCTGTCCACAAGAACCCCCCCATCAAAAGAATGAGGATTGCCTGGCTAGTAGCCCTAGCCAGGTGATGGGTAAAAACATTCCTGAGGGATCTCCTTTACAGGTAGTTAGGGACCTCCCCCAGAGGGATTCTGTTGGGCACAGGCAAACATGGGACCTTAGGGCCCCAGACCTGAGCTGTCCCTCCAGTAAGCCCATAAAAGGGACCCAGCCTCCAGCTTTAGGTAGCCAGAGGCTGACCCTGAGAGCACAGTGCAACTCAGTTAAGGAAAGAAAGGCATCCATGGTGGAGGATGATTGGAGGAAGCTGAGGCCTCACTTTGAGGACACTCACTTCAGTACTCCATCTCAACACCGGCCTTTTACTTTGCCAAGACACACCAAAGGTAGAGATTCCCTATGGTGGAGACCCTCTGATACCCTTAGGGTGAGGGATTGCTTAGTGGACCATGAGACAGGGGGTAACCATGCCAGTGCTGGTTCCTCCTTATATGGCCACTTGGGCAATATAGGCTTACCTGGTCAAGGTCAGCCTTATCTCCCTTCGTTTGGGGGGGGGGGGTTGTGTAGGAAGGTGGATATCTGACTATGGTTACCCCCAAATTTTTGCCTAGTGTCTAGCTGGTTTTTCGACTTAGTTGGCCTGAGATCCTGCCATTCAGGATCTCAGCCTGGCTGTTCTCTCTTTAAAATGGACTCCATGTACCCTAGGTACATACCCAATTGGTTGGATCACCCTGTGAGCCCCTGTACCAGTGTACACTAGGTACCCAGGGCATTGGTGTATCTAAGGCCTACCAGGGGCTGAAGCATGTATTGTGCCACCCCTGGCCTGGCCTAACAAATTTGACACAACTGGCTGATCACTCAGCTGGGGCAAGTTGGTGTAACCACCTCTTACTTAGGTGTAGTATACCTATACCTAACCTTAAATGGGACACATGTTAACCTATAAGTCACTCCTATGGCAGGCCTTAACAATCCTGAAGGCAGAGTGCTTGGTTCCATGTGAGATGGTGCTCTGGCATGAGCTGAGCCTGTCTGCAGTGGTCGGAACAACTTCCTTCTACTGTTTCCAGATATCGTCATACCATATACTCTTAAGTGCATTATGAACCTTGCGGTTAAATGCTATCTTTGGTTTGGCTTTATCAAAACATGTCGAGTAAGGTGTCATACGAATTGGAATACTAACCCCTCGCCAATTCTGGCGACGGGGTTAGCATTCCACCCTTCTAGAGGGACACGACATGTGCAGTACCTGAAACCCGGGTAAAATCAGACATAGCCTCAGCTCCACAAAATGGATGCTGCCACCACAGACACAAGTCTGCCCTCCTGCTGCTGGGAGTCCTTCCAGCTTGGGAGGTGTGGACAAAGGGTTTCCTGCCAGGGGAGGTGCATGCACCACCCCAGACAGGATTTTGTGTATTGGTCAGATAGGGCTTGAAAGAGACCAGACATGCCTGTGGCTCACAAGGAGCCTCGGTGCATATGCCAGTTCAAACCGGTCCTGGGGCACACCAGTCCCGGGCCTGGGGCGAGCTGGACAAAGGATTGGGGGTGGAACCACCCCCCTTCCTGGTCCCACCCATAGGGAGGGACCTAGCAGGTAGTCCGGCCCCTAGAATCCGCTTAAAGGTAGGAGCTGTGTCCTAAGACTTCAGACATCCTGGAATCAACTTGAAACTAAGAAGAAGACGGGAACTTCGACATTCTGCTGCACAGAAGACTGAAGGAAATCTCCCCTGTGGTCAGGGAGTGACCACCTTGCTAACGCAAGCACCATCCAGCGAATCAACGTCTGCTTTGCCGCCGCCTCCCGCCGGAGCCCGAGCCCAGAGACTGACAAGACCTGGACCTCCAGACCTCTCACCGCCCGATCCACAGTCCCTGAAAAGAGGAGACCCGTGGAGGCACCGAGACACGTGGAGCCAGCCATCTTGGAACGACCACGACAAGCTGACAAGTGCAACAACCGAGGCTTCCTCCAAGTTGTGCTTTGGGATCTGAGAAGCCCAACCCTCGAGCAGCATCTGCACCAAAGGTGAGCCCTCCAGCATCTCCACGATCTGCGTGGGGCCCTTCTGCATTTTGCCACTCGACGCGCCTAACCGGTTGCTGGCCCGCTGGCTAGTAGCCATCTTGGCGACGAACTTTACGAAATACACTGCTGGTCTAGTTGCTCCAGACTGGCCCTTGCTCCCCTCCAAAGGAGCAGTTCTTCTGACCTTGCTGGTCAGAACCATCAGCTTATTTCATCTCCTACAACAATTGCTTTTTCCAAGGCTTGTTTGCTTCGATCAAGTCGCCGACACCGCCGACAGCGAGAGCCTGCGTGGGACAGCTCGTGAACCGACTCCTGGACGTCGTCGCCCTCCAGGGACCACGTGGCTGCAGAGACAAGCTACACCTTTCTTCCTGTTTGCACCCGACATTGCCTGGTACCCACCTGATGCCACGCTGGTCACTGGCTAGTGACTGTGAACACTGTCCCCTCTGCTTACAGGTCTTCAACATCTCCGATCCACTCTTGGATCCACTGCATCTCTCCCGGACCGACCGCCTGCAGCATCTTTATCTTCAGGCTCCACGGAACAGATAGAAGAAACCCGACGCACTTCGAGGCCTATGCACCCGCTTCCTGTGGGTGAGGTAAAGCTGGCACACCTGTGCCCAAGTGTAGTATTACATCTCTAGTGCCTGTGTTCCAAATCTTGAGTTCCTAGTCCATCCGGAAGATCCTCTTTGCAGTAACTTTGTACTTTTTACGCACCCATTGAAACCTATGGGAGCACGCGTGTGACTATTTGCTCTGCACACGCCACCCGTGGACCTCCTGGTCACTAACTGAAGTTAGCTCCTTGTAGGCCCAGCGATTCTAGAGGCCCTAGGCCTTTTCCCTTTTCTGTTCGTGGTACTTATACCACTATTTTAGTATATGGTTTGAGCGGCCACCAGGGCCTATCCATATAAAGTGCAACTTCTGTGTATTCTACTGTAATCTTGTTTGACGATTTGTGCTCCTGTGCTCATAAAGAGACTAGGGGTTACTTTGAGAAATAAATACATATATATTTTGAATATATATCTGTGTGGTGTCCTTTCATTGGTATAAAAGGGGGTTGCATTTGGTAAAACAGCTGGCTTAACAAGCTTCACGAGTTTAGCCTCAAAGACTGCTTAGCCTACGCTACCACTAGGGCAGCTAGTCCGAAAAGGTTGACTTACAACCACACCATAAGGGTTGCTTGGCATGGTACAAGGTGATCACTTTAACTAGTGAGCATCATATACCAGGCCAACTTCTCACAGTCTTCAAAATGCATACAACAAGCAAAAGGCAATAGGTCACTTTCCAATCGATACAGACACAAAAAATGTACAATAAGAGCTCTACATGTGCTCCACGCTCAGAGTGATCCCAGAATGAATAGCTAACTTTGAAACAAATGCCATTACCAAAATGATGCTCTATAAATGCAATTAAAAATGATGTCTCTGGTAGTGGCAATTCCACTTAAAAATATTACTGTATTTTCACACAGTATAATTACCACCCAAACCCTATATTTAACACTTACTATGCACACCCATTCGTAGTCAAATATATTATTTCCTTCAAAGAAAGTTATTATTATTATTCCCATTTTCCAAACACCTCGTTGAGTCATATTGCATATTGATTGATTGCAGCTAAACCTTTGACCAAAGTCCTGCTTTTGCTGTAAAAACTAAGAGCGCATTACCGCAAACTCACTGAATATTCACCCAGTAGTAAATGCGGATCGACATGGGCTGCACTTATTTTAAAAGCTACATTAATTAGCAATAAATATGGCACGACAAAATCTGTAATACTGCAGTCATTCTTTCAGGAAGAATTGTGGGAAATCTTTAGTCTATGTCAGCTAAAATCGCAATTAATAATCGCGAGTACTCGTTCTCCTTGAAAGTGTAATCTTTGACCAAAAACATAAATAGTGTTCGCTTCTAAATGCAACTTTCGCTCCGTTCAGCGGTTTTTAAATGTAATTAATGAGTTCCTGCAAATTACCCTAAAAGCCCATCCCCACCCCTATTTATATATGTCAAGATACAACTTGAAATGTGGAGGCAGTAGAAACTCTTCTCTAATTGCTTCCTCTCTTTTAAAGTGACTCTCCAGCCAAAAAAAACTGTTGTGTTTTGATACAGAGTAAACAGAATGTCTGCATTACTCAGTCTTATCTCTACAGTTTGAAACTGTCTATCAAAATGCAATGTTGTAGCACAGCCAAATCCTTGGTAAGATGGACAGATTCCTCACTCCACTCATGCCCTCGTTTGGTAGCAAAACACGAAAAACATTTGCAGCAGAAATATATTTTCTATACAGTAAACATTCATGTAACAAAGCTGACACACGATAACATTGTATTGTGCTGGATCAGTAATTCAGCATGCACATAAACCTCATGTGAAATTTCACATGTGGTGCTTAAGCAAATAGTAAAATTCCATACAGAGCCCTGCATTGCAAGAGAAGGCAATTGTTACTGTATCAAATGACATTATTTGATCTACTAGACAAACTGATCTAAAATGTCTCTTTTCTGAGTGGTAGTTGATAAAATGTCAAAAGCAGGCACTGGTTCTTCCATGTCTTCCGCTTGTCTAAATAGTGAGTCTGCCTTGCCACTACTGGTCTCTAGGTGACTTTTATTGAAACTGGGAGAATATCAAGGTTGATTGCTCGTGTTTGGCGTTCAAACACTTCATAAATCTCAAGTATAAAAGTTTTTTATGGTCCATCCAGACTATGATCTCATGTGTCACTTTTTTCTATTAGTGTCTCCAAAGTGTGAGAAAACCTCTTCAATCGACTCAAATTTTCCATCATAGATGGTGTAAGCGTGTTCAGAAATTGACAACATTATTGAGTAATATGCCATCAGATGCACAGCTTTTGTCTTGGGATATCTCTGTCAAACGACAGCTCAAATTGCAAATGCTGAAGCGTCAGTTCAAACGATTACACACAGTTGCAAATTAGCATGTCTTGGAAAGGATAAAGTTGTGCATGCGGTCTTCAAGGTCCAAAGATGCCTCCTTTTCCTTGCCTCACATAAAAAGTTGCACTTTTTGAGTGAATAACATGATTGGCTTTCCAGGTGTGGATAATTCTCTAATAAACTGTCTATAGAAAATTGGTAAGCCCAGGAATCTTTGTACATCCTTAACAGAGATGGGGGCTGAAGATTCTAGAACGAATCGAACTTCAATGTCCATAATTATGCCACCTCGATATCTGAAAGCCAAAATAGGTAAAATCACCAGTTTCAAACATGTCTACTTTAGCCTACATGGAATCTCTCCTTAACCAGGATAGTGCTTCTCTAGCATCAATACAATGCTGTTGGATGTCTTTGGAGAATCTCCCTAACCGACTCTGACCCAACTATAGACTCCCCATAGAGCCAGCATGGAAAAGATCCCAGCCTCCTTGATTTGATCCAATAGTACTACTGTGTGGGTGAAATGGTAGCAATTTCTGATGGTAATGGCATTCAGGTTTCTATAATCTATGCATGGCCAATATACCCCATTTGTATTTGGCAAAAAAAGATCAGGGCTCCTGTAAACGAGGTAGATTGGCAAATAAACCCATTTTCTGAGTTACCTTGCAAACATTGTTTTAATAATTTGTCTTCTTTTATTGTCAATGGATACATTCTGCCATGAGGAACTGAGTTGTCTGCTATTAAATGAAAAGAGCATACATATGAAGGACGAGGTTGTAGAGTGTCAGCTTCTTTACAGCTATATACATCTTTGGATTCTTTGTAGACTTCAGGGTTTGTTTCTCTTTTGGAACTTTCAGTTTATACTGAAGTATTGATCCTCTTTTGTACAAATACTCAATTGAGAATCAGAGTAATTTTTGCATCCTTTCAAGGAACACAATTGTTCCTGCAATACTCATAACAAAACTGATAGCTGGAAGTTCCCAGTCAGTCCTCGGGTTATGCTGCCTAAGCTGCAAAGTTACCAGCTCAATTGAAAACCTGGAGCATATAAGAAAATAGCTTCTATATGGCCGGATTCAGTAGACAGGTGCATCTATTCCTTGATTCTCCTCAGGCCTGTCTTTCTGTTGCACCATTATATCATTACTTTGTTGAAATTGGATATCCCTAACACAGCTTGTAGCTCCAGAATCAATAAGAGCACAAACTGCCTCAGGTCATTTGGTTATTAAGAGGACCACATCCATGTAAAAGTATGCTGTTAGACCAGTCAGCCTTAGGGTGGGCTTCCCCCAAACATTTTGCCTTCCTCATCAATTTTTTCTGATCTTGTTTTTCCTGGCCTTAGGATTCAGCACACTTTCCCACTGATAACCAGCTCACTCTTTAAAAACATGGTCACATTGGCTCATCCCTAATTGTAATATTTAATTTACTTCTAAGACCCTAGTAAAGTGGCACTACATGTGCCCTGGGTCTGTAAATTAAATGCTGTTAGTGGGCCTGCAGCATTGATTGTGCTACCCACTTAAGTAGCACTTTAAACATGTCTCAAGCCTGCCAATGCAGCCTGTGTGTGCAGCAAACCTTTTGTCAGACCCAAACCTTCCTTGTTAATACAAATAAGTAACCCCTAGGGTAGGTCCTGGTCAGTTCAGAGGTCAGGGTGCAGTGCATTTAAAAAGCAGGGCATGTAATTTTAAGTTTTACGTGTCCTGGTAGTAAAAACTTTTAAATTAGTTTTTCACTATTGCAAGGACTTCTTCTCCAATAGGATAACATTGAGTTGCCTTGTTACATTTATTATGCTGTATTTTCCAAATGGGAGCAGGTAACCAGCTCATGTTTGTTGTCTTTGGAATTAAAATGAAAAATCCTAGTTTACGGTGGAGTCAGATTTTAAATATTTTTTTTGAATATGCCACATTTAGAAGGTTGGCATTTATCTTCCTTAGCCGTTTAGTGCCTGTAGCCTGTACCTGGGTCACATGACTGGATGTAGCAGACAGCTGAGCATTGTGTATTCCTCCCAGACAACCATAAACAATAGGCAGCTTAGATATGCCTGGATGGGAGGATAGGAGGAAGGAACTGAACCCAGCCCCACTTACACTTGAATAGGCTTTCTAGTGCCTCCACACAAAAGGCTTCATACCCCCTGTAGTTAGTCTGGAGAAAGGACAGGCAGGGCAGGATGCCTGGGGACATCAGAATGAAATCTCTAGAAGCTTTTCCCCCATTACAAAGGCACAACTGGGTATACCTCAGACACCAACTCTTCAGTACACTTATGAACCTGTGGATACTCTAAGAAGAAGGACTGCTATGCTGCTTAAAGACTGCCACTCTGCTGGACTGCTTCCCTGCTGGATTGCTGCCTTGCTGTGTCAACCTGCTCCCTGCAGCCTTCTTGCCTGGGTGAGAAGGACTGTATCTGCATCTCTTGAATCCAGAACCCCAGAGTGACTCCAAGGGCTTGTTGGCTGGCCTCCTGATCTGAAGCCTCAGGGATACAACAGGATTCTGACAACCTTGCACATGCACATGCACCAAGAAGGGTAAACATAACAGCAGTGAGGGATCCGAAATGTTGAGTGATGAACTAACAGAACTAAACTAAGCTAAAACTAGTGGGAGATCTTGCCAGCTACCAGCCTAGTGCTGCCACTGGCATTTATAGTCACTGATTCATAAGACCCAAGATGTTCTACCCACAACCCGGATGTAAGATCCAACCAAGCTTCCATGTTCCTGTCCTCCATTTTCTCCAAGCCTGTCATCTTCTGAACTTAAACAAGGCTCTAAATGCTGCATGAATGTGAAAAGGTACTGTGCTAGTGTGATCTTTACTTATATTGCATCACAAACCATTGAAGAATCCCTCTCTGAATGACAAATAGGAGAGATGCACCCCATTCATACACCCTCCTATATGTGATTTGACAGTTTTGTAAAAGCCCTTTTATGAGTTGGAAATTCTTTTCTGACTCATAAAATTGCTTTTGTAAATTGTTAAAAGGTATTTTGTCATTGCAAACTCTGTGATTTTGGGAATTGCAGGCTCTGCAACTACAAAATACCTTTGTGTATCAAGCTGTAGTAATTAAGAAGGACCATGGCAAAGTGATATCTCCTAAAAAATATTAATAACAGTGAATGGTGGTTAAATTAACACAACTGGCCAGGGGATGAACATCACACTATTCATTATCTAGGAATACCAGGTTTCCCCTTTCATTTGCTGCTTATAATAGCTTGCTCAATACCCTTGGAGCAGTCCGTTGCCACACAAAGTTAATAAAGGTCTTCTGAGTTCAACCTTTCTATGCATTACAGTGACGCCTAAACCACAAATAGTGAAGTATGTATTAAATTCATTTTTACAGCTGCAATGAACCTCATTGAGGATATATATATATATATATGAATTCCTCCATTTCTCAATACCTGAACTAATCTTGTGCAACAGCGAAAGGGTGTTGGCCAACTGTAATCCACCCAGAGAGAAGCTAGCTATATTCCTAGAACTTTAATCAGGTATTAAGTGAACCTAGATGGTACTCTTCATCCAATGTCTCTCTGTGCATCCATACGCACATTAATTATTATTATTATCATTAATTGGATCTTATTAATGGCAACAAATTCCCCTGAAAGAGTTTCATGGTGCTGATGTGAGATTTCGGGAGGATATTAACAGTGGTACAGCGAGACAGATTCGAAGATCCGAGGTTTTAGAGCTTTTATGAAGTGTCTATGGTTGATGCAGACATGAAGCTGTATGGGAAGCTAATTCCTGTTTTGGGGGCTAAGTATGAAAATGATCTTCCACCATTTCTGGCGGTGTGAGTACTATGGGGAAGTAACACACATTTCCCAGAGGACCGTAGATTCGTTATTGGCGCATACAAATTCAGTTTTCTCTGTAAATAAAGGGGGCCATTTCCATGTAGAGATTTGTGTGTCAAACAGAGGAGTTTAAAACATGCACGTTTTCTTATTGGCAGCCAGTGTAGGTTTCTTAAGTGGGGCCTGACGATGATAGAGGGGGAAGATGGAGTACTAGACACGCTGCAGTGTTTTGTCTAACCTGAAGTCTAGTGTGCAGCTCTTCATTCATGAACGCCATTAAAGCATTTCCATAGTCCAGGCGACTAGTGTGAGAAAGTGCCCTCTTTCTTGCATGGTACGCCCCCCACTTTTTGCTGAATTACTGATGTACTTTGACTGAGTGTGCCCTGGCTCCTGTCAATCAGGTACCCAGGGCCTGTGTTCCTTCCCTAAAACTGCATTGAAGCCTAAACCCAATTGGCATCTCTGGCCACATGTCAGCCCCTGGTAAATGGTACCATAGGTACCCAGGGCACTGTGACCAGAGAAGGCCACTAAGGGCTGAAGCTCTTATTGTGCCACCCTTAGAGGCCCTGTACCCTGACACACACACACTGCTTTTGCATGCTGGGTGTCTAGGTGCAGAACAAAACAAAGAGTCGACATGGCACACATCCCTGTGAGCCATGCCCACAAACTGCTGCCCTGGCACACATCAGTCACCCCTCTAGCTGGGTGCCCTATGCCAGTGGTGAGGGTACAGGTGCATGAGCCCTGTACCCCTACAGTTCCCAGGTCCATTCCTGGGCCCTGTAAGTGCAGTGCAGCCATTAAGAGTATATGATGCTGGGAGGTTTTCATGACGAACTCCACAGCACCATAATGGCTACACTGAAGACTGGGAAGATTGGTATCAAACTTCTCAGCACATTAAACCCACACTGATGCCAGTGTGGGATTTAATGTAAAGTGCACGACAGAGGGCATCTTAGAGATGCCCCCTGAAACTCGACCAACTCCCAGTGACCTGACTGAGTGGCTGCCTAGGCTGCCACCACCAGACATGTTTCTGAACCCTGGGTCGAGAGCTTGCTGCTCTCGGGGGCCTGAAACAATGCACATCCTGGGACGAGGTGCCAAGCCTCCTCCCCCAGGATGGGCAGGGTTCACAAAGGAGAAGCTTCAAAGGCATACCGCCTTTGTGAGCCTCTCCAGACCACTTGCTGTACTCAGCAACTGGTCCCCACTGGTTCTACCCCCCACTTTGGGTGGGAGACCCGGCGGGAAAAACAAAGTGAGGAAGAGAGGTGTGCCCTCCTCTGCCAACTCCACCCCTAAGGTGAGAGATTTGAGGTGAAGCACAACCTCGACTCCCCGCCATCTTGAGGATGGGAGACCCAGCCAACCAAGGACAGGCTCCTGCCACCCTCCCACTGGTGAGTGGCAGAATAGGGGGTGTACCCACCCCAGGGACGGGACCCAGTGGTCACTGCCCTTTACCTACCTGTAACGCCCCTAAATGTAGTATTTAGGGGCACCCTGAACCTTCCTTCCTCAGATCCAGCAACGACAAAAAAAGAAGAAGGATGAGAAGCTGTGCAGAGATAACAAGAGGACGACGCCCACTGACTTGGCCCCAGCCCTATAGGCCTGTCTCCCCTCGAATCTGCTCTTGCGAAACCCCGGCGTGTCCAGCGGCCAGCAACCTCAAAAACCCCGGAGGACCTGCCTGCATTCACTTTCCAAGCTGCTTCTCCCGTGATCACCGTGTTTGAACTGCAGCTTCTGGTACCAGCCAGAAACCGCGAATCCAGCACACTCTGCACCCGCCGAGCCTGACTTGTGTTTGAGTGAACAAACACCATGAGGAGGTCCCCCCAGCGATCCTGACCCGAGAGCCGGCGACCCCTGACCTGCCTCAAGCCTCCTGATGATGCCTGCAGCCTCAATCCAGGAGAACCCCCTACCGCGACCAGAGCGGGGAAGAAAAACCCGACGTCCAAAGGCACCCCTGCACCCGTCACCCCATGGCCTTGTGTGCCCAATCCAGTGGTGCCTAACCATCCCTCTACATCCCAACTTACCCCTCGAAGTGGTGGTCACTCCTGGAAGATCTTCGTCCCCGAGCCTGCAGTGTTTCTTTATCCTGGAGAATCACCATTGAATTCAACAGGGCACCTGACCTCAAAACTGCACCCTGCACCCGGCTACCCTAGCGCCGCTGAGGGTGCCCCTTTGGTGCTAACTTGGTCCCCACCTTGCCCTGAGCTTAACCCCAGGAGCTTTGCTCTCACAACCTTGTGGCCTGCTTGCCAGCAGCCACCAACCGGAGCCCCCCTATCCTCCATAGGACAACATTGGGGCCTCAACACTTTGCACCCTGCCACCCTAGTGCCACTGGGGGTGCAACAACAGTGCATCACTGACCCTGGGAGACCCCTGAGTCTAACCCCAGAATCCTAACTCAAAAGACCGATTACTTACCTTGAAACCGATAACTCATTTTTCCTCATAGGATAACATTGACACTTTTTCTCCCCAAAAGTTTCTAAGTGTCGACTTTTGAAAACTACAAATATTCCTTAAAAATCAGCCGTTTAACCAAAACGCATTTTCTCAACTGTTTTCAGGAAATGTCCCAGTGCTGATTGTGGGATCCAGCACTGAGTAAGAAAAAGTAACGATAACCTAACTTACCTGCTAAGTGAATTTCCTACCATAGGATAACATTGGTGATTGTATGTGAAAACGTTTTAGTGTCAACTTTTGAAATGCAATAATATTCCTTAAAAATCGTACCTTTAACCAAAACGCATTTACTCACCTGTTTTCAGGAAAGGTCCCAGGGCTGAATCTAGGATCCAGTCCTGTGGTAACAAAAGTAATCTGGAAAGTAATTAACTGCATTTTACTTAAAAAGCCCATTCAATTGAATGTACTATTCCTGCAATGTGTTGCAAACTGCTTTCTTAAAACTGTAACCAAAACCAGTACTGCAATTCTGAACTGTGTTCATACAAGTAAACTACTACTGCAAAGTATTTATATGCTTACCTGTACCAGACTTGCTTGGTTCTAGAAATGAAACAACAGTATATTTTTTATACAAAACAATTGGCCTAGAGTTCAGTTCTTGAGTGTGTGAGACCATTTGCTGACTGAGTGTGTACATCAAATGCTTTACACTGTCCTCTGATACTGCCTCACTGCTCGACCAAGCTACCACTTTGGAGAGTAAGGTTCTATCTAATTTTAACCTCTGCCAAACCTCTGGAGACTCTTGGACTCTATACACACTGAACCTCACTTTGGTGCAGTATATATAGAGCAAGTTTCTTATAACTAGTAATACGTGCCTGGACTAGAGATTTTCTTTATCCAAGTAAAATCCATTGAATTTTTTCGTAGGGCACGCATAATGCCAAAACAGGTGCCAGAGATGTGGTTTTCATGGTCCTTCATTGAAAATGTATCTATTATTATTTCTAGATTCTTTACTGTTGCTTTTGAGATAGGAGTAAGGCCTAGATTTATAGGCAAGCAGTCATCTGACCACAATTTGTGAGCTTTCCCAAATAGTACTACTTCTGTTTGACTTGCATTAAGTTGTAGACAGTTCTGCTGTTTCCAAGTGGCGATACAATAGGCATCAGTTCAGATTGGTCTAAGTTAATTTTACATCTAGACATTGTCCATTTTCCCTCTGGTGTAGTCAATAAAGGCAGTACTGTGTCAGAGTCAAAGGATCTCTCAAAGAGAGATTTACATCATCAGCAATTATGTTTTATGTTCCATGTCTCGAACAAAACTCCCCTGATTATTTACTCATGGTCAGTGGTTTGCTCACTAATACATAGGAAACATTAGGAATCTCTATCTTGTTCCCCTAGGTAGAGCAATTGGTGCAGACATTGCACTTTAATCGTTATTCTAGCCCTAAGTACTGTGTCATGTCTTCATAGAACTCACACTGGCAAAGACCTTTTCTGTGCATAATGCAATCAAGGCCATTCATATGGTCCTACTTCTAGGCATCTTAACAAGATGAAGGGGTGACTATTATATCTACTTAGTTTCACCATAGATGGCATAACTCTCCTTGGCAAAAGATATAAATACCTCCTTCAATATGAGGTGCAATTTAGGAGCAGAAAATAAGTCAAACTCCCCACTAAATCTCCAAGGAACAGCGGCTGCTATTAATTTTGGGAATATCAAGCTATCTAGAAATTGCCTTTAACTGTCTTCCTGCTCTGTTCTTCTTGAGTGCAGGCTTTCATAAAAGAATTGTAACATCCATTTTTTCTGCCCTTATGGACCCAGTCTCTGGTGCTGTCTCTCTGTCCCTGTACGCTTCTGTCAGCCATGATCCAATTGCTTCATTTCCCAACTCATTAACCATCTTTTTCTTAAGGAACAGTAAAGTTATTAATTATCATGATTTATTGACACCATTGCTCTTAGCTGTCTTTTCACTGCGTTCATAGCTCTGCTTTCCACTCTGATACCCGACTGCCTATGTCTTTGGCCTCATATTTTCAACTTGTTTAGTCAAACTTGGATCAAGCTCCTCTCTTTTTTGGTGGAAGCAGTGAGTGTGATTAATTTGCCTCTAATTACTGCCAGTAAGGCATCTCACAGTACCACAATGAAAGTCCTTAGTTGCTGCATAATCGAGGGTGATATAGAAATCTCTGCTCTATTAGTTGCTTCTTGTTACTATATTGCCACAGCCTCCACCTATGCTACTTAGGGTGGGTGAAGTGTCAACACAGCTTCATCCACACCCGGACATGATCAGAGATTGTTATCTCCCATCTTGGACAAAGATACAAAACTAGAGAAGGAGATCAAGTCCTTTCTAAGTATGTGTGGGGGCATGAAGAGTATAATAAATTGCCTCTCTTTTGCTGATGTTGTGCCCTTCAGATATTCACTTGGCCCAATCCCTGCACTCGTCCTTTACATCTTGCAATATCCCTCCCACTGTGCTTCTACTCTTTGTGGACCTATATCTCTGTCCATCACCATATTAAAATCCAAAGCCAACTCCAGGACTGTGACACCATCAATCTCCTGTAAGACCTTTTCCAAAAGGGATTTCAATGCGGTCAGGAGCATTCTCAGTAACCCACCAATCCCTTTAATATAGTATATGTTCTTTCCCTATCTACTGCACTTTCTTTAATAACAAATGTAAATAAGTTCAAAAACATAATTGCAACTCCACATGTTGAGGTTGCTGCAGATCCATGGATTTCAGTGTTTTGCCATTTTGACCTAATCTTTCTGGATTCACTTTTCCACACTTAGGCTTTCCTGTAGAAGAACTATATTTACTTTTCCTTTTGCAACCATCTCTGAAGGGGATTTAACCCCCTTCACCTCTAGAGACAGGACTTGGAATCCTGCCACACAAGAATTTACACATTACAATAAAGACATCCTCCAGATTCAACTTACAGTTATATGTAAAATTTAGTCAAATAAGATAATAAAAGATTGAAGATTGAATAACCTCAAAGTAGCTCTTTATCCGGTGGAACAACCACAGTAATCGACTCTGGATGCAATTGTGCTCACAATTAAGCCTTGGTCTCTCTGCTCAACTTTTATCATAATAAGCATCTTCAAATGTGTAAACAAAATCATCTCAGCTAGACACCCCCTAATAAGAGGGAATTTGCAGCAATTTCTGACTTTAACCTAGCCACATTTTAAGGGACCCAATACACGCTGAGTTACTGAAACATTTCAGTGGGATTATCCTCAGTCTTTTGATGTCCTACTTTAGGCATCACAATAGTTCACATCACTTTCCCTGTATTACACTGATCAGGCTTATAGGGCGCTTTAAAATTATTTTCATTGTTACCATAGCAACCTCTTCTAGACCTCTGCCTCATTCTTGATCCTTAGATGGTAAGTCATCTCGCCATGTGAAAGTTAAGTTTCCTTCCAGGAAGCAGCAGAATCATCATTGGAGTCTTTCAGGAGGCCTGGTGCTTTAAGACTTTCCTGCACTGTTCAGCGATATTTATGAACTTCCCCAACTTGAAACTGCATACTACATAGAGAAGTCCTTCGGAATCTCTTTCCTCTTTCATTGGAAATGTCTACGATTGTGTTCAGTGCTTTCATTTTAATCAGAGTTGTTTGACCCAAGTCTTGAAGCAGAATCAGTCAATCATCCCCAAACAGCACTGGGAACATCTTTCTTGCTTCCCTGAAACGTTTATCTTTCAGTGGATAGGAGATCAATGTTACTATTATCTCTCTGGGATTCACAGAGTAGGTCTTCTTTCTTAGTCCTAGACAGTGTTCCCTTCTCACCACCACTCATCCTCCGCCTTCAGTTTAAAACAATGCCAGTGATTGATAGAATCCTAAATATTTGCATCTTTGCTACCCTCTGCAGCATTTCAAATTCTGATATTGTCTCGTCTCTTCTATTTTCTGAGTCTTCACATTATAGTTGTAGATCATCCATCTGTAACACAAAGGTTTGAGGTCTTTCCTCAGATTCAGTTCCTTTGGTTTCAACACCCAGGGCTGCCTCTTTCACTACAACCAATTAGTATCAATCTGGTCAACATTCTCCACAGAGTGGATATTGCTCTGCTCAGCCTTTTGTTATCATCTGCAAGTAACTGTTGTTGGTCTGCATTCCACTCTTTTCTCAAATCTTACCAGCAGGACTCAAGGTCGCCTTTCAGCAAGCTGCCTTTGTCAGGGGGATCTTAGGTCAACTTTTCAAATCTTGGGTCTGGCACTTTTGGACTTCCAAAACGTGCCTACTACCTTGGCACTGTACTTCAAAGTTTCCCAGTGAAGTTACTTTAAGTTGGCAATTTTTCAGTCACATGCAGGTGAATGTGTTGCTGATTTTCAAACTTCTGTCTAGATTAAGCCAAAGTGCTATCCTCTGAACTTGAGTAGTCAGTGCCACAGTAGGGCACTCCATGAATTGCCCAGGGCAGCAGTGGGCCACCTCAGTGTATAAAAAAAAAGAAATTGTTTGTGAGCATTGGTTCCAGGGTTAATTTTTTAGCTTTGGATTGTAAACACCTAAATGGGCAGTGGAAGACTGCAGCCTCAACAACTGGGCCATGGACACCTAAGATGATGGCAATAGTCACAGCTTTGCCAGATACACCACGGGCTAATCGCGTCACTGCTGTGGACTGCCAGTGCCATTTTAAATATGACAAGCCCACAGCCTAGAATATTATTTTGCGGATTGATGACACATTTTTTGGGTCATACAAAAATAAAAATAACACATTATTTACCCTAGACTCTCATAAAAAAATTATGGGGTCTAATATATTCAAACCAACTTTTTAAAAAGTGTGCCAGATCCACGACTCTCTTATGAGACCATGAACACAGCATGTCTATCAAAAAGGGTTGAACCTTCTGTGATGCTTGTGGACGTCCATGTACTAACAGACAAATGGTAGACCAATCTCAGTCTCTGATTGAGTAAGAGGCCTTGAAACTTACCTTTTGTAGGTAACCTCAGGGCAACATCACCATTTCCACTTGATTTTGAGCACTTGGGATAGACTGCTCAAGCAAAATGGCAGAAAAGTGCCAGCCGAGACCATCAAGAGGCAGTGATCAAACGAGAAGAGGAGGTGGTGTGCACCGGGGAGATCATGAAGCAGGATAAACCATTCGGGACTCCATTGTTTAGGAGCTCTTCACACACCCAAAAGAGGAAAAAATGTCAGCGCAACAATGGTCACATGCTGTGGCCAAAAGCTGATCTGAGTACATAGAGGACTGTATTCATTTGTGATATCAATCATGCAAAGTCAAATCAAAGTCTAAGCATGTGATTGAGTATAAAAGGTTTCAACAGGAGTGAAATAGAACATAAGTGGAGCAGTGTGACACTTTACCAAGCATCCCATAGGATTTGCTGGCCTGGCAGGACAAGGAGATCAACCCACACTTCAGGTTCTTCTTCCTATATAGCATGGAAAGTAAGGTCCATGTCTGGTGTTGAGAACAAAATTAGAGAATTGGTGAGGAGTCAATGAAAGAGCACTTCCAAAAGTACCCTAAGTTTAAAAAAAGATAAAGGTGGTCATTTGCCACTATAGTTGCAAAAAACGGAAAAACACACAAAAACACCTCAAAAATTTCAGTAGTTTTCTGTATTTCTTTTCACTGGTCTAGCACATATAATGTTTTGCTTCTGTGGCTTAAATGGTGATGACCAACAATTCATTCCCCAACATAGCACTTTTTAGTTGAAGCCACAAATTGCTTTAAGGATTTCCATATCTGTGTGATGTGTGTGTCTTCTGAACTTCTACAACTCAAAGCAAATATTTGTTTAAAGAAACTAACAGGGCATATTTATGAAGGGCCCATCTGCACATGTGAAATGTATCTTCTGCATTCTATCCTCGGTCGACAAAGCACAGATCAAAAAACTTAATTCAAAACATCTAAGATATGGAAATCTGGGTGTGAGGCAACACATGGGATGTGTGTGCTCTCGTTGGCATTTAGATATACTCTTTTTAGGTCTCGCCTAGACAGCGTATGCACTGTCTCTGCAACACTTTTGTTTACATACAGTGGGATTACAGCACAGCCATAGCTTACCATTCGTTAGCTTCAGCTTTGCACTCATTAGCTTGCAGCATGTGAGCGTCATGTCCTCTTCTTGTGTTTGGCACTCCACTGGAGCATGGACCAAGTACTTGTGGCCATCCACTGCTCCCATTTTTTTTAGCTACTTTTTTATATTCAAGCACTCCAACTGAGTGCTTGTGTTTTAAGTCCATTTCCCATATCATTGTGCATGTAGCTTCTATTAACTCCCACCAGCCTCTCTTCCATGCTGCTTCTTTCCCATCCGACACCCTACCCTGGAATCTACGTCACTACAATCTGTGCCACTGCACTTTACGATAATGTACTCTACACCACTGCACTCTATGCCACTCTACTCTCCAACACTGTACTCTACCCCACTGTATTCTAAGCCACTGCACTCTACTCTATGCCATTGCAGTCTATGCCACTGCACTCTACGCAACTGCACTCTACTCTGCACTGCTCTACGTAATTGCACTCTACGCCACTCTACTCTGCACTACTCTACTCTACGCCACTGCACTCTAATCTGCTGCACTCTGTGCCACTCTTCTCTTCTCTGCACCACTCTACTCTACACACTTTCCCTTGGCACCCTTTCTCATTGGAAGTATATTCATATATGGTAAATTGTTCATGGCAGCATCTTACCTTTAAATCTCCACTGGTCACATTATACAAAAGGACAAGGCCCACACCAAGGGGAACTGAGGGCTTCATTCACAAAGGTAAACATACACGGTTGAGTGAGTTTACTCTTTTTTGGGGTATTGACAAACAGCGAGTTAACAGTAAGTTTACAACTGGGGAAATTCCTGCTGAGGGGCACCTCAGTGTCCCATATCTCACAGATGTTCATAGGCCTTGGGCTGAAGGGCGACCCCTGCGCCGCAGGGGCTGCGAGGGGCATGCAGTCCTGATTGACTTAGGGGAGCCTGACCCACATAAATCAGGCAGTGCTCATCACAGAATCCTGTACCCAGCATTAAGAGTAAACCAGGAGGCACTCACCCTGGTGGGAACAGTAAGAACCTTGCCCAGATTATGGGTACCCTAAGGTTTAACCTCAAAGACAGTGTCTAGCCTACGCAGCTTGGCATCCGCGGAGGACCGGTCTGCCTCTCTGTCAAGCTGTGCAAGTTTGCAAAGCTGGTCGGGAGCACACTGACACAGCTGCTTGTGATGTAACATGTAAATTCAAAGAGCTGTGCAGCGTGAGAAGGGGACACAAGATGGCGTCAGGAAGAGAGATTCTTGAATTCAGGGATCAGCACAGCTGCTTGTGATGTAACATGTAAATTCAAAGAGCTGTGCAGCGGGAGAAGGAGACACAAGATGGCGTCAGGAAGAGAGATTCTTGAATTCAGGGATCAGCACTAAATGCAAAGTAATCCTCAGTTCTGTAGGAAATACGTTGTTCGGTCCTGTCAAATACTTGAAACCTTACATTATCTGACGTTATGCGTGTTGCAAGTTTTCTGAGCAGGTTAAAACGTGCTCGCTTCTCAGCTATTCACAAGATTTATATAATATTTTTTTCAAATATTCTCATTATGGAAGATGGGCTATCCAGCCTACTCATTTGCCTCTGCACCGCTGTCTGTGGCATCATTTGTAGCATGGCCTTGTGCATATAAGGAATGCTTCAGCTAATCACAGTTTTGTCTATAAAACGTGACCGCTGACCAACTATGGAAGAAACGTTAAACAAACATTTTCCTGTTATAAAACATTTTTGTCTGTGTGTTTGAACTTCAGAAGCCAGAGGGTCTCTTGTAGGATGTATACAGTTTTTGGTAATTGCATTCCAAGACTAGAAAATACCACATAGCTCAATATATTCCAAAATAGCTATTTCGAACAATGGCAATTATGAACCATAATTATTCAGGCACAAACAGTTAAGGCCTTCGAGAACAGCGAAAACCCTAAAAACACACATAAATGTGATGGAATGCATAGTAAATAAAATGTGCGAAGAAAAGAGGGTATTTGCCTGAAAGCAGACAATATAAAGTGGAGTTTCCGGCACTTTGAACTTCACATTAATGAGAACTGGTTCTGGTTACACTGAGGATATTAGTAAATCATGCAAATTGCAAATGCCATTGTTTTATGCATGCTGTAAAACACTAATGTCAAGACAATGTTGGGACATCTGAGGCAAGAGTAGAAAAGGTAAAAAAATACTTCATGGTATGAATATGCAATAAATAACTGCATTTGTATCAGAAATTGGTGATAACATGTGGATACTGTAGCTTACTGCACCACAGTCCACATCTTGCTATTTATGCCATTTATGAAAAGTGTTGCTTCGCTGGTTGAAAACAGAAATGCAACACCTTTCATTGCGCCCTCCTTGCGACACCTCGGATGCGCCGTATGTACAGTATGGCGTTCCGTATTGCAAGGATCGACCAGATACGTCAGGAATCCTGACGTATCTGGTGGTGCAGTAATGACGCATTGCTAGTGTGTGTCGCAAAACAGACGCAACTCCAGCAATGTGTCATTACACATGGGTGAGTCCCATGTAAAAGGGTCAGCATCAGTCCTTACACCTGCTGTGAAAAAGGCATAAGGATTTGACGCAGTGAACTCGTAGAAATTGTGCAATGAAATCTCATAGATTTTACTGCATGACTTTTCAGAGCCTTTTTTACGGGGAACGCACACCCTGCATACATTATACCTGACGCAGATATAATGTGGCGCAGGGGTTTACAAAGTGACGCATCTGCCTAGATGTGGTACTTTGTAAATATGGCGCAGTGTGTCGCATTTTTTACGCCACAGTAGCATGACAAAAAGAAGACGCAACAGTGGTGTAAGCCCTTCATAAATAAGGGCCCCATTTTGCCACAGTAACATGACTCTCTGCAGCCTGACCGGTGCCATGCAGCTACAAACTGCTGAGGCAATCCATTTTTGTCCACAATGATGCCTCTGAAGGAGGCCAAACAGTGATGGGCAAGATGGACTGTTTCACCCTGCGCACTGCACCCTCAATGGAATCCTGAGGGCCAAAGATAGAGGCAGGGGACCTGCGGTGGGTTCTCTAACCCAGAGGGAGTTCTTGGTTCTAGAGGAAAAGGGTTTCTGGTGGAGTTTAGGGGAAAGATGGACAAAATAAAGGCCAATAATTCGGCATCGAAAGTAACCCAGAGTTCAATATTTGGTAACGTGCCCACAGTTCACTCACTCACCTCAAGTCCAAAGAGGAGTTTCTAGAGAACAAGGTCAAAGCCTGAAATACTCCAGTTCTGGGGATGGCTGGGATTATAACTGAAGAAATGTGGTTGAGGCGCACAATTCCTTTACAGAGGACATGCCAGCTTAGCTACAATGATGGATGTTAAATATCGTCTTACGATAGGGCCCAAGTGCAAGATTCTGCACATTACTACTTGAATTGGGTAGGCCTGGACAACAGGTGATGATCAGCAGTGCAGTGGCAAAGAGGAAAACAACATTCATGTCTTCCCATATTTGAGCTGCATCAACTAAATATGAAGTGTGAATCGGAAGGCTGATCTCATGTGAATTGGATGAGTGCTTTCTGCAATGAGTTCATTACATTGTGTACAAAAGATGTTTGTTCAGTACAATTTACAGAATGTTGTGACATTATCTAGTTCCTTCTTCTCACCCTGGTTTACTGTCCATTCTGCTTCCCGGCAGTTGTGCCCCTGGGCAAGTGAAAGTGCAAGGTGGAAGCAGGTTGGACTAATTAGTAAAAAATCGTTTTTCCTTTTGGTACCTGATGCCGTTATTTGTTTGTCACACTGATGAGGAGTACTCCCAGGTGCCGCCAATACACCTGCCTGCCTCAGACTTTTGCTTAATCGCATTACGTTTTCTGAAAGCAGCTTTTGATTTCAATGCTCTACTTCCCGCGCTTAATGTATATGATAAGCTTCCCATCCAGAAGCCATTTTGTTTGTGTCTATGTTCGATGTGACTCTTTGCAGTTCCCACTTTTCCAAGTTAGTTCAGGTGGTGACCGAGCACATGCAAGCATAGTATGTCAATATTACATATAATCAAAAGGAAGTCAGTGCAACTCTAATGGATGGAGACATTTGCTTAAAATTGTGCGGAAACTAGAATGGCTGTACTGCACTGACTTTCCGAGCTGGCATGAGTGCCCTGTTGGGGCCAGTCACCCAAGCACAGTAAAGGTGATCAGGCCAGCACCTTCTTTCCATTGCCCCGCTGCTGAGGGATCATGGAAGCCTCGGGGATCAGGGTCCATAGGTCCATGGCCTTGAAATAATGCTTGGCACTATAAAAGAGATTAGCATCCTCGAGTTCAGATTATTTATTTGCACAGCAGTTTAGCAGTGACTGGTGCCTGATGCCACTGTGTAGGTATTCACAAGCTCTGAGCGATCCCGGCCTATGTTAAGCTGACATTATCTTTCTATAGTACCTTATCTGGCACATTCAATAACCTCCATGTGGCCACCTTGAGTGGGTGGGTTTCATTTGTAAATACGAGGCCTGATGGGTCTGTGGTTTTTCCCTCTGAACTAGCTCAGTAATAGTAAACATGGGTGTAGTGTCAAGGCATTCGATTAAGAGACATATGTAAAGCCGTTACCAGGGCAGCCAAGCACACATTTGTTTACCTATAGCCTCATTGTGTAAGGGTTATGGCGATTTTCCAGTAAGTATTGCTATTCTGAGTCCTAGGTTTCTTTATCACAGTGTTTAGAAATGAAAGTACTGATCAGTAATCAGGCAATTGCCAACACTGAGCATACCTTGCAACTCGCTGGTTACTTCCAGACTTGAAAGTCCATCATTGGCTGCTTCTGTTTCTATCGCACGAAGTTGTATGTGACATATAACCCTCCCCCCGACATAGCCTCTTCCTTTGTCCAGTAATCCGAGTTTGCACTTGAAGCATCTACCAAACCCGGAAAAGGAGGTCTGCGTCTGGGTTACTAAGTGCCCTAGGGACACAGTGAGTGATGGCGCCGACATTTTATGGCCCCCTCGGCCACTTCCTCATCACAGAAGAGCTTGAAGATATTTGTGCAACCCCCTTTGGTAGCAGCCATTATTGTGGTGCATATTTACCCCCACTCCATGTCATGGTGGAGTTCCCTCATTTGCATGGGGGCAGGTGCCCATGAACATGAAGGAAGGACTTTACTCCTGGGTCCAAGCCATATTAACAATGTGGGCACGTAGGCACCAAGGAGGCACACTGGCTGTTCATCAGCTAACAAGAAATGCACAGTTAATGAACCCTTCCAGAGGGCAGGCTTCAGGAGAAGTTGCAGATGGTTCTAGGGTCCCCCTAGGGCCTCCCTGAGAAAAGCATCCCTTGAAAACTGGAGAGGCACTTTTAAACCACCGATTCGCATTGCGCCGCTGCATTCTCTTCGGCAAAAGCGTCCACTCCCAGAGATGGAAGCTGTCCTGCAGAGAGCACTTTTTAGGTCTCGCTTGACCCAGCGCTTGGGCGCCGGTCTGGCGAGACCTTAAGTGAGGGCTTCATAAAATGCTACAGCCGGCTACAGCTTGCAGTGCATGTGCGCGGGCGCGTGCAACTGTGGCCGGCGGTAGCATTTTTCCCCTCTGCTTTTTAGCCAGCTTGCTAGAACGCACAACAAGCACATGTGCTTGTGCGCACATCCCATGCGTGTTTTAGCACGTCATCGAGATCACTTTCGCTTTCACAGCGATCGTGATCGCGATGACTTTCGTGGCCAATGCTTGTTTCCTCCAGTTTCCTCCTTTTTAGTTTTATTTATTCCAGTTCGCGTGTCGCCTCTTTCTTCCTTTGCCCATCCAACCTCTGTTTTTGTTCTTCCTTTTTAGGTCTCGCCTGGCGTAGGCTGCGTGCATGCGCAGTCTCGCTGGCGAGATTTAATGAGATGTGGTATTTTCTGTAAGGGGCATTAAGCCCTGCCCCTCTTTTCCATTGGCTGGCATCACCGTTTATGCTAAACGGTGGACAGCCATTGAAAAAGAGGTGTCCGTGATGCATTTGCTTGGCTTTCCAAGCCGTCCCATTTGGACGGACTCGCTTGCTTTGCGTTGGTCACAAAAGGTTTCTTATCTTTATGGGGCCAAACACATGGCCCCATAAAGACAAGAAACCTTTTGGCAGAAGCCGAGCAAATACGTCATGGCGAGCGCTTGTGCGATGTGAGCATGCGCAGAGCCTTTCGGTCCTAGCGTCGCCTCTTGTTATTCGAATGTACGTGCCGTAGCCCGAAGATACCAATGCTGAGTGGAGGGGGCAGGCCACTGTGCTGGGTATGCTCCGGGGACAGGCTGTAGTTTGGAGCAGACACTGGGTTTCCTTTGGTAATTACACATCCTGTGCTTAATTACACAGTAACGGGCTCCAAATATTATCCAGTCTGCAGAAGAAGAGTAAACTTTCAGTCAATGGCCTTTTCCTTACTGATGAAAGCACCCACTTTTCCACATTGTTCCTACGTTATAAAACAGGTCTCCCCAACAGCACAGGTACGTGCCTCTCGGCACCCCAAGGGCCTAGATCATTCAGCACCACAACGAGAGGACAGGGGTCTCTGCTCCCCAGTGCCAAGTGCAGAGGGTCACACAGGCCCAGGGTGCCGTCCACATGGACTGTGTAACCTGGGCGTGGGTCTCACAAGAAGCAACGACGGGCATCGAAAGAAAGTGTTGGCGGGGCAGACATTCGGGTACAAGGGCCCGCGAGGCACAATGCTGAGAAGGGCACAACAGTTCCCTTTATAGGGGGTGCACTGGCTCTTAGATTCATTGTATCCGAAGCAGACTTGTACTGATATTGGAAAGCTGTGATGTTTCTGGTTATAGTTCTTTGCAAACTTGAATGACTGACTGACTGCCCAGCCTCTTCCATCTTGACTGAAATGGTTAATGCTCATTTCACTTCCTCTGATTGTTCCAAACTCGGAATTCTTTAAATATATCAGCATCCCTCACAGCATCCGGAGCCCAGAGTACAGATTGCAGGGAGAGGGGTGTGTGTAGCGCGCAGTTACAAGAACATGTGCTGCAGGGGATATTTTGCCTGACAGGAAGTGCCGAGAGCAATCGCTGCAGGACGCATTGGAGACAGGAAGGATTAGGAAGTGGGCCGCGCGGAGCTACAAGTGAGCTTTTGGCCGTTTTTTTGTGGGGGGGAGGTGCGCGAGGGATGTTTCTTGTGGCTCAAAGCATGCAGCAGGGGGGTCCACGGCCAGATTGTGGTGACCTGGCAGAGGCCCAGACGCGGCTCTGACTGCTGGAGTTGCAGCGTTGTGTTGGTGAGGAATGAGGTGCATTGGAAGTGCCCTGTTCGGACTCCAGTGCTGGAACAGCAGTGTGCGGCAGACCAGGACTGATGTGGTTTGGCAGAGCTGCGCGAGGGTCCCTGCGGAAGAACAGTAGATTTGCAGATGATTTAATTTTTTTAAAGTTTTATATAAAGGTGAACAAGGGTGTGCGGGAGATATTTTTCCTTGTAGTTTAGTCGCCTGCTCCTCTCTACACACTGCCAGCCCCTGATGTGATGGCGCTTCGGTGACCCCAAGAATGTCACCCTGCAGGTTGTGCGTATACTCTGCCCTGCATGCTTTCCATCTGGGCATATTGAGCCCATATGCCGTGCCTGGCTTATACTTGTGCCCAGTGTTGCACATAAATAATGTGCTACTTTCTGCTTACTGCCCTGCGTATACTGTGGGTTAGGTAACAATTTGCGAACCCTGATCTCGGTGATGGGCAGGCGACCTACACTAGGTCTCCACTTTGTGCCATGGATGCACACGGTTGCCCAGCTCTGTACTCACCAAGGAGAAGATATATTCAGAGGTGCACATGCACTCGGCGCCGCCCTACATTTAAGCGCTGCTTCCGTCTTAGTTCCCTTTTCAATCTTCTCTCATACTTCCCCCCACCTTCACAGTTTTGCTCTGACTTCCGCCACACATTCTCTCACCCGCATCTCTCTGGTTCTCCACCTGCACCACTGATTCTTCCACCCACTCCAGCTTCACCAGTTAACTTTCTCCCCACTAACTTTACCCCTCTCTTCCTTACCACACTGCCCCCTATCGTTCCTTCTCATGCACATTCCTCAGTGACTTACTCCGTGCACAGACAACAGGGACAACAAATCATCCATAAAAAAATATAAACAGTTAACCTCCACTGCTTGCTCTCACTTTCACTCTGGCCATCACCCCTATTTCCAAGTTTCCCTGTGCTCCACTTTTATTCCTTGGCTCTCTCCCACCTCCACTCTTCTTCCGTCGCCTGCATATTTTCCACATTCCCTCATTCTCGCACCTGGGTCTCTGCCTTCTACTTCTACATATTTCTTAACTGTTTCTCTGTCTCCCAGTTCCATTGTCCTCTCTTCCTCCTCGTCCTTCTTCGGACACCCTCCCATGTCCACGTCCTACAGGGTCTCCCCATCATCTCCCACCCTTCTCTTACCTTCGCCTCCCCCACTCCCTCCCCCTCTAGCTCCACCGGTCTCCTTACAGATTCCACCTTTCTTCTATTTTTTTGCCCCCACCTTCTGCAATCGGCATCATTTCTATTTCTCACCGCTCCACCATCACCCTTTCCTTTTCCCTCTCATCTCTAGCGCTTATTCCCTCACCACTACGTGCTCCATCCCCCTTCTCTTCCCTATACAATCAGGATAATTTCACTCAAAGCTACACACTTCCACACCACACAATTCAACTCTTCACATTTCCATTCCACACCACATACAGCAAACCACATCATTCAACTCAACAACACAATTACACAACACACCACATACATTCAATCCATACCACAGAATTCCACATCATGCCACAAAAAACAACAGCACACCACATAATTAAACTCCTCTACACTCCCGAACACAAAATACCATTCCAAATAATTACACTCCATAATGCACAATGCCACTCCACATAATTCCAGTGCACTCATTACCACATCTTTACTATCCACAAAAAAACACTGCACACCATACCACATAATTCCACTACACTAATCCGCTCCACACCACACAATTCTACCTCATAGAATTCCACAACTAACAATACCAATTCAACCCACACAATTCCATTCCACACCACCTACATCCACTACACTAAATATTATCATTTACAACGCAAATAGCTCTAACTCTCACAAATGCGAGACCTATTGCATTGCAAATGCTTGTTCGTTATATCTCCTGCCCCCTTTCCACCTAGTGTGCTTCCTTCCCCTCCCTTGTTCCTCCCCTCCTTCCCGCGTGCACCATGCAGTCCTTCCACGTCTCACCTCTTTCCCCACATTTCTACCTGCGCCGCCTCTAATCCTATAACCATCCTCCCCACTTTGCTGTCTCTTTCTACACGTGGTCTGTCTCATTTCCCTCGTTCTCTGACTGCCTTTGTCCCAGTACCTCCTGATGCACACCACCACACGTCCCTCTCTTAACCTCTCTCTCACGCTCCTTCTCTCCTACGTCACTCCCCCTCATTATACCATGCCATTGCACCTACTCCTCTACCCCCATCTCAGCCTACGTCACACTTCTTCCACATCATTACTTCCCCAGCCCTCCCTTTGCTCCCTCTCAACACCTTTATGCATCTTCAGGTTGCACACTCTTAAGTGTGCACACACCCCTTTCATGCCCTGTACTTCCTTTCCTCGTGTCCCCTCTAGAGCAGCACTCTCTTTTAATGTTCTCTCCTCCACTTTCTTTTTTCCCATCACTTCTCTTTGCCACCCATTTCTTACAATATCACACCCTTGAGCCCTCTCCCTCACTTTCTTTGCTTCCCTTATTACGCTTCCACATTTCATTCTTTCACGTCTTCCCTCTGCGACTCACGGCCTTCTCCTCTTCACTATTCCCTCTGAAGCCTTTTCTCTCCCTTTTCCTATGCTCGCTCCCCCACCCTTCTCCCGCCATTCACACCCTTCACTTCTCCAGCCTCCATCTCATCCTCTCATCCGTATCTCATTGTTTTCGCCTCCACCGCCATCATCTCGTCTGTATCTTGTTATCTTCTCCACTCTCGCCTCATTGTTCTTATTTTCTCTCCCTCTGCTTATCCTTCCTCATCTCCTTCTATTCTCCCTCACCTCTCTTTCTCATCTTCCGATGTTCTTTTCTTGCCTTGCAGCGTCCTTCTACCCCTCTACCTGCGTAAAACCGTTCTCTTCTCCACACCTCTTTTATTCTCTCCCTGCTCGCTTCTAGCATGTTTTCCGTCCCCACCGCCACATATTCATCTACTCTCCCCCCTCTCCATCCTCCCTTCTCAACTCTTTCTGGCCTCACCCCGACCTCGCACCTTATTTCCTTCAGGACAGTCTGGATGCTTCACAGCTCATCTGGCCTCGCTAACCCCCCCAACCTCCTCATCTCTTTCTTGCCCCTCTCCAGCCTCCCTCTCCTCTGGCCTCACTTCTCTCCCTGCCCTCCACATCTCTTTCTTGCCTCCCTCCTCTCCAGCCTCCCTCCCCTCTGGCCTCGCCCCCTCACCATCTCTTTCTTGCCCCTCTCCTCTCCAGTCTCCCTCCCCTCGGGCCTTGCTACCCCCCACCCTCCTCATCTCTTTCTTGCCCCCTCTCCAGCCTCCCTCTCCTCTGGCCTCGCTTCCCCCATCTCTCTTTCCTGCCCCTCTCCTCTCCAGCCTCCCTCCCCTCTGGCCTCCCCCCTCCCCATCTCTTTCTTGCCCCCTCTCCAGCCTCCCTCTCCTCTGGCCTCGCTTCCCCATCTCTCTTTCTTGTCCCTCTCCTCTCCAGCCTCCCTCCCTCTGGCCACTCCCCATCTCTTTCTTGCCCCCTCGACAGCCTCCCTCTCCTCTGGCCTCGCTTCCCTCCACATCTCTTTTTGCCTCCCTCCTCTCCAGTCTCCCTCTCCTCTGGCCTCACTACCCCACCACCCTCCTCATCTCTTTCTTGCCCCCTCTCCAGCCTCCCTCTCCTCTCGCCTCGCTTCCCCAGTCCTCCTTACCTATTTCTTGCCCCTCTCTTTTCCAGCCTCCCTCTCCTCTAGTCTCATTCCACTCCCATCTCTTTTTAGTTTCTTTCTTCCACCTACATCCTCACCCTTATCTCAGACACTCCCCCTTTTCTCTCCACCTTCCATCCTTTTCTCCTGGTCCTTCTCTCCCACTCTTTATTCTCTCACCTCCCCATCTCTTTCCTGCCCCCTCCCCATGCTTCTCCATTTCTATTTTCTTTTCTCTCCTTCCACAGCTTCTGCCCTTTCTGTACTCGCCCCTCCCGATCCTGCCTCATTTTATCACCTTTTAGGACTCCACCCTCCATCTTCCTCTTTTTCCATCGATGTTCATTTGTCTCCCCCCACCCTTCTATCATCTTTAGATCCCATTTCATCTCCTCTAGGATGCCCCCACTCGCCTTCCCCCTATCTAGTCCCCTCCTAAATCCGACACTTTCCTACTGCTGTCCTCACTTCACTTCCCCTTCACGTTCTCTTCTCTCACATTCTATCCCCACTGAACCTCCTGTTCTCTTTATCTCTCTCTTTGCTTTCCTGGCACACTTCTCACTAATTTTACATCCCCTTTGCTCTTCTTTCCTCCTTCCATTCTCCTTCCCTACCTCTGCCCTCCCCAATCCCCCAACCACAACCACACACACACAACCACACACACAATAACACAAACACACAACCACACACACCACCACACACAACCACAACTACACACACAACCACAACCACACACACAACCACAACAACACACAACCACACACACAACCACAAACACACACACAAAACCACAAACAAACACAACCACAACCACTCACACACACACACAAAACCACAAACAAACAACCACAACCACTCACACACAAGCACACACAAACATAACCACACACACAACCATGCACACACACACACAACCACACACACACACAACCACAACCACACAACCACAACCACACACAACCACACACACAACCACCCCCACCTCCCCCACACACACAACCACAACCACACACACACACAACCACACACACACACACACACACAAACACACAACCACAAACAGTGTTTTTGGCTGTCAGCATAAATACGCTGTCACCAAACACGATGAACACCTCGGGAAAGTTTGGGAAGTCACCCCCAACTTTGAAACCACTTGCTGTTGCAGAGTGTGTGCTGTACACATGGCAATACCTTGACACAATGGACTGTTGCAAGGAATGCTTTGAGCCTCGGAGGCTGACAGACCTCAGTCTGTGCATTAGTTCACCCCGTCTTGGTGCTGCATAAAAACAGGGTGCCCACTGTCCAGCATGAAGTGAGACATTGTGATCGGGGCTGGAGAAGCTGTTTAGCAATCTGCTTAGTACATTGTGTTTCATTTAGGGCATTAAACATAAAGGAGCACTGGCAATGCTGATAAAATTGATTTCATTTTGAGTAGTGACTAAAACTTTAAAAAAGCCTGCAGTACTGAAACAAGCATTTGCAATGCAATAGGTCTCGCATTTGCAAAAGTTTCAGCTATTGTCATTGTTCATGACAATGCCTTTTTTTATCTATTTTATAAAACAAACACATAAATAAATGGCATCATTTACAATGCCAATAGCTAGTGTTGCATTATTATTAGCAATGCCAACTGCTCACACTTTTATAATGCGAGACCTATTGCATTGCAAATGCTTGTTATAATTAGTTGCCATGTGCTGTTTTGCACCAGGTGAGAATGCGCTGATTGTGACCACGTGCCCCTTTTGAAGTATGGCGCCTGATTGTCCTTTACAATGTGGACGACCAGCTGTTTCAGACAATGTACAGTAAGTTTACAGTCAGTCTTGCACGTATCATATTTTTTTACCATTGTTGATTTTTCAGTTCAATTAGTTTTGCCCTGGGTATTAATCATGTTAAAGAATTTCGCATTGTAATTTATATGAACCAGACAAGGGGTAGCGCCAGCCTTGTCCTGCGTCTTTATGTCTCTGGAACCAAAAGACCAGATTAAGGTGCATATTATTGCTTATTTGCACTCCATGCTCACCTCTCGCAGACCTCCCTCAGCTTTTTATCCCCCTCATTGTGCTTTGTAAGAAGATTATATGCCATTCACAGGACAGGCCTCATGTGTTCACTTCATTTTGCAGGATACTTAATACTACACTTTTTAGTGTTGGTCCACTCAGGCTAAACGCATTTCAATAAGCATAAAGTACAAGCAGAGTATATGAGGTCAATAAATCCTTGTCCTCGTGACAATCTTTACTGAAGCAGTCCTGACAAAATGACCTTAGCTATAGCTTCCTTGCCTTAAATAAAATCTCTACAGAAAAGCTTGTAAAAATCCAATATTAACAGGAGGAGCTTAGTACCCAATTGTTTTTATGAAATGCTTGTGTGTCTTTTCAAGTCCTGTTTGTGAAACAGTGTAAACACATGTAATACTGCTTCGGGAGTGCAGAGAAGTTCGCTGAAAACGGTCCCCTGGGGCCTGGTTTACTATTTCTTTGTAAAATACATCTCTGCTTCTTATTTAGCACGTGGCCCTGGGCGCCTCGAGCTCGGAGTTGACGCCCTGTATTTGCCTCCTTACGGATATTCGTTTTTAACTCCCTTCTGGCCATGGACATCAATTCACCCAAATGCCACGGGTAGGAAGCGACTTTACATTTCCCTTGACCTTCACTTTCACTCACACATACATAGGGTTATACATTCACACGCATCACACATACACACACGCACACATACACACACTCTGCCTACACATGCACACACTGTGGCTTATTTACAAGCCCCCTGCTCCACTGGTGGGTCACTTTTAATATGGGGAAAGGGGACTCAGTGGCAGCGCAAAGAGGCTTGTGAGTAAGCCCCACTCTCTCTTACATAAACACACTCGAAACTGCAAGCACACACGCAAAATACGTACATTTAAAAGCATTTTTTTGCTTACCTCAGCTGCCAGGGGAAGTCCTGTTCCCACTATTTGTACTCGATTTTTTAATTAAACTATTAGCGAATAATGTAATATTATTCACTATTAGTATATTAAAACATTGACAATAAACGGTGAGCGAAGCCCCCACCGACGTCCATAAAGATGAGCTGCTTCTGATCCTGCCACTGATCTTGCAACTGCAGATGCTAGGGTTCACAAAGGTAGTGCCAAGGGTCACAAGGGGCATGCCAGGGGTCGCAGTAGAGACCCCTAAAGGAAGTCCATGCTCCTGCACTAGACATCAGCTTTATGATCATATCACCCTCAAAACTCGCTTTCAAAGTGATAAGCCAATCAAAAGGGCGCATTTCCAGTGCTTTACTGCGCATTTCACCACTACATACAACATAAAACGTCATGAAACAGTCTCCAATAAGCAGGTTGCTCTTGCTTCCAGGAAACGAGTGAGGTAAAAGGATACGAAGCTGGGTGGACACACATCAGAGAACCTGGTATAACCAGTATGTCCAAGGCTCGAATCGGAGAGGGACCTACTCTGCCTGGGTGATTCCGAAGGTCCACATTATGACCTCTGAGGAATCATGTGCCTTCATTTCACTTTTAGTCTTCAATTAATTGAAATTAAATTTATAAAGCGCAGCTCATGCCCAGAGACGTCTTGGCGCTATAAACGATCTAAAAACAGTAGAAACACTAGTACAGACGGCAATCAGGTTAGTTCATTCAGATGGTTTGTGTGAAAAGCCAAGTTTTCAAACCTTTCCTGAAACTAATCAAGGAGGGTGCTATTTTTAAAGTGACGGGTAATGTATTCCACAGCATACTGTACCTTGTGGTTTAACCTGAGCAAAATGTTTAACCTGGTAAAACGAGCGCACCAAAAAAATCTCAGGAGTGCGAAAGTATTGCAATTCTCACAATACTAGGACTGGGCGTAAAAAATGTTTGACCTGTTTCAGGTAATTCCTCACAGGTGGTAAGCAAGGCCTAGTTTGCTTAGCTTTTGCCCCTGTTATTTACAGTGCTCTGGTACTCTGACATTTTAGTGAAAGAATAAAAAGAGGTCATGAAACATGTAAGTATTATGAAAAAGTACAACATAATCTACAACCTGAAGGACCACCAATAAAATTTGAAAATTGAACACCTGGAAAAATGCAAATATTAGGTAAATAGAAATAAAACGAAAAATCCTCAACCCCCCACAACCTACCCACAAGTAAATGTTTGAAATATAACTAATATACAAATACTACTTTTCCCCCCCAAACAAACCATTAGATCCTCTTTGGAACAGCGTCAATGGAACTGCAATTATAATCAACAACACAAACTTAATTATAAAATGCAAAATGATCGCTGAAATCCTTTATGTACATTAGCAAAGGAAAAGTAAAATTGTTACAGCTTATTTAACTGTATTATTGAATAATTTTCAGACAGAGGACTGAGAGATTACGCTATATCTCCTCACAGAAAGGCAAACAATTACTCTCTCACATGGTCTACACTTACAGCCGAGAAGCACTAGCACCGAGAACGTTAATTGCAGTGGCGGCTGGTGACATTTGAAAGTGGTAGGGCGTAAAATAATTGTCATACTGCGCTGTGGCGAGCGAGCTTAGCGAGCTAGCACAAATAACCTGCGGGGGATATTGGGGGGAGCTACCTCCGAAGAAATTTTTTTGAAAAAGGAGTGGACAAATGGTGCATTTTCAAGCAAATTTGAGGTCACAGAAGCCCCCCTTGACTAATTTGCAAATGTCCACTTTCACCTCGTCAATGTTAATACCAATGAGTGGCTGCACAATGACGCCATCAGACAAGGCATCCTGTCTTCCGTGGTTTTACTGCCCCATAAGACCAACATTTCAATTGCTCAGTGACAAAGGCCTGCCAAAAATGCTCCATCTTCTAGAGATGGGTGTCTCAAAGTATTCAGAAAAAATCTACCTTGTGACTAACATAACTGAACATGTTGTTATTGTTACTTATTGCAACCGAACCGCACTGTCCAGTGTTTCACATACTGTTTTCAATAAACATTATTCTGCGGAAGACACGTACGTTATTAAAGCTAATAGAACCTGAAATAAACATGCAGTATAACAAATACAAAAAGCTGTGTTTGTGTACTTTGTCACCAGAACCCCTACCGTGATGGAGCATACATATCACTGAAAAAGTATAATGTTTCTCTCTCCACACTCTCTCTCTCTTACACACACACATGCAAACACACAAACACCACATGCACACACTGCACTTCGAAAATTAAAGATTTAGCAAAATCTTAATTGCAGAATAAAATCGGTGCTCATTCCTAAATATGATTGAGAAAGTGAGCCACAGTACACCATCTAAACCAGAGTGCCTGGAAACACTTGCTGGCCTCAGTGGCCTGAGGACTAGGGTTAAACCTTCCTGGGATCAAATTTAAGAGCTGGCAGGTTGGGATCCTTATAGCCAATTGGAAGGCTCTGTGTACAACAGGGGCCGCGGTGACAGACAACCATGCCTGTCCGGAGCAGTGGGAAACTGGCCTAGGTGGACATCATGACCGTCATTTCCCCGGCCTTCCCGGCCTTTCAAAATCAAGCACAGTCGGCAGATCTTTCTATTTTCTTGTAAGCCTGAGGCAATGTGGTAACCTCAGAGAAGGGCCCTAATATATGAACGGACCACCCCGCACCCCCAATCAACATGTGTTAATAAAAAACAGCTATAATTTGGGGATGCAATGGGCCCCTCTGATTCCGGGGTTGTGGTGCCACTGACCTTGCTGCACGTTTGATATCTACGTCTCTTGCTGTAAGGAAGGGAAAGTAATGAAATCAGGAATGCGGATAATATACACCAAATCGCTTTATTTATGTAAACATTGTTTTTTTACCTGGGAATGGGACAGCAAGCCGTTGCATACAAAAAGGCAAGAATCAGAAAACTCTGCAGTTACGAAGCGTTCTATAAATTTCCACACAATGGAATACAATGTTGTGGTAAATGGCGCTGTCTCTTAAAAAATTAAACACTGTTGAGACACACTGGACTTGCATTGATTAATTAACACCACAAACAATGCAGGCCGTTAACTTGTAAGACACTACGCTAATGGAGTAGACGTGGGCTCATGGATGTTCTTCAAGTGACAACAAAACACAACCAGAAACAGCATAGAGTCCCCCCCTCCGCGTACCACCAACAGAAGAAGTGCAGACAGAGATCATGAGACGCCAGCTGTCCAACGACAGGACAGCCTACCCAGTCAGTAAAACACAAAACTTTCAATCCCAGTGATAGAACCCTCTCAACCAAAAACTGAAGCGCCAAATACCGCACAAAGCCAATGATAGCACGAGAAACCAGCAAGGAGTGGGGAGCACTGGACCACACGCACTCAGTGACTGGAGAACGAACAGACAGTGTCAGTGAAAGCTCGAGAACCCACCCGAACAGGGACAGGAAACTCGGCAGGGTAATTACAAGAAAACGCACCCAGGCAGGGAATTAAGATCCCACCCAACTAAATCACTTGATTCACTTCACATCAATAAATAATACGGGGGCCGGCGCCGCGGCCAAAGGCAGCGACAGCCCGGGTCACAGTCAGGAAACCACCCTAAAATAAATTAAAAAACACTTACCTGACCGGTGACCGCCTCGTCTTCTCCTGGCCCGCGTTGGCGCCTCTCTGCTCCTTCAAACGGTCCGGAACACCACGTCCACGTGACGCAACAGTGACTACCTGCAACCCGGCCCTCAGCCAATCCTGGCGTTGCAGCAGCGCCAGGATTGGCTGACGGCACCGCCTACTCCTCGCCCGCCGCCTGCCCATTAGGAGACCGAGGGGCTCCTAATGGGCATGCGCAAGGCAGCAAAAACACAAGTACGCATGACTGGGCACGGAGTAAAAATTAAGCTCCATGCCCACTCATGCGCACTTGTGCTGCCTTTCCTAAAGGCGTCTGACAATGATGTCAGTCAACATGACGCCGGACCGCCCACGGTCCGACGTCATGCTGACTGACATTCACAGAGGAGGGAGAGCCTGACATTCACAGAGGAGAGGAGGGAGAGCTGCAGGCGCGAGGCGCGGGCGGGGGGGCTATGCCCCCACGCCCCAATGGACGCACCGCGCCTGGTTAATTGGAAATGTACAAAATACTACTTTATTGCTTGTTATGGGAAGTCTGCTACAAAACATGATGTTGTTATTAACATGAAAGAGCACAACCAACCTCCACATTTCACTAAAATTGAAGTAAGGCTTGTACTTCAAGATTTAAAAGAGGCAAGCACTAGTTCCCAAGAGCCCTCTACTGAAATTCTGAAAGATATAATCCCTAAAGTACCTTAACACATCACAGGACAGTTACCAGCAATACCTACTTTAAAATGCATACCAGCATGAACTAAGAAAGCCACCAGTGATACTCCCACTGTTCCTAGAAGATATCAAGATATCTAGATACATGAACACTTATCCACCACACACAATGATGAGCCCTCCCTCCTACATGACAACCTCAATAATGACAAACAAATCGTATTTCCTACAGCAGATAATTTATTAAGACTAAGCCAATGTCAAAAACGGATGATGGACATAATGTTCAAACTGTGTCCTAAACCTTTGACTCAGATATACACCATACAAGGTGAATATCAAAGCACTAATATTACCCTCATATATATGCCTCACGACCTAATAACAAAAATTGCACTTACTATGAACTACTAAACCACATTACAATTAAAACAAACAACTACTTCTTGCATACAACAATAATCAACTTTAAGCAAGTCATGATACAAACAATACTTAATGTATACTCACACACAGCCTTTCAAGGCTGTTACTATCATTTTAATCAAAGCATTTGTAGACCTCTCCATCAATCTCCAACAATCTGCCCTAAGTGTACAATATTCTTTAAACAACCAGTTTGACTTTGGGACAAAAAAGTAATAAAAAAGTAATTCTACCATTCTATGTCCCTGTAAAAGAGGTGGCTAACCACTACAACTTACTTTGAGAAAGTCCATTTTACCAACAAAGCAAACACAAGCTATTTCTCTGAATGAACTACTTTGAAGACACTTGGGTTGGCGGACTGCACCGCTCTTGACACAGACGCCAATCCAAAGTCCAAATACCATGGTGGAATGCCTATGACAGCACCATGGCTCAAAAGCCAAAACCAACAAGGCAGTAAAAGGATAGCACAATGTCTTTCAATCCACACTAGGTAGACTAGGAGAAGGTAAGCCATGTAACAATGTAAAATTTGTATTAACAACAATGGAGTACACTACTTAGAATCAATAACAAAATCCCTATTGTAAAACACCTAGCTACCTACACACTAACCAATAATTTTTTATTAAGGTAAACACCACCATAACATTTTTATAACTCTTTTTATTGATTTTATAAGAAAGGCATGCCTCAACAGTGTAAAGTCATATACAAACATTCCAGGATAATAACAATTGGATCGGTACCAGGTATAGTTTTCAGTCTGACCCACATACAGGGTGGTAAACATGTCGCAGGTCTTATCCAGATGGTGCAATATTACAGCTTGGTTTACATAGAGTATGAGGTCCAGGGGACCAGACCTTTTAATTGTTTCTTGCACACTACCTCCATTTATATATTTCCGGTTCTGCCTTAGAACAGAAGTTTATCCCCCTATGCCAAGCAGAGGTAGAGGGGTGCTTAAGTGATCTTGTTTGGCTATGAGTTATCCTATGACAGTAAATAGTCTTTGTAGTATGTTGGCAGCTCAACCATCCATGAGCCCCAAGAGTGCCATCCTGCGACTTAGTTCTGTCTTAGTGTGTAATGGTAAGTCAATCTGGACATGGATCGAAGGCAGGTAAGTCGCAATCAGATAATATGTTAAAAGAACCCCTCTGGATCTCAACACTGCATGCAGCATGCCAATTTCATATGCCCCATCCTCCACAGCCTTTGTGGGCTATAGTATATTTGGTGGAAATAATAAAAGTGTAGAAGCCTAAGGTTGGAGGAAATCACCAAGACATGTGGGGCCATTCTCGCCTCTTGCCAGTCATCTCCATCCAGTTCCCCCAAGTCCATTACCTGGCTCGCTCTAAGTTTGGGAGAGGGTTCAGGGAATTGAGTAAGAGGGACCTGCATACTCAACACTACCATAACACGATGAATTTTAACTAAATAGTAAACAATTTCTTTTTACACATCAGTCAAAAACATATAGATTGAATAGAAAAGAAGACTGATAAATGAAAATAATCTGTTTAGTAATGAATTTAAAACCAGCACATCAACAACCACAATGAACAACATTAGAAATAAAGCAAACACAAGGAGATGATGGACGGAGTGCCTACCCCCATTCACAGATCTGGGTTGAATCCATCATCATCTTTAGCTCACTTCGCCACCCCAGTTGAGACCCAGCTATATGGAAATCAGTCTTGACCCTGTGCCTCATGGGAACAATCCAGCCCGAACTGCCATGCCAGGTCTTCCCTGGACCGGTAACAAGCCTCTTGGGACCGGTTTCAGAGTAACACCCCTCATAATACAGGTTAGCTTGAATCCAGTGGCAAAGTGAGCAAGGGACCCACTTCTGGGCATACCCTGCCAACTTAGGGCGAACAAAGCAAATATAAGGAGATGATGGATGGCGTGCTGAAACTTTTCAGACACTCAACCCCAGTCACAGATCTGGGTTGAATCCATCATCGTTCTTTAGCTCACTGCCCACACAAGTTCAGACCAAGCTATATGCAAATCAGTCTTGACCCTGTGCCTCATGGGAACAGTCCAGCCCGAACGGCCAAGCCAGGTCTTCCCTGGACTGAAAACAAGTATCCTGGGACCGTTTTGGGGGTAACACCCCTCATCAGCCAGGCTAGCTTGAATCCAGTGGCAAAGTGAGCAAAGGACCCATGTCTGGGCATACCCTGCCAACTTAGGGCGAACAAAACAAACACAAGGAGCTGATGGATGGAGTGCTGAAACTTTTCAGACACTCACCCCCAGTCACAGATCTGGGTTGAATTCATCATCGTTCTTTAGCTCACTTTGCCACCCCAGTTCAGACCCAGCTATATACAAATAAGTCTTGACCCTGTGCCTCATTAGAAATAAACACACAATTTAACCAAGCAAATCTAACACATAAAAATATAAAATAACACAATATAATTACAGCAGATACAGCGGATACACATAGGACATAAAATATAACATTTCCACCCCACAAATGAATAACTAAAGTAAACTTATAGTTGTGTTGGCGTAGGTCTTCATCCATGTCCATGTTGTCAAAATACAATCCACCAACAGGTAAAAACAAAGTCCAAACAAAACCTCAAAATGCAAAAATGAAAACAGTCCAAGTCAAAGTAATACAAAGTGATAAGGAACAAGAAAAAATTGAAAAATCAAAAAGAAAAACAGCTCAAGGAAACTCAATAATCAAGAAAATAATAATATTGGTTTACTGGACAATAAATACATTTCTTTAAAAAAAAAAAAATATGCAGGTCTATGGGTCTATGGGATGGCTTCTGATCCGTAAATCTTTTTTAAAAAGCATACAATACCCACCCTCACAAAACATTATTTTCAAATACAACAGAAACAGGACGTTTAAACTATAATAAACTCTAATAAGCACAAAATATAACATGATAATATCTAAAATAACACAAGACTACTACCAAACTGACCTAGGCCTAACGCACAACACTACTAAACAAGAGAAAGCAAAATGCGACTAAATAACCCTAAAAATAAAAACTAACACTATTAATACCATTAACTAGATCTACTCACTCCCTGCCCCCAAACCCTACAGAAAAACTTACGAAACTTACGAAAGGTCTTACTTTATCCAACGATCAGCTGTAGGTAACCGTGATTCAGACAAAAAACGACAGGACTACAAATGTACACTTAGCGGTAAAAAAAAGTACACTATATGAAAACATGAAAATTAAGAGGAAGTAATGAGGAGGAACAAAGATATTTCTCCTTGTTTTTTGTTACAATTCCGGGTTTACAGATGTTTGTAAATTGGGTGGACGTGTGGGAACGCCCAAACTCCACCCTGGAATGCCTCTTTCCTGCCAGGTAATGCAAGGCAGCGCAATTATCTGGCTTGCATTAGTTTGGATTTAATAATCGTGATGCCTTGCCTTGCATGAAGCAAAAACAATACAAGCCCTTAGCAAATCTGCCCCTAGTCTGGGATAACATGAAAATAAGCACAGAGTCTGAGCCTCCTTAATCAACATTCCACTATTTGAGGCTCCATCACAGGGGGTCTGACAGGAACACCGATGCGTGAAAATGGACACAGTGCCTCACGCCTGCATCAGAAGCAAGGCCAGCAATGAAAAGTGAAATAAAGACAGACACTCATAAATACAGGATGCCGTGCTCATCCCAGTGCCCACACAAACATTTGCCTCCTCAATCAAGTCATCCCATAACCAAAAGGGGTAGCGCCAGTGTCATCATATTCTGCACAGATCTTTTAACTAGGTAGCCATCTCCGGTGGTGACCAAGCAACGCCCCCATGCAGCATGTTTAGAAATCCTTTCTGCTTCCCCTAGGAGACTTTGATTAGCATGGTGGTGTGTTATGATCACTGATTTCGCCTCCTGCTACCAATCTGGCTAGTATAGGTAGGTAGTTGCAAGGGCATACAATGAGAATAGTGTTTTTGGCTCCCTAGCTTGAAATCTTGACAAACTGTCATTTTCTCTACTTCTCCATGCCCTTCGTTTATGGGTCTGCCCACAAAGTTATGTTCAGAAATAACAGCAAAGAGTGGCAGTTTCTCACAGTGACACAACCTCTATCGCTTTGCCAGTCTCCTGTAGAACTGAAAAAGAATGGGCAGATACTTATATTCACAACAGATCCTGAAGAAGGTATGCACCCTAGCTATGCAGTCTAACTCTTCCTCTCAAGGCTGTAGATAAGCCTACAATCGGGTGAATTACTGTTGCTGTGTGCATCTGGGTGGATAAAAATGTATTGCTATTGAGGCTCTGCCTGGCTGTATGTGGTGGATGACTCAGGAGGATAGCCTGCCATGGAGCCTATGCTCATACTCCAACTGTACAGATTGAAGAAACTGTACTTAATCTGAGCTGCTGATTGCAAATGGGGCCCACTGGCACTCATTTTTTGGGACAAGGCGTGTTATTCAGCATCAGACTTTGACCCAGACGAAAAGAGAGAAAGACAGAAAAGGGAGAAATAAGGAGGAAGGGGGTTGTCCATGATGGTGCCTGTGTAGGAGCTGGGGTATGATGCTCTGCTACGCCTATCGCGTCATCAGCATATTAAGGGCACAGAGACAGATTAGTGATGGCGGTACCACTAGACAGTGCCTGAGGGAGTGCTAGAAACCCCATACTCCCTGCAGAACGTTCGGAGTATCTCGATTTGCTGGGTGAGGAACAGGAGGCAAACCCGGAGCCAAGATGGTGGCCCCTACTGCTGACTCAGAGGGGACTCTCTGATCCCCGCGGGTCCATTGGTGATCCGCAGGTCACCTGAACCTCTACTAGTCAAGAATGACGGTCGTGGGCAGTAGAGAGCTCCGGTAGGCCTGATCAGATAGGGCTTGCCTGTGCAATGGACAGGCAGAGTCCCGCCCGAGGGACTGCAAAGCAAGGACCAGGTATTTGGCAGCCACTGCACCCGGGTGCCTATTTTGGCAGTGACGAGGTTGATGGGGCCTTGAACGTGGACAAATGAGGCCTACAGGGCCAGCACAGGCTGCGGAGGGGGTACTCACAGTGGAAGCGCTGAACTAAACTGTTGCATTGGGAACTGGGGCCCCTCTGCTGAACCGGAGACCCATCAGTGGGGAGGCCCTCCTTTGGGGCTATAGCAGCAAAACCATGTCCGTCTGTTTGATTGGCAGTGCTGAGTGGGCTTGGGTCACCCACATAGCAGAAACCCGGCATTAACGTATTGCTCTTACAATGCCCCCCCTCGGCCCTGGGGGATCCCTATGTCCCCTGCAGCGGATAATGCTGAGCCTGGCTAGACAAGGAGCGGAACAAGTGGTCCTCATCTGCATGCCCAACCCTGTTCCCTGTGGACCGCTTGTACTGTATTGGGGACTTATCTGGATTGACCCTGCAGACTGTACCTGCTGTAACCTTGGGGCGGTGTAGATGCATGCCTTCCTGAGGCCAGGCGGGACCTGGCTGACTGAGACTCCAGAGAAAGGCACCTAAAACGATCCCTGCCCTACCCTGGCTGTCATCTGGTGCTGAATGTGGCAGCACATGAAGGGCAGTTCCACACACAGAGAATATGACGACATCCCGCAATAGGAGAGCCCATCATCAAAGACAAGTTGTCCAAGTACCCACCCAAATGGACGGACCCCACAAAGGACCCCAGTTCCCCCTCTCTGTCCCCTCCTGAGCCATCTCAGAAGAACTCAATGGGAGAGGAGGCTCTGTTCACACAAGGTTTCATTGAGACTCTATTACATACACCACGCGAAGACATAGTGGCCTTGAAGCAAGAAGTGTCTAAAGAGGTCAAAGAAATCCTCTATGAAATGAGAGCGCTGGGCCAACATGTGGTCATGCTAGAACAGGGTAACGACGCTAGGGAGGAACAGCTGGAGGCCTGCTGAAGCCAGATACTCGAGCTCCGGGACCGGAATGCTGACCTCAACTAGTACCTGGAAAATTGGGAGAACAGGTCTTGTAGATCCAATAACCGAATAAAAAGGGTTCTACTGCAGGCAGATGGTGGCAAAATGGAGGACAATGTGCTTAAGCTTTACCGCCATATTGTCCCGGACCTGGCAGACAAGGAACTTATTCTGGATTGCACACACAGAGCAGGTCATTCATCAGGGGGTCCAGGGACTCCACAGGTCATCCTGACATGTTTGCATTGCTCCCACCAAAAGGAACTGATCATGAACACAGTGCATGACCAGAACTCCATCAACTTTGAAAGGACAGAAATCTGGCTCTACCAGGACCTCTCATTCATCATACTGCAGCAACAGTGCCTTGAAACTGGTGACCTCCCTACTGAGAGAAAAAGGGATTCTTTGTAAGTGGGGACATCTGTTTTGTCTCATCTTCAATTGGGAGGGAGAAGCACATTTGGTCCATACTCTCCACGAGGCAGCGCTGATCATGGGGTTTGCCCAGGAGAAGCCAGACATTATGCAGTCACAACGCTTACCTCCCCATCTCTCTGCAGCCCAACACCAGGTGTTAAGCATGACCCTGTGCCGGGAAGAAGATGAGAAAACCATCGGCAGCGGAGAGTCTCAAGGAGCGATCAGCCCTGCTGCAGCAACTTACACATAGAAACATCACCAGGCTCCACAGTGGAGTGAAGAGGTGACCTGTTGCCTCCCTGTTGAATAGACCTCATAATCCCACATGTTACCTCCCTGCTGACTAGACCTCATAATATAAGCAGTACACCCCTCTAGCATAAGAGATACGCAAACTAGATTATGGTGCTCTCCTCTTCAGGATGAAAGAGTGAATTCTTTGGAGTATTGGGACTTTGCACTCTTTTCGTACTGGGTGCGACAGAGCTCCTGCTCACTCTTCTTCACCTGTTGGTGCTCTTTCCACCCCTGGTTTATCCCCTCTCCAGCCCCTATGATGCCCAAAGCATGCTCTTTCAATCAGCTCATCTGCGAACTGCTCAACACAAAACCATGTAGAAGGACTCCTCTTACTGACATTTTTGGGAATAACAACCACGGCTTGCTCGTCATACTGTCTACATGCTAAAGCTTCTTAGCATTAATGTCAGGGGCCTCAATGCCCTAGCCAAGCATCTGGCACCACTGACACAGCTAAAGTCTTCCCAGTGTGACATATGCCTCCGTCAGGAGACGCATCTTCTCAGAAGTGACTGGGGTCGCATGAAATTGATATGGTACAACAGCCAATACTTTTCCTCTGGCCTCGATAAGAAAGCAGGAGTTGCGTTTCTCTTGGCCACACATTTTCAGGAACAAGTCTTTCAGGTTCACTCAGAAATTACAGGTCACCTGCTCTGCAAACGACTCTCTCTCCATCATCATAACTTTACCGTGGCCTGCTTGTACACTTCCAACAATCATCAAGAATCTTTAATTCGGCAAGCAATAGGGAGTGTCCTTATTTCTCCTGATGCCAATGACTTGATTGGTGGAGACTTCAACTTGGTTACTGATGTCCTTTCTGATCGCTCGGTCCAGCAGGTGGGCCCGGCCGGAGCATTCACTCCACAGGGTTTAAAGTGGCTCAGAGAGGCAGGCCTAGTGGATGTATGGAGGTCTCTGAATCTCACTACAAAGACTTACTCCTTCTTTTCAGTGGGACATCAAAACGTTGCCAGAATATACTTTTTTTGGTAACCACCCCCTCTCCTGCCAGTGGCTTCCCAAGCTGATATAGGAGTGGCAGCACTTTCGGACCATGATCCAATTAAACTTATACTACACCTGCCCTTAAGCTGCCCTCGATCACGGCTGTGGTGCCACAACCATAAGTTATAAGCCTACTAGCCAACAGTCAAGGAAATACAGGGGGTAATCCAAGGGTATCTTGACACGAATGACACCGCACACATGTTAGTGGCATTACTATCGGACACGCTTAAGGCATTGGTCAGCGGGGCGTACATATCGGCGGCTGCACAACTCAGCAAGGATCAGAAAAACAAGCACTCTACACTAGAGACTCAGGTGATGGTAATGGAAGAGTCTCAGAGACAAATGGGTTCACATAAGGTGTGTAGGCAGCTTACCCTGGCTAGGAAGCAACTCAATCCCCTAGATATGGACGTGTTGGAGCATGCACTACTCGCACCAAGCTCACTGCCTAAGTGCGCAGACACACCGTCAATGAATATCCCAAATTTAAAGACCGTTTCAAACGCATAGTGCGACATGACAAAGCCATTGGGGCAGAATTTGGTTGCTTTTACGCTGGGCTGTACGCCACCATGACACTTCACTTCACAGATGTATTCTGCTGTGACGAGTGGAATATCCCTTCCTGCTTTCTTCATAAGTCTGCTTAGATTTTCCTTTTCTTCTCGGGTCATAGCTGATTCTTCTTCTAGGGTGTGCCAAGAACCAGATATTCTTATTAGAAAAACGTCTCCTTGAGAGGATGTGGAGAAAGAGGTAAGTCTGAAGAAGCAGTGATATTCTGGTCCTTTCCTTCAGTTTCCATCCATTTCTTTAACGGTTTGATGTGATATATTTCCAGTGGTGATTTTCAGTAGGATTGAGAAACCAAGTAATTCACTTGTTCTACAGCATCAGAGATCTCATAAAGACCATGTAGTTCAACTAAGAGTTTTTTCTCGGAAGTTTATATTAATATAAGGACTTCGTATCCTGGGAAGATTTGATGGGGGAGGGCACCGCAATTAGGAAGTTTCTCTTTCATTTTTTAGGCCTTCTGGAGGTGGGTAACATTGATATCCCTAACACTTTGTAATTGGGAATGTAAGGTAAGTGCACAGTCAACCAGCGATATGGAGTGTACCTCTTCCTTCAATTTTTGTTTAAATCTGTTTATTACTTTTTTCTTTTATGGTTACAGTTACAAAAAGAAAAGGATTCCAGGAACAGTGTACAATAATGACATCAGTTGACAATTGCAAGTTTTTATCTTATAATAGCAACAGCAACGTGATAGATTACATTGTTGGCAATATTTAATGAAAGGTAAAAGGACATTGCCACTCTGAGTACCTGTGTTGTTAATGGAAGGAAGTCTGATAGGACTGGTTGCACCTTATTTTGAGTGAGCGTTTACTGTACGCAGCAAGCATTAAAACACAATGACAGAAATAAACACGTAAGGGCCTGGGTCTCAATCATACGACAATGAGTGCGCGTGTGGAAAAAGAACCTTAATAACAATGTCATGTCAGCTTTGCCTCCACTCCCAACCAACGAACCCCGCCTCCTGTCTAGTTGCTAAGTAAATTACTTGTGCCTGTCAACAGGTATATCACTAGTGAGGCCATTATCTGGCAAGGGGGCATGTCATTCACATTGAGCCCCCCAAGGGAAGCGACTACAGGGGGCAGCAACTCACACGTGTCACCACCTGAAACATAGTTGCGGGCAATTGGGCTTCGGGTGATGGGAGAGCATCTGAGATGTCCATATGGAGGTCAGCCATGACCATGTCCAAGCTTTCGGCCAATGGATATTTACGGAGCCCCATGGCATCTTCCCTATGTAATGCAATGCTCTCTGCTTGAGCCCAGTTGGTAAGCGACCGCATCCAGGCCACGAGGTGCAGAGGGTCAGGGCGCTTCCATCTGCATTTGGCTATGATTAGACCCAGATCTAGGAAGCGAGACGTGACTTTGTATTTTTTACCACGCCGCCATAGACCGAATATGCACACCTCCCATGTATGAGGGAGTTCTCTCTCAGTACAGTGCACCAAATGGGCATAGACCCCCTGCCAATAGTGCTGTAGAGGTGTGCAGGCTCAGAGCATACATATGGTATCTGCAGTCACAACCCCGTAAAGGAACAAGCGGCGTTCGTACAGTGAAAGTATTTGTTGATGTTGACCGAAGTAAGGTAGACCCTTTGTACAATGTATAGCTGAAACAAGTAAAAGCGGGTGTTGTGAGGTATGTGAGTAGGGCCCTCCAATACCATGGACCATTATTTATCCGTACAGGGATGAGAAAGGTCAGGGATGCCAGCGGAGTAGTCATATGAAGGCGCAGAGAGGCAACAAGCCAGCGCACCAATTGCCTGCCCTGTCCCATGTCATGCATGTACAGTATGGCTAGAAGCATGTGTGGCTTCCAGGTCCCCTACCTTCACCCCAATGCCCTCATTAGTGATGGATGAAGAAGGAACTAATCAGAAGAGAGACCGTCCTCCTCCACTAGAAGCTTGTAGGGCAGAAGCTCACTGTCTCTATAGATATCTCCCATCATCTGCATCCCAGCTGCAGTCCAAGCTGTCAGTTCCAAAGCAGTGGTGTAGCATTGGCAGTGTAGCATGCCCAAGTGCGTCCAGGCTGACGCATATGGTGTAATCTGCCACATAAGGTAGAGATTTCGTCAGAAGCAGCGATGCGCCACCAACAGAAGTGTCGGCCTGGGCGGTAGCAGTCAGGCACAAGGGTGGGATAGCTGGGGGATACTGGCCACGTTCCAGGTAGCGTCGCAGTATCTTCTAATTGTAGAGCAGCAAGCCATCTCAACACCCATTGAAGTTGGGATGCTAAGTAATATTGCTCAAAGTTGGGGACCACCAAACCTCCAGAGGTTGTGGGTTGGTAAAGTTTACAGAGTGTTACATGGCACCTGTAAGTCTTCCAAATGTAGGTTCTGATCTCTTTCTCAAAGGAACAGAAAAAGGAGGAACATATGTATAGGAGCAAGTTGAGGAAGTAGTACAGGAGTCGGGGAGTACGACCATCTTGAGCAGAGCTACTCTGCCTGCACCGGATAGAGTTAGAGTCCTCCAGAAAGTCATCTGGGTGCGCAGTGAAGTGACAGCGCTTGTCAGGTTACCGTCGAGGAGATCGGCAGATGAATGATAGATTTGAATGTCCAAATATCGAAAGTGCTGGGTTGCCAGACTAGGGGGGTGCTGAACAGGTCAGTGTTCAGGTCAAGGGTGGTCAGAGCAAGTGAGACAAGACAGAATTTTGCCTAGTTGACTTTTAGGTCAGAGAGCGTAGCGAATTGTCAGAGAGTGCAAGCGATCCCATCAGGGATAGAAGAGATGGTCCTCAAATAGATGAGAATGTCATCCCCATGGAGGGAGCTCGAGAGCACACCGTCTCCTGGGGGTACACCCCACGCCACACCCTGTGTACACAGACAAGCTGCGAGAATAATAGTGGTGATAGCGGACATCCCTGGCGCGTGCCCCTACCTATGAGGATAGGGTTGAAAATGAGGGAGCTATTCTTCACCTGGGTCAACGGTAACATATATAGTATTTGAACAAGTAAAAAGAAAACTGTCTCCAAGACTGTTGGAAAGTAGGCTCTGCTTTCATGGTTACCCCCACTTTTTGCTGGTGTCATTCTGTTTTCTGACTAGTCTGACTGGTATCCTGCTAATCAGGACCCCAGTCTCTGTGCTTCCTCCCTAAATTGGACCATGATGAGTACTTAGGTACCCCCATCTTAGCTAAAGGTGTACCCTTGTAAGTTCCTAGTATATGGTACTAAGGTACCCAGGGCAAAGGTACACCAGGGGTCCCCCATGGGCTAAAGCATGTATTATGCCACCCATGGAAGACCACTCAAATTGTGACTACAGGCCTGCCATTGCAGCATGTGTAAGCTGGTGCTCACCACTTATGACAGATATAATTTTTCACATATCCCCTAAGGCTGCCCTTTCAATCCTGAAGGCAGGCTGACCCTACAAACCCCGGAGTCCATTCTCCAGGCGTTCTAAGTGCATTAGCCATCACGATACATGGAGTGGCCATGCGTCATTACTCAATGTCTAACTCAAGGCTAACTGTAACGAACACTGGCATGTTTGGTATCAAACATGTTGGAATCACATCCCAACACTGTGAATGGTGTTGGAGGTATGATTCTATGCACTGTGGGGCTCCTCCTGGAAGTCCTCCATGCTCCCGATACCAGTCTTCCAGAGTCTGACAGCAAGCTATGGCTGCTGCCGATCACAGACATGATTCTTCCCTCCTGCTGCTGAGCGAAGCTCAAGCAGGGGAAAGTAGGACAATAGGTCTCCTGTCACAGGGAGATATGACCACCTCCCAGACAGGACTTAGTGTATTGGGCTAGGGTAGGAGCCCTTGCCCGCACCACTAGACTGCTTTGAAGGGCACATTTGGTGCCTTCCTTGCATACTCCAGTTGGGACCAGTTCATGGAGCCACTGGCTCACAATCTGGCGTGAAACTAGACAAAGGGCATGAGAGTATCCTCCCCACTCTCCAACTCCTCCTCTGGGAGGGCCCCTGAATCGTCCCAACCCTTTCAGTAGGGTACTTAAGGGCTTACCTGTGGGTGGCTCTTCAGATTCATTGTGAGACTAGATCCAAAACTGAAACCACTTCATCTTCAACAGTTTGGGCACTTTGGACTTCGTTGGACTTTGCTTTGGGAACCGAGAATGAATCTGGAGGACTCCTGCTGCTCCTGGTCTTGTCGTCCTGCCAGCCTTCTGCGTCGTCTGTTCTTGTGCTCCATACAGGCTCTTCTACAGGCCTGTGGACATCCAAGATACCCAAAGAAATCTCCCTTGGAAGTGAAGGAGTCACTCCCCTGCATCTGCAGGCACTGCAATGAAGCTGACCGGTCTGCTTTTCCTGAGCTCCCATGGACTTTGAAAAGTTCAGCAATACAGGTGGTGATTCTGCATCTCCCTCGAGGCCTGCACTTTCTTCTCAGCAAGTTTGAAGCCAGTATCCCTAGTCGGAACTGCTGGAGCAGCACCCCTGTGCACCGTGTTGGCTTGCCGCTGCCAAGGCTTGTTGACTCTCTTTTCCAGAGATCTTCAGGCTCCAATGAGTTCCAGCCTCCAGCATCTCGTGCTACCAAGATCTTCATCCTCTGCACCATGGGCCTGCATCATTGGTGAGCTGCTCGATGTTCTTTTGCGACTCCTGTGCCTTTGGCCTGCGGGTCATCTCAGGGGTCTTCTTTGGCTCCAGTGAGCTCCTCTGTGTTCCCAGGGCCTGCTCTAACTCACCTGCACTTGGTGAACCCTTTGTACCTTGCTGGTCCCAACACTGCACCTTTTTCATCTGCCACATTTGTTGCCGCTTCCAAGGCTTGTTGGTACTCCCGCCAGACACGACCCCCTGGTCTTTGACATCCGATTTGCGGCAGCTCATGGATGGCTCCTGGTCTTTCACAGCGTTGCCTAGTCTGCACAGCTGCAGCACCAAGGTTACCATCAACTCTCCTGCATCTTCCGACATCAATGGGCATTCGTCTTCCATGACTCCTGGTCACTCCTGAGTGACATAGACTCTGTCTCCTCTGCTTTCAGGTACTTCTCTTCCTGAATCCGCCCTTCGATTCTGCCATACATTCCTCTTCTTTGGCAGTGGCATCTTTACTGAAGTCCTCCGCTGTGGTCTACTGCAGTTCACGACATCACTAGGCACCTATTCCTTGGTATAGGTATACTGGTTCCCAGGGTATCTACAGGTGGGGTGACTCTCCAACCTTCCATCTTCCATAGGGTTTCTTCAGAGTCCTCTGGGAAGGGTCCTTTTTCTTGAAAATTGCAACTGCGACTTCCCCATTGACTTGTATTGAGCACATGTGTTTCCACTCTGCATATTATCTCCATGGGGTTCCTGGGTTCTTACCTTGGGTGGTTCCTTGGGTCCCCGGCTCTTCTCAGTCTTCTGGGTACAGTCTTGACTTTGGTCGTGGGTCGCATTCCACTTTATTATTATATGGTTTGGTCTTCCCCTGGAGACCACTGTGTATTAGTGCTACTTACCTGTTCTATTACTGAAGTATTGTGTGTATTCTGATTATTTCTCTGGGTAGGAAATACTGCAATGTGTTAGCAAGTGTTTATAATAAATACATTATTTTTATAACTACACTATGTGGTTCTTTTTCATTTAACCTACACTATATGATTAGTTCTGGTAAAGCAAGCTGCTGTACACTCCTTCTGGATTAGGTCTGAAGGCTGCTCTCCACAGCTACCACTTAGAGAGCTTTCTAAGGTTGTCTAAGACCACTAAATTCACCATAAGGGTTGTCTGGATTAGTGTAAGGTGCTCCACTTAAATAAGTGTGCACCATATACTAAGCAAACCTCCTACAAACACCATACAGGGGCAACACTGCAAATAGAAAGGGCTACTCTAAGGAATCAAAGGCCCTCTCTCGGTCAAGGACCAGACAACCTGCATGGGGACATTTGCTAGGGAAATGTTCCATAATACGGAGGTGTCGTCACAAGTTGAGTGAAGTTGTACGAGCTGGAACAAAACCATTTTGCTCTGGATGCACCAGCTGCAGAAACCCGCAGAGCCAAACAATCCACTAGAATTTTGACCAGGTTATTGTAGTCTGTGTTCAAAGGTGCTTGCAGCGGTACAACCCCAAGGTCTCTGGGTCTTTTCCCGGCTAAGTTAGCGAGATAAAGAGGCAAAACGTCTCCAATGCCTCCGCATATAGTGTTTGTAATTGGGGGGTCAGTTGCAAGGCATAGGCTTTATAGAATACCGCTGGCAGGCCATCAGTGCTAGGCATGGGCGGTAAATAGCGTTCCGCTCATGGAATTTGGGTCATTTCCCGTTCTTCGGAGAACGCGGAATTGCCCAAAATTCTGCATTCCGCAGCTTCACAGAATTTTTTGCTTGTTCGCGTTCTCAAAATGTGTGTTCGCTGGATATTTCCCCCCCCCGAGCACACAATCAGCGTTCACGAACAGGAAAAAAGCATCGCGAACAAGCAATTTCACGTGTTCGCGGAATTTCTGCGTGTTCGTGGAGATTTCCCGAAGCTTTACGTAGTGCTACTATGCAAATAACGCCCACCCCTAATCAGGGCCAGGGGTCCTGCTGGTTGCCAGAGCTCGGTTAGCTTCCTATAGCTTAGACGGTGTGATAGGGTCATCTAATTCTACCCTTTGTTCAGGTGTTATATGAGGTAGGGGCACGGAGGACAGGAATGAGGCAACATCGTCCTGGGGAGCCACTGTGACCGGTTGATAGAGGGAGATGTAATGACACACTAGCTCACAATGAATATCGGCAGAGTGCAGTGCAATGATAGGACCACTGGGCTGGTTTCAGCGGATCAGCCACGTAAGGAGCAATCCACTCTTGTCAGAAACTGCATGCGCCCTGGCCATGTGAGCAGCATAGTTGTGGCATCATAATCGCTCCAATAAAGCTGAGTGTTAACGCTGTGCGTACACCAGTCTACGGCTATCAGTCGGTCCGTTACTGTTGCATTTTCTAGGCGTAGGAGCTTATGCTGTATACATAGAATGTCAGTGTTTAGGTGCCGATGAATGTTCCACAGTAACCCCAGACAGTGCTCTCTCAGTGTCACTTTAAAGGCATCCCACTCAGTGGTTCTTGCAGGAACCGAGTCTGTATTTAGATCAAAGTAATAGTCAATTATTGTGGCAGTAGAGGAATTGAAGGGGGTCCTCTAGTACCGCCAGCTGCAATCTCCATGAGGGGAGGTGCTAGAGTGCCATGCAATCTGCAGATATTGTGGTTGTGATCAGAGTGGTAGTAAAGGTGTGTGACACAATGGGCCAGGTTCAGTGTACCAATCAGCCTGTCATGTGCAGAGAATGAGGCGCAGAATAAAAGTAATACACCATGGTAGTCTCGTTGCTGCTGCATCACAGGTCCACCAATCTCCAATCCTGCAACCAGTTTTTGAGCACTTGGGTGTTCGAGGAGGCAGTCGTACTGGACAATGGAGGGAATGAATGATCTAGGGCGATATCCAGCACACTATTAAAATCACTGCCTAATAACCACAGTACTCCACTCCAGCATGACAGAACTCTAGAAAGTGCATGCAGGAGTTGTACCTGGTCAGTGTTGGGGGAGTATCTGCTGCCCAGCAAGACATGGTGACCATCCAGTCTGCCCTTCACAAGGACATATTTTCTCTCCGGGTCAGTGACCCAGAGAGAAAATGTCCGGCTTGAACGATGTCCCTGGAAGCACCCAGATCAAAACCCCTCGGGCGTAAAAGAAGAAATCAATGGCAAACATCTGTCCAAGCCAGCTTACTAATTAATCACTTCAGGGCGCATCAAATAGGACTCCGGCAGCAGGGAGAAATGGACTCAGTGGCATATAAGGTATGAATACATTTCATATCTATGCACAGGGGTATGTATCCCGTGGACATTCATGTGTGTTGATGTGTGTGAGGGAGGGACAAACACAAGCAATTGGCATAAACTATCGTGAGTGGGTAGTGGTGATGTCCTGTCAGCAGGAAAGGCAAAAGCAGGGAGACCGGGCAACATGTACAAAACTGAAATAAGAAAGCATAACAAGGTAAAAAGAACAATGGATACCAGATGTGCAGTACGCCAACTGAGCGTCTGCCCAAACCAATCTGAAGTTAACTTTTAGGTACTGATCAACAACTCTGCAAGGAGGATCAGCTCAGAAAAAAGAGGTGGTTAATCCCCCTAGTGAAATCAACAGTAAGTGCCTATAGAGAGTAATGGGGTCATTCCAGGTAGATCAACTGCATCAATGTTTCCTGTGGAAAAAGGAAGGATTAACACAAGTCATGAAGAGAAAAGGCATAGCTGTTCAGCTCGCCATGGGTCCTTGGGGTGCAAGAGATTAAGGCAGGACCTGGGTGATCAAACTTCACACTGCGCGTGATGGCTGAATGATAGACTAGGCAGAGAGCAGGTCAAATGATGTAATCAGCTGTTTGTCAAGTCACCTCTGAAGAGGGAATGGAGTTGCCTCATCACTGGAGGATCGGGGTAAGTCATCTGCAGGGCTCAAATGTCTTGTTTCGCCTGGGAGGGCAGCAGTCTGTTGCAACACTCTGCACCACTCCTTAATTATCTGCACCAAATCAGGCACAGACTTAGGAGCCGAAGACCGGTGAGATCCAGAGTGATGGCCGTGACCTCCAGTGCACGCCCGATCCGCACAGCGCCGGGCGTAGGTTTTCAGCAAGTGTCAAGCCTCATCAGGTGAGCCAAAAAAATACATGGTTATTCTCACTCCCACACGGAGATGTGCCGGAACAGCAGCGAGTACTTCAACTCTAATTTGCGGAGGCGTTGCTTCACCATCAGAAATGTGCTGCGTTGGCATTGGACTGTGATGGTATAGTTGGGAAAGAGCATTACATGTGCGTTGTTCACCTTTATCTCAGGAAGTTTTCTGGCCTTGCGCAGGATTTACTCTCGGTCACGTAACCAGATTACCATTGGATGAGGATTGGATCAAGGCAGGGGCTTTCTCACCGGGACTCGGTGCGCCTGTCCAATAGTGAAGTATTGCGAGAAGGTGTGCGGGGGAAGCAAACCCAGCAGCCGCTGCTCCATATATTGCACAGTATCTCTTCCCTATGTCCCCTTTGCAGACCCAACATTCTGAGCAGTGTTTTGCCACGATCTTCCCTCAGCATCTTCAGCCCGCCAGTCCAGGACATCAATACGCTCCAACAGCTCATGCATGGACGAGTGAGCGCATTGCGTTTGCAGTTGCAGGTCAGCAACATTGTGTTCCACCGTGCCTACCCTGTCCACAAGTTTTCAATGTTTGGCATGAAGCAGTGCGAGATCCGTAGCCACAGTGGCTATTTTATCCTCCAATGATGTGTGAGATCACTCAATGGCCACCTCAATTGCCACCAGAACAATGCCCACCTTGGTTTCCAGCATGGTCCATGGGATCCAATGCCGAGGCATCTCCGGCAGGCAGGGACAGAGTCATCACCTCCTGTTGGGGGGTGTTCTTGGTAGCTGAGTGAAGGCGGCCCATCGCTAACACATGAGGCGGAGAATCTAACAATTCAGTAGGGCGATACCAGAAGCAATCTCACAGAGTCTGAGTTGTGGGTCAGTCTGGCTGACCCAAGAAAGGGGGGAAAGAGAGGGTTCAACCACTATGACAGAAGCGGAGGCAGCCCCAGAACCTGCACCACACATTTGGCCCTAAATATTATTGTTGTGGGAGGGAGGTTAGGAAAAATGGCTTCTTGAATCAGTAACACTAACCAGGGCTTCATGAGCCAAAGAGGTACTACCAGATACCAGGAGTACAGCAGGGCTCAACCAGGTGTCAGCCAACTACAAACGGTAATCCAGCACCCAGGCAGCCAGACCACTCCACATCACTGGTTACCAGTTGTAGCAACCGGGGCTCTGCTAGTATGTAAAGCATCAGTATCCATGGCGGCTCCCAGGGTCAAGGCAGTAGCAACAGGCCTCGCCGGCGGCCAAAATATGGCCACAGTATCCTGACCCTAGTCACTCCCCACCTTCACCTCACCTGGCACCAACATCAGGAACATCCACTCAAGGAGACCAAGCAGAAGTGGAGCCAACAGTACGAGATAGGTAAATTGTTAGATACAATAAAAGAGAGATAAGAAGGTCAGGGCACTTTAGGGGACTGCACTAGTCAGACTGTAATGCACTATTATTGTGGAAAAGAAATGTGGTGCAAGAAGCCAGGGACGTGACCCTCATACGCCCCTAATATCTGGTGTGAACCAAAAATTGCAGCAAACAGAGGTGGCTCAGCACTCAACTTAAATACAATTATAATGGACAAAGTTGTTCGTCATAATCAAAGTATAAGCAAATGAATATTGTATCCCCAAAGATTCACAATAAACTTCGATGTCTTGAAGGTGAGTTTTCTTTATTTGGTGATTCAGATTTCCATTTAAAATTACAGCTTACAATTCATTGCCAATTCATAGCCGACGCGTTTCGTCCCAATGGGACTTCTTCAAGGCTATAAAAATACATATATAAAACATACATTATTATATACAATTAAAATTGTCAAAAGTGATAAAGAAGTGAAAGTTCTTAATGCTTCAAGACCTGAGGTATAGTCCTAATACATTTGTTGTACCTAATATAATGTGTGAATCTAAGCAGACTGGGGGATACAGCCTAATGTGAATTGGATTTACGCAATAATATTTGAAGTCATATGATCAAATGGTTAACAACATTTGTTTTATCAACAAATTTTCAATGCAATTTTATTCAATGCAATTTTTTATCACAGTTGTTTGAGGACATTACTGAGGTTCTGATACGATGTCCTTGATCATTTTATGCGAAACAGACCGATTGTGTTTACATTCATTATTAATTAGTAAGTTGTTATAAACACTATTGATATTAATAAAATTGGTCAATTTCATATTGAAAGGCAATATTGGGCCAAACTTCTATTGATGTGGCTTGCTTATGTTAATTCTATACAATAATTATCAACATGAAACAAATGGACCTATTATTTGATCAGTTAAAGTTCAATTTTTTTACATACCTTTGCAACTAGTAATTTTAAAAAATTTCACACAATTTAGAGTTTTTCTTTTTTCTCCTATTCAGTCATACTGTCAGATGTGTAGGATCTACAAAGAACAGAGTATTATACCAAATTATACGTCAGAATTGCTGATCATTCACAAGGAGTCATTGTATCGACTCAGTCACCCTGCCAATGGCTCTGCGTCTAACAGACATTGTCTCTTTTGACAATGTCAATAAAATTAACATGAAAGACTTAAGAATTAGGCAATTTATCACAATCACTCTGAACACGAACTTTAAATACATACAGTCTAAAACAAAAACGTACCTCAATGTGGTCCTAGACCCAGTGTAGGTATGGAGTAAATATGAAAGAACGGTACGGTGGCCGTGAACCTATCAGGGGGGAGAATTTCTTATTAAAAATCATTATTTATTGTTATTTTATTTTATTTTTAAGTTTGAATCATGCCATTCTAACTTTAATGAATACATGAGAAAGCACTGGGTGACTCCTAATTTGTCCATTCGAGTCATATTCGTTATATTGGACGTATTTAAAATGCCAAAGTAAGCTGTAATTTTAAATGGAAATCTGAATCACCAAATAAAGAAAACTCACCTTCAAGACATCGAAGTTTATTGTGAATCTTTGGGGATACAATATTCATTTGCTTATACTTTGATTATGACGAACAACTTTGTCCATTATAATTGTATTTAAGTTGAGTGCTGAGCCACCTCTGTTTGCTGCAATTTTTGGTTCACACCAGATATTAGGGGCGTATGAGGGTCACGTCCCTGGCTTCTTGCACCACATTTCTTTTCCACAATAATAGTGCATTACAGTCTGACTAGTGCAGTCCCCTAAAGTGCCCTGACCTTCTTATCTCTCTTTTATCGTTTAAATTTGGGCCATCTAGCACAGTCAAGCAGTTAACAATTATCTCACGTCATGAATTTTGAGGACAATAGAGAGGAACTGATAGGAGATCTCTTCAATACTGTAAGAAGTGAGAACACCAATAATCCCCCATCGTCTACAACTAAAAATGAGGGTTTAAAAAGCAAATATATAAGACTTGAGAGACTAAAAAAACAGGAACTGGCCAAATGGTGGGACGGAGCCACTTTAAAGAAATATTTGGAAAATAAAAGAATTCCCCGTGGGCTCCGCATCCTCATTTTTCCCAATTATGAAGATCTGGACCCTGATCTTCTAGCGGAATGGGAGGAGGGTCTTTATGACTCATCCTACAAGATGATGGACATCCTGATTAGGAATTCCGAACGAAAAGTCAAAAAAATCAGGGAAGACATATCCAGGCTAGAAAAAGAAATCAGTGACTTGAACATGGGTGATGTTACCATAAAAAATCAGGAAATTTTGAAAAAAGAATTAGCTAAATATCAAATTTATTTAAAGGAGAAAAAACAACAAAAAATACTACGTGACCAGGGAGACTATGATAAAGGCCGTATCTTCACATTCGCCCGAAAATATGATGACATGATACCCAAACAGACCACTGACTCACAGAGCAATGTGAGAGATACCAATACCTCCTCCAGTAACACCTCCATTTCTTCACTTGAAAGCGACCCTGGGGAAGGGACCAGCACATCTAGCATCCCGACTGCCCCCTCAGTTTTTTTACGAGAGGTACAAAGGTACCGCTTAGGAAACAAAAAGAAAAACCCTATAGAAGAACCAGGAGGGGTGGCCAGAAACACAAGGGCAGGAACCAAGGCTCGAGTAGAAACACAACAGGGCAAGAAGTAACAAAGATTGTGAACCATGAAATGGTCAGTGAGAGCAATGATGTATTGAATACAGTAAGTGTTGTTAATTTATCATCTAGAGTCCTAAACGACCATGAGGAAAATGTGCTAAGTATGGGACTTAATTTCTGTATTACTGAGAGACCCTTATTTGAAAATGTTCATTTGGATTTGTTTAGATTTGTTCGCAAACTCAAATTAAAAAAATATTTTGCAGATTACCCTTTTGCCCATCATTACGTTTCGGATGTTGTCCCAGACTCGGATTTTACTATCTCAGATGTGAATGTGTTACATCTTCTCACCACACTAGATGATGTGAATGATTCTACTAACCTCATGGACTTTGCCTTAGATCTCAATATATGTGAAGACACCTCCATAGATAGTGGGTTACGAAAAAAATCTAAATTCACTCCCGTAACTGCAACAGATCACAGTATAGAAGAATTTTCGAAAAAAATATCTGAGGAATTATATAAACTGGAGGATTGTCATGCCAAGAATATAAAATATGCATGCCCCCCCAACCTAACGAATAAGGACAAAGAATTTCTATACTCAGTCCGGGATGACAAGAGCATAGTGGTCCGTGAGGCAGATAAGGGTGGAAACATTGTCCTTATGGACAGGGTTGATTATGTAGCTGAGATTAATCGTCAGCTAAGACAAGAAAATTGTTATGAACAACTTAAGAGCAACCCCACTACAGCCATTGAAAAGACAATCAATGCCTGCTTGAAAGATTGGCAAGAGTGCTGTCTTATCACAGACTTGGAATACAGATATCTTACGGCAAACAACTCTAGGCACCCTTGTATCTATATTCTACCAAAGATACATAAAGGTGGGTCCTTCCCACCGGGCCGGCCAATAATTTCTGGCAACGGAGGACCCACCGAAAGAATTGCTCAGTACGTTGACCAATTTCTACAACCGATAGTCTTAAACTTACCATCATACCTAAGGGACAGCAAAGACCTAATTTGTAAACTGGAAGACTTCAAATGGGAACAAAACACCTTCATTTTTGTAACCATGGACGTGGAAGGTCTTTACACGTGCATACAGACGTCGTGTGGTTTAAGGGCCTTACAGTACTATTTGAATAAACGGAATGCAAAACACCTGCACCATACCCATATGCTATTACAAATGTCAGAGCTTATCCTCACACATAACGCATTCATGCATGGTGAGGATTGGTTCCTTCAAAAACAGGGCACTGCCATGGGTTCCAGGTTTGCTCCATCTTATGCTAATCTCTTTATGGGATTGTATGAGGTGGAGCATGCCTGGGGCTCAGGGGCAAGCAAATGGATAGACAGCATTCTCTTCTTTTGCAGATATATTGATGACATCTTCCTCATATGGAAAGGAAGTGAGGAGGAGCTCATAGACTATCATCAATATTTGAACAACAACACGTTCAATGTCAAATTAACAATCAAGAGCTCCAAACAAGAGATTGATTTTCTAGATCTTAGATTATATGCCAAAGACGACACAATACATAGTGACATTTTCAGAAAGTCCACGGCGTGTAATAGTGTCCTCCACGCCAGAAGTTGCCATCCAAAAGCCACTATTTCGGCCATTCCTTTCGGTGAAATGGTGAGGGCTCGCCGTAATTGCAGTGAGGATCATACATTCTTGACGCAATTACAAAAGATCAAGAAAAACTTTGAACAAAGAGGTTATGACAAAGACTGTTTACAGAGAGCAGAGAATAAGATCACAAAAAAAGACAGAAAATCCACTCTCTTTAAGGCCAAAAGTAAGAAGGCTCATGTTGATCACTCTGATTTGACATTTATAACAGAATACAACTCATTGAGTGGACAAATATTTAACATACTAAGAAAAAATTGGCACATATTGACATCAAACACCTCAATGGCCAATTTAGTCCCCAACAAACCTAAAGTAGTCTACAGGAGAGGAAGAACTATAAAGAGTGTTGTCTGTCCTAGTTACATAAAACCCTTGAAAGTATCCCAACAAACTTGGCTGCCTGCAAAACCTTGCGGCTTTTTCACTTGTGGCAACTGCAATGTTTGCCACCTGGGAGCAAACAAGACTGTTAGCTTCCAGTACAACAACTCTAAGACATTTCATATTAAGTCCTTCATTAACTGCAACACCACCCACATAGTTTATCTTCTTAAATGTGCATGTGGTAAGGGATATGTCGGCAGCAGTATTCGTAGTCTCAAGACAAGAATACAAGAACATGTCAGGGCCATAAAGAATCGAGATGATAAATATCCCGTCTCGGTTCATATACATGAAACCCATCCGGAAAACACCATGATCACCTTCCATGCCATAGATCATGTTGTGAAAAATGAAAGGGGTGGCGATAGAACAGCACACTTAAGACAAACTGAGGCGCGCTGGATTTGTCGCTTACGTACGGTCCCACTCGGGCTCAATACCAACAATGAATTTCATCACTTCTTGTAATAACATCTGCAGACCTGAAGTTTGGATCTGATCAGACAATTAATATCGAGCAATATCACTGAGATGTTTAGATATTAGATTCGCTTCAACATACCGTGATTTCAATATATGCATATAAGTTAATATATTCGACTTTAGTAGATACACCTTACCGAATCTTAATGATCTGGGAAATACGTTAACTTTGCCCGTTTCAACTTATAATATTACATATTATCGCTAGCATGTACAACTCTAGTGTATCATCGGAAATATGGTTTAATTTTACTTCATGATTCATACTCTCGTAAAATGTTACACTTTCATTACCACCACCATAATATGGTGGCATATTTTGTTTCTTTTACCTTTCATTAGATCGCCAGTATGCACAATTCTAGCACATTATTAGATATACTGTTTAATTTCATTTCATGATTCACATTCTCGTACAATGTTACACTTTCATTACCACCATAAAGAAAAGAAAATAATAATAGTGCAATTGAAATCGAAACCCCAAATATTCGTCATACATGACATTGATAATTTGACTGGTCCAATATGGCCGAAATATTGGCGTAGATTTTTTATCATAATTTGAACAGGTATCAACAAGATTATATTTCAGACACAAGTTAGACCACATATAGAGCATAACCCCCGTTTCCTCGTTTTCGAGGCACGGAGGTGATCACGATGGTTCGCCATACACTAATATGACTGACAGTATTTAATTGGATGTTGCCCCCGCAGTGTAACTATTGGCATATCACCGGTATCACTATCTTAGTCGATTTCGCAGAAATGACCATACTCACCATGATCTGGATGTTATATGCTATTATACATTTGAAGCATGAAATTGCCGTTAAAATATTCGTCACACATGATATTGACGATTTGACGATTCCAAGATGGCCGAAACATTTGCGCCGGTTTTTCAATTACATTTTGAACAGACTATATTTCAGATATTATTCAGAACTAATAATCCCAGTTTCCTCGTTTTCAGCACACTGAGATAATCGTGATGGGTCGTCACACACTAATATGATTGACAGTATTTGTGAGGATGATGCCCCCCCGATGTAATGATTAGCACATTATTTGAGTTTACCTGGAGTCGGCACCCTCATGTCTAATGATAATATTTATTGTAATTTGGCCATCATATACCATCACATATTTTGAACTTTATCCTACATTCGGCATACAGGACTATGATCTTTTTACTAGTCCAAGATGGCCGAATACGTTTGCGAAGGTTTCCCATCACTAACACTCAATATCGTGTCTTTCGCGAAATTGAGCACATCAGTTACAGGTGTGACTAGTTAATAATGGACTTATATAGAGGCCGAGTGAACTTAGTCCACTCAGACCCTTTGGCGTACACGGAGCACGGACCAGGCGCTTTTGAATATACCGCACGTAAGTTTTTTCATTTCTACAGCTCGCGCTCATAACTTATCTGTAACCTCCGTTCACGGAAACTCTCTATCGTCAAAAGTTATGATTTTCTTTAACACGTTTGACGCTAACTAATTGCACGGCCACTTATACATGAGCATAAGTAAGCAGAGCTAATGTCTGTCTTATTTGGATATAACACGACACATATAACCTATGAACATCGGATTTTGAGATTAGGTTGGGAATATTCCCATGGCATGTTTCTATCGTTCAACTGTGAGGCTCAACTCAAATTGTAAGCTGAGAACACACTAAATTTGATTATTTTGGCATTTTAAATACGTCTAATCTAACGAATATGACTCGAATGGACTAATTAGGAGTTACCCAGTGCTTTCTCATATATTCATTAGAGTTTGACGTTTGACACTAATTGCACGGCCACTTATAAATGAGCAAAAGTAAGTAGAGCTAATGTCTGTCCTATTTGGATGTAACACGACATATATAACCCATGAACATCGGATTTTGAGATTAGGTTGGGAATATTCCCATGGCATGTTTCTATTGTTTAACTGTGAGGCTCAACTCAAACTGTAAGCTGAGAACACACTAAATTTGTTTATTTTGGCATTTTAAATACGTCCAATATAACGAATATGACTCGAATGGACAAATTAGGAGTCACCCAGTGCTTTCTCATGTATTCATTAAAGTTAGAATGGCATGATTCAAACTTAAAAATAAAATAAAATAACAATTAAATAATGATTTTTAATAAGAAATTCTCCCCCCTGATAGGTTCACGGCCACCGTACCGTTCTTTCATATTTACTCCATACCTACACTGGGTCTAGGACCACATTGAGGTACGTTTTTGTTTTAGACTGTATGTATTTAAAGTTCGTGTTCAGAGTGATTGTGATAAATTGCCTAATTCTTAAGTCTTTCATGTTAATTTTATTGACATTGTCAAAAGAGACAATGTCTGTTAGACGCAGAGCCATTGGCAGGGTGACTGAGTCGATACAATGACTCCTTGTGAATGATCAGCAATTCTGACGTATAATTTGGTATAATACTCTGTTCTTTGTAGATCCTACACATCTGACAGTATGACTGAATAGGAGAAAAAAGAAAAACTCTAAATTGTGTGAAATTTTTTAAAATTACTAGTTGCAAAGGTATGTAAAAAAATTGAACTTTAACTGATCAAATAATAGGTCCATTTGTTTCATGTTGATAATTATTGTATAGAATTAACATAAGCAAGCCACATCAATAGAAGTTTGGCCCAATATTGCCTTTCAATATGAAATTGACCAATTTTATTAATATCAATAGTGTTTATAACAACTTACTAATTAATAATGAATGTAAACACAATCGGTCTGTTTCGCATAAAATGATCAAGGACATCGTATCAGAACCTCAGTAATGTCCTCAAACAACTGTGATAAAAAATTGCATTGAATAAAATTGCATTGAAAATTTGTTGATAAAACAAATGTTGTTAACCATTTGATCATATGACTTCAAATATTATTGCGTAAATCCAATTCACATTAGGCTGTATCCCCCAGTCTGCTTAGATTCACACATTATATTAGGTACAACAAATGTATTAGGACTATACCTCAGGTCTTGAAGCATTAAGAACTTTCACTTCTTTATCACTTTTGACAATTTTAATTGTATATAATAATGTATGTTTTATATATGTATTTTTATAGCCTTGAAGAAGTCCCATTGGGACGAAACGCGTCGGCTATGAATTGGCAATGAATTGTAAGCTGTAATTTTAAATGGAAATCTGAATCACCAAATAAAGAAAACTCACCTTCAAGACATCGAAGTTTATTGTGAATCTTTGGGGATACAATATTCATTTGCTTATACTTTGATTATGACGAACAACTTTGTCCATTATAATTGTATTTAAGTTGAGTGCTGAGCCACCTCTGTTTGCTGAAATTGTTAGATACAGGAGCCTGGGCCCAAACTGACCCTCGTGCCTCCATCTCCAGCAGCCGCCAAGCCATGACTCAATACTACCCCTGAGCCTGCGTCAACCGCTGCAGCTAGGGAGGAAGCAGAACGAGGGCCCTCACAGAAGGACGGTAGCCTGGGCTCGATTCAGCTCATGCAGCCTTCTCTGCAAGTGCAGCAGCGTGAGCCCCAACAGTTATGAGGTGGCAAGTCAGCTCTAGCGGGCACGGGTCTCCAGCCTGCAGTGCCTGGAGAAGGCAGCAGGCAAAGAAGTCGGGTCTGGGGCAAAGGTGCAGTGTGAGGTGTCCGCTCCACTGCCCACAGCTAGGCCTAGCCCGATACCTCCTCTGGGTCACTCACTGTCAGCACAGCCAGTGGGAGGAGGGTGGGGAAGAGAAGAGAAGAAAGTAAGACAGGGGAGCAGCAGCCCTATAGCTCCCGAGCCTTACAAGGGTTCCTTAGATGTCAGCTCCCCTCTCTGCTCTTATTATGGCTGCAGTCTCCTCAACCCCAGAAATCTCATCTAGGATCACAGGGGGAGCTGGTGTGTGGGGAGGCCCCACACTATCTGAGGGCTCAAACATCACTTGACTTTGCCTGCCTTACCCCTGAGCCATGAGCCTAGGCCTGACATGGCCCACAGCAACAGTAGCAGCCAGGGAGGAGGCAAGCACGTACCCACCCAACAGCAGAGGCCTGGGCCCAACCCAGCCCTCTTGCCTCCACATGCAGACCCAGCGGTGGGAGCCCCAGCAGCTCAGGCGTAGTAGTCCATATCCGGTGGGCTCAGGTTTGTGATCATCAGCACTCGGGGTAGGCAGCAGGTGGAAAAATCAGGACCAGGGCAGAGGCGTAGCGGGAAGACGACCGCTTCCCATCCCCGTGGCCAAGCCTGGGCCAGATCCAGCCCGCAGGAGCCTCATCCCAACCGCAGCCAGCAGCAGGAGGGGGGAAGCAGAGGGTGAGGGCAGGCAGGTGATCGGCAGTCCCAGTTCTTGAGATAATTATGCTTGAGGGGGAGCGAAGCCTGGAGGCCTAGAAGTATTTTGTTGAGTTGACGGATATTCTCCAGAGAATGCCACTTTGAGATAGAGATGTGCATCATCTCCAACGATATTATAAGAGATGTTTGCATGTTTTAGGATTTTTGTTCCAGGTACAGACCAAAGAGAAATGGTGCTTGAATGGGGCTAGAGTCAGCCGGCTACCTGTCCCATTTTAGTTGCTGTTGTAAGTTTTCTAGGTAGGAGGAGGACTAGCTAAGTACTACTCCATCTGGAACCATTCTCTCCTCGAGAACATGAAGAAGATTTTTTTAAAGCTAGATCTAAAACCTGACCGATAAAGAGGTAGCAGATTGTGCCTTTCGATGTGTTTTCTATGTAGCGCTGCGGCACAGCTTTCAAGTGTTTTTTGTCTAGGAATGGGAAATTATCAGATGTTGTTGAAATACTCTAGGTTGGCTCCTCTGTTTTTTTATGGAAGTAACTTCAAGTAACTTAGGCAGTCAGAAAGTGTACTCCGTGGAAGTGCTAATAAGCCAAATCAAGTTACCTGTGATGGTGTCGCTGAATTCTTTGACTACGAGGAGGGATTATGGGTATGATCGGTGGGTAGATGGTTTGATATTCCTGAAAGTCAAGCAAGCTCTCTTTTCTGGACTGTCTGAAATCATTCCAAAACATGTTGGTTTTTGGAGGGGATTGGTTGAGATTAGAGCAGGGCTTTCTTGTAGAGAACTCTAGATCTTATTGATTTTTCAGTAAAGCAGTCTAAAAGCTCCATGCTTTTGTTTTCAGGAGTGGCTGTGAGTTTCATCGAGGGAGTTGGTTTGAAGCTTGTTGATATCATTAACATCTTTTGTCCAATTCTCTCTTGGTCTATTGGTGACCTGAAATTTGGGACTTTGGCTTCAGAAATGCTGGCTTTGTACCTTTTCCTTTCGGCATGTAGTAGATATAGGTTTGTGGTTGGGAGGGTTTGTTTCACTATCATTAAGGGTAACAAAGAGCATTTGCTTTTTGTCTTTTCGGCCAATTTATCCAGGATTATTGGTATGGTTTTATTGTAATTTTTAGTCAAATGGCTGGATGGTAGCTGTCCAGCGAGAGGCGCCTGGCTCAGTGGTGTCTATTTGCTTCACGTTCCTGCCCAGACGTTCGGCAGGACAGCTTGTCCTGTGTGGGAAGCTCCTTCTAGATTGAGCAGGAAATGGATAAGGAAGTGGACAGACCTGCTAGAGAAAGGGATCCGACTGAGATATTCCTTCCCTGGTGAGCAGTCGATCAAGGATGGCACGTGTCCTATGGGGTGGACTTGAGCAGAGTTGCATCAGTTGGCTATTTGATAGGAAGGCATTCAACTGGGCGACGCGTGTCTAATATAAATGGGCTTTTTGTATGAACGAAAGCCAATCATTTCGCTATCTTACCGAAGTGACTAGTTATCACATCTGTATTTTTTCAACTTGAAATTGGTTATTGCTCATTCAATTTATTTTTTACCGAATCGTTAATGGAATGTATCAAGCATTTGCAAATTACATCTAATTGCAGAAAGCTCGTTTTCGCACATGCACTTTGCTACCAGCTGGAATCCGGTGGTAAGCTTGTGCAACATATAATAAACAGCCCAAGAGTATATCAAGTTTTTCAACACTGGCGGTTTTGTACCTGATTGTGAGGAGAATGTGGAATATTACACTCACCTTTGAACGTTGCAGAAGCTCCAGATGTATATGTTGCTGATTTCAGACACACTTTTTGGTTCCAGCGTAGACTCAATCAACTCTTTAAGATGTGCCTTTGATGGCTGAGTTGGGGGCCTCTTCCTGTTGTACATGCCTCTCTTAGGCAGGTTTCCACCTTTTCCTTGTTCTGGATGTGAGATCATACCAACTTTTTCTGATTTCATCTACTTATCTCTGTCACCCCCCACAGAAATAATGCGTTCCCATCTGGCTTTCTAATTCTTTTTCTTTTGACACACAGAGAGTAATGTTTTGTCAAACAGATCGCCGTGATGAGTAACACACTCTTTTGTTAAAATTTCTAATTCTTTTTCAGAAAATGCTGAGTTTCCTTTTCTCACTCCAAGATCATTCTCCTTCAATGTGTTATTGAGAGGCATTTTGGTGGTCTCAAATGGACCCTAAATCCTAGCTTCACTCTAAATGCTCTCCAGTATGCTAATGTCCATGTAGAAACTCATTCAACTTTTGCAATTTGCAACTCGATTCACAATTTACTGAGTCACAAATTCCAATTCTAAAATTAGCAAATGCTAATCTTACCGAATCGGCAAAGGTAACGAAAACACTATGGCACATAACAAAGAGTTATTCCCAATTTGTGGTTCTGTAAATATCGTAAATTACAAATCACTATTCGGTCGCTTCATACTTTTTACCCATAGTTACTGTGCTCCTGTAGAACTCATTTTAATACATTTTTGATGGGAGTGGATTCAAGAGTGGTGCAGAAATCATTGTGCGTCACGGATCGCGGACCCTTCAAGTAGCATGACCTGGCTTTACCTTAAGTCATAACGCCAAATGAAACCAGACACGAACAATTGACAAGTGGATTATTACCTTTGAAAATACAAGAGCCACAAAATGACACATTCTGGGGCTTATTCACAAGCCCCTTGCTCCGCCGGTGCATCACTTTTTTTAATATGGGAAAAAGTGACGTAACAGTGGCGGAAGGAACTTGTAACTAAGCCCTCTATGCGGATTGTTGGGTGGTTGTCATTGGATTGAAATTTGTACTTTAAGGTGAAACTCATGGTCAAATGTCACGCAGGACACCGCTGGATGGCGAGCGTGGCATTAGCCACCTTGGCTTAACACCACACTCCGCCACTTCTGAAATGCAAGACTGCACCGTATTTACAAGAGTACAATGCAGCCATGTGTTTCCTCTCTGCGCTGGCGCTAATTTAGCTGCCTAGCTCCAATGCAGGCACCTTTGCACCATAGTGCGTTGCAGGAGAATGATTGTTTATGTGCAAGAAGGTGTCTCTTCCTGCACATAAACAATCAGTGATGGCACTTTGTAACTTCTGTGTGTGCTGCTTAATGCAGCAGACATAGAAGCTGCAAAACGTAATTCTTCCAATGATTGTTTATGTGCAAGATGGGACACATAAACAATCAATGGCGTTTTGCTGTTTCTTTGTGTGCTGCACAACACAGAACACATGGAAACTGCAGAAACGAGGAGAAATAAAGCATTTCTCCTCATTTTGCCTGTTTAAGATCAGGTTTTCCCTGGTCTTAAATTTGGCGCTGCCCAGCGGCAGCCGGCACAGGTATGCGCGGTGGGGCGGGGCAGGGCGCAGCTTGGGGATGCCGACGGATGACGGAATAGGTATTATTTATTTAATTATACCTATTCCGTTGTTTGTCGACTTCTCCCCCGCCGCGCCCTTCCCTGCCCACCGCACTTATCTGTGCCTGCCGCCACTGGCACTGCCTTTTATTTACGCCACCCTCGTAAATAGCAGGCAGCGTCAAAATCAATGGGTGTTGCGGTGGAACGCCCACCGCAACACCCATTGCCCTCTCCTTTCACGCATAGGGGCTCATTAGTAAAGTCCGCCCGCCATAGGCCTGGGAAATGGGACCGCCCGCTATGCATGCGGCGGTCCCGCATTGGGCATTAGGATGCCCCGGCCATACTGGCGGGCGCATTCCGCATTCCTGACATTGCTGCGGGAGGTGCTTTCAGCAGCACCCTCCACAATGTCAGAAATGCATGTTGAGCATGTGCATGCACAACGTGGCAGGCACAGCGCGGTGCCTGCCATGTTGTACATGTAGGGGGGACCATAGGTACCCCCCATGAGCCCCCCTACCACCCCAACATCCTGGGAGCCCGCAACGGGGCCCCAACTTCAAAGTCTGCCTGCCTTTCTGCCGCCACGGAAAGGCTGCCCCCCGCCTGCATCCTGATATGGATGGTGGTGTCTAGTAGACACCGCCACCATATTAAACCCTTTTCCGCCCAATCAACTCGTCGACCGGGTGGAAAAACGGTGGAAACGCGGTCCCCCCACCATACTAATATGGCGGGGGGAAATGGGTGGCGTGCGGGGAAGGATGTAGGGTGGATCGACACCGCCATGCGGGCGGTGGCTATCCGCCCTACACCCTAATGGGCCCCTAAGTGTAGCGTGAAAGGGTGGTGAAGCCCCTATTGCCACCACAACATCTGAAAAAGTGACGTTGTGGTGGCCATAGGGGCTTGTAAATATGCCCCTTAGGGTTGTGGTAAAATGGCACTTTTTGCATAAAGGCAAGCCGATGACATAATTGCTACGCAAATCGTCACATTTTTTAGCGAACATGGGCTCGTATTTTATTTTATATTAGGCTACCCAGACAGGTTAGGCTTTCGTCAGTCGTCGTTGAAAAGCAATCTGCATTGCAAAATTGCCCATGCATAAAACGATGGGTTTCCAATTCCTACTAAACATTCATATGGTCGCATAGCACTGACTAGGCTTCCCTTCTATCATTCAGACCCAAGCCGTCCAATGCGCTGTTTGATTTGATGTCACGTCAGCTCTTCTGTGTGCGACTTTAAAATAACCTTCATTTCCATATTAGTTCTTGTTTAATAGAAAGAGTAGGTATACGTCAAGATACATCTGTTTTATATGCCTTAGAACTAATTTATCACGGATTGCAAAGCCCCTGCGAAGAAGTTTGCAGCAAAAAAAAGAACCCTGCTCAATAGAGACCACATTGGCTCGGGCCCGTTACCATGTGTGCAGTGCGTCATTCTCGCGAGCGCTCGCTGTTCCTAATGAAGATTTATTATCGCTAAGCTCCTGTAGATACGCCGGACATTTCAGAGCTCATTTATTAAGGGTGCAAATCCTTGCAAAGCTGTCCCTGATAGGAATGTTCTCGAAGCTTGACTTTTTGGGTCTTTACAGCCAGAGCCCATATTTGTCAAGTCGCCTGCGGAGAGTGCGAAGCAGGGCTGTGATTCATACCGTAGGAGTTCCAGCACCCCCACCCCCACCCCCACCCCCTGGCGGATAATGCACAGCAATCTGAAGGCCACCGCGCTTTCGTGCGCGCGCACATTTACATATATGTCTGTGTCAAAAAGAGATTGCTTGCTTGTAACACGGCAGACATGGCCCTCTACTTTGCGATGGCGTTTAAAATAAAACATTACAAATACAAGACTCACATGGCCTTAAGGTACAATTTGAGTGAACAGCTTTCATATTACAGCTTCCAGCATTTGGCATGAATTAGAAACACACTTCAAAGTCGGAGCCTCTCTGCATCAAGCGCTCACCATGCAACCTAACAATGCCATACATCTCAACTACTTTGCATTGCTGAAGCGTGTTAGTCATACAATCCTTATTTTAATGATCATGTCTTTCGTTGTTATTTATGTAATGGTTTTACGTGGTCTGTATGGGTACATAACGCCATGAAAAGTTGCAACGCTGTCAGGGCCTGCACCCTCTGGTGACTCTCTACACACCTGCATCCAGGGCACCATCAGACGGGAGACCAAGAAGTGCATAAAAGGAAAGGAAAGGAAAATACAAGGCACGTGGCTTTCTCCCTCCCTGCACAGAGAAGCTGCAACGAGATCCGGATGTCAGGATTTCCCCAAGCCCACTTCTGTTTAGGAAAGGGCTGAAGCCAGAGCTCTTTGATGGATATCCTAAAAAAATAAGTGGGGGGACTAACCTAGTTAATCAGTATGCAAATAACATCAGGGGCGCGTGGCATCACATCGTACATTAGAGCACATTTCGAGTATACAGGGAAACCCGCCTGATTTAGGCAGGAGATTCACACTTTTGTAAGCTACACATAAAACAATGTTACCATTTATCAGCGTAAACTTCCTCAACCTACAGTGTTTTTACAAGAAAAAATAGTGATATTTAAATTATTACCACACCTCTTCAGGGGTAGTAAGCACTATATAAATGCTATTTATTTTGTGTAAATACTGGGCAAGACCAACACATCTGACATTCTTACAGTGCATGCATATCTCCTATACAGAGCCTGAACAAAGTGAAAAGCTGCCTCTCTTAAGTATGTGTGAAGTGCCAACAAGGTGTGAGCCTTTGTTTCCCCTCTGCTGCATTTGCTTCTAGGTGTGAGGCTCCTGGCTGCTGTCAGCAGGCCTGACAACCCTCAGATTCGGCCTTTGTTATGGGCCCTGCAGGAGACTGAACTAAGAAAGCCCCCTCCCGCCTGCCCATTGTTGCGGATGGAAAGCAGACAACAATGTGCAGACTGTGCTGAGTGTGTATGGCCAGGTACTACCTACACCCCCTCCTCCCTTACCCAGGCCCAGAAAGTGACAGGAGAGGAGTTTGGATGTGGGGAGCGTAAATCCCCGGCCGTATTTATTAAACAAAGATTAATAAACTTGTATCAAAATTTACAATATTTACATAATTCTTTCGCAGAAAATATACATTACATTGATAACAATTGATAAGTACAGATGTCAGATGGCTAACCTTAACATAACTCTAATACAAAGGTTTCCTATCCAAATCTAACATATCTTTAATAATCATTATAGTATTTATTTTCTGCGTATCCTAATTGGGCCTACGGCAAGGTCACTAACTCGTGTCAGATCCTTATCAACTTCACCATGCCCTCCAGCCGGAGTGCGCATGCACAGAGGGCCCGTTCACCTTGAGGGTACTTCCCCCCCCGGTTACCCCTGTACGCTCTGTACATTATCTCCATAAAAGGGGCCCTTGCAGTTCTGCGCCATTTACCAGCGTCGTTGTGCACGTGCGGGGTGGCCAACCAGCCTAGAAAAAGCGTGACTCCCTCCTCCCCCGCACCCAACTGCCCCTGGAGTTCTAGGAGAGACCACTTGTCCCTCCCACTTGGGCGACCCCATTCAAGAATGGCGCCGCCCTCTAAGGACCTTAACTTTACTGCTCACCAATCATGACCTTACCGCCACAGGCCAGCATAGTTGACTGACTATCTGGCCCCACACTGCGCTCACTAGAAGGTCATGCCCTGTTTCTGAGGCCACCCAACCAAGCTAATATATTCTCTAAAATCACCTTATTGCCTACTTTGGACAAGTGAACACCGTCTGGTGATGCACCCATGGGCGATGGTCTGTAGATGAGGAGCCCTGAAAAGCCTCTCTATTTTGTTATTTATTCTCCTTGCGGAGTGATTCAATGCTCTTACAGATTCCCCTCCCCTCCATTGAAATCGGGGTACCATCTGAGACCACCCGATAGTGCATCCCTGGCATGTCTTGGCTAACCAACCCACTACTGAGATTATGGTTTCCACCAACCCCCTTCTTCCTAGGCTTGCCAGATCGTTCCTCCCTAGGTTCAGAATAATAATGTTGGGAGGAGCCCCCCCCCCTTTCTGAATAAATCTAAAATGATACCCCTAAACTGACTGAAGCAGAGGGCCCCTTTTCCATGAAAAGCTATCTCAAAACCGGCATGCCATGCCGTGGCTTTATAAGATCCTGCAATGAAAATGAAAAAATTAGACAGACGCCTTACATACGAGTGGCCAACAATCCACACGACCTGTGATCCTTTATCCGTTGCTGATGGTCCATGATTTGCCCAACGCTGTTGTTGCGGTGTTTTCAGTTTCCCCCCTGCGTGACAGGTTTGAGAAACTGTAATGAAAGCAGAGAAGGACATATGCGTCAGTGTCTGGCAAAATATCCCACTCACAGCATATGTAGTCGCACATAGCGCTTATCACAATTGGTGGCCCACCTTCCAATCCTTTGGACGTTGTTGCTAGGTAGGCCCCTAGCCGTTGCCTCAGTGGCTGCCCCTATCCTAAAAGAGTGAGTTCCAAAACAGCCTGGGTTCAGACCTGCTTTCTGGATTGCCATGTCCAGTACTCTCTTAAATTGAAAACGTGTGAGTGGGACCCCATCCGTATGTACTAGTAAAGGTCCCCCTTTGTCACGGGGTCTACACTGCAGGTAATTTTCCACATGTGAGAGGGGGCAGCATGGGTTACCATGTGCACGATGCAGTACTACCCCATCCCCTCGTGCTTCCTGATCCGTCTTGGACTTCCTAATCAATATCAGTAGTGTATCTCCCTTCACTTTAATGTGGTCAAACTGCAGGCCGCCATGTACATCCTGTTTGTTTTGGGCCACCAATTCCCCAATCCTGAATGCACCATAAAAGGCCAATGAAAACGCGGCAGTGAACAACAGCACTTCCCCTGAGGTGTTGCAGATCATGGGGTGGGTCCCTAGTAAAGATGTCAGCAGCTCCACCCCGATTGGCTGCCTCGTATCTGGGGCAGACCCTTGGAGGCGTTGCCAACCTTTCAAGGCCTTCCTAACCGTAAAGCTGCTGGTGGGATCCCTTTTGTCGCTGATTTGGGACAAGAAAGAGATTGCCGCCACATGCCGCTTACCTGCTGCCGCTGAACGTCCCCCCCCCTTAAAAAACCCAGATACTGATGGAGCGCCCCCGTGTCGTGCCACTTCCCAGCCCACTCTGTTCCCAGGAAAGAACAATATGCCCAAAACGCCCCTTCATACGCTTTCCTGGGTGCTAGGCGAGCTGCCACGACATCCGGTAGTTGGGGGCACCAATCTGCCAAAGTAGTTCTGGGAAGGGGGTGGCGTAGACCACCGCAGCCGGGAGGTACGCCCTGAAAACCTGCATCTTAAAGCGAGAAAGTGCGTCAGCAGCATGGTTCAGAACACCTGGCACATGTTTGGCTCTAAATTGCATATTTAGCCTCATGCATATCAAAACAATCTCTTTCAATAGACGGAGAATCATTTTACACCGAGCAGCTTGTTGGTTGAAGCATTCCACGACAGTCATGTTGTCTGACCAGAACACCACCCAGATGGGGAACAGTTCCAGGAAACCAATGTTGTCGTCAAGCCAGTCTCCACCCACCATGCTGGCCACCGCTGTGCCACCCACTCGGTACCGAGTATGGCACCAAATCCCTCACTACCTGCGGCGTCAGTCATTAAGCCCAACTCTGCGGACGTAGTGGGCGGACCGGGCCACACTACCCTGCCATTGAAGTCCTGCAGGGATGCCTTCCAAATCAGCATGTCCTGCCTAAACTCAGCTGACAGCCTGGTGCGGTGGTGTTTCTCCCTGAGCCCAGCCATGGCTTGCGAGATGGATCGGGAAAATGGCCTTGTCATCGGAATGACCCTTAAGGCAAAATTCAGTTGCCCTACCGTCTGTTGCAACTGGTGCAGTGTGACCTTCTTCCTGCTCAAGCATTGCTGTAATGCTGCCCTGAACTTGGTGATCTTGTCCACGGGCAACCTGAAACACCTCTGAATGGAATCTAACTCGATCCCTAGGAACTCTATTGTTGTTGCTGGCCCAACTGTCTTTCCCAGGGCCAAAGGAACCCAAAAAGCCTGCATGAGCATGCAAAATTCCTGCAACGCCCAACCACACTACCGGGAGCCCCGTGACTCCAAGATAAGAAAGTCATCCAGGTAGTGCATGGCCCACTGATGCCTTGTCTTCTGTCTGAACGCCCATTCCAAAAATGAACTGAATCTTTCAAAATATGTGCAAGATACAGAGCAGCCCATTGGCATACACATATCCATGTAGAATTTTCCCTGAAACTGAAAACCAAGCAGGTGAAAATCAGAAGGGTGGACTGGCAATAACCGAAAAGCGGATTCTGTGCCTGATTTAGCCATCAATGCTCCTGGGCCCAAACCCCGAGCATCTCCACTGCTCGGTCAAAGGAAGCGTACTTCACACTGCAAAACTCATTATCAATTGCGTCATTCAGTGAATTTCCCCTGGGTGCTGACAGGTTGTGGATGAGTCTGAATTCGCACTCTACCTTCTTGGGAACCACCCCCAAAGGGGAGCAGACAGAATTCTCAACAGGGATGGACTCAAATGGGCCAGCTGTTCTGCCCAGGCGTAGTTCCTTGTCAATTTTTGTTGCAACTACACCGGGGTTTGTCCGCGCCGAGAGTTGATTCTTGCAGTCTGGTTCTCCCACATAACCTTATGCTGGTATCCTAAAACCATACCTGAAACCATCCAAAAGAGTTTTAGCAGTAAGATGGCAGGGATATTTGTTGAGCCAGGGTGTCAAAGCTGTTACATCGATAGGAGACCGTGCTTTGAGCGGTGCCTCCAACTCACTCCTATTTTTTCCTACCCTTATCCTTGGATTTCTTGAGACATTTAGACTCGGGTGAGATGGGTTGGCACAATGGAACATGCATGTTTGAACCTGCACATTCCTTGGGATCTGGTGCACGTCCGTCTATTAAAATCCCAACATGTACCTTTCCTTCCCCCACTGGCGTTTGTATTATTGGTGAAACCTATGCTACCCTGTGACCGAAAGGAATGAGATGGCTGGAAAGACTGGGGGGCCTGGCTCTTTGTAATATTTTGTCCTTCCCCACCAAATAGATTCAGCCATGCTATTGTGTCAATGCGGTCCCATGATAGCGATAGGTCCGATGCCTTAGCTCTCCTGAAATTCTTATCATATTCCATCCACCCTCCCCCCGCGAATTTATCATGTGCATGAACTATCCTGTTCTGGTAGCAAGCCATTTGTGCCTGCAAGTTAGGGAAACGCTCGGCCATCACTGCCATGAATATGGAAAAACCCTTGATCCAATTAATCAAGTTTTCCTCCACCCTGTATTTCTGCAGTTGATTGGCCCATTCTCTAGGGAGCATCCAGTCCTTATTTTTCCTGGTGTCCTCCCTCTCTCTCTCACAAATCAGCAAGGAAAACATATTAATGTATTCCCCAGACCAAATTCTGTTTTTTACCTCCTGTGAAACATGCCTGCCTGAAAGCTCTCGCTCTGAGCGGGACTCCCCCACGTCCAGCATTGGCAATGTCGGCAGCTTACCTACTGTGGTGGCCCCCGGTACCTCCGGCTGCTTCTCATTTGTCGCACTGCACCCTGACAATCCCATGTTGTTTTCCAGTGTGCTGGTGCCCCCTGCTGAAATGACAGGCAAAGGTACACCAGGTCCCTCCACAATTTTTACCACAGGTACTGTATGAAACTGAGAAACTATTTGCTTTGCCTCTGCTAGCGCATCCATACCTATGTCCTTAGCCCCCACCGTTGAAGAGAGGATAACTGCCTTCCCTAACCATGGCAGGATTGCTGCCAAATGGGAAACTATGTCTTGTGGGATCTCACTTCCCATCACCGGAGGGACTATTGGGAGCTGTGGGCTATCCCCCTGTGGGGCCTCCCCTGCAGGCCTGGGCTCCCCCGTGGGCTGTGGAACTGGTGCCGAGACCCCTGGTTCAACTTGTACCACCCCTGTGGGAGAGGGTTGGGGAGCTGTTAGCGGGGCAGCTGGAATCACAGGATGGGCTGGCACTGGCGCCGGGGTAGACAGAGTCACTGGATGGGCTGGTACTGGCACCGGGACTGCCGGTGTCACTGGCGGGTGTGGTACTGGGGCATGTGGGACCTCACCCAGAGGCACAGGTGGGACTTCCCCCACGGGAACAGGGGCCATGGGCACAACGGGCTCTTCCCCCATCCGTTTCTTTGCCCTAACTCTTTTCAGGATAGGAGGGAATGCCGCCCTGGGTGGCATAGTGCTGCGCCTAGCCCTCTCTTCTGTCCCCTCTTGCCCCTCCACCCTCTCCCTGAGATCAGCGAGACCATGACCCAGCTCGTCTACCTTCTTCATCATTGCCTCCATTAGCCTCTCCATACGAGAACGCTGGTCTCCCCTCCCAGCTTTCCCAGCCATTATGTATCAAACTTACAGCAATATTCTGCCCACAGGCGAGCTACACGTGTAGTAGCCTGACTTAAACACTCCTAGGTTCAGCAATGACTTGGACCACAGTCCATGCGCTTCACTTAACACGTTGAAGGTATACAAACAGGCCGTAAGCATCCGCGCAACCAGAGCCCACCACTAGCTAGTCTAGTGATCCACTCCCAACCTGTGCGGTTCCTGGAAGCGCTGGAGTGCGGGCCTGCCTGTGTCCTCTTAGACAACCTGTGCTCTTCACCGGTTGTCCAAACCCCAACGAAGACTCTGTGGTCCTCCTGTGTTCACCGATGTCGCCTGGTATCTAAAACATATAAGTGAAACAGCATAAATGTGTCCCACCCCCCAGAAGCTATGTTGCATTAAGCAGGTCCTTGTTATACCATTAGCTAAGCCGTATGTGCTACTGGTATTCACCAATAAAACAAGTCAACAAACACAGGCTTGTTCACGTTATCCTTTGGTTCCCCCCAACAGCACAATTTCCCCACACATCTTGCTAATTGTGATCATGAACCTGACACAAATCCTTAAACAACAATAAGACACCTTAAAAGAGATCTAATAGAACAGAAACAATGGGAATTGAACACATAACCTTGAGAGTAAGTGTCTCAGACCTTGACCATTAGACCACAGTGACACGATTGTACTTTGTGCTAATATTCCAGATGCTAATGAACCTGCTGCCGTATTAAATGCCAAAGCGCTGCCCCCACCATAAGAAGTAGACTGGTAATGCACCCGCTACCCCGTACTTGCAGCACGCACTGTTGCCGTGATGCGCGCTGCCTAATTAAACGGGCGAAAAACCGGAGGTCTGCACAATGCGGGAGCACTCGCTGCGCACACAATTGGTTCCAGCCTCTAATACGGGCAACAAAACCGGAGGGGTGTGCGCTCTAAATCGGCACAAGCGCCCCCTCTAACAGGCACCTGCACCGGGCTTCAATTAGCCTGTAATCGCTCCTGTTCTCCACTCCTGACGCGAACCGGTAATTAGCGGTGACCTCGTCAGCCCGGCAATAGACGTTGCTGCAACCCACGCTCCTGGCGCGACCCAGGACTCGACGTTGGCTTCGCCAGACGGCACTCGCTGCAAGATCCCCCGCCTGCCGATCTCCGTCGTCCGAAGGCTGCTGACCTCTCGCTGCTCTCCGATGACGGCGATACCTAAAAAACAAGAACAAAAATCAATTACAGCCTCCTAGTGAGGCTGGGGTGGCAGGCTGGGGAGCAAGGAGTGAAGAGATAGACTCCTGTGCTCCCCAGCCTTTTATCCACTTGTATGCCAGGCCGGTTCTAACCGGACTGGCGTTGTCCAGTCGTGTGACCCGGAAGTGATTCCAGTCACTTCCGGGTCACGCCCCCGTGCCGAGACCAATTGGAGAGGAGGCGCACCTGCCGCGTCACCAAGGTGCGCGACAGCCTCGCCTCCCGGTTTGGAGGGCGCCGGCTTGACCGCCATACTGTTGGCGTGGCCGATGCCGGCCCCGCCGTTCTCTCCTGGTGTTTCCAAATTACACTGGGACAAATTCAACATATTTTTCAGTGGGGTCCAACTTCTTGGCAGGGTGGACGGTGTCCATCCTGTGAAAATAGTGGGTGGACGCCGCCCACCAGCGTGTACCCCCGACTCGTGCCAATGATACTACATCACAAGGCAGAAATTGTCCGCTCTTACCAACATGCTACCCCCTCCACCCTGCCCCCAATTCTCATATTGACTTTATCTTTACCTGTAACAGTGTATGTACAGCGCTGTGCTGCCTTTAGGATAGGTTTACCCCATACAAATTGCTCATAGGTACATACATACAAACTGATGGGAGGTTGGCCCCTCAGATGACAGTGTAAGCAGGATGGCGAAGGCCAGGGCAGCTATATTACACCTGCACAGAGTGGGAGGAGCCTCAACTTGGGTCCAGTTTTGCACACTTCCTCACGTCCACATTACAGTGAAAGCTAATTATTAGTAATTTTTCTAGAAGTCGGTGACTTTAAGTTAAATCTGGGTATTATCAGGGACATCTTAAGAATTTTGGGGGCCCTGGGCCAAACTTCTTTTTGGTGCCCCTGTTCTGAGCAGCTTTGAATTTATGATCCAATTTCAGCTCTTTCATACCCTCTTTGGCCAGGTCACTTACAGTGCACAGGCACACCCGTCCAAATTCTAAATGTGTGTTTTCAACCTTGTAACACAGAGGAAGCTCACTAATATTAATGCAAATAATCTCTGTGACACCTTCCCGCTTCTCGCTTGTGCGATCCTGTTTAAATCTAAAAGACTTTTTTGTGTGGATGTTGCATGGACATAAACAGCATTTCTTTGCAAAATGCCGGTAATAGACACTCACAAATCATCCACATTAAAAACAAATTAAAGGAAAACAGTATTTAAAACATTCTTTTAAGAATTATTCAAGCTCATCAGGGCAAGACTCTTGCAGAACAGAACAGGCTCTATCAGGGGACCCCCTTGAAAGTCTGGAGCCCTGGGCCAGAACCCACATTTCCCATGCCTTAAAACGTCTCTGAGTGTCATCACCTACTTAAGTGCCTTATAATGGTGCCCTCAGTCTTCGTGGCAACACAAAATCTGTCTTGATTGCCACTCTGTCATGTGGATACCTCCACCACCATCTCACAAGGCGTGGGCACATGTGTAGGCATTACTTAACCAGAAGAGAAGCCCTCCCTTCCTGTAAGTGCTAATATTAATATTCACACTCAGAATCTATTCCGCCAGAAAGGGTCGGCCAAATACAAAACCACTGGTATACTATTTCATGCCTCAGTCATGCTTCATCTCAAACTTTAGTCAGAGCATGATTACTGAGAGGATATACCAAGCTCTCATGAAAGCAGTGGAGGTGGACGAGCCACTGAAAGCTCAAGTCGGGCTCGAGCCTGAAGCCTGGCTGTGCTCAGCTCGAGGTCTTGTTGGAACCCTGAGCCCATAACAATCTGAGCTGTCATGTGGCATCTGCTTGCCTCCTTGTACCCAGGATATGCTGTTAGGGTCAGAGCTGCCGACTGTGGAACTGGGGAAACAGGATCAAGTCTGTGCATCGGTTCGATATCCTCGGATTCTGGGCAAATCACTTGATCTCCCAGTACCTATAAATAATGCATGTGACTTCTTGTAGTGTAGCTGGTGCTCATGTAGAGCGCTCCTATACCATTGGCCCAAGTTTGCGCTATATTTTAAAAAAAGGTCACTAAGAGGTAAAAACAAAGGTAGATACCAATTTACTGGCTGATTTGTTCAAACTGAAACCAGGAAACCTGGATAAATCGTAGTTTGCCCACTTAAATTGTGTGATCTTAGGCAAATATTTTATTTCAATAAAACTCTTTTTCTTCATTATCGCATATGAAGGCACTTTCAAACATGTGAGTTCAGACTGCCAGTTGTACAAAACGATCACTTTTAATAAGTACTTCCCGCTGCAGTGCTATAATGAGCCCTGTAAATGTCAAAGCTTCCATATGTTAAAGAGATACACTTTTTACATTTTGTATAGACTTTATATTATTTTACGGTTACATGATGTTTGGAGTATATTTCACCCATCTAATATTTCCAGGGCTCGGCTCATACACGGGCTCTAATTTCCGAGCCAATCTTTTGGCTCCGCTCTTTTTGTTAATTTGTTGGCTCACCCACCTCTAGAAAGCACAAACTCTCGTAATTATATCCCAAGGTCTTTCAAGGGCCTGAACTCTTGCAATGATACTCCCAAATAGTAAAAGCATGCAACCTCTGATAAGACTACTCTGCTGCATGCCACAATGTAAGTAACACATGGGTGACATTGTCAGCAGCGGCCCGTGCAGGTAAGAGCGGTGGGGTGGGGTGGGGGTAGACTCAACAGACATTGATGAGAGACAATTGATTTTCCCTCGTCATCGTCTGTCGAGTCCTCCCCACCCCACCCCACTGCTCTTACCTGCTTGGGCCGCTCCTGGACATTTTCAAACAATATTGGTTTAAAAGTGGTGAAATGGGATTACCTGAGAGGATTGATAATTCTATTCTGAGTTTGGATATAATGGATTTTATAGTAGATTGAGCTGTACTAGCATCAGGAGTGTGCTTTATGCTGCATTATCTGTGAAGTTTGGTGGGCAATGAAATTGTATGCTAGGTGACATAATTCAGTGTTCTGATGCTGTTGTCCTATTTTTGTATGTTGTTTCAATAGCTGAGCTGAGATATCCTAGAATGTTGGGTCTGACTGAATTTAACTTGGTTGAAGACTGTGGGTGAGAAGAAGTGAATTGAGGAGACTGGTGCAGACATCCAGAATCCCAAACCCTGAGAGATTTAGTAGTAAGGCATCTCTAATGTAAAGACTATAATCCAGAAAGTCTTCCATTTTGAGATTTCCTTTGGCAGTTAAACTACTTAGGGCTAAATGTACAAAGCATTTTAACCGTCTGAAATAGTTCAATTTGGTGTTTGCAACAATTAAAATGCCTTTTTTAGGTTCTAATCCAGTTTTAGGAATCAAAAAAGGTTTATGACTCCTGAAATGAGATTCCAAATGGATACTGGTTCGGTATCTGGAAGAGGCGTGTGTTTAAGATGTCCCTTTCAAATACTAAACCATTATCTTATGTTATAATGTTTTCTGACCAAATTCTGGTTGCAGAACATTAGTATTTTACTGACATCTCAAAGGAGGTATTAATGAATTTGCAAAAGGGTTCCCCTTCCTTTTTTGAATATAAAAAACGTTTGTTGAAGAGTAGGTCCTGGTCCAAAAGACCATTGTCAACTCTTAACAAAACAAAAAAAAAGTAAATATTTCTTTGTAAGTGCAATCCTTTTACCTTTAAGGAAAACCGACTGAATTCAAAACAAAAGTTGCTTCATTCTAAAGCAATCACAGGGGGTGGAGCTAGGTGCTGATGGTGGCAGATGGTGGAGCTTCTATAGAGATCCACAATGGCCTGACTCGAGGGATCCGACACAGACCATATAGCATCAACTAGCATGTGCCCTGTCAGAACCCCTTTCAGAGTGCAAGAAGTCTTGCAGAGCTACTCCCCATCACACAACCTGCTGGCGACTTATCAGTTGACAGTTTTTGGGACCTCATGCTCATCTTCTTATAGTCCCTTTCCAGACACCAAGACCCAGATTTACTAAATTCTCATGCAATGCAGCTCAGCAGCTAAAAATAGTGCAATGCATTGTGTGAGAAGGAGAGAGCACCATATTTACAGAACTAATGCACTCCCCTCCCCGCTCCCTTGCACCGGCGCTAAATGAGGCAGCTGTGTGTCACCCTTTCACCATAGTACATGGGTGTCTGCATGAGTCTAGCATAGGTTTTGTACTGGAAAGATACCCTTCAAATACAAAATACTATTCTTAGACTAACTTTAAAACTTTTCGCACTTTGTGTGTCTGCTGTATAATGCAGCATACATGCAAAGTCGGAAAAGAAAGGAGAAATAACAGCATTTCTCCATAATAGCACTTATTTGAAATGTTGACGCAAAACGCGTCTACTTCTTTTTAGTAAATAGGGTTTCACATCACACACCTTGGGTGGTAGCATGGGAACATCCATGCACCACCCATGAAACACCCCGTTGGCACCAATTAATTCAAAGCAGCGCTTTGCACTGCTTTGCCTCACTTTCAGGTGATTTTCCAGCGAAAAACAGGTTTTAGGCTGAAAAGTAAATAGGGAAAGAAAGATTTTGTGTCGATTTGCAGAACTTTTGTGATGCAAACATGGCACAAATTCTTACTAAATATACACCCCTCCCATGTGAGTTAGTACCTGAGTTTTTAAAGTTTCTGTTGGGGATATGCTTCTTTTTGAATTGCCCTCGCTTCTGCCCTGTCGTTCCTCCAGAAAGCATTCTGTCATGTTGCGGGGATTCTGCTCATGCACAGAACTATGCGCAGGAAACCAGGACCTCAGTGAATTGTGGTGTACCAAAAAACTCACCTGAGTACCCAGAAACACTATCCAACTAGCATCAGTGTCTCATTCGTTCACCGTATCATCTCAAAGCTACCAATGATTAGACAACCCAGAACAAGCGACTTAGAGTACTCTCAGGAATGGTGGGAATAAAAAACACCTTTTCATTATTATTCTCATATCAGTCCACAACGTGAATAATCTGAGACACAGAAAAGTTTAAATGTTTATTTTTAACTACGTGCTCTAAGGTGCAGTACTTTGGCTAACATAAGCAGACAAATTATTAGAAATAAAACCATCAGCATTGTTACAATACCATAGAAAACAAAGGGAGAAATCATATTACCATGATAGTGGAAACAGGTCCTATAATACCTTGTGTACCACCCTCCCCTGGCTAGTAAGCTAGTTTTATATAATAATAGAAGGTCTCTAGGTTTGAATGGGGAACCCCATACCTCAAAGATCAGCTAAGGTGAATCACATCACAGGATCAGCACTGCTTTCTGTGTCTGGAAAGGTTTCCTCCAAGTGTCTGAATCATTCATGCAAATGCAATATTAAAGGTACCCAAGTTTCAGATATTTGCAGCTGTGTGCTTGCTGTGTCTAGAGCATGGGCCGATCAAACTGAATTCAACAGCATACATTGTTATTTGACCTTGACGGTTTCTGCACAGTGTTCAGACTAAGGTCGCGGAGCACGTCTAGAGATGTGAAGAAAAAGCAAGCAAGCAGTTTTACTTGTAATAACAACTACCTGTAGTGTCATGTGCAAAAGCAGCAAAGTGGCAAGATGGCGCTAACATCTAAAACGCTTATGCTATCATAGCAATGTATGCAGACAAAACCCTGTCTCCACTACACCCTCCCTTGATCGGACCACGAACAAAATAGGGAAGCAATGTAGGAATGCAGAGTTCAAGTTCGAGTGAGACAGAACCAAGTTCATATATTGCCAACCCGTATAATTAGTAGTGAAAGTTTGAAAAGTTTGTTGGAAAAAAGTAAAATAAATAAAAAACAATCAGGGGCACTATAAAGCCCTTTTTGGAGCAAAAAAAGAAGAAAAAAAAATTCCAGCTTGTATTTGAGGAAGATGGACAACAGCCAATTTAATCCATCAATGTATAGGCACAGTATGTTGCAACAGCCTCCAAGAGGAAGTCGTTGTAATCTTCAGTAAACGCCTCAGCCATCCAGTCTAATAAACTAAAGGAACATACATGTTCGTCGAAAACCGGAGCTTCTAGCACCATCAGAGGACAACTTGTGTGTTCTTCAAGATAACTTCGCGCCAGGAAGTCATGAGCTGCTACGCATATATTCCAATTTCCCAGAATCCCATGCGCAGCCGCACAGGCCATAATCCTGATACCAGAACAGTCTACCTCATGAGCCACTATGGGACTCATCAGTCGATCATAATCCAGGGAAGGAGACGCTCTGTTCGACAGGCACAAATCCAGAGCCCATTCAATTGAACAATCAAGGCAATGGAAAACAGGTTGCACGCAACTAAAGTATGAGAACCGGAAAGATAATCCATAGGCTACGCTCAAAGTGGCCAGTGGTATTGTTCCAGCATCCGGTTGCGCAGCTGAAGCAGCCAGGGCAGGCTCTCGTGTGACACAGATCGTGCAGCCATTGCGAAGCAAACAAAGCAACAGCAGCACACCAGCAGTCAAGGCGAGAATTAATGGAAGCCCGCCGAAGACGCTGGAAAAAATAGAATGAAAAAATGCCGGTATCACACCAAATATTGTTTGGAACGAGGTCACAAGGCCGGAGCCCGCATCTTTGAAAAAATGTCCCAAGCCAGTTGTTGACGAGGCATTGAATATAGTGTGAATCAGAGTACCGAAATGAAGGGGGAGATCAGTATTTAAAAGAGCGTACACCTCGGTGCGGGTGTCTGCTACGTGAAGGACAAATGTTTCACAAGATGAAGTCAGGGCGACTTCTTTTTGAGACAATAGAGCCCTTATTCTGCTCATCTTGTTGAACTCCGTTTTCAAGGTTGGTCTGGAAGGCCAGATGGATACATCCAGTCTCCCATGCGGGGTAGGAAAAGCACATTCTTACAACAGACTACTCGTTGTGAGACAGTTACACTGTACGGAATCCCTACTAGCATTCCGCAACATGCCTCATTATTTAAAAGCAAATAACTACCGTTAGCTAATAACGTGAAAGTGGGTGTAATCGCCGGCACAGGATTTCCCTTCCGAATGCAAGCTAAATTCGGGGCATGAACATTGCATGCGCCATGCAATTGGATGTTCCTACAAACTACTGAGTGATCAGGTGTGGAAGTGCAATCCTCTCCTTTTAAATATACCTCTTTACCCTCTCTCATGCACCTGTATGTATATGGGAGTGACCAAACTTCATGGAGAAAAGCGGTACATATCTACCTAAGGCATAGTGTTTCATGCTTGAACTGAACTTAAGCAATGGAAAAGGTAAAGTGATTAACCCATGGATAAGCCACATAGCTGAGTTCGATTCGGCCACAGAGAACGGTAAAGGTTTCAACTCTTCAATATGCAATAATGAATATGTTGCATCCTTCATGGACATGAACTGTTGTTTATCAGTCAGATTAAACGGCAGGAATAAAGATGATGTGTTCATGTAGTCCCAGGGAACTTACCCAGCCTTCAATGTTTGTAACGTCCATGCAAACTGCATTATTGAACGCAATTGATTTTGACCATGGTATAAAACAGACATGTCATCTTGTACAATATCCACAACAGAAGAAACAATATTATCTAATGTGTAAATTCTGGAAGAAAGAGTGTTAATGCTATTATCAATGACAGCAAGCACTTTTTCCAAATTTGCTTGATCAATAGCTCTTAATCTAGAAGTAGATTCAATTTGAGATAACTTCCAAACTTCGTTGTTAACAGCATACACCCATCTTTTGGACCTGCCACCCACAGGGCCCTTAACAAAATCATTCAAATCTACATCGTCAGTTAATTTGGACAAATTAAGTTTAACTGACGCCAAGGTGGAGTGTTGAAGCCAATTTTGACATAACTTTCCTACAGAATAGGTAGTAACAGAATGGGAAGATTCAAATCTGTGGTCTACTCTAACCTGTGTATAGCCAGGGAGCAGGCCCAAAAAAGATGTTGACAGGAATCTGAACTTTTCTGCCATAATAACTATCCTTGAGGATCCAGGGAGGAAATATTAAAGGAGGTATTAGTAATTAGGGACTGCAATTCATCTAGTTACAAATCCGCGTGATTATCCCAGGTCGGATAAGCACCCAGATCAGGAATAGTAGGGGAATTCATCTTCTTAGAAGTAGCCAATCCAAAGCAGGTGGTCTGAAAAATTGTAGAATTCAAAAATAACATATGGTTCAGGATAAGGCATACACGAGGCAAAGCCTCAGAGCCTTGCACCAGCCAGTTTTTAGAACCCCAAACAGATTTAAGATCAACAGTATCTTTCCACAGCTCATAGCCCCCTATAGCTAAGTCATCCATAAAGAACTTCGAATACAATTTAGTATGGGTCAGTCTAACTTTGGAAGCTGACTCAGCAGCCATTTTAAAATAAAAGGCTTCAGGTTGAGATACACTGAAATCAGTAAAATATGTAAATTTTTTAACTAGAGTTTTGGAGCTGCCTTCAATGGGAGCTGGACAATGTTTCCATTGGGTATAATTAACAAAATTTCTAAATGTACTCACTTTATACAGGAAATTATTGCCATAGTGTTGGTAGCAAAACAACTTGCCATAATTGGTTGAGTCTAAATACAAATCTTCAGCATCAAAAGCAGCATAATATTACAAATCAGAAAAAAGAGCCTCCACGACTTGGACATCCCAATCATCAGAGCGCATGTTTTGTTTCACAACATCCCCCATAGAAACACGAAGTACATTGGGGACATTAATCACCTCTGTTGGGCCATGAATTTGAAATGTTACAGCATCCCATATAATCCCATCTAACACAGGCCAGGCAGTAATATTAACAAAAGTCTGGTCCCTCTTCATGATGTGTGATGAGGAGTGGGGTGCCAAAGTTTCATCAATTAATCTAATTGCAGATTATTCGGTCAGATAATGTCCATTCACTAGACGAAAAAAGACAACTACAAATCCAATCGACATGAACCAAAAAATAGATATAAGCACCAGCCAAATGTAAGTCCAAGGGGGAATTAAAAAATGTCTTTTAACTCCTTCGGTGCTCATGACGAGCCCAGCTCGTCATGAGTCACAGTGGAGCTGTGCTCATGACGAGCTGAGCTCGTCATAATGGCTGCGCTACGCCCACGCGCGATTGATTCCCCACCTGTGCGGGCGAATAAATGAGTGGGCGGAGTTGTTATGAGCCCAGCTCGTCATGAGCACATCTCTACTGTGACTCATGACGAGCTAGGCTCATCACAAGCACCGCAGTTCCGTGCTCACCCCTCCACCCCCGCACCGTGGGGGAATTACTCCCGCAGCGAAGGGGTTAAACGAAACAGCAAAAATTGAAATTTTCGATGGGGCACTCGATGTTGTAGAGTTAGTGTCAAATGAAAAACGTGACTGGTCAACTGCACTTGATTGCACACCAGGCAACGACACATCTGTGGGATAGATATACTCAGTATCTGCAACGGGACCACCAGCCGGTGGAGTCAATAAAGGATTAGTAACTGTATGCATCTCGATGGCAATGTCAGGCCTGTTGGTATTTGCCAGAGCCAAAACAGATTTTCTCAGCATTGCAGGACAAGAGACCGCTGGAGTCATACTAAGAAGAATCGGCCACTCGCTGTAGTTTGACATTGTCAATGGAGATGTACCTGTTATCCTTGCAACCAGGAAGTGAAGGTAAAATGACTGTTCTTATACCCTGCACGCCAAGCACTGGAACCGGTGCACGATAAGAGGGGCCAAACTCCTTCTTGTTCTCCACCTTCTCACGGACCAGGTCACCAACTCGAGGTAGCCAGCCAACTACCGGAATCTGAAGTGCAGCATCAGTTGTGGAGGGCAAGTGTTCCTTTGCAAGACTGTCTCGAGCCTCTTGTAGATTCTGTAACACAGCAGAATGATCATCTACGTCAAAGGGTGCGGGCGACGCCACGATGTCTAGACCATCAAGGTCCGGGGCAAACATTTTCCCATGAGGCACAGGGTCAGACTGATTTTCAGATGGCCATGTCTGAACTGGGGTGGCATAGTGGGCTAAAGAACGGTGATGGATCAAACCCAGATCTGATGACTGGGTGTGAGTGTTTGATTGGTTCTGATACTTTGTCCATCACCACCCCCTTTTGTACTGCTTTGTTCATCATAAGTTGGCAGGGTATGCTCAGACGTGAGTCCCTTGCTCACTTTGCCACTGGATTCAAGCAAGCCTGGCTGAAGACGGCTGAAATACCAGAAACCGGTCCTAGGAAGCTTGTTTCCGGTCCAGGGAAGGCATGGCTTGGCAGTTCGGGCTGGACTGTTCCCATGAGGCACAGGGTCAGACTGATTTGCATATGGCCATGTCAGAACTGGGGTGGCAAAGTGGGCTAAAGAACGGTGATGGATCAAACCCAGATCTGTTGACTGGGTGTGAGTGTTTGATTGGTTCTGATGCTCCGTCCATCACCACCCCCTTTTGTACCGCTTTGTTCGCCATAAGTTGGCAGGGTATGCTCAGACGTGAGTCACTTGCTCACTTTGCCACTGGATTCAAGCAAGCCTGGCTGAAGACGGCTGAAATGCCAGAAACCGGTCCTAGGCAGCTTGTTTCCGGTCCAGGGAAGGAATGGCTTGGCAGTTTGGGCTGGACTGTTCCCATGAGGCACAGGGTCAGACTGATTTGCATATGGCCATGTCTGAACTGGGGTGGCAGAGTGGGCTAAAGAACGGTGATGGATCAAACCCAGATCTGTTGACTGGGTGTGAGTGTTTGATTGGTTCTGATGCTCCGTCCATCACCACCCCCTTTTGTACTGCTCTGTTCGCCATAAGTTGGCAGGGTATGCTCAGACGTGAGTCCCTTGCTCACTTTGCCACTGGATTCAAGCAAGCCTGGCTGAAGACGGCTGAAATGCCAGAAACCGGTCCTAGGAAGCTTGTTTCTGGTCCAGGGAAGGCATGGCTTGGCAGTTCGGGCTGGACTGTTCCCATGAGGCACAGGGTCAGACTGATTTGCATATGGCCATGTCTGAACTGGGGTGGCAGAGTGGGCTAAAGAACGGTGATGGATCAAACCCAGATCTGTTGACTGGGTGTGAATGTTTGATTGGTTCTGATGCTCCGTCCATCACCACCCCCTTTTGTACCGCTTTGTTTGCCATAAGTTGGCAGGGTACGCTCAGACGTGAGTCCCTTGCTCACTTTGCCACGGATTCAAGCAAACCTGGCTGAAGATGGCTGAAATGCCAGAAACCGGTCCTAGGAAGCTTGTTTCCGGTCCAGGAAAGGCACGGCTTGGCAGTTTGGGCTGGACTGTTCCCATGAGGCACAGGGTCAGACTGATTTGCATATGGCCATGTCTGAACTGGGGTGGCAGAGTGGGCTAAAGAACGGTGATGGATCAAACCCAGATCTGTTGACTGGGTGTGAGTGTTTGGTTGGTTCTGATGCCCCCGTCAATCACCACCTCCTTTTGTACCGCTTTGTTTGCCATAAGTTGGTAGGGTATGCTCAGACGTGAGTCCCTTGCTCACTTTGCCACTGAAATCAAGCAAGCCTGGCTGAAGACGGCTGAAATGCCAGAAACCGGTCCTAGGAAGCTTGCTTCCGGTCCAGGGAAGGCATGGCTTGGCAGTTAGGGCTGGACTGTTCCCATGAGGCACAGGGTCTGACTGATGTGCATATGGCCATGTCTGAACTGGGGTGGCAGAGTGGGCTAAACAACGGTGATGGATGAAACCCAGATCTGTTGACTGGGTGTGAGTGTTTGATTGGTTCTGCTGCTCCGTCCATCACCACCCCTTTTTATACCGCAAACATTTTTATGCTAAAGAGCATTTCGTATGGGGTCCGCCCACCCAGAGACCTTCTAGGGAGACTATTAAGTGCACGTTGAACGCTATAAAAATGGGCCAACCAGTTCCTGCCAGTACCTAAAACCCTAGCTGTCAAGGATTGCTTTAAGTCACGGTTCATTCGCTCCACAACAGAATTGCCCTCAAGCCTATATGGAGACGAAAATTTGACTTGGACCCCCAAAGATCTCATGGCATCCTTGTACGCCTTAGAGGTGAATGCTAGACCCTTGTCCAAATGGAGGGTACCACATGCAAAAATTCCCACAAAGACACGCAAATCCCTGATGACAGTTCGAGCATCAGCACTCCTTTGTGGCCAGACCCATAGAAAACGTGTGCACGAATCCACTGCAACTAAGATGTACTTATACGCAGTATCAGAGGAGAAAGGACTGCAGTGATCCAAATAAACACACCCAAGTGGTTTATTAGATATGTACAACTGTGTTTGGGGTGGACGCGCAGCAGTCGAAGGTTTAATCTGCTGGCAAATGTCACAAGTAAGGACATAACCACAAGTTTGTTTATACAATCCGCGCCACCAGTAACGTTGTTGTAAGATAGTGACAGTCGCTGAAACGCCGGCATGGGCAGAGGCCATACCTTCGTGAGCGGCTGTTATCAAAGAAAGTCTGCAGTCTGCGGTCCGCGTTGGGAATCAACCTGTCACCAACGTCGTTAATTCTCACTTAGGGAACTTTATCGGGACTTAAATGATAAGAGTATTTAGAAGGGAAATCCCGAGGGTAATTATCACCCTTCTCTGTGGCAGCAATGGCTGCCAAGATGTCATCATCAATTTTACTTTTGGATCTTGTAACTGCTGCTTCTAGATATGTTGCCACTGCTATTTTCGCTGCCTCGTCAGCTACACTGTTGCCAACAGCGTGTACCCCGACGCGCTGGTGACCAAGAGTGTGAATTACATTTACGAGCGGCAGACGTTGTTTAAGTTCTGCGACTCAAACTCAAAGAATTTTATGTTTGATTGGTCTACCTTTGGAATCACAATACTCATTTTGAGACCAAAAGAATAAATTGTTATTGAAAGACTGAACACAGTAAAAAGAGTCACTCACAATAAGAGTAGTCACTCGAGGATCAGCAAACTCCAGTGCAAGCACCAGAGCACGAAGCTCAGCCAACTGGGGAGTACAATCACCCAATGTCTGCGCATGCACGTCATCAGACTTGAATTCTCCATTCACAAAAGTACCCGCCACTATTGCGCCGGCCGCTGAATATACGTGCTTAGAATCTGTCGCCGGTTGTGCCGAACCGTCAGTGTAAATGATACAATGGTAATCCTCAAGCGGGCACAAGGACAGAGGAGCTGGATGAACAAATTCATACTGCAAATACTCCTGAGTCTGCAATGAGGCATCAAAGATGGAAGTGACATCCGGAGAAGTAAAAGAAGTGGCCCATTGTACCCAACGCAGATGCAAAGCTTTTGAAGTCGGTACACTGGCTTTCGTCACTGCCTCTAGGGCAGGATATGGTGTGACAACCAACATACGGTTCCCCTGCGACAGCGCTCTCTCTTTTAGAATCGCCATCTGCACTGCTGTCAAAACTTTTTCGACAGTTGAAAAGCGCATTTCAGCCGAAGTGTACAAGTGTGACTTGTAAGCAATAGGGACAGTGTCTCCCTCATTCTACGTTAAGTACGTGAAACCCACTGCGCAAGGCACAATTCTTATCACAAGGTTTGTGTGATCATCACTCGTCAATAAGTATTTAGAAGCAAGAAGGTCAGCCTGCAAAGATTGCAGGATAGATGAATGTTCTGGCAGCCAGCTCGATTTGGAAAAAGTTGGTTGTACCAAGGCATATAGCGGCTTGATACGCTGGGCATAATCGGGAATGTAAGTACGGCCGAAATGTTTAAAAACCAGCAAAGATTGGAGTTTTTTCAGAGTTGTTGGAGTGCGCAAACATGCGCATTTCTCCAGGAAGTGAGGTGCTAAACCTCGACCTTCATTGTTGAGTTCATATCCCAAAAGCAACACTTTATACTCTGCAATGTGTGATTTTGCAAAGTTAAATTTGTAACTGAAGTCCGCAAACATAACAATGATGCAGTCAACGCGACACAGATGCGGCCATAGTTCATCGTCTGTGAGATAGATATCATCAACATACGAGTACGCATCAGGGTCAATGCTCTCCAACAGAGAGACTACACGTGCGGCAAAGAACCCAGGACTATTTTTATAGCCCATGGCTAATCTTTTAAACTGTTTCTGTTTGTCGCCTGAAGTAAAGACTGTCCATTGACTACTAATAGAGGACAGGTTATGGCGATAAAAGCCATTGGAGATGTTCTTAAACCATTTTCTCATGAGACTATCAACGAGGGCAGAACTGTGGGTATTTTGTACAGCACACGTCTGACAATGAGAGTTCAAATGTCGATAATCCAAAACTAGGCGGTACGACCCATCAGGTTTGGTTACAGTGAAAAGAGGATTATTCATGGGTGACACACATGTTTCAATTGCACCTTGATATTCCAATTATTCAAGGATTTCCGTGACGTGAGATCTAGCTTCTCGGCGCATGGGATATTGGGGTTGTGGCTGTGGCATAGACCACAACAGAATCTCATGGCTTGGTAATAATTTATCCCACCCAACCTGAGTACGGTACAACGCCGGAGCAAGCACTTGTGCCCACTCTTCTGCAAAGTTCTGAGCTTGCTCCTTCGGCACAGTGTGCGTGAAAGGTGGGAGGATAACCTCCTCCCCTCTAGGAGCAGCCAAAACAAAAGCTGGGATCCAGTCCGCCTCTGCTAACAGAATGTCATATGTAGAGGTTAGATTTTCGCCAGAAATCCCATTTATGGTACGTTGTATATTACTATGTCATAAAGTCTGTCAGGGGGAGCCACTCTAGTGTCAGCAGTTTCTACAGTAATAAACTTGTCAGTTGCTGTCGCCTTCAGATATGGACGCAGTGCTTGCCGCACTATTGTAACCTCCGCTGCGCTGTCTAGCAGCGTTAGTGCCCATGTCAGGTTCCAAAGCTGTGTTCTCACTATCTGTGGCATACCTCGTTGTTATTGCAGCAACTTTCTTTTTCTGAAACGGAGGTCGTTGCTGTGCAAATTCGTCCTGCTTGCCTTTACCATCAGCCGGGCGGGGCTGCACACGTCCTTGTGGTGCACCCCGACTTCTGCCACATTCACCTCCACCGGACTGTGAGACCGATGTTTCCTGTGAAGAACGAGGAGAACGTTGTTCAGGGACCTGAAATCTATCAGGAGACCTAATTCTAGTGCGATCACTCAATTCATATGTGCGTTCAGTAGTCACTGGTATCGGTGAAGCGGGACGAGACCCCTCTTTCTGTTGCTGCTTTTCCTGTTTCTTAGTTTTCCAACTTTGTTTTGGAACAGCTGGATGGTCGTCTTTAGTAGACTTAACCGTCTGAGTTTGCAGTTGTGCTGTTGTTTTAGCAAAAGGCTTAACCCCCAAACTATTGTGTCCAATGGTCTTATAAGCCTCCGCAATAATCTTTGATAACTGCCGGGGTTTATCGACGTCGTTGACGAGGCACAGCGCATTCGACACTTGAAAGTTAACCGCATCTACCTTGACGTTAGCAAGGATGAGATCAGCAACTACGTCGAACACACCGACAAGCCTCATTCCTAACTCGACCGCCACCTCCGGACCGTGCTCATCCTGAACACGCTTAATCACGGAGGACAGTACAGTCATAGACGGGGTGCCGAAGCACTTCGCTTAGACTGCTGCAAACACTTTACCCCAGTTCTCACAATCTGTTACCTCTGGGACTAAGTCTTTCTGCAAACTAATGGTAAGGATCCTGTGTTTTTCCACAGGAGTAGAGTTAGGAAACACTGCTTCCAGCTGGTCAAATGTCTCAGCTGGTCAATAAGGCATATCATCCTTGTTCATGACAGGACTAATAGTAATCCCGGCCGGGCCAGCTGGTTGCGTCGCAACCCCAGGTGCCCCCACCTGGACATTGCGAGAGACGTATTGCACTAAAGCCCTATGCACCACAATTAAGGCGGTATGGAGTTGACGTAACTCATCCACCGGGGCTTGCAAATATTGTGGATGAGGTGTGAACCCGGCCAAGACTGGCCAAGTGGCTCCACAAATGGACAAGGGTCCTAATCGAACCGGAATTATGGTTTGGGGGAGGGCGCCATTGAACCAAATACAATACTGGCAAGCGGAAATTGGAATGTCCTGCGTCCTATATGGCGTACAATTAGTTGGAACTGCCGTAGGAGTGTATGCGTGAAACGTCTTATCATCCGCATTCACCTCTGGAAAAGTACCCCAAGAGTAAAACAGCTCATAGGGGAACGATGCATCAGCACTCACTGCACAGATAAAAGACATTCCATCGTCTGCCACCCCGAACTGTGTCAAATGACGCCAGAGAGGTGCGCGACTATGCGCTGCAATAGTGACTTCAGCCATAAGGATGCAGAGAAGAAAAACAGTCGATATTAACCCATAGCACAAAAAGGGTCAGTAATTCAAGAGAAACCATTTTAATTGTCAAGCTTGAATGAACCTATAAGTCAACTATATAGGTAGGTTTAAACCGTCACTCCCATCAACCAAAAACAAGAGTGAGGGTGTTGTGGACAAATATAAGCACTACTAAGGCGTCTCAATCATAAGACCAAAACGTTAGGTGTGCCATGTTGCGGGGATTCTGCTCATGCACAGAACTATGCGCAGGAAACCAGGACCTCAGTGAATTGTGGTGTACCAAAAAAACTCACCTTAGTACTCAGAACCCCTATCCGACTAGCATCAGTGTCTCATTCGTTCTCCGTATCATCTCAAAGCTACCAATGATTAGGCAACCCAGAACAAGCGACTTAGAGTACTCTCAGGAATGGTGGGAGTCAGAAACACCTTTTCGTTATTATTCTCATATCAGTCCACAACGTGAATATTCAGAGACACGGAAATGTTTAAAATATTTATTTTTAACTACGTGCTCTAAGGTGCAGTACTTTGGCAACATAAGCAGACAAATTATTAGAATTAAACCATCAGCATTGTTACAATACCATAGAAAACAAAGGGAGAAATCATATTACAATGATAGTGGAAACAGGTCCTTTAATTCCTTGTGTACCACTCTCCCCTGGCTAGTAAGCTAGTTTTATATAATAATAGAAGGTATCTAGGTTTGAATGGGGAACCCCGTACCTCAAAGATCAGCTTAGGTGATTCACATCACAGGATCAGCACTGCTCCCTGTGTCTGGAAAGGTTTTCTCCAAGTGTCTGAATCATGCATGCAAATGCAATATTAAAGGCACCCGAGTTTCAGATATTTGCAGCTGTGTGCTTGTTGTGTCTAGAGTGTGGGCCGATCAACCTGAATTCATCAGCATACATTGTTATTTGACCTTGACGGTTTCTGCACACAGTGTTTCTGACTAAGTTCGCGGTGCACGTCTAGGGATGTGAAAAACAGACCGTTCTCATGTGAAGAAAAAGCAAGCAAGCAGTTTTACTTGTAATAACAACTACCTGTAGTGTCGTGTGCAAAAGCAGCAAAGTGGCAAGATGGCGCTAACATCTAAAACGCTTATGCTAACATAGCAATGTATGCAGACAAAATCCTGCCTCCACTACAGTCACTGCAGGAGAGACTCAAAATATGAAAACCCCAAAACAAAGGCCATGGGAGTGACTAGAGGTTTACACCTAGATGTCAGTGACAGTGACATGTATATCAAAAGGTGACCCGAAGGCCTCAGGCCTACTCATTTATGATTCTCTTATCAGTACCATCTCCTTCCTGAGATGTGCCCAGGCCCCTTCCCAGTGAACTCTCAATCAAAGAGCGCATTTTGAAGTGTAATGAAGAGCCCGGCTTTCCCTTCCTCCAGTGTGTCCTACCCAGCTCTCAGGAATAAAGCAATCCACAAACCTGTCTGGAGGGATTCCTCTAACTCATCATGTTCCTCCAGGTAACCCTGGGTCTACCAAAATGGAATCCAGAATCTTGCATGTATTGTACGATTCACAGGCATACATACACCCAGCACATGCATATATTATACATACACTGCAGAGCACTGCTTCCTTCATGTATAGTACTATTCACAGGAACATATACAACCTGCACCTGCATATAACATACACATAAAGTACAGCACTTCACCATCTTTGTATGTACCATACACAGCCACACAGACACTCTGCACATCTATAACACACATGTGCTGCTCAACAATGCACACGAAAGTGATGTAGGCCAAGGGTGAGTTAAGCACACAGCAATAGACCTTTAAATGAGTGAGCCTGCAGGCCTTACCTCAGTGACACAGTAAATAACAAGCATTGGCATAGCCAATAGGTCTCGCCTTTGGGAATCTTACAAGCATTTAGCCATGCAGCACATTAAGAAACAAGAATGCGAATAATTCTGGTTGATTTTAGGTGTCTGGCAGTTGTTCAAGTTCATGCTCAAGTTCAAGTTTATTTATTTCTGATCTTGGAACTCCGAAGAGATCCACAGGATGTATGACGTTACTACGCCATCCATTACCCCGCAGTAGGTTACAAAGCGGACGTTACATCGTCTGCATTGTTACCACGGAGGGCTTTACATCGCAAGTCGTTTCTACGACTTGCGCTAGGTGGCGCGCTGGATTTAGGAATAGTATAAATTACTATTCCTACTCCAGTTAGCGCTACAGCAGGGAATGTGTTGGATATAAAATCCAACATATTCCCTGGTGTTGGGCGCCATCTAGCGCAAGTCGTAGAAACGACTTGCGATGTAATGCCATGCGTGGTAACAACGTGGACGATGTAACGTCTGCGTTGTAACCTACCCGCGTGGTATTACCAGCGTTGTAAACCCTGTTTCCCGATCCACATAAACTGAAAGGTCAAGAACATTTAAAAAAAATTGTGCAGCATAGTTTCTACAATCATAAGCGATAGCTGGCAATAAAAAATCTCCAAATACAAAACATTCGAATATTTTATACAATAGGAAATAATTAAAATATCCTTTATGCCCTTAATACTGTATAACATCAGGTCAAAACCAAAGTTAATAATTGCTTCCTTCATAAAATGAGCATTAATACAAATTTTAAAAACACTTTAAAAAGTTACAAATTCTATGACAAAACATTTCATTTGGTGGCTCATAAATAGAATCAATTAGTGCAGAGGCCAAGAGATAGGTAATTGTAGACAAATTGGTCTCTTCCATTTACGCCGACACAATAATAAAGCGGGGCAAATAAATAACACATGATTAACGTCCTGGATGGAGTTATTACACAAATTACACATCGGGGAAGAACCATACCCTTTAGACAGTACATTATTTAAAGGGAGCATACCCTGCCTCATTAATAGCCAAAAGCGGCGCACTCCATGGGGCAAGTTCCAGGAAGTATAAGCCTGTGCTTTATTTATCACACAGGAGTCTATGGCGGGGTGGATACCCTTCTTTAGAATGCGAGCTTCCCTGTCCCTAGTGGAAAGTAAATTCCAAGTGGCCTGTTTCAACATGGCCCTTAATTGATATGGCGATAGGGTGAAGAGCAAAGACTCATCCAGTTGTAGCAAGTCAACAGCAATCCTAACATTTTTAAGAATTAATGACTGCTTCTTTAAACTTTCTAATATTTCTTTCTGAATTAAAAATCTTAATGTGCCCCTTTACCAAGCTTACAACCCATCGAACTATCCCCGCAAGACCCTGTACCCAACTACTTCTTAAACCAAATTCTAACCTTAGTGCAGCCACGGGGCAGGCAGAGTTGACTGAGGCTAGGCTCCTTAAAATTTTGCCTTCTGTTGTATTTAAAAAAAAACCATTTCTCTACATCAAGCAATTCAATGCCATACAACAGCGAAGCAGGGATTTTTGCACGAAAAAAACTCTAATAAGAGTGCAAAGTGTCTTTTTCCAGTAGATCTATAGAGGGAGCCCAAGCTTTTCCCCTGTGTAGTAGCTTTACGGATGTTATTTTCTATATGGACTTTGTCACTTAGGTTGCCACACACTATTTTTCCCAAGAAAATATAAGATTTTACAAGTTCCAATTTTTGGCCACCCACAGACCATACGAAATTTCCATACTGCAACTTTTTTCTTCAGTGCATGCACATGATTTTAATTTTAGATATATTATTCTTCAAATAGTGGGCCTCTGCAAATTTATGTAGTGCCTGCAGACGACTATTTAATCCCCTAGGCATTAGACCCAATATTATTATGTCGTCTGCATAAAGTAAACATGCGATCGTTTTTCCCCCAGTAACAGGGCAATGCCCTCACTTTGAGCCAAATTGTGAGAAAGATCAGTGATATATAGGGGGAAAAGTAGGGGAGCCAGTAAACATTCTTGTTTTAGGCCATTTGCAGTAGGGATGGTTTGGGAGAGACGCCTCTCCCTTCCCATGAAGACTCTACACCAAGTGTCCGTATGAAGAGCACAAACTAACTCCAAAAGGATGGCCGGCATACCCAGGTCCGACAGTTTTCTCCACCGCCGAAAACGATCTACTTTATCGAATGCTGTGGAGAAGTCTATAAAGGCTGTATACACCCTTCCTCCTCTAACTTTAACATATTTGTCATTTATTACCTGTAGTGCAGTTATGTTGTCAATTGTTGAATGCGTTGTCCTAAACACAGTTTGCTCCAACGGTAAAATTTTAACCGCATCCACCCAGTCATTAATTTGGGTCAAGAGGCATTTAGCAAAAACTTTACCCACTGCATGAAGAAGTGTAATTTGACGATAGTTGTGTGGAGCATCTCGGTCTCCTTTCTTAAACAGAGGGATTATTATACTCCCCTTTTAAGATGGGGGAACCATTTTGTTTGCATAGCAATACTTGAACACCGGATAAAGAATTTTACTCCACAGTATACTATTTTATTTTAATACTTTGATTGGTAATTCATCGGGCCCATCGCTCCAGAGGAGCACTTCCCCCTGATTGTAATTTCTATTTCTTTTTCAGATGGCGATCCATATGATGAGGGGTCTTCCTTTAGTACGATATACTTAATTGCCATTCCATTATCTGCATATAACTCCTGAATAAAGCTAACCCATTTATGCTCTTCAATGGCCACAGGGAGTGGTCGAGATCTAGCTCCACATCCCTTCCCGATAAGAGACCAAAAGATTCTTACTTGGCCTTTAAAGGCTGTTTCTCTCAGTTTAATCCAGATGTTATCTTCCCTCTCTTTTCTTAACTTAACCTTTACCCGAGTCCTCCTCCTTTTTAATAATAATATTCTATAATATCTTTCCGATGAGTAACTCAAGTATTGTTCCCTAACTAGTTTATTTATTTCGAGGTTTAACAGCAGGAAGGGTCTGGAGACTACTTTAGTGCTTTTTCTTTGATTCGCCCTCTTTGCAATTCCTACCGTTTGATTCACAAATGTATTAAAACTAGCAATTTCTGTTCCATTCCAACTAAGCAAGTTCTCTACAGTGACCTCTAAGATACTGTCAATGCCCAAGATGGCTTTGTTATCCCAATGACATCTCCCTGTTTTCTTAGCGAAACTAATAGATTCACCATTTAATGCCCATGGATCAAGCGAAAACAAATTTAAATTTACGATAAGAGTTAGTACTTTATGGTCACTACAGGAAGAATGAGAGACCGTTAGGTCTTTTAATAAAAAGAAGGAGGAACTTCCCACTACCACATGGTCTAAAATAGAGTCTCCACTATAAGTTTTATAAGTAAAGGTTGCCGGTGTAGAAGGAAATCTTTCATTTACTATATTGCCATCAATCTTCATTAAATCTTCAATAAGCATTTTCCCTCTCTTATTAGTTCTAATATTTTGTGGAAAGAGTGCTTGTGGGATATGCATAGATTCTTCTTTTTCTTTATTTCGGAATTTATCCAAAGTAGAATTAGAGATTTTACAATTCAGATCCCTTACCAGAACTATATGAGGGGGAAGTTCTACATCATTAACTTTTTTAATGTAGGAAAAAAACACCTTTAGGAGAACATCATGGGAGGCATCTGGCGGAATATAGGCATTTATCAACATTAGTGGTCGACTTTTTGCATTATTATCAGGATTATACAACATTATTGCCAAAAAAAGATTACTAGGATCTTTGTAGTAATCATAATTCCATTTTATCTTATTTGACAGTAAGCAGGCCACCCGTCCCTTTGCATGTCCCCTCCTGGACGGGGTTGCTTTACAGTCTAAAATGAAATAATCCTTACATAACAGTTCCTCTGTACACCAGGTCTCCTGAAGACAAATCACGTTTGCATCTAATGCACTTAAATATTGTAACTTCTCCCTACTATTCTTTATTCCTGCAGCATTCCAATATATTAATGTTAGTTCGTTGCTAAAAAGATGGCTGTCGTAGATGTTTACTCTTAGATCTGCTCGATAGTACACCGGGTAACCAATTCCATTTTGGGCTTTAGGATTCAATTTAAAGGAAAGGGGGGGGGGGGCATTCTTTAAGTTTCACTTGTCTACCATTTTTAGTAATACAGATTTTTAATTCCTCTGTTTCATTTAAGCAATGTCTACTATCAGAAAGAGGATAAGTTGATAGAGACCTATTTTCGATGGCTCTATTTTGGGGTATCTTAAAGAATGGAGTGACATCAATACCTCTGCTTTGTAGGCCTTCTGACCATTGTAATATAAGATTTGCAATTATTTTAGAATTAAACCTCACCCTCGACTTATAACCAACTTCTGTATTTAAGATGGAGACTAAACTTATATCACTACTTTGTATAAGTTTCAAACTTTCGATCTCCAAGAGACATTTAAGAGGCAAAGTCCTATTTAATATTAAATCTGTATCAAACAGAGGAATAACATCTAACTGGAGTGTGTCCATACTTTCCCAGAGGGGTTCGACACCAGTTATCTCTGGTTTACCTCTTATTTTTACAGTGTCAAGGAAGGGGACTGCCAGGGGGTTAAGTAATGATGAATGAAGGTTAACTGGCCTCGACTGCTCCACTGTTATAGGTAATGGAAGCCCCTCTATTAGGATATTAGCACAATCTCCTGTGAAGTGCGCAATATTCGAGGGGGAGGCCTCATAGACCATCATTGACTCTGTTGTTAGATCTTTATATTGAGGGTTCACAAAATCAATTTCATCCTCCAGCTTCATATCTCGTGATGTATTTTTTGCAGGGGCTGGGAGGAAGTCTCCTTACTAACTGAAACCTCGATGTTTTCTTTAAAATGAATTCTCCTTTGCTTCTTTTTTGAGAATCTTCATGTTGATTTCATCTTTTTCCATTTATTCTTTTCCTTTTTCCCATTTCTCCCATTATTTTCCAGGTGCGAGGCTCCTAAGACATTGACTTTCACACCGCCTAACTGATTTTTAAAAATAGGAAATACTTCCTGGTCTATCCTTCTTGGTGAGCCCACCGAGCCTTTTACTTGTTGAGCTGAATCAGAGATAACCTGTATGAGTTCCGGTGAAGGTTCAGGGGTCTTCTCTAGCATCACAGCTTTCTTCATTATCTTATCAATTTGGGGTTTGCCATCATGAGCAGTACCAGTCGATTGACTACTAGCACCATCAAGTATTTTCTCTAGAAGCTCTTCTACCTTTACTCCCGCTTCTACTTGTTCAGTAGGTACACTTGAACTGGTGTCCCTCTCCCGATTACTTTTTAACAATGCCTTTAATATTTGAGTAACAGTTTATTTAAAATTTAAAGCACAGCGTCCATAAAATGGGTGAAGCCATGAAAAGACTGTTGCAATGTGGAACAAAGCACAAAGTAGTGCACAAAGACCAAAGGGAAAATGCTCCCAAGAAAGGATACCAGTAATAGGCCGGTACACCAGGGGAGGAGTAACACAGCAGAAGGTGGGACAAATAAAGTTAACAAACAACCAAAAGCAAGCTTTCTGGAACAACGCTCAGGTAAACAAATCAGCAGCGAGGGGCAGAGTGAAACCCCACATACTGAACACAGCATGCCTCGCAGAGCAGCGCATGCGCGCTGTTAGGCTCAGCCTAAAAAGGACATTCTCACTTCTGCTGATCAGTACATGGAGGTCGGCTGTGAGAAGCTCAGTGGTCACAGGGGGCTCCCAGTCACCTGACACCCCTTCATAAAGGATCACTGAGCCCAGACAAAGACCACTGGGAGGAGTGTGTTTGATGCACCATGAGGAAAAAATACTTTACCCATGATTGAAATTAAATCCTGCCCTGTTGGGCCCATAAAAACTCCCAGGTGAGAAGATTCATTGTCATAGAAAGAGAACTCACAGCAGCCATCTTAGAATGGCTAGCTGATATCAGAACCCCGGATATTCACAACCTACTTTTTTAAACCAACTGGCATACATGACAGAGCCACAGATTGGCCACAAAAAGCCATAAACCAATATTGTGAGGCATTCGTTCACAAGTCAGGGGGCCTGATTCACAAAGGTAAAGTAATTTTGTTTGGTATTCACAAAGGTATTTTTCTAGTAGTATTTTTACGCCTGTGGAGTCTCACTTAAAAAGATAGGACTGTTTAATGTTTGTATGTGCGTGACTACGCAGTTGTAAAGATACAACTAGTAAAATACCTTTGTGAATAGTAAACAATTGTAAACTTGCACAAAAGTGTAAGTTTTACCTTTGTGAATCAGTCCCAGGATCTTTATGCCACCCTACAGCAATTCCTCTAACTTCTGTTTAATCCATGGCTATCTCTGAAGTAGAGCCCTACTAAATATAAGCAAGGTAAAGGCTGGATCACACATTAACCCTGCAACCCCACCCACGCTGGCACATACAGAGAGTGGACCAGTGAATATGAACCAGACATTCAGAGACTGGCACATAGAGTAATCTCATCCCTACTTAACACACAGGATAATAAAGAGAACAGTGCCAAACCCCACTGACATCGTGCTGTCCAACCTTCTATGTAGCACAACACCTTCATGGTATTTCACAGTTGGTGTAGAGCGCATAAGGTCCACCTAATTTTCCTAATAATGCTTTCTCTAGATTAACCCATATGGGTGCATGTAAGGTGTCATCAATAGATATCTAATTTGCGCCATTTGAGGGGCTAACCAATATGATTCTACATGGGGCAATCATAGATGTCCTTGTTCCATGTCTGTGTAGAACTTGGGCATTTTAAAATGAGATTTGCAGCTTTGCAGGTGTAGAAATGGTTTCAAAAGCCTAGGTATAATGGTGAAGAGCATGTTTGGCATTCGAATGGGAAGCATGAAAAAATTTGATAAAAGAGTGGTATTACATTCATTTTAATTACTTGAATTCTAGCCCACAGTGATAGGTGGAGAGAGGACTATCTGAACAAATCTGCTTTGATCTTTGTCAGTAAGGGATGTAAAGTGCCTTCCACCATACGGCATAGTCCTGTGTTAATGTTAATCCATAGGTATTTTAAATCAGAGCTTGTCCACTTTAAAGGGTGTTCTCCTACGGACGTGATCTGGAGTGCTTCACATTTTCCCCAGTTAATTTGATAATCTGAGAATTTCGAGAAGTGTGTGAAGACATTCATGAGGGCACTGATGGGTGTTTGCAGTTTGGATAAAGTTACTGGAATGTGATTTGCATAGAAGAGGGCAGTAGTTTGTATCCTGTGATGTCTTTATCATGTTGAATGGCTATTGCAAGGTGCTTTAGGGACAGTGTGAGAAATTCAGTTGTTGGGTGAGAGAGATAAAACCCTACTCAAGCAACAGCAACAATCCTTGTCAGGGTGAACCACAACAAGTCATTAACAGAACCTGTGCTGAACCCTCTGGTAACTTGGCACAAAAGCAGCATGGCTTAACTTAGAGGCAATGTGTGAAGTATTTCTGTAGCACTCAAACAGCAGTACAGTGAAAACACAACAAATCGAAAAATCGAACAACAATTTAGAAAAATAAAGTAAAATATAATAAATAATGTGACACCAAAGCAACAAAAATCTAATTAGTAGAGCCTGGAGATAAGCAATTTTAAAGGATTAGGTAAAAAATAGTGCTTAAAAACACAGAGCGCCAACTGTGGTTATTTTGTCGCACAGGACTGGGACAAAGTCACAAGCTCAAGCCGATTGCGATGGAGCGCAAGCTGGATACAGGGACCGGGTTAGGTCTGCTGAGAAGTGTACCTTGATGCGGGGCATTGTACCATGCAGCAGCAGTTCGGATGAGCGATGCAGGGGCTTGCGCCGAGTTGCGTTGCTCCTCGTCATTTCTGATGGGGGACTAAAGCTGGGCATGCAGAGCACCTTAAGTCCCAATTTCAAGTGTCCAGGACTTGGGAGACACCACTTGGGGGGGGAGTTCATGACTGTCAGAAGTCAAAGTTCAGATGCAGAGTTCAAGATGGTTGGAGTCTTTTCTGTCCCTGGGGCTCTGATCAGAAGGCCAGCCAACTGGACTTTAGAGTCACTCTAGTGATCCTGGGTTCAAGGTGCAGATCCAGTCCTTCTTACTCAAGTAGCAGGGCAGCAGAACAGTCGCTCTTGCAGCAGAACTGCAGAGAAATCCTTTAATTATTCTTCTGAGCCTTCCACGGGTCCAGAAGTGATCTGAAGGGTGGGTCTTAGGGTCCAATGTTTATTCCTGGTATCTACTTTGAAGTGGGAGAAGCCTCTGTAGTTTCCTCCCTGAGACTTAAAATCCAACTATACCATTAAAGAGGATTTTAAATTAGAATTTCTCAGACACCAACCATGGCATTCCTACCTGTTCCTAATGAAAAGTTAACACTTACTAAATGTAATAAGATAACCCAGTGTTATCAAACGAGAGAAGTAGGTCTCACAGCAGTGAAAAATGAATTTGTGAGTTTTTCACTACCACCACATGTGAAAGTTAAAAGTACATGTCCAACTTTTTAATCACAGTACACTTTGCTCTACGGGCTGTCTAGGGCCTCCTTTGGTGTTGACAAAAAGGAAGTTTAAGGCGTGGCAAAGGCATTATTTTGTCAAGTTGAATTGACAGTTTAAAACTGCTAACAGGCTGCAATTACAGTTCTTGAACATGTTTTAAGGGGTTACTTAAGTGGGCAGCACAATAAGTGCTGCAGGCCCACTAGCAGCATTTAATCTACCAGCCCTGGATATATGGTATATTACTTTCCCAGGTACTTATAAGTAATTTAAATCTAGGTGTAAGTTAATTTTACCACGGTTTAGGGAGTTAACACAAACACTTTAGCACTGGTTATCAGTGGTCAGGTGCATAAAGTCCTAAGGCCAACAAAAATGAATTAAGCAGAAATGGGAGGGGTGAAGGAAAATGTTTGGGGAAAACCCACCCTAAGGCTGGCAGGTCTAATAGCCAGTATGAGTACGAGTAGTGGTAGATTAGTGGGGATAAGCTGCAGTCCTGTTTGTCACCCCTTCCAACTTAAAAGTTGGAGGCAGTGTAGCCATTGAAGGCCACAACTGACATTGGTCCTTAATATAGCCATTTTATCTTTTGTAGATATTTCTCTTCTACGCCTATCTTTTGTAAGAAAAGGTAGTTCCATGCCACCATCTCAAATGTTTTCTCTGTGTCCACTGAGATCACTACTTTGTCATCGGTGTCATTCCATACTTGCCATATTATGTGGCCTAGCTATCTCATATGGAACGCAGAGGAGCAGTGTGGGACGAATCCTTCTTGGTCTCTGTGAACGAAGTCTGGGACCACTGCCCTCTGTCTGTTGACCAGCCCTTCTGCCAAAATCTTTGTATCTGCATTAAGTAAAAATATCGGTCTTTAGCTGGAACAGTTTAGTGGGTTTTTCCCTGTTTTTAAGATAGGGAAATCTTGGTTTGGTTTGATCACCTCAGAGGGTGGCATCCTTGCTGATGTCATTAAAGCTCTTACATAAGAGGGAAAATAAACCACATTTATTAACCTTATAAAATTTGGCATGGAAATCCTCAATCCCCGGGGCCTTATAATAGGGGAGTTAATCTATTACCTTCCTAATTCCTTCCTCTGTGATATCTGTATTTAGGATGAAGTTCTTAACCTCTTTAATAACATTGTGGCATTCAAGGGAGTAAACGGACTTATAAAAGTCGCTAAATGTTGCTACTATATATAATGAGTGAGTGAGGATAACACCTTGGCCATTTTTGATGGTTGTAATTGAGCGAGAGGCCTCCTATTGTCTGAGCTGCAGTGCATGTAGTCTGCAGGCTTTATCTCCCTGTTCATAGATCCACTGTTTAGAGCAGAATAAGGCTTTCTCAACCTTTGAAGTATAATTCTTGTTCAGGTCGTATTTTGCCTTAAGTAACTTGTTGAGGATGTCCTGATCGAGTGAGTTTTGGAGCATTATTGTCTGGTGATAATGGAAATCATTAGTTCTAAGCTGTGCTGACTTTGTTGTGCGTTTCATTTATGAAGGACTGAATAATGTATTATCTCACTCCTCACATACTCTTTAGCTGCTGACTCTACCGATACTGACAGTGTGTGGAGCACTCTCTGCCTAGGGGACATGGTGGGAGATGGGGAGTGGAGTTTAAACCAGGGTATTGTGTGTGCAAAGCTAGTATTAAAGGGAGGTGTTCAAAGACTAGGTGAGTCAGTTATGTCCCATCTATAGGTTATTGTGACTTGAAGTGAGTATAGCTTGTTGCATGTCAGTTCTCCAGAGCTAGCTTACTATCACTCCTAAAGACAATTGTGTGTTGGAGCGAGGAGTGGATGTAGTGGATGAGGGAACTATCATTGTGAAATTATAGTATAAGAGGCTTGGCATAAATTGATAGTAGGGCCCCATAAAGCCATCCTTATCAGAGAGCTTCTATTATTGTTCCCCCTGGCACAGGGGGAGCAAGGGACGATAAAGCTCTTACTGTTTCAGTAATAGGTAAGCTGCACCCACAGTCCTATGTTTTTTCGGGTGAGTTTTTAGGACTGCTTCAATGCTTGAGGAGTGTCACCTGTCTGTTCGTGAAGGTGGTTTGTTCATATGTTTGGGTCTTGATCCCATGGACCACTGTCTGGTGATTTCTTCTAGACATTTCCTCTCTTCCACTTGCAGCTGAGGCGATTTTACTTCTGTCTGTGAGTGATTGGGTTCTTGCTCTTCTCGCCTCTAAGTGGTGTCCATTGAAAAGCCTTTTATAGAGTCCAGAAAGTCTTCAAGTTGTCCTTGATCATCATATTCTAAGGTTTCATTCCAGTGTCATGAGCATTTGTGCCAGGTCTAACCTAATAGTCAGTTTTTTCAGATGGGTCCTCAATGCTAGGAAATATTTTTGCTGTTTCCTGTGAGAAAATCTCGGAGACAAAGATAAGATGGTCACCAAACATGAAGCAGCCCTGTTGTCCTCATGGATGATCATCCTTGTGTGTAGTGCAGAAGGAAGCAGGTAATCATCTGAAGCAGACCATCTTTGCTCGTGGATTGATCGACCCTCATTCTACGGGCACATTGTAGTTTGAGTGGGAGTTTAAATGTTAGATTCTTGAGTTCTGAGAATAAGTGGACAAGGTATTTGATCATTTCTCCTCCTTCCTGATGCTCCTGGATCCCTGAGAAACTGGGTTTGCTTTGGTAATTTGTGTCTTCTAACTGCACAATTTGCCTTTGCAAATATCAGTGGCCTTGCACCAAGTCAGTGGGTAATACGAGTTTTTGTTCAACTTGCGTAAGTCCCTCTCCAGCCGCTTGTAACCGTTTGTTAAAGGATGCAATGTTGGCCTGCATATAATGAATACATAACATAAATAAAAAAATAAATACTTACATGAAATAAATAAAAATTAACTTACCTGCTTATGCAGACACATCCTATTCGCTCCAGTCCTCTTCTTTTCCGTTGTCACGTCCAGGGCCACAGCTAACCTACTTAACCAATCCTGGAGCTGCTATCCTGCTGTTAACCAGCATGAGAGGACCGTCAGGATTGGAGGGAGTGATGTCTCTCGGTGCTCCCGAGGACAGCTGAGTTGATGTCAGGCTGAACATCGCAAGATGGCGGGCCAGATGGACATGCGTGCTATAAACTAATGCACCTGCAGCCCACCACTGCCGCCACTCAGCAGTCCTTGCCCCTTCCTGAGCCAGGACGGGATGGCGAAAAATAAAATAGTAATGAATAAACTTCATTAACATTTTCTTTTTTGGCTCTGGGGCTTTTCCGGGGGCATTTAAGTGGGGCGATGTTTCTGCGCCTCAATAAGGAGACGCCCCTGTTTGTAATGGCTATGGCAACAGCAAAATTATGGCACTGATTTAGAGTTCAGAGCGTGTATACACTCTCCACCATTGCCGTAAGTATGTAGGCAATGGAGACTACTACATCTCAATCGCTGACATACACCTCCGACGGCCCAGCAGATTTAGGGCTGTAGAAGGCTTGACTGTTTGACTACCCACCCAATTTAGAGTGCACTGTCAAATAGCCAATTTTTACTCTCCCTTTGAAAAACGTTGCAGCATGGGAGAGTAACAACATTTAAATGACCCCCACACAATGACAGAAAACTTCCATGGTCTAGGGGTCATGGCCGGGTCATTAGTCTTTGTTTTTTCAAAAACAAAATCTCCATTGGGATTTTGTTTTTGAAAAAACAAAACCTGTTAAAGGTTTGACAGACGGTAGTGTCATTTCAATGGTTCTATTTGTCAAACTTTTAATACATTGACAGTAACCACAGTGACGGTGGTTCCTGACATTGTTTAGAGGGGTCCGGTGGACTGATGGACAACTCCAGGTTTGGTGGACGGAAGACTCTCGGCATGGTTAGAGTAAAGTCATATCTACTACAATTTAGTTATGTGCATGGCAGGGTGTGAGAGTGATCTGTTACTCTACATAAGGCTTCCGTTTCTGGATTCCTTAAGGATAGTACAACCCCCTGGTATATGAGGAAGCATCTGTGTCCATTAGGAACAGTGGGACATATGTAGCAAATACCATTATTGCGATTCTCAATTAGCGATTTTTAGGGAATCGCTATTTGAGAATCGCAAAACGGGATGTAATAAAAAATTCGCAAAAAATGTGTGATTCCTTGGCATTCCTTAATTGCGATTAGCAAATTGTGAATCACAATTAAGGAATACCTTCCCATTCATTGCTATGGGCTAGGAGGCCCATAGGAATGAATGGGATGAAATTCTCAATTTACGATTCGCAATTAGAGAATCGAAAATGAGAATGCAATTTCATGGGTGCCAGGGTGTCAAAAGGACACCCTGTTGCACCCCTGAAATATGTATGTACGCCACATGGCACTTTGACAAATGCAAAAAAGTGCAGTTTTCAAAGAAATCGCAAATTACCACCAACTTGAAGTTGGTGGTAATTTGCGATTCCTTAACCCCTTGTATGCCCATGACGAGCTGGACTCGTCATGGAGCACAGTCGCGCTGTGCCCATGACGAGTCCAGCTCGTCATGAGGCATACCCTAGGGAATCCCTCTGGTGCGGGCACCAGAGGGATTCCCTTTCTGCACAAATAGCCTCGGGAGCTGGGGAAGAGCTTCCCCAGCACCCGAGGCCCCCCCCCTTTCACTGCAATGACGATCGGCGCGCACGTCGCACCAACGTCATTACAGTGAAAGTGAAACTGAAATGAGCCAAGAGGCTCATTTCAGGTTTCACTTTGTACGTGCTCAGGGGGCTATCTCAGCCCCCTGAGCACGTACAAAGACGGGAGAGGTATCGTTGGAAAGGGGAGAATCTCCCAGTGGATCCCTGCTTGGGGATCGCCACAGGAGGGCGATCCCCAAGCAGGGATCCACCCAGTAGACACCAGGGAGGGGGGAGCGGCCCCTTGGGCAAGGGCCTTTGCTCCCCCCTGTGTATTTTTGGCCATTTTAGTCTTTTTGCCCCCCCTGGGGGGCAGATGGGGCATCGGCCCCCAATCTGCCCCCCGGGGGGGCAAAAAGCCCACTAGACACCAGGGAATTGTAAAAAAAAAAAATAGGGGTGGGGGCTGCCCAAAACGGGCAGGCCCATGCCCCCACCCCCCCAATTACTACAGTCTTTCTGCCCCCCCGGGGGGCAGATGGGGCATTGGCCCCTAATCTGCCCCTTTGGGGGGGCAGAAAGCCCACTAAACACCAGGGATTCAGTTTTATTTTTATTTTTAGGGTGGGGGCTGCCCGCAACAGGCACGCCAATGCCCCCACCCACCCGCCACCATTACAGCCTTTCTGAATTGTGGCCCATAGCCCCACCCCACCCCACCCCACCCCCCAATTATTACAGTCTTTCTGCCCCCCCGGGGGGCAGATGGGGCATTGGCACCTAATCTGCCCCTTCGGGGGGGGGGGGCAGAAAGCCCACTAAACACCAGGGATTTTTTGGGCGCAATTATTTTTAGGGTGTGGGCTGCCCGAAACGGGCACGCCAATTCCCCCACTCTCCCCCCCACAAAAATGTCAGTCTTTCTGCCCCCCAGGAGGCAGATGGGAGCTGTAGCCCCAATCTGGCCCCCCCCGGGGGTGCAGAATGCCGACTAGAAACCATGGATTTTTTGGTTTTATTAGTGTTGGGGTAGAGGCTCCCCAAAATGGGCATGACAATACCCCATCCCACCCCCAGAGAAATTCCAGTCTTTCTGCCCCCCGGGAGGGCAGATGGTGGCAGTGGCCCCTGATCTGCCCCTTTGGGGGGCAGAAAGCCCAGTAGGCGCCAGCGAGTATGCAGGCTTTTTTTATGCGTGGGGGTGGGGGCTACCCAAAATGGTCATACCAATGCCCCCACCCCCACAAAAAATAGCCACAGTCTTTCTGCCCCTTTTGGGGCATATCAGGATGAAACCCCCTTCCCCGATTCCCCCCCAGGGCGGCAGAAAGCCCACTGGGCTCCGATTTTTTTTTTTAGCAATGTGCATACCTGTGGATTTTGGGCCCTAGCGCAGTTGGCACGTAGGCAAACCTAGCAAAACTGAACATTCTTTAAAACTAGACACTGAGGGGAATCCTGGATGGGGTGACTTCACTGGCTCTCACCAGGTTCTGTTACCCAGAATCCATTGCAAACCTAAAAATGTGTTCAAAATAACACTTTTTCCTCACATTTCTTTGTCGGAAAGTTCTGGAATCTGCGTGGGTCCACAAAATTCCACCCACCCTGCGTTTCTCAAAGTCTTCAGAGAAAAATGGTACCTCACTTGCGTGGGTAGGCATAGTGCCCACGTCAGGCAAGGGCCCAAAACCTATTGAGGAGACATCAAAATTACCTATCACAAAACAACCTGGTTTTGCAAAGGGGGTCCTATGAGTTTTTGAACCCCGGGCTTGGCGGCCACCTAGGGAAACCTACCAAACCCACACATTTCTGAAAACTAGACACCCGGGGGATTCCAGGGAGGTATGGTTTGCGTGGATCCCCCAACGTTTCCTTACCCAGAATGCCCTGCAAACCTCAAATTTAGCTAAAAAAATCACCTTTTTCACACATTTTTGTGTGGGAAAGTTGTGGTATCACCGGGCTGACAAAAAGTTCCTACCACCCAGCGTTCCCCCAGGTCTCCCGATAAAAACGGTGCCTCACTCATGTGGGAGTCCCAAGTACCCGCAACAGGCAAGGTCCCAAAACGTATTGAGGCAACATGAAAATTGGCTACCTCAAAACGACCTGGTTTTGCAAGGGGGGTCACCTGGGTTTTTGGCCCGGTGCTCGGCGGCCACCTAGGGGAACCTACCAAACCCACACATTTCTGAAAACTAGACACCTGGGGGATTCCAGGGAGGTATGGCTTGCGTGGATCCCCCAACGTTTCCTTACCCAGAATGCCCTGCAAACCTCAAATTTAGCTGAAAAAAACACCTTTTTCACACATTTTTGTGTGGGAAAGTTGAGGCATCACCGGGCTGACACAAATTTCCTACCACCCAGCGTTCCCCCGGGTCTCCCGATAAAAACGGTGCCTCACTCGTGTGGGGGTTTCTGACAAAAGTCTGTTATCCCCGAAAAGCTGGGAAAATGGTGATTTCAACCCCACAAACCCTTTTTTGATAACATTTGCAGGGAAAAACCCAGATGCTTTCATTTGCAGCCCGTTTTTCCAATTTTTCCGAAAAAAACCAAAATGTTGCTGTATTTTGGCTCATTTCTGTGACCCCTCTGGGAGAATCCACAAACCCTGAGTACCTTTAGAATCCCCATGATGTTGGAAGAAAAGGACGCAAATTTGGCGTGGATACCTTATGTGGTCAAAAAGTTACAGGGGTCTAAGCGCGCACTACCCCAAATAGCCAAAAAGGGGCGTGGCACAGGAGGGGAAAAGGCCTGGCAGCGAAGGGGTAAAGGCCAAATCGCACTTTTTCTGTGCTTCATACAATTGCGATTCCTTAAATGCAATCGCAAAATAGAGAATCTCAAATTTTGCGATTCTCAAATTTGTGATGCCCTTTTGGGATGATACATCCCAAAAGGCCTTTTCCCGTTCGCAAGCGGGCCGATTCTGAGAATCGCCCGTTTGCGAACGGGAAAAGGGCTTGATACATATGCCCCAGTATCTTCGTGTGCAGATGTCGCAGTATGAGAGTGGAGGATGAGAATGCTGTTTTGTGTTCTTTACCCTTCTGAAAGAATGTTACTTTCTTGTTCAGATTGACGTTGAGCAGAATGATGATTGTGAAACCTTCAATAAAGTGCTGATAAAAGGTGGCACCGCCCTCAAATGTCTGAATGTCTTTAACACCGCTAGGGCAGGCCATTCTAAAAGGGCCTGAACGTTGCGGAGTTTATTCCAAAACCCTTTTCTGATATTTGGAAGCCTAAGAAGATAATCTCTGAAACTTCAGAAAAACATTTTGTCAACTTTGCACTTGAATAGTGGGTATCTTAGTCATATGAGAATCTCCCTAACATGCTATGTTGCTGCACAATCTCAGACTATAATACAATATCATCCAAGTAAACTACAGTGAAAGTATCCAAATAGCTCTCAAAAATATAAATTACAAAATCTCAAAAAGCACCAGAGGCATTATAAATTTCAAATGTATTTATTACATAATCGTAATATCTGTTCCGTTTACTGAACACTGTTTTCCCTCTCTCATTCTACCGAGATTGTAGGCTCCTTGCATATAAATCGTGTTTGGTAAAGATCACAGTAGGTTTTTTTTGTGATTCCATAACATTAAAATGAAAGCAAAGGTTAGGGAGTTTGGTTCGTAGGGTGAAATGTGTCAAGCAGCTGTGGATACAAAAAGGTCTGAGCTAGTGCAGACGCAAGAAGAGGACGAGAAGGAGCTGGGCCCTGGCACCAAGAAGTCCTGCCACACACAGCCAGTACTCGACTGCTATGACAGCACGAGGAGCTGCAGTCCCAGGAATAAAAACACATTTACTTGTATTAATTCCAGAACCACCAATTTAGAAAAGAACATTCATATGCTCTTTACCAGGACGAATGTCTAGCCAGCCTGGTGGAAAGTAAAGGCCGGCTTTCATGCTTTTTAGGTCTCGCCTAGCAGCGCGCATGCATTGCATAGGCAATAAGACCTTTAGCCGTCGCTTTGTCTTTTCAGCCAAAAACATGCACGCGTTCCATTGCCTTCAATGGCAACGCGTGCACGTGCGGAGATTCACTTGCGGGAGCACGCGGCACCATATGGTAGCAATTATCGCTCCTGGCACTGCTCGCTCTCGCAAGTGAAACGGCCAGACTTTTATTGCAGAGTTTTACGCGCGGCCAATGCCTGTTCAAGCTTCCTGTAAACTCTTGATAGGCCCTGTGGTTTTGCTGGCATTGTTCTTCTTTGCCTGCCATCCCTATTTATTCAACACTGTTTTAAATTCAATATTAATAGAATTATTGAACTCACAATTTTAGTGAGAGTAAAGTATTTCAATTCTGGTTTATTGAGCAGATGAAACTTTTGGCACACCTCTGGCATTTGGTTCCGTGGAATAAGCAGAGACCATGCTAAGCAACCTGGAATTTAGGCATCTCAAAATATTTTCCTCTGCTCTTGACCTTCTCCCGTCTTCTCGTTTGAGAAAGTGGTTGCCCTACATATGGTTAAAGCGGGTTGTAGAGTTGCCATGCCGTAAAAGCGCTCTTTCTTGTATTCATACTAGGGGTGGGCGGAATTTGCGGAATTAACCTTCGCAAATTATCGCGAGAATGTTTAAAATTATCGCAAACAAGCAGAAATATCGCAAAGATGCGGAAGTTTTTTTCCGGCATGTTCGCGAGATTTTCTGCATGGTTGCGGGTCGCCAACTTACCCATGTGGTTGCTTGCGGGCGCGGCCATCTTGTTTTGAGTTGTTCTCGCGGTGCATGATCGCGGGAAGAAAGACGTGATCGCGCGACGCATGACGTCACTGCGGGCGCGAACTGTCGCGAGACAGCGCAAATGGCTAAAAACAATACAACATCTCATGGAGAACGCGACCGGATCAAGAAAACTTGTCGGCGAACGCAGGGATTCAGGTAAGGCGATCGCGCGCGCGCGAGAATGTATCATTTTACAGCGCGAGCAAGAAACAAATTATCGCCAAGCTGCGGAAACCGGAATTTTTGACATTTTCGCGCTCTCCGCGGAACGCAAAAATGTCAAATTATCGCAATTTCCGCGAACGGAACGAAATTTTTGCCCAGGCCTAATTCATACTAAATAGGCCGAAGTTCGAATGTGATTAGATCTCTTCAGGGCTGTAAAGTAACAGGGAGTAATTTACGTTTCCTTGCCTGTGCCTTTGTATTGCAGCTGGCAGATGCTGTATTCATAGCTGCAGCTCAGAACATCGGTGCTCGTGTTACAGGAGATTGGTGTAGCTTCATCTCCAGATAAGAGAAAAAAGTGTGCTTTGAGGTGGAATGATGGTTTCCCTGCTCATGGCCTAGTTTAGTAAGAACCCACCGATCACTGTTGTTTATCGTCTTGTATTGTTTGTGCAGACACTGCAGCCGGCCGAGAGTACAGTCTCTCTCTCCTCGAGGCAATTATATTCTTCATTTCATATAAACAAATAGATTTATCATGCTTCTTTTGCCACCACAAATTGTGGTCGTTCTACGCTCCTCCCCCTCCCTCACCACAGAGCGCGTCTCGCAGCCGCGAGTCTTGTTTTTCAAGTTTCCTGTAAACTCTTGATAGTCCCTGTGGTTTTGCTGGCATTGTGCTGCTTTGCCTGCCTTCCCTGAATCTCCCTGCGGCCATTCTTGGTCCGGGCTCCTTTTCTATGGTTTGCTTGTTTCGGACAGCACAATCCATTGAATATGCCTCACAGTTTTCCCTGTCACTGTTATTTATTGCGACTCCTTCCTTTACCGGGGAATAGATGCAGGCGAGCTACACTCAAACATCTCAATGGAGAGCCTATGTACTTCAAATACCGCTCTGGCGCCATCTTGGTGATGACATTTAGTTATGCTAACATTTAACCATTTGGCGCATGAAGTGTGATTTTCAAAATGTTTGTGTGTGTGTGTGTGTGTAAATAACGAGGTACCAAGCTCTGTGGTTAAATCCTGTTGAAGGACACTCACTCTCGATTTCTCTACTTCTCATGTTTTGCACCTGCTATTTAAAGTAATGATAGTTTAAACACACGACTTGTTAATAAAAAAATAATCTCACTCCTTTGTCACTTATATACTTTTCGTTATATCTCTCAGCTCCTTCCGTGTTCACATCATATGGTCCGGTACGGCCTACCGCCCCCTCCTCCCTTCTATTGTGACAGAAGCCAATACAATCATTTTTGTTTGGAATAGGGGGTCGTCGACCCCCGATCGTATTTTATTAACAAACACACATATTTGCACACAAATATATAATTACGCAGAAATGAAATGATAAGACAGGATTCGGTACATTTGATTCATTCCTAGCTTTAACCAAGCTCTAATACATAATGTTCCTATCCTAGTCTAAACATATTGCTGATCACATTTCTGCGTATTCCTTTTGGGCCTACGGCAAGGTCAACACACTGGCCCCTCCCCCTATAATCCAAATTGTCCCGCGCACCCTAACCAGAGTGCGCATGCGCAGGGGGCCCAGCTGACCCGGAAGCACTTCCTTCCAGGCAACCCCCATACGTTCAAGACTTACTCCATATTTGTCCCGCGCCCCCCAACCAGGGTGCGCATGCGCAGGGGGCCCAGCTGACCCGGAAGTAGTTCCTTCCAGGCAACCCCCATACGTTCAAGACTTACTCCATAAAGGGGCCATGCAGACAGCGCAGCTTACTTACGCCCGCGTGCTGGGTGGCCAACCAGCCAATGGAAAGCGTAACCCCCGTTTGTCCCCGCACCGTTGCAACCAACCGGTTGTAACTGCCCCTGGAGTCTGGTAAGAGCCACATGTCCCTCCCCTCTGGGCGCCCCACTTAATAAGGCACCCCAAAAGATTAGTCAATTTAGTCTGTCCAACCGATGACCTTACCGCACAGGCCTGCATAGTTGACCGACTATCAGGCCCCCCCCAAAAACCCAAGGTCATACTCACCATTGAAATTGGTCCAGCCAAGCTAAAATGTTGCCCAGGAATATCTCGGTCCCCAACCTATAGAACTGCACCCCATCTCGCCAGTAGCAGACGTCCCCTTTTATGCACCCCAGAGCAATCACTTGTAATCTTGGTGCCCTAAACAGCTTGTCTATTTATTATTGATCCTCTGAACCGAGTGATTGAGAGCCCCCCCTGATTCCCCCTCCCCGCCACTGAAACCTTGGTATCTTGTGTGACCACACAATAACCGCACCTGGGCAGCGCCTGGCCAGCCATGCTGACTCTGACAGTACTGTTTCCATCAGGATCCTCCTATTTAGGTGCACCAAGTCGTTACCACCAAAATGTAAACTGATAGCGTCGGGGGGAGTGCCAATGGAAGCAAGCATGTGACCTATCCGCTCCCTGAACCTGTCGAAACGCAGCCCCCGTGCCCAAAACAGGCCCCTGAAACCTAAGCGCTTTGCGCGGGCTGTCCCATTTCCTGCAATAAAAGGTTACTTAGACGGGAGACATACGAATAGCCGAAAAACACCCGCCTGACGTTCCAACTTGGCGTCCAGAGAATCGACTCTCGTCGTGGTTGTGTCTTCTTCGTGATGAGGTGTCGCTGTCTCTCCTCCTGCGTGACAGGCCACTCCAGTCCTGGATCTTTCGGTTCACCTGCCTGCCCACATCTTGCAGTCATTGTGGTGTGGAGCGCCTCCCATGTAACCGTCATGGATCCAGCCATACATAAATGAAAATCAAACACAGATGATTAGTGTTTTGTAAAAGATACAGTGTGATACAATGTGTGACACCAAACGAATGCAAGACATCATAGGCATCCCACACACTATAAATGCCCAAACCGTGAGCGGTAGGTACAGTGCATCGCAGAACCGAGTGCAGAGATACCGCGTGACCAACCATAGGCGTCTAATGCGTGATCAGGTATATAGGGCGGACCAATAGCGAGTGCCCCAACACCGATATCCCATGAACCAGTGTGCTGGCGCCTGGGTGCAGAGCTATTGTATGATACCATAACCTAGCAGTTCACATACCCACAGGTAGAGCACATGGGTACGTTAGTACCAAGTGACAACCACCAGCATATATTGCTGCACCCTCCTTGCGACCTAATGGGTCTCTAAATTATAGGTGTCGTTGCAATGGGTGTCTGGGAGCTTTTTGGCTGTCCCCTACTTGTATGTGTAACTGCACACGCGTGCCTAAGTGCTCAATACTGCGTGACAGCAAGGCATGGGACGTACTGATATTACATACCATGTGGCGGCATCTCTCACCCGCATTTTTGTAAAGCGACCCAAACTCAATTGTAACCTACACATGCCGAATCCCTACTTGCATTCCCTGCGAAGCGGCCAAAGCACACTTCTTCATGCATGATGTCACAAGCCATCATGGGAGCGCCAACCTTTTGCTCCTAGTTTTCTATTCAGAAAATAAAGTTCTGTGCCGTACCTTGAAATCATACTTTTCAATGAGGCCTAGCATAGCCCCAAGTGCATTAACATCAGACTATCCGCTGAGAGTGCTTAGCATAGCACCAGTTGTATTAAAGGACGTGCTCAGTTAAAGTTTCTTGTATGACTACCGCTCATGGAATGCCAGAATCTGAGCGTAGTGCTGCTAAATACTTAGAACCATCCGGGAAAACTAATTCCAATATTTGCGTCAAAACGCATTCTCTCTGAAACATAACAGTAACATGATAAAGTGATGGATCTAATCCTATCACTGTGTTTGTAATCCCATGGGATACAGCTAGGGCACAGACCGGAGAGTTTCCCCGAGGTAGTAAGTGTGATCGCTGGCTGAAATGTGGGCTTCTAGCAGCAGCGGCGTGGGATTTAGTCGTGGCTGCCTCACTTGATCAACCATATAAAACTATTGCCTAAGTAATATGTAGCTTTTACGCCCAGTATTACCATTAAATTGCTTCATGGCGAGTATCTAAGTAATTCCTGGATAGAAACATGTGCACGTATGCCACTGGCTGGCGCTCTGGTGTACAAATGTGACGTAAGCTAACATGTATTTGCAAAGGTCCAAGATCTCCTGCTGCTGAATAAGAGACTGTTATTGCTACCCAACTCAATGGTACTCATTTTATCCATCTCTGAATGAGACAAGGCTGGATAGCCCCCATAGGGATCTGAAACTGTGGCCCTGAGGTCAAACACAGGCCACTATAGTCCCCATGAGGAACATTGAAATCAGACTTTCAATGAGAGCACCTAGCATAGCGCCGTTAAATGAGAAACATCGGAATCGAATTTCCAATTAAGCGCACCTACCATAGCACCTGTTGCAGTACATGAAGAACACTGAAATCATCTTTCCGAGAGACTTTCTAAGATCTCACTGTTTACCATTTGCATCTTACTGCAACTGTTCCTTTTCTTTGCACAACTTATCCACGCTGTACACTAAGACCTAGATCTACTAATGATTTATGCAGGGTTTTTGTCCCCCAAAAGTAACCCTATGCCAAAGTATTGTGGTGGGATTTACAATACAACACAAACCAGTATTAGCATTTCAAAGATCACCAAGCAAAGCAAAGTTGTGCTATGCACTAAGTGTCCCCAGGGTATTCCCATGCAACCACCCATGCATGGATTTTGACACAAATCCCTATGCTAACTTAGTAAATAGCTCCCAGTATCTCCAATATCTCTCACCCCCCTTGCAGCAAGGCGCTCAGTGTAGCTGTGGTTGCTGCGCTGCACTGCACTGCATTGCATCAAATGATGGTAAATCTGCTCCTCAGTCTCACTTCATGTATTTATGTTCAGTTGCCGTTACTCATTATGGCAAATTATTGACACAGAGGGAATTCAAACTAAGTTAAGTTATTAATACATTAGTATTGATTCCTTTATAACATTTTCCCTTTGTATAAGGTTACTGGAGCAACACACAAAGAGGAAGGAAGAGAGCAAGAAACAGAAATGGCCAATCACTGCATGGCTTCATAATAAAGCTAGACAACTTTAAACATTATTTGTGACTGAACGTTAAAGTACATAGAGTATTATACCCTACCAGAAAGGGAAAGTGAACAAGGACATCATTCTTCAGAATTTTTCAGTCAACTAAACCCTACTCCTTGCTCATCTCGTACATGATTGCAAAACTTCCCCGTTCTGTTACCTCAGTGGCTCTAACTCTAGCAACTCAAGTCAACTTAAGTCAGCTTACAGTCCTGTATAGAATGACCTGCTCAATACATTGGACATGGTCTTCAATTTGGCATTTTACTCCGTAGCGCCTGAAAACAAAGTACTGATTCCTTCAGCACTCGATACAATACATCATGAGAGCAGAATAACATATGTAAAAACAGTGATCAATTGATTTGCCAAAACTGCAGAGGAAAGGTCGTTCAGAATTCAAGAAATTAAACTTCCTTCACAAACACATCACAATAATTAAATATAATAACTCCTCCTTGTTTGTTTCAAAGTTGTTTAAGGGACAGCTCTTTAAAATATGGCAGACACTGCCATTCCAAGGTAAAACTTAACTCAATCAAAACAGCCGCAGAAACGACTGGTCTCTCAGCAACTAGCACTTCATGGGCAGTGAACTAAAGAAGAACTTGCTAGAATCCCAACTAGCAACCGGGGCAAAAGAAAACTTTCTTGCCATGCTTACGTACCCTTCTGTAGAACAGTATCAGTTCTACATGGGGTTTAATGGGTAGAAATGAAACGTAGATCTGAGGGTCAGCTGTCTAAAAGTGCCAGCGAGGATCAAAAGAGGAGGTGGTAAATTCATGGTGGTCAGTGCCGAATGAGAAACAAAGGGGACCAAAAACACTCCTTTCAAATATTGGAAATGTGGGAAGTTACTGACCTACCCGTATCTGCAGACAGGACAGACGAGACCAGGCAGATAACAAAAAACAAAAAGAGGGTAGCACTAGAGATGTCAAGGGAAGGTAGAAGGCATCAGAGGATAGAGTGGTCAAGATAATCAGAAGCAGCAGAAAGATTCACAAGGACAGCGCAGAGAGGCAAGCAGAGTAAAGGAATCAGTGGTAGAGAAAGCACCAACGTGTGAAAAGTGAGGAAGGGTTGAAATTCGGGATATCTTTTCTGGGCCCACATCAAGCAAAACAGAACAATGTCTGCATCTAATTTGGGTTGGACCCGCCCTGTGAAACATGTAACCTCTTCTCCACTCCTTTATTGGCTCTGAGTGCCAGCTTGAGCCAACTGGAACAGCACACGCCAAAACCCAACCACGTACCTCACTGACAAGTACCTCAGCTGCCCCATGTTTCTATCCTCATCCACCCGTTTTAATCGGTTTTAATCCTTTAACTACTTGCTCTGACGTTCTCTGTGAAAATACAACACATAGAATAATTGTGCAGAAAAAAAAAAGCTTCTTGACGATTTGAAGGCCTGGGGCAAACTTAAAGAACAGTAGAGGTTAGTGGCCCATGCTGCTAACGGGGTAAAGCCCGGATGCAAAGAACCTGTGAGAGAGAGATAATAAGACCGGAAGCGTAGGGTGGCGGAAGACAGCGGCACGAGCCAGAATCAATAACAGGCAACATTGTTATTCGCGAAGCTTGGCGTTAGCCAGCACGGGGGGCAGGTTCCTAATCAAAACATTGGCCCCCAAGGGTTATATTTAGCTCACAAACCAAACGCTGCCCTCGCCACAGCCTCCGCCAACCTACCATACTGCACTTCATCACCGCGCTCCCGACAGAACACCGTAAAGCGCCCTCGCCAATCTCAGCGCAGGACAATCCGCGTGCAACGAAACAGGCCTTCGACGGGACCTCCCTTGTCTATTTCACAACTGCAGGGCTCCGCACCAAGCCAAGTACTTCGGCGAGATATCGGCGTTCCTCCCGCTCCTCCGAATCCCAGCCGCAGCCTCGGCGAGATATCGGTGTTCCTCCCGCTCGTCCGATTCCAAGACGCAGCCTGCAGGAAGTAAAAGAAAAAAGGTTAAAGGTCCTCCCGAGGGAGGAGGCACACGCGACGGGTGTGCTGCCGAGGGGAGCGGAGAGCAAAGAGACTGCCCTTCGCGCTCCCCCCAGCTTTATGATACCGCACATCCACCAGCTGAAACTGGTTTCTGGTGAGGGGATCACCCGCGCCCCGGAAGTGATCCGATCACTTCCGGGGCGCGGCGGAGTCTTCTATGACCCGGAAGCGATCCGATCGCCTCTGGGGCACGGCCCCCAGCCAATGCGGGGGCCAACGGAACGGGAAAGATACGGGGGCATGGCCGACCACCATAATGGCGGCGGGGCCGATGCTTGCCCCGCCTTCCTCCTCTCACTCCCTTCTTCCTCACATGATTTTATCTCCTTTCTCTCTCACATGATTTTATTTCGTTTCTCTCTCTCTCTCATCCATTTGTTTCCCATCTTTCTAAACTTTCAGCCCCTGCACTGACATCCATAGAGGTGTCACTCAATCTTTCTTCCTTACTGATTATTTTGTCACCTTTTTGGCAGGCATTTCCTGTAGTTCGTTGAACCCCTTGTTGTCCTTGTTCTATCGGCTCCTAAAGGTTAGTGAAGGCTCCCTCAGTTTCCTTAATTCTCCAGTGGTAGCTGTGATTGAGCAGGCGATCAGGTGGTGTGATGCTTCATTTCAGATCTAAAGTAAATTAGGGTATTGCCTTTGGTATAGGTCAGTGTCCAGTCTGTGCTATTTATCGTAAGAAACCACGACAAACGGAAGTGTAGTTCCAGAGATATGACTCAGATATGCTTTACATAGTGTCTTCTAACATAGCAAGCCTTGGCGTAGCCAATAGGTCTCGCCTTTGGGACCTTATAAGTGTTTAGCCATGCAACAGTTGATGTTGTTGCACCAAGGATATTGTGCTGCATAACTAAATACTTATAAGGTCCCAAAAGCGAGACCTATTGGCTATGCCAATACTTGTTTGCACTTGTTATTGTTAAGTGTAGTGAGAGGCTTTTTGGGCCACATGTATCAACAGTTCTAATATTGATTAGCTAATTGCGATTTTCAGCGAATCGCAATTAGGTACTCGCTATTACAAATTTATGAAACTCCAAGAGTTTCATATAGCGATTCCTTGGGGGTTGCAAATCGACCTATCTCATTAATATTAACTACGTAGGTCGCAAGTTGAGGCCCCCGAGGAATCGTAAAATTCACAGGGATGGTGGCCTGCTGGGGTCAGCAGACCACCATGTCTCTGATTGCTTTTAAATAAAGCAATCTTTTTTTTTCATTAAATGTAGCTCCTTAAAGGAAAACGGGTTGTATTTAGAAAATAAAAGTTAACTTTTCATTTTTTTAGAGCAGGCAGTGGTCCTAGAGATCACCGCCTGTCGTAAATTTTTCTTTTGCAAACATTCACAAAGGAGAAGGGGTTCCTTGGGGAGCCCTTCCCATTTGCGAATGGGTTACCACCAACTTGAAGTGGGTGGTAAAATGCGAATGTTCTGAGACCGCATTCACAGTCACAAAACATTCACACATACCACTGCGATTCTGTATTTGGAAGGGACACCCTAAACACGCTCCTTCCAAATATCGAATCGCAAACCCATTTTGTAATTTGGAAACAGGTTACTGAATCACAAAATAGGGTTTGATACATGTGAAAAGCATATTTTGCGTTCCCAAACGGGTCGATTCTGAGAATTGGCCCATTTGCGAATATAAAAATGCTATATACATATGGCCCTTTGTCATGGATATGCTTTGTTGAATTTAGGGATGGTGTGTATTTGCTTTGTCAGGTTTAGTGATGGCTGTGTTCTGTGAGCGATTTGTTGGGATTATGGAGGGGGTGGACATAGGTTTGTGGGTATGATTTATTTTCCCTGTATGCTATGATTTGAACGGAGTTTGTCTTTAAGGACTAGTTATTGTTCAATAAATATATTTTGTAAACCCAAATAATTGTTTCTTTTTTCCCGGATAAAAAATGCAATCCTAAGAAATATGAAATCACTTTTTGTAGCTTGAAAAAAAGATGACAATATCTGCTTATTCATAGTATTGCATTTTAGTATTTCTATAGAGCTCTCCTAAAACTCATCAGGCTCCAAATTGCTCTCTAAGTAGCAATTCAGCTTCTTGTTCATGGTCAGCAGTGTGTTAGCTTGTAGGCTTGTAGCGTAGCCTATGAGTTATATGTTTGATGTTATAAATAAAGTGTGGCTGTGAGTTCCAGTTGTGTTGCGCAGTGTTTAACCATGAGGTGAAGCAGACAGATGTTGGGTATTTAGAGGTAGGTTTGAATGCACTTAAATACGAGTCACAGAATTCCACCCAACAGATAGAACATCACTCGGGAGCTGACACGTGTCAACCCACTGGCAACTGTTACACAATACTGCACAAAGAAGGGGGGGGGGGCGGTGCCTTGCATTTACAAGATGTGGTTCATGGCAACCGAGAGGAAGAAGTGCAAATGTTAACATGATGCAGTGATTGAAGAACCGATGGTATGCTACTGTATACCGCCCATTCCCAACAGCCAGTTCTGGGTCTACCCATGGAGTCAGTGAACTCCACTGGTAGGCCCTGTCTCCCATCACTAATGAGAGAGTCTATGTTATTTCAGGGCAGGAGATTAAATAAAAGGGTTATCGGATTCACCTGAAAGTAGAGATTATGAGAGCCCAAGGAGTGGATGTTATTAGTGAAACCAGCGCGAGTCCGTACCATCAATAACATATGGAAGGTAATACTGTGAGACCTAGGAAGAAAAAATGCGAGCAGCAAGGGAGAGGAAAGTAAACTAGACAAGGGGTTGAGAGGGAGGATAGAGCAGGGTCATTTGTCCTTAGGTCCTAACTGACTCCCATACGAGGCCCAAACCCAAGGGAGACTTTTATCCTGGTAGGTGAGGCAATTGGCAGGGGACAAGACGACCTGGAAGGCCCCAAGGACACGTGACACACAGGAGGCATGCCAAGCACAGACTGGGGCAGCTTGAGGCCAGGCCAGGCCGAGGGGCAGGGGCAGTGTGCACAAACTCAACATTCAAGGCAAACAAGGAGCTCACACGCTCTGCACGTGTTTCAGGTTAGATTGTTTTTATGAAACAGAGCTTATTGGCCTCTCAGGGGGATGTTCTGCATGAGTGAAAGAATGTTTAATTCAGTTGAGGCGAAAGCGAAGTATACGCGCAGTCTGATCAAGTAATAGCAGGTCATTTAAAGTTGTAGACTGAAACAAAATCTCTCTCAACAAGGTGAATAAGTAAAATCATTTAGTATTTACAGAAGCGAAAACAATGGAAATTGAAAGTACACACCAAATGTTAGCATCATCATCACAGTACTCCAACTAATAAAGGAGACATATGCTTTTACTGAAATCAAACTTCCCTGCATAGAGTACTATATTTTATAGCAATCCAGTTAATCAAGTGTGACAGTACAGTGATGGGAACATTCATTCTATATGACTGAATTCAGTAAGTGGTAAGAGTTAAATCGATTAGAGCCAAGCATGTGGCTGGCGTCCTGCCCAATAGTAAGTAGTGGGAGGGACAGAGGGGTCCATTAGCTCTACCTCTGCAATGAGTGATAACGTAAAGGTTTCTCCAGCAAGCTATTTTACATATTCGGGTACAAAACTAGTCAAATATTAGGAATACTCAGGCACCTAATTCAATTTATGTAATATAACCTATGATGGGCAAATTATGTATTACAATTCAATGCAACTAGAGCAAAGCTGGAAAGTTTTGACCATCGTGGCTCTCGATTAATTAGAAATATTCTCTTTGTTTAAAGTGCTCCCGCACCTGTTATATTGTTGCTATATTTGACATTATAGCTTGTTGCGCTTGTCTTTAATGTCCAATAAGAGAATATTTCTCCTGAGCTGATGGTGTTGATTTTGTACTGGAAGGTAGAAGGGGAACACTGATTTGCAGCTAGCTGAATGCACTGGTGACAGCTGCTGAAGTAGCCCCTGTGTGGTTCTGCTGCTGAGAAAGCAACGAGAATGGAGTCCTGTGGCTGCTGTTTTTGCATTAAATGCAAGAGATCCAGGATTGACTTGAAGGTGCTACTGTATTATTAGGACATCATTTTCCTTGTGCTAAATCTTGTCTAATAAACTGAAAAATCGAGGAAATATGTCCCCAATAAATCTATGCCTTTCTTCTTAAGGAACATGCCATATTCTTTCTAGCACCAAAAGCAAAATGTGTTATTTGTGTATTTGTAGCACACTTTAGTTAGTCTGTGTAGCGCTCAGGACTGTTCTCAGAATATACTGTTAATCTAACTATGAATGATTTGCCACGGTTTCCCGTAACTAGTTTCTGTGAAAGATACATCAATTTGGAGTAAATAAATGAAAGATCTGGGTGAACTTAGTGTTGAGTTATATATTTTTACAAGGCATGCGCAGGGTTCCAAAATTCATAGGTTTTGACTCAATGGCATGCTACCTGTTCAATATGTTTTGGAATTCCTTCTTGAACATAGCCATACAGGCACATATTACAGTTTAGGTAAATTACTTACACAGCAGTTAGATCTGACATAAAGGCTTAGTAGAGCTGTGCTTGATTGGATCTGATGTAGGTTTTAATTTTTTTAAATTAAGCAATAGATATTAAAATCCTTAATAACCTTAGTGGTTTTATTACGTAATATTGAAAATATGATTGTTTACAATGGTCAAGACCTACACTTTGTGTTTTACAAGTCTATGGACTAATACTAAGCTATGTCCGGAAACGGAACTGAAATAAAAAAAGTGATTCAAATAGTCTGAGCATGCCAGTGACAGAGTTTTTTTACAATCCTAATATGCTTCCTGATCTTTGGCATTCATTTGATGAATTGTAGCCCTGATCTAGAGGTAGCTGTTTGTTCCACGATTGATTTATACTATGGTTAACTAACATAGGTTTTACATGTGTACTAATCTGATCACTAGAATAATAAGGACATTTTAAAAATGACTCTTTTCAGCAAAGATTAGCTATTATTGTCGGAATAGCACTGACAATATTTATAGAACTATTCATAACAGGTGCTTATGCATAATACAACACTAAGTTAGTACATTTGTGTACAGGGTAAATATGTTGCCTTATTACAAAAGTTATTGCTCCTTTTTTACTTGTAAGGTACACAGTATACACTGGTAGGGAAAGTTTGTATGTTCTTTTCAAACTGACATTTTCAACAGTGGGCTACCTTGCACAGTAGGTACTGAACAAGTGGACTTAGTTACCACCTCTTTGTCTTTACTGAAGTGTGAGTTTTTAGTTGCACTAAAGTATGAAATATCTGTTTTGCTCCCAGAGATTGATAACTCCTGTAGTTTATGTTTGACCCAAATATACAAAAGACCTGAAAGAGTAAAGTTTTTGTCAGATTTGGCCATTGTTGAGAATAGTCTGTGTTGGATTCATCTGCAAACAGAGAAAAATGTGAAATTGATTAGAACATAGCCAAAGTAGAAATGGGCGTCTTGGGACAAAAGTGTTTTTTGGTTGTGTCTTTCTTTTTGCGAAATTGAAAAGCTTTGTTATATCAGTTTATATCAAATGTATTTTTCTGCATTCTCCACAAGGTGCACCAGCTTAAGGTAACTTAGTTTTGAAACGTTAATTTTATGTATAGTGGTCACTTCATTTTGTGAAACACTATTCATAGCTTTCTTCTTTCGTTAGAAGAACACTTTGCTGATGTATTAAAATTATGTACATAGAAATTGTGTACATAAATACTGTATTAAATGTATAATCATGTGGCTCAATTTTAATCTTTTTCTATACATAATTATCATATACCACCTGAAATATGTGCAAAGCTTTACATGTTTCCTTCCATGTTAGGGCACTCTCCATTGGTTTGATTGGCAGGAGTGTGAAGAGAAATACAAGAACTGTGGTATGGTTTGGAACAAAAAGACTTCCTCTCTGACACGTGAACATGGCAGCCATTTTTTAAATGAGAGTTGGTCTCCATCATCAAAAATGCAGCATATCAAGAACTTTTCAAATGTTTACTCTTTGGAGCAGAATGAATTCTATTGGTTATGGTTACCTTGTGCTTAGAAATATGAATACTTTTTTAGCGTTGATGGTAAGGTAGGATTAATTTGAGCCTAGACACTAGTATTGAGCTATTGTATCATATCTGCCTTTTGAACATTGTGTCTCCATTGTCAGTCTTCTTCGAGAAACTATGGAGAAGAACTGCAGAGGTAATGCATGTCATGAAAGATTAGGTTTGGGCCATTGCTATGTCAAGTCGTTCTTGTACTGTGTGTGTTCATTTGATTCCAATCAAGTGCAGCAATTAGGTCTAAATAAAAAATCATTTATTATAAAAAAAATATATATAAAAAAGAAAATGGAGTCTGGAAGTTCATCTTTGTGATGCATGTTGCTGTTTTTCACTTTCATGTTCAGGCTATGTCTTCACCATGCAGCTCATTCTGTTAGAGATGTCCAGTGTCTAAAAGGCTGATAAATGTAGACTGATCATTTTTGAACCAAGGATCAAGAACAACTGAGCAGACCTACTCTTGACACCCAACAGTGGTGTAACCTTTCAACAAAAACAGAAGCTTCATCCCCCTTATAGTATTTATTCTATTACATGCAACTTGGACTACAGTAAGGGGAGGGGTGGGAGGGTTAACCTCATGGAAGCATTGTCCCTGCCGGCTGTGTGAAAACATAAAATGATAAAAACATTGTGATGATGCACTCTATTTGTTCTCATTGCTGAGCTGTCAACAATGTCATGGTGGCAGACGTGTCGCCTTTCTTTTTCATGCCATTGTCATTAGCATCCTGTTCTGCTCGAACAGGCTTTGCAGCTTGTAGAAGGTACAATTCCAATGTTCTGGAACCTTCTCTAAAAAGGCATGTATGGAGAGCGTGTTAGCTCACAGAAGGTCGCGCAGTAGCTACAGGGCTTTAAACAAATGGCTAAAATGTCAGCAAATTTTGGCAGATGAAAATCACACCGTGGGACACATATTGCTTTTTGAGAAAGTCCTAAGCTGTCATATTTGTGCAGTGGACAAAACAGAGCATTCTGAAGTATTTGACATATAATATGGCAGTAGCAATGTTACTGCCATTGTCACTGGAAAAAAAGCAATCATCAGACTCCTGGTCCAAGCCATCCTAACACTCTGTCATTTAATTAATCCACACTGTTGACAGCTGTGTGTGTTTGTGTGTTTTTTCCACTGTGAATACTTCAGTTGTCGCATGATGAAGATGGAGCCGGGTTCCCTCTCATCAATGTACTCTAGAACCTTCTGTCAATGGACCGTTTTACCTGCTTTAGAAGTGTAGAGGGGAGGAATAACTCATTAGGTCAGACTCACAGTCTCAAAGAATCATAACTCTGAAGAATCACAGAATCCAGGTTTCTAGGTTAGTGGGTTTATTACAAAGCCAAAAATAATTGGACATGCAGACACCTCAAGACGAGGTTGTAAAAGTACATCGCAACTAATACAAAGCCAAATCTGCGTGCAAGGCTTAGTCGCTGGATCATGATAAGGATGACAAATTCCAATACCAGACCTCAGGCAATAAGTGCCCCCACGTCAAGATCAGACTTTATTGAAGAATCATAAGTGTAAAGCATTTGTCTGTTCCTACTCTACCCCTAATGTGACATCCCTACTTAGCATTCCCCATGCATGTCAGGAAAGGTGTCAGCGCGTGAAGACTTCCTAAGAAGTGCACTCACGTTGTATGAGTCAAGTAGCCTAAGGCTACAGAGCTTGTTCTAAGGTGCTCCTTCCCTCTCCAGCGATCTCCTCTCTGCTCCTAACTCAACCTCCAGGGCACTGACCCTAATTCCAAAACCAAAATCATAAAACATGCCTATTAGGCATCATCCGATCGCCTCATCGCACTGGGCACCTCCTCATAGGTGATTGTCCATTTAGTTTCGATACTCCCAGCTCCTGGCTCGATGACCTTGATTCCCAGGCCTTCTCCAGTGAGAAAGAACAAAGTCTCGCATTATCAGCACCCCTTGTACAAATGTATCCTCTCCTCCCTGAGCCTACCTCCTAAAACAAAAGCGTTATTCTAACTAACAACGATGAATGTTTCCACCTGTCACAGAAACGTGAGAAAAGACAAATCCAACATGCACATGAAATTCATCTTTTAAATCTAATATGAGAGCTTCCAGGGAGAATACAGTTCAGGCCTACAAAAACTGGCCAATATAAGAGTAAGGCACATAGGCCTTATGGAAATCACATATAAATGAACATTTTACTAAGCTTTGCTAAATCAACACGTTACATAAGCACATCAAATCCGTGAATATTTGTAAGCTTCATACACAAATTCTACATGTTAATGTTTTCCGCTAAACATGTGTGTATTGCAACATTAATTTCTTCACGTTTACATGAAAATACCACTAGCACATCACCTTTTTCACATTATTACAGTACATATTCTACTGTCCCATGTTAATACGACAAAGAATAAATGTAGGCGGAAACTACTCATGATTATGATGCACCCCTACAAACAAAAGATCACAATTGTGCTCCATCAATGACGAATACCTTCAAAAGCGATGAGCGTTGTATTTGCTCTCTTTTTCATCCCTTTGAAATTGACCCAGTGTATAGTTGAACTGTAGCTTGAGCACTGCTCCACATGTGTATTGTTAGGTGGATGGTGTGAACAACCTACAATGTTCTTCCTTCAACAACCAGTGCTAGCATTTTTTATGTGCATCTGTAACACAGCGATAGTGGAGACCTTCTCTTTCAGATTAAACTCACCTCAAATTCCAAGAGAACATTCCTCTTCCACTCAAGAAAAAGAAGACAATTACTAAAATTGTTTCCATCATTCCATTGTGTAAACGTACACTTGCATGTCAGTGATACAGGCTTCCGTGCCGAAGTAGCTGTAATGGCGTTGTATTTATTTGCAGTGCCACTGAATTGACTTCTGTGAAGATTTGGTGCCTGGGTGTGATGATGACATTATTTTCCTTGTAAGAGCTTAAAGTTGCTGAAGCTGCATGGAAATCAGGGGCAGCAGTGCTTGGTGTCCAGACATATCGAGTATGGGCCAACTTGTACACCGTCATCGCTCAATAAATCACTTACCACTATCTTCTATATTAGGAAAAAATGCCCCTTTATTAAGACAGGTATGGAGCATAAACTTGCTGAATACAAAAACATTGTAAATCTCTCAACCATACGAACACCTAAATGGCTAAATTCCCCAATTTTGCTTCAAGAAAAAAAACCATGCTCTTCCTCCTTTTCCCATTCTTCCTTCATTTTACTGCCTTTTCCTTGCATACCCCAATATCCCACTCTCCCTTCCTCAAGCATCCCCAAGCGATCTGCTCTAGTGTTGTTTAAAGCCACATTGTTTACTCTTCACCTCCTCTGTGTTCTGGATGGATAAGCCTGCTCCTGATTGTCCATCCCCCAAAAAACGCCTAACTAAGCACAAAAACAATACAACCTGCCTTATCATGGCAAAATTAACCTTTGTTCAATCAACCTTTCAACATTTCCTCTAGTAAATTGACAATTTTCGCCAAAAACTATTGACCATATGAAGAAAAAACAAAATATCTTCTTTGCTTATGGGTGGGTCACTCAAATTTCCCTAACTGCTTTTGCACTGCCTCAACGAGAGCCTTTCTGCCCAAAAACCTACCCATATAACCTACCGCTAAGCCCGCTCAAACTACCTACACAACTATCCTGTCTAGTGACCCGTTCATTTGTGTGAAGTCACCCGGGGGAGACCAGCTACAGTCTGCCCCTATCTGAGCGCATGTCTGCCTTTCATTTGGGTCAGAAAAGATGGAGAAACGGGTAACACACAGGAAGTAGTCATTAAATACCATATGCCAATTTGTAAGCAGTGACAAAATTGAGGTGCTTGCGAGAGCACAGCATAAGATACATGGAGCTACATAACATGCCTTTTAGCACACATAAATTCCTAAAATTTTTTTAAAAATTGGAAAAATCGGCAATAGTACGTGGTCCCTTGCACCAAAAGAATATCAAAATTCTGGAACAATAATATATTCGGCCAACAACAATACAAGACCACATACACAGTGGGACAGTATGTAGGAAATTTTAAACAAATTGCAAAATATCAGCTATTGTATCTATGGATCACACAGACGACTAGTAACCTTTGGGTAGCATCAGTAAGACTGTCATAAAACAAAATCACTTTGGAGTAACAATATCTATTTACTACACATAACACTACAGATCCAGACGCTTTCCTTCAGCTTCTTTCATCACCCACACCCCCAATGTCTTGTTTTGGAACAATCAGCTTGCATACCTCCATCTTGCTCTCCGACATTTGTGACTGTTTTTGCAGTGTTTATCTGGAAAAGTATTTAACTCCAACACTGATGGTGAGGTTGAGGGTATGGCTGCTGTAGTCACCCGTGTTTGGTCCTGATTTGGAGTTTCAGGTATAATTCATGTTGTTCACCCATATTTGTGACAACTCATTTCCATTTTTAAACTTGACTTCATATCCTGGGTTACGCTTTAATTCTCTTTCGATATTTAAGGCAAGCAGCAGTATTTTAAATAATTCCTTTTCCTGTTACAACATCCTGGTGGTTGTCACATGCTAAATAAATGTTCTCTTATTTTTTAGATTCAGTACATTTTTTAAAAAATCTAATAGAAGTTACATTATGTCCTTCCATATAATGGGTAAGTTTAAATATTTTTATATACAATACAGACTCATCTCTTTGGGGACTGCTGTTCATCCCATTCCTCCATTTCAGTTCTAGTATTCCACAGGTGCTCCTTCCTGAATCAAATCTAGTCCTGATGATGGTGAATGCGTTTCTTCCACTAGGGTCAATATGTCAACCAAAACCAGGTGGATTCATGAGTTTTAAAACTATGAATTAGTTCTTTATATAGATGTATATGCCCCCTTACAAACACAAGGCTCAATGTAAGTATTGGGGGATGGAGTATTCTCCATCAGCCTTGCAACAGTTTTAATTTTAATGTCTGCCAAGCCGAGGGTACTCTGCAGCCAAAATTAGAAATGAGCACCAAGCTGACGGTCATTTTAAAAGCAATGTCAGGAACCGCCGTCACAGAGGTTCTTGTCAATCATTTTATAAGTATGACGGGCCCGTCCATCAAATGTATTTTTATTTTCGAAGAGAAAATCCCAAACTGGGATAAAAATGCTCCCCTTGCCATGGGAGTTCTCTCCCATGGCAAGGGGAGCATTGAGCAGCTTTCACTTCCAATTACTGCCAGGGTTTTCCTAGCAGTGATGGCCAGTGAAAACTCATCTGTATGTCCACACATCTAAATTACGTAGGTCAGCCTCTGATGGCCCTTACTCTATCGAGGCCATCGGAGGGGTGTAAGCATGGCGGAGACGGAGTAGTCTCCATCGTGTTTACACCAATGGTCTACCTGCTTTTAAATCTGTTGAGTGGACCATTATCTTGGCGGTACGGATACTCTGTTGCCATTGCGACGGAGTATCCTTACAGCCAAGTCATTAATAAATCACACCCATAGACCTCTCTTATTACTTGTAGAGAGAACACAGTTCCTATGAATGTGGTAGGACTGTGGATTATGCAACTACCTTGCTGCTAGACTGATCTTCATGTTGCCGGTGCCTGGGGGACTACAGGGTCCAGCAGTCTCTACAGCGTGCTCTGACCAGGAGGCGGCCAGGCGGTAAGCTTTCACACCTAGAGATGAGCATTTTAGCGGTCGGGCAATCCCACAGCCCGGGACGTGCAACAACTACCTTGCTGCCAGACTGATCTTAGTGTTGCTGGCACCTGGGGGAGTACAGGGTCCAGCAGTCTCTACTACGCACTCCTGCCAGGAGCCGGCAGGCGGTAACCTTTCACCCCTAGAGATGAGCATTTTAGCGTCCAGACACTCCTGCAGCATGGGACACGAGCAGACGCGTCTGGGCCACACCCGGGCAATGTCCAGGCCAAGGTCTGGCCCGTCAGAGGCTGGAAGAGCCTTGGCTGGGGCACGCCTCAGACGAGTAGTCTTTTAACTTTAAAATGTACTGTTGCACGTCCAACTTAAGATCGCTTGCTGTGATTAATTTTTATTGCTTGTGCGGGAGAATTTTGTACTGTGATTTTAATTATAGAGTTGAATGTGATTTATGTTAAAACTTATTGATAGCGCATCTTTTTTTTCTTTTCTGTTGAATGGGGCCAAGGAAGACTATGAAAGTCAAAGAAAAGAACAAAACACGCAGCTGATAATTGCATGTTAGATCATATTGAGAACGTATTGGGCAAATGCCAAGTGATTCTTGCTCCCACCCCTGATGTGTCGTCCTTTCCACCTGTTAGTACCATAGACCCCACAACTGGTGATCACTCCTTGAAACAAACAAGCATACCTGTGTTATTTAAAGATAATAGCAAGAGAGTACTGAGGTTTTAGTTCATTCTCCCATTGCTAATAGTTTAGCACTTATTGATTCCACGAAAGACTTGCAGTCTTCACCTGAGGGGACTTTACTGTGTAATAATCGGTATGCCCCCTTGGCAGAATTGAGCATGGATCAGTATGATATTAACAACTTGAGAATACTCCCATAGCACAGCTTGTCTCATCTAGTACCCAAACAGATTAGGATCAGCAAGATATTCTAATACTAGATCCAAAGGCCGAAGTTCGGTCACTCAAATGGTTGGCTTTACCTTTGACGGATACTATGAGTCAGCTCCTAGCCCTTAACAAACAGCTTATTTCTTCCTCGGCTGGCACAAGTATCAAGGCTCCAGGATTGGTGATGGTGGGCCCGCCTCAACCATTGTGTAGATCAGTAACCAATAATTGTGATCAGTGCCTTCCTCAACATGTGGCAGCTAAAACTTACCACGCAATTCCGGCGATCTCTTGCCCCTGGGGTGGTCAACTTCTGGGCCGTCAGGAAAAATGTAATGCACAGTCTAGCCTCCATCTTCCCCTTTTGGGTAGGGCGAATACTAGCTTAACTTTAAATACCTACTTATACAAACAGCAAAGTGGGTCTCTCAGGGATAATTGTATTCTGATGACAAATGTACCTAAGTGGAATAGAACAGGATGAGGGGGAAGATTCATTGAAGAATAAAGTGATCCACTGGATAAGTCATGTAAGGGGCTGTTGCTCTTTTATTCGTGATTACATTCTGAGAGTCAAAAAGGTCCACCTCTTCTGCTTCCAATCTTGATACTTTAGAATTAATTCTTATGTCAAAGGCCTTGGTTAATAATTTGGTGGCCTTGGATGCTAAGACTACTCCCCCTGAGTGATATAGACTGACTTAGATGGGTGATTGCTCCCCCTGCTCCTCACCTTCTTCGCAGCCAATAACTTCTATTCCAATAGGCTCTCTAGAGGCAAGTGGATGGTCCAATTTCTTACTTCATTTAAGGTCTCCTGTGAGTCAGTCTTTGTGTGTTGTTTTTCTTTAACCTTTGGGCCAACCTTTGCATGTTGCTTGCTGTTAGACCTGACATCCTTGGCGTGGGTTTTTCCCCTATCTTTTGCCTCTACTACCTGTATTTTTGATGCTGTGCTGGATTTCGTTTTTGCTGGTTTAGATGCTTTGGACACTCTGCCACTGCTAATCAGTGCCAGAGTGTAAGTGCTCCCTGTGTAAAATACCATATTGATTGGATATACCTGATTGGCATATCTGTATCACCAGGAAGTCCCTAGTAAAGTGCACTGTGTGTGCCAGGGCTGGTGATGACAGATGCTACTAGTGGGTCTGCAGCGCTGATTGCGCCACCCACCTGTGTAGCCCTAAAATGGTGTCTCAGGCCTGCCACCGCAGGCCTGCCTGCAGTCCCCGGACTGCCATGTCCTCCTGGTCAGTGTCCACACTGACCGGGACTAACCCTTCCCTTTTTATACACGTCAGTCATCCCTATGGAAGGCCCAAGGTACCCCCCTGGGCAGGGTGCAGTGTATGTAAAAGGTAGAGCATGTACTAGTGCAGGTAACATGTTCTGGTAGTGAACAACGGCCATTTTGTGTGTTCACTGCTGCAAGGTTATCTTGCTCCATAGGCTAACATGGGGGAGGCTGGTGCCAATGGCTATCCGCCTATCTTCTCATAGGAACAAGATAAGACATGAGTGTTTGATATCCCTGAGCTCAGCATTTAATAACACATCTTTTAGGAGAGGTTGTTTTTAAATCCTGAGTTGGTGAATAGTACTTTTTAGAGAGTAGCTGTTCTCTTGTCTGACCCTTCTGTGTGCCTGGGCGTGCTTGTGGATTGACTGTCTGGCTTGAGAGTGACAGGGGCTGGGGATCCCCCAGGAGGTTGGCTGAGTCAGCCCTCTGCTGAATGGCGACATTTGCAAGGAGAGTGGAGGGAGGAGATAGCACCTGGGAGTGAATAGGGCTGTGCCTGCCTGCCACACTGCTGGCTCCACCTCCTGCTGGGCGGCTGACCACTCTGCCCCTCACTCTGAAAAGAATGTAGAAGCCAGGAAAACAAAGTGCTCCAGCAACACCCAGAACTGGATCAGACCGGGCTCAGGACCCACTTGCACAAAGACTTCAAAGACTTTTAGGGGTATAAGTACAAGACCCCTGACAACAGATTTTTAGATTCTACAATCAAGAGGAACCTCTGCTGAAAGACGGACCGCTGAAGGACTGATGGAAGATTGCCTTGCTGTGTGCTCTAAGGGCTGACCTGTCCTGCTGTACAACTGAAGCTGAGGAGGAGAAGGGACTTTGCTGTGGGCTGTGACCCTACCTGCTTGACCTACAAACAAGACTTTGCTGTGTGCTGTGTCTTCAAACTCTGAATCTCCAAGGGCCTGAGAAGAACTGGCCTCCTGTTTGGCAACCCAGGGACATCAAGGTTGCCGCGACTACAAGACTCTGTTCTGCCCGTGAACTGCGCTGGCTGCTCTCCGCTTTGCTTGAGAGCGCCGCACCGAGTCCTGCCTGAAACCGGCTGCCGTGGAGAGGAGATTGGCGTGCTCATCGGCACGTGCATTCCTGCCAGCCTAAAAGATCGTGGATGCCTTCTGAGCCGCTGTGAAGCCCGGCGGCGTCTCGACCAACTCGCTCCGCAAAGCCGCGAAGGAAGAAGCGAGAAGGCCGCGACCCGATTGGTGGTTCGTGGAGGCTTGGCCGGAGGAGCTGCGCTGCGATTGGTTGTTGCCCGGGGACATCTGTCGACGTCACTGGGGGCTCGACGAACGAGCCGCGACCGGATTGGCCAGCGCTAGCGAGTTGCAGGAGCCCTGCACCGAAGAAACCTTCCAACGCGCTGAGTCCTCGCACCCCGGGCCCCATCCTGGTGAGTCTGTAGAGGGAAAGGGAATCCGTGACGTAGTAGCATCCTTCGCAAGTCCCGAACAGCCCGCGTAGCGTGTGGGGGCTCGGTGACTGCCGCGTAAGGTCTAATCAGCTGGTTCCCATCGAGGGGACAGCCGGAGAAGAGCGCTACAGTCGCGAGCGCAAGGGCACCACGGAATAACGTGTATTAAGAACTCAGAACCTGCGATCATATTCTTTGTGGAATTCATTCAATAGACTAGAGACTAATTATTTTGCGTACCTAACGATCCAAGAAAGCTGAAAGAGAAACAGAAGATTAATGTGCAATGCTATGATAATAGAGTTTTACTGCTGAAACTAGATAAAGCTATATTTTTGATATACTCACCTGTGTGGTCTAAGTTTGTGGTGTACTAGGGGGGTCATTGTGGTGATTACGTGCAAATACTTTACACATTGCCTTGGGGATAAGCCTGTCTGCTCGAGCCAAGCTACCTAGAGGGTGAGGAGGGGTTATCTACCGTGTGTGTCCCTGTACCCTGACTAGAAGCAAGGGTCCCTATTTGGTCTCTGCCAACTAGAGACCCCCAGATCTAACATTGGTGGTCAGCGGTGCGGATTAGAACCAGTATTTGCACTTGACCTGCAGTGATTCTTTGTACATCACTAGTCTAGTTAGCAGTTGCATTGCACAAAGTTTTTTAAACCTATTTTTGGAAGACCTAGGAAGCATCATGTCTCTGAATGGAGTAGGCAAGGAGGTGGAATTGCAATTTGAAGTAGAAAAGTTGCTCACATATAAGAAGGATCAACTAATGCAATTCTGCAAACAGCTTGGATGCCCAGTGAAGGGCAGCGCTAACAAAGATGAGCTACAGAAAGCTCTAAGGGCCTGGTGGGAGGCCAAAAATGTTGTAACAGAAGATACTACTGGAGAGGATGATACACAGGAGCATGGATTTGGATCCAATGATTTGCCAGTAAATGTGTCGCCTTCTAGGGCGAGCAGCACCCATTCCAGTAGGGGCCTTTCTCCAGAGGAACTGGAGGAGAATCAGAGGATTAGGGCCCATGAGATTGAACTTTTTAAGCTCAAAGCTCAAGCAGAAGAGAGGAAACTGCGCCTTGACAGTGAGAAGAAGGTGGAGGAGAGGAGGAATGCTCTCGCTTTGGAAGAGAGAAAACTCCAGTTGGCTCATGAGTTGAGCATGAGGGAGCTGGACATTAAAGCTAAACAGGTGGAGTCTAGTCCGAATGGTGGCAGCGCACAACCAGTACAGGCGGGTAAAGTATACATACCGAAAGATTTGGTGCAGAATTATCAGAGGGGTGAGGATATCTATGCATGGTTTAGATCCTATGAGCTTGCCTTGAAGATGAATGAAGTGCCTGAGAAGAGTTGGGGGGCAGGTTTGTGGAAGCATTTTGAGGCCTCTGGGAGGGATGTCTTAGCACCCTTAGAAGCAGCAGGTACCTTAACCTACCCCACTATGAAGGAGGCCTTATGCCTCAGGTATGGGCTTACACCAGAACAGTACCGCCAGAAGTTTAGGAACTTCAAGAAACTTGATTCAAGTACTTGGGTGGAGTGTGTGAGTATGTACACGCGTGCACTGGAAGGTTGGATAAAGGGCAGCAAAGTTACTGATTATGTGGGGTTGTGTCACTTGATTAGTTGGGAGCACTTGAGTAGTCTATGTGTTCCAGAGCTGCGCCAGCATCTTTTAGACAGCAAGTTAACTGATCCCAGTGAGCTTGCTAAAGAGGCAGACCGCTGGACTAGCACCAGGGTCAACAAAGGGGTGGTAAGTATCCCAGCCAAGGGTGGACAGGGTCCCCAGCAGAAAGGTGGGGAGGACAAGGGTAACAGTAAGGAGTTCTCTAAAGGGCCCCAAAACAGTTCCCAGGAGAAGGAGTCCCAAGCCCCCAAGCCTAAGAAGTCTTGGCCCCATAAGGGCAGACAGGATAACAGACCACCACCTACTTGCTATGCTTGTAGGGAAGTGGGGCACATCGCCCCTAAATGTCCCAAGAAACCCCAAGCACCAGCTGCTGCTCCGGTCCCAGGGTTAGCTAGTGTAGCTTTGGGAGGGGATTTGATTTCCAGTGGGGAAGAGGGATTAGCTATGATGACCCTTGTCTCTTTAGGAGACCAAGAGATGGTCCAGGATACCTTGATACCCGCTAACACTAAAAAATACGGGCAAAAGGTGACCATCAATGGGAGGGAGATAGAGGCTCTGAGAGACACCGGGGCTAGTGTGACATCTGTGAGGTGTCAATGGGTGTCTGAAGAGCAAGTTATTCCCAATGTGCTCCGCCCAGTAGTGGCAGCTGACACTTCAGTGCGCGTCTGCAAGATGGCGCGTGTTCCCTTTACATGGGGGGGAGTCTCTGGTACCTTGGAAGTCTGTGTCAGTGATGCCTTGCCGGTTGATTGTCTGTTGGGTAACGACCTGGAGAGTTCTCCATGGAAGGACGTAGAGCACAGAACTCACTTGGAGATGTTAGGACTGCCAGCATGGATCTGTGTATCCACACGTGCCATGACAGCCAGTAAGGGTGGATTAGTAGAGCCGGAGCCTGGAACAATGGCCCAGGAACCTGTCAGGAGAGGAAGGGGCAGAGGGCGCGGGAAACCGGCCCCCACTGTTCCCACGGTCCAGGAGGAAGCAGAACCTGAGGGGGATGCCCTGGAACCTACAGGGGAACAGGTGGCCGAACTGGGGGAATTGCCTGAGCTGACCCATTGGCAGCAAGAGGGTGGTCCCTCCAGGGAGGAATTCTGCCAGGCTCAGAAGTAGTGCCCTTCTCTCATTGGTGTGCGGCAGCAGGCTGCAGACCAGGCAGCGGGCCTAGGGTCCAAGGAACATTTGATTTACTGGGAGGATGACTTACTTTATAGTGAGCCTAAGTTTGCTGAGCCTGGTGCAGCCCGTGTGCTGGTGGTACCCGAGCGCTTCAGGAACTTCTTACTGGGTCTGGCTCATGACGTGCCTCTCGCAGGACATCTGGGGCAAGACAAGACCTATCACAGGCTTGTCACCCACTTCTACTGGCCCCAGATGAAGAAGCACGTCAGTACCTTTTGTAAGTCTTGCCAAACATGCCAAGCCAGTGGTAAGAGCGGAGGAAAGTGCGTGGCACCCCTCCAAACTTTTCCGGTGGTGAGCACCCCTTTTGAGCGGGTGGGCATTGATATCGTAGGGCCCCTGGACCCCAAGACTGCCTTAGGCAACAGGTTCATCCTGGTCTTGGTGGACCACGCCACCCGGTACCCGGAAGCAGTCCCTCTCAGGACAATCACAGCACCCGTGGTGGGCCGTGCATTGATGGGGATCTTTTCCCGCGTGGGGTTCCCCAGAGAGGTGGTCTCCGACCGGGGTACCAACTTCATCTCTAGGTACATGAAGTCTCTGTGGGAGGAGTGCGGGGTAACTTATAAGTTCACCACTCCTTACCACCCTCAAGGAAATGGGTTGGTTGAAAGGTTCAACCGCACCCTGAAAGGTATGATTATGGGCCTAGCGGAGCCCATGAGACGGAAGTGGGAAGTCTTGTTACCATGCCTGTTGTTTGCCTACAGGGAGGTGCCTCAGAAGTCCTTAGGGTTCAGCCCCTTTGAACTGCTGTATGGCCACCCTGTTAGAGGACCTCTCACACTGGTGAAGGAGGGGTGGGAGAAATCCCTTGGGAAAACCCCCCAGGATGTGTTCAGCCATGTGCTGGCCATCCGCAACCAGACGCAGCGCTTCAGGAAGCTCGCTCAGGAGAACCTAGAAGCCAGCCAGGAGGAGATGAAAAGATGGTACGACCAGAATACCACTCTGGTTGAATTTCATCCTGGGCAGAAAGTGTGGGTGATGGCGCCGGTGGAGCCTTGTGCGCTCCGTGACAAGTGGACCAGGCCATATGAGGTGGTAGAGCGCAAGAGTGAGGTGACCTACCTGATCAACATGAAGACTCCTAGGCAGCCCCTGAGAGTCTTGCATGTGAACCGCCTCAAGCCCCACTTTGAGAGGTCTGAAGTGACAATGCTCATGGCTACAGATGATGGTGGGGAAGAGGATAGTGATCCTCTCCCTGACCTCCTGGCAACCAAGGAGCAAGACGGGTCAGTGGATGGTGTGGTCCTCTCTCCCACCCTGACCCCAGAACAGCAGAGAAACTGTCGCCAGGTGTTGGGTCAGTTCGCCTCCCTGTTCTCCCTGACCCCAGGTGTCACCAATTGGTGCGTCCATGATGTGGACACTGGAGATAGTCTACAACACTTGCTCTGACTCTTTGCTCGATAACAAGCCAATTTCCAATGCTGGTAATATTTTGACTACTGTTTCATCTGTTAGCCTTCTGCCTTTTACGCCTGAGTCTATAACTCCATCTCAGAGCCACATATCTTTCAACCCTACCGAATTGCATATTATCTCATGGAACATAGCTGGACTTAGATCTAAAATACCCCTTCAAGATTGGAATGGTCTAATGGACACATATGATATCTGTCTTTTACAAGAAACCTGGTCCTTGGATTTATAGGTTGGGCTATCTCAATTTATTTGTCCCTGCTATCGCAGCCCAAGGAGAAGGGCTGCAGGGGGTTTAGTTATTTGGATCCGAGCCTCATTAAACGCAGGGTCCACTAACTTAAAATTGATTCTCATGATATATCAGGCATTCAGTTGGACATTGGTAGCAATCATCGTGTAATCATTCCTAATATCTATCTCAGGGGGGGAAGGAAAGGGTTCGTTTCATGCACCTTACAAGTGCTTGAGAATGTTCTTGATCAACACCCCCAACATCTTCTTATTCTAGGGGGTGATTTTAATCTTCCATTTGAGCCATTGGATGACCACAATGCACATTTAACTGAGAGCAATTAATGGGCATTCTAAATCTGACCTGAAGGATGCTCATACCTTTAATAAGCCGCTCCAGACAAGCTGCATAGAGTATATCCTAGCCGATCTGAGATTATGCCCAGCAGTCATTGATATGACTGTACTAGAAAGGTTTGAAAGTGACCACACCCCCTATCTGCAACTAGTAAGGCTTTCTGAGAGTCTATCTCTTCAGATATTTGTCCACCCTCTTACACAAGGGAAGTTGCCTTGACTGCAGATAGACGTCATCTGAAATGGCATCAGATTGTCACACACCCAGAAATCTTGGTGGCTATCCATGAGGACCTTAATTTAGTTTTTACCCACATCGTGGAGTCCCAAGCTAGCTTTCCTGACCAACTGGTCCTGATTCATTGGGCATTCTTTGAATGTAGTCTATCTTTATTTACCATTCCAAATGTAACAAATAGGAGCAACAGAGGGAAACAGCAATCGTGGTATAATAAAGAATGTCGTAAAACAAACCGTTTGTTAGTTAACAACATCAAAACCAAAGACGTGGCCCATGTACCAGGGATAAGGATGGAATACAAAAAGGCTATTTTTCAAACCAAATGAGATTGGGACGAACAGAGTTGGAGGGCCGTTCTATATACATGCTCTGCCGGTGATCCCTCTAAATTCTGTGTTTTGGTGGCACGGGGCCAGTCCACAGCTACCCTGGATCATTTTAATAACGTTGATGCTCCCGACTGGGTAAATTATTTTCATAATTTTATTCTGATGACTCTGTTGACCCTATAGTATTTACAGATAACATAGCCCTTCAGACAAACATTAGTCTTACGCCCATGTTTGAATTTGCATATATTGTTCATTCCGTGAATGCCGTCTCGCACGAGCGAGCGGCTGGTCTTGATGATATTCCTGCTGATATTTTTTTATCTGACATTGAGGTCTGGTCCTGTTACATCCTAGCCCTTGCCAATGCAAATGCAGCATGGGTTCCCATCCCCGACTCGTGGAAAGGCGCCATAGTTCTACCTAACCATAAAAAAGACAATCGTTCAATACCATCCAATTACAGGCCAATAAGTCTTATAGACTACATTCAGAAAATGTTGGTTCGTTGCCTTCTTAATAAAATTCAAGATTGGATGGAGGAGAGCGACATGGCCATATGCAAATCAGTCTGACCCTGTGCCTCATGGGAACAGTCCAGCCCGAACTGCCAAGCCATGCCTTCCCTGGACCGGAAACAAGCTTCAGGGTCAGACTGATTTGCATATGGCCATGTCTGAACTGGGGTGGCAGAGTGGGCTAAAGAACGGTGATGGATCAAACACAGATCTCTTGACTGGGTGTGAGTGTTTGATTGGTTCTGATGCTCCGTCCATCACCACCCCCTTTTGTACCACTTTGTTCGCCATAAGTTGGCAGGGTATGCTCAGACGTGAGTCCCTTGCTCACTTTGCCACTGGATTCAAGCAAGCCTGGCTGAACACGGCTGAAATGCCAGAAACCGGTTCCAGGAAGGTTGTTTCCGGTCCAGGGAAGGCATGGCTTGGCAGTTTGGGCTGGACTGTTCCCATGAGGCACAGGGTCAGACTGATTTGCATATGGCCATGTCTGAACTGGGGTGGCAGAGTGGGCTAAAGAACGGTGATGGATCAAACCCAGATCTCTTGACTGGGTGTGAGTGTTTGATTGGTTCTGATGCTCCGTCCATCACCACCCCCTTTTGTACTACTTTTATTCACGAGGGCATGCCTAGCATCCACTTTTCAAGTGGACAATCACCTGAAAATATTTCGTACATTAGGTGAAAATGTTCAGTGTAAATTTTATGAAAATTATGCGCATTTTGCTGGACAACATTTTTTTTTTTTAACTTTATTTTCATTGATTATCAAAGAACAAAGATGTATGTTTCATCCGTTACAGTCATCCTTGGTAAGTACATCACAGATATCGTGTTAACATGTACAGTTCACATCGTAATGGACGCAGGTGTCTTGTAATGTCATCAAAGCAGTACAATATACAATACAAAACATGTCATATGCTGGTTAACAAACCTATCAAGTGTCTAAATGCCCCTCTCATGCCTGTCGAAACATCAGGATTCTGGCCAGCCATCCGCTGTCATCCCCATCCTGGAGCAACAGAAGGAGCTGTCTTGGTAAGAATAAGACGATGCAAAAACCAGCAGTGCCATATAAAGCCTCATCTTACTTATCAATGTGGGATCCAAATGACCTTCCCTATACCCATGGGTACTATCCCTGAGCTGGACTGGGAAGTGGAGGAGTTGCGTAGGGTATCAATATATGCCTTATATGGGCCCCAGATATCTTTGGGGCGGGCTGTGCTGGGCAGTAGGCTAGAGTAGATCTCGCTATGTATACTACCATGCGCTAGGATATTCAACAAGCCTTTCAACGTGGGAGAAACTTTGCTGCCCCAGTGGACGAAACCGTTTGTATGTCGACTGGACTCCTGGGTTCACCCCTGGGTAAAACAGCCGCTAGTCACTCAGGGAGGACAAAGTCGGTCTCCGGGCGCAGAAATGGGATCTGTGCGTCCGGGTGGTGCCAGGCAAAGGCATAACTACACTGCGCCACTAAGTAGTATAAATAAAAGTCTGGCACTCCAAATCCGTCCCTATCATACGGTAAAGTGAGTATCTTCCATCGAACACGCAGCCGCCCGCCTCCCCACACCAGCCGCATAAGATGGGATCGTAGTGTCAGAAAGAAACTATGGGTGAGGGGCGCAGGGATATTATTAAAAAGATTAAAAAAATTAGGTAAGACCATCATCTTAATTATGGCGATTCTGCCTGCCATGGGAGTTGTAACCATTTCTCCACCTGAGTCTCCAGTTTCGCAACCGCTTCTCCGTAATTAAGGCGCATAATCTGGTCCGGGTCCAAATGTACATGAATACCCAGATATTTGACAGATTCCGAGCACCATTCCAATGGGAACTCACATTCCCAAGGGGTCGTACTAATAGTCAAGGGAAAAATAATTGATTTGTGCCAATTAATACCTAACCCAGAGTGCCGCCCAAAGCAAAGAATTTCCCAGAAGAACGGGGCTAGGTTCAGATGTGGTTCTCTGACATAAAGAACAGTATCGTCGGCGTATAATGAGACCAAAAGAGGGCCTGTATTAAATTGTACTCCTCTATGGAGATCACGTTCCTGAAAATGTTGTATCAAAGGGTTCATGGCAAGAATGAACAGAAGGGGCGACAGAGGACATCCCTGATGCGTACCTCGGGTTAATGTGAAGGGGCCAGATATAGTGCTGTTTATGCAAAGCCTTCCTGTAGGACTACTATATAATAAGCCTATAGTGGATATAAAACCAGCCGGCATACCCATACGACGCATTATGGATAGAAAGAAGAGCCATTCGAGTGTGTCGAAGGCTTTTTCGGTGTCAAGAAGAATATCCGCAGCCGGAGTTTCGGGATTTATCCTATGCAAAACTGCAAACACGGTCCGCAAATTTAATGTGGTCGAGCGATGTGGGACGAAGCCTGATTGTGCTGGGGAGATAATAAACTCCATTAACTGTGACAGTCTGTCAGCTACAATTTTGACTAGTATTGTATAATTTATATTTAATAGCGAGAGGGGACGGTATGATCCGCAAAGGGAGGGGTCTTTACTGGGCTTCGGAAGAAGAAGAATAACTGCTTCACTTAACGTAGGAGGCAGGATCTGTTTTTCCAGGTCCTCAGCATATACTTCGATCAATTTCGGTGCTAGAAGGTCCAAAAAGGCCTTATAGAACTCCCCAGTGAATCCTTCCAGTCCTGGGGCAGAGGAGCCACGCAGTACTTTAATTGCCCCACGTACCTCAGTCACTGTGATTGGTTCTGCCATGAATTCCTGCATATTCTTTTCTAAGTAGACTAAGGCAATTTCCGATAGATAATCCTCTTGTGCGGACATGTCACTGCTGTGTCTGGATGTATATAACATAGTGTAGTATGATAGGAATTCATCGCTGATATCGGTGGGAGTCGTGAGTAGAGTTCCGTCGTTGTTACGGATCTCTGTGATGTATGCTTTGCTGTAGGGTGGCCTAAGGGTCTGAGCCAGTGTGCGACCTGGGCGATCGCCCTCACCGTATCTACTAGCTGTTTGATATTTACCTAAGTAAAGGATCTCGCGATCTGCCGTTTCTCTGTATTCAGAAAGGAAGGTTAGTCTCCTACCTCGCAAAGTTGTCTGGAGCAGCGAGTTGTGCCTCATTGTCCAGCGCTGCTAGTTCACTCTCTAGCGTTGCTAGTGTTGTGCGTAGAGCCTTGAGTACCCCAGCGTGCTTATAGATGCATACACCGCGAATGTAGGCTTTGAACCCCTCCCACAACACGGCCCAGGAGTCCACCGACCCAGTGTTAATAGTGAAATAATCCTCTATCGCTTCTCTGACCTCATGACAGAACAAGTCGTCTAGGAGAGCGCGACCGGGAAAGCGCCATTGCCTTTCGAACCCCTCGGGGTGTGGGACTCGGAGACAAAGTTGTACCGGGGAGTGATCTGAATATGTTCTAGGGAGCGTATTCAACGCATGATACCAGGGGGACGCACCCAGGGAAATCAGTCAGAAATCGATCCTGGTCCATGTGTTGTGTTGCCCTGAATAATGTGTGTAAGTAGTAGCGGTAGGATTGCGCCTGCGCCAAATATCTGTCAATGAAAACTGGTCACATAGTTCTCTAACTGCATGTCGCGCTCTAGGTTTTGTGACTGAAGCGGTGGATGTACTATCCAGGTCTGCGTTTAAAATGAGATTGAAATCCCCACCTATCATAATCAGGGTAGATTCTAGTTTAGAGAGATGGGTGTGCACTGCATGAAAGAATTCCGGGGAGTCAGTATTGGGGGCGTAGATACCCATCAAAGTGACCCTGTGACCCATCAGTGACCCTACTACAATAGTATATCGACCCTCCTTATCTTTGACGACCAGCTGGCAGCTAAAAGGGACTCTCTTATGTATCAGAACAGCCGTACCTCTCGCATAATTACTAAAATGAGAAAAATACCTGTGAGCACCCCAACTGAAATTGGTAAGTGTGTTTCTTGTAGGAAAGCGACGTCTATGATATGTCTATCCAGGTAATGCACTACCTGCCGTCGTTTACGCTGGTTATTAAGACTTCTGACATTTCATGATAACAGGGACAAAGTAGAGGGACCTATAATTAAGCCTGGCTGTGCCATCTGTGTACTTTAAGAAGTCTGATGTGGACGAATGTCATTTTGAAAACAGTGACTCAGTACCAAAGACAACCAATATGATAATCAATAAAAAAAACATTTGACCCTACCCTAACCCCCCACCCACCACCCAGCCTTACTCCAAAAATGGCAAGGCCTACCCCATCCTGTAAGCGACAAACAGAGTACCAATCAACTTTACAGTAAAAGAGCTCTACCTTAAATAGGTACATCAAAATCGACCAGAACAAACCCATGGTATCCACCTAGGGGGGTGGCAACGCCACGTTAGCCGACCGACTCTGCAGAATATATTAAATCAAAGCATAATGTGTCCTCATGTAGTTCAGGAGTCAAAAAGGAGGCAAATACACAACAATGTCACCCAATACCGGAGCCAGAAAATAGTTCCAAACTTGCAACGGAGCCGCTGTGTGGGGGGGACGGGCTGTCCCTGTCATCTCGTGACTGATTATTGTTGTTCTGATATGTGCGACAGAATTCTTGGACCTCATTAGGATTGTCAAAAAACGTACCCGGCCCCCAACCTCAACCCTAAGCCATGCATGATATAGCATGCCATATTTGAGGCCAAGGTTCCGTAGGGTTGCCTTTACCCCGGTGAACTTGCGTCTGGCCTCCTCCACCATCACTGTGAAGTCTGGGTCTAGAGCAATCTTTCAGCCCTGACAGGTAGTGTCCCCATGCTTCCTGGCCAAGCGGAGAGCCGTGTCCCTATCTCGGAGGTTCATGATACGGGCTATCAGAGGACGAGGCGGGAGGCCTGGGTTAGGTCATGGCCCAAGGGTGCGGTGGGCCCTCTCTACCACAAAGCCAGGTGTGTACGATTCCCTCCCAAACATATCCGTCAGCAGAGTTTCTATAAAGAGGTCCAGACGGCCCGTAGCTGTGGACTCCAGGACCCCAAGAATACACACATTATTGCGGCGGCTGCACGCTTAAAGGTCTTAATTTTTTATGGCCACTTCCTTAAAAATGCATTCCTTACGGTCTAATCTTTTAGTAGCTTGTGCAGTTCCATCCTCGATGTCGGAGATCCACGCTTCCGTCACGTCGAGACGCCCATCGTGCGCCTGGATCTTTACGCCCATTGATTCGAGGGTTTTGTCAAGTAAGTCGAAGCAACTGTCTAAAGACCTAAAACCGGCTTTTATCTCCTGCAACCACTCGGTTGGGGGGTCCAAGAAGGCTGCGTCATGAGCAGGGCTCGCGGCTCGCTTAGCCATGGCAGGGCCTTCTTCCGTTGTCTTCTCCGCCATCTTCTCGAATGGGATTGTCCTTTGTTTTGGGTCCTTGAGACCCATGCCCCTGCGGTATGTTAAGGGACCACCCAACCGCCATTGTCTTCCCAAAGATGTTGCTGACCATGCTAGGGGTGTCGAGGCAAAGAGGTTTCCATTGGTCCACCAACCAGACACTTAGTCCCCCAAGCTCCACCAAGGTGAATGAGGTGCCAACTATATCAAAAACACCCCTTCTGCACAGACAAGGCCCCCAACGTTGGTCGGGGTGATGCTATCACAGGGTTTGCCAACTGGCGTGCGCTATCTCTATGCTATCAGACCGGGCCGTGGAACGTGGGTGAGCCAGCAGGGGCAATCGACCCTTTACATAGTTCAACAGTGAGCCAGGAACCTACAATTCAAATGGGCCAGGAAATGCCAGCAGGAATGATGAGCCCCACAAATCAGAGGCCGTAGTTACTCCTTCCAAATACGCAGCGGAGTCTGCATCTAATTAGGCCCTAGAGACTGGGGACCGCACGGGAGACACTCCGGGCACCGAGGGCAACAGGTAGCCTCAAGCTAAGCCCCTCCCAGCAACTCACGTGCCGCCTCCGTTACCGCCGCATCAGCGACCTGCTCACCGGTGGGGGCTACGGGGATCAGGAGACAGCGCGGCTGCAATCCCGCATCGGAGCCAGGCAGGCCCCGCCTCGGCCCAAGCGTTCACAGTTAAAGTGAAAGTGCGGGGGACAGGGGAAAAAGCAGAGGCATGCCGAACAGGCACCCGGGCACTCAACGGCACTGTGGGTCCCCGCTCACGATGGAAGGCTGCTAGAATGATGACAGTGGCTGTGTTCCGCCGTGATCTGCATTCAGTCCGCCATTTTCTCCTCCTCCGCCTCGCAGGTGAACGCTGTCTAGTCTGCGATTCACTCCGTGTTGGTTCAGTGGTGCACCAATGTCCTTGCCTCCCTCATAGCCGCACTGGATATGGGGAAAAACGCAGTCGTCGTCGATCAGTTGGCGGAGCTTCAACGCCGAGCGGCCATATCGGTCCGCGGCTTGGCCACACCCCCCAGGAGAGTGACATTCTTAGTCCATTTCAAGCATGATTCTGCCACAGGGTCTCAACCATCGAAGAGGTCTTTCGCTTTGTGCTAATTTACTGGAGAACCACTTTGATTAGCGGGGCAGCTTTTATGTCACTTTGGTCGAACTAAAATCGACTTTTGATTTGATTCTTCGATCTGGACTTTGGAGTGTTTTGGCTGATCTAGCAATGCCTCTGACATTTTATCCCTTTCAGTCCATATGCACAAAGATAATTATGCTCGTACTCGCTGGGGGAAGAAGGAACAGGCCTAGTTGATGGAAAGGGTACCAATTTATAAAGGTGTTCGCCAGAGCTGTGTCTTGGCTCCCACCCTGTTTTCACTTCTTATTAACAACATTGTTTCTTTCTCGTCCCATGATGAAGCGGATATGCCATCTCCAGCTGGTCTTAAAATTCCGATTCGTCTTTTCATGGATGACACATTGCTGATCTCCAAGATTCTGTGTGGGCCCCAGAAGCTTTTGATCCACTTTAACGAGTTCTGTGCCGCTTGTGTACTCTTAAAACAAAATTTATGTTTTTTAACCAGCATAGATCCTTTAAGGGTAGCTTATTCGCAGGGAAGGTTGATTCTGTCCCCTATGTAGGGGTTAAATTTGCAGAAGGTATGTTCTGGCATGTTCATATCAACAAGGCAGCCACTTATCTTAAACAGATTTCAGTTGTAATTCTCAAGGTATTTTCTACATCTGACTCTAAACCCATTTCTCATGCACTCAAGATCTACGAGGCCAAGGCCTTGGGTTCAGCCCTATATGGGGCTGAATAATGGGGGTTTTCTAAACATGATTATCTCACATGAACTGGGAATACATTCCTTAGGAATCTTGTATCTCTCCCTCCTAGCACTCCACTATATTCATTGTTTAGTGACTTGGGTGTCGCTGAGGTATCGGCTAAAATCTGTTTACCACCCCTGTTGTACTGCAAATGCTGTGGACTACTCCTGAACTTGTGCACTATGTAGAAAGCCTAAAGGATGTGATGAAGGCCGACCAATTTAATAACATTTCATGGCTCTTAAACATGAAGTCAGCATTGTACTCGCTAGGGCTCCGTGACCTGTGGGACCATCCAACTTCATCTGCTTTTCCATCTAAGGCCATGCTAAAAAAGAAATACTGTCGCTGTTGGTGGCTGAGGAATCTCAGAAAGCAGCCATCTATTGACCTCAAGTCCACTTGGGGGTTTGAATCATTATAGGATTTAGTGTCAGTTCAATTTCATGGGAAATTATATTTTCAGTAACGAATAGGCACTTTACCCCTTAGAGTGTTTACTTCAGGTTGGGCTGGTAACGGATGCATTTGTTGTCCTATCTGTAACTCCCCAAGAGAACACGTCTCCCATGATTTGTTTGCCATTCCAGGCTACTCATCCCTCCGGCATAATTGGCTTGTACCTATATGCAGGCTTTTAGGTGTACGTATCCACCAGGAAGCCCTCAGTATCCTTAGATAGGACCCCCACCCAGTGATAGCTATTTCCATCGCTAAATTCCTGAGCGCCGTGATGGTGCTCCGCAGTAAAGCCCTTTGTTGTCCTGTTATATGATTTTATCTAAGTGTATTGTATTTTGAATGTATTTATTGTTGTTTCTTGTCAATATTCCATTATAATGGCATTCCCCCATACCACAAGCAACTGTTCATATATTTATATGTTTTTAGACAATTAATGAATAGAATTATGAATTAATGTATTCTTTTATCATACAAAATATCTGTAACAATGTACGGACTTCCATCTGTGATGGGTTTTATGGTTGAATATCAACTGTGTATTACTATTATATTCATTGTAAATTGATTGTACTTTTATGGCCCTGGACGCCGAAATAAAGTGATTTGAACTGAGTTGAACTGACCACCCTTATTTCCAAGGAATTAGTGTTAACAGATCTAACCGTTTCCTTTGTCACTTTTGCATGCCCAAGATTTTACCAAGAGAAGAGACAATAATACATTTCTAAATATTTATTAAAAAGATCTAATCCTTGTGTATAAAACATGAACTGCAATTATTAAGCAGATGAGACCCATCATTGTTATAAGCATTATTAGAATGGTAATAAATACAAATAATCCATCTATATTGATTGCTCCTAATATTACTCCTATCTCTCACGTATACCCCTACACTTGCGAGCGCATGATAGGAGTACCCTTCTGCCAGACCCAGTTGGAATAATCCTATCCCATACCGCGATGTAATGTTTCAGGAAGTTAGCCTCAGTGCATTCAGGAATGCACTCCATCTTACTATGCAAGCCTACACACCTCTTTCAGCACAGCTATCTTCCTTTTTAGGATGAATGTTGGGGCCTGCAGAGTTGCATCTCATTCACAGATCTCTGCAGCATCCATTATAAAACTGTGAAGTGCCTCTTGCATCAATTCAAAAGAGATGCAGTTTAAATAATAAAACACCGGCCTTATCTCATTCTGCACGAGACGCAGAAAAATAACTTTACTTAGTCTAGGGAAAAGAGTCGGCTCCTATGTGCACAAAACAAAACAAGGAGTTTGCTTTCTAGTATATGTCCCTGGAACTAGCAGTGCAGACTACAAAGCAACAATATCTGACTATAATAAATGCATACAAAGCATCTTGTTGTGTTAGTGGAAAACATGTTTAAACCCCCATCATGAAAAGATGCTAAGTTAAAAAGGAAAACTAAAATGGAGACAAAATGTAATCCCTATATCAATACTGGAATATAGACATACAGCTAAAAACTGAAACAAAGTGGTTGACGGAAATGGTGGACAGACACATTGGAAAAAAGAAGGCAGGTGGAAAAAACACAAGATAGCTGACTGCACCATTTTCTCCTCCCTCACCCTACCCAACATCACCACCTCCACAGAACAACTGCACACCTGGGAATACCCCAATTGTGCATTAAATGCAGGCCAATTCACAGACCCCAAGACTACTCGGGCTGCAATAGTTTCACAGATAAGAAATGGATAAAAATGTATAATGATATCTGTGAGCGCCACAAGGCCCAATTATACCTCAGGATAGGAGGCATGAGATTCACAGAAAGTAGTACAATCTGAGAATATATGTTAGTGTACAAGGCCCCCAGGATAGCAACCGAAATACAAGAAAGATATGAGCCGCATGAGCACAAAAAAGTTTCCATTTTTAAAATGCAATGTTCTTTCCCAGACAAAGAACGTCCATTCTGCTTCTTTTCTTTGTTCGTATGTAATACACATGAAATTATGCCTTTATGTCAGGCATGAATTAAATATTTACAACCACATTTATATTTCAGGATGCTTAGTGTGTGCTACTGAGTTAGTATAGTAGTTGCTGATTTATAAAAACATGAATCAATGCCTAGGTTCTGGGCATCTGCATTGAGATGTTTTCACAACGACTTTCTCATACTTGGGCATATTATTCGGAAAAGAAGGCCCATAGGCCCACACCATTTCTAACAGGAAGTTACAGTTCAAAAAGGCAACTATGGTTCTACAAAATATTGCCAGAACACTGGGTACGAACCCCCCTGACAAAATGATACATTTCTATAAAGCCAAATGTGTGAGTGTCGCCTTAGATGGAGCGTGAGTGTGGGGATATATTAACTGTAGGTCATTGCAGATGGAAGAAATTGAGTTCTTAAAGTATCTTCTTGTCAATCCAAAGAGTTCCTCTGCATACGTTTGTCACAGGGAACTGGGTGTGCCATTTCTTACAGACTTTATATTGCAGCATATTGCAGCAGCCCATCTTATTATGGCACAAAATCTGGACATCGGACTCTACTGGCTTAAATTGTGCCATTATCAGGGATTGTCTTGAGGCAAGTTTACCCTTACGTATACCCTGGTTGATACATATCCAAAGTTTTTCCGTGATTTGGGGTATCCTCACTACTATGAGAAGCCCAAATCCCTAGAAGCCATCAATAGAACAGATCTGAAAAGCGAATGTATGGTGCACCTTGAGAATATTAGGCTGTCCGCAGAAATATTAAAACCTAGCACATTAAAAAAATCAAGCCATCTTAACTACATATGAATTGCAGCCTTATCTTAAATCTGTATTAAACTCTAGGCATAAATTTATCCTCACCTGCATTAGAACGGACATTTATCATTGTTTAATTAGCTTTCCCGAAATGAATGATTGGTCCGTTGTACTAATAAATTGTCCCTGTGGCACCCTGATGGCACAGAGCACTATGCATGTATTCTTTTCAGCAAATTGTACAATAATCTGAGAAATGTTTTAGTCTTCCCATTTTAAAACCACTCAACTTCACGCAATGCCGCCCTGCTTATCTTTACCTACAGTCTTTGTCTACTATGGAGATATGCCTTAGTACGTCAAGTTTCTTGTGGGCTGTATTTTATGGTAGAAAGACAATTTTAAATTCTTCTTGATTAGCATTGTTTTAAAGAAAATACTCTGTTTCATGAATAGTTTTTATTATATGTTTGTGTACTAAGATTTTATGATGTTATGCACTGCACTTTTATGATTTGATTACGAAATCAAATAAAGTATTAAAATGAACAACCATTTCACTTTTTACATTTCTCATAAAATAACATGGAATGCTTTTCCCCAATATTTTCCTTTACTGTAGGTTTTGGTTTCTTTTTAGTTTTTGACCACTACATCCAATTTCTTTATTTTATGTCATTTTCCCTTTTGCAGCAGAGACTATTTCCCTGTGAATAAGTCTGCCCAGGTCTAATATAAAGGTTTTTTTCAATGTCCAGATGATGTACCAATTACTGGCCTCAAAGACCAGCATTTGCCCAAGTTTGGCGGCTAAGGTGGGCTGCATAGTGCAAAGTTATTTTCCAGACAATGGAAGTCCATTCTGCCTATTTGTCTTTATGTAATACTCATGAGACTATGCCTTCATGTCAGGCATAAATAAAATATTTACATCTACATTTATATTTCTGAATGCTTAGTGTGTGCTTCTGAGTTGTATAGTAATTAATGATATTTAAAAACATGAATTAAATATATTTTCATTTACTAATACATAATTTTGGAGTCTGTAATTCATGATGAATGTAAGGAAACATGAATTAATGTAAATGATTGAGGCTTTGCAGAGTAATATGTTTAAGAAGTGCACGTTATATGAATTTCCTGAGGCATGAAGCTTCACTTATTCAAATAAGTGAGACTTGTCATACTTTTAACCTAGGCATGTTGTGTAGATCAAATTCCAAGAGTTCCATATGGCAGACATGTTCAATGTTTACCTCTGGTACAGTGAGTATGAGACACATTCTGTTCTCAGTGAGTGAATAAGTCGGATGGGGAGAGGCAGCAGTGAAGTGACAGCACACACCTTCCATGCTTCCTGATGATGGGCCTGATGTAGATCTTGGTGGGACTCCCATCAGTCTTCTGTGGTGATGGTTAGAAGTACTCCGCCGAGCTGACAGAGTCCCGCCACTGTATTTATATGTGGACTGGCTGAACCGCTGTCTGCATCAACAGACTGTTTACCATTGCGTAAGCGGCACACTTCAGTCGACTCTGCGGACTCATCTGCTGGCTAACAGTACTCCGTTGCTGTCAGGCTGGCGGGTTTTTGCCAAGTCTGTTTGGATTTCCTTGTTGTCTGGTGTTGTCCAGGCAGCGGATTCCTGACAAAGTGAGTCCCTGATAGAGTGGAGACTGGTAAGTACTACTGATTAATGTGTCAATACACATATGTGTTGTGTTTGCTTCTAAAATATATGGAGGTAATGTGTTATGCCCCATTTGTTTTACATATGGCATTACACTCAAACAACGCACACACACTACTGAATGCACACTCACAGGCACACAAGCACATCACCCACAACCATCACAACAACATATACTTTTTTAAAGTGTCAATTAAGCCTGGGCGAAGCACTACGCTACGCTCGCGTAGTTTGCGAAGTTCGCGCTACTTCGCACTACGCGAACTGCACGTAGCACAGTGCGAACACGCGTAGCGTAGTGTTGCGTAGTGCTGCGGTCATTTTTTGCTTGCTCGCGGTCCTCAACGTCAAGTTGGCGACCGCGAGCAAGCAAAATGACATCCCGGCGAGACTTTTTCCTTGTTCGCGATCAGCAACTTCAAGTTGGCGATCGCGAGCATGAAAAATAAACCTCCCGGCGAGATTCCCAACGCGAGGAGGTCAGGTTTCTCATTGCGAGTGGTCGCGTATGCTCGCGACCGCTCGCGATGAGAAACTACCAGTTCGCGTTGAGAAAGCTGAAGCTCGAGTAAAAATCTACTCGAGCAGCAGAAAACTACAGCTCGCACTGTGCAAGATGCCATTTTCAATGATTGCACAGTGCCGGTTGCTTGTCCGCACTGTGCAATCATTGAAAACGACATCTGGCACAGTGCGAACAAGGTACTACGCAGTTCGCGAAGTGCTACGCGTAGCTCGCGTAGTGCGAACTTCACTTTGCGTAGCTTCGCGAAGTGCTACTTCGCGAACTACGCCCAGGCCTAGTGTCAATACAGGTATGTTTATTTTACCTTGATAAGCTGTAAAATGCATTATACATAAAAAAAACGTGCATGTAAGGAAAATTAAAAATTCATGAGCCCAAAGCAATTGTCAACACAGTTCATAGTTGTGGTCAAGTAGACTCAATAAAGAAAGGACCTGAACAATGGGATTCAAGATGGAAACATAAAAAAGGGTACGTTTCTACCTAATTTGCTTCAATTCGGCCATTTCAAAGTAGGAGGTATGCCTGTCACAGTTTAATCAACGGAAAGGCACATTGTGATTGGCCCAGCAGTAGTAATCTTGACTAGATTCCCACCCACAGACACTTCTGCATATTGCGCTGTCGAGGCCGGTGATAATTCCTGGTGGAGTAGCTGGCACTCAGACGGTCTTTGGTCCATAGAACCTCTGATATCTAAAAAGAGCGGACTGACCTCCAAGGAGGGGGGTGAAACCATCGAAAATGTGACGGCGGGACCAGTTCCGCCAAGATCTAAATCAGGCCATTGAACTTAAACTTAAAAGTGATTTCAGTACAGAAGCTACTGTGATTAATTGAGCCATCATTCCAACCTGAGGAATGGTCAGGAGGCCACAATTCATGAATTCATCATCATCAAAAGTATCTTTATTCGGATATTAAAACATCCAGGAAAAGAACAATATATTTACACAAATCATATACAATAATATGAGCAATTCATCATAAATGCATTAAGATAAAACATGTCTAATGGGCCTTTCCATGATCACAATGGCAGTATTGGGCCTGAACTTCGGCCTAGGTTACAAATTCATCATTTTTTATAAAGTGCGGGGTGCTAACAACTATACAAATATGGGATAACAACACATTAACATTAATTAAAATGCGAGATCGTAGTTTACATAAAAACAGTCCATTTTAAAATAAGCCAAGGCCTAAATAAAAAAGAACTTCTTATAACATCCCAAGTACTCTAAATGTTGCAGTACGACAATTACAAAAAATCCACGTATTATCTCCTATTCTGTATACAATGTATAACAATCTTGCGGAGTAGCTTTAATCCAGATGCCTCGTCTGTAGTATCCGGCAAACAGAGTAACTTACACCTCCCTTCTAGATTTCCTCAATTTAGCTGCTAATCTTAAAAAATTTACAGTGCAGAACAATGTAAGAGGTTCCGCGGAAAGTTTTAAGTATAAGAGTGCTACTCTGACTTGGGTGAATTTATTCGCTCTTAGGATGGTTTTTAAGAAAAGAGCCCGCGGGTATTCATATAATGGACAAAAGAATACAAAATGGAGGGTATCCTGTGGAGATCCCAGATCGCAGCCACAGGGACCCTTTGAGCCAATATCTTTCGTAAACCCTGCAGGAACAGCTAAAATGTGATGTAAAAGATCCAGTCTGAATCTGGTCTTTAAAAATCTATCGTTTTTTTTATAAATCTGTGCCAAGTATGGTTCTAAATCTACAACAGATTTTGTTAATATATGTGATCGCACTGACCCTTTCAGTATTTCGCTATCTTCCCGGGCGCAGGCTAACCGCCTCGTATACTCTGCTTTTATCGTGACTTTTAGCTGCGGCGTTAGGGATGTAGGTTCCTTAAAGTATCTTGCAAAACCCAGCCACTCCAATTTATCCTTTACATATTTAAGCCATGGTATCTTGTGACCTTTGTCCCTGTTGATACAGTCTATTAATATTTCTCTGCTTAGACTAGCTTCAGGGTTGGTCCAGATTTTAATCCAACACAATAATGGCTTAAGGCTTAATCTGTCGGCGATATAGGGGAGCCCTAGCTCCTCGTGGATAATATAGGCCGGGGTACTTTGAGAAACTTGCAAAATCCTCCTAAGAAACTTATTTTCCTCCCGTTGTATAGTGGAAATGTTTATAAATCCCCAGACCTCACTCCCATACATGATTTTGGAACAACAGATTGAATTGTATAAGTTCAATATTTCCGTCAATGACCAACGACCTAATCTCGTGGCTCGGTTCATAATTGAGCCCATTATGCTCACATGCTGCTTGCATTTTTCTGCAACTAGTGTGTTAAAATTGAGGTGTTTATCGAAGATAATCCCTAAATGATTGAAAACCTCGACCTTCTCTAGTTTGTGTCCCCCAATTTTAAAAATAAAATTCTTAGTTGGTCTTTTTCCTGCTTCCATGATGTAGGATTTTGTTAGGTTAGGGGATAAATCTAGATTTGCCATAAACTCACAAAAGCCATCGATAAGAGACTGCAGTCCCCTCCCTGTACGCGAGAGGAGTACTGCGTCGTCCGCGTATAATAAGACAGGTATACTTCTATTTGCCACTCTCGGGCAATCAACCCCCAATGTTCTTAGAGCTTTATCCAAACCATTTATGTACAGTGTGAATAAAAAAGGCGCCAAAATGCAGCCTTGTCTCACACCCCCTGTGCAAGAAAAGTGGTCAGTGAGATTCCCCTCGTTGTTATACCTAACCTGGGCTGTGGTATTCATATGCAATGTTTTTAAAATGAATATCAAACTTAAGTCTACCCCTAGCAACTCTAAGATCTCCCATAATAATTTTCCTCGGTTAACCCGGTCGAAGGCTGCTGTCAGGTCCATGAAGGCTAAAAAAACTGTGCCTTCACCAGCCACAGTATACTTTGCGACCAGGTTATATAAGTTGAGGCATTGGTCTGATGTTGAGCGGCCCATTCTAAAACCGTACTGGGTGTCAGTAATAATTTCCTTTTCCTCCGCCCAGTCCATTAAACGATTTAGAATCACCTTCCCTAATACCTTTGCCGACACATCTATTAAAGAAATCGGACGGTAACATTGAGGGTTGCTCTTGTTGCCCTTTTTAAATATGGGGACAATATTAGCAGTTGACCAGGACCTGGGCAGTCCCTCTTCCACTGCTGTATTAAAAATTCTCACGAGTATAGGGGCCCACAGCTCAACCTGTGATAAAAATAGATCTGGAGGGATCCCATCTGGCCCCGGAGCCTTATTTCTTGTCAAGGCAAGTATTCCATTTTTAACCTCGTCCACTGTGAACTCCACCCATGAGTTTGGAAGAGTACCCATATCTGTGACTTGTTGGGCAGTTACACAGCCGTGGTTATACAACTTACTGAAATGAGAGACCCATTCTTCTGGGAGGATATTACAAGCCATCTTCTCGCTATTCAGTGGCTGGAAAATTGGGTCATTTATCACCTTCCAGAATTTAGACATGTCTCTCAACTTCGCTGCCTCCTTTAAATTCTCCCAGGCCTCAGATTGGATAGTATGTTTCCTCTTCTTTATGGCCGATTTGTATTGGGCCCTACATTCCACTATCCTGCTCCTATCTTTCGGTACCTTTTTGAGTGCCCGTTTTAATTCTTTTTGGGCACTGGAGCATGCTTTGTCGAACCATTTGGGTTGAAGATTGGACGTAGGTAATAATTTGGCCCTGAGTAGCTTGTCAATATCCCTTGCCATATTTGCAAAGACACTTACCAGTTCTTTACCTTTGACTTCCTGGTCTAGGCACATCCAAATCCCACTATCGGGGGATGCTATAAGTTTTTTGTAAAATGCTTCCCCATCTATATTTGGCCAACGTATGCGCCTGCCTTGGTCGATAGCTTCCAATTTGCCCCTCATCATCCTGGCCCTTGCCTGGGTGGAAGAGTCCTCATCCATCAATGACAACACCAAGGGGTTGTGGTCACTAAAGATGCTAATCTGTATACTAAAATCTACGATCCTGTATTTAAGACAATGTGAAACAAAGATAAAATCAATAATTGTATCCCTGCCCCTACCTTTAAACGTTGGGTTAATGATATTAGAGTTCCTGGGCTTGATTAAGTCCATCGTAGGGATTAAATGAATTCAGCCAGTCCACATCCTGATATCAAGACAGACCAGGAGCATAAGCTCCTAAAATTAATCTTTCTGAATAAACCATAAATAAATAAACTACACCAGATATTTTAAAAGGAAAAAAACAAAGTGTATTTCTATTTAAATAAATGTAGAAAGTGTCTAAAATCCATAATTTTGTGTGTGAACAGAAGTTAAGAGACTTTATATTAAAGCATAGATAGAATGTAAACCAGTTGTTCAATAACTAAATAGGAACGCTGTTCAGATTTACAGTTTAAGTATTCCCATGAACCCATTAAAAGCTCCAATGTACATTTCAGAAACCAACAGGCCAGATATCGCCAGCAAGGAGGAAATATATTTATCTTCATTATGAGAACTCAAGATTGAATCTGAACTTTAAGTTAGTCCATAAGGCCTGATCTTTTTAGTTTTGCATTTTGATCTAAAGGTTAGTGTACAGAGTATTTGGAGCAACTATTATTATTTCAGAAACTATTTGTGTATATTAATTTTTGCAGGCTGATGAATTGCTCCAATATACATTTTTCTTATGTAGTTCATGTTTAACTCTCAGTGTTTGCTTTTGCTTGCTTTATTTATGTACATTGGTATTTTATTTAAACAGTATGACTTCATGGACTACTATTGCATGTGTGATTATTTCTGTACTACTTGTGTATACATGTTTATGTTATGAATCAAGGCATGTGCTAGATACATGAACTTAATATTAAGCTCTGAACTTAATTTTAAACTGGTATTAAATATAATATATATTAATTATTATATATATATATTATATATATATATATCAATATATATATAAATATATTAATTATTATAATGTATATAATATATATTATTATATATTATATATTATTTAATATAGTATTAAACTTAATGTTATGTGTAGAAACCTACCACCAGCCTACTACTTTCTGTATGGAAAGGGTTCAGGGCAATTTACTCTCGAACTAGCTGAGAAACTAAAGCACGCATTCCTGGAGAAAGACGTATTTGTTAAAGTGGAAAGCTTTAGTTGGAATTGTGACGTGCCTTGCTGCGTTAAATACATATACCTACAGAAACCTTATCACTTATCTATCTATACTCGAGTGAAAGACAGGCTGCACTTTATGGTTTCGCAGGTTTCTGGTAGAGGTATTCACAAATCAGGCTATCTGGAATTTCTTAAGATGTGGGTTTATATGAGCTTCAAACTGTACCAGGTAGAAGGGTAATGGTGCAAGGAAATGTTCAGCAACTCCAGAAAATGGGTGGGATGAGTTTCTCTGAGGCTGGGGAAGCCTCTCAACAAGGGAAGGTTGGCAACTCCTCACACCCATTAGCTTTCAATAATCATCAGTGTAGCCACACATACGTAGGCCCATATTTATGAATATTTCACGCAATACAAGGCAGCAAGCCACCTTGCTCCACTGCATAGAATGTAGAGGGCAGGAATGCATGCTATTAAACATTATACAGTGTGTCGGAAATTGGCCCTCTCTGAAGGGTCACCCCAAACGTTTTGCATTCCTCCATTTTTTCTGACCTTGTTTTTGCTGGCTTTAGAACTCTTATCACTTTACCACTGCTATCCAGTGCTAAAGTGCATGTGCCCTCTCCTTAAAACATTGTAACATCGGCTCATGCCCACTTGGCATATCTAATTAATTTGTAAGTCCCTAGTAAAGCACACTACATGTGCCCAGGGCCTGTAAATAAACTGCTGCAAGTGAGCTTGCAGCACTGACTGTGCCACCCAATTAAGTAGTCCTTAACCATGTTTTTGGCCTGCCGTTGCAGGACATAAGCATGCAGTTTACTGCCACTTCGATTTGGCATTTAAAACTACTTGCCAACCCTTAAGCTCCACTTCAACTACATATAAGTCACCCAGGAAGGCCCTCGGCAATCCAATGGGCTGGATGCTATGTAAGTAAAATGTAGGACATGTGCGTTTATGTTTTGCATGTCCTGGGTAGTGATAAACAGCCATTTTAGTTATTAACTACAGTGAGGCCTACTCCTCTCAGGCCAGCATTGGGAATTCCTTAATACACTGCATCCACCTATAGAGAGATCCCTGCTACCCTTCTAAAGTGAGACCAGTTTGCCTCCAGTGAATGTCAGAGCTGTTGTTTCAAACCCTTCACTAATGAATCCTTCTAAGCTCAGGTGAAGACTGTTCAGCCCTTTGCTGAGGACAGCTCATTTTGGGTCGAATTAATGAGGTTTTGGTGCAGGGCAGTGCCGCAAGGAATCTTGCAGTGCGGCCCTACATCAAAACATAAGGGCAGCAATGTGCCGTATCTATGTGATACAGTGCATTCCTGTCCTTTTCCCAAGCACCGGCTCACAATGGGCTGCCATCCACCAACAGTGGGGAAAAAGTGCATGGGTGCCTGTTTGCGGGGCTGATTGATTTTGTGCAGGAAGGGACAGTTTCTTGCACAAAATCAATCAATTCAGGCGATTTCCTCTTTCTATGTGTGCTGCAACTGAAAACATATCTCTGTGTTGCACCTCCCTAATGCCACCCTTATGGTGGCCTTTCCCAGGTTTACAATATCTCATAAATCTGAGAATATGTCAGATTCTATGGGTGTTGCTAGGGAACACTCACAGCGACACCAATGGAATGCCGCTTTCACCCAATGTTCTGCGTGAAAGGGGCACATATTAACAAGGCCATGCAAAGCCACGTAAAGTGGCTTTACGTGGCCTTGTAAATATGCCGAGGCACATTGTGCCACCAGAACGTCAAAGAAATGACGTTCGGTGCCGCCCAGGGGGCAATGGATGCTCTGCCCTGATCTGCACCTGAATCATTGAGTTAAGGGTGTGCCACAGTGCAGAACAGGAACAATGCTCCAGATACGTATTTTAGGGCCCAGGTTGGCACGTTTGAGGTTATTCTTGAAGTGTATTTTACAAACACCGTGGCTTTGGAGTGAGAACATGCCCAAATCTTAGGTTGTAGAGCACATGGTGGTTGGTCTCTCGGATAGTGGACAATCAAGAGTTTAATCTGGTCTGGACATTTACTTTTGTGGACAACGTTGACTTGGATGGGGCATTGCAGTTACATACAACAGCTGGAAAGAAAGGCTACAAATGCTAGAGGAAAAAGTACAGTTATTTGAAATTATATTTAATTCACTCATATATATATGCGTAGTTAATATGATTAATAGACTTTACATATACCTTAAACAAGATTGTTTTATTCTGATATCAGTTGCACAATGGTTGATTTTAAAAGGGCAAAGCAATAAATGAAGAAACCTAACAGTTCTTTTAGCACGGCATACAATTAATCAAGTAACTCAAGAAAATAGAAGAAAAAGACCACAAAAAATCTGTTTATTGAAAAGTATTTAATTTGATATTCTCAGTAAAGATTGATGGTGTTTATATTTCAAAGGCAGTTAAAATATTCAGATCTAATGTATATGTAGATTAGAAGTAATATAAATGAAAGCTAAATGATTAACCATTGCAGTGTCTGCTACAGATATTTTGAAGTTGTGGTTAAGTTGGCAGTATTTATACACGTAAGATTGATCTTTTACATTTGTGTGCAGATTGGTGGTGGGATAAAGAGTTGTAAGTGGTGAGGTGCCAAATGCTGTTTTTCTCATTTAAATTCCCAAATGGAGAGGGCGGTATATACTGTTGGACGGATTGATAACAAAACTGAAGCATAAAATAGTGTTTGCTCCAAAGATTCGATTAATTTAAATACATTCAGCATCTTTTGAGAAAATGTTTAAAAACATATTTATGAATATCTTCTCAATTAGGATTTGTGAACTAGTTCACGACCAAAATTTGAATGAAAACTTATATTTAATTAGCTGGTACACGTTTTTCTCTCGTCAGTTATTTGGTGGTTCACAAACTAGTAGTACCCTTTTACTTTATGGTGACCAAAATGTGTGAAACAATTGCCCCAGGAACTGATGGGGCAAGTACCAGCTGCCAAGCCACACAGGCATTGTAAGTAGAGCATCCCCCACAACTCCTGAACTTTATGGTTATTAAACAAGCAAAGCATCGTCAAAGCCAGTAGATCTAGATATTTTATAAGTGAAAGTCACTCTCCATTGATTGGGGTGTTTGTCGATGTCTTTGGGTGACAATGGCAATTAATCAACAGTTGGATGGCAGAGTGTATGCAGACAAAGATAAATAAGTATCTGTTTAGATAAGGGTAGGGTGAGTTCGTAGCTGGATGAATTATTGAATAAATGAGTGCCCTTATGGATGGCTGGAGAATTTGGGAGTGCATGGGTGGGTAAGTGAGTAAGCTAATGAATGGATGCACACAGGTTGCGCTGATCCTCAGGACTCAGAAAGAAGTAGTAAACGTGTTACAAAAAATGCAATTGATAGCATTATTTCCCTGGGTTAAATAGTATTGGTATTTAGAAACACAAGTCACTTTTTGGATTTCTGTATGTATGTATTATGCATGACGAGAACCTAGAGCACCTCAATTTGTATTTGGTTCAATAGCACCTTTTGGGTGCACAGTTGTCATTTTGCCTAAATGGGAGCTTCATGCACTAAGCAACTTTCATATGTTGATCTAGACTTTAACAGGCAGCCGATGGACCCGCCAGGTCAGCAAAGGCTTTTGCCTCTGCCATCCCAATGGAGAACTGCCTTCCATAATTAGAGATATCATTGTGCCCTGGTGGTGTTCCCTGTGCCTATAAAGCATTTGCCAGTGCAGCAGATGCACTGCAGGAATAGCTGAATGGGTCGCCATGTATATTTGGCCTGCTCAGCATTCTTTTTTAACATTTACTCAGACAAACAGTAGTTTATCTGAGAAAACAAATAATCAATGGCTTTGAAGTGAGGCGGGTTTCCTCTCTGAATGTCAGAGCTGTTGTTTGTTTTGCCTGCAAGCTTCCATCGTGTTCCGCGTGTTCCGCGTGGTGGACCCGGGTAGAGAAAATCAGTGGAGTTAGCCTTGCCCTAGAAATGGCAGGGCTCCCCACTACAATGACTCTGCAGCCACATCATGTGGCCGGTGAGTCAAGGGATTCTAGCTGGGGAGCCAGGAGAGACTCCACCATCAGAAACTCAGTTGTTCCCCAAATGCTAATCAAGTCAGGGGAAAGGTAAGTTTGACGGGGTGGGAGTGCTGACATTTTATGGTGGTGCTTCCAACTCATCAAACTCTGAATGAAACCATAGTGCTAATGCTATTAAAACTATGCCTTGTCTTATCATTCCCTCAGTTCTTGAACTGCTCTCTCCCTCATATGTTGCCAGTTGATTAGGGGGCAGTACCACAGCAGATGCCCCTCCTAAGTGAGCAAAAAGGGTGCAGTGCCTCTGCCCATTAGTGGAGGTACCTCTGAAGTTAGCTGCAACGGCGCAGTCCCACAGGTCGTTACTGGTGGTCTGTCTGGAGTCAGGGAAATGAGTATAGTACCTCAGATGATTCTCACTAGAAGACCCTCTCAAGTCAGCCGAAATAATAACACCCTCTTTGTTACTTGAGGTAATTCTGAAGTCAGCAGAAAGGGTGCTGTACCTCAACCTGTTGCTAGAGCAAGTCAGCACAAGGGTACAGTACCGCACTACTGGCTATCTGCTATGCCAATCCTCTGCTACTTACAGTCTGTGCAGGCGAGCAGAGTACCAACAGGTAACTCACAGGGGCCTAACACTTCCCCTACGGTCCCTGCAGTGCAAGAGGGTCCCAATCCTCCAGGGGGACCTTCAAAACTTCAGGGGCCCCCTATTCAATTAAAGGTCAATGAATATCTGTAAGATGTAGGATACTCAGGGGCTTCTCATCCTATTCTGCAGGGGGCATCATTTTGCATTCTGCCACTGCTATCCCTGTGATGGGCAGGCTCCCAGCTCAGGGGAGTGGACTGCCCCATCCTCCTTCACTCACATAAACTGTTGGCAGAGGAAGATGGGAATGGCTGACCCACTTCCGAACCATCACAAGTGGAAATCAAGCTGTGTAGGGAGTTTCCCTGATTGCAGAGAAGAATGATATTACAAAGTGTTAATATTTGCTTTTTTCCAGCTATGGTGGAAATACAGTGCTGTTTCTATACGTCTATATGACCATTACTGTCTATGAGAAAATATATTACAATTGAGCATTCATTCAATAGCATTCATATCAACATTGACATATTTTATGTTTAATAGTAGTTTTAAAGGATGCACGATAACATTCAACAAGCAGATGACCTTGCAGTGGATATATATGTATATAAAAAAAGCTGTATTTCCATATTTCCAAACAGGTATAGGAAAAGGCAAATGTTTGTGGCTTCAGTGTTGTCAAGAGGTACTCCAGAAAGGCACTTGAATAAAGACTCACTCACCCAGTGAACATATGGGCATAGTGGAGTTAGCTTGATTCCCTCCTGCTTCACTCTAAATAATATAAGGAGCCACCTTGGCACCCTTGTAAATAGGCAACACCTCTAGAAACACTCACACACAACGTGGGGTAAGTGAGTATTGCCCACTCAGAGTAAACCGAATAGATAAAAATGCATGCCTGAAGAGCCAGGGTATTTCTACACTGCAGAGGCTGGGGTCAGGTGGTAGCCCACAAGTTACACACGCCAATCCTGAACCTTCCCAGCGGGCTGTCCCGTCTGTCACCAGGGATTCCAGTCTGACTCTGGAACAAAAATAATCTATGTAAGCAATGTTGACGGAAATCTGCTACGGTGCTCTGTGAAGAGATCTCTGAAGGTGTTGGAATAGCTGAGAAAGAACTCAAAGAATTCACAGGCGATATTTGAAACCTCAAAGACTTTGTAAAATAAACGAATGCCTAAAACACAAAGGCTGGGAATGATGGATAAGGCAATGATATATGCATGATAGCTATGGAGGGGGAGACAGCCTTTACAACAAAACTATTACAACGCATGCCATTACATCGCATGTTGTTGCAACGCAAAGGGTGTGCAGCAGTGGGTAGAAGGTGTTGGATTTAACTCCAACACCTTCCCTACTGTTGCACACACACTGGTGTTTGAATAGTAAATTAATCTATTCCAACTTCCAGCGCCCCCCTAACAGAAAGTTGGAGTAAAATTTTGCGTTGCAACGGCATGCGATGTAGTCGCATGCGTTGTAACGTCACCTATTCCCCCACAGGGGAATTGCTCACCCCCTACGCCACTACCATGGTCTAGTGGCAGCATAACCCTGTTGATGACCCTCCTAAAGCCATTACTGCATGCATGTTTATTACCACCAGAGATGCTATATTGGAAAAGGGTTAGGGGTCGTGAACCACTGGCTGTATTTGTTTACAAAACAAAATTCACAGTTAAAAACACAACCCTTCCATAACTATACACAGTAACCCATCATATTTTACAGCTTTGTTCACATGTGTTGGATGACTAGCCTTAACAGAGATGCTAATACATTAATTTCCTAGCCATATCTAGACTTGTTTGTGCATATCCACAAATTGGGCCTTTGAGTGAGATCATGACTGTTCCCAGTAGAGTCTCTTGCTCTCAAACCTCCTTTCCCCGCCAAAAGCAACCTGGATGGGTCACTTCTTATGGGAGGACCCCTCCCACCCATATTTCCGACACCCATCAGTATCCCCCCAAAGGGCCTGTGTTAACTTGGCGCCCATTATGGTTGTATAGGTTAGCCAGAAGGACCACATGGCAGCAATCACTACCAAACCCGTGCTCCTGTAACCTCTATTCGACTCGCTGCAAGCACCCTTTGGTGGGCTCTGTGACACCCCTGATATGTTTATCTAAAAGGAAAAGGATGCCTTATATGGAATCGAACTGTCCCACCAATCATGACCTCACCCGCCAACAAGGCTACAATCATTGCTCAATAAATACCACATGGCAACTAAGCTGCAAGAGAAAAATTAGTTAACTCGACAATCGATCAAGGACAAGACACTCTCCCCAGGACAAGTCCTCAGATAGAACTACTGGAGAAAATAAACTTGCCTAATACCCCTCCCTTACTCATGGACAAACCCTGAAAAACCTCGATTGAACCACACCAAAAAAACAAAAAGAGGGTGGGTTGCTTGCTATTGGGATGGTAGGTAGGAAGAGGAAAAAATCCAATGGTGAGGAGAGGGGTCTCCAGGGAGCAGGCGGTGTCTTTACAACAAGGAGGCGAGCTGGAAGCAGAGACCCACTCGCAGCCCCTTTTTTGTGTGGGGCTTGCCGCGTTCAGATGGTGTGGCCCAGTAGACTGAATTGCATATGGCTGGGTTCAAACTGGAATGGCATGGTGAGCAAAAAAACGATGTATTTAGGCCCAGATCTCTGTACTGTATGACATTGTTCTGCATTCTGTCCAACAACTGTTCTTTTTGCATTTGTCACCCAGAGAGGGACGGGCATGCCCAGACGTGGGTCCCGTGCTCTCCATGCCAGTGGAGTCAAGCTATCCTGGCTGATGAGGGGTGAGACCCCGAAACCGGTCCTAGGATGCTTGTTTCCAGTCCAAGGAGGACCTGGCTTGGCAGTTCGGGCTGGACTGTTCCCAAGAGGCAAAGGGTCAAGACTGATTTGCATATGGCTGGGTTCAAACTGGAATGGCATGGTGAGCAACAAAACGATGGATTTAGGCCCAGTTCTCTGTACTGGGGTGAATGTATGACATTGTTCTGCATTCTGTCCATCAACTGTTCTTTTTGCCTTTTTTTGGGTGGGGCTTGCCACGTTCAGATGCCGTGGCCCAGTAGCGCTCAAAGTGCTTCCAGTGCTGCAACCTCCAAGCGGAACCAATCATCGCCCACCATGCTGGCCGCATTACACCACTGAACCCCCTTGCCCATGCCCGGCAAAAACGCCATACGTTTGGGGGAGTTGGGGGAGCCTTTGCCATATTGACATCATCATAATTAACAACAGATATACTATATTGCAAGAGGTCTGAATAAAAGCTCTGACCATTTAAGAAAATACGTATGTGTTCCCGTTTCCTCACTTTATACAAGCCATGTAAAAACAAAGAAGAAGATTTAACACTGTTGAAAAGGCATACAGAGCCAAAGGTACAAGTACATGATGATAATTCCTGTGTGTCGCAAGCTTATCACACTGAGCAAACTGAGCAACCTCCAAAATCCTGCAACATAAAACAACTATTGGGATTCACATGTATCCTTTAAATTCTGAATTCATTGCTGTATGTTACATACCTGACTAAGAGAGGTAGGATTTGACCATATGTTATCTGATACTGCTTATTAGTTGAACTGAGGTATGGTAAAAGCAGTATAGGAGGAGACTGGTCTGTCTCCTCTTAAATGGTACAGCAGAAAGATATCATAAAGTATCAATTTATTTAGATCATTCAAACTGGAGTATAAAAGCAATTCTTGCTGTGGGGTGGTGGGAGGTTTTAAACCTACTGAGTATACGTAGGGGAAGGGGTAGTTTGTGGTGTTTAACATGTTTAGTGCAAAATAGCAAGCAGCACAACAAATAATAATAAAAATAATTATTTCACCTGTGTAGAGCTCTCAGGAATAAAAGGTCAGTTGGAGTCTAATGCTAAAATAGATGGAATTTTGGAAAGTTTGTATATGTTTTTTCTCAATACAATTTATGGAATCTAATCATGTGACAGAAATGTGTTACTTTCACCAAAAATGTATCTAATGAGCAGGTGGTAGGATCTTCTCCTGAAGGAAGCGCTAAATGTCCTTGAGGAGATGACATCATTCATGAATACAACACTGAGCTCATTATTCTCCAATAATCGCACTTACAGTTGCCAAACCCTGAAAACAAGGTTATGTCTTGCAGAAATGTACAAATGTTCTGAGCCTATTAAATCCATCAAATTTAGCAAGAATAATCAAGGTTAAAGAACACTTCAAATCTATTAAAAATGACTTCCATTTTTAATTACAAATTATATCGGTACACAAAGTGATTTGTGGAAATATAAAACAATGACATTGAAGTACATAGGAATATATGATTATGTTTTCTCAGAAGTGTTCTGGCTACAGGGCTTTTAGGAAACCTTTCAAAATAATTTAGTCTGCAACAGCGTAATGCTAGAACTGGGATTAGGGTCAGGGTTTGTAGGTGCATTTTAATAATATCGAGAAATTAATATAGGCTATAATATATGTGCAAAATTAACGTGCAGAATTTTATAAAAAATAAAATGCATTTATATGCAAAAAGTGTAGTAGTTAACAAATGATTAGAATGTCATTTAGTGAAGTAATGAAGAAGTTCACCCGTGAAGATGCAGAATTTCTAAAGAAAATTAATGGTTTCTGTGTTAAATGTTTTCTTTTCGTTATACAGATGATTTCACTTCTACATAGACCATTGTTAGCAAGTATAAAACTTGACATATTGGTAGGTTAGAAATGTAGTTTATATGTGGGAAAGTAGATTTGAATGGGAGAAAGACTCATATGAAACTTTGAAATGACACCTCAGTTGCACACTCAACATCTGTGTGTGGGTTATTGTAGTCCTGTGAGAAGACTGGGAGTGATCCTGTTCCTATGAGAGCATCGAAAGCTGATCTGCTGACTACAGACGGAAGAAGCGAAATGTTGCAAAGCTTTAGAATGTGTTGTCTATAACAGAGCGTGCTCCTAGAGTAGGTTAACTCTTCTCATTATGGCTTTTTCATTTTACTCTTATTCCACACTGTTCTGAGACTCTACTGAGTTTTCTCAAACCTCTCTTTATGGGAAGTTCCTCTTTAAATTGATTAATTTTAATGCCAAACCTGTATGCTTTATGATTTCTCACTCTCTTGATCTCCAACTATTTATGGGTTCTGACTGACATCGTTTTACCCCCATTCTTAGACTAGGGATTTTTCTTTCCTTTATAGAACACGCTCAATGCATAGTTATTGCACTTCAATGCTTATTGATTGATTATTGATTTCTTATTATATTCTAATGACTAAAATGTATGAATTTAAACTTATGATCGAAAAAAGTGTGAATAATAAACCCTATACCTCACACCAAACTCTCATTGTTGACTGACAATAGACTAGAAATTGTGATTATAATGTATCTGATGTCTAAAACAACGGAAAAGTTCCATTGCCTCGGAGGTCGAGTGGGAATTTGCCCGGATGATGATAATTTGAGAATTTTGATTGAGAACCGATTCCCACTCTAGTAGTATGCTGTTAGGCTTAAAGTTAATAGTTGGGGTAAATGTAGTAGAATAGAGAGCTCCATTCATGCCATCTTACACTATGCTTGCTTTGACGGAAACCAGTGCATATTGCTGTTGCACTGTTCATAAACATCTTTTCTAAATATTGATATTTTGCTCAGGATAAATGGTTTTGTACCTCTTTAGGAAGTGGGGGATGGTCCCGTGGTCACAAGAACACTTATTCAGAACTATGTCGAGAGCCTTCCAGGCTCTTTCATTAATGCAGATGGTGCAAAATGTTTAGCTTTGAGCAGTGAATCAGGTTCCAAGTATACTAGGGTCTTTTATCTTTTGCTTAACAATCCAAATATACGATGGAAGAACATGGCGTCTGCTAGTTGAGCAGCCGCGCGTGTTCGGTGTATCTACCCCAATTTCTGCTTTCATTAGCATGATGTTACCTGGCATTTGAGCAGTGTTTCTCCCCGTGGAGATTTCCAGGACATTGGGGGCGCAGTATGCGGCAGTTTTGCTAAAGTTCAGTGGGGAGGGAGGCGAATGCAGGTGGAGTCCCCGGTGCTTCCCACCTGCCCTGCTTTCCGCTTTGGTGCACGGGCGCCCTGGAGCTGAGGCGCAGCCACAGAGCGGCGGCTCACGGGCTCCTCCGGGTCGGTAGTGCCAGTATCGGTCGCTTCTTTGGTGCAACAGGTGCTGGTCGAGCGGGGGGGGGGGTGCTCGGTGTTGTCCCCACGGAGCTGGAAGCTCCGTCTTCCCCGATTACTTTGCTTGCTTCAACCGGCCCAAAGTCGACTTTGGGCAGTAAGGGAGAATTATCCCCTGGCCAATCTTGGAATCTTCGTATTTACACACAGAGGAGGCAAGGATTTGCCATCGAGCACAGGAGACGGTGGGGGCCCCAAGAAACCTAAGAACTCTAGGAATTCAGAAAGCCGGGATAAACCTGGTGTGAAATGAGGAGGAAAAAAATGTAGGAAACGCCTGGCAATAGCAAGGGGAAAACTAAGGAGAAGGAAAGTGGGGGACCAGGAAGTCAGCTAGAGGAGGAGCAGGCTTTGGAAGGGGCTAATAACAGAAGTACCCCTAGTACTTACCAGTGCGTCCAGTGACTGCTCTGCTTTTCAAACCTATCAGGTTAAGGGTAGGAGCATAAGGGGGGGAGGAACTGAAACATCTCTATACATAGCAAAGTTAAAGTTACGCCCTCATTGAGGTCCTTTTTTAGGGTACAACCTGAGGTATTGATTATCACAAAGCAGGGAGGGGGCCTCAGAGACCTCAGCGAGGACTTTGATATTTGTTCCTCTGGCTCCACTGGCTCCAAGATAATATGGAGCCCACGGGAGCCTCACTCAGTCAGAATGACATATCCACTGTAATTTCTGATCTGATGCCTGAACCGGTGTTGGGGGGGAGGAAGAGCCCAGCCGAAGTCATTAGTCAAACTATTGATGGGGCCGAGCTAGGACATCTGTTTCAGGAGCAGACTGGGACCCCACTAGTCTCGATGGAAGCTCTGTTCGCCTCATTAAAGGAGGACATTAAGCAAGGTTTTGCGGTATCAGCTGCGAATCAAAGAGAGATAAGGAACTCGTGTGAGATCCTAGAGAAGAAGGTGGATCTCCTAAATTCTAGAACCGAGTCCCTAGAGCACTCTGTAGACGACCTCAAAGCTAATTTAGGGACAGCAGAGTCCAAGATCCAGGACCTACAAATAGGGGAAGCTGCTCTGCGAGACAGAAAGGAGATGCTTGAAAACAACTCCCGCAGGAATAATCTTCGCGTTATGAACGTTTCAGAGGGAAAAGAAGTGTCAGATCTTAAGGCTTTCATTGTTAAATTGATTAAGGAAGTCCTGCCTCTTGAAGAGTCAACCGAGTTCCTGGAAAAAGATATACAAAGAGTTCATAGGGACCCTTTCCGCCTGTATCCAAATAGGGCAAAGCCTAGGAAGATTCGTATTAACTTCCTTACTTACGCAGTAAAAGAAAAGATCCTGAACTTGGCTTTGAAGACAAAAACGCTACGGAGCAGGGATTTCTCCTTCGAAGTTCACTCGGATCTCTCGAAAGTCACCCTAGACAGGCAGTGGGAACTCGGTAGAAGGAAGGACAACTTCAAGAAAATCGGCGCAGTAGTACAACTCAAATTCCCGGCCTTCTTAAAAGTTATGTATAATAACAAAATGCATAACATCAGATCAGCTCAGGAGGCAGATGAATTGCTTGATACTATTAGCAAAGAGGTCCCATAGGCCCTTATGGAAAACCTGGTCGGGTCGGCCCTAATGGAGGTTCAGGATAGAGAAACACAGTGTAGGGCCGAGTAGAGCTTCACATTGTTTTATATTGCTATCGGATCATATCATCTAAAGGTCTAATTGGCTGGGTAATACGTTTTCAGACACTGCATAAATAAGCCAGGGAAGAAGAAATGTAAAAAGACAGAAAATTGCAAATTTTGGAGGTCCCTTGGGCCCCTCAGGCCACGCAAGAAACACTCATTTTTACTCTTTATGTTTTTGGTTCACAGCAGTTTGTGTTTGATAGGAGAAACTTTTGGCAGGATAACACATATTCGGAATAGGGGTAGGGGAGGTAGATTACGGACGCAATATCTGGACAACACCTGGTTCAGACAAATGGGGGAAGGGTTCTCCAAGGGTGGTGGAAGGGATGGGAGGAGGGTAGGGGAGAACAGGGGGATACAAAATAATATTACTTCATTCGTCTTAGATCTTTTAGACTTGTTAGACATGTTAATTTCAGCTTGTATTGAGTTGGTTGGTATGCAAGGAAACAGATGCTGTCTCCACCTCGGTCTAGTGAGGGTTGGATCGTTAATCCTCAAATAACATGACAATACTCCAGATCTTGTCCTGGAATGTAAAAGCCTGCGCGTGAGGTCACGTAGAGCTAAAATTTTACAATATCTGAGAGATTCCTCAGCGCAGGTCATTGTCATCCAGGAGACTCATCTTCTTGAGACAGCGACAAAAGAAATACTTAGTACCCAGAAATGGGTGGATTCTTTTATCTGTACCGACCAGATGGCTAATATCAGTGGGGTGTTAATTCTCTTCAAAAAGCAAGCTAAAGTCTAGATTTTACAACATAGGGGTGATCCAGGGGGGAGGTGGCTGATACTGAAGATTACTTTAATGGGTATCCTCTTTACCTTGGTTGGGTACTATGGCCCTGAACCAGGATGGCCCCTCTTGTCTTAAATCTATTTTTTCACATCTCCTGGATTTCCCAGAGCCAGTGATATGGGCAGGAGACTTTAATATTGTCCTCAACCCCAAATTAGATAAACCCAAAAATAGCAGAGCGATAGCCCCCTCAAGATCCAGGGCGTCCCTCCTGACAATAATGTCTCAAACGGGCCTTTGTGATATATGGAGGGAAAGGTCAGGTCAACAACTGGGGGTATCTTATAGGAATTTTAAATAAAAACATAAGTCAAGAATTGACTATATTCTGCTGAGCTACAATCTTAGGGATAGAGTTAAAGACATAAAATACCTGCCATCACACCTGTCGGACCACTCTGGCATTTTATTAGCCCTTGACTGTACACAGTTACAGCAGGCTAGAGCATGGTCCTTTGATCGTTCATTACTACTTGGAGAGGATGAGACAGGCATCCTCTCTAGCAAAACAAATCTATTCTTAGAGATTAATTTGAGTACAGCTGATATCACTATAGTATGGGACACTCTCAAAGCTTTTTTGAGGGGTATCATAACTAATAGGTCGAGCTACAGGTGTAAAAAATATATAAGAGAGACCAGCTTTGAAGGCAGAAATGAGGGAAGTGGAGTCAAAAATGAATAGCCAGGCTGGTATCGGCTTGAAGGAAGATTTGGATAAACTCAAAATATTAAAGAAACAGCTGGAGGGCATTCTCCAAAGGAGGCTCATGCGTAGATGGGAGGCAAGTAAGATCGCCCACTTTGAGTATGGGGAAGGAGCAGGAAATTTACTTGCATGGAAAATCAAAGCAGACCAACTCCGGAACCATATAAAAGAAATTACTGGGAGAAACGGTGTAGCCTCCATATCTTCAGATGAAGGTATTGGTGAGGCCTTCTTGGAATATTTTCAAGAGATATACAAAGAGACATGCACAGAAGATAGACCTAAAGCACAAGCATGGTTGGAGAGAACCACTTTAACATCCATTAGCTCCAAGCAACAGATAGATCTGGAACAAGCCATTACGCAGGAGAAGTGAGAAAGGCTATGGCGGGATGTTAAAGGGGTAAAGCTGCCGGACCTGACGGACTACCAGCTGTACTATATAGATCCTTGGGGGAAGGTATAATTCCAGTATTAACCCAACTATTCAACAAGATATTTTTGGAGGGAATTAGCCCTCCTGAATCATGGAATGATGCTACAGTAGTCCTGATTTTGAAACCAGGTACAAATCCAGCCAGTTGTGGTTCATATCGACCCATATCACTTTTAAACGCCGATTATAACATCTTTACTTCCATTTTAGCAACTAGGCTGGGGATGGTGGCGAATGACATCCTTCACCCCGACCAGAAAGTGTTTGTGCTAGGGAGACAATTGGCAGACCTCACATATGATCTAGTCGGTGCAATAGATATCGCTTCCACCTATTAACTTCCTCTAGCAGCTTTAACTCTGGATGCCACCAAGGCTTTTGACAGGGTAAATTGGATCTTCCTGTCGGAAGTCATAGTAAGATTTAACCTGGGTGACAAGTTTTGCCGTACCATACAGCTGCTACATCAAGCACCGTCAGCCAGGCTTTTGGTTAACGGAAGTCTGACTAAGGCATTTAGGATAACCAGGGGGACTCGACAGGGCTGCCCCATCTCCCCCCTGTTGTTTGATATGTATATTCAGCCTTTTGCGCAGAGGCTCAGAGAAGATCCTTGTATTAAGTCTTTCAGACACAGGGACTGGGAGAGAAGAGTGGCCTTGTATGCGGATGACATCCTGATACTTTCAGCAGACTTGGATACATCCCTCACGGCAGTCATCAGACTGGCAGAGGAATTTGGGCAGGTCTCGGGATATGAGGCAAGTGCTGGGAAGACTGAGATCATGATTTGGAACATCACAGGCACTCCACACCAGATCAGTCCCAGCATGCGTTACCTAGGGGTTAGAATCGTCCAAGACATAGAAAAAATTGCAGAAACCAACTTAGCACGAGTCCTCCGGGAATGTCATAAACAAATGAAGTCATGGGCCCACCTCCCCTTATCATCTTGGGGAGGGTGAATCAGGGTAAAATGACGATGCTACCTAAGATCAATTTCCTCTTTAATACCCCTTCACTTCGATAAACGCACCATAGACAAATTCCAACAGGAAATAAACTCCTTTATCTGGGCATACAGATCCACCAGAATAGCCTGGAAAAAACTAAGGCGTAGTAGAGAGAAAGGAGGTCTCGCGTTACCTGACCTACAGTATTATGCCTGGGCGTTTCAGCTTTCACACTCCCGGATGCTACTAAAAATGCCTGATAGCACTGCTTGAGGAGACATGTTTCTGGCTATGTTAAGAGGGGCGGGGACCAAACTTTTTTTAAGACAGTCCAACTTAAGGTCCTTCAGGCATTTGCCAGAATTTGGTCAAGGTTAAAAAATCTTGTAGGTCTCAATTAATTCTCAAACCTAGCACCACTTTGGGATTCACCTAGCTCGCCGGAATGCCTCCAGGACAGGCCGGGGATACCACTTAAAGATGCCGGGCTAAAAGTATGGGGAGATCTTGTTATTGAGGAAACACTCATCTCATGGGAAGATCTCAAAAAGAGGGAGGGCAGCGGCCTCTCAACATTTAAGTATATCCAGTTACAAAGCTGGGTTAAATCCCAGACAAGACAGAAGAAATCTATAGGTGGGGGAAATAGTCTTGAGCATCAGTTAGTCGAGAGGCCAGCAGGGCCGGACTGGCCATAGCTGGCACCGGGCAATCCCCCGGTGCGCTGCACGGGTGGGGGCCAGTTTTAGGCCCCTGGGGGCCGTTTTTGTTACAGGGCCTTTTTTGCAGCATAGCTGCAACATCGGCCCTGTAACAAAATCGGCTGAAAACGGGCCCTGGCAAAGAGCTGGTACTGGGCTATAGAAGAGGGGGTGGATGGTGAATTTAAGCTTGCTAACGAGTTATGGAGTGAACCGATACCAAATGCACAGTGCGATCTCCTATGGCAGGATTTGTTTAAAAATCTTTTTAGTTTAGTTTAACCTGCCTGGTTGCCCCTCAGGCTATCTAAAGTCTCAAAAGGGTCTCAAGTCAACTGTAAGAAGTGTGGGTTGGCTGAAGCCTCAGATTTGCACATGTTAAAAGACTGCCTTCCAATGGCGTATTTTGGGAAGAAATATGGACAACGATGGAGAGTATCTTGAGAGTACCAATTCAAATGGACCTGACTTTGATAATTTTTGGCCTTAGCAGTCACATTGTAGGTCCAGCCAGATCTCTTTTATTTTATTCTATCTTACTGGCCAGGAGACAAATATGTAAATATTGGGTGGACCCAGCCCCTACCAAACATTCGGATTGGTTGACCTCATTATATGAAACATCTAAGATGGACTTGTCCAGAGATTGTAGTAGGAAAAAGACTGCATATTGGGACCTGCTGCTTCAATGGAAATAACTTAAGAAATAATTGTAAACTTTTTTCATGTTTTGTTATTTTATCTACACTGTAATGAAGGGCGGGTCCGATGATTATGCCTTTTGGATACTCCTTGGACTATGTTGGGTTTCCCCAGACCATCGAAAGCGTCCATCTGGTCTTCACAGATCAAGCTGGAGTGAAACCTATCCTCTTTTTGAGGGGAAGTAACATTACGGTCTGACAATATACCCTTAAAGGCTGAAGGCATCGAGAGATTCCATCAAAGAGCCTATGTCATCTCAGGTCGTTGAGTAGGGGTATGAACAGACGGTCTATTTACTGTGGTTGAAGGCGAATGAGGACAAAAAAAAACAACAATCCAAATATACAAAACGTGCATGCTTTAAAGCGGGCAAAACACCTTTAAATATAGGTGACAAATCCAAAAACAACAATTAATGGACAGAATGCAGAACAATGTCATACATTCACCCCAGTACAGAGATCTGGGCCTAAATCCATCGTTTATTTGCTCACCATGCCATTCCAGTTGGAACCCAGCCATATGCAAATCAGTCTTGACACTGTACCCAATGAGAACAGTCCATTTCGGGGCGGACTGTTCCCATAAGGAACAGGATCAAGTCTGATTTGCATGTGGCTCGGTCCAAACTGGGGTGGTGTGGTGAGCAAAAGAATGATGGGTTAAACACAGATCCTTGTGACTGGGGGTGAATGTTGCATTGTCCAGCATTCCGTCCATCACTTGTTTCTTTTGCATATGTCACCCTAAGTGTGAAGGGTATGCCCAGACGTGGGTGCCGTGCTCCCTACACCACTGGATTCAAGTTACCCTGGCTGATGAAGGGTGATGCCCTGAAACCGGTCCCATGATGCTTGTTTCTGATCCAAGGAGGATCTGGCTTGGCAGTTCGGGCTGGATTGTTCCCATAAGGAACAGGGTCAAGACTGATTTGCATATGGCTGGGTCCAAACTGGGGTGGTGTGGTGAACAAAAGAATGATGGATAAAACCCAAATACTTGTGACTGGGGGTGAATATTGCATTATCCAGCATTCCGTCCATCACTTGTTTCTTTTGGATATGTTGCCCTAAGTGGGAAGGGTATGCCCAGATGTGGGTCCCGTGCTCACTACAGCACTGGATTCAAAGCTAGCCTGGTTGATGAAGGGTGATGTCCGGAAACCGGGCCCAGGATGCTTGTTTCCTGTCCAAGGAGGACCTGGCTTTCGAGTTCGGGCTGGACTGTTCCCATAAGGAACAGGGTCAAATCTGATTTGCATATGGCTGGGTCCAAACTGGGGTAGTGTGGTGAGCAAAAGAATGATGGATTAAACCCGGATCCTTGTGACTTGGGGTGAATGCTTGCATAGTCCAGCATTCCGTCCATCACTTGTTTCTTTTGTATATGTCGCCCTAAGTGGGAAGGGTATGCCCAGAAGTGGTTCCCGTGCTCACTACACCACTGGTTTCAAGCTACCCTGGATGATGAAGGGTGATACCCTAAAACTGGTCCCAGGATGCTTGTTTCCAGTCCAAGGAGGGCCTGGCTTGGCAATTCGGGCTGGACTGTTCCCATAAGGAACAGGATCAACACACTGATTTGCATATGGCTGGGTCCAAACTGGGGTGGTGAGCAAAAGAATGATGGATTAAACCCAGATCCTTGTGACTGGGGTTGAATGTTTGCATTGTCCAGCATTCCGTCCATCACTTTTTTCTTTTGTATATGTCGCCCTAAGTAGGAAGGGTATACCCAGACGTGGGTCCTGTGCTCACTACACCACTGGATTCAAGTTAGCCTGGCTGATGAAGGGTGATGCCCCGAAACCGGTCCCAGGATGCTTGTTTCCGGTCCAAGGAGGACTTGGCTTGGCAGTTCAGGCTGGACTTTTCCCATAAGGAACAGGATCAACACACTGATTTGCATATGGCTGGGTCCAAACTGGGGTGGTGAGCAAAAGAATGATGGATTAAACCCAGATCCTTGTGACTAGGGGTGAATGTCTGCATTGTCCAGCATTCCGTCCATCACTTGTTTCTTTTGCATATGTCGCCCTAAGTAGGAAGGGTATGCCCAGACGGGTTTTCAGTGCTCACTACACCACTGGATTCACGCTAACCTGGCTATTGAAGGGTGATGCCCTGAAACCGGTCCCAAGATGCTTGTTTCCAGTCCAAGGAGGAGGTCGGGCTGGACTGTTTCCATAAGGAACAGAGTCAAGACTGATTTGCATATGGCTGGGTCCAAACTGAGGTAGTGTGGTGAGCAAAAGAATGATGGATTAAACCTGGATCCTTGTGACTGGGGCTGAATGTTTGCATTGTCCAGCATACCGTCCATCACTTGTCTCTTTCTAATATAGGTGACATCTCAAACATTGTTGAACAGATTTGCACAAACATTTTTATAGACTACAGTTCTAGCCCCATGCCAATGTTTTTGTAATTCATGTCAGAGTATCAGAAACCCAAAATGGCTATGGAACCTGAAATGGGTAATGCTCTATTTGCATCTGCCCGAATTACTTCGCTCCGTCCCACCTAGCCAATCTGTATGAAGCTAAAAACCTTAATTGGATGGACCAGCTGACTATACATACATTGCCACACCTAGTTATTCATTTATGTGGTGCTGTAGTTCCCACAAAACATCACTAGAGCTGTTAAATAAAAGACCACAAAGAGGAAGATTTATAAAATGTGCCAAGTTATTTGTTTGTTAAACTTCTTTAAAACTGTCCCCTTCTTAATCCTATAAATGATGGCTGAATGGAACTGTGTTGACTGCGTAATAAGCGCAGTCTTTTATTTTAAATAACGGAGCGCACTACTTTATGAAGAGTCATAAGCTGTTTTTAAAAAGACAAGTTGTGTCTAATTGCATTGCTCTCATCTCTAAATGTGGTTATCGTACAACATGAAATCTCATGACAAATTGAGACTAAGGAAGTCAAATAATTTGTTTGCAATAGGCCTTATTGGCAAAGGTATGTCCATCTATAAACGTATGCTTAGGGCTGAAAATACCACAATTCACGCCTCCCAGGAAAATGTACTCTGATAGGCATAAATTGATTTACACCACAAGTGCAGAGTCATCTGCAGTCGTAAATGCAACTCAAGGTGTGTGAAGGAAGGGGTTGGGAATGCCCACAAATGTATGTTTGTGGGTATTCCCAAAAGTTTATGTGGCAGCTTCCCACTTAGGAAAGGTCAGAGATTTACTCCAAACTTCCAATCCAAGATTGGAAGGGATCACCCAAGAAAAAGAGAAAAATGTATGTTTTTTACGGGGGCTCCATTCTCTTTTTGCTGAGTTCTACACTATGAAGAATTCCGCAAAGGACGAACTGAGGCCTTCATCCATAAACTTAAGCTTGGTCCTGATTTCGTGGCATTTGTGAATAGAAAATAAATAAAGGTGTAGACATGTAGGTCCCCATTATGCTTTTTCCTGAAAAGAGAACAGTGAGTCAATGCTCTTTGGTGTATGATGGGTTGAGTCCATGGGAATCATGCCTTCTAGTAAGAAAGCCCAATATTTCAGGAATTAAGGGTTCTCATTCTGTAGTGCTATATATCTTTGTAAGTGAAATGTGGTACAATATTGCTGATTTAAAACAAGCATTCACAAAATCATTTGGTATGGTGTTTGTATAGTGCATTTGCACAGGGACTCCATAACCCTTACCGGCACAGATTAACAGAATCCCCAAAACATGTAGGCACCTAGTCACACAGACAAACAGATCTGCAAGCACCTATGCACAAAGACACACAAAGATGAAGACACATATACACACAGGCCAACAGAAACGCAGACACATATGCACACATGCCACCAAACACGCAGGCACTCATACACACAGATCAAGAAATATATAGGTACTCATGCACTCAAACCAAAAGCAAGCTTTCACACAAACACCAACAAAACACAGATGCACACATACAGAGACAATACTCACTCAGGCTCACATGCAGTCTTAGCAAGACACAAATAGTCATACACACAGCCAATGACTGACAAGTAGAGGCTGGGTAGTGAGATCCATGGCAACAGGGATGGATGAGCAGTCAGGTAAAAACACATACAGACATCAATGCACACAGAGACCAAATCAAACAAGTACATAGACTATGGTGCCAATTACGATCCGGTAAGAAATTTCCCCGTACGACTCGTATCCGGTCTTTTTACCGTACGAATCGTACAAGTGCCGTAGAAACTGGCAATCACGATTCGCATGGTAAAAAGTCCATACGAACCGCAGTCGGAATATTTCCCCACACGTCCTCGGGTCGGAAAATGTGTCCGACACGTCCTCGGACGATTTACCGTACAAATGTGAAAAGTCAAGTCCGACCGAGGAATCACGATCCAACCCGTGCGTCCGAACTCACAACCGTATGGTAAAAACACCGTCCGCACCGAACTCCCATTGCAACCATGGAGACATGTCCTCGCATACGCGCCCAACACTCCCCCCAGCACCCATACGTTCGAGTCGCACTCCCCGTTAATGTACACAACCCCCCTGTATGTACACCCGTGTACGTGTCGAACCCCCACCCGTGCATGTACACCCCAGTACGTTCGCGTCGTACCCCCACCCCTGTACGTGTCGTACCCCCGTGTATGTACACCCCAGTACGTTCGTGTCGTACCCCCACCCCTGTACGTGTCCTACCCCCGTGCATGTACACCCCAGTACGTTCGAGTCATACCCCCACCCCTGTACGTGTCCTACCCCCATGCATGTACACCCCTGTACGTCCGAGTCGTACCCCCACCCCTGTACGTGTTCTACCCCCGTGTATGTACACCCCTGTATGTTCGCGTCGTACCCCCACCCCTGTACGTGTCGTACCACCGTGTATGTACACCCCAGTACGTTCCCGTCGTACCCCCACCCCTGTACGTGTCGTACCACCGTGTATGTACACCCCAGTACGTTCGCGTCGTACCCCCACCCCTGTACGTGTCCTACCCCCGTGCATGTACACCCCAGTACGTTCGAGTCGTACCCCCACCCCTGTACGTGTCCTACCCCCGTGCATGTACACCCCTGTACATCCGAGTGGTACCCCCACCCCTGTACGTGTCCTACCCCCGTGTATGTACACCCCTGTACGTTCGCGTCGTACCCCCACCCCTGTATGTGTCGTACCACCGTGTATGTACACCCCAGTACGTTCGCGTCGTACCCCCACCCCTGTACGTGTCGTACCACCGTGTATGTACACCCCAGTACGTTCGCGTCATACCCCCACCCCTGTACGTGTCCTACCCCCGTGCATGTACACCCCAGTACGTTCGAGTTGTACCCCCACCCCGTACGTGTCCTACCCCCGTGTATGTACACCCCTGTACGTTCGCATCGTACCCCCACCCCTGAACGTGTCGTACCACTGTGTATGTACACCCCAGTATGTTTGCGTCGTACCCCCACCCCTGTACGTGTCGTACCCCCGTGTATGTACACCCCAGTACGTTCGCGTCGTACCCCCACCCCTGTACGTGTCCTACCCCCGTGCATGTACACCCCAGTACGTTCGCGTCGTATCCCTGTACGTGTCCTACCCCCGTGTATGTACACCCCTGTACGTTCGCGTCGTACCCCCACCCCTGTACGTGTCGTACCACCGTGTATGTACACCCCAGTACGTTCGCGTCATACCCCCACCCCTGTACGTGTCCTACCCCCGTGCATGTACACCCCAGTACATTCGAGTCGTACCCCCACCCCTGTACGTGTCCTACCCCCATGCATGTACACCCCTGTACGTCCGAGTCGTACCCCCACCCCTGTACGTGTCCTACCCCCGTGTATGTACACCCCTGTACGTTCGCATCGTACCCCCACCCCTGTACGTGTCGTACCACCGTGTATGTACACCCCAGTACGTTCGCGTCGTACCCCCACCCCTGTACGTGTCGTACCACCGTGTATGTACACCCCTGTACGTTCGCATCGTACCCCCACCCCTGTACGTGTCCTACCCCCGTGTATGTACACCCCTGTACGTTCGCATCGTACCCCCACCCCTGTACGTGTCGTACCACTGTGTATGTACACCTCAGTACGTTCGCGTTGTACCCCCACCCCTGTACGTGTCGTACCCCTGTGTATGTACACCCCAGTACGTTCGCGTCGTACCCCCACCCCTGTACGTGTCCTACCCCCGTGCATGTACATCCCAGTACGTTCGCGTCGTACCCCCACCCCTGTACGTGTCCTACCCCCGTGCATGTACACCCCAGTACGTTCGAGTCGTACCCCCACCCCTGTACGTGTCCTACCCCCGTGTATGTACACCCCTGTACGTTTGCGTCGTACCCCCACCCCTGTACGTGTCGTACCACCGTGTATGTACACCCCAGTACGTTCGCGTCATACCCCCACCCCTGTACGTGTCCTACCCCCATGCATGTACACCCCAGTACGTTCGAGTCGTACCCCCACCCCTGTACGTGTCCTACCCCCATGCATGTACACCCCTGTACGTCCGAGTCGTACCCCCACCCCTGTACGTGTCCTACCCCCGTGTATGTACACCCCTGTACGTTCGCGTCATACCCCCACCCCTGTACGTGTCGTACCACCGTGTATGTACACCCCAGTACGTTCGCGTCGTACCCCCACCCCTGTACGTGTTGTACCACCGTGTATGTACACCCCTGTACGTTCGCGTCGTACCCCCACCCCTGTACGTGTCGTACCACCATGTATGTACACCCCAGTACGTCAGAGTCGCACCCCCACCACAACCTCCTAAGTATGGAGCGCACCCCAGGCCCCAACATCACAACCGCATGTACGAGTCGTACCAAGCCACACACAAGGACAGCACCGTACAACCAAATGGCCCATGTACACACCGTACACACGCTCAAAACACACATACACAACCAGGACAAAACAAAACAACACAAGAATACACTATTCGAATGGCACAAAGCCACTAAACATGGCTAACAAACACTAAAAAAACACATTCACTGACCTGCAACTGCCAAAAACAAACAGAGGCCCAAAACACCACCACTCCTTATAACACACCCACCCAAACTTCAAACACAGCCACACCCACCAATGGACCAATAAAAAGGGCCCACACACACAAACCATGAGCCTTTGCAACAGACTCACTGCTGCCAGACACCACAGAACCATACTACAAGCTTCACCACACCTTACACTTGCACACCTTCACACAACCACCTTCACAAACACCCCCTCATCACATTCACACACACACCTGCACAACCACACCCACACACCCACAACCATCCACACACACCCCCCACCATCCACACCCACACCCCTCACCATGCCCACTAACAAGAATCCAAAGTTCAGTAACCGAGAGTTGGAGGTCCTTGTTGATGAAATCCTCAGAGTCGAGCCACAGCTCTTTGGAACATTGGTCAGACAGACCAGCATGGCAGCAAAAACAGCCATGTGGCAGACCATCGTCGATGCTGTGAATGCTGTTGCGGACACCAGAAGGACCAGGCAGGAATGCCAAGCCAGGTGTTACGATCTGCGGAGGAGGGTCCGAGCCAAGATGCTGGAGGAACACAACCAGGCCAACGCCACTGGAGGAGGGCCCTCCCGCAGACCCGTACACTACCAGCCCTGGGAGGAGAGGGTGATGGCCATACAGCCGGTGGAGGCAGTCGAAGGATTAGGAGGACTCCGAGACCCGGGTGAGTACACAAACAACGCACCTCACATGGGGGAACGTCATCCACAACCAAAATCACTAACAGGCACGCAACCACCCCAAGCTATCTCATGACTCAACCACACTCCATGAACACGCACATGCCACTGCCGCCACCATGCCCCATGCACCCAGGTGGACAATGTCAAGTCACAGGCCACATCCGGCTTATCGTGTCATGTGTTGGTACACATGACACGATAAGCCGGATGGCGGGAGGGTGGGCCCCAAAAATCACATAGTGCAACTCAGAAGCAGACAACAATGCCCTCTGCCCATATGGCCTAGGTCACAGCCATACAAACACTGTGTCCCCACATAGGAAAGACCCGCCAGCAAATGGCAGACGCCTTGCATCAACACATGGGGGTGAAGGCACTGTTTTGCACATGACAGCAGCTAATGAACAGCCAACATTGTGAAAGAGTGGCAGCACACATCACCACAGCAGCAGCGCAGAGACAGACACTACACCCAATGGGTGCCTGGAGATCAGAAACAAACTCACATCAACAAGCCAAGGGCCATTCAAAGATCTGCTAACAGTGTGTGCCCAGGAAGCTGGGCTGAGGTGACAGAGGGTGACACACAGAGGGAGGGAGAGGGGGACACAGAGGGAGGGAGAGGGGGACAGAGAGGGTGGGAGACACAGGGACACGGACAGAGGGAGGAGGCTGACACACGGAGGGAGGGAGAGGGGGACAGAGAGGGAGGGAGACACAGGGACATGGACAGAGGTAGGAGGCTGACACACGGAGGGAGGGAGAGGGGGACAGAGAGGGAGGGAGACACAGGGACACGGACAGAGGGAGGAGGCTGACACACGGAGGGAGGGAGAGGGGGACAGAGAGGGAGGGAGACACAGGGACACGGACAGAGGGAGGAGGCTGACACACGGAGGGAGGGAGAGGGGGACAGAGAGGGAGGGAGACACAGGGACACGGACAGAGGGAGGAGGCTGATACACGGAGGGAGGGAGAGGGGGACAGAGAGGGAGGGAGACACAGGGACATGGACAGAGGGAGGAGGCTGACACACAGAGGGAGGGAGAGGGGGACAGAGAGGGAGGAAGACACAGGGACACGGACAGAGGGAGGAGGCTGACACACGGAGGGAGGGAGAGGGGGACAGAGAGGGAGGGAGACACAGGGAGAGCAAATCAGCCGTGTGGTGTGTGGGAATGTCTGCTCGTCAGCAGGTAGACTGCGTGCATGTAGCCAAGGGTGGCCAGTGCCAGAACCCCCCTCTTCCCCATGGCAAAACACAGGGCCATGTCACAACCTGTTCACGAGCACAACGACAGCTACCTGCATTATATAAGTGTGTGGATCCACTCCATGTGCACATGTACAGTGCTACACGGAAGGCACCAATGCATGGCTCGCCACACCTGCCCACTCCACTGCTGACTGCAGTCACACTTGACTCAGCAAGTAAGACTGTGCCACACATAGTTAAAGGGGCCAAAGTGGTGCCCAAGGGACACACCCATGCACAAGTGCACTGTGAGTGGAATGCAAGACAGATCCTAATTGCAAGAGGAAATGTGCCAACGTTGAAACTGATGAAACATGGATGTTGCATGGACCAAAATTAACATTGTCTCTCTCACACACAGGTCAACGTCGTGGTTCACCCCCCAACACTGGGGGGGAAGACTCACAGGACCCGGATCTGCGGGAGCCCGATCCCACCGGCAGCGACGACTCGCACCACTCTGTGGACGACCCCGACCAACCTGGCACCTCTGGTGTCCAACCACCTGCAGCACCTGCGTCAGGTACAACTGGGCCAACCACCACCCCCACTCCTGCCACATCCCAGGAGACACCCAGGATCCCTGCCCCACCACCACAAAGCAGCCAGGCTGGCCAGGAGGGACACGGTGTCCCGGGCACCCAGGAGGAGGCAGGCGACAACGCCAATGCCACCCCTCAGGGGTCCCGGAGACTCGATGTGCCCACAAGGGCAGGCCAGGTGCAAGTGGGCAGGGGTGGTGGGAGTGGAGGACGGCGGAGGCGCCAGCCTGACCAGTTGGCTGGGGAACCGGTATATTCCCATGTCCATAACATACTGGACTCATACCGGCAGGACACCACGGGCATGGCCCAGGTTGTGTCCATCCTCGAGGGGATCAAGACCCAGCAGGCCCAGCAACATGCCTGTCTACTGCAACACCAACGGAGGATGGAGGACAGACAGGCTGAGCAAGTGACGGTGTTCCAGGGGATTCACGATACACTCCGTTGGATAGCCGACAACATGAGCAACCCTCCCTGTGCTAGAAGGCGTAGAACATCACCACCCACAGGGAGGGATCAGGAGGAGGAGGAAACATCCGATGGAGCATCCCAAACATCGTCACGGCCTGCTGCTGAGGGTCCCCGCAGGAGGCCGGGTCGTCCACGGAAAGGACCGTGAGGGTCGGCGCTACATCACCATCTCCCAGGACACCTGGCCTGGCACCTGGCCCACTGGAGCAACAGCATCACAGCATCACAAGACATTCTCTGCCACATGGCCTTGCTGGTCACTGTCTGACCAATGTGGACAAAGACTGTGGCATGGACTCTGAGGATTTCCAATGGCAAGGACACCAACTCCCCTACTGAACTTTGGATTCCAAACTCCCGGAAAGCCCCTCACGTCATAACCCCCCTTCCTTCACCCCCCCACAAAAATAAAAATTCACCCCATTAAGAGAAGATGCCTGCTGGTTGCATTATTACCTTACATGTGTCTCGTAAAGTCTAAACATGCCTGAGTTCTCTTTTGACTTCAACCATCCACACCCTGGGGCCTGAGTCTGGCACAGAACACACGGGCCACAGTGTATTAGGCAAGACAGACATGGAGCACCATACACACCCGTGATGGGCCCAACCAGCTGAGGGGGTGGCCGCACAACCGTGCTGACAGACACATTGAGTACAGCAACAGTCATGCGCAGAGCTCAGGGATCCAGTCCAGTGTCCTGGGGGGCACCCAGGTATGTGTAGACAGGTGGCAGAACCATGTCCTGCAAGCTTGAGTCCGGTGGATGCAGAGAATGGGGGCCTGGCCAACGTTGGATGCATGGGGATGACACATGTCACAATACCCACACAGTCATGGACATCATGCATAATACACAGTCTCAGGCCACACACACAGCTTGCATCTTGCTACTCGACACATAGACACATAGCCACTAGCAGGGGAAACCCTGCCAGACATGCTGGATGCACCGTGGCAACACACCAGCATTGACTGAGAAGAGGCACCTTGGAGGCATAGGGACACCTTTATTAGTCATGTATTCGGGATTGCAGAGGCAACTTGAAGTACTCATGAACACCTCATGTGGAGTAACATGTGGGTCCAACACTGGCACCCCCCTTCTGCAGCACAAATGCGTGATAGCCATGGAACTGGCACACAATTGTCGGCCAACAGCTAAACACCCACAGCTGCTCACGGAGAGACTGCCATACACCATTGATCCGCTGATGTAGAAGTCCCACACCACGTCAAGCCAATGCAAACCGTATGTGTCAGAGGGCAGTGTTACACACATTGATGCCATCATCACAATCCACTATCCCATCACTGATGACTGTCAACCAGTCAGACCATCTATTCAGGTGTACACAGCTGCATGTCGTGTCCCATGGTGATGCTACATGGCTGCAGAGGAACCAAACATCGACAGGGGCAGTGTGCATACATCGTGAACAACTGCCACACCCAATACACCCCTGATGCATCCCTTACCCTAAGGAGACTTCCAAACTTGTCCGTGCCTGTAACGCTGAGTCAGCACACGATGACGTGTCCATGAGGAATAGCAGTGCCACTACAATGCAACCAGCAGACGGCATGCGCAAGTACCTGGGGATGAGAGACACACAAGAAGTCAGCCACAAAAAGCACAGCCACTTGCATGTGCATGTACTCGACACATGTATGGATGACAACATGCTAGGTCACAATTATGACTGTGGAAATACAACCATCACTGCCACCATCACTCCAGTGACACACCCACACACACCTCTGACTCACGTGCCATACATGCAGGTGGAGACACACATCACAACACATGCCACACGTGGAGCAATGTGTGCACACTCAGACACTGGTACTCACCACTAAGCAAAGAAGTCGCGTATGAGCCGAGTCCGGATGTCCTCTTGCGGCTCCACATCCTCCACATCACTAGCCCCATTGCCAAGCCCTTCGTCCTCCACGGGTGGATGGTCCTCGTCATGTTGATCCAGGATGAGTAGCACAGCTTTCTCAACTGCCATGTTGTGCAGCATGCAGCAGACCATGAAGATTTTGCAGACCTTCGCAGGGGCATATGGGAGCGTGCCGCCGGTCTTGTGGAGGCACCGAAATCGGCTCTTCAGCAGGCCAAACGTCCTCTCTATCACTCGCCTTGTCCGGCCATGGGCGGTGTTGTAGCGGAGCTGGGCCGGCGTGATGGGGTTGCGGAGAGGTGTGAGCAGCCATGGCATGTTGGGATAGCCAGCGTCCCCTACATGGGAAGCACATGGACATCGTTAGAAGTGGTGAAGCGGTCGTGCAGGTAGGCCATGCAAAATACAGGACAGACAGACTGTACCCACCAACAACACATGCTCGTTCGTTGCGCAGCTGCATCATCATTTCAGGCATCCTGCTACGCCTCATGATGTAGGCATCGTGTGCTGATCCTGGAAAACGAGCACAGACATGTGAAATCACCATGTTGGACAGACACACCACAAGGGCATTGATGGAGTGGTAGTGCTTCCGATTGCGGTACGCTACCTCCCGTGCGTGTGGTGGTACCAAAGCTACATGTGTCCCATCTATGGACCCAATGACATGGGGCATCCCTCCCAGGGCATAGAATCCACGCTTGACCCCAGTCATCTGTTCAGGGGTTGGGAACTTGATGAAGTCATCCAGGTGAATCAACATGGCCTCTAAGAAATCATGCAGCACACGGCAGAACATGCTCTGGGACATGCCACCAACATGAGCTATGGTATTTTGAAAGGTACCCGTGGCTAGAAAATGTAGGGCTGCCATTACCTTCAGCTTGGGTGTCAGTGCCGTAGGATACCTGTGCAGCGGTTGCAGGTGTGGTGCCAGTCTCGCCGTCAACTCCAGAATCAACCGTCGTGGGAAGCGGTAGCACCGGATCCGATCATTCTCCCGCATGGCAGCCAAGTCCGGCATTGCTCGGGGAAGAGGCAGCGCTCTGCAGTAATTTGGAAGTGACAAGGAAGAGTGAGTGCACCACAACAACAAATCATTTGTACTGAGCACATGTTAATCTGTCTATACACATATGCTACATACGGAGTGAGGTATGTGCCACATGCCCTGGACACGTATGCCTGCCAGGTGACACTCCTACCAAGACCCAGCTACACACGGAGATTGAGAACCTCCCCATGCCATGCCATGGGATTAGCTGTGTCCCAGTGCAAGTGAACAGCCAGACGCAAGACAGGAGTGACATACACCCACACATCAGCAGAAGTAGGAGGCCGATTGCAGAGACTGGTAGCGGAACACTAGAGCCACAGGTCACATGACATTACACTAGGACAGCCCACACACCTTGCCATGAAGGTGCACATGTCATGACTCACCACACATTCATTGAGAGGATGCAGAAATGTCCTTGTCACGCTACTCCGTGTCCCATGCATACATGCGCACCTCACATCCGAAACCACATGTGGCATGGTGTGTGGAACAGTGTGCAATGTCAATCTACACACAGACACATGTTGGTTGCTGCAACAGCTGCAGCTTTTGAGGGTGCTCCAACATCAACCAAATGGGAAGCCCCCACACATACATGACATAGTCACATCGTGCACCGTGGGTAGTGACAAGTCAGGTGTGGTAACCCCTGTAACGGGCATCAGGGGACACTTCCGTGTGTTGGTGTCCGTGCCATGCCAGTGTCGGTCATCCCAAGTGTGCAGTACGACATGCACACATGTCCAAGGAGTCAAGGGCATGCCTGGCACACATTGCACCGTCACACATTACATCTGTACACATCTCATCATACATATGGTGCCTTCTCGACTCAGGAGTAATGTGCCACATCACAGCCTGTCACACCTGTGCCCCACACATGTAGTAATGCACAGACAATGCCTTGATGTCCATTCATGGACAAGTATGTCCATCCATGGACAAGTATGTCCGCCCTATTCCTACCTGTGTGCTGCCTGTCACCACTGTGATGTGTGAAAACCGCCGTACTGCTGCTAAGAGTGCCTGTGTACGTTCCCATATCACTATGGGAGTGCTGCCGTATGTGTACCCATCGTGATGGCGAGCGTACAGGCATGTGTACGGCCCGTACCACTACGAGTACGCATATGCAAGAACACCCATAGTGGTACGGGCCGTACACACGCCTGTACTCTCCCTATCACTATGGGTGTCCTCGCGTATGCGTACACGTAGTTGTACGGGCCGTACACACGCCTGTACTCTCCCTATCACTATGGGTGTCCTCGCGTATGCGTACACGTAGTGATAGTGAGCGTACAGGCGTGTGTACGGCCCGTACCACTACGAGTACGCATACGCAAGAACACCCATAGTGGTACGGGCCGTACACACGCCTGTACTCTCCCTATCACTATGGGTGTCCGCGCGTATGCGTACATGTAGTGGTACGGGCCGTACACACGCCTGTACTCTCCCTATCACTATGGGTGTCCTCGCGTATGCGTACACGTAGTTATACGGGCCGTACACACGCCTGTACTCTCCCTATCACTATGGGTGTCCTCGCGTATGCGTACACGTAGTGATAGTGAGCGTACAGGCGTGTGTACGGCCCGTACCACTACGAGTACGCATACGCGAGGACACCCATAGTGATAGTGAACGTAGGCACGCGTGTACGGGCCGTTGCTATGCATTTGGGGTGCCCTAGGGCCCCGGAACGCACCGTACCTATGTGTGAAGCTCCAAATTACATAGGGGACACATGAGGGACAAGTATTAAGGCCTACATGCATGCTGGTTGTCATGGAGACCAAGTTCAAATTTTGATTTTGTTCAGGAAGGTGCACAGCAGAAGTCAGTTGGAATGAATCTACTTTGTTGCAATGTGTTTGTGGGGCTGACATCATGCAGGAGAAAAAAACAGATTGAGAACCCACAGACTGCTATGTTTGAAGGGATTGGAGGAAACATAGGATGCATATGTGAGTGACCAATCACTCTGTACTCCTGTGCATGAGATGGGCCAGCAAGGCAGATATAAGGCAGCCAGGTCCCATGAGGGAGCACTTGCCTGCACATCTCTGTATTCCACGACCCAGCTGCTGCTACTGATTCCCTGGAACCATGTCAAGGGCTGTGGAGAGGTCACAGCCATTCACCCTGGAGGAGAACATGGCTTTGGTGGATGTGATCCTCCCACGGTACCCCATGCTGTATGGGCGACCAGGTTATCAGGTGAGTTCAGTGTCCACTGGCACAGACTGTGTCCCTTTTTTGTGACTGTGACTTCTGCCATTGTGTCCAGGTGTGACACACATGCTATGTACTGTAGGAGGGGTGCCAGGGGGGGGAATGCCTGATGTCTCCCAGCAGTGCCCAGAGACAGGAGGGGTGTGTGCAGAGTCCTCTCAGCAGTGCCCAGAGACAGGAGGGGTGTGTGCAGAGTCCTCCCAGCAGTGCCCTGAGACAGGAGGGGTGTGTGCAGAGTCCTCCCAGCAGTGCCCTGAGACAGGAGGGGTGTGTGCAGAGTCCTCCCAGCAGTGCCCAGACACAGGAGGGGTGTGTGCAGAGTCCTCCCAGCAGTGCCCAGACACAGGAGGGGTGTGTGCAGAGTCCTCCCAGCAGTGCCCTGAGACAGGAGGGGTGTGTGCAGAGTCCTCCCAGCAGTGCCCAGACACAGGAGGGGTGTGTGCAGAGTCCTCCCAGCAGTGCCCTGAGACAGGAGGGGTGTGTGCAGAGTCCTCCCAGCAGTGCCCTGAGACAGGAGGGGTGTGTGCAGAGTCCTCCCAGCAGTGCCCAGACACAGGAGGGGTGTGTGCAGAGTCCTCCCAGCAGTGCCCTGAGACAGGAGGGGTGTGTGCAGAGTCCTCCCAGCAGTGCCCTGAGACAGGAGGGGTGTGTGCAGAGTCCTCCCAGCAGTGCCCTGAGACAGGAGGGGTGTGTGCAGAGTCCTCCCAGCAGTGCCCAGATACAGGAGGGGTGTGTGCAGAGTCCTCCCAGCAGTGCCCTGAGACAGGAGGGGTGCGTGCAGAGTCCTCCCAGCAGTGCCCTGAGACAGGAGGGGTGGGGGCCTATCACTCCCAGCAGTGCCCTGAGACAGGAGGGGTGGGTGCAGAGTCTTCCCAGCAGTGCCCTGAGACAGGAGGGGTGGGTGCAGAGTCCTCCCAGCAGTGCCCAGAGACAGGAGGGGTGGGTTCCCATCACTCCCAGCAGTGCCCTGAGACAGGAGGGGTGGGTGCAGAGTCCTCCCAGCAGTGCCCAGACACAGGAGGGGTGTGTGCAGAGTCCTCCCAGCAGTGCCCTGAGACAGGAGGGGTGGGTGCCTAACACTCCCAGCAGTGCCCAGAGACAGGAGGGGTGGGTGTGATGCACAGTGTGAGCCTGGATCATTGCTTGTGTAGTTGCCCTCATTCCACCTGTGTCCTTTAAATGGCACGTACTGCTTTTGGCCTTCCCCCAGAGGATCATGTCCCTATGACAAAGGTGCAATGCGTTGGATGCATACTATGCCTTGTTGGAAACAGCAAATGTGTTATAATCTGTGTCCCTGTGACATGTGCCAGGTGTATTGAGTCAGTGTCACTTGTCCATCCTCACAGGTAGACGCCTCTGCCAAGGAGAAGATATGGCTGGACGCCGTCAGCGCCGTGAGGAGTACGGATGGTCGGAAGCGGCGCCTGCCCCAGGTGAGGAAACGCTGGCAGGATATCCGGTGCTAGACGCGGAGGATCGCACGGGTCCTGCTGGGGGACTCACCTGAGAGCCATAGGAACCGCGGGCGCCGCCGTCTCTCCCACATCCAGAAAAGTGTGCTGGCGGTGGTCTTTCCTGACTTGGACAGGCGCCTACAGGAGATGCAGCAGCCGGAAGGGGGTAGGTACATGTGTGTGTTTGTTGTGTTTCACCAGCATTTGTACGTGCACTGTTCCATGGATACACTTCCAGGGTTTATGGTGCTGTGCAGATCCTGTTACCCACAGTGTTGCAGGCCTCTCCTGCCTCCCTTCCCCACCTTGCAATGTGTTCCCTGGTCTGTGTGTAGTCACTCCATCACAAGGTTATGTGTGTAATCCGAGAATGTCGACAATCTCTGTGTCTACAGCATAGGTTGTGCTCTGTGCCATTGTCCCTTGGCACCATGTTTATTGACGTGAGATGTATTACAAGTGTCCACTGTCCAGCCTGACCTGATTTTCCAAGTACATACTCACGGTGGCCATTGCCTGTGTGTCTTGTAGCAATCATCTGATGATGCCCATTTGTACATGATTCTTTGGACAGGCGCACCTTGGGTATTTGGTGTGCAATCTTGAATTATTGCATCCCATGTGTATTTCACCCAGACTAAGAGATGTAAGTGCTTCCTGTGTCTCCACAGATTTGTCTCATGTAGGGGGTGGGTGGTGCGGCCATGGCCTACATGTCAAGACCTGTAATCTCCTTGCTCGGACTGGCCAGTGTGTGATCTTTGTCTGGACATACACTCAAGGTGCAGCGTGCCAGTCAGGGTGGGCATGTTATCAGTATTACCTATGCTGCATGTGCCTCTAGTTCCTGGATATGGTCCCTGCTCATCCCAATTTCCTGCCACGCTGTGTGGTGCAGATGCAGTGCTGTATTGTCCCCAGGGCCTTGCTCCTCAGTCAAAATTCCATGTCATCTCATTTGCTATTGTGTCATGCTCTCCATAGTTTTTCCATGGCATGGTGGGTCACACAACTGTGTCTTGCAGGGCCTACATATGTACCTTGTTTTGTAGTTGTAACTCATCCTTTGTTTCAGGCTATGCACTGTAACCTAAGTAGATTTGACTCATGTGACATATGTATACAGGTGTATGATTATTTTCTGTCTCTTCACCCTGCCCACAGCATCGTCGGGGGACACGGAGGGAGACATGGACACAGACGGCGCGGAGGGACCGAGCACCAGTGCCAGCGGTGACATCGGGGCTGGCACTTCGAGTGGGACTGAGGCGGAGGAGAGTGAACCCGGGGACCTGTCGACTGGCACAACAGAGTATGAAGCTGACGGGTCCGAGGATGATCTCTCCGAGTGGGCGGTGGCTGCACCACCATCTGACAGCAGCCCTACATCTGGCACCGCCCCCTCCATTGGCATCAGCCGCCTCCCACGTGCTTGTGTCCCTTCCCAACGTGCCCGGTCACCACATGTCTCCTTCCTGCCAGGCACCGCACCCCCTGCCCCTGTCTCCACTGCTGCCGCCAATGCTGAGTCTGTGGACATCCAGCGGCAGTTGCAGATTGGTCAGACTGCGATCCTTAATGTCCTCCATGGCCACAGCCAGGTCCTCAACAACATGGAGGCATACTTGGAGGGCATTCATTCATCGCAGGCTGACCAACGCAACTTGCTGAGGTCCATAGACTCCACACTGACTGCAGCAGTGGGTCTCCTGCAGCGCTACGTCCCACTCCCTACCCCTGCTCCTTCCACACTTCCCACTCCCATGCCTGTCCCACATACACCCAGACGTAAGCATGCACCCACCACAACAGACACAGGCACCACACCAGCAGGGAAGGTCCGCCGCACACCTCCTGACACGCACACACAGAGTGAAGTAGGCACACCCACTGGGTCGGGGGGCAAACGTGTGACACGCAGCCAGAGTGGGAGTCCGCATTCCACCCAATCCACTCCCTCCAAATCCCCTCCCCTCAGCTCTCCTGGCCACATCTCCCCCAAAGACTCCTTCATGGCCGCTCTGTCCCTGAGCCCCACAGTGACACCACCCCGCAAGCGGTCAAGGAAGTCCACGGTCAGGGTGCTTGAGTCCCCCCCCCTGTCCACACCCTCCCCCAGTGGCGCTGCGACCCATCCCTCTGACCCCCCCCTCCTTGGGGCCTGTGGTTCCTTCGGGTGCAGGGGAGTCCCTGGAGGACCTTGCCGAGGTGTGCAGCGCGCTCCTAGAATCCACCTTTGGCCCTGCCCCACCCCCTGTGGTGGAGTCCTCCATCCCTGCACCCACGTCGCCTACCCTTCGCCCTCCTGTCCCTGCGGTGCCTGTTCCTTCCCCCCAACATGATGCCCTGACCCCTGTGGAAGACAACGGCTTGTAACTGTGCAGGCAAGCTAGGGGACACGCATCCCACTGTGTCCCCCATCCAGCTGGGACTCCTGGACTGCCCTATGGGCTTTGTTAATATTGGACTTACTTCATACTAGTTTTTTGCTCATGCTGAATAAAGCTATTTATTTTTTGCCCTTGGAACACTCCTGCATTGCTGGCATTGCTGTTGGTGGGGCTGCTACATGGTTGTGGGTGTTGGTCATGTGTTGGGTGTGTGGGAAATGTAGTAGTGTGCTGCTCATAGGGGGGACCCTGGGATCTGTGTGCCATCACACGGTGTTAGCTACCTTTCTCCATTCATGTAAGCAGTTGCTGCATGTTGCAATTGTCCCAAGGTGTATTCCTTCCTCTGTGTACCCTGACTTCTTCCCTGCAGGGTGTCCCCTGACTTTAGCGCAGAGCTGTGTGTCCATTAGCTGGGTGTGTGACGTAGTCCTTCACCTTTGCACATGCATGCTGAGCCATTTTCCACCTGCATCATTCGTGGCATCCTTGGTAGTCATTGTACTTGTGTATGTGGCCTATTGACATGACTTCATGTGGACATGTTTTCTTTTTGGCCCTATGCATGCGTATACTCCCAGCCTCGCACACATGTGGTACATGTACTGCAGGGTCTTTGTGCACCTGACTGACATTTGTGGGCATGGTATCTGTGGCTACTCCACCCTTTGCGTTCCATGGGCACTGCTGGGAGTGATGGGCACCCACCCCTCCTGTCTCTGGGCACTGCTGGGAGGACTCTGCACCCACCCCTCCTGTCTCTGGGCACTGCTGGGAGGACTCTGCACACACCCCTCCTGTCTCAGGGCACTGCTGGGAGTGATAGGAACCCACCCCTCCTGTGTCTGGGCACTGCTGGGAGGACTCTGCACACACCCCTCCTGTCTCAGGGCACTGCTGGGAGTGATAGGAACCCACCCCTCCTGTCTCTGGGCACTGCTGGGAGGGCCCTGCACCCACCCCTCCTGTCTCTGGGCACTGCTGGAAGGACTCTGCACACACCCCTCCTGTCTCAGGGCACTGCTGGGAGTGATAGGAACCCACCCCTCCTGTCTCTGGGCACTGCTGGGAGGGCCCTGCACCCACCCCTCCTGTCTCTGGGCACTGCTGGGAGGACTCTGCACACACCCCTCCTGTGTCTGGGCACTGCTGGGAGTGATAGGAACCCACCCCTCCTGTCTCTGGGCACTGCTGGGAGGGCCCTGCACCCACCCCTCCTGTCTCAGGGCACTGCTGGGAGGACTCTGCACACACCCCTCCTGTCTCAGGGCACTGCTGGGAGTGATAGGAACCCACCCCTCCTGTCTCTGGGCACTGCTGGGAGGGCCCTGCACCCACCCCTCCTGTCTCAAGGCACTGCTGGGAGTGATAGGAACCCACCCCTCCTGTCTCTGGGCACTGCTGGGAGGGCCCTGCACCCACCCCTCCTGTCTCTGGGCACTGCTGGGAGGACTCTGCACCCACCCCTCCTGTCTCTGGGCACTGCTGGGAGGACTCTGCACACACCCCTCCTGTCTCAGGGCACTGCTGGGAGTGATAGGAACCCACCCCTCTTGTCTCTGGGCACTGCTGGGAGGGCCCTGCACCCACCCCTCCTGTCTCTGTGCACTGCTGGGAGGACTCTGCACCCACCCCTCCTGTCTCTGGGCACTGCTGGGAGGACTCTGCACACACCCCTCCTGTCTCTGGGCACTGCTGGGAGGGCCCTGCACCCACCCCTCCTGTCTCTGGGCACTGCTGGGAGGACTCTGCACACACCCCTCCTGTCTCTGGGCACTGCTGGGAGGACTCTGCACACACCCCTCCTGTCTCAGGGCACTGCTGGGAGTGATAGGCCTCCACCCCTCCTGTCTCAGGGCACTGCTGGGAGGAGTCTGCACACACCCCTCCTGTCTCAGGGCACTGCTGGGAGTGATAGGAACCCACCCCTCCTGTCTCAGGGCACTGCTGGGAGGACTCTGCACCCACCCCTCCTGTCTCAGGGCACTGCTGGGAGGACTCTGCACCCACCCCTCCTGTCTCTGGGCACTGCTGGGAGGACTCTGCACACACCCCTCCTATTTCACAATATGTACGCTCATGACATACACGGATGTGGGTACGCTCCATGCATTCGGGGTGGGGGTACGTGTCGTACTTACACTGTTGGGGTGGGGGTACGCTCCATACGTACGCGGGTGGGGGTACGGGTCGTACTTACACTGTTGGGGTGGGGGTACGCTCCATACGTACGCGGGTGGGGGTACGTGTCATACTTACACTGTTGGGGTGGGGGTACGCTCCATATGTACGCGGGTGGGGGTACGGGTCGTACTTACACTGTTGGGGTGGGGGTACGCTCCATACGTACGCGGGTGGGGGTACGGGTCGTACTTACACTGTTGGGGAGGGGGTACGCTCCATACGTACGCGGGTGGGGGTACGGGTCGTACTTACACTGTTGGGGTGGGGGTACGCTCCATGCATTCGAGGTGAGGGTACGGGTCGTACTTACACTGTTGGGGTGGGGGTACGCTCCATGCATTCGAGGTGAGGGTACGGGTCGTACTTACACTGTTGGGGTGGGGGTACGCTCCATACGTACGCGGGTGGGGGTACGGGTCGTACTTACACTGTTGGGGTGGGGGTACGCTCCATACGTACGCGGGTGGGGGTACGGGTCGTACTTCCACTGTTGGGGTGGGGGTACGCTCCATACGTACGCGGGTTGGGGTACGGGTCGTACTTACACTGTTGGGGTGGGGGTACGCTCCATGCATACGGGGTGGGGGTATGGTCCGTACATATCCGTCCCCACGCTATGTGATGCTTGTGCGGCCCGTACCCAGGCCTTTGCCACGTGGGTACGAGCCGTCCCGCCATTGTTGGGGTGACGTGGGTGTGGGCGTGGTACGACTCGTACCCACGCTCTTCAGGCGTGGGTACGGGACGTACCTGTCTGGTTGTGTTGCCGGTTCGCGTCGTGAAGGACTTCCGTTGTGGCGGTCGCTGGCTTAGCTGGACACGCCCCCACCCCCTCGTAGTGACCAGGGCCTGGGAGTCAGGTATGTCCAGGGCATGTGTGCTATGTGACTTTGGTGGGGGGTTTGTGGCCTGCCCTGGTCCTGCCACCCCCCCCTTTCCCCCCTCCCTTAGTTGTTCTGACCTTCTGCGGCGTCTGCGTCCGAACCTGTAGAGGAGGTCGACTGCTATGAGGGCCGGGATGACACGTAGGTTCGGGTCCATGTCGGTCCGTCGCGTACGGGTACTCCTTGTTCGCGTCGTCCTGTCTGTCCGTCGCGTACTGGTCCTCCTTGTTCGCGTCGTCCTGTCTGTCCGTCGCATACTGGTCCTCCTTGTTTGCGTCGTCCTGTCTGTCCGTCGCGTACTGGTCCTCCTTGTTCGCGTCGTCCTGTCTGTCCGTCGCGTACTGGTACTCCTTGTTCGCGTCGTCTTGTCTGTCCGTCGCGTACTGGTAGTCCTTGTTCGCATCGTCCTGATTTCCCGGCAGTTTTTGGCAGCCGGAAAATATTCACCGTGTGGGATGACGTCGGTGCGAATCGTAATTCCTGGTTCGTGAATGGCAGGCTGCGAGCGTCCCGACGTCAGGTCGGCGCTTTCCCGGATCGCATTTGTAGGTTTATTTTGTTCGGTCGGGGTTTTTTACGATTCGTACGGAAATGGTGTTCCCGTGCGAATCGTAATTCCATGTTTGTATATTTTGACGACCGGGTACGCGTCGGACGGAGAATATGCTCCGTCCGACGGTTCGTACCCGGTTTTTGCAGGATCGTGATCGGCGCCTATGTGTCTCCAAAGAGTAGCTTGGGACCTACTGGTAGCCTGCCAACACCCTTGAAAAAGCTCTCCAAATTGAAGCTCAGTCGAGTACATCATGCAGACCATTTAGGCATATTAAAGAAGACATCACTGCTCATTTCATGACCATTAGAGTGCCAGTCAGAAAAAACAGAGACAGCGCCTCATGCTAGCGCACAAACACACTGTGTTGGCCTACAATGCCTAGAACATGACCATCTGTCCCAACTCTCAATCGAGCAAAGTCTCATGGAAATTTGGCATGTTATAAGCCTAAATCTCTTAGAAACACTGGGTGTGTGAACAATGAGCCAAGAAAGTAAGTTGGCAGCAATAGCAAGAAAAGAGGCCATTTTGTATAACCCTAAAAACATGATTGCTCCCTGGAAGCTATGCCTGCTGTAAATGACGGACCACAAGTATAAGTATCTTCCTATCATATGAAGTTCATCCTTGGCAAAAATATCTCTGTTCCTTTCATAATAATTGTCGCCCTTGACATGTTTTGGGAAGTCTTGTACTAGTTGTGCATACTGGCAGTCATCAATTGTGGACACCCTTGGGATAATAACGGACGAGTAACATATTGCAAGAATCTTGTCTGTTATGATGTCCAGCCTTGGCACAGTGGTGTCTCTAGTATATGATGAGCAGTATTGTTATATTAGAGCAGCCTTGGGATTATAGCAGGTATCCATGGTATGTAATTGTGGGACCCGGCCTCGTAGCATGGCTCTACTGGTCCCCGCACCACCTCACCTGGTACCTGCAGCCCCGAGCTCACGGCCTAACCGATCCTTTCCACCAGAACACACGCACCCGACCCGGACATCCTCGTCCATGGCCTTTCCCCCTTCGGCCACCCCGGGCCCGCGTGCCCACTTCATGCACCAAGATGGCCGCCCGGCCCCAGCGCGACCCGGGCCTAGAGGCGCCACTCCGGCTGGAGGACATCACGCTTCCAGGGGATGAGAGAGGGAGGAGCAGTTTCTGTCGCACCTCTGAACTCCCCTGGGACGATGGGTTTCGATCGGCCCTCCGGCCTCCCTGAGAGCTGGCTCCACGCCTGCTGGGTGTCTGGGACTCCTCCCGACCCGGCCCTGAAAAGATCACAAGACAATGGCAGGAAACCCCGACAAGCGACCCCCAGGTGACAAGACCCCTGCCTGCACAGACTCCGGACATCAAAGAGGGGTCGACGTATAACAAGGGGTGCTCTGGGACTGTCCGGCAGATTCGACGCTGGAACAACGAGAGCCTGCTGACGCGGTCGCGGCTCCTGGAACTTAGAACCACCTGAGCCCTGCTGAGTGACTCGCGGCTCCCTGAAGATCATAAGACCTCCGAACTGTACCTGAGCCCTGCTGAGTGACTCGCGGCTCCCTGAAGATCGTAAGACCTCCGAACTGTACCTGAGCCCTGCTGAGTGACTCGCGGCTCCCTGAAGATCGTAAGACCTCCGAACTCGTACCTGAGCCCTGCTGAGTGACTCGCGGCTCCCTGAAGATCGTAAGACCTCCGAACTTGTACCTGAGCCCTGCTGAGTGACTCGCGGCTCCCCGAAGATCGTAAGACCCCCGAGCTAGTACCTGAGCCCGCTGAGTGACTCGCGGCTTCCACAGACTCCACCGGTCCCGCCGGACCCCACGACAACCAGCCTACCCCCCAGCTCGAGGATTGTGAGCTGTGCGCCGGGTACGTCCTTGCCTTGAACCTTTACCAGAGACTGTCCCGCTACCCCCTATCCCTTCCGAGACTCATTGAGCCCGTGCTCTCCTTGTACATATTTGCAGTGCTAACCTGTTTGATAAAGATTGATTCCTAAGGACACACGGTGTGGTGTTTCTGTGTCGTGGGGTGCCAGAAGTACGATCCTCGATACGAGATTTCTCCTCCTGAGGAGTCTCCCGCCAGTGCCCGGCTACGATACTTTGAGGGTGGGTCTCAGGGTAGTCAGGACCCCCTTTCCGGGCTCCTCTGAGGTCGCCGTCTAACAGTAATCATGAAGTGAGTCCATTTGATGCAGAATCTGTCCATGTGAACCATTTGCGTACATGAGTACTTGATGAAAAAGCTCAAGCTAGAGATTTGTATTTGCTAAAAATAAAAAAAACTGGTATTTTGAAGGTAAAAATAATCGGTGTTTTCTTAGAACATTATGTTTATTTTCAGAAACTGATATGCTGTTGAAGACAAAATGGCTTTGTTACCAAAAGATATTTAAAGCCCATAGTTGAATGATAATTCCAGCTGTGCTAGAGCGTCTTATTACAGTGGTTACATCCTTTGTGCCAGAGGGTGCGTAGGCTGTTATTTCATTAGTCATGAGGAGGCATTTCATAATGATAACGGTTTTCCTGGCATTTCTGCTTTAACCACAACTGAAATGTTTGGACTGTCACTATTGTAGTGCTATAACATTGGCTAGTAGCTCTGAATGATGTTTCTTGACAATAAGAGGCTTTCAGTATACAATAGGTTGGAGACCACCGATACACATCATAAAAACGTTATACCCAGCACACCTTTGTGATGGTTATCTATGCCATGCCCTTGAGTCTCGAATTTCAGAGGAAGTGTTCCTACAATGTCTGCAGAAGGTCTCTGCCAACATTTGACAAAGTGTTAAGCACAGGGGTGAACAGACAACCCAGCATTGGAGGCGTTAATTCTGAGAGGTCAAAAATGGGATGGGGTTTTTGGATTAGTATATATTTACCTACAAATGATCATCCCATAGAGGGCAAGATTTTGGAAATGCCAAAATTAGAGTTGGCATTGATACTCTATGACTCTTCATGGCTCAAGTGTGATTTTGCCTGGCAAAGTGTACATGACCTGTTTCCGATTATGCATCCATCCACCCTTTGGCCATCTGTCTACCCAGATGTACATCCGTTCATCTCTCTTTCCACCTGTCTGTTCTCTCAATGTGTACCAACATATTTATTTTCTATGCGTAGTGTCAGTGACTGTGTCTGCATGTTTTTTTACTTGTGGGCTGATTCACAAAGGTGAGTAGGTGTGACCTACTCCTGGACGTCCAGAAGACAGTCACAGCCATTCATTGATCGTAGTCTGTGATTCAGGTCTTTTATGCATCTGTGTATATGGTAGCTCTACAAATATTGTCTGTGTACATGTATGTCTCTTGGGCTATGGGCATGACTGCCAGCATGTCTGAGGGTCTATTTGCATGAGCATCACTATGTATGCTGGCCTGCATACATAGCTGCCTGAATTGCAGTTGTTTTGTGCACATAGGTTTCCGTGTGTCTGCTTTTCTGTGTGCATGTGTAACCACATATCTTATGTTCTGTGTGCATTGGTGCCTTTTTGTCTAGGAGCATCTCTATTTGTATGTCTGTGTGGATGGGCACATTATGCCTGTAGGGAAGTGTGTATAAGGTCCTGTATGCCTCTGTGTTTCTAAACATATGTGTCTGAAGCTCTGTGTGTGCATAAATATCTTTATAACTGTAGGTTTATATGTTTTCAGAGGAGGGAGACCTTTAAGGAGAAATCTCTAGCTGAAAATACGCAAATGCATCAAAGCTGTTCAAATTTCCGAACGTTTGAGTGGATGGGAAAGATAAGCACAAATTTGTGGTACATTCCCAGTGAACTAATAATTACTCTCCCTAACATACTGTGGAGTGGGTGTCTCCTCAGCGACGGTGTCTCTATGAGGTCAACGGAACGTTGCCCCTCCGCTGAAAGTGAAGGGAAATATGAAAAATAAAATGGTGATAAAACAAATTAATTAACTGTCATAAACAGCTGTGTGGAAAGCAAGAACAGATCTCTAGGGCCAGAAAGTGTGTCAGACCAGGGTACTCAGGCCAATCCTGGAGCTGCTCTCAAGCTAAAAGAACAAATGACGGATGGAATGCTGAACAATGTAAACATCCACCCCCAGTCACAAATATCTGGGTTCACCACGCCACCCCAGTTTGGACCAAGTCATATGCAAATGAGTCTTGACCGTGTTCCTGATGGGAACAGTCCAGCCCAACATGGCAAGCCAGGTCCTCCCTGGACCGGAAACAAGCATCCTGGGACCATCAGCCAGGCTAGCTTGAATCCAGTGGTTCAGTGAACCCAGGACCCATGTCTGGGCCTACCATTTCCACTTAGGGCAAATTTTGGCCCAGATCTCTGTACTGGGGTGAATGCATAACATTGTTCAGCATTCTGTCTATCAGAAGATACGGGCACCCAAAGTCTGATTCTGACTGCCGATTCAAGTCAGATGGCAGGATTTCTACAGGCTGTCCGAATCCAGCATCGTAATCAGTCGTTCGGACACATGGCCCATAGAGACAAGCGAGTCTGCTTCGTACGGCTCGGTCATTCCGAATACTGTCGGGTTTGGATTAGGATATTTCCAACGCCTGACTTGCATCGTAATAGGTCAGTCGGAAACCTTTCCGATTAGGTGGGAAAGACACGTTCCTGATCTGATTCGGACGAAGCAAATGCCGTTAGGAGGCCTTCCTAACCGCATCGTAATCGGACCCTAAATTGTTTTCATTTGGTTTTGTTATACCATTTTTCACAATATTAAAAACATGATTCAGAAATGTTGATGTTATTCAGATTTTATTATATAGTATAACATATTTTAATATACATTTTTCATGTACAATTGCAAAATTAAAAACATAACTTTCTATACATATTTTATTTAACAGTATTGAAAAATGGTACATATTTTTGAAATATAGTCATGTAATAGTAAAGTGAATATATTTTTAGTTCTTCAATTATAAACATTTTGATTTTTATTGTTTATCATTTTCTATGACATAAACATTTTGTACATTTTATTATTTAGTATATTGAATATTATTTGTAATAAAATTATATTTAATATATTAAATAATTTACAATATTTTAACAAATATATTATTTTATTCAACATTTTCATATTTGTTGCACATTTACAGTACATGAAACAAACATACATATTAATATATTTTACGTACTATATTTTTAGTTTTTTGATAATATAATATATAATGTATATTTTACATATTTTTGTATATTTTTCAAACATTTGTAAAAAGTGTTTACACTAAATAAAAAAATACATTTCATTTTCTGGATTTTTTTAATTATTTCTCCATTCTTGTCTATGGGGAGTGAGTCTTTTTTTCATTTTTATTACATGGCCTTTTTTCCCATTTCCTCACTTTTCTGTCTATCTGTTTAGTTTTTAGGCCATTTTGGAAGATGGAACCTCGCGGGTAGGAGGTGTGCTTTGTTGGTTAAGGTAAGTTTAATTTAATTTACTTTTAAGGTAGTTTTAGGGTAGGGGTGAGGTAGTAGTAGTGTAATTAGATTTGTTAGAATATTATTTGTTCATTTTTGGTGTAGTTAGGTGTTGTTTTGATAGTTTAGTGTTTTATATGTTTGACGTAGTGTTGGATAGAAGTAGAGTCTTTTGTAGTGTTAGTTATGTGTTGTTTAATTCTGTTATCTTGTATTTAATGTTGATATTTAGTGTGTTAGTGTTTTTACATGTTATTGTGGGAGGGAGGTTTTTTTTTCCCTTTACAGGTTTTCCATTTTGTGAACGGATGGTGCTGATGATGCGTTTATTTTTTATATAAAAAGGAAAATGTATTTTGTTTTTTTAAAACAAGTTACTTTACATTTACTTTTATATTTCGAGTTTGTTGGAGTGTTTTTTTCAAGCTAGTTTTCGGGTTTTTGAGGGTTTCGTTATTGAGAGGATTGAGTCAATGTAGCCTTGTTTAACAGATCAATTTTTCCGTAAAAAAAAAAAATCAGGTTTTTGAGGGTTTCGTTATTGAGGGGATTGTGTCATTGGAGCCTTTTTTTTACAGTTGCATTTTTGCATTTTTTTGGGCTTTCTTTTCCAATGGATTAATTTTTTGATTTATCTACTATGGACGTTTTAGTTTTCGGGGATCGTCTACTGCAACATAATTATAAGTTCTTTTTTTATTATTATGGGTGGGAAAAGTTTTTGGTTTGTTTGGTTCTTTTTTATTTTGATAATTATATTATGTCATATATGTTTGTGTCTGCTTTTGCATTTTAAATTACATAATAATAATTATTAATTTAAAAAAGAGAAGAATTATGTTGTTTAAATGTTTTGTGATTTTAAAATGCTTATGATGCTTAGCATTGTTTTTTTGTTTAAAGTATATATTTAGCAATCATGTCTATATATTCTAGCCCTTTGGTGTTTGGAAATAGTCGAGTTTTGTGTTGTAGGTATTCATACATTGTTTTTGTTTGTTTACTGAGTTTAGGGCCGATTTTAGTTAGGGATTGATTTAGCCTTAGCTCTTGATAGCTCTGTTCTTTTTTGATAGCTTCTATTAGTTTGTGTAGGGTTGGTTGTCCTCAATCTAGTGTGGCTAGAAAGGCATTATGCCATCATTCCACTGTATTGTTAGTTTTAGCTTTTTGAGCTAGAGTGCTATCGTAGACGTTCCACCAGGGGATTTCGAACTTTGGTTGTCTACGGTGCCCTGACCTATGTAGCTTTTTCACCCGAGTGTCCTCAAAGTAGTCTAGGAAGGTAGTTAGTTTTGTTTTGTTTGCTTGATACAAAAGGGCTTTTAAGACTTTTGTGATATTGGTTGGCTACTTCAGTTGTTGGTACATAGGCCAGAGCTATTATTTTTAAAAATGTTGTAGGTAAAGTTGCTATTGGTGGCGTAATCTATACTTAGAGTAGATTTTGTAGGGGTCTACAGGTAGTTTGGTTGAAGTGGTAATAGCAACCTTGTATTGCAGTATGTGGGTATATTTTTAAAATTGACTATAAATCATTGCTCGTTCAAAGTCAATGATTATTTTTTGTGGAAAGTAGTTGTCGGTGTATTGATTTATTATTGTAAGGAGCTCAATGTCGCTGGTGTTTTGCTTATTAGGGAGTAGGTCGTATATGAAGGGGATGTTAGTGTCTTCATATTCGCCGTGGATGGTGTATAGTTGGTAAAAAGGCTTGGGGCAAACTTTGAATGTGCCATCCATCATCCACGTTTCGCAGTTTTTACGTTTATGTGAGTTGTTATCGGTGACAAAGATGATAATTCATTTTTTATGACTGTTATTGTCATGAAGAAGGGATTTTTCATCCTTGTGGGTGATGGTGTATTCTGGTAACATTTCTATTTCTGCAAAGGTTTGGGGGGTGGAGGGTGTTTGAGCTGTAGCTCTTTTAGTTTTGGCGATTCATCTTTTTAGAGTGGGGATGGACGGTAGTTGTCCTGTGACATGTTCAGGAACCCTAGTTAACACGTTTTTTAGTATTTGGGTACTGGTCTGTTGGGAGCTGGTACTTGCTTCTCTGATTGCTTCTAGAGCATCTCTGACATTGATTTCAGTCACATTGGGGGGATGGTTGTGTTCTCTGACATTAACTACATTTGTTTCTACTGTACTGGCTCTCCAATAGCAAGAATTGGAGTAATATTTACTACATTTCCAATGGGTTTTGTTTCCAGTTACTTTTTCTTGCGTATAGGTGTAGCGGTAGCCCATGTAGCACAGAAGTATTTTTCCCTTTTTTGAAGTTATGAATTTTGCTCCTTCTGCCATTTTTGATCCATCTGTGAATATATGTATATACGTATATATATGTCCCGCGTAACATCATATACGCATGAAGTCACCCCAGGTACTACTTTGGTATCCGACAGGTACGCAGTACCAAGCCACGCGTTATGTCATGTACGTATGTGGTCGCACCTGCTGCGCGTTGCGTTTTCAACGAGTACACGCTGCCAGGCCCTGTCTATAGTCACAGACATATAGTATCGCGCTGGGTACGCCATTTCCTTTTTTTTTGTGTCTCAAAAGTATATCTAAATAACTTTAAACAGTAAATGAGAGCACGCGAAAATCTAAATTATTTTAAACATTTATATATTTCTAACTGTAATAAACTTATATTATGATAAATATATTTTGTCAAAATCGCGTTCGGTGCGCGATTACCATGTGACCTTAAAAAAAGCATTTGCTTGGTTCATAACATTTCCCATTGTAACAGTTGTACGATCCGACCCATTTTACTCATTCTCTCTACAGCGTTTGATGAGAGACACCTCTTCTGCTTAGAAAGCTTTTTTGAAAAGTGTGTTCCTGTATACACATATCTTATACTACACACAACATGCAATGATCATCTTGATCAATATTCATGCTCTGTACATTAGCCTTCCACCTGTGATTGCCATGCATCTCAAACGTTTCATCAAAAAACAAATATGTGTTACACGATGCCCCTGGTGTGTGTGTGTCTGCACATTATTGTGCTGCCTTTCGGCCTGGGCATTGCTGGCTCTAAGGAGCATCATCAGCCATGGGCAGACTGCACATCCAAGATAACATGCCATCCCATTAACGATAGTTTCCGCCCTCCCGACACATGCTGCACTAATCTAAATTTCACACTCTGCGAGGTCAAAACTACAAAAGAAACACACATAAGTACACTTCCTGGCCAGGCAGGAACTGAACAACGCCCAAGTCCCCGGAATAATTATTCACACCCCTACGCTGGCCTGGCGTACGCAAGCCCAACCCACTTTGCGTACGTATAAATAGGATAACCACGACGCCACACGTCCCTCTTCTTCCACACTACTCCTTCCTCAGAAACTCACTAACCGGCTCCAGGTGGTACAGAATGATGCCGCTAGGCTGGTTTTCAGCCTTCCTAGGAGGTCTCATGCATCACCTCTGCTTCTAAAGCTACACTGGTTGCCCGTTAGACAACGCGCAAAATTCAAGGTCCTATGTATCGCCCATAAATCCCTCTATGGTCACGCCCCCAGCTACATTAGGGATCGCCTGGCTAAGTATGTTCCAGGACGCCTACTTCGATCTACAGATGCTTTCCAGCTGGTCTGCCCCCGAAGCAATCTGGCCTCCAAGGGCGGGCGAGCTTTCTCTGTTATCTTGCCACGTCTTTGGAACCAACTGCCGGATGCCTTACGGGAAGAACCAGGCTTACTCACTTTTCGAAAGCTACTGAAAACGCTGCTTTTTAGAGACACTTCTTAAGATCCCTGTCACCAGGACTGTCTTTGCCGGGCTTTTTTTGCAAATCTCCTTCTGTCAGCGCTAAGAGACCTGTCGGTATGCATGCGCTATATAAATTCCCCTACAAATACAAATACAAATACTACCTCAAATGATTTGCCGCATCCACCTCACATATCACAATGCGCAATAAAAAAAAGAAATGAGGTGTACTCCATCCTGCCAATCAACACGGGCTCTAAATTGTGAGCCCTACTGCCCGTCGTCTACGAAAGGGATCCATGAGGTGTACACTCTCCTGCAATCAACACTCCATCTGAATTGTGAGCACTGCTGCCCGTAGTGTTTGCTCACACAACAATGACAGCAGGTAAGCAGAGCGGCCTGGGTGCACAGGGCCTCCAATTGAGCGCGCTGCGGTGAAAGGAGTGGCATGCTTCAGCCTAGCTGCGCAGGTCTGAACAAACGATATTGCCATGTGTTATGATGTGATCTTTGACCTCATTCAGTCACATCTCTGTCTCATTTTGAAGACCTGTTGGACTGTACTGTAGGCCTGAGCCAGTGGGCAGCGCTGCCCTACAGACACCTCTTCAGCGCGGTGCTGCGGGAGGGATGGGGTGCATCAGCCAGACTGCGCACGTGCGAATAAGCGATATTGCCATGTGTTATGATGTGATCTTTGACCTCATTCAGTCACATCTCTGTCTCATTTTAAAGACCTGCTATACCATAAGGTAGGCCTGAACATACGGGCAGCACTACCCTACAGACACCTGTTGAGGGCAGTTCTGCGGGAGGGGTGGGGTGCATCACCCTGAGTGCGCATGTGCGAAAAAGCGATGTTGCCATGCGTAATGATGTGATCTCTGACCTCATTCAGTCACATTGGTCTAATTTTAAGGACCTGCTGGACCGTACTGTAGGCCTGAGCCAGCGGGCAGCGCTGCCCTACAGACACGTGGCGTTGGCTTTTAGGACACTGTAGTGAGCTCCTTACTGAGTGTACATGCACACAGTCTCCCGGCACTGAATTACACGCGCAAATTATGCTTCTAGCATGCGCTCTGTTCCTTTGTATGTAAACATTGGCATAACATATTATTATTTAACCTTGTGTATTCTCATGCACTCCAACTCCTCTTTGAACCACGATTACCACTAACAGTTGGCAGATCGTACTTCAAAAACGAAGGATGCACTCAACTCCTATTTTCTATCAAGCTTGAAATAAACCTTAATTTACCTCCAGACGTTTCCACCATTAAATTATTTCTCCCTTTTCAGACATTCCATTGATTGCCACAAGAAGGGTGAAGCGGGAGCTGACCCCGCAATGATGCCCTGGCATTCTGACACCTTCCATCATGGTATCAAGACACCGTCCCCGACCAGAGACCTGCTCTATCGGACATACATACCCCGGAGTAGGAGCTTGCATCAGCACGTCGTGGGGCACACCAGTGGTGGCAGGTGAGCAGTGAAGCCTCGGTGTGCAAGACCTACAATTGAGCACAGTGCGGGGGAAGGGGTTGGGGTGTAGCACCCTGGGCGCCCAGGTGCATGCACGCGATTTTCCCATAGCTAATAATGGTCTATATTATCAAACAACGGCGATAACATTATCACCACTTTAGCGACAGGAAACTGCCACTAAAGCGACGACAAGGGGTTGATAATATGCCCTTGTAAATTCCCATAGAAGCCCAGGTTCACACCGGAACCTAGGCGTCTAAGGGAATTCACAAGGGCATATCAACCCCTTATCGCCGCTTTAGTGGCAGTTTCCTGCCGCTTAAGCGGCGATAATGTTAATGCCCTTCCTTCATAATATGGCCCATAATCTCTGGCCTCATGTATTTAATTTTAATGACTTGCTGAACCACACTCTTTCTCGCAGACCCCAGTGTCCTAGACAAATGGGTAACGGAAGGTAAACACTAAGGACTGGGCGCAATAGGCCAACGCTCTGTCCCTCTCTTCTTTTGACTCTCCCTCCCCTTCTCCCTTCCACCCACTCCCCCTCCCTTCCATTCTCACTATGGTCCTTTCATTCGGACTACCTTTCTTTACCTCTTCCACATAGCACACATACTTATGTTTCATTGTTGTCTTGCAGGTTTCCTACGCTGCTTCCACTGGAGTCCAACCCACGTTTTTATTTTATTATACTGCTCTATTAAAGTTACATTTCTACTTATTTCTGTTTTAATAAAGGTTAGTTATTTTTTCAAATAAATAACTGAGTGTATAGGTCTTCCTTTTCTGACGACACTTGTCTATTGTTTATTGTGAAAATCATCTGTTTATAGGAGATTTTAAGGACAACATTATTTAATATTAGAGTGCACCTACCAAACATAATCTAACTGACTATTAGACAAATGAAGCCTGGGTAATTGTACAACTGCAAGAGTTCTATGAGTGTATCATTTTATAACACCATAAGTACTGCCTGTGTGATTACAGAACAAATAAGGCACTGCCTAGGACCACCGAGGCTTCAGGGACTGCCGAGACCCACCCTGCATATTTAAATAAAGACCTGGAGTGTGGCGATCCCCTGACTTCAGTTGGCCTCGAACCCCCCGAACAATTAGTAAACAATACCCGGGAAGGTGCCGCTCCCCTAGGCTGCAAAACGTCTCTGTGCCCTTCCATGCCTAATTTACATGTGACATTAAGATCCCCAGTCCTACAGAGACCCTTCAATATAATAATTGGATTGGCCACGGAACATTACCCACCCACCAGGGGCCTCATTTAAAAGAACGGGTGAGACCCTGGTTCTTTTTTTTGTTCTGTTCTCTCCATTTTCACCATCCGCATCCCCTCCATTACATCAATACGAGGTTTTCCTCCTCTCGCTTCAAGTAGTCGAACAAGTATTTGCTATCACAGGGTGAAAGCCATGCACCACCCTCTAATAGCAAATACAAATGTCTAGCGAATGCACACCCCGGGACATTGTATGAGCTGCGCCTGAGAGGTCGCCCTCCCTACTACCATGATGCATTTGTTAGTATAAACGCATACTAACACTACTTATACACGTGTAGTACAGCGACCAGAATGTAGTGAAGAAGCAGAGGAAGCGGAAAATGTAAAAATATAAATCCTTCCAGAAGTCGGATGACATAGTTCAATGAGCCGACGACCCTGGCATGAGTAGAAACAGCTACACAAACAAAACGGGTCTTCAGCACAACGCAAGCAATTTTGAAATATTGCTAAGTGGTGCCTTCTTTTTGCATTCTCCCACTCGTCGCCAAATTTATGTAGTGAAGAGGCAGACAGCAGAGAATCCAATAAGTAGATTTATTACAAGAAAACAAGACACCTGAAACAACCACCAACTGGAGCAGACAGCAAAGCAACCGTCTAATCCAGCACCGTGTACAAACTCCGCAAGGTTCCCCTCATGACAGCCCTACATTCTAGGAACATCGTTAAAATTATCGGCGCTTTAGCGGCAGGAATCTGCCGCTAAAACGGCGATAATGGGCTTGATAATATGCCGTAGAGAATTCCAATAGATGCCTGTGTTGTCGTGTTAACATGGGCTTCTATTGGAATTCTCTACGGCATATTATTAAGCCTATTATCGCCGTTTTAGTGGCAGTTTCCTGCGCTAAAGCGGCGATAATTTTAACGCCGTTCCTTGATAAAATGCCCCTTAGATTCTAGTAGAATTACATACTAACATTCTACTATGACTTACAATGGAATACTACACAGAGCACATGACTTTACAGCAATGAGCTCATAGTTTCATCCATAAGTCTTGACACCGGTAGGGGTAAGGCTTTCGCTTCCCACTCCCTATATTGTATAAACATAAACTAACACTTCTTCCACAAATATGCTACAGCGCCCAGAGCACATCACTTTACAGAAATGAGCTCACAATTTAGGCTCACGGTTTAATCCCTGAGTCTTCACACCAGTAGAGTTGAGTAGTTTGCTTCCCACTCCCTATATACTATAAACGCATACTTACACTACTTACACACTTATACTACAGCGGCTGGTATCCTACACCGCCCACAGCCCATCACTTCACAGCAATCAGCTCGGTTTCATTCCCAAGTCTTCACACCGGTAGGCATAACTACTTCGCTTCCTGCTTTCGGTATACTATCCATGCACAGTAGCGGTCAGTAGTTCGCTTCCCACTCCCTGTATGGTATAAACGCCTACTAACACACGTATGCTGCAAACAACAGACCACATCACTTTACAGCAATGATCTCACGGTTTAGACTCTCAGTCTCATACCTGAGTGTAGCACCATATCATATCACCACCATGCCACTCTGAGCAACACCGCACTTTCAGACCGTTAACAGTGATAACTACCTACTGTCGACCGCCAGTAGGTGATCCAGAACAAATTACAATAGTTCCTTGATTCTTTTAGCTTTCAAAAGTTCTCTCTATTACTGTCTTTCTACTTTTCCATATAAATAGTTTTTGTAATATTCAAGTACACATCGAAGTCAGAAATGCAACGTATTCTATCAACACACTTTCTCGAACATTTAACGGCACGTGCAGGTTAAAAGTTCACGATTGTTTTAAGTTCGAACAGTGCCTTCCAAATGCAAGTAGCAGGTGTGGTTGAGTTGAGCAAATTGTATCCTATAATATGTTCGTGCAAACTGCTTTTCCTTAACCAATCACAAACATACTTTTCCACAAAACGAATGTGCACCCTACTTTTAAAAAACAATGCTTTTCATCTCCCAATCAGGTACCGTTTTGTATGCGAAAAGAAACTAGTTCCCCATCTTTAAACATATCTCTTATTCTACAAAGGAACTGCATGAGCTACAGACATCTTTCCATACCTTCCAGCCATACCTTCAAAATGCTAGTGTGGATTGTAGGACAGAGCTATGTTTTCTGGTGCAAGAGGTATGCAGAACAGCGACGTATTGACTTAGACCTAAGTTTACAAAATGTGGACCTCAGAGACCACAAAATGGGGTCCATATACAACAACAACATACGTTTTGATATGGCCGATATATACAGAAGTGATGGAGTACACTTCACAGATCAGGGAAACCGAGTTTTCCTGAATAACTTGAAGCTGTGCATCTGCACTTATATGTAGCTCCAGCTAATGAACACAAGGGCTCTTTTTAGAACCACCCTATAAATTACAACTTAGGCCCGCTATTTTAGGGCCAGATAATGCCAACTCCCGCACCCTCGCCCAAATGTATTCTCCACACAGCTGTGGCACAGCGGCCAGACCATCTCACTTTGCAGCTAAGACCTCTCGCTTTGATCCCCAGCTCTACTCACCCATAGGGGTGAGTAGTTTGCTCTACAAATACCATATTGATTTACCTCCGCACTCCCTATACACCACCTAAGCACCATACACAAGCTACAATGTTCTAAACATAAGTTCATCCAAGAACTAAATGCTGACACTACTTGCACAGATGTGGCACAGCGGCCAGAGCACTTGACTTCACAGCATATGACACACAGTTTGGGCTCACGCTTTAATTTCCCGACTCCGGCAGCAGCTCAGCTTAGCAACATGGGACTCTAAACAATACCTCACATATATTCCGTACTCCAGGACTTTCATACCAGTACGGGTCAGTAGTTCGTCCTAGTAGTTATAAACACATCCAGACACTACTTCCACAACTGTAGTGCAGCGGCCACGGCACATGACTTCACAGCATAAGACACACAATTTGGGCTCACGCTTTAATCCCTGAGTCCCGCACCGGCTCACCTTACCCGCATCAGACTCTACCCAATACCTCACTTAATTTCCGTAGTCCACCACTTACACACCAGTAGGGGTAAATACTTTGCTTCGCACCCCCACTATAGCACGGTTTGCACCACCACGATACCCCTGTGGGTCCGCAGCTAAGGATTTCTGAAAGCAGAGCGGTGCTGAAGGGGCCGAAGTAGGCGGCGCGTTAATGGGGAGATGTTCTGTTTTAGCAGCCCTGCCTGTGACCTGACCTTCGGCGAGTGCAACCATCCGGAGCGGCAACCTCTTTTTTCATATATTGTGGCCAAGTCAGGCCACGGTTTGCACCACCACGATACCCCTGTGGGTCCGCAGCTAAGGATTTCTGAAAGCAGAGCGGTGCTGAAGGGGTCGAAGTATTACAGGGCAGCTTTATCGACATCGTTTGTCCCATGAACTTTTATTTTATTGACAATGCTGGCATCCACATGGATACTCAAACTATAAGGACTTCTACTCCCATCATGCCTTGCTGTATTACTCACCTGTTTAACATCAGCGTCAATGTGCAAATAAAGATGGGAGTGTCCCTTTGAAAACTGCTGGCATTCCTTTTTCAACGTGAAAGCCGTCCAGAGGAAGGGAGACATCCCGAAACACGTAGGCGGCGCGTTAATGGGGAGATGTTCTGTTTTAGCAGCCCTGCCTGTGACCTGACCTTCGGCGAGTGCAACCAACCGGAGCGGCAACCTCTTTTTTCATATATTGTGGCCAAGTCCAGGCCACGGTTTGCACCACCACGATACCCCTGTGGGCCCGCAGCTAAGGATTTCTGAAAGCAGAGCGGTGCTGAAGGGGTCGAAGTATTACAGGGCAGCTTTATCGACATCGTTTGTCCCATGAACTTTTATTTTATTGACAATGCTGGCATCCACATGGATACTCAAACTATAAGGACTTCTACTCCCATCATGCCTTGCTGTATTACTCACCTGTTTAACATCAGCATCAATGTGCAAATAAAGATGGGAGTGTCCCTTTGAAAACTGCTGGCATTCCTTTTTCAACGTGAAAGCCGTCCAGAGGAAGGGAGACATCCCGAAACGCGTAGGCGGCGCGTTAATGGGGAGATGTTCTGTTTTAGCAGCCCTGCCTGTGACCTGACCTTCGGCGAGTGCAACCATCCGGAGCGGCAACCTCTTTTTTCATATATTGTGGCCAAGTCCAGGCCACGGTTTGCACCACCACGATACCCCTGTGGGTCCGCAGCTAAGGATTTCTGAAAGCAGAGCGGTGCTGAAGGAGTCGAAGTATTACAGGGCAGCTTTATCGACATCGTTTGTCCCATGAACTTTTATTTTATTGACAATGCTGGCATCCACATGGATACTCAAACTATAAGGACTTCTACTCCCATCATGCCTTGCTGTATTACTCACCTGTTTAACATCAACGTCGCTGTGCAAATAAAGATGGGAGTGTCCCTTTGAAAACTGCTGGCATTCCTTTTTCAACGTGAAAGCCGTCCAGAGGAAGGGAGACATCCCGAAACGCGTAGGCGGCGCGTTAATGGGGAGATGTTCTGTTTTAGCAGCCCTGCCTGTGACCTGACCTTCGGCGAGTGCAACCATCCGGAGCGGCAACCTCTTTTTTCATATATTGTGGCCAAGTCAGGCCACGGTTTGCACCACCACGATACCCCTGTGGGTCCGCAGCTAAGGATTTCTGAAAGCAGAGCGGTGCTGAAGGGGTCGAAGTATTACAGGGCAGCTTTATCGACATCGTTTGTCCCATGAACTTTTATTTTATTGACAATGCTGGCATCCACATGGATACTCAAACTATAAGGACTTCTACTCCCATCATGCCTTGCTGTATTACTCACCTGTTTAACATCAGCGTCGATGTGCAAATAAAGATGGGAGTGTCCCTTTGAAAACTGCTGGCATTCCTTTTTCAACGTGAAAGCCGTCCAGAGGAAGGGAGACATCCCGAAACGCGTAGGCGGCGCGTTAATGGGGAGATGTTCTGTTTTAGCAGCCCTGCCTGTGACCTGACCTTCGGCGAGTGCAACCATCCGGAGCGGCAACCTCTTTTTTCATATATTGTGGCCAAGTCCAGGTCACGGTTTGGACCACCATGATACCCCTGTGGGTCCGCAGCTAAGGATTTCTGAAAGCAGAGCGGTGCTGAAGGGGTCGAAGTATTACAGGGCAGCTTTATCGACATCGTTTGTCCCATGAACTTTTATTTTATTGACAATGCTGGCATCCACATGGATACTCAAACTATAAGGACTTCTACTCCCATCATGCCTTGCTGTATTACTTACCTGTTTAACATCAGCGTCAATGTGCAAATAAAGATGGGAGTGTCTCTTTGAAAACTGCTGGCATTCCTTTTTCAACGTGAAAGCCGTCCAGAGGAAGGGAGACATCCCGAAACGCGTAGGCGACGCGTTAATGGGGAGATGTTCTGTTTTAGCAGCCCTGCCTGTGACCTGACCTTCGGCGAGTGCAACCATCCGGAGCGGCAACCTCTTTTTTCATATATTGTGGCCAAGTCCAGGCCACGGTTTGCACCACCACGATACCCCTGTGGGTCCGCAGCTAAGGATTTCTGAAAGCAGAGCGGTGCTGAAGGGGTCGAAGTATTACAGGGCAGCTTTATCGACATCGTTTGTCCCATGAACTGTTATTTTATTGACAATGCTGGCATCCACATGGATACTAAAACTATAAGGACTTCTACTCCCATCATGCCTTGCTGTATTACTCACCTGTTTAACATCAGCGTCAATGTGCAAATAAAGATGGGAGTGTCCCTTTGAAAACTGCTGGCATTCCTTTTTCAACGTGAAAGCCGTCCAGAGGAAGGGAGACATCCCGAAACGCGTAGGCGGCGCGTTAATGGGGAGATGTTCTGTTTTAGCAGCCCTGCCTGTGACCTGACCTTCGGCGAGTGCAACCATCCGGAGCGGCAACCTCTTTTTTCATATATTGTGGCCAAGTCCAGGCCACGGTTTGCACCACCACGATACCCCTGTGGGTCCGCAGCTAAGGATTTCTGAAAGCAGAGCGGTGCTGAAGGGGTCGAAGTATTACAGGGCAGCTTTATCGACATCGTTTGTCCCTTGAACTTTTATTTTATTGACAATGCTGGCATCCACATGGATACTCAAACTATAAGGACTTCTACTCCCATCATGCCTTGCTGTATTACTCACCTGTTTAACATCAGCGTCAATGTGCAAATAAAGATGGGAGTGTCCCTTTGAAAACTGCTGGCATTCCTTTTTCAACGTGAAAGCCGTCCAGAGGAAGGGAGACATCCCGAAACACGTAGGCGGCGCGTTAATGGGGAGATGTTCTGTTTTAGCAGCCCTGCCTGTGACCTGACCTTCGGCGAGTGCAACCATCCGGAGCGGCAACCTCTTTTTTCATATATTGTGGCCAAGTCCAGGCCACGGTTTGCACCACCACGATACCCCTGTGGGTCCGCAGCTAAGGATTTCTGAAAGCAGAGCGGTGCTGAAGGGGTCGAAGTATTACAGGGCAGCTTTATCGACATCGTTTGTCCCATGAACTTTTATTTTATTGACAATGCTGGCATCCACATGGATACTCAAACTATAAGGACTTCTACTCCCATCATGCCTTGCTGTATTACTCACCTGTTTAACATCAGCGTCAATGTGCAAATAAAGATGGGAGTGTCCCTTTAAAAACTGCTGGCATTCCTTTTTCAACGTGAAAGCCGTCCAGAGGAAGGGAGACATCCCGAAACGCGTAGGCGGCGCGTTAATGGGGAGATGTTCTGTTTTAGCAGCCCTGCCTGTGACCTGACCTTCGGCAAGTGCAACCATCCGGAGCGGCAACCTCTTTTTTCATATATTGTGGCCAAGTCCAGGCCACGGTTTGCACCACCACGATACCCCTGTGGGTCCGCAGCTAAGGATTTCTTAAAGCAGAGCGGTGCTGAAGGGGTCGAAGTATGACAGGGCAGCTTTATCGACATCGTTTGTCCCATGAACTTTTATTTTATTGACAATGCTGGCATCCACATGGCTACTCAAACTATAAGGACTTCTACTCCCATCATGCCTTGCTGTATTACTCACCTGTTTAACATCAGCGTCAATGTGCAAATAAAGATGGGAGTGTCCCTTTGAAAACTGCTGGCATTCCTTTTTCAGCGTGAAAGCCGTCCAGAGGAAGGGAGACATCCCGAAACGCATAGGCGGCGCGTTAATGGGGAGATGTTCTGTTTTAGCAGCCCTGCCTGTGACCTGACCTTCGGCGAGTGCAACCATCCGGAGCGGCAACCTCTTTTTTCATATATTGTGGCCAAGTCCAGGCCACGGTTTGCACCACCACGATACCCCTGTGGGTCCGCAGCTAAGGATTTCTGAAAGCAGAGCGGTGCTGAAGGGGTCAATGTATTACAGGGCAGCTTTATCGACATCGTTTGTCCCATGAACTTTTATTTTATTGACAATGCTGGCATCCACATGGATACTCAAACTATAAGGACTTCTACACCCATCATGCCTTGCTGTATTACTCACCTGTTTAACATCAGCGTCAATGTGCAAATAAAGATGGGAGTGTCCCTTTGAAAACTGCTGGCATTCCTTTTTCAACGTGAAAGCCGTCCAGAGGAAGGGAGACATCCCGAAACGCGTAGGCGGCGCGTTAATGGGGAGATGTTCTGTTTTAGCAGCCCTGCCTGTGACCTGACCTTCGGCGAGTGCAACCATCCGGAGCGGCAACCTCTTTTTTCATATATTGTGGCCAAGTCCAGGCCACGGTTTGCACCACCACGATACCCCTGTGGGTCCGCAGCTAAGGATTTCTGAAAGCAGAGCGGTGCTGAAGGGGTCGAAGTATTACAGGGCAGCTTTATCGACATCGTTTGTCCCATGAACTTTTATTTTATTGACAATGCTGGCATCCACATGGATACTCAAACTATAAGGACTTCTACTCCCATCTTGCCTTGCTGTATTACTCACCTGTTTAACATCAGCGTCAATGTGCAAATAAAGATGGGAGTGTCCCTTTGAAAACTGCTGGCATTCCTTTTTCAACGTGAAAGCCGTCCAGAGGAAGGGAGACATCCCGAAACGCGTAGGCGGCGCGTTAATGGGGAGATGTTCTGTTTTAGCAGCCCTGCCTGTGACCTGACCTTCGGCGAGTGCAACCATCCGGAGCGTCAACCTCTTTTTTCATATATTGTGGCCAAGTCCAGGCCACGGTTTGCACCACCACGATACCCCTGTGGGTCCGCAGCTAAGGATTTCTGAAAACAGAGCGGTGCTGAAGGGGTCGAAGTATTACAGGGCAGCTTTATCGACATCGTTTGTCCCATGAACTTTTATTTTATTGACAATGCTGGCATCCACATGGATACTCAAACTATAAGGACTTCTACTCCCATCATGCCTTGCTGTATTACTCACCTGTTTAACATCAGCGTCAATGTGCAAATAAAGATGGGAGTGTCCCTTTGAAAACTGCTGGCATTCCTTTTTCAACGTGAAAGCCGTCCAGAGGAAGGGAGACATCCCGAAACGCGTAGGCGGCGCGTTAATGGGGAGATGTTCTGTTTTAGCAGCCCTGCCTGTGACCTGACCTTCGGCGAGTGCAACCATCCGGAGCGGCAACCTCTTTTTTCATATATTGTGGCCAAGTCCAGGCCACGGTTTGCACCACCACGATACCCCTGTGGGTCCGCAGCTAAGGATTTCTGAAAGCAGAGCGGTGCTGAAGGGGTCGAAGTATTACAGGGCAGCTTTATCGACATCGTTTGTCCCATGAACTTTTATTTTATTGACAATGCTGGCATCCACATGGATACTCAAACTATAAGGACTTCTACTCCCATCATGCCTTGCTGTATTACTCACCTGTTTAACATCAGCGTCAATGTGCAAATAAAGATGGGAGTGTCCCTTTGAAAACTGCTGGCATTCCTTTTTCAACGTGAAAGCCGTCCAGAGGAAGGGAGACATCCCGAAACGCGTAGGCGGCGCGTTAATGGGGAGATGTTCTGTTTTAGCAGCCCTGCCTGTGACCTGACCTTCGGCGAGTGCAACCATCCGGAGCGGCAACCTCTTTTTTCATATATTGTGGCCAAGTCCAGGCCACGGTTTGCACCACCACGATACCCCTGTGGGTCCGCAGCTAAGGATTTCTGAAAGCAGAGTGGTGCTGAAGGGGTCGAAGTATTACAGGGCAGCTTTATCGACATCGTTTGTCCCATGAACTTTTATTTTATTGACAATTCTGGCATCCACATGGATACTCAAACTATAAGGACTTCTACTCCCATCATGCCTTGCTGTATTACTCACCAGTTTAACATCAGCGTCGATGTGCAAATAAAGATGGGAGTGTCCCTTTGAAAACTGCTGGCATTCCTTTTTCAACGTGAAAGCCGTCCAGAGGAAGGGAGACATCCCGAAACGCGTAGGCGGCGCGTTAATGGGGAGATGTTCTGTTTTAGCAGCCCTGCCTGTGACCTGACCTTCGGCGAGTGCAACCATCCGGAACGGCAACCTCTTTTTTCATATATTGTGGCCAAGTCCAGGCCACGGTTTGCACCACCACGATACCCCTGTGGGTCCGCAGCTAAGGATTTCTGAAAGCAGAGCGGTGCTGAAGGGGTCGAAGTATTACAGGGCAGCTTTATCGACATCGTTTGTCCCATGAACTTTTATTTTATTGACAATGCTGGCATCCACATGGATACTCAAACTATAAGGACTTCTACTCCCATCATGCCTTGCTGTATTACTCACCTGTTTAACATCAGCGTCAATGTGCAAATAAAGATGGGAGTGTCCCTTTGAAAACTGCTGGCATTCTTTTTCAACGTGAAAGCCGTCCAGAGGAAGGGAGACATCCCGAAACGCGTAGGCGGCGCGTTAATGGGGAGATGTTCTGTTTTAGCAGCCCTGCCTGTGACCTGACCTTCGGCGAGTGCAACCATCCGGAGCGGCAACCTCTTTTTTCATATATTGTGGCCAAGTCCAGGCCACGGTTTGCACCACCACGATACCCCTGTGGGTCCGCAGCTAAGGATTTCTGAAAGCAGAGCGGTGCTGAAGGGGTCGAAGTATTACAGGGCAGCTTTATCGACATCGTTTGTCCCATGAACTTTTACTTTATTGACAATGCTGGCATCCACATGGATACTAAAACTATAAGGACTTCTACTCCCATCATGCCTTGCTGTATTACTCACCTGTTTAACATCAGCGTCAATGTGCAAATAAAGATGGGAGTGTCCCTTTGAAAACTGCTGGCATTCCTTTTTCAACTTGAAAGCAGTCCAGAGGAAGGGAGACATCCCGAAACGCGTAGGCGGCGCGTTAATGGGGAGATGTTCTGTTTTAGCAGCCCTGCCTGTGACCTGACCTTCGGCGAGTGCAACCATCCGGAGCGGCAACCTCTTTTTTCATATATTGTGGCCAAGTCCAGGCCACGGTTTGCACCACCACGATACCCCTGTGGGTCCACAGCTAAGGATTTCTGAAAGCAGAGCGGTGCTGAAGGGGTCGAAGTATTACAGGGCAGCTTTACCGACATCGTTTGTCCCATGAACTTTTATTTTATTGACAATGCTGGCATCCACATGGATACTCAAACTATAAGGACTTCTACTCCCATCATACCTTGCTGTATTACTCACCTGTTTAACATCAGCGTCGATGTGCAAATAAAGATGGGAGTGTCCCTTTGAAAACTGCTGGCATTCCTTTTTCAACGTGAAAGCCGTCCAGAGGAAGGGAGACATCCCGAAACGCGTAGGCGGCGCGTTAATGGGGAGATGTTCTGTTTTAGCAGCCCTGCCTGTGACCTGACCTTCGGCGAGTGCAACCATCCAGAGCGGCAACCTCTTTTTTCATATATTGTGGCCAAGTCCAGGCCACGGTTTGCACCACCATGATACCCCTGTGGGTCCGCAGCTAAGGATTTCTGAAAGCAGAGCGGTGCTGAAGGGGTCGATGTATTACAGGGCAGCTTTATCGACATCGTTTGTCCCATGAACTTTTATTTTATTGACAATGCTGGCATCCACATGGATACTCAAACTATAAGGACTTCTACTCCCATCATGCCTTGCTGTATTACTCACCTGTTTAACATCAGCGTCAATGTGCAAATAAAGATGGGAGTGTCCCTTTGAAAACTGCTGGCATTCCTTTTTCAACGTGAAAGCCGTCCAGAGGAAGGGAGACATCCCGAAACGCGTAGGCGGCGCGTTAATGGGGAGATGTTCTGTTTTAGCAGCCCTGCCTGTGACCTGACCTTCGGCGAGTGCAACCATCCGGAGCGGCAACCTCTTTTTTCATATATATATATATATATATATATATATATATTTTTCATTTTTTATTTATTTATTTATTTATTTTTTTCCCAGTGAAAAAAACATAGGTTTCAGAGACGTTATAGTTAGAAATTAGCATTTACAAAACCTTAGAAATTCACAGAATAAACCAGAGGTTTCAGGGGTGTTATAGTTAGCTGGCCATTTCACTCGTACAAAACCATAGAAATTCCTCAGTTATAGTTAGTTCTGCTAACTATAACTCGTGCGCCCGCAATGCACTGCTGATGATGTCACATATTGCATCATTCATGACATGGTCAGGGTGAAAGGGCCAGCTCACTATAACACCCCTGAAACCTATGTTTTTTTCTGTGAATTTCTAAGGATTTTTAAATGCTAATTTCTAACTATAACATCTCTGAAACCTATGGTTTTTTCAGTGAATTTCAAAGTTTTTTTAAATGCTAATTTCTAACTATAACGTCTCTGAAATCTATGTTTTTTTTCAATGAATTTCAAAGGTTTTTTAAATGCTAATTTTTAAGTGTGATAGTAGTTATACCTATTTTTTGTACTGATTTTCTACCATTTTTTAACTGTTTATTTATAAATATTTTATTCATTAAATAACATTATATATTTTTCAGAAAATTGCAAAAAATAAAATACAAAAAAAATTAAAATTGAAATATTGATTCATTTTCTTGTTTTCATTTTTTATTTATAGTATTTTCTTTAAAAAAAATTCAATTGTTTTTTCGGAGTTGCGCACTCAAAGCGTGCACATCACGGTGGGTGCGCGCATAGCCGCCATTTTAGAAAAGTTGTGAAGGATCCGCGTACGGTGTGCGACGGCTGCGTGTTTTTCAGTTACATCATATACATTTAATATTACGTGATGTGCGCGATTGGTATGCGGCCAGTCTGCTCCCGCGCATTCCCTACACATAAGCATTACAGTACGAGATGCTTGCGCGGTTGCGGGTCCCGCGTGATGTCATATACGTGCTGGGGCACGCTGGGTGCGCGACTCCCGCAAAGAAATTGTATGTTCCAAAATGATATGTATGTGTCTTTACTATACATAGTAGGGCAAGAGATTATCTAAGATATTCATAAAAATAATATATTTTTATTTATAAGAAACTTTTTTAAATATATTTTCGCGAAGTCGGGTGCGTGCATCGTGAGTGCAGAGAGCCAGGTCAGCAGAGCTGCTGTAGAGCCAGAGAAACCAGGTCAGCAGAGCCGTTGTAGAACCAGAGACCCAGGTCAGCAGAGCTGCTCTAGAGGCCGAGAACCAGGTCAGCAGAGCTGCTTTAGAGCCAAGGGACCAGGTCAGCAGAGCTGCTCTAGAGCCAGAGAACCAGTTCAGCTGAACTGCTTAAGAGCCATAGAACCGGGTCAGCAGAGTTGCTTTAGAGCCAGAGAACCAGGTCAGCAGAGTTGTTGTAGAGCCAGAGAACTAGGTCAGCAGAGCTGCTCTAGAGCCTAAGAACTAGGTCAGCAGAGCTGCTCTAGAGATAGGGAACCAGGTCAGCAGAGCTGCTGTAGAGCCAGAGAACCAGGTCAGCAGAGCTGCTTTATAGGGAGAGAACCAGGTCAGCAGAGCTGCTTTAGAGCCAGAGAACCAGGCCAGCAGAGCTGCTTTAGAGCCGGGGAACCAGGTCAGCAGAGCTGCTTTAGAGCCAGAGAACCAGGTCAGCAGAGCTGCTCCAGAGCCAGAGAATCAAGTCAGCAGAGCTGCTTTAGAGCCATAGAACCAGGTCAGCAGAGCTGCTCTAGAGCCTAAGAAACAGGTCAGCAGAGCTGCTCTAGAGCCAGAGAACCAGGCCAGCAGAGCTGCTGTAAAATCAGAGTACCAGGTCAGTAGAGCTGCTTTAGAGGGAGAGAACCAGGTCAGCAGAGCTGCTCTAGAGCCAGAGAACCATGTCAGCAGAGCTGCTTTAGAGCCATAGAACCAGGTCAGTAGAGCTGCTTTAGAGCCAGAGAACCAGGTCAGCAGAGCTGTTGTACAGCCAGAGAACCAGATCAGCAGAGCTGCTCTGTCATCTAAGAACTAGGTCAGCAGAGCTGCTCTAGAGCCAGAGAACCAGGTCAGTAGAACTGCTGTAGAGCAAGAGAAACCAGGTCAGCAGAACTGCTATAGAGGGAGAGAACCAGGTCAGCAGAGCTCCTCTAGAGCCAGAGAAACCAGGTCAGCAGAGCTGCTTTAGAGGGAGAGAACCAGGTCAGCAGAGCTGCTTTAGAGCCAGAGAACCAGGTCAGCAGAGCTGCTCTAGAGCCAGAGAACCAGGTCAGCAGAGCTGCTTTAGAGCCATAGAACCAGGTCAGCAGAGCTGCTCTAGTGCCAGAGAATCAGGTCAGCAGAGCTGCTGTAGAGCCAGAGAAACCAGGTCAGTAGAGCTGCTTTAGAGCGAGAGAACCAGGTCAGCAGAGCTGCTTTAGAGGGAGAGAACCAGGTCAGCATAGCTGCTTTAGAGCCAAGTGACCAGGTCAGCAGAGCTGCTCAAGAGCCAGAGAACCAGGTCAGCAGAGCTGCTGTAGAGCCAGAGAAACCAGGTCAGTAGAGCTGCTTTAGAGCGAGAGAACCAGGTCAGCAGAGCTGCTTTAGAGGGAGAGAACCAGGTCAGCAGAGCTGCTTTAGAGCCAAGGGACCAGGTCAGCAGAGCTGCTCTAGAGCCGGAGAACCAGTTCAGCAGAACTGCTTTAAAGCCTAAGAACTAGGTCAGCAGAGCTGCTCTAGAGCCAGGGAACCAGGTCAGCAGAGCTGCTGTAGAGCCAGAGAACCAGGTCAGCAGAGCTGCTTTAGAGGGAGAGAACCAAGTCAGCAGAGCTGCTTTAGAGCCAGAGAACCAGGCCAGCAGAGCTGCTTTAGAGCCGGGGAACCAGGTCAGCAGAGCTGCTTTAGAGCCAGAAACCCAGGTCAAAAGAGCTGCTCTAGAGCCAGAGAATCAAGTCAGCAGATCTGCTTTAGAGCCATAGAACCAGGTCAGCAGAGCTGCTTTAAAGCCAGAGAACCAGGTCAGCAGAGCTGCTCTAGAGCCTAAGAAACAGGTCAGCAGAGCTGCTCTAGAGCCAGTGAACCAGGCCAGCAGAGCTGCTGTAAACTCAGAGAAACCAGGTCAGTAGAGCAGCTTTAGAGGGAGAGAACCCGGTCAGCAGAGCTGCTCTAGAGGGAGAGAACCGGGTCAGCAGAGCTGCTCTAGAGCCAGAGAACCATGTCAGCAGAACTGCTTTAGAGCCATAGAACCGGGTCAGTAGAGCTGCTTTAGAGCCAGAGAACCAGGTCAGCAGAGCTGTTGTAGAGCCAGAGAACCAGATCAGCAGAGCTGCTCTGTAATCTAAGAACTAGGTGAGCAGAGCTGCTCTAGAGCCAGAGAACCAGGTCAGCAGAACTGCTGTAGAGCAAGAGAAACCAGGTCAGCAGAGCTGCTATAGAGGGAGAGAACCAGGTCAGCAGAGCTGCTCTAGAGCCAGAGAAACCAGGTCAGCAGAGCTGCTTTAGAGCCAGAGAACCAGGTCAGCAGAGCTGCTCTAGAGCCAGGAAACAGGTCAGCAGAACTGCTTTAGAGCTATAGAACCAGGCCAGCAGAGCTGCTCTAGAGGAAGAGAACCGGGTCAGTAGAGCTGATTTAGAGGGATAGAACCAGGTCAGCAGAGCTGCTTTAGAGACAGAGAACCTGGTCAGCAGAGCTGCTCTGGAGCCTAAGAACCAGGTCAGCAGAGCTGCTCTAGAGCCAGAGAACCAGGCCAGCAGAGCTGCTGTAGAGCCAGAGAAACCAGGTCAGTAGAGCTGCTTTAGAGCGAGAGAACCAGGTCAGAAGACCTGCTTTAGAGGGAGAGAACCAGGTCAGCAGATCTGCTTTAGAGCCAGAGAAACCAAGTCAGCAGAGCTGCTTTAGAGCCATAGAACCAGGTCAGCAGAGCTGCTTTAGAGCCAGAGAACCAGGTCAGCAGAGCTGCTCTAGAGCCTAAGAAACAGGTCAGCAGAGCTGCTCTAGAGCCAGAGATCCAGGCCAGCAGAGCTGCTGTAAAATCAGAGTACCAGGTCAGAAGAGCTGCTTTAGAGGGAGAGAACCAGGTCAGCAGAGCTGCTCTAGAGCCAGAGAACCATGTCAGCAGAACTGCTTTAGAGCCATAGAACCAGGTCAGTAGAGCTGCTTTAGAGCCAGATAACCAGGTCAGCAGAGCTGTTGTAGAGCCAGAGAACCAGATCAGCAGAGCTGCTCTGTCATCTAAGAACTAGGTCAGCAGAGCTGCTCTAGAGCCAGAGAACCAGGTCAGTAGAACTGCTGTAGAGCAAGAGAAACCAGGTCAGCAGAACTGCTATAGAGGGAGAGAACCAGGTCAGCAGAGCTCCTCTAGAGCCAGAGAAACCAGGTCAGCAGAGCTGCTTTAGAGGGAGAGAACCAGGTCAGCAGAGCTGCTTTAGAGCCAGAGAACCCGGTCAGCAGAGCTGCTCTAGAGCCAGAGAACCAGGTCAGCAGAGCTGCTTTAGAGCCATAAAACCAGGTCAGCAGAGCTGCTCTAGAGGAAGAGAACCAGGTCAGTAGAGCTGATTTAGTGGGAGAGAACCAGGTCAGCAGAGCTGCTTTAGAGCCAGAGAACCTGGTCCGCAGAGATGCTCTAGAGCCTAAGAACCAGGTCAGCAGAGCTGCTCTAGTGCCAGAGAATCAGGTCAGCAGAGCTGCTGTAGAGCCAGAGAAACCAGGTCAGTAGAGCTGCTTTAGAGCGAGAGAACCAGGTCAGCAGAGCTGCTTTAGAGGGAGAGAACCAGGTCAGCATAGCTGCTTTAGAGCCAAGGGACCAGGTCAGCAGAGCTGCTCTAGAGCCAGAGAACCAGGTCAGCAGAGCTGCTGTAGAGCCAGAGAAACCAGGTCAGTAGAGCTGCTTTAGAGCGAGAGAACCAGGTCAGCAGAGCTGCTTTAGAGGGAGAGAACCAGGTCAGCAGAGCTGCTTTAGAGCCAAGGGACCAGGTCAGCAGAGCTGCTCTAGAGCCGGAGAACCAGTTCAGCAGAACTGCTTTAAAGCCTAAGAACTAGGTCAGCAGAGCTGCTCTAGAGCCAGGGAACCAGGTCAGCAGAGCTGCTGTAGAGCCAGAGAACCAGGTCAGCAGAGCAGCTTTAGAGGGAGAGAACCAAGTCAGCAGAGCTGCTTTAGAGCCAGAGAACCAGGCCAGCAGAGCTGCTTTAGAGCCGGGGAACCAGGTCAGCAGAGCTGCTTTAGAGCCAGAGAACCAGGTCAAAAGAGCTGCTCTAGAGCCAGAGAATCAAGTCAGCAGATCTGCTTTAGAGCCATAGAACCAGGTCAGCAGAGCTGCTTTAAAGCCAGAGAACCAGGTCAGCAGAGCTGCTCTAGAGCCTAAGAAACAGGTCAGCAGAGCTGCTCTAGAGCCAGTGAACCAGGCCAGCAGAGCTGCTGTAAACTCAGAGAAACCAGGTCAGTAGAGCAGCTTTAGAGGGAGAGAACCAGGTCAGCAGAGCTGCTCTAGAGGGAGAGAACCGGGTCAGCAGAGCTGCTCTAGAGCCAGAGAACCATGTCAGCAGAACTGCTTTAGAGCCATAGAACCGGGTCAGTAGAGCTGCTTTAGAGCCAGAGAACCAGGTCAGCAGAGCTGTTGTAGAGCCAGAGAACCAGATCAGCAGAGCTGCTCTGTAATCTAAGAACTAGGTGAGCAGAGCTGCTCTAGAGCCAGAGAACCAGGTCAGCAGAACTGCTGTAGAGCAAGAGAAACCAGGTCAGCAGAGCTGCTATAGAGGGAGAGAACCAGGTCAGCAGAGCTGCTCTAGAGCCAGAGAAACCAGGTCAGCAGAGCTGCTTTAGAGCCACAGAACCAGGTCAGCAGAGCTGCTCTAGAGCCAGGAAACAGGTCAGCAGAGCTGCTTTAGAGCTATAGAACCAAGCCAGCATAGCTGCTCTAGAGGAAGAGAACCGGGTCAGTAGAGCTGATTTAGAGGGATAGAACCAGGTCAGCACAGCTGCTTTAGAGACAGAGAACCTGGTCAGCAGAGCTGCTCTGGAACCTAAGAACCAAGTCAGCAGAGCTGCTCTAGAGCCAGAGAACCAGGCCAGCAGAGCTGCTGTAGAGCCAGAGAAACCAGGTCAGTAGAGCTGCTTTAGAGCCAGAGAACCAGGTCAGCAGACCTGCTTTAGAGGGAGAGAACCAGGTCAGCAGATCTGCTTTAGAGCCAGAGAAACCAAGTCAGCAGAGCTGCTTTAGAGGGAGAGAACCAGGTCAGCTGAGCTGCTTTAGAGCCAGAGAACCAGGTCAGCAGAGCTGCTCTAGAGCCAGAGAACCAGGTCAGCAGAGCTGCTTTAGAGCCATAGAACCAGGGCAGCAGAGCTGCTCTAGAGGAAGAGAACCAGGTCTGTAGAGCTGATTTAGAGGGAGAAAACCAGGTCAGCAGAGCTACTCTAGAGGCCGAGAACCAGGTCAGCAGAGCTGCTGTAGGGCCAGAGAAACCAGGTCAGCAGAGCTGCTTTAGAGGGAGAGAACCAGGTCAGCAGAGTTCTTTAGAGGGAGAGAACCAGGTCAGCAGAGCATCTTTAGAGCCAGAGAACCAGGTCAGCAGAGCTGCCCTAGAACCAGAGAACCAGGTCAGCAGAGCTGCTTTAGAGCCAGAGACCGAGGTCAGCAGAGCTGCTTTAGAGCCATAGAACCAGGTCAGCAGAGCTGCTTTAGAGCCAGAGAACCAGGTCAGCAGAGCTGCTCTAGAGGCAGAGAAACAGGTCAGCAGTGCTGCTATAGAGGGAGAGAACCAGGTCAGCAGAGCTGCTCTAGAGCCAGAGAAACCAGGTCAGCAGAGCTGCTTTAGAGGGAGAGAACCAGGTCAGCAGAGCTGCTTTAGAGCCAGAGAACCAGGTCAGCAGAGCTGCTCTAGAGCCAGAGAACCAGATCAGCAGAGCTGCTTTAGAGCCATAGAACCAGGTCAGCAGAGCTGCTCTGGAGGAAGAGAACCAGGTCAGTAGAGCTGATTTAGAGGGATAGAACCAGGTCAGCAGAGCTGCTTTAGAGACAGAGAACCTGGTCAGCAGAGCTGCTCTGGAGCCTAAGAACCAGGTCAGCAGAGCTGCTCTAGAGCCAGAGAACCAGGCCAGCAGAGCTGCTGTAGAGCCAGAGAAACCAGGTCAGTAGAGCTGCTTTAGAGCGAGAGAACCAGGTCAGCAGAGCTGCTTTAGAGGGAGAGAACCAGGTCAGCAGAGCTGCTTTAGAGCCAGAGAAACCAAGTCAGCAGAGCTGCTTTAGAGGGAGAGAACCAGGTCAGCTGAGCTGCTTTAGAGCCAGAGAACCATGTCAGCAGAGCTGCTCTAGAGCCAGAGAACCAGGTCAGCAGAGCTGCTTTAGAGCCATAGAACCAGGTCAGCAGAGCTGCTCTAGAGGAAGAGAACCAGGTCTGTAGAGCTGATTTAGAGGGAGAAAACCAGGTCAGCAGAGCTGCTCTAGAGGCCGAGAACCAGGTCAGCAGAGCTGCTGTAGGGCCAGAGAAACCAGGTCAGCAGAGCTGCTTTAGAGGGAGAGAACCAGGTCAGCAGAGTTCTTTAGAGGGAGAGAACCAGGTCAGCAGAGCATCTTTAGAGCCAGAGAACCAGGTCAGCAGAGCTGCCCTAGAACCAGAGAACCAGGTCAGCAGAGCTGCTTTAGAGCCAGAGACCGAGGTCAGCAGAGCTGCTTTAGAGCCATAGAACCAGGTCAGCAGAGCTGCTTTAGAGCCAGAGAACCAGGTCAGCAGAGCTGCTCTAGAGGCAGAGAAACAGGTCAGCAGTGCTGCTATAGAGGGAGAGAACCAGGTCAGCAGAGCTGCTCTAGAGCCAGAGAAACCAGGTCAGCAGAGCTGCTTTAGAGGGAGAGAACCAGGTCAGCAGAGCTGCTTTAGAGCCAGAGAACCAGGTCAGCAGAGCTGCTCTAGAGCCAGAGAACCAGATCAGCAGAGCTGCTTTAGAGCCATAGAACCAGGTCAGCAGAGCTGCTCTGGAGGAAGAGAACCAGGTCAGTAGAGCTGATTTAGAGGGATAGAACCAGGTCAGCAGAGCTGCTTTAGAGACAGAGAACCTGGTCAGCAGAGCTGCTCTGGAGCCTAAGAACCAGGTCAGCAGAGCTGCTCTAGAGCCAGAGAACCAGGCCAGCAGAGCTGCTGTAGAGCCAGAGAAACCAGGTCAGTAGAGCTGCTTTAGAGCGAGAGAACCAGGTCAGCAGAGCTGCTTTAGAGGGAGAGAACCAGGTCAGCAGAGCTGCTTTAGAGCCAGAGAAACCAAGTCAGCAGAGCTGCTTTAGAGGGAGAGAACCAGGTCAGCTGAGCTGCTTTAGAGCCAGAGAACCAGGTCAGCAGAGCTGCTCTAGAGCCAGAGAACCAGGTCAGCAGAGCTGCTCTAGAGCCAGAGAACCAGGTCAGCAGAGCTGCTTTAGAGCCATAGAACCAGGTCAGCAGAGCTGCTCTAGAGGAAGAGAACCAGGTCTGTAGAGCTGATTTAGAGGGAGAAAACCAGGTCAGCAGAGCTGCTCTAGAGGCCGAGAACCAGGTCAGCAGAGCTGCTTTAGAGGGAGAGAACCAGGTCAGCAGAGTTCTTTAGAGGGAGAGAACCAGGTCAGCAGAGCATCTTTAGAGCCAGAGAACCAGGTCAGCAGAGCTGCCCTAGAACCAGAGAACCAGGTCAGCAGAGCTGCTTTAGAGCCAGAGACCGAGGTCAGCAGAGCTGCTTTAGAGCCAGAGAACCAGGTCAGCAGAGCTGCTCTAGAGGCAGAGAAACAGGTCAGCAGTGCTGCTATAGAGGGAGAGAACCAGGTCAGCAGAGCTGCTCTAGAGCCAGAGAAACCAGGTCAGCAGAGCTGCTTTAGAGGGAGAGAACCAGGTCAGCAGAGCTGCTTTAGAGCCAGAGAACCAGGTCAGCAGAGCTGCTTTAGAGGGAGAGAACCAGGTCAGCAGAGTTCTTTAGAGGGAGAGAACCAGGTCAGCAGAGCATCTTTAGAGCCAGAGAACCAGGTCAGCAGAGCATCTTTAGAGCCAGAGAACCAGGTCAGCAGAGCTGCCCTAGAACCAGAGAACCAGGTCAGCAGAGCTGCTATAGAGCCAGAGACCGAGGTCAGCAGAGCTGCTTTAGAGCCAGAGAACCAGGTCAGCAGAGCTGCTCTAGAGGCAGAGAAACAGGTCAGCAGTGCTGCTATAGAGGGAGAGAACCAGGTCAGCAGAGCTGCTCTAGAGCCAGAGAAACCAGGTCAGCAGAGCTGCTTTAGAGGGAGAGAACCAGGTCAGCAGAGCTGCTGTAGGGCCAGAGAAACCAGGTCAGCAGAGCTGCTTTAGAGGGAGAGAACCAGGTCAGCAGAGTTCTTTAGAGGGAGAGAACCAGGTCAGCAGAGCATCTTTAGAGCCAGAGAACCAGGTCAGCAGAGCTGCCCTAGAACCAGAGAACCAGGTCAGCAGAGCTGCTTTAGAGCCAGAGACCGAGGTCAGCAGAGCTGCTTTAGAGCCAGAGAACCAGGTCAGCAGAGCTGCTCTAGAGGCAGAGAAACAGGTCAGCAGTGCTGCTATAGAGGGAGAGAACCAGGTCAGCAGAGCTGCTCTAGAGCCAGAGAAACCAGGTCAGCAGAGCTGCTTTAGAGGGAGAGAACCAGGTCAGCAGAGCTGCTTTAGAGCCAGAGAACCAGGTCAGCAGAGCTGCTCTAGAGCCAGAGAACCAGGTCAGCAGAGCTGCTTTAGAGCCATAGAACCAGGTCAGCAGAGCTGCTCTGGAGGAAGAGAACCAGGTCAGTAGAGCTGATTTAGAGGGAGAGAACCAGGTCAGCAGACCTGCTTTAGAGCCAGAGAACCTGGTCAGCAGAGCTGCTCTAAAGCCTAAGAACCAGGTCAGCAGAGCTTTTCTAGAGCCAGAGAATCAGGTCAGCAGAGCTGCTGTAGAGCTAGAGAAACCAGGTCAGTAGAGCTGCTTTAGAGCGAGAGAACCAGGTCAGCAGAGCTGCTTTAGAGGGAGAGAACCAGGTCAGCAGAGCTGCTTTAGAGCCAAGGGACCAGGTCAGCAGAGCTGCTCTGGAGCCAGAGAACCAGGTCAGCAGAGCTGCTGTAGAGCCAGAGAAACCAGGTCAGTAGAGCTGCTTTAGAGCGAGAGAACCAGGTCAGCAGAGCTGCTTTAGAGGGAGAGAACCGGGTCAGCAGAGCTGCTTTAGAGCCATAGAACCAGGTCAGCAGAGCTGCTTTAGAGCCAGAGAACCAGGTCAGCAGAGCTGCTCTAGAGCCAGAGAACCAGATCATCAGAGCTGCTTTAGAGCCATTGAACCAGGTCAGCAGAGCTGCTTTAGAGCCAGAGACCGAGGTCAGCAGAGCTGCTTTAGAGCCATAGAACCAGGTCAGCAGAGCTGCTTTAGAGCCAGAGAACCAGGTCAGCAGAGCTGCTCTAGAGGCAGAGAAACAGGTCAGCAGTGCTGCTATAGAGGGAGAGAACCAGGTCAGCAGAGCTGCTCTAGAGCCAGAGAAACCAGGTCAGCAGAGCTGCTTTAGAGGGAGAGAACCAGGTCAGCAGAGCTGCTTTAGAGCCAGAGAACCAGGTCAGCAGAGCTGGTCTAGAGCCAGAGAACCAGGTCAGCAGAGCTGCTTTAGAGCCATAGAACCAGGTCAGCAGAGCTGCTCTGGAGGAAGAGAACCAGGTCAGTAGAGCTGATTTAGAGGGAGAGAACCAGGTCAGCAGACCTGCTTTAGAGCCAGAGAACCAGGTCAGCAGAGCTGCTCTAGAGCCAGAGAAACCAGGTCAGCAGAGCTGCTTTAGAGGGAGAGAACCAGGTCAGCAGAGCTGCTTTAGAGCCAGAGAACCAGGTCAGCAGAGCTGCTCTAGAGCCAGAGAACCAGGTCAGCAGAGCTGCTTTAGAGCCATAGAACCAGGTCAGCAGAGCTGCTCTAGAGGAAGAGAACCAGGTCAGTAGAGCTGATTTAGAGGGAGAAAACCAGGTCAGCAGAGCTGCTCTAGAGGCCGAGAACCAGGTCAGCAGAGATGCTGTAGAGCCAGAGAAACCAGATCAGCAGAGATGCTTTAGAGGGAGAGAACCAGGTCAGCAGAGTTCTTTAGAGGGAGAGAACCAGGTCAGCAGAGCATCTTTAGAGCCAGAGAACCAGGTCAGCAGAGCTGCCCTAGAACCAGCGAACCAGGTCAGCAGAGCTGCTTTAGAGCCATAGACCGAGGTCAGCAGAGCTGCTTTAGAGCCATAGAACCAGGTCAGCAGAGCTGCTTTAGAGCCAGAGAACCAGGTCAGCAGAGCTGCAGGTCAGCAGAGCTGCTATAGAGGGAGAGAACCAGGTCAGCAGAGCTGCTCTAGAGCCAGAGACACCAGGTCAGCAGAGCTGCTTTAGAGGGAGAGAACCAGGTCAGCAGAGCTGCTTTAGAGCCAGAGAACCAGGTCACCAGAGCTGCTCTAGAGCCAGAGAACCAGGTCAGCAGAGCTGCTTTAGAGCCATAGAACCAGGTTAGCAGAGCTGCTCTGGAGGAAGAGAACCAGGTCAGTAGAGCTGATTTAGAGCCAGAGAACCAGGTCAGCAGACCTGCTTTAAGCCAGAGAACCTGGTCAGCAGAGCTGCACTAGAGCCTAAGAACCAGGTCAGCAGAGCTGCTCTAGAGCCAGAGAATCAGGTCAGCAGAGCTGCTGTAGAGCTAGAGAAACCACGTCAGTAGAGCTGCTTTAGAGCGAGAGAACCAGGTCAGCAGAGCTGCTTTAGAGGGAGAGAACCAGGTCAGCATAGCTGCTTTAGAGCCAAAGGAACAGGTCAGCAGAGCTACTCTAGAGCCAGAGAACCAGGTCAGCAGAGCTGCTGTAGAGCCAGAGAAACCAGGTCAGTAGAGCTGCTTTAGAGCGAGAGAACCAGGTCAGCAGAGCTGCTTTAGAGGGAGAGAACCAGGTCAGCAGAGCTGCTTTAGAGCCATATAACCAGGTCAGCAGAGCTGCTTTAGAGCCAGAGAACCAGGTCAGCAGAGCTGCTCTAGAGCCAGAGAACCAGGTCATCAGAGCTGCTTTAGAGCCATAGAACCAAGTTAGCAGACCTGCTTTAGAGCCAGAGAACCAGGTCAGCAGAGCTGCTCTAGAGCCTAAGAACCAGGTCAGCAGAGCTGCTCTAGAGCCAGAGAACCAGGTCAGCAGAGCTGCTGTAGAACCAGAGAAACCAGGTCAGTAGAGCTGCTTTAGAGCGCGAGAACCAGGTCAGCAGAGCTGCTCTAGAGCCTAAGAACCAGGTCAGCAGAGCTGCTCTAGAGCCAGAGAACCAGGTCAGCAGAGCTGCTGTAGAGCCAGAGAAACCAGGTCAGTAGAGCTGTTTTAGAGCGCGAGAACCAGGTCAGCAGAGCTGCTTTAGAGGGACAGAACCAGGTCAGCAGAGCTGCTTTAGAGCCAAGGGACCAGGTCAGCAGATCTGCTCTAGAGCCAGAGAACCAGTTCAGCAGAGCTGCTCTAGAGCCTAAGAACCAGATCAGCAGAGCTGCTCTGTAATCTAAGAACTAGGTCAGCAGAGCTGCTCTAGAGCCAGAGAACCAGGTCAGTAGAACTGCTGTAGAGCAAGAGAAACCAGGTCAGCAGATCTGCTATATAGGGAGAGAACCAGGTCAGCAGAGCTGCTCTATAGCCAGAGAAACCAGGTCAGCAGAGCTGCTTTAGAGGGAGAGAACCAGGTCAGCAGAGCTGCTTTAGAGCCAGAGACCGAGGTCAGCAGAGCTGCTTTAGAGCCATAGAACCAGGTCAGCAGAGCTGCTTTAGAGCCAGAGAACCAGGTCAGCAGAGCTGCTCTAGAGGCAGAGAAACAGGTCAGCAGTGCTGCTATAGAGGGAGAGAACCAGGTCAGCAGAGCTGCTCTAGAGCCAGAGAAACCAGGTCAGCAGAGCTGCTTTAGAGGGAGAGAACCAGGTCAGCAGAGCTGCTTTAGAGCCAGAGAACCAGGTCAGCAGAGCTGCTCTAGAGCCAGAGAACCAGGTCAGCAGAGCTGCTTTAGAGCCATAGAACCAGGTCAGCAGAGCTGCTCTGGAGGAAGAGAACCAGGTCAGTAGAGCTGATTTAGAGGGAGAGAACCAGGTCAGCAGACCTGCTTTAGAGCCAGAGAACCTGGTCAGCAGAGCTGCTCTAAAGCCTAAGAACCAGGTCAGCAGAGCTTTTCTAGAGCCAGAGAATCAGGTCAGCAGAGCTGCTGTAGAGCTAGAGAAACCAGGTCAGTAGAGCTGCTTTAGAGCGAGAGAACCAGGTCAGCAGAGCTGCTTTAGAGGGAGAGAACCAGGTCAGCAGAGCTGCTTTAGAGCCAAGGGACCAGGTCAGCAGAGCTGCTCTGGAGCCAGAGAACCAGGTCAGCAGAGCTGCTGTAGAGCCAGAGAAACCAGGTCAGTAGAGCTGCTTTAGAGCGAGAGAACCAGGTCAGCAGAGCTGCTTTAGAGGGAGAGAACCGGGTCAGCAGAGCTGCTTTAGAGCCATAGAACCAGGTCAGCAGAGCTGCTTTAGAGCCAGAGAACCAGGTCAGCAGAGCTGCTCTAGAGCCAGAGAACCAGATCATCAGAGCTGCTTTAGAGCCATTGAACCAGGTCAGCAGAGCTGCTTTAGAGCCAGAGACCGAGGTCAGCAGAGCTGCTTTAGAGCCATAGAACCAGGTCAGCAGAGCTGCTTTAGAGCCAGAGAACCAGGTCAGCAGAGCTGCTCTAGAGGCAGAGAAACAGGTCAGCAGTGCTGCTATAGAGGGAGAGAACCAGGTCAGCAGAGCTGCTCTAGAGCCAGAGAAACCAGGTCAGCAGAGCTGCTTTAGAGGGAGAGAACCAGGTCAGCAGAGCTGCTTTAGAGCCAGAGAACCAGGTCAGCAGAGCTGGTCTAGAGCCAGAGAACCAGGTCAGCAGAGCTGCTTTAGAGCCATAGAACCAGGTCAGCAGAGCTGCTCTGGAGGAAGAGAACCAGGTCAGTAGAGCTGATTTAGAGGGAGAGAACCAGGTCAGCAGACCTGCTTTAGAGCCAGAGAACCAGGTCAGCAGAGCTGCTCTAGAGCCAGAGAAACCAGGTCAGCAGAGCTGCTTTAGAGGGAGAGAACCAGGTCAGCAGAGCTGCTTTAGAGCCAGAGAACCAGGTCAGCAGAGCTGCTCTAGAGCCAGAGAACCAGGTCAGCAGAGCTGCTTTAGAGCCATAGAACCAGGTCAGCAGAGCTGCTCTAGAGGAAGAGAACCAGGTCAGTAGAGCTGATTTAGAGGGAGAAAACCAGGTCAGCAGAGCTGCTCTAGAGGCCGAGAACCAGGTCAGCAGAGATGCTGTAGAGCCAGAGAAACCAGATCAGCAGAGATGCTTTAGAGGGAGAGAACCAGGTCAGCAGAGTTCTTTAGAGGGAGAGAACCAGGTCAGCAGAGCATCTTTAGAGCCAGAGAACCAGGTCAGCAGAGCTGCCCTAGAACCAGCGAACCAGGTCAGCAGAGCTGCTTTAGAGCCATAGACCGAGGTCAGCAGAGCTGCTTTAGAGCCATAGAACCAGGTCAGCAGAGCTGCTTTAGAGCCAGAGAACCAGGTCAGCAGAGCTGCAGGTCAGCAGAGCTGCTATAGAGGGAGAGAACCAGGTCAGCAGAGCTGCTCTAGAGCCAGAGACACCAGGTCAGCAGAGCTGCTTTAGAGGGAGAGAACCAGGTCAGCAGAGCTGCTTTAGAGCCAGAGAACCAGGTCACCAGAGCTGCTCTAGAGCCAGAGAACCAGGTCAGCAGAGCTGCTTTAGAGCCATAGAACCAGGTTAGCAGAGCTGCTCTGGAGGAAGAGAACCAGGTCAGTAGAGCTGATTTAGAGCCAGAGAACCAGGTCAGCAGACCTGCTTTAAGCCAGAGAACCTGGTCAGCAGAGCTGCACTAGAGCCTAAGAACCAGGTCAGCAGAGCTGCTCTAGAGCCAGAGAATCAGGTCAGCAGAGCTGCTGTAGAGCTAGAGAAACCACGTCAGTAGAGCTGCTTTAGAGCGAGAGAACCAGGTCAGCAGAGCTGCTTTAGAGGGAGAGAACCAGGTCAGCATAGCTGCTTTAGAGCCAAAGGAACAGGTCAGCAGAGCTACTCTAGAGCCAGAGAACCAGGTCAGCAGAGCTGCTGTAGAGCCAGAGAAACCAGGTCAGTAGAGCTGCTTTAGAGCGAGAGAACCAGGTCAGCAGAGCTGCTTTAGAGGGAGAGAACCAGGTCAGCAGAGCTGCTTTAGAGCCATATAACCAGGTCAGCAGAGCTGCTTTAGAGCCAGAGAACCAGGTCAGCAGAGCTGCTCTAGAGCCAGAGAACCAGGTCATCAGAGCTGCTTTAGAGCCATAGAACCAAGTTAGCAGACCTGCTTTAGAGCCAGAGAACCAGGTCAGCAGAGCTGCTCTAGAGCCTAAGAACCAGGTCAGCAGAGCTGCTCTAGAGCCAGAGAACCAGGTCAGCAGAGCTGCTGTAGAACCAGAGAAACCAGGTCAGTAGAGCTGCTTTAGAGCGCGAGAACCAGGTCAGCAGAGCTGCTCTAGAGCCTAAGAACCAGGTCAGCAGAGCTGCTCTAGAGCCAGAGAACCAGGTCAGCAGAGCTGCTGTAGAGCCAGAGAAACCAGGTCAGTAGAGCTGTTTTAGAGCGCGAGAACCAGGTCAGCAGAGCTGCTTTAGAGGGACAGAACCAGGTCAGCAGAGCTGCTTTAGAGCCAAGGGACCAGGTCAGCAGATCTGCTCTAGAGCCAGAGAACCAGTTCAGCAGAGCTGCTCTAGAGCCTAAGAACCAGATCAGCAGAGCTGCTCTGTAATCTAAGAACTAGGTCAGCAGAGCTGCTCTAGAGCCAGAGAACCAGGTCAGTAGAACTGCTGTAGAGCAAGAGAAACCAGGTCAGCAGATCTGCTATATAGGGAGAGAACCAGGTCAGCAGAGCTGCTCTATAGCCAGAGAAACCAGGTCAGCAGAGCTGCTTTAGAGGGAGAGAACCAGGTCAGCAGAGCTGCTTTAGAGCCAGAGACCGAGGTCAGCAGAGCTGCTTTAGAGCCATAGAACCAGGTCAGCAGAGCTGCTTTAGAGCCAGAGAACCAGGTCAGCAGAGCTGCTCTAGAGGCAGAGAAACAGGTCAGCAGTGCTGCTATAGAGGGAGAGAACCAGGTCAGCAGAGCTGCTCTAGAGCCAGAGAAACCAGGTCAGCAGAGCTGCTTTAGAGGGAGAGAACCAGGTCAGCAGAGCTGCTTTAGAGCCAGAGAACCAGGTCAGCAGAGCTGCTCTAGAGCCAGAGAACCAGGTCAGCAGAGCTGCTTTAGAGCCATAGAACCAGGTCAGCAGAGCTGCTCTGGAGGAAGAGAACCAGGTCAGTAGAGCTGATTTAGAGGGAGATAACCAGGTCAGCAGACCTGCTTTAGAGCCAGAGAACCAGGTCAGCAGAGCTGCTCTAGAGCCAGAGAAACCAGGTCAGCAGAGCTGCTTTAGAGGGAGAGAACCAGGTCAGCAGAGCTGCTTTAGAGCCAGAGAACCAGGTCAGCAGAGCTGCTCTAGAGCCAGAGAACCAGGTCAGCAGAGCTGCTTTAGAGCCATAGAACCAGGTCAGCAGAGCTGCTCTAGAGGAAGAGAACCAGGTCAGTAGAGCTGATTTAGAGGGAGAAAACCAGGTCAGCAGAGCTGCTCTAGAGGCCGAGAACCAGGTCAGCAGAGATGCTGTAGAGCCAGAGAAACCAGGTCAGCAGAGATGCTTTAGAGGGAGAGAACCAGGTCAGCAGAGTTCTTTAGAGGGAGAGAACCAGGTCAGCAGAGCATCTTTAGAGCCAGAGAACCAGGTCAGCAGAGCTGCCCTAGAACCAGAGAACCAGGTCAGCAGAGCTGCTTTAGAGCCATAGACCGAGGTCAGCAGAGCTGCTTTAGAGCCATAGAACCAGGTCAGCAGAGCTGCTTTAGAGCCAGAGAACCAGGTCAGCAGAGCTGCAGGTCAGCAGAGCTGCTATAGAGGGAGAGAACCAGGTCAGCAGAGCTGCTCTAGAGCCAGAGACACCAGGTCAGCAGAGCTGCTTTAGAGGGAGAGAACCAGGTCAGCAGAGCTGCTTTAGAGCCAGAGAACCAGGTCACCAGAGCTGCTCTAGAGCCAGAGAACCAGGTCAGCAGAGCTGCTTTAGAGCCATAGAACCAGGTTAGCAGAGCTGCTCTGGAGGAAGAGAACCAGGTCAGTAGAGCTGATTTAGAGGGAGAGAACCAGGTCAGCAGACCTGCTTTAAGCCAGAGAACCAGGTCAGCAGAGCTGCTCTAGAGCCAGAGAATCAGGTCAGCAGAGCTGCTGTAGAGCTAGAGAAACCACGTCAGTAGAGCTGCTTTAGAGCGAGAGAACCAGGTCAGCAGAGCTGCTTTAGAGGGAGAGAACCAGGTCAGCATAGCTGCTTTAGAGCCAAAGGAACAGGTCAGCAGAGCTACTCTAGAGCCAGAGAACCAGGTCAGCAGAGCTGCTGTAGAGCCAGAGAAACCAGGTCAGTAGAGCTGCTTTAGAGCGAGAGAACCAGGTCAGCAGAGCTGCTTTAGAGGGAGAGAACCAGGTCAGCAGAGCTGCTTTAGAGCCATATAACCAGGTCAGCAGAGCTGCTTTAGAGCCAGAGAACCAGGTCAGCAGAGCTGCTCTAGAGCCAGAGAACCAGGTCATCAGAGCTGCTTTAGAGCCATAGAACCAAGTTAGCAGACCTGCTTTAGAGCCAGAGAACCAGGTCAGCAGAGCTGCTCTAGAGCCTAAGAACCAGGTCAGCAGAGCTGCTCTAGAGCCAGAGAACCAGGTCAGCAGAGCTGCTGTAGAACCAGAGAAACCAGGTCAGTAGAGCTGCTTTAGAGCGCGAGAACCAGGTCAGCAGAGCTGCTCTAGAGCCTAAGAACCAGGTCAGCAGAGCTGCTCTAGAGCCAGAGAACCAGGTCAGCAGAGCTGCTGTAGAGCCAGAGAAACCAGGTCAGTAGAGCTGTTTTAGAGCGCGAGAACCAGGTCAGCAGAGCTGCTTTAGAGGGACAGAACCAGGTCAGCAGAGCTGCTTTAGAGCCAAGGGACCAGGTCAGCAGAGCTGCTCTAGAGCCAGAGAACCAGTTCAGCAGAGCTGCTCTAGAGCCTAAGAACCAGATCAGCAGAGCTGCTCTGTAATCTAAGAACTAGGTCAGCAGAGCTGCTCTAGAGCCAGAGAACCAGGTCAGTAGAACTGCTGTAGAGCAAGAGAAACCAGGTCAGCAGATCCGCTATAGAGGGAGAGAACCAGGTCAGCAGAGCTGCTCTAGAGCCAGAGAAACCAGGTCAGCAGAGCTGCTTTAGAGGGAGAGAACCAGGTCAGCAGAGCTGCTTTAGAGCCAGAGACCGAGGTCAGCAGAGCTGCTTTAGAGCCATAGAACCAGGTCAGCAGAGCTGCTTTAGAGCCAGAGAACCAGGTCAGCAGAGCTGCTCTAGAGGCAGAGAAACAGGTCAGCAGTGCTGCTATAGAGGGAGAGAACCAGGTCAGCAGAGCTGCTCTAGAGCCAGAGAAACCAGGTCAGCAGAGCTGCTTTAGAGGGAGAGAACCAGGTCAGCAGAGCTGCTTTAGAGCCAGAGAACCAGGTCAGCAGAGCTGCTCTAGAGCCAGAGAACCAGGTCAGCAGAGCTGCTTTAGAGCCATAGAACCAGGTCAGCAGAGCTGCTCTGGAGGAAGAGAACCAGGTCAGTAGAGCTGATTTAGAGGGAGAGAACCAGGTCAGCAGACCTGCTTTAGAGCCAGAGAACCAGGTCAGCAGAGCTGCTCTAGATCCAGAGAAACCAGGTCAGCAGAGCTGCTTTAGAGGGAGAGAACCGGGTCAGCAGAGCTGCTTTAGAGCCAGAGAACCAGGTCAGCAGAGCTGCTCTAGAGCCAGAGAACCAGGTCAGCAGAGCTGCTTTAGAGCCATAGAACCAGGTCAGCAGAGCTGCTCTAGAGGAAGAGAACCAGGTCAGTAGAGCTGATTTAGAGGGAGAAAACCAGGTCAGCAGAGCTGCTCTAGAGGCCGAGAACCAGGTCAGCAGAGATGCTGTAGAGCCAGAGAAACCAGGTCAGCAGAGCTGCTTTAGAGGGAGAGAACCAGGTCAGCAGAGTTCTTTAGAGGTAGAGAACCAGGTCAGCAGAGCATCTTTAGAGCCAGAGAACCAGGTCAGCAGAGCTGCCCTAGAACCAGAGAACCAGGTCAGCAGAGCTGCTTTAGAGCCAGAGACCGAGGTCAGCAGAGCTGCTTTAGAGCCATAGAACCAGGTCAGCAGAGCTGCTTTAGAGCCAGAGAACCAGGTCAGCAGAGCTGCAGGTCAGCAGAGCTGCTATAGAGGGAGAGAACCAGGTCAGCAGAGCTGCTCTAGAGCCAGAGACACCAGGTCAGCAGAGCTGCTTTAGAGGGAGAGAACCAGGTCAGCAGAGCTGCTTTAGAGCCAGAGAACCAGGTCACCAGAGCTGCTCTAGAGCCAGAGAACCAGGTCAGCAGAGCTGCTTTAGAGCCATAGAACCAGGTCAGCAGAGCTGCTCTGGAGGAAGAGAACCAGGTCAGTAGAGCTGATTTAGAGGGAGAGAACCAGGTCAGCAGACCTGCTTTAAGCCAGAGAACCTGGTCAGCAGAGCTGCTCTAGAGCCTAAGAACCAGGTCAGCAGAGCTGCTCTAGAGCCAGAGAATCAGGTCAGCAGAGCTGCTGTAGAGCTAGAGAAACCACGTCAGTAGAGCTGCTTTAGAGCGAGAGAACCAGGTCAGCAGAGCTGCTTTAGAGGGAGAGAACCAGGTCAGCATAGCTGCTTTAGAGCCAAGGGAACAGGTCAGCAGAGCTGCTCTAGAGCCAGAGAACCAGGTCAGCAGAGCTGCTGTAGAGCCAGAGAAACCAGGTCAGTAGAGCTGCTTTAGAGCGAGAGAACCAGGTCAGCAGAGCTGCTTTAGAGGGAGAGAACCAGGTCAGCAGAGCTGCTTTAGAGCCATAGAACCAGGTCAGCAGAGCTGCTTTAGAGCCAGAGAACCAGGTCAGCAGAGCTGCTCTAGAGCCAGAGAACCAGGTCATCAGAGCTGCTTTAGAGCCATAGAACCAAGTTAGCAGACCTGCTTTAGAGCCAGAGAACCAGGTCAGCAGAGCTGCTCTAGAGCCTAAGAACCAGGTCAGCAGAGCTGCTCTAGAGCCAGAGAACCAGGTCAGCAGAGCTGCTGTAGAACCAGAGAAACCAGGTCAGTAGAGCTGCTTTAGAGCGCAAGAACCAGGTCAGCAGAGCTGCTTTAGAGGGAGAGAACCAGGTCAGCAGAGCTGCTTTAGAGCCAAGGGACCAGGTCAGCAGAGCTGCTCTAGAGCCAGAGAACCAGTTCAGCAGAGCTGCTCTAGAGCCTAAGAACTAGGTCAGCAGAGCTGCTCTAGAGCCAGGGAACCAGGTCAGCAGAGCTGCTGTAGAGCCAGAGAACCAGGTCAGCAGAGCTGCTTTAAAGGGAGAGAACTAGGTCAGCAGAGCTGCTTTAGAGCCAGACAACCAGGCCAGCAGAGCTGCTTTAGAGCCGGGGAACCAGGTCAGCAGAGCTGCTTTAGAGCCAGAGAACCAGGTCAGCAGAGCTGCTCTGGAGCCTAAGAAACAGGTCAGCAGAGCTGCTCTAGAGCCAGAGAACCAGGTCAGTAGAGCTGCTTTAGAGCCAGAGAACCAGGTCAGGAGAGCTGTTGTAGAGCCAGCGAACCAGATCAGCAGAGCTGCTCTGTAATCTAAGAACTAGGTCAGCAGAGCTGCTCTAGAGCCAGAGAACCAGGTCAGTAGAACTGCTGTAGAGCAAGAGAAACCAGGTCAGCAGATCTGCTATAGAGGGAGAGAACCAGGTCAGCAGAGCTGCTCTAGAGAAACCAGGTCAGCAGAGCTGCTTTAGAGGGAGAGAACCAGGTCAGCAGAGCTGTCTTTAGAGCCAGAGAACCAGGTCAGCAGAGCTGCTCTAGAGCCAGAGAACCAGGTCAGCAGAGCTGCTTTAGAGTCATAGAACCAGGTCAGCAGAGCTGCTCTAGAGGAAGAGAACCCGGTCAGTAGAGCTGATTTAGCGGGAGAAAACCAGGTCAGCAGAGCTGCTCTAGAGGCCGAGAACCAGGTCAGCAGAGCTGCTGTAGAGCCAGAGAAACCAGGTCAGCAGAGCTGCTTTAGAGGGAGAGAACCAGGTCAGCAGTGTTCTTTAGAGGGAGAGAACCAGATCAGCAGAGCATCTTTAGAGCCAGAGAACCAGGTCAGCAGAGCTGCCCTAGAACCAGAGAACCAGGTCAGCAGAGCTGCTTTAGAGCCAGAGACCGAGGTCAGCAGAGCTGCTTTAGAGCCATAGAACCAGGTCAGCAGAGCTGCTTTAGAGCCAGAGAACCAGGTCAGCAGAGCTGCTCTAGAGGCAGAGAAACAGGTCAGCAGAGCTGCTATAGAGGGAGAGAACCAGGTCAGCAGAGCTGCTCTAGAGCCAGAGAAACCAGGTCAGCAGAGCTGCTTTAGAGGGAGAGAACCAGGTCAGCAGAGCTGCTTTAGAGCCAGAGAACCAAGTCAGCAGAGCTGCTCTAGAGCCAGAGAACCAGGTCAGCAGAGCTGCTTTAGAGCCATAGAACCAGGTCAGCAGAGCTGCTCTAGAGGAAGAGAACCAGGTCAGTAGAGCTGATTTAGAGGGAGAGAACCAGGTCATCAGAGCTGCTCTAGAGCCATAGAACCAGGTTAGCAGACCTGCTTTAGAGCCAGAGAACCAGGTAATCAGAGCTGCTCTAGAGCCTAAGAACCAGGTCAGCAGAGCTGCTCTAGAGCCAGAGAACCAGGTCAGCAGAGCTGCTGTAGAGCCAGAGAAACCAGGTCAGTAGAGCTGCTTTAGAGCGAGAGAACCAGGTCAGCAGAGCTGCTTTAGAGGGAGAGAACCAGGTCAGCAGAGCTGCTTTAGAGCCAAGGGACCAGGTCAGCAGAGCTGCTCTAGAGCCAGAGAACCAGTTCAGCAGAACTGCTTTATAGCCATAGAAGTGGGTCAGCAGAGCTGCTTTAGAGCCAGAGAACCAGGTCAGCAGAGTTGTTGTAGAGCCAGAGAACTAGATCAGCAGAGCTGCTCTAGAGCCTAAGAACCAGGTCAGCAGAGCTGCTCTAGTGCCAGGGAACCAGGTCAGCAGACCTGCTGTGGATCCAGAGAACCAGGTCAGAGGAGCTGCTTTAGAGGGAGAGAACCAGGTCAGCAGAGCTGCTTTAGAGCCAGAGAACCAGGCCAGCAGAGCTGCTTTAGAGCCGGGGAACCAGGTCAGTAGAGCTGCTTTAGAGCCAGAGAACCAGGTCAGAAGAGCTGCTCTAGAGCCAGAAAATCAAGTCAGCAGATCTGCTTTAGAGCCATAGAACCAGGTCAGCAGAGCTGCTTTAGAGCCAGAGAACCAGGTCAGCAGAGCTGCTCTAGAGCCTAAGAAACAGGTCAGCAGAGCTGCTCTAGAGCCAGAGAACCAGGCCAGCAGAGCTGCTGTAAAATCAGAGAAACCAGGTCAGTAGAGCTGCTTTAGAGGGAGAGAACCAGGTCAGCAGAGCTGCTCTAGAGGGAGAGAACCAGGTCAGCAGAGCTGCTCTAGAGCCAGAGAACCATGTCAGCAGAACTGCTTTAGAGCCATAGAACCGGGTCAGTAGAGCTGCTTTAGAGCCAGAGAACCAGGTCAGCAGAGCTGTTGTAGAGCCAGAGAACCAGATCATCAGAGCTGCTCTGTAATCTAAGAACTAGGTCAGCAGAGCTGCTCTAGAGCCAGAGAACCAGGTCAGCAGAACTGCTGTAGAGCAAGAGAAACCAGGTCAGCAGAGCTGCTATAGAGGGAGAGAACCAGGTCAGCAGAGCTGCTCTAGAGCCAGAGAAACCAGGTCAGCAGAGCTGCTTTAGAGGGAGAGAACCAGGTCAGCAGAGCTGCTTTAGAGCCAGAGAACCAGGTCAGCAGAGCTGCTCTAGAGCCAGAGAAACAGGTCAGCAGAGCTGCTTTAGAGCTATAGAACCAGGCCAGCAGAGCTGCTCTAGAGGAAGAGAACCGGGTCAGTAGAGCTGATTTAGAGGGATAGAACCAGGTCAGCAGAGCTGCTTTAGAGACAGAGAACCTGGTCAGCAAAGCTGCTCTGGAGCCTAAGAACCAGGTCAGCAGAGCTGCTCTAGAGCCAGAGAACCAGGCCAGCAGAGCTGCTGTAGAGCCAGAGAAACCAGGTCAGTAGAGCTGCTTTAGAGCGAGAGAACCAGGTCAGCAGAGCTGCTTTAGAGGGAGAGAACCAGGTCAGCAGAGCTGCTTTAGAGCCAAGGGACCAGGTCAGCAGAGCTGCTCTAGAGCCAGAGAACCAGGTCAGCAGAGCTGCTGTAGAGCCAGAGAAACCAGGTCAGTAGAACTGCTTTAGAGCGAGAGAACCAGGTCAGCAGAGCTGCTTTAGAGGGAGAGAACCAGGTCAGCAGAGCTGCTTTAGAGCCAAGGGACCAGGTCAGCAGAGCTGCTCTAGAGCCAGAGAACCAGTTCAGCAGAACTGCTTTAGAGCCATAGATCTGGGTCAGCAGACCTGCTTTAGAGCCAGAGAACCAGGTCAGCAGAGTTGTTGTAGAGCCAGAGAACTAGGTCAGCAGAGCTGCTCTAGAGCCTAAGAACTAGGTCAGCAGAGCTGCTCTAGAGCCAGGGAACCAGGTCAGCAGAGCTACTGTAGAGCCAGAGAACCAGGTCAGCAGAGCTGCTTTAGAGGGGGAAGAGAACCAGGTCAGCAGAGCTGCTTTAGAGCCAGAGAACCAGGTCAGCAGAGCTGCTCTAGAGCCAGAGAATCAAGTCAGCAGAGCTGCTTTAGAGCCATAGAACCAGGTCAGCAGGGTTGCTTTAGAGCCAGAGAACCAGGTCAGCAGAGCTGCTCTAGAGCCAGAGAACCAGGCCAGCAGAGCTGCTGTAAAATCAGAGAAACCAGGTCAGTAGAGCTGCTTTAGAGGGAGAGAACCAGGTCAGCAGAGCTGCTCTAGAGGGAGAGAACCAGGTCAGCAGATCTGCTCTAGAGCCAGAGAACCATGTCAGCAGAACTGCTTTAGAGCCATAGAACCGGGTTAGTAGAGCTGCTTTAGAGCCAGAGAACCAGGTCAGCAGAACTGTTGTAGAGCCAGAGAACCAGATCAGCAGAGCTGCTCTGTAATGTAAGATCTAGGTCAGCAGAGCTGCTCTAGAGCCAGAGAACCAGGTCAGCAGAACTGCTGTAGAGCAAGAGAAACCAGGTCAGCAGAGCTGCTATAGAGGGAGAGAACCAGGTCTGCAGAGCTGCTCTAGAGCCAGCGAAACCAGGTCAGCAGAGCTGCTTTAGAGTGAGAGAACCAGGTCAGCAGAGCTGCTTTAGAGCCAGAGAACCAGGTCAGCAGAGCTGCTCTAGAGCCAGAGAACCAGGTCAGCAGAGCTACTTTAGAGCCAAAGAACCAGGTCAGCAGAGCTGCTCTAGAGAAAGAGAACCAGGTCAGTAGAGCTGATTTAGAGGGAGAGAACCAGGTCAGCAGAGCTGTTTTAGAGCCAGAGAACCTGGTCAGCAGAGCTGCTCTAGGGCCTAAGAACCAGGTCATCAGAGCTGCTCTAGAGCCAGAGAACCAGGTCAGCAGAGCTGCTGTAGAGCCAGAGAAACCAGGTCAGTAGAGCTGCTTTAGAGCGAGAGAACCAGGTCAGCAGAGCTGCTTTAGAGTGAGAGAACCAGGTCAGCAGAGCTGCTTTAGAGCCAAGGGACCAGGTCAGCAGAGCTGCTCTAGTCAGCAGAACTGCATTAGAGCCACAGAACCGGGTCAGCAGAGCTGCTTTAGAGCCAGAGAACCAGGTCAGCAGAGTTGTTGTAGAGCCAGAGAACCAGGTCAGCAGAGCCGCTCTAGAGCCTAAGAACTAGGTCAGCAGAGCTGCTCTAGAGCCAGGGAACCAGGTCAGCAGAGCTGCTGTAGAGCCAGGGAACCAGGTCAGCAGATTTCTTTAGAGGGAGAGAACCAGGTCAGCAGAGCTTCTTTAGAGCCAGAGTACCAGGTCAGCAGAGCTGCTGTAGAGCCAGAGAAACCAGGTCAGCAGAGCTGCTTTAGAGGGAGAGATCCAGGTCAGCAGAGCATCTTTAGAGCCAGAGAACCAGGTCAGCAGAGCTGCTCTAGAGGCAGAGAAACAGGTCAGCAGAGCTGCTATAGAGGGAGAGAACCAGGTCAGCAGAGCTGCTCTAGAGCCAGAGAAACCAGGTCAGCAGAGCTGCTTTAGAGGGAGAGAACCAGGTCAGCAGAGCTGCTTTAGAGCCAGAGAACCAGGTCAGCAGAGCTGCTCTAGAGCCAGAGAACCAGGTCAGCAGAGCTGCTTTAGAGCCATAGAACCAGGTCAGCAGAGCTGCTCTAGAGGAAGAGAACCAGGTCAGTAGAGCTGATTTAGAGGGAGAGAACCAGGTCAGCAGAGCTGCTTTAGAGCCAGAGAACCAGGTCAGCAGAGCTGCTCTAGATCCAGAGAACCAGGTCATCAGAGCTGCTTTAGAGCCATAGAACCAGGTTAGCAGACCTGCTTTAGAGCCAGAGAACCAGGTAATCAGAGCTGCCCTAGAGCCTAAGAACCAGGTCAGCAGAGCTGCTCTAGAGCCAGAGAACCAGGTCAGCAGAGCTGCTTTAGAGCCAGAGAACCAGGTCAGCAGAGTTGTTGTAGAGCCAGAGAACTAGATCAGCAGAGCTGCTTTAGAGGGAGAGAACCAGGTCAGCAGAGTTGCTTTAGAGCCAGAGAACCAGGCCTGCAGAGCTGCTTTAGAGCCGGGAACCAGGTCAGCAGAGCTGCTTTAGAGCCAGAGAACCAGGTCAGCAGAGCTGCTCTAGAGCCAGAGAATCAAGTCGGCAGATCTGCTTTAGAGCCATAGAACCAGGTCAGCAGAGCTGCTTCAGAGCCAGAGAACCAGGTCAGCAGAGCTGCTCTAGAGCCTAAGAAACAGGTCAGCAGAGCTGCTCTAGAGCCAGAGAACCAGGCCAGCAGAGCTGCTGTAAAATCAGAGAAACCAGGTCAGTAGAGCTGCTTTAGACGGAGAGAAACAGGTCAGCAGAGCTGCTTTAGAGGGAGAGAACCAGGTCAGCAGAGCTGCTCTAGAGCCAGAGAACCATGTCAGCAGAACTGCTTTAGAGCCATAGAGCCGGGTCAGTAGAGCTGCTTTAGAGCCAGAGAACCAGGTCAGCAGAGCTGTTGTAGAGCCAGAGAACCAGATTGTTGGACTTGGCCCTTCTGGCAGGTTCACCCCTGAACGTTTTGCTTTTTATTGGTGACTTGGTGTGGTGATTTTTGGTTTCTGCGCACTTTCCCTGTGTCCCAGGGTAAAGTGCGTGCGCGCTCTGAGTGCATGTGGTGAGATAGGCCTGCCCTCCCATAGGAATGCATGGGGAATGTATGTGTCCCTAGTAGTTCCTGATGCGTGGGGTGTGCAGGCCCGAGTTTGGTATGTGCGGACTCGTGTGATTGAATGCTGCGCGATGATGTGTGCGGCGTGCATGTACCTAGTATGGAAGCGCCACTTCTAGAAGTGGGCACTTCGGTGTGCAGTGTAAAATGTGTGCCTTGTCGCATGATTGGCTGGTTGAGGTCATGTGACGGGCTAGGGATTCCCCAGAGTCAGGATGAGTCACCCAGTGGTGAATGGGGAGGTCAGCAGCTAGATGGGTGGGAGGAGTACACCTGGGTCCTGAATAGGGCAGGGTTTTCCCCACACAATGCTGGCTCCGCCCCCTGTGGTGCGACTGACGACCCTAGCCCTGCCAGTGAATAGAGTGAGGGGCTGAGCATATCAAGGGTGCTCCCTAACCAGCTGCGACTGGTTTTCCCCCTCACCCTGAACCCAGAACAAAGGGATTTGGTGTATAAAAAGGGGCTTCGTCCCCTTACAAAATGTTCTTGTTCTGCACTTGAATCTACCAGGGGCGCGCTGCTGCTGGGGCCCAGGGGAAGGCTTGCCTCCCTGGGCCCTGCCCAGCCCCTGGATGCCCTGGACGCTGGAGGACTTCTGGGACCATTCTTTGCCATTGCCTCATACTTTCCAAAGACTCCTTTGCTGGGAGCTGCTTTGCTCCCTTTTCTAATGCCCAGGACTGATTAGAACTTTTCCCTTTGCCAAGGCTTGTTACAGCCTACCAAGCGCCCTGGGAGCGCGTGGGCCTCGCAGCACGGCGCTGCACAACGAGCAAGAGAGAGGGAATCCCCAGCGTAGGGATTCCCCCATGATGCGTGCTTTCGCGGGTGTCCACCCCGCTTCGTTGGTCATTAATAGCGGGAGCCTACTCCGCTTTATGTTAAGTATATGCGGGTGTCCACCCCGCGACTTTGCCCGTGAGGATCGCGGGTGCCCACCCCGTGTCATGGCCGCCTTCTTAATATTTCTCACGTCGCGGGTGCCCACCCCGCGACGTAACTGTCTCCTCGATCACCGCTGTGGCCCGAGTCGCGGGAGAACCGGAAGCCAGGCAGCCCGCGCCAAGACGTGGGCGGGGCTTGGCCCAGCGCGAGGGAAGTTCCGGCCAGCGAGCCGGGAAGCGGAAGAAGCCATTGTCTTCCACCGGGGCTCCCGAGAGCGAGGGAGAGCCCCGGGTGACCAGCTGAAGTAAGGAGGCGTGGTTGCGGGCCGAGAGGGGCTCCCATGGTGTTGAGAGAGCCCCGCCCGTTGCACCGGTGAAGCCTGCGACGAGAGTGGTGGCAGCTGAATCCTCGGCGAGGCTCTCATGAGCAAGAGAGAGCCCCGCCTGCTGCCTGCTGCATCTGGAGAGGAGTCCCCCCTGAGAACAGCCCGGTGAGTAAGAAGGGGCTGGGGGGATGCTCCGTATGGCCTCTGGTTGGTGCCTGATTGAGGCACGATGCGGTAACGCCAGTTTTGAGCGGCCCCGTCTTGCAGCGGGCCGCTCCCACGTTATTCTGGGCAATCTTATGGTTTGGGCCCACGAGGCTCCAACGGGGCCATCAGTATTCTAGAGCCAGAGGGCTCCAACGCTCGGGGCCCCAGTTAATCACGGAGCCAGTGCGCTCCAGAGGGGCTATGTATTTCCAGAGCCAGATGGCTCCAACAAGGGGGCATTATTGTTTCTAGAGCCTAGGTGGCTCCCACGTTGTGACAGTGTATCAAGGACCATTGGAGGGCCCATGCCTCATTTTACTTCCACAGCTGCGCAGCACTTAGTGCCAGCTGCAGCGTTTAGGCCCTGTGCGTGTCCCCAGCTGCCCAGCAAGTAGTGGGCAGCTGCTACGTTTAGGTTCTGGTACGACCGGGACCCTAATGTGATTGAGGTATTATTGCGATTCATGCTGATGTGATTGTGGTGCTAGGAAATGTACAGTGTAGTATGTTTTGCGCACCCTGTGTTCATGCTTTTGGTGCTAGGAAATGTACTGTATATAGTATGTCTTGCGGACCCTGTATTTCATACCTCTAAATGTGGTTATTTCTGCCTAGAAGGTTGTCTTACCTGCTTAGGTTGATGGTAGGGAGAAGGTACTTCCCTGTGCGATGTGCGCCCCTAGTATAATTATACTTAGGTGGGTAGGTCTAATGCGTTAGACCAATGAGAATTGCATAATGTGATTTATGCCCCTGTGATAGATGCAGGATAGGTTTTATACCTGATGCTAGTGTGATGACGCTGAGGTCATTATTGCGCCAGTAGAGACTGGTTGTGCTCTACAGTTACTTTGTGTTATGTTCTACGTTTACTATTGGTGATTTGTGCTATGTTCTAAGTGCTAATTCCTGACAGTGGTCCATGTGGCCCTGTCCCCTGTATATATAATCCCTTGTAAATTCTGCCCGTGCCTGTTGGCACATTGTAAAGTGTGTGTTTTTATCTAATGTGTTTGGTATAATACAAAGGCTATTTTTATAGAATACCTTGTGTGGAGTTTCCTTTGTGGTGGGCCTTGGGTGTTGTTGCTGGGTGCGCGCGCAAACGCTTTACACATCGCCTCAGAGATAAGCCTGACTGCTCGTGCCAAGCTACCAAGGGGGTGAGCAGGGGTTATCTTTGGCGTGTAACTCCCAGCCCTGACTAGGGTGGTGGTTTCTGCCTGGCTTTGGCGCAAGCCTCAGCCAACCAGAAATCCCATTTCTAACATTGGTGATCAGCGGTGGGATTTGGACTTGCGTTTGCGCTGTACCGCAGCAGCAACTGGCCGCACTACAAAACTCTGCATTTAGATAAATCACATGGTATAGGGATTATTGTTTTTAAATGTCATTTCTGTGGAAATGTGTTTCTTGTGCACTGTGAGTTAGGTGTCCCTAGCTCGGGAGGGTAGATCATCCCCCTTAGTGCATTGTGTTTTCTGGATTCACCAGAGGGTGGGATCCAGTGGTGGCAGCAGATGTGTGTCCAGTGCATGTATTCCCATTCCCAGTTCCCGGGGTAGTGGTACCTGTGTCACGTGGTGGTCAGGTTGAGAAATCAGGGGCGGTAGAAACTGTCTTACCAGTCTTGGGAGGGGTTTGGGGATGAATGTGTAATGCGCTGGATGAATGTGAATGTCCCATTCCCAGTTCCCAGAGTAATAGTACCTGTGTCACGTGGTGGTCAGGTTGAGAAATCAGGGGCGGTAGAAACTGTCTTACTAGTCTGGGGGGTGTGTGTGTGGATGAAGGGTGTGAGTTCTCTGAAATAAGGAGCTTGCTGGTTGATGGGGTGTGAGTTCTCTGGGAGAGGGAACTTGCATTGGGGAGTGATTCCAAAAGTAGTGGCTGAGGTGTCTTCCAGCCCAGCGTGGTGGAAGAGGTTCAGAGTAGCCCGGCTAGGTCTCGGTGTAGGGGCTCACGTCCTGTCTCTGCGGAGAAGGAGTGGGTGGGACTGCGTGTCTCCAGGTGCCCGAAACCCAGTGTCAGGGCCTGGATGGTTTCTTTAGGGAACATCAGGTCGGGGGCCTAGGCTGTACCAATAGGTCATTTGAGGAGGATCTCCCAGTGTCTAGAGGACGTGGAGCGTCTGTAATCAGAGCTCCAGTAGTCCTGGTGTCTGGCGGTACCCCTCCAGTTGGGAGGGTGCGGAAGTCCAGAGGGAGGGGTGAGAGGGGGATGGATTCCCCAGTGGGAACCAGTAGGTCAGGGACCAGCCGGGATGGCTGAGTCGCCACTGAGTGACCGTGGTGTCGCCACTTCTGTCCTGGGGGGTCTGCACGCACTGTCAGATGGACAGGAGGTCGTGAGATCAGCGCCAGGCAGACTGTCACACGACCCATTAGGTATGTGTCACCCTCGTTAAGTCCTGGTTCGCCAGGCATCTGACCAAAGGGTACGTCCCTCGGTTGGGGAGCCAGTAGTCAGTGTTTCCGGATCTGGACGTAAGGGCAGCTGTAGTCCTGAGGGCAGGTGGGGCTCATCTTAAGTGAAGAGACCCTGCTCTACAGTGGAAGGGGGTGCAGAGGGAGGGAGTCCTCGCCTCTGACCCCTTGGATCCCAGGTGGTAGACCAGTTGGTGGAGAGAGGTCCTGAACTGGTGGGAGAGTTGTGTTCTGGTGGGTGCTTCCCTGGGAGGGTGCGGAACCCCAGAAGTAGAGGTAGGGTGGGGCATTCTTGCCCGTGACCTCTGGTCAGCCTGAGGGTGCAGACCCTAGGTTGAAGGATCAGTGGTAGTTGGGAACTACACTGAGAGGGAGAGTGGAGAATGGCTTGCATGCCAGGGGTTACTACCCCCCACTCTGGGTTTGGCAAGGACCAGTGGTATCTGGGTGGCCTAGGGCCTGGTCCTGGCCGTGGACTACTAGGTAGTACCAGTGGGGTAGCCTAGTTGGGCCTGAGTTCTTTTCGGGTGTTTTTTTCAGATGGAACCATGTTGATTGAGAATGGCGTAGAACCGGAGAGTGTCCCTGCAGTGCGGGCCTGCGTCCGTGTTCTATCGCCCCAAGCAGGGAAGACCATCACGGTGGTGATTGGTCTGCCCTGCGTTTTGGCTGGAAGGGGGTTGTGTTGGACTTGGCCCTTCTGGCAGGTTCACCCCTGAACGTTTTGCTTTTTATTGGTGACTTGGTGTGGTGATTTTTGGTTTCTGCGCACTTTCCCTGTGTCCCAGGGTAAAGTGCGTGCGCGCTCTGAGTGCATGTGGTGAGATAGGCCTGCCCTCCCATAGGAATGCATGGGGAATGTATGTGTCCCTAGTAGTTCCTGATGCGTGGGGTGTGCAGGCCCGAGTTTGGTATGTGCGGACTCGTGTGATTGAATGCTGCGCGATGATGTGTGCGGCGTGCATGTACCTAATATGGAAGTGCCACTTCTAGAAGTGGGCACTTTGGTGTGCAGTGTAAAATGTGTGCCTTGTCGCATGATTGGCTGGTTGAGGTCATGTGACGGGCTAGGGATTCCCCAGAGTCAGGATGAGTCACCCAGTGGTGAATGGGGAGGTCAGCAGCTAGATGGGTGGGAGGAGTACACCTGGGTCCTGAATAGGGCAGGGTTTTCCCCACACAATGCTGGCTCCGCCCCCTGTGGTGCGACTGACGACCCTAGCCCTGCCAGTGAATAGAGTGAGGGGCTGAGCATATCAAGGGTGCTCCCCAACCAGCTGCGACTGGTTTTCCCCCTCACCCTGAACCCAGAACAAAGGGATTTGGTGTATAAAAAGGGGCTGTGTCCCCTTACAAAATGTTCTTGTTCTGCACTTGAATCTACCAGGGGCGCGCTGCTGCTGGGGCCCAGGGGAAGGCTTGCCTCCCTGGGCCCTGCCCAGCCCCTGGATGCCCTGGACGCTGGAGGACTTCTGGGACCATTCTTTGCCATTGCCCCATACTTTCCAAAGACTCCTTTGCTGGGAGCTGCTTTGCTCCCTTTTCTAATGCCCAGGACTGATTAGAACTTTTCCCTTTGCCAAGGCTTGTTACAGCCTACCAAGCGCCCTGGGAGCGCGTGGGCCTCGCAGCACGGCGCTGCACAACGAGCAAGAGAGAGGGAATCCCCAGCGTAGGGATTCCCCCATGATGCGTGCTTTCGCGGGTGCCCACCCCGCTTCGTTGGTCGTTAATAGCGGGAGCCTACTCCGCTTTATGTTAAGTATATGCGGGTGCCCACCCCGCGACTTTGCCCGTGAGGATCGCGGGTGCCCACCCCGCGTCATGGCTGCCTTCTTAATATTTCTCACGTCGCGGGTGCCCACCCCGCGACGTAACTGTCTCCTCGATCACCGCTGTGGCCCGAGTCGCGGGAGAACCGGAAGCCAGGCAGCCCGCGCCAAGACGTGGGCGGGATTTGGCCGAGCGCGAGGAAAGTTCCGGCCAGCGAGCCGGGAAGCGGTAGAAGCCATTGTCTTCCACCGGGGCTCCCGAGAGCGAGGGAGAGCCCCGACCAGCTGAAGTAAGGAGGCGTAGTTGCGGGCCGAGAGGGGCTCCCATGGTGTTGAGAGAGCCCCGCCCGTTGCACCGGTGAAGCCTGCGACGAGAGTGGTGACAGCTGAATCCTCGGCGAGGCTCTCATGAGCAAGAGAGAGCCCCGCCTGCTGCCTGCTGCATCTGGAGAGGAGTCCCCCCTGAGAACAGCCCGGTGAGTAAGAAGGGGCTGGGGGGGATGCTCCGTATGGCCTCTGGTTGGTGCCTGATTGAGGCACGATGCGGTAATGCCAGTTTCGAGCGGCCCCGTCTTGCAGCGGGCCGCTCCCACGTTATTCTGGGCAATCTTATGGTTTGGGCCCACGAGGCTCCAACGGGGCCCTCAGTATTCTAGAGCCAGAGGGCTCCAACGCTCGGGGCCCCAGTTAATCACGGAGCCAGTGCGCTCCAGAGGGGCTATGTATTTCCAGAGCCAGATGGCTCCAACAAGGTGGCATTATTGTTTCTAGAGCCTAGGTGGCTCCCACGTTGTGACAGTGTATCAAGGACCATTGGAGGGCCCATGCCTCATTTTACTTCCACAGCTGCGCAGCACTTAGTGCCAGCTGCAGCGTTTAGGCCCTGTGCGTGTCCCCAGCTGCCCAGCAAGTAGTGGGCAGCTGCTACGTTTAGGTACTGGTACGACCGGGACCCTAATGTGATTGAGGTATTATTGCGATTCATGCTGATGTGATTGTGGTGCTAGGAAATGTACAGTGTAGTATGTTTTGCGCACCCTGTGTTCATGCTTTTGCTGCTAGGAAATGTACTGTATATAGTATGTCTTGCGGACCCTGTATTTCATACCTCTAAATGTGGTTATTTCTGCCTAGAAGGTTGTCTTACCTGCTTAGGTTGATGGTAGGGAGAAGGTACTTCCCTGTGCGATGTGCGCCCCTAGTATAATTATATTTAGGTGGGTAGGTCTAATGCGTTAAACCAATGAGAATTGCATAATGTGATTTATGCCCCTGTGATAGATGCAGGATAGGTTTTATACCTGATGCTAGTGTGATGACGCTGAGGTCATTATTGCGCCAGTAGAGACTGGTTGTGCTCTACAGTTACTTTGTGTTATGTTCTACGTTTACTATTGGTGATTTGTGCTATGTTCTAAGTGCTAATTCCTGACAGTGGTCCATGTGGCCCTGTCCCCTGTATATATAATCCCTTGTAAATTCTGCCCGTGCCTGTTGGCACATTGTAAAGTGTGTGTTTTTATCTAATGTGTTTGGTATAATACAAAGGCTATTTTTATAGAATACCTTGTGTGGAGTTTCCTTTGTGGTGGGCCTTGGGTGTTGTTGCTGGGTGCGCACGCAAACGCTTTACACATCGCCTCAGAGATAAGCCTGACTGCTCGTGCCAAGCTACCAAGGGGGTGAGCAGGGGTTATCTTTGGCGTGTAACTCCCCAGCCCTGACTAGGGTGGTGGTTTCTGCCTGGCTTTGGCGCAAGCCTCAGCCAACCAGAAATCCCATTTCTAACACAGATCAGCAGAGCTGCTCTGTAATCTAAGAACTAGGTCAGCAGAGCTGCTCTAGAGCCAGAGAACCAGGTCAGCAGAACTGCTGCAGAGCAAGAGAAACCAGGTCAGCAGAGCTGCTATAGAGGGAGAGAACCAGGTCAGCAGAGCTGCTCTAGAGCCAGAGAAACCAGGTCAGCAGAGCTGCTTTAGAGCGAGAGAACCAGGTCAGCAGAGCTGCTTTAGAGCCAGAGAACCAGGTCAGCAGAGCTGCTTTAGAGCTATAGAACCAGGCCAACAGAGCTGCTCTAGAGGAAGAGAACCAGGTCAGTAGAGCTGATTTAGAGGGATAGAACCAGGTCAGCAGAACTGCTTTAGAGACAGAGAACCTGGTCAGCAGAGCTGCTCTGGAGCCTAACAACCAGGTCAGCAGAGCTGCTCTAGAGCCAGAGAACCAGGTCAGTAGAGCTGCTTTAGAGCGAGAGAACCAGGTCAGCAGAGCTGCTTTAGAGGGAGAGAACCAGGTCAGCAGAGCTGCTTTAGAGCCAAGGGACCAGGTCAGCAGAGCTGCTCTAGAGCCAGAGAACCCGGTCAGCAGAGCTGCTGTAGAGCCAGAGAAACCAGGTCAGTAGAACTGCTTTAGAGTGAGAGAACCAGGTCAGCAGAGCTGCTTTAGAGGGAGAGAACCAGGTCAGCAGAGCTGCTTTAGAGCCAAGGGACCAGGTCAGCAGAGCTGCTCTAGAGCCAGAGAACCAGTTCAGCAGAACTGCTTTAGAGCCATAGAACTGGGTCAGCAGAGCTGCTTTAGAGCCAGAGAACCAGGTCAGCAGAGTTGTTGTAGAGCCAGAGAACTAGGTCAGCAGAGCTGCTCTAGAGCCTTAGAACTAGGTCAGCAGAGCTGCTCTAGAGCCAGGGAACCAGGTCAGCAGAGCTGCTGTAGAGCCAGAGAACCAGGTCAGCAGAGCTGCTTTAGAGGGGGGAGAGAACCAGGTCAGCAGAGCTGCTTTAGAGCCAGAGAACCAGGCCAGCAGAGCTGCTTTAGAGCCGGGGAACCAGGTCAGCAGAGCAGCTTTAGAACCAGAGAACCAGGTCAGCAGATTTCTTTAGAGGGAGAGAACCAGGTCAGCAGAGCTTCTTTAGAGCCAGAGAACCAGGTCGGCAGAGCTGCTGTAGAGCCAGAGAAACCAGGTCAGCAGAGCTGCTTTAGAGGGAGAGAACCAGGTCAGCAGAGTTCTTTAGAGGGAGAGATCCAGGTCAGCAGAGCATCTTTAGAGCCAGAGAACCAGGTCAGCAGAGCTGCTCTAGAGGCAGAGAAACAGGTCAGCAGAGCTGCTATAGAGGGAGAGAACCAGGTCAGCAGAGCTGCTCTAGAGCCAGAATAACCAGGTCAGCAGAGCTGCTTTAGAGGGAGAGAACCAGGTCAGCAGAGCTGCTTGAGAGCCAGAGAACCAGGTCAGCAGAGCTGCTCTAGAGCCAGAGAACCAGGTCAGCAGAGCTGCTTTAGAGCCATAGAACCAGGTCAGCAGAGCTGCTCTAGAGGAAGAGAACCAGGTCAGTAGAGCTGATTTAGAGGGAGAGAACCAGGTCAGCAGAGCTGCTTTAGAGCCAGAGAACCAGGTCAGCAGAGCTGCTCTAGAGCCAGAGAACCAGGTCATCAGAGCTGCTTTAGAGCCATAGAACCAGGTTAGCAGACCTGCTTTAGAGCCAGAGAACCAGGTAATCAGAGCTGCTCTAGAGCCTAAGAACCAGGTCAGCAGAGCTGCTCTAGAGCCAGAGAACCAGGTCAGCAGAGCTGCTTTAGAGCCAGAGAACCAGGTCAGCAGAGTTGTTGTAGAGCCAGAGAACTAGATCAGCAGAGCTGCTTTAGAGGGAGAGAACCAGGTCAGCAGAGCTGCTTTAGAGCCGGGAACCAGGTCAGCAGAGCTGCTTTAGAGCCAGAGAACCAGGTCAGCAGAGCTGCTCTAGAGCCAGAGAATCAAGTCGGCAGATCTGCTTTAGAGCCATAGAACCAGGTCAGCAGAGCTGCTTTAGAGCCAGAGAACCAGGTCAGCAGAGCTGCTCTAGAGCCTAACAAACAGGTCAGCAGAGCTGCTCTAGAGCCAGAGAACCAGGCCAGCAGAGCTGCTGTAAAATCAGAGAAACCAGGTCAGTAGAGCTGCTTTAGACGGAGAGAACCAGGTCAGCAGAGCTGCTCTAGAGGGAGAGAACCAGGTCAGCAGAGCTGCTCTAGAGCCAGAGAACCATGTCAGCAGAACTACTTTAGAGCCATAGAGCCAGGTCAGTAGAGCTGCTTTAGAGCCAGAGAACCAGGTCAGCAGAGCTGTTGTAGAGCCAGAGAACCAGATCAGCAGAGCTGCTCTGTAATCTAAGAACTAGGTCAGCAGAGCTGCTCTAGAGCCAGAGAACCAGGTCAGCAGAACTGCTGCAGAGCAAGAGAAACCAGGTCAGCAGAGCTGCTATAGAGGGAGAGAACCAGGTCAGCAGAGCTGCTCTAGAGCCAGAGAAACCAGGTCAGCAGAGCTGCTTTAGAGGGAGAGAACCAGGTCAGTAGAGCTGCTTTAGAGCCAGAGAACCAGGTCAGCAGAGCTGCTCTAGAGCCAGAGAAACAGGTCAGCAGAGCTGCTTTAGAGCTATAGAACCAGGCCAGCAGAGCTGCTCTAGAGGAAGAGAACCAGGTCAGTAGAGCTGATTTAGAGGGATAGAACCAGGCCAGCAGAGCTGCTTTAGAGCCAGAGAACCAGGTCAGCAGAGTTGTTGTAGAGCCAGAGAACTAGGTCAGCAGAGCTGCTCTAGAGCCTTAGAACTAGGTCAGCAGAGCTGCTCTAGAGCCAGGGAACCAGGTCAGCAGAGCTGCTGTAGAGCCAGAGAACCAGGTCAGCAGAGCTGCTTTAGAGGGGGAGAGAACCAGGTCAGCAGAGCTGCTTTAGAGCCAGAGAACCAGGCCAGCAGAGCTGCTTTAGAGCCGGGGAACCAGGTCAGCAGAGCAGCTTTAGAACCAGAGAACCAGGTCAGCAGATTTCTTTAGAGGGAGAGAACCAGGTCAGCAGAGCTTCTTTAGAGCCAGAGAACCAGGTCAGCAGAGCTGCTGTAGAGCCAGAGAAACCAGGTCAGCAGAGCTGCTTTAGAGGGAGAGAACCAGGTCAGCAGAGTTCTTTAGAGGGAGAGATCCAGGTCAGCAGAGCATCTTTAGAGCCAGAGAACCAGGTCAGCAGAGCTGCTCTAGAGGCAGAGAAACAGGTCAGCAGAGCTGCTATAGAGGGAGAGAACCAGGTCAGCAGAGCTACTCTAGAGCCAGAGAAACCAGGTCAGCAGAGCTGCTTTAGAGGGAGAGAACCAGGTCAGCAGAGCTGCTTTAGAGCCAGAGAACCAGGTCAGCAGAGCTGCTCTAGAGCCAGAGAACCAGGTCAGCAGAGCTGCTTTAGAGCCATAGAACCAGGTCAGCAGAGCTGCTCTAGAGGAAGAGAACCAGGTCAGTAGAGCTGATTTAGAGGGAGAGAACCAGGTCAGCAGAGCTGCTTTAGAGCCAGAGAACCAGGTCAGCAGAGCTGCTCTAGAGCCAGAGAACCAGGTCATCAGAGCTGCTTTAGAGCCATAGAACCAGGTTAGCAGACCTGCTTTAGAGCCAGAGAACCAGGTAATCAGAGCTGCTCTAGAGCCTAAGAACCAGGTCAGCAGAGCTGCTCTAGAGCCAGAGAACCAGGTCAGCAGAGCTGCTTTAGAGCCAGAGAACCAGGTCAGCAGAGTTGTTGTAGAGCCAGAGAACTAGATCAGCAGAGCTGCTTTGGAGGGAGAGAACCAGGTCAGCAGAGCTGCTTTAGAGCCAGAGAACCAGGCCTGCAGAGCTGCTTTAGAGCCGGGAACCAGGTCAGCAGAGCTGCTTTAGAGCCAGAGAACCAGGTCAGCAGGGCTGCTCTAGAGCCAGAGAATCAAGTCGGCAGATCTGCTTTAGAGCCATAGAACCAGGTCAGCAGAGCTGCTTTAGAGCCAGAGAACCAGGTCAGCAGAGCTGCTCTAGAGCCTAAGAAACAGGTCAGCAGAGCTGCTCTAGAGCCAGAGAACCAGGCCAGCAGAGCTGCTGTAAAATCAGAGAAACCAGGTCAGTAGAGCTGCTTTAGACGGAGAGAACCAGGTCAGCAGAGCTGCTCTAGAGGGAGAGAACCAGGTCAGCAGAGCTGCTCTAGAGCCAGAGAACCATGTCAGCAGAACTGCTTTAGAGCCATAGAGCCTGGTCAGTAGAGCTGCTTTAGAGCCAGAGAACCAGGTCAGCAGAGCTGTTGTAGAGCCAGAGAACCAGATCAGCAGAGCTGCTCTGTAATCTAAGAACTAGGTCAGCAGAGCTGCTCTAGAGCCAGAGAACCAGGTCAGCAGAACTGCAGCAGAGCAAGAGAAACCAGGTCAGCAGAGCTGCTATAGAGGGAGAGAACCAGGTCAGCAGAGCTGCTCTAGAGCCAGAGAAACCAGGTCAGCAGAGCTGCTTTAGAGGGAGAGAACCAGGTCAGCAGAGCTGCTTTAGAGCCAGAGAACCAGGTCAGCAGAGCTGCTCTAGAGCCAGAGAAACAGGTCAGCAGAGCTGCTTTAGAGCTATAGAACCAGGCCAGCAGAGCTGCTCTAGAGGAAGAGAACCAGGTCAGTAGAGCTGATTTAGAGGGATAGAACCAGGTCAGCAGAGCTGCTTTAGAGACAGAGAACCTGGTCAGCAGAGCTGCTCTGGAGCCTAAGAACCAGGTCAGCAGAGCTGCTCTAGAGCCAGAGAACCAGGTCAGCAGAGCTGCTGTAGAGCCAGAGAACCAGGTCAGTAGAGCTGCTTTAGAGCGAGAGAACCAGGTCAGCAGAGCTGCTTTAGAGGGAGAGAACCAGGTCAGCAGAGCTGCTTTAGAGCCAAGGGACCAGGTCAGCAGAGCTGCTCTAGAGCCAGAGAACCAGGTCAGCAGAGCTACTTTAGAGCCACAGAACCAGGTCAGCAGAGCTGCTCTAGAGAAAGAGAACCAGGTCAGTAGAGCTGATTTAGAGGGAGAACACCAGGTCAGCAGAGCTGTTTTAGAGCCAGAGAACCTGGTCATCAGAGCTGCTCTAGAGCCTAAGAACCAGGTCATCAGAGCTGCTCTAGAGCCAGAGAACCCGGTCAGCAGAGCTGCTGTAGAGCCAGAGAAACCAGGTCAGTAGAACTGCTTTAGAGCGAGAGAACCAGGTCAGCAGAGCTGCTTTAGAGGGAGAGAACCAGGTCAGCAGAGCTGCTTTAGAGCCAAGGGACCAGGTCAGCAGAGCTGCTCTAGAGCCAGAGAACCAGTTCAGCAGAACTGCTTTAGAGCCATAGAACTGGGTCAGCAGAGCTGCTTTAGAGCCAGAGAACCAGGTCAGCAGAGTTGTTGTAGAGCCAGAGAACTAGGTCAGCAGAGCTGCTCTAGAGCCTTAGAACTAGGTCAGCAGAGCTGCTCTAGAGCCAGGGAACCAGGTCAGCAGAGCTGCTGTAGAGCCAGAGAACCAGGTCAGCAGAGCTGCTTTAGAGGGGGAGAGAACCAGGTCAGCAGAGCTGCTTTAGAGCCAGAGAACCAGGCCAGCAGAGCTGCTTTAGAGCCGGGGAACCAGGTCAGCAGAGCAGCTTTAGAGCAAGAGAACCAGGTCAGCAGAGCTGCTCTAGAGCCAGAGAATCAAGTCAGCAGAGCTGCTTTAGAGCCATAGAACCAGGTCAGCAGAGCTGCTTTAGAGCCAGAGAACCAGGTCAGCAGAGCTGCTCTAGAGCCTAAGAAACAGGTCAGCAGAGCTGCTCTAGAGCCAGAGAACCAGGCCAGCAGAGCTGCTGTAAAATCAGAGAAACCAGGTCAGTAGAGCTGCTTTAGAGGGAGGGAACCAGGTCAGCAGAGCTGCTCTAGAGGGAGAGAACCAGGTCAGCAGAGCTGCTCTAGATCCAGAGAACCATGTCAGCAGAACTGCTTTAGAGCCATAGAACCGGGTTAGTAGAGCTTCTTTAGAGCCAGAGAACCAGGTCAGCAGAGCTGTTGTAGAGCCGGAGAACCAGATCAGCAGAGCTGCTCTGTAATCTAAGATCTAGGTCAGCAGAGCTGCTCTAGAGCCAGAGAACCAGGTCAGCAGAACTGCTGTAGAGCAAGAGAAACCAGGTCAGCAGAGCTGCTATAGAGGGAGAGAACCAGGTCAGCAGAGCTGCTGTAGAGCCAGCGAAACCAGGTCAGCAGAGCTGCTCTAGAGCCAGAAAACCAGGTCAGCAGAACTGCATTAGAGCCATAGAACCGGGTCAGCAGAGCTGCTTTAGAGCCAGAGAACCAGGTCAGCAGAGTTGTTGTAGAGCCAGAGAACCAGGTCAGCAGAGCCGCTCTAGAGCCTAAGAACTAGGTCAGCAGAGCTGCTCTAGAGCCAGGGAACCAGGTCAGCAGAGCTGCTGTAGAGCCAGGGAACCAGGTCAGCAGATTTCTTTAGAGGGAGAGAACCAGGTCAGCAGAGCTTCTTTAGAGCCAGAGAACCAGGTCAGCAGAGCTGCCCTAGAACCAGAGAACCAGGTCAGCAGAGCTGCTTTAGAGCCATAGAACCAGGTCAGCAGAGCTGCTCTAGAGGAAGAGAACCAGGTCAGCAGAGCTGCTTTAGAGCCAGAGAACCAGGTCAGCAGAGCTGCTCTAGAGCAGAGAACCAGGTCATCAGAGCTGCTTTAGAGCCATAGAACCAGGTTAGCAGACCTGCTTTAGAGCCAGAGAACCAGGTCAGCAGAGCTGCTCTAGAGCCTAAGAACCAGGTCAGCAGAACTGCTCTAGAGCCAGAGAAACCAGGTCAGTAGAGCTGCTTTAGAGCGAGAGAACCAGGTCAGCAGAGCTGCTTTAGAGTGAGATAACCAGGTCAGCAGAGCTGCTTTAGAGCCAAGGGACCAGGTCAGCAGAGCTGCTCTAGACCCAGAGAACCAGGTCAGCAGAACTGCATTAGAGCCATAGAACCGGTTCAGCAGAGCTGCTTTAGAGCCAGAGAACCAGGTCAGCAGAGTTGTTGTAGAGCCAGAGAACCAGGTCAGCAGAGCCGCTCTAGAGCCTAAGAACTAGGTCAGCAGAGCTGCTCTAGAGCCAGGGAACCAGGTCAGCAGAGCTGCTGTAGAGCCAGAGAACCAGGTCAGCAGATTTCTTTAGAGGGAGAGAACCAGGTCAGCAGAGCTTCTTTAGACCCAGAGAACCAGGTCAGCAGAGCTGCCCTAGAACCAGAGAACCAGGTCAGCAGAGCTGCTTTAGAGCCAGAGAACGAGGTCAGCAGAGCTGCTTTAGAGCCATAGAACCAGGTCAGCAGAGCTGCTTTAGAGCCAGAGAACCAGGTCAGCAGAGCTGCTTTAGAGCCAGAGAACCAGGTCAGCAGAGCTGCTCTAGAGCCAGAGAACCAGGTCAGCAGACCTGCGTTAGAGCCATAAAACCAGGTCAGCAGAGCTGCTCTAGAGGAAGAGGACCAGGTCAGTAGAGCTGATTTAGAGGGAGAGAACCAGGTCAGCAGAGCTGATTTAGAGCCAGAGAACCAGGTCAGCAGAGCTGCTCTAGAGCAGAGAACCAGGTCATCAGAGCTGCATTAGAGCCATAGAACCAGGTTAGCAGACCTGCTTTAGAGCCAGAGAACCAGGTCAGCAGAGCTGCTCTAGAGCCTAAGAACCAGGTCAGCAGAGCTGCTCTAGAGCCAGAGAACCAGGTCAGCAGAGCTGCTGTAGAGCCAGAGAAACCAGGTCAGTAGAGCTGCTTTAGAGCGTGAGAACCAGGTCAGCAGAGCTGCTTTAGAGCCAGAGAACCAGGCCTGCAGAGCTGCTTTAGAGCCGGGAACCAGGTCAGCAGAGCTGCTCTAGAGCCAGAGAATCAAGTCGGCAGATCTGCTTTAGAGCCATAGAACCAGATCAGCAGAGCTGCTTTAGAGCCAGAGAACCAGGTCAGCAGAGCTGCTCTAGAGCCTAAGAAACAGGTAAGCAGAGCTGCTCTAGAGCCAGAGAACAAGGCCCACAGAGCTGCTGTAAAATCGGAGAAACCAGGTCAGTAGAGCTGTTTTAGACGGAGAGAACCAGGTCAGCATAGCTGCTCTAGAGGGAGAGAACCAGGTCAGCAGAGCTGCTCTAGAGCCAGAGAACCATGTCAGCAGAACTGCTTTAGAGCCATAGAGCCGGGTCAGTAGAGCTGCTTTAGAGCCAGAGAATCAGGTCAGCAGAGCTGTTGTAGAGCCAGAGAACCAGATCAGCAGAGCTGCTCTGTAATCTAAGAACTAGGTCAGCAGAGCTTCTATAGAGCCAGAGAACCAGGTCAGCAGAACTGCTGCAGAGCAAGAGAAACCAGGTCAGCAGAGCTGCTATAGAGGGAGAGAACCAGGTCAGCAGAGCTGCTCTAGAGCCAGAGAAACCAGGTCAGCAGAGCTGCTTTAGAGGGAGAGAACCAGGTCAGCAGAGCTGCTTTAGAGCCAGAGAACCAGGTCAGCAGAGCTGCTCTAGAGCCAGAGAAACCAGTCAGCAGAGCTGCTTTAGAGCTATAGAACCAGGCCAGCAGAGCTGCTCTAGAGGAAGAGAGCCAGGTCAGTAGAGCTGATTTAGAGGGATAGCACCAGGTCAGAAGAGCTGCTTTAGAGACAGAGAACCTGGTCAGCAGAACTGCTCTGGAGCCTAAGAACCAGGTCAGCAGAGCTGCTCTAGAGCCAGAGAACCAGGTCAGCAGAGCTGCTGTAGAGCCAGAGAACCAGGTCAGTAGAGCTGCTTTAGAGCGAGAGAACCAGGTCAGCAGAGCTGCTTTAGAGGGAGAGAACCAGGTCAGCAGAGCTGCTTTAGAGCCAAGGGACCAGGTCAGCAGAGCTGCTCTAGAGCCAGAGAACCCGGTCAGCAGAGCTGCTGTAGAGCCAGAGAAACCAGGTCAGTAGAACTGCTTTAGAGCGAGAGAAGCAGGTCAGCAGAGCTGCTTTAGAGGGAGAGAACCAGGTCAGCAGAGCTGCTTTAGAGCTAAGGGACCAGGTCAGCAGAGCTGCTCTAGAGCCAGAGAACCAGTTCAGCAGAACTGCTTTAGAGCCATAGAACTGGGTCAGCAGAGCTGCTTTAGAGCCAGAGAACCAGGTCAGCAGAGTTGTTGTAGAGCCAGAGAACTAGGTCAGCAGAGCTGCTCTAGAGCCTTAGAACTAGGTCAGCAGAGCTGCTCTAGAGCCAGGGAACCAGGTCAGCAGAGCTGCTGTAGAGCCAGAGAACCAGGTCAGCAGAGCTGCTTTAGAGGGGGGAGAGAACCAGGTCAGCAGAGCTGCTTTAGAGCCAGAGAACCAGGCCAGCAGAGCTGCTTTAGAGCCGGGGAACCAGGTCAGCAGAGCAGCTTTAGAGCCAGAGAACCAGGTCAGCAGAGCTGCTATAGAGCCAGAGAATCAAGTCAGCAGAGCTGCTTTAGAGCCATAGAACCAGGTCAGCAGAACTGCTTTAGAGCCAGAGAACCAGGTCAGCAGAGCTGCTCTAGAGCCTAAGAAACAGGTCAGCAGAGCTGCTCTAGAGCCAGAGAACCAGGCCAGCAGAGCTGCTGTAAAATCAGAGAAACCAGGTCAGTAGAGCTGCTTTAGAGGGAGGGAACCAGGTCAGCAGAGCTGCTCTAGAGGGAGAGAACCAGGTCAGCAGAGCTGCTCTAGAGCCAGAGAACCATGTCAGCAGAACTGCTTTAGAGCCATAGAACCGGGTTAGTAGAGCTGCTTTAGAGCCAGAGAACCAGGTCAGCAGAGCTGTTGTAGAGCTGGAGAACCAGATCAGCAGAGCTGCTCTGTAATCTAAGATCTAGGTCAGCAGAGCTGCTCTAGAGCCAGAGAACCAGGTCAGCAGAACTGCTGTAGAGCAAGAGAAACCAGGTCAGCAGAGCTGCTATAGAGGGTGAAAACCAGGTCAGCAGAGCTGCTCTAGAGCCAGCAAAACCAGGTCAGCAGAGCTTCTTTAGAGGGAGAGAACCAGGTCAGCAGAGCTGCTTTAGAGCCAGAGAACCAGGTCAGCAGAGCTGCTCTAGAGCCAGAGAACCAGGTCAGCAGAGCTGCTTTAGAGCCATAGAACCAGGTCAGCAGAGCTGCTCTAGAGGAAGAGAACCAGGTCAGTAGAGCTGATTTAGAGGGAGAGAACCAGGTCAGCAGAGCTGTTTTAGAGCCAGAGAACCAGGTCAGCAGAGCTGCTGTAGAGCCAGAGAAACCAGGTCAGTAGAGCTGCTTTAGAGCGAGAGAACCAGGTCAGCAGAGCTGCTTTAGAGTGAGAGAACCAGGTCAGCAGAGCTGCTTTAGAGCCAAGGGACCAGGTCAGCAGAGCTGCTCTAGAGCCAGAAAACCAGGTCAGCAGAACTGCATTAGAGCCATAGAACCGGGTCAGCAGAGCTGCTTTAGAGCCAGAGAACCAGGTCAGCAGAGTTGTTGTAGAGCCAGAGAACCAGGTCAGCAGAGCCGCTCTAGAGCCTAAGAACTAGGTCAGCAGAGCTGCTCTAGAGCCAGGGAACCAGGTCAGCAGAGCTGCTGTAGAGCCAGAGAACCAGGTCAGCAGATTTCTTTAGAGGGAGAGAACCAGGTCAGCAGAGCTTCTTTAGAGCCAGAGAACCAGGTCAGCAGAGCTGCCCTAGAACCAGAGAACCAGGTCAGCAGAGCTGCTTTAGAGCCAGAGAACCAGGTCAGCAGAGCTGCTTTAGAGCCATAGAACCAGGTCAGCAGAGCTGCTTTAGAGCCGGGAACCAGGTCAGCAGAGCTGCTTTAGAGCCAGAGAACCAGGTCAGCAGAGCTGCTCTAGAGCCAGAGAATCAAGTCGGCAGATCTGCTTTAGAGCCATAGAACCAGGTCAGCAGAGCTGCTTTAGAGCCAGAGAACCAGGTCAGCAGAGCTGCTCTAGAGCCTAAGAAACAGGTCAGCAGAGCTGCTCTAGAGCCCGAGAACCAGGCCAGCAGAGCTGCTGTAAAATCAGAGAAACCAGGTCAGTAGAGCTGCTTTAGACGGAGAGAACCAGGTCAGCAGAGCTACTCTAGAGGGAGAGAACCAGGTCAGCAGAGCTACTCTAGAGCCAGAGAACCATGTCAGCAGAACTGATTTAGAGCCATAGAGCCGGGTCAGTAGAGCTGCTTTAGAGCCAGAGAACCAGGTCAGCAGAGCTGTTGTAGAGCCAGAGAACCAGATCAGCAGAGCTGCTCTGTAATCTAAGAACTAGGTCAGCAGAGCTGTTCTAGAGCCAGAGAACCAGGTCAGCAGAACTGCTGCAGAGCAAGAGAAACCAGGTCAGCAGAGCTGCTATAGAGGGAGAGAACCAGGTCAGCAGAGCTGCTCTAGAGCCATAGAAACCAGGTCAGCAGAGCTGCTTTAGAGGGAGAGAACCAGGTCAGCAGAGCTGCTTTAGAGCCAGAGAACCAGGTCAGCAGAGCTGCTCTAGAGCCAGAGAAACAGGTCAGCAGAGCTGCTTTAGAGCTATAGAACCAGGCCAGCAGAGCTGCTCTAGAGGAAGAGAACCAGGTCAGTAGAGCTGATTTAGAGGGATAGAACCAGGTCAGCAGAGCTGCTTTAGAGACAGAGAACCTGGTCAGCAGAGCTGCTCTGGAGCCTAAGAACCAGGTCAGCAGAGCTGCTCTAGAGCCAGAGAACCAGGTCAGCAGAGCTACTTTAGAGCCACAGAACCAGGTCAGCAGAGCTGCTCTAGAGAAAGAGAACCAGGTCAGTAGAGCTGATTTAGAGGGAGAGAACCAGGTCAGCAGAGCTGTTTTAGAGCCAGAGAACCTGGTCAGCAGAGCTGCTCTAGAGCCTAAGAACCAGGTCATCAGAGCTACTCTAGAGCCAGAGAACCCGGTCAGCAGAGCTGCTGTAGAGCCAGAGAAACCAGGTCAGTAGAACTGCTTTAGAGCGAGAGAACCAGGTCAGCAGAGCTGCTTTAGAGGGAGAGAACCAGGTCAGCAGAGCTGCTTTAGAGCCAAGGGACCAGGTCAGCAGAGCTGCTCTAGAGCCAGAGAACCAGGTCATCAGAGCTGCTCTAGAGCCAGAGAACCCGGTCAGCAGAGCTGCTGTAGAGCCAGAGAAACCAGGTCAGTAGAACTGCTTTAGAGCCATAGAACTGGGTCAGCAGAGCTGCTTTAGAGCCAGAGAACCAGGTCAGCAGAGTTGTTGTAGAGCCAGAGAACTAGGTCAGCAGAGCTGCTCTAGAGCCTTAGAACTAGGTCAGCAGAGCTGCTCTAGAGCCAGGGAACCAGGTCAGCAGAGCTGCTGTAGAGCCAGAGAACCAGGTCAGCAGAGCTGCTTTAGAGGGGGAGGGAGAAAACCAGGTCAGCAGAGCTGCTTTAGAGCCAGAGAACCAGGCCAGCAGAGCTGCTTTAGAGCCGGGGAACCAGGTCAGCAGAGCAGCTTTAGAGCCAGAGAACCAGGTCAGCAGAGCTGCTCTAGAGCCAGAGAATCAAGTCAGCAGAGCTGCTTTAGAGCCATAGAACCAGGTCAGCAGAGCTGCTTTAGAGCCAGAGAACCAGGTCAGCAGAGCTGCTCTAGAGCCTAAGAAACAGGTCAGCAGAGCTGCTCTAGAGCCAGAGAACCAGGCCAGCAGAGCTGCTGTAAAATCAGAGAAACCAGGTCAGTAGAGCTGCTTTAGAGGGAGGGAACCAGGTCAGCAGAGCTGCTCTAGAGGGAGAGAACCAGGTCAGCAGAGCTGCTCTACAGCCAGAGAACCATGTCAGCAGAACTGCTTTAGAGCCATAGAACCGGGTTAGTAGAGCTTCTTTAGAGCCAGAGAACCAGGTCAGCAGAGCTGTTGTAGAGCCGGAGAACCAGATCAGCAGAGCTGCTCTGTAATCTAAGATCTAGGTCAGCAGAGCTGCTCTAGAGCCAGAGAACCAGGTCAGCAGAACTGCTGTAGAGCAAGAGAAACCAGGTCAGCAGAGCTGCTGTAGAGGGAGAGAACCAGGTCAGCAGAGCTGCTCTAGAGCCAGCGAAACCAGGTCAGCAGAGCTGCTTTAGAGGGAGAGAACCAGGTCAGCAGAGCTGCTTTAGAGCCAGAGAACCAGGTCAGCAGAGCTGCTCTAGAGCCAGAGAACCAGGTCAGCAGAGCTGCTTTAGAGCCATAGAACCAGGTCAGCAGAGCTGCTCTAGAGGAAGAGAACCAGGTCAGTAGAGCTGATTTAGAGGGAGAGAACCAGGTCAGCAGAGCTGTTTTAGAGCCAGAGAACCTGGTCAGCAGAGCTGCTCTAGAGCCTAAGAACCAGGTCATCAGAGCTGCTCTAGAGCCAGAGAACCAGGTCAGCAGAGCTGCTGTAGAGCCAGAGAAACCAGGTCAGTAGAGCTGCTTTAGAGCGACAGAACCAGGTCAGCAGAGCTGCTTTAGAGTGAGAGAACCAGATCAGCAGAGCTGCATTAGAGCCAAGGGACCAGGTCAGCAGAGCTGCTCTAGAGCCAGAAAACCAGGTCAGCAGAACTGCATTAGAGCCATAGAACCGGGTCAGCAGAGCTGCTTTAGAGCCAGAGAACCAGGTCAGCAGAGTTGTTGTAGAGCCAGAGAACCAGGTCAGCAGAGCCGCTCTAGAGCCTAAGAACTAGGTAAGCAGAGCTGCTCTAGAGCCAGGGAACCAGGTCAGCAGAGCTGCTGTAGAGCCAGAGAACCAGGTCAGCAGATTTCTTTAGAGGGAGAGAACCAGGTCAGCAGAGCTTCTTTAGAGCCAGAGAACCAGGTCAGCAGAGCTGCCCTAGAACCAGAGAACCAGGTCAGCAGAGCTGCTTTAGAGCCAGAGAACGAGGTCAGCAGAGCTGCTTTAGAGCCATAGAACCAGGTCAGCAGAGCTGCTTTAGAGCCAGAGAACCAGGTCAGCAGAGCTGCTTTAGAGCCAGAGAACCAGGTCAGCAGAGCTGCTCTAGAGCCAGAGAACCAGGTCAGCAGACCTGCTTTAGAGCCATAAAACCAGGTCAGCAGAGCTGCTCTAGAGGAAGAGAACCAGGTCGGTAGAGCTGATTTAGAGGGAGAGAACCAGGTCAGCAGAGCTGCTTTAGAGCCAGAGAACCAGGTCAGCAGAGCTGCTCTAGAGCAGAGAACCAGGTCATCAGAGCTGCTTTAGAGCCATAGAACCAGGTTAGCAGACCTGCTTTAGAGCCAGAGAACCAGGTCAGCAGAGCTGCTCTAGAGCCTAAGAACCAGGTCAGCAGAGCTGCTCTAGAGCCAGAGAAACCAGGTCAGTAGAGCTGCTTTAGAGCGAGAGAACCAGGTCAGCAGAGCTGCTTTAGAGTGAGATAACCAGGTCAGCAGAGCTGCTTTAGAGCCAAGGGACCAGGTCAGCAGAGCTGCTCTAGAGCCAGAGAACCAGGTAAGCAGAACTGCATTAGAGCCATAGAACCGGGTCAGCAGAGCTGCTTTAGAGCCAGAGAACCAGGTCAGCAGAGTTGTTGTAGAGCCAGAGAACCAGGTCAGCAGAGCCGCTCTAGAGCCTAAGAACTAGGTCAGCAGAGCTGCTCTAGAGCCAGGGAACCAGGTCAGCAGAGCTGCTGTAGAGCCAGAGAACCAGGTCAGCAGATTTCTTTAGAGGGAGAGAACCAGGTCAGCAGAGCTTCTTTAGACCCAGAGAACCAGGTCAGCAGAGCTGCCCTAGAACCAGAGAACCAGGTCAGCAGAGCTGCTTCAGAGCCAGAGAACGAGGTCAGCAGAGCTGCTTTAGAGCCATAGAACCAGGTCAGCAGAGCTGCTTTAGAGCCAGAGAACCAGGTCAGCAGAGCTGCTTTAGAGCCAGAGAACCAGGTCAGCAGAGCTGCTCTAGAGCCAGAGAACCAGGTCAGCAGACCTGCGTTAGAGCCATAAAACCAGGTCAGCAGAGCTGCTCTAGAGGAAGAGGACCAGGTCAGTAGAGCTGATTTAGAGGGAGAGAACCAGGTCAGCAGAGCTGATTTAGAGCCAGAGAACCAGGTCAGCAGAGCTGCTCTAGAGCAGAGAACCAGGTCATCAGAGCTGCATTAGAGCCATAGAACCAGGTTAGCAGACCTGCTTTAGAGCCAGAGAACCAGGTCAGCAGAGCTGCTCTAGAGCCTAAGAACCAGGTCAGCAGAGCTGCTCTAGAGCCAGAGAACCAGGTCAGCAGAGCTGCTGTAGAGCCAGAGAAACCAGGTCAGTAGAGCTGCTTTAGAGCGCGAGAACCAGGTCAGCAGAGCTTATTAGAGGGAGAGAACAAGGTCAGCAGAGCTGCTTTAGAGCCAGAGAACCAGGTCAGCAGAGCTGCTCTAGAGCCAGAGAACCAGGTCAGCAGAGCTGCTTTAGAGCCATAGAACCAGGTCAGCAGAGCTGCTCTAGAGGAAGAGAACCAGGTCAGTAGAGCTGATTTAGAGGGAGAGACCCAGGTCAGCAGAGCTGCTTTAGAGCCAGAGAACCAGGTCAGCAGAGCTGCTCTAGAGCCAGAGAACCAGGTCATCAGAGCTGCTTTAGAGCCATAGAACCAGGTTAGCAGACCTGCTTTAGAGCCAGAGAACCAGGTAATCAGATCTGCCCTAGAGCCTAAGAACCAGGTCAGCAGAGCTGCTCTAGAGCCAGAGAACCAGGTCAGCAGAGCTGCTTTAGAGCCAGAGAACCAGGTCAGCAGAGTTGTTGTAGAGCCAGAGAACTAGATCAGCAGAGCTGCTTTAGAGGGAGAGAACCAGGTCAGCAGAGCTGCTTTAGAGCCAGAGAACCAGGCCTGCAGAGCTGCTTTAGAGCCGGGAACCAGGTCAGCAGAGCTGCTTTAGAGCCAGAGAACCAAGTCAGCAGAGCTGCTCTAGAGCCAGAGAATCAAGTCGGCAGATCTGCTTTAGAGCCATAGAACCAGATCAGCAGAGCTGCTTTAGAGCCAGAGAACCAGGTCAGCAGAGCTGCTCTAGAGCCTAAGAAACAGGTCAGCAGAGCTGCTCTAGAGCCAGAGAACCAGGCCAGCAGAGCTGCTGTAAAATCAGAGAAACCAGGTCAGTAGAGCTGCTTTAGACGGAGAGAACCAGGACAGCAGAGCTGCTCTAGAGGGAGAGAACCAGGTCAGCAGAGCTGCACTAGAGCCAGAGAACCATGTCAGCAGAACTGCTTTAGAGCCATAGAGCCGGGTCAGTAGAGCTGCTTTAGAGCCAGAGAATCAGGTCAGCAGAGCTGTTGTAGAGCCAGAGAACCAGATCAGCAGAGCTGCTCTGTAATCTAAGAACTAGGTCAGCAGAGCTTCTCTAGAGGAAGAGAACCAGGTCAGTAGAGCTGATTTAGAGGGAGAGAACCAGGTCAGCAGAGCTGTTTTAGAGCCAGAGAACCTGGTCAGCAGAGCTGCTCTAGAGCCTAAGAACCAGGTCATCAGAGCTGCTCTAGAGCCAGAGAACCAGGTCAGCAGAGCTGCTGTAGAGCCAGAGAAACCAGGTCAGTAGAGCTGCTTTAGAGCGACAGAACCAGGTCAGCAGAGCTGCTTTAGAGTGAGAGAACCAGATCAGCAGAGCTGCATTAGAGCCAAGGGACCAGGTCAGCAGAGCTGCTCTAGAGCCAGAAAACAAGGTCAGCAGAACTGCATTAGAGCCATAGAACCGGGTCAGCAGAGCTGCTTTAGAGCCAGAGAACCAGGTCAGCAGAGTTGTTGTAGAGCCAGAGAACCAGGTCAGCAGAGCCGCTCTAGAGCCTAAGAACTAGGTAAGCAGAGCTGCTCTAGAGCCAGGGAACCAGGTCAGCAGAGCTGCTGTAGAGCCAGAGAACCAGGTCAGCAGATTTCTTTAGAGGGAGAGAACCAGGTCAGCAGAGCTTCTTTAGAGCCAGAGAACCAGGTCAGCAGAGCTGCCCTAGAACCAGAGAACCAGGTCAGCAGAGCTGCTTTAGAGCCAGAGAACGAGGTCAGCAGAGCTGCTTTAGAGCCATAGAACCAGGTCAGCAGAGCTGCTTTAGAGCCAGAGAACCAGGTCAGCAGAGCTGCTTTAGAGCCAGAGAACCAGGTCAGCAGAGCTGCTCTAGAGCCAGAGAACCAGGTCAGCAGACCTGCTTTAGAGCCATAAAACCAGGTCAGCAGAGCTGCTCTAGAGGAAGAGAACCAGGTCAGTAGAGCTGATTTAGAGGGAGAGAACCAGGTCAGCAGAGCTGCTTTAGAGCCAGAGAACCAGGTCAGCAGAGCTGCTCTAGAGCAGAGAACCAGGTCATCAGAGCTGCTTTAGAGCCATAGAACCAGGTTAGCAGACCTGCTTTAGAGCCAGAGAACCAGGTCAGCAGAGCTGCTCTAGAGCCTAAGAACCAGGTCAGCAGAGCTGCTCTAGAGCCAGAGAAACCAGGTCAGTAGAGCTGCTTTAGAGCGAGAGAACCAGGTCAGCAGAGCTGCTTTAGAGTGAGATAACCAGGTCAGCAGAGCTGCTTTAGAGCCAAGGGACCAGGTCAGCAGAGTTGTTGTAGAGCCAGAGAACTAGATCAGCAGAGCTGCTTTAGAGGGAGAGAACCAGGTCAGCAGAGCTGCTTTAGAGCCAGAGAACCAGGCCTGCAGAGCTGCTTTAGAGCCGGGAACCAGGTCAGCAGAGCTGCTTTAGAGCCAGAGAACCAAGTCAGCAGAGCTGCTCTAGAGCCAGAGAATCAAGTCGGCAGATCTGCTTTAGAGCCATAGAACCAGATCAGCAGAGCTGCTTTAGAGCCAGAGAACCAGGTCAGCAGAGCTGCTCTAGAGCCTAAGAAACAGGTCAGCAGAGCTGCTCTAGAGCCAGAGAACCAGGCCAGCAGAGCTGCTGTAAAATCAGAGAAACCAGGTCAGTAGAGCTGCTTTAGACGGAGAGAACCAGGACAGCAGAGCTGCTCTAGAGGGAGAGAACCAGGTCAGCAGAGCTGCACTAGAGCCAGAGAACCATGTCAGCAGAACTGCTTTAGAGCCATAGAGCCGGGTCAGTAGAGCTGCTTTAGAGCCAGAGAATCAGGTCAGCAGAGCTGTTGTAGAGCCAAAGAACCAGATCAGCAGAGCTGCTCTGTAATCTAAGAACTAGGTCAGCAGAGCTTCTCTAGAGGAAGAGAACCAGGTCAGTAGAGCTGATTTAGAGGGAGAGAACCAGGTCAGCAGAGCTGTTTTAGAGCCAGAGAACCTGGTCAGCAGAGCTGCTCTAGAGCCTAAGAACCAGGTCATCAGAGCTGCTCTAGAGCCAGAGAACCAGGTCAGCAGAGCTGCTGTAGAGCCAGAGAAACCAGGTCAGTAGAGCTGCTTTAGAGCGACAGAACCAGGTCAGCAGAGCTGCTTTAGAGTGAGAGAACCAGATCAGCAGAGCTGCATTAGAGCCAAGGGACCAGGTCAGCAGAGCTGCTCTAGAGCCAGAAAACAAGGTCAGCAGAACTGCATTAGAGCCATAGAACCGGGTCAGCAGAGCTGCTTTAGAGCCAGAGAACCAGGTCAGCAGAGTTGTTGTAGAGCCAGAGAACCAGGTCAGCAGAGCCGCTCTAGAGCCTAAGAACTAGGTAAGCAGAGCTGCTCTAGAGCCAGGGAACCAGGTCAGCAGAGCTGCTGTAGAGCCAGAGAACCAGGTCAGCAGATTTCTTTAGAGGGAGAGAACCAGGTCAGCAGAGCTTCTTTAGAGCCAGAGAACCAGGTCAGCAGAGCTGCCCTAGAACCAGAGAACCAGGTCAGCAGAGCTGCTTTAGAGCCAGAGAACGAGGTCAGCAGAGCTGCTTTAGAGCCATAGAACCAGGTCAGCAGAGCTGCTTTAGAGCCAGAGAACCAGGTCAGCAGAGCTGCTTTAGAGCCAGAGAACCAGGTCAGCAGAGCTGCTCTAGAGCCAGAGAACCAGGTCAGCAGACCTGCTTTAGAGCCATAAAACCAGGTCAGCAGAGCTGCTCTAGAGGAAGAGAACCAGGTCGGTAGAGCTGATTTAGAGGGAGAGAACCAGGTCAGCAGAGCTGCTTTAGAGCCAGAGAACCAGGTCAGCAGAGCTGCTCTAGAGCAGAGAACCAGGTCATCAGAGCTGCTTTGGAGCCATAGAACCAGGTTAGCAGACCTGCTTTAGAGCCAGAGAACCAGGTCAGCAGATCTGCTCTAGAGCCTAAGAACCAGGTCAGCAGAGCTGCTCTAGAGCCAGAGAAACCAGGTCAGTAGAGCTGCTTTAGAGCGAGAGAACCAGGTCAGCAGAGCTGCTTTAGAGTGAGATAACCAGGTCAGCAGAGCTGCTTTAGAGCCAAGGGACCAGGTCAGCAGAGCTGCTCTAGAGCCAGAGAACCAGGTAAGCAGAACTGCATTAGAGCCATAGAACCGGGTCAGCAGAGCTGCTTTAGAGCCAGAGAACCATGTCAGCAGAGTTGTTGTAGAGCCAGAGAACCAGGTCAGCAGAGCCGCTCTAGAGCCTAAGAACTAGGTCAGCAGAGCTGCTCTAGAGCCAGGGAACCAGGTCAGCAGAGCTGCTGTAGAGCCAGAGAACCAGGTCAGCAGATTTCTTTAGAGGGAGAGAACCAGGTCAGCAGAGCTTCTTTAGACCCAGAGAACCAGGTCAGCAGAGCTGCCCTAGAACCAGAGAACCAGGTCAGCAGAGCTGCTTCAGAGCCAGAGAACGAGGTCAGCAGAGCTGCTTTAGAGCCATAGAACCAGGTCAGCAGAGCTGCTTTAGAGCCAGAGAACCAGGTCAGCAGAGCTGCTTTAGAGCCAGAGAACCAGGTCAGCAGAGCTGCTCTAGAGCCAGAGAACCAGGTCAGCAGACCTGCGTTAGAGCCATAAAACCAGGTCAGCAGAGCTGCTCTAGAGGAAGAGGACCAGGTCAGTAGAGCTGATTTAGAGGGAGAGAACCAGGTCAGCAGAGCTGATTTAGAGCCAGAGAACCAGGTCAGCAGAGCTGCTCTAGAGCAGAGAACCAGGTCATCAGAGCTGCATTAGAGCCATAGAACCAGGTTAGCAGACCTGCTTTAGAGCCAGAGAACCAGGTCAGCAGAGCTGCTCTAGAGCCTAAGAACCAGGTCAGCAGAGCTGCTCTAGAGCCAGAGAACCAGGTCAGCAGAGCTGCTGTAGAGCCAGAGAAACCAGGTCAGTAGAGCTGCTTTAGAGCGCGAGAACCAGGTCAGCAGAGCTTATTAGAGGGAGAGAACAAGGTCAGCAGAACTGCTTTAGAGCCAGAGAACCAGGTCAGCAGAGCTGCTCTAGAGCCAGAGAACCAGGTCAGCAGAGCTGCTTTAGAGCCATAGAACCAGGTCAGCAGAGCTGCTCTAGAGGAAGAGAACCAGGTCAGTAGAGCTGATTTAGAGGGAGAGACCCAGGTCAGCAGAGCTGCTTTAGAGCCAGAGAACCAGGTCAGCAGAGCTGCTCTAGAGCCAGAGAACCAGGTCATCAGAGCTGCTTTAGAGCCATAGAACCAGGTTAGCAGACCTGCTTTAGAGCCAGAGAACCAGGTAATCAGATCTGCCCTAGAGCCTAAGAACCAGGTCAGCAGAGCTGCTCTAGAGCCAGAGAACCAGGTCAGCAGAGCTGCTTTAGAGCCAGAGAACCAGGTCAGCAGAGTTGTTGTAGAGCCAGAGAACTAGATCAGCAGAGCTGCTTTAGAGGGAGAGAACCAGGTCAGCAGAGCTGCTTTAGAGCCAGAGAACCAGGCCTGCAGAGCTGCTTTAGAGCCGGGAACCAGGTCAGCAGAGCTGCTTTAGAGCCAGAGAACCAAGTCAGCAGAGCTGCTCTAGAGCCAGAGAATCAAGTCGGCAGATCTGCTTTAGAGCCATAGAACCAGATCAGCAGAGCTGCTTTAGAGCCAGAGAACCAGGTCAGCAGAGCTGCTCTAGAGCCTAAGAAACAGGTCAGCAGAGCTGCTCTAGAGCCAGAGAACCAGGCCAGCAGAGCTGCTGTAAAATCAGAGAAACCAGGTCAGTAGAGCTGCTTTAGACGGAGAGAACCAGGACAGCAGAGCTGCTCTAGAGGGAGAGAACCAGGTCAGCAGAGCTGCACTAGAGCCAGAGAACCATGTCAGCAGAACTGCTTTAGAGCCATAGAGCCGGGTCAGTAGAGCTGCTTTAGAGCCAGAGAATCAGGTCAGCAGAGCTGTTGTAGAGCCAGAGAACCAGATCAGCAGAGCTGCTCTGTAATCTAAGAACTAGGTCAGCAGAGCTTCTCTAGAGGAAGAGAACCAGGTCAGTAGAGCTGATTTAGAGGGAGAGAACCAGGTCAGCAGAGCTGTTTTAGAGCCAGAGAACCTGGTCAGCAGAGCTGCTCTAGAGCCTAAGAACCAGGTCATCAGAGCTGCTCTAGAGCCAGAGAACCAGGTCAGCAGAGCTGCTGTAGAGCCAGAGAAACCAGGTCAGTAGAGCTGCTTTAGAGCGACAGAACCAGGTCAGCAGAGCTGCTTTAGAGTGAGAGAACCAGATCAGCAGAGCTGCATTAGAGCCAAGGGACCAGGTCAGCAGAGCTGCTCTAGAGCCAGAAAACAAGGTCAGCAGAACTGCATTAGAGCCATAGAACCGGGTCAGCAGAGCTGCTTTAGAGCCAGAGAACCAGGTCAGCAGAGTTGTTGTAGAGCCAGAGAACCAGGTCAGCAGAGCCGCTCTAGAGCCTAAGAACTAGGTAAGCAGAGCTGCTCTAGAGCCAGGGAACCAGGTCAGCAGAGCTGCTGTAGAGCCAGAGAACCAGGTCAGCAGATTTCTTTAGAGGGAGAGAACCAGGTCAGCAGAGCTTCTTTAGAGCCAGAGAACCAGGTCAGCAGAGCTGCCCTAGAACCAGAGAACCAGGTCAGCAGAGCTGCTTTAGAGCCAGAGAACGAGGTCAGCAGAGCTGCTTTAGAGCCATAGAACCAGGTCAGCAGAGCTGCTTTAGAGCCAGAGAACCAGGTCAGCAGAGCTGCTTTAGAGCCAGAGAACCAGGTCAGCAGAGCTGCTCTAGAGCCAGAGAACCAGGTCAGCAGACCTGCTTTAGAGCCATAAAACCAGGTCAGCAGAGCTGCTCTAGAGGAAGAGAACCAGGTCAGTAGAGCTGATTTAGAGGGAGAGAACCAGGTCAGCAGAGCTGCTTTAGAGCCAGAGAACCAGGTCAGCAGAGCTGCTCTAGAGCAGAGAACCAGGTCATCAGAGCTGCTTTAGAGCCATAGAACCAGGTTAGCAGACCTGCTTTAGAGCCAGAGAACCAGGTCAGCAGAGCTGCTCTAGAGCCTAAGAACCAGGTCAGCAGAGCTGCTCTAGAGCCAGAGAAACCAGGTCAGTAGAGCTGCTTTAGAGCGAGAGAACCAGGTCAGCAGAGCTGCTTTAGAGTGAGATAACCAGGTCAGCAGAGCTGCTTTAGAGCCAAGGGACCAGGTCAGCAGAGCTGCTCTAGAGCCAGAGAACCAGGTCAGCAGAACTGCATTAGAGCCATAGAACCGGGTCAGCAGAGCTGCTTTAGAGCCAGAGAACCAGGTCAGCAGAGTTGTTGTAGAGCCAGAGAACCAGGTCAGCAGAGCCGCTCTAGAGCCTAAGAACTAGGTCAGCAGAGCTGCTCTAGAGCCAGGGAACCAGGTCAGCAGAGCTGCTGTAGAGCCAGAGAACCAGGTCAGCAGATTTCTTTAGAGGGAGAGAACCAGGTCAGCAGAGCTTCTTTAGACCCAGAGAACCAGGTCAGCAGAGCTGCCCTAGAACCAGAGAACCAGGTCAGCAGAGCTGCTTTAGAGCCAGAGAACGAGGTCAGCAGAGCTGCTTTAGAGCCATAGAACCAGGTCAGCAGAGCTGCTTTAGAGCCAGAGAACCAGGTCAGCAGAGCTGCTTTAGACCCAGAGAACCAGATCAGCAGAGCTGCTCTAGAGCCAGAGAACCAGGTCAGCAGACCTGCGTTAGAGCCATAAAACCAGGTCAGCAGAGCTGCTCTAGAGGAAGAGGACCAGGTCAGTAGAGCTGATTTAGAGGGAGAGAACCAGGTCAGCAGAGCTGATTTAGAGCCAGAGAACGAGGTCAGCAGAGCTGCTCTAGAGCAGAGAACCAGGTCATCAGAGCTGCATTAGAGCCATAGAACCAGGTTAGCAGACCTGCTTTAGAGCCAGAGAACCAGGTCAGCAGAGCTGCTCTAGAGCCTAAGAACCAGGTCAGCAGAGCTGCTCTAGAGCCAGAGAACCAGGTCAGCAGAGCTGCTGTAGAGCCAGAGAAACCAGGTCAGTAAAGCTGCTTTAGAGCGCGAGAACCAGGTCAGCAGAGCTTCTTAGAGGGAGAGAACAAGGTCAGCAGAGCTGCTTTAGAGCCAGAGAACCAGGTCAGCAGAGCTGCTCTAGAGCCAGAGAACCAGGTCAGCAGAGCTGCTTTAGAGCCATAGAACCAGGTCAGCAGAGCTGCTCTAGAGGAAGAGAACCAGGTCAGTAGAGCTGATTTAGAGGGAGAGAACCAGGTCAGCAGAGCTGCTTTAGAGCCAGAGAACCAGGTCAGCAGAGCTGCTCTAGAGCCAGAGAACCAGGTCATCAGAGCTGCTTTAGAGCCATAGAACCAGGTTAGCAGACCTGCTTTAGAGCCAGAGAACCAGGTAATCAGATCTGCCCTAGAGCCTAAGAACCAGGTCAGCAGAGCTGCTCTAGAGCCAGAGAACCAGGTCAGCAGAGCTGCTTTAGAGCCAGAGAACCAGGTCAGCAGAGTTGTTGTAGAGCCAGAGAACTAGATCAGCAGAGCTGCTTTAGAGGGAGAGAACCAGGTCAGCAGAGCTGCTTTAGAGCCAGAGAACCAGGCCTGCAGAGCTGCTTTAGAGCCGGGAACCAGGTCAGCAGAGCTGCTTTAGAGCCAGAGAACCAAGTCAGCAGAGCTGCTCTAGAGCCAGAGAATCAAGTCGGCAGATCTGCTTTAGAGCCATAGAACCAGATCAGCAGAGCTGCTTTAGAGCCAGAGAACCAGGTCAGCAGAGCTGCTCTAAAGCCTAAGAAACAGGTCAGCAGAGCTGCTCTAGAGCCAGAGAACCAGGCCAGCAGAGCTGCTGTAAAATCAGAGAAACCAGGTCAGTAGAGCTGCTTTAGACGGAGAGAACCAGGTCAGCAGAGCTGCTCTAGAGGGAGAGAACCAGGTCAGCAGAGCTGCTCTAGATCCAGAGAACCATGTCAGCAGAACTGCTTTAGAGCCATAGAGCCGGGTCAGTAGAGCTGCTTTAGAGCCAGAGAATCAGGTCAGCAGAGCTGGTGTAGAGCCAGAGAACCAGATCAGCAGAGCTGCTCTGTAATCTAAGAACTAGTTCAGCAGAGCTTCTCTAGAGCCAGAGAACCAGGTCAGCAGAACTGCTGCAGAGCAAGAGAAACCAGGTCAGCAGAGCTGCTATAGAGGGAGAGAACCAGGTCAGCAGAGCTGCTCTAGAGCCAGAGAAACCAGGTCAGCAGAGCTGCTTTAGAGGGAGAGAACCAGGTCAGCAGAGCTGCTTTAGAGCCAGAGAACCAGGTCAGCAGAGCTGCTCTAGAGCCAGAGAAACAGGTCAGCAGAGCTGCTTTAGAGCTATAGAACCAGGCCAGCAGAGCTGCTCTAGAGGAAGAGAACCAGGTCAGTAGAGCTGATTTAGAGGGATAGAACCAGGTCAGCAGAGCTGCTTTAGAGACAGAGAACCTGGTCAGCAGAACTGCTCTGGAGCCTAAGAACCAGGTCAGCAGAGCTGCTCTAGAGCCAGAGAACCAGGTCAGCAGAGCTGCTGTAGAGCCAGAGAACCAGGTCAGTAGAGCTGCTTTAGAGCGAGAGAACCAGGTCAGCAGAGCTGCTTTAGAGGGAGAGAACCAGGTCAGCAGAGCTGCTTTAGAGCCAAGGGACCAAGTCAGCAGAGCTGCTCTAGAGCCAGAGAACCCGGTCAGCAGAGCTGCTGTAGAGCCAGAGAAACCAGGTCAGTAGAACTGCTTTAGAGCGAGAGAAGCAGGTCAGCAGAGCTGCTTTAGAGGGAGAGAACCAGGTCAGCAGAGCTGCTTTAGAGCTAAGGGACCAGGTCAGCAGAGCTGCTCTAGAGCCAGAGAACCAATTCAGCAGAACTGCTTTAGAGCCATAGAACTGGGTCAGCAGAGCTGCTTTAGAGCCAGAGAACCAGGTCAGTAGAGTTGTTGTAGAGCCAGAGAACTAGGTCAGCAGAGCTGCTCTAGAGCCTTAGAACTAGGTCAGCAGAGCTGCTCTAGAGCCAGGGAACCAGGTCAGCAGAGCTGCTGTAGAGCCAGAGAACCAGGTCAGCAGAGCTGCTTTAGAGGGGGGAGAGAACCAGGTCAGCAGAGCTGCTTTAGAGCCAGAGAACCAGGCCAGCAGAGCTGCTTTAGAGCCGGGGAACCAGGTCAGCAGAGCAGCTTTAGAGCCAGTGAACCAGATCTGCAGAGCTGCTCTAGAGCCAGAGAATCAAGTCAGCAGAGCTGCTTTAGAGCCATAGAACCAGGTCAGCAGAGCTGCTTTAGAGCCAGAGAACCAGGTCAGCAGAGCTGCTCTAGAGCCTAAGAAACAGGTCAGCAGAGCTGCTCTAGAGCCAGAGAACCAGGCCAGCAGAGCTGCTGTAAAATCAGAGAAACCAAGTCAGTAGAGCTGCTTTAGAGGGAGGGAACAAGGTCAGCAGAGCTGCTCTAGAGGGAGAGAACCAGGTCAGCAGAGCTGCTCTAGAGCCAGAGAACCATGTCAGCAGAAATGCTTTAGAGCCATAGAACCGGGTTAGTAGAGCTGCTTTAGAGCCAGAGAACCAGGTCAGCAGAGCTGTTGTAGAGCCGGAGAACCAGATCAGCAGAGCTGCTCTGTAATCTAAGATCTAGGTCAGCAGAGCTGCTCTAGAGCCAGAGAACCAGGTCAGCAGAACTGCTGTAGAGCAAGAGAAACCAGGTCAGCAGAGCTGCTATAGAGGGTGAAAACCCGGTCAGCAGAGCTGCTCTAGAGCCAGCGAAACCAGGTCAGCAGAGCTGCTTTAGAGGGAGAGAACCAGGTCAGCAGAGCTGCTTTAAAGCCAGAGAACCAGGTCAGCAGAGCTGCTCTAGAGCCAGAGAACCAGGTCAGCAGAGCTGCTTTAGAGCCATAGAACCAGGTCAGCAGAGCTGCTCTAGAGGAAGAGAACCAGGTCAGTAGAGCTGATTTAGAGGGAGAGAACCAGGTCAGCAGAGCTGTTTTAGAGCCAGAGAACCTGGTCAGCAGAACTGCTCTAGAGCCTAAGAACCAGGTCATCAGAGCTGCTCTAGAGCCAGAGAACCAGGTCAGCAGAGCTGCTGTAGAGCCAGAGAAACCAGGTCAGTAGAGCTGCTTTAGAGCGAGAGAACCAGGTCAGCAGAGCTGCTTTAGAGTGAGAGAACCAGGTCAGCAGAGCTGCTTTAGAGCCAAGGGACCAGGTCAGCAGAGCTGCTCTAGAGCCAGAAAACCAGGTCAGCAGAACTGCATTAGAGCCATAGAACCGGGTCAGCAGAGCTGCTTTAGAGCCAGAGAACCAGGTCAGCAGAGTTGTTGTAGAGCCAGAGAACCAGGTCAGCAGAGCCGCTCTAGAGCCTAAGAACTAGGTCAGCAGAGCTGCTCTAGAGCCAGGGAACCAGGTCAGCAGAGCTGCTGTAGAGCCAGAGAACCGGGTCAGCAGATTTCTTTAGAGGGAGAGAACCAGGTCAGCAGAGCTTCTTTAGAGCCAGAGAACCAGGTCAGCAGAGCTGCCCTAGAACCAGAGAACCAGGTCAGCAGAGCTGCTTTAGAGCCAGAGAACGAGGTCAGCAGAGCTGCTTTAGAGCCATAGAACCAGGTCAGCAGAGCTGCTTTAGAGCCAGAGAACCAGGTCAGCAGAGCTGCTTTAGAGCCAGAGAACCAGGTCAGCAGAGCTGCTCTAGAGCCAGAGAACCAGGTCAGCAGACCTGCTTTAGAGCCATAAAACCAGGTCAGCAGAGCTGCTCTAGAGGAAGAGAACCAGGTCAGGAGAGCTGCTTTAGAGCCAGAGAACCAGGCCAGCAGAGCTGCTTTAGAGCCAGAGAACCAGGTCAGCAGAGCTGCTCTAGAGCCAGAGAACCAGGTCAGCAGACCTGCGTTAGAGCCATGAAACCAGGTCAGCAGAGCTGCTCTAGAGGAAGAGGACCAGGTCAGTAGAGCTGATTTAGAGGGAGAGAACCAGGTCAGCAGAGCTGATTTAGAGCCAGAGAACCAGGTCAGCAGAGCTGCTCTAGAGCAGAGAACCAGGTCATCAGAGCTGCATTAGAGCCATAGAACCAGGTTAGCAGACCTGCTTTAGAGCCAGAGAACCAGGTCAGCAGAGCTGCTCTAGAGCCTAAGAACCAGGTCAGCAGAGCTGCTCTAGAGCCAGAGAACCAGGTCAGCAGAGCTGCTGTAGAGCCAGAGAAACCAGGTCAGTAGAGCTGCTTTAGAGCGCGAGAACCAGGTCAGCAGAGCTTATTAGAGGGAGAGAACAAGGTCAGCAGAGCTGCTTTAGAGCCAGAGAACCAGGTCAGCAGAGCTGCTCTAGAGCCAGAGAACCAGGTCATCAGAGCTGCTTTAGAGCCATAGAACCAGGTCAGCAGAGCTGCTTTAGAGCCAGAGAACCAGGTCAGCAGAGCTGCTCTAGAGCCAGAGAACCAGGTCATCAGAGCTGCTTTAGAGCCATAGAACCAGGTTAGCAGACCTGCTTTAGAGCCAGAGAACCAGGTAATCAGATCTGCCCTAGAGCCTAAGAACCAGGTCAGCAGAGCTGCTCTAGAGCCAGAGAACCAGGTCAGCAGAGCTGCTTTAGAGCCAGAGAACCAGGTCAGCAGAGTTGTTGTAGAGCCAGAGAACTAGATCAGCAGAGCTGCTTTAGAGGGAGAGAACCAGGTCAGCAGAGCTGCTTTAGAGCCAGAGAACCAGGCCTGCAGAGCTGCTTTAGAGCCGGGAACCAGGTCAGCAGAGCTGCTTTAGAGCCAGAGAACCAAGTCAGCAGAGCTGCTCTAGAGCCAGAGAATCAAGTCGGCAGATCTGCTTTAGAGCCATAGAACCAGATCAGCAGAGCTGCTTTAGAGCCAGAGAACCAGGTCAGCAGAGCTGCTCTAGAGCCTAAGAAACAGGTCAGCAGAGCTGCTCTAGAGCCAGAGAACCAGGCCAGCAGAGCTGCTGTAAAATCAGAGAAACCAGGTCAGTAGAGCTGCTTTAGACGGAGAGAACCAGGTCAGCAGAGCTGCTCTAGAGGGAGAGAACCAGGTCAGCAGAGCTGCACTAGAGCCAGAGAACCATGTCAGCAGAACTGCTTTAGAGCCATAGAGCCGGGTCAGTAGAGCTGCTTTAGAGCCAGAGAATCAGGTCAGCAGAGCTGTTGTAGAGCCAGAGAACCAGATCAGCAGAGCTGCTCTGTAATCTAAGAACTAGGTCAGCAGAGCTTCTCTAGAGGAAGAGAACCAGGTCAGTAGAGCTGATTTAGAGGGAGAGAACCAGGTCAGCAAAGCTGTTTTAGAGCCAGAGAACCTGGTCAGCAGAGCTGCTCTAGAGCCTAAGAACCAGGTCATCAGAGCTGCTCTAGAGCCAGAGAACCAGGTCAGCAGAGCTGCTGTAGAGCCAGAGAAACCAGGTCAGTAGAGCTGCTTTAGAGCGACAGAACCAGGTCAGCAGAGCTGCTTTAGAGTGAGAGAACCAGATCAGCAGAGCTGCATTAGAGCCAAGGGACCAGGTCAGCAGAGCTGCTCTAGAGCCAGAAAACAAGGTCAGCAGAACTGCATTAGAGCCATAGAACCGCGTCAGCAGAGCTGCTTTAGAGCCAGAGAACCAGGTCAGCAGAGTTGTTGTAGAGCCAGAGAACCAGGTCAGCAGAGCCGCTCTAGAGCCTAAGAACTAGGTAAGCAGAGCTGCTCTAGAGCCAGGGAACCAGGTCAGCAGAGCTGCTGTAGAGCCAGAGAACCAGGTCAGCAGATTTCTTTAGAGGGAGAGAACCAGGTCAGCAGAGCTTCTTTAGAGCCAGAGAACCAGGTCAGCAGAGCTGCCCTAGAACCAGAGAACCAGGTCAGCAGAGCTGCTCTAGAGCGTGAAAACCCGGTCAGCAGAGCTGCTCTAGAGCCAGCGAAACCAGGTCAGTAGAGCTGCTTTAGAGCGAGAGAACCAGGTCAGCAGAGCTGCTTTAGAGGGAGAGAACCAGGTCAGCAGAGCTGCTTTAGAGCCAAGGGACCAGGTCAGCAGAGCTGCTCTAGAGCCAGAGAACCCGGTCAGCAGAGCTGCTGTAGAGCCAGAGAAACCAGGTCAGTAGAACTGCTTTAGAGCGAGAGAAGCAGGTCAGCAGAGCTGCTTTAGAGGGAGAGAACCAGGTCAGCAGAGCTGCTTTAGAGCTAAGGGACCAGGTCAGCAGAGCTGCTCTAGAGCCAGAGAACCAATTCAGCAGAACTGCTTTAGAGCCATAGAACTGGGTCAGCAGAGCTGCTTTAGAGCCAGAGAACCAGGTCAGTAGAGTTGTTGTAGAGCCAGAGAACTAGGTCAGCAGAGCTGCTCTAGAGCCTTAGAACTAGGTCAGCAGAGCTGCTCTAGAGCCAGGGAACCAGGTCAGCAGAGCTGCTGTAGAGCCAGAGAACCAGGTCAGCAGAGCTGCTTTAGAGGGGGGAGAGAACCAGGTCAGCAGAGCTGCTTTAGAGCCAGAGAACCAGGCCAGCAGAGCTGCTTTAGAGCCGGGGAACCAGGTCAGCAGAGCAGCTTTAGAGCCAGTGAACCAGATCTGCAGAGCTGCTCTAGAGCCAGAGAACCAGGTCAGCAGAGCTGCTGTAGAGCCAGAGAAACCAGGTCAGTAGAGCTGCTTTAGAGCGACAGAACCAGGTCAGCAGAGCTGCTTTAGAGTGAGAGAACCAGATCAGCAGAGCTGCATTAGAGCCAAGGGACCAGGTCAGCAGAGCTGCTCTAGAGCCAGAAAACAAGGTCAGCAGAACTGCATTAGAGCCATAGAACCGGGTCAGCAGAGCTGCTTTAGAGCCAGAGAACCAGGTCAGCAGAGTTGTTGTAGAGCCAGAGAACCAGGTCAGCAGAGCCGCTCTAGAGCCTAAGAACTAGGTAAGCAGAGCTGCTCTAGAGCCAGGGAACCAGGTCAGCAGAGCTGCTGTAGAGCCAGAGAACCAGGTCAGCAGATTTCTTTAGAGGGAGAGAACCAGGTCAGCAGAGCTTCTTTAGAGCCAGAGAACCAGGTCAGCAGAGCTGCCCTAGAACCAGAGAACCAGGTCAGCAGAGCTGCTTTAGAGCCAGAGAACGAGGTCAGCAGAGCTGCTTTAGAGCCATAGAACCAGGTCAGCAGAGCTGCTTTAGAGCCAGAGAACCAGGTCAGCAGAGCTGCTTTAGAGCCAGAGAACCAGGTCAGCAGAGCTGCTCTAGAGCCAGAGAACCAGGTCAGCAGACCTGCTTTAGAGCCATAAAACCAGGTCAGCAGAGCTGCTCTAGAGGAAGAGAACCAGGTCAGTAGAGCTGATTTAGAGGGAGAGAACCAGGTCAGCAGAGCTGCTTTAGAGCCAGAGAACCAGGTCAGCAGAGCTGCTCTAGAGCAGAGAACCAGGTCATCAGAGCTGCTTTAGAGCCATAGAACCAGGTTAGCAGACCTGCTTTAGAGCCAGAGAACCAGGTCAGCAGAGCTGCTCTAGAGCCTAAGAACCAGGTCAGCAGAGCTGCTCTAGAGCCAGAGAAACCAGGTCAGTAGAGCTGCTTTAGAGCGAGAGAACCAGGTCAGCAGAGCTGCTTTAGAGTGAGATAACCAGGTCAGCAGAGCTGCTTTAGAGCCAAGGGACCAGGTCAGCAGAGCTGCTCTAGAGCCAGAGAACCAGGTCAGCAGAACTGCATTAGAGCCATAGAACCGGGTCAGCAGAGCTGCTTTAGAGCCAGAGAACCAGGTCAGCAGAGTTGTTGTAGAGCCAGAGAACCAGGTCAGCAGAGCCGCTCTAGAGCCTAAGAACTAGGTCAGCAGAGCTGCTCTAGAGCCAGGGAACCAGGTCAGCAGAGCTGCTGTAGAGCCAGAGAACCAGGTCAGCAGATTTCTTTAGAGGGAGAGAACCAGGTCAGCAGAGCTTCTTTAGACCCAGAGAACCAGGTCAGCAGAGCTGCCCTAGAACCAGAGAACCAGGTCAGCAGAGCTGCTTTAGAGCCAGAGAACGAGGTCAGCAGAGCTGCTTTAGAGCCATAGAACCAGGTCAGCAGAGCTGCTTTAGAGCCAGAGAACCAGGTCAGCAGAGCTGCTTTAGACCCAGAGAACCAGATCAGCAGAGCTGCTCTAGAGCCAGAGAACCAGGTCAGCAGACCTGCGTTAGAGCCATAAAACCAGGTCAGCAGAGCTGCTCTAGAGGAAGAGGACCAGGTCAGTAGAGCTGATTTAGAGGGAGAGAACCAGGTCAGCAGAGCTGATTTAGAGCCAGAGAACGAGGTCAGCAGAGCTGCTCTAGAGCAGAGAACCAGGTCATCAGAGCTGCATTAGAGCCATAGAACCAGGTTAGCAGACCTGCTTTAGAGCCAGAGAACCAGGTCAGCAGAGCTGCTCTAGAGCCTAAGAACCAGGTCAGCAGAGCTGCTCTAGAGCCAGAGAACCAGGTCAGCAGAGCTGCTGTAGAGCCAGAGAAACCAGGTCAGTAAAGCTGCTTTAGAGCGCGAGAACCAGGTCAGCAGAGCTTCTTAGAGGGAGAGAACAAGGTCAGCAGAGCTGCTTTAGAGCCAGAGAACCAGGTCAGCAGAGCTGCTCTAGAGCCAGAGAACCAGGTCAGCAGAGCTGCTTTAGAGCCATAGAACCAGGTCAGCAGAGCTGCTCTAGAGGAAGAGAACCAGGTCAGTAGAGCTGATTTAGAGGGAGAGAACCAGGTCAGCAGAGCTGCTTTAGAGCCAGAGAACCAGGTCAGCAGAGCTGCTCTAGAGCCAGAGAACCAGGTCATCAGAGCTGCTTTAGAGCCATAGAACCAGGTTAGCAGACCTGCTTTAGAGCCAGAGAACCAGGTAATCAGATCTGCCCTAGAGCCTAAGAACCAGGTCAGCAGAGCTGCTCTAGAGCCAGAGAACCAGGTCAGCAGAGCTGCTTTAGAGCCAGAGAACCAGGTCAGCAGAGTTGTTGTAGAGCCAGAGAACTAGATCAGCAGAGCTGCTTTAGAGGGAGAGAACCAGGTCAGCAGAGCTGCTTTAGAGCCAGAGAACCAGGCCTGCAGAGCTGCTTTAGAGCCGGGAACCAGGTCAGCAGAGCTGCTTTAGAGCCAGAGAACCAAGTCAGCAGAGCTGCTCTAGAGCCAGAGAATCAAGTCGGCAGATCTGCTTTAGAGCCATAGAACCAGATCAGCAGAGCTGCTTTAGAGCCAGAGAACCAGGTCAGCAGAGCTGCTCTAAAGCCTAAGAAACAGGTCAGCAGAGCTGCTCTAGAGCCAGAGAACCAGGCCAGCAGAGCTGCTGTAAAATCAGAGAAACCAGGTCAGTAGAGCTGCTTTAGACGGAGAGAACCAGGTCAGCAGAGCTGCTCTAGAGGGAGAGAACCAGGTCAGCAGAGCTGCTCTAGATCCAGAGAACCATGTCAGCAGAACTGCTTTAGAGCCATAGAGCCGGGTCAGTAGAGCTGCTTTAGAGCCAGAGAATCAGGTCAGCAGAGCTGGTGTAGAGCCAGAGAACCAGATCAGCAGAGCTGCTCTGTAATCTAAGAACTAGTTCAGCAGAGCTTCTCTAGAGCCAGAGAACCAGGTCAGCAGAACTGCTGCAGAGCAAGAGAAACCAGGTCAGAAGAGCTGCTATAGAGGGAGAGAACCAGGTCAGCAGAGCTGCTCTAGAGCCAGAGAAACCAGGTCAGCAGAGCTGCTTTAGAGGGAGAGAACCAGGTCAGCAGAGCTGCTTTAGAGCCAGAGAACCAGGTCAGCAGAGCTGCTCTAGAGCCAGAGAAACAGGTCAGCAGAGCTGCTTTAGAGCTATAGAACCAGGCCAGCAGAGCTGCTCTAGAGGAAGAGAACCAGGTCAGTAGAGCTGATTTAGAGGGATAGAACCAGGTCAGCAGAGCTGCTTTAGAGACAGAGAACCTGGTCAGCAGAACTGCTCTGGAGCCTAAGAACCAGGTCAGCAGAGCTGCTCTAGAGCCAGAGAACCAGGTCAGCAGAGCTGCTGTAGAGCCAGAGAACCAGGTCAGTAGAGCTGCTTTAGAGCGAGAGAACCAGGTCAGCAGAGCTGCTTTAGAGGGAGAGAACCAGGTCAGCAGAGCTGCTTTAGAGCCAAGGGACCAAGTCAGCAGAGCTGCTCTAGAGCCAGAGAACCCGGTCAGCAGAGCTGCTGTAGAGCCAGAGAAACCAGGTCAGTAGAACTGCTTTAGAGCGAGAGAAGCAGGTCAGCAGAGCTGCTTTAGAGGGAGAGAACCAGGTCAGCAGAGCTGCTTTAGAGCTAAGGGACCAGGTCAGCAGAGCTGCTCTAGAGCCAGAGAACCAATTCAGCAGAACTGCTTTAGAGCCATAGAACTGGGTCAGCAGAGCTGCTTTAGAGCCAGAGAACCAGGTCAGTAGAGTTGTTGTAGAGCCAGAGAACTAGGTCAGCAGAGCTGCTCTAGAGCCTTAGAACTAGGTCAGCAGAGCTGCTCTAGAGCCAGGGAACCAGGTCAGCAGAGCTGCTGTAGAGCCAGAGAACCAGGTCAGCAGAGCTGCTTTAGAGGGGGGAGAGAACCAGGTCAGCAGAGCTGCTTTAGAGCCAGAGAACCAGGCCAGCAGAGCTGCTTTAGAGCCGGGGAACCAGGTCAGCAGAGCAGCTTTAGAGCCAGTGAACCAGATCTGCAGAGCTGCTCTAGAGCCAGAGAATCAAGTCAGCAGAGCTGCTTTAGAGCCATAGAACCAGGTCAGCAGAGCTGCTTTAGAGCCAGAGAACCAGGTCAGCAGAGCTGCTCTAGAGCCTAAGAAACAGGTCAGCAGAGCTGCTCTAGAGCCAGAGAACCAGGCCAGCAGAGCTGCTGTAAAATCAGAGAAACCAAGTCAGTAGAGCTGCTTTAGAGGGAGGGAACAAGGTCAGCAGAGCTGCTCTAGAGGGAGAGAACCAGGTCAGCAGAGCTGCTCTAGAGCCAGAGAACCATGTCAGCAGAAATGCTTTAGAGCCATAGAACCGGGTTAGTAGAGCTGCTTTAGAGCCAGAGAACCAGGTCAGCAGAGCTGTTGTAGAGCCGGAGAACCAGATCAGCAGAGCTGCTCTGTAATCTAAGATCTAGGTCAGCAGAGCTGCTCTAGAGCCAGAGAACCAGGTCAGCAGAACTGCTGTAGAGCAAGAGAAACCAGGTCAGCAGAGCTGCTATAGAGGGTGAAAACCCGGTCAGCAGAGCTGCTCTAGAGCCAGCGAAACCAGGTCAGCAGAGCTGCTTTAGAGGGAGAGAACCAGGTCAGCAGAGCTGCTTTAAAGCCAGAGAACCAGGTCAGCAGAGCTGCTCTAGAGCCAGAGAACCAGGTCAGCAGAGCTGCTTTAGAGCCATAGAACCAGGTCAGCAGAGCTGCTCTAGAGGAAGAGAACCAGGTCAGTAGAGCTGATTTAGAGGGAGAGAACCAGGTCAGCAGAGCTGTTTTAGAGCCAGAGAACCTGGTCAGCAGAACTGCTCTAGAGCCTAAGAACCAGGTCATCAGAGCTGCTCTAGAGCCAGAGAACCAGGTCAGCAGAGCTGCTGTAGAGCCAGAGAAACCAGGTCAGTAGAGCTGCTTTAGAGCGAGAGAACCAGGTCAGCAGAGCTGCTTTAGAGTGAGAGAACCAGGTCAGCAGAGCTGCTTTAGAGCCAAGGGACCAGGTCAGCAGAGCTGCTCTAGAGCCAGAAAACCAGGTCAGCAGAACTGCATTAGAGCCATAGAACCGGGTCAGCAGAGCTGCTTTAGAGCCAGAGAACCAGGTCAGCAGAGTTGTTGTAGAGCCAGAGAACCAGGTCAGCAGAGCCGCTCTAGAGCCTAAGAACTAGGTCAGCAGAGCTGCTCTAGAGCCAGGGAACCAGGTCAGCAGAGCTGCTGTAGAGCCAGAGAACCGGGTCAGCAGATTTCTTTAGAGGGAGAGAACCAGGTCAGCAGAGCTTCTTTAGAGCCAGAGAACCAGGTCAGCAGAGCTGCCCTAGAACCAGAGAACCAGGTCAGCAGAGCTGCTTTAGAGCCAGAGAACGAGGTCAGCAGAGCTGCTTTAGAGCCATAGAACCAGGTCAGCAGAGCTGCTTTAGAGCCAGAGAACCAGGTCAGCAGAGCTGCTTTAGAGCCAGAGAACCAGGTCAGCAGAGCTGCTCTAGAGCCAGAGAACCAGGTCAGCAGACCTGCTTTAGAGCCATAAAACCAGGTCAGCAGAGCTGCTCTAGAGGAAGAGAACCAGGTCAGCAGAGCTGCTTTAGAGCCAGAGAACCAGGCCAGCAGAGCTGCTTTAGAGCCAGAGAACCAGGTCAGCAGAGCTGCTCTAGAGCCAGAGAACCAGGTCAGCAGACCTGCGTTAGAGCCATGAAACCAGGTCAGCAGAGCTGCTCTAGAGGAAGAGGACCAGGTCAGTAGAGCTGATTTAGAGGGAGAGAACCAGGTCAGCAGAGCTGATTTAGAGCCAGAGAACCAGGTCAGCAGAGCTGCTCTAGAGCAGAGAACCAGGTCATCAGAGCTGCATTAGAGCCATAGAACCAGGTTAGCAGACCTGCTTTAGAGCCAGAGAACCAGGTCAGCAGAGCTGCTCTAGAGCCTAAGAACCAGGTCAGCAGAGCTGCTCTAGAGCCAGAGAACCAGGTCAGCAGAGCTGCTGTAGAGCCAGAGAAACCAGGTCAGTAGAGCTGCTTTAGAGCGCGAGAACCAGGTCAGCAGAGCCTATTAGAGGGAGAGAACAAGGTCAGCAGAGCTGCTTTAGAGCCAGAGAACCAGGTCAGCAGAGCTGCTCTAGAGCCAGAGAACCAGGTCATCAGAGCTGCTTTAGAGCCATAGAACCAGGTCAGCAGAGCTGCTTTAGAGCCAGAGAACCAGGTCAGCAGAGCTGCTCTAGAGCCAGAGAACCAGGTCATCAGAGCTGCTTTAGAGCCATAGAACCAGGTTAGCAGACCTGCTTTAGAGCCAGAGAACCAGGTAATCAGATCTGCCCTAGAGCCTAAGAACCAGGTCAGCAGAGCTGCTCTAGAGCCAGAGAACCAGGTCAGCAGAGCTGCTTTAGAGCCAGAGAACCAGGTCAGCAGAGTTGTTGTAGAGCCAGAGAACTAGATCAGCAGAGCTGCTTTAGAGGGAGAGAACCAGGTCAGCAGAGCTGCTTTAGAGCCAGAGAACCAGGCCTGCAGAGCTGCTTTAGAGCCGGGAACCAGGTCAGCAGAGCTGCTTTAGAGCCAGAGAACCAAGTCAGCAGAGCTGCTCTAGAGCCAGAGAATCAAGTCGGCAGATCTGCTTTAGAGCCATAGAACCAGATCAGCAGAGCTGCTTTAGAGCCAGAGAACCAGGTCAGCAGAGCTGCTCTAGAGCCTAAGAAACAGGTCAGCAGAGCTGCTCTAGAGCCAGAGAACCAGGCCAGCAGAGCTGCTGTAAAATCAGAGAAACCAGGTCAGTAGAGCTGCTTTAGACGGAGAGAACCAGGTCAGCAGAGCTGCTCTAGAGGGAGAGAACCAGGTCAGCAGAGCTGCACTAGAGCCAGAGAACCATGTCAGCAGAACTGCTTTAGAGCCATAGAGCCGGGTCAGTAGAGCTGCTTTAGAGCCAGAGAATCAGGTCAGCAGAGCTGTTGTAGAGCCAGAGAACCAGATCAGCAGAGCTGCTCTGTAATCTAAGAACTAGGTCAGCAGAGCTTCTCTAGAGGAAGAGAACCAGGTCAGTAGAGCTGATTTAGAGGGAGAGAACCAGGTCAGCAAAGCTGTTTTAGAGCCAGAGAACCTGGTCAGCAGAGCTGCTCTAGAGCCTAAGAACCAGGTCATCAGAGCTGCTCTAGAGCCAGAGAACCAGGTCAGCAGAGCTGCTGTAGAGCCAGAGAAACCAGGTCAGTAGAGCTGCTTTAGAGCGACAGAACCAGGTCAGCAGAGCTGCTTTAGAGTGAGAGAACCAGATCAGCAGAGCTGCATTAGAGCCAAGGGACCAGGTCAGCAGAGCTGCTCTAGAGCCAGAAAACAAGGTCAGCAGAACTGCATTAGAGCCATAGAACCGCGTCAGCAGAGCTGCTTTAGAGCCAGAGAACCAGGTCAGCAGAGTTGTTGTAGAGCCAGAGAACCAGGTCAGCAGAGCCGCTCTAGAGCCTAAGAACTAGGTAAGCAGAGCTGCTCTAGAGCCAGGGAACCAGGTCAGCAGAGCTGCTGTAGAGCCAGAGAACCAGGTCAGCAGATTTCTTTAGAGGGAGAGAACCAGGTCAGCAGAGCTTCTTTAGAGCCAGAGAACCAGGTCAGCAGAGCTGCCCTAGAACCAGAGAACCAGGTCAGCAGAGCTGCTCTAGAGCGTGAAAACCCGGTCAGCAGAGCTGCTCTAGAGCCAGCGAAACCAGGTCAGTAGAGCTGCTTTAGAGCGAGAGAACCAGGTCAGCAGAGCTGCTTTAGAGGGAGAGAACCAGGTCAGCAGAGCTGCTTTAGAGCCAAGGGACCAGGTCAGCAGAGCTGCTCTAGAGCCAGAGAACCCGGTCAGCAGAGCTGCTGTAGAGCCAGAGAAACCAGGTCAGTAGAACTGCTTTAGAGCGAGAGAAGCAGGTCAGCAGAGCTGCTTTAGAGGGAGAGAACCAGGTCAGCAGAGCTGCTTTAGAGCTAAGGGACCAGGTCAGCAGAGCTGCTCTAGAGCCAGAGAACCAATTCAGCAGAACTGCTTTAGAGCCATAGAACTGGGTCAGCAGAGCTGCTTTAGAGCCAGAGAACCAGGTCAGTAGAGTTGTTGTAGAGCCAGAGAACTAGGTCAGCAGAGCTGCTCTAGAGCCTTAGAACTAGGTCAGCAGAGCTGCTCTAGAGCCAGGGAACCAGGTCAGCAGAGCTGCTGTAGAGCCAGAGAACCAGGTCAGCAGAGCTGCTTTAGAGGGGGGAGAGAACCAGGTCAGCAGAGCTGCTTTAGAGCCAGAGAACCAGGCCAGCAGAGCTGCTTTAGAGCCGGGGAACCAGGTCAGCAGAGCAGCTTTAGAGCCAGTGAACCAGATCTGCAGAGCTGCTCTAGAGCCAGAGAATCAAGTCAGCAGAGCTGCTTTAGAGCCATAGAACCAGGTCAGCAGAGCTGCTTTAGAGCCAGAGAACCAGGTCAGCAGAGCTGCTCTAGAGCCTAAGAAACAGGTCAGCAGAGCTGCTCTAGAGCCAGAGAACCAGGCCAGCAGAGCTGCTGTAAAATCAGAGAAACCAAGTCAGTAGAGCTGCTTTAGAGGGAGGGAACCAGGTCAGCAGAGCTGCTCTAGAGGGAGAGAACCAGGTCATCAGAGCTGCTCTAGAGCCAGAGAACCATGTCAGCAGAAATGCTTTAGAGCCATAGAACCGGGTTAGTAGAGCTGCTTTAGAGCCAGAGAACCAGGTCAGCAGAGCTGTTGTAGAGCCGGAGAACCAGATCAGCAGAGCTGCTCTGTAATCTAAGATCTAGGTCAGCAGAGCTGCTCTAGAGCCAGAGAACCAGGTCAGCAGAACTGCTGTAGAGCAAGAGAAACCAGGTCAGCAGAGCTGCTATAGAGGGTGAAAACCCGGTCAGCAGAGCTGCTCTAGAGCCAGCGAAACCAGGTCAGCAGAGCTGCTTTAGAGGGAGAGAACCAGGTCAGCAGAGCTGCTTTAAAGCCAGAGAACCAGGTCAGCAGAGCTGCTCTAGAGCCAGAGAACCAGGTCAGCAGAGCTGCTTTAGAGCCATAGAACCAGGTCAGCAGAGCTGCTCTAGAGGAAGAGAACCAGGTCAGTAGAGCTGATTTAGAGGGAGAGAACCAGGTCAGCAGAGCTGTTTTAGAGCCAGAGAACCTGGTCAGCAGAACTGCTCTAGAGCCTAAGAACCAGGTCATCAGAGCTGCTCTAGAGCCAGAGAACCAGGTCAGCAGAGCTGCTGTAGAGCCAGAGAAACCAGGTCAGTAGAGCTGCTTTAGAGCGAGAGAACCAGGTCAGCAGAGCTGCTTTAGAGTGAGAGAACCAGGTCAGCAGAGCTGCTTTAGAGCCAAGGGACCAGGTCAGCAGAGCTGCTCTAGAGCCAGAAAACCAGGTCAGCAGAACTGCATTAGAGCCATAGAACCGGGTCAGCAGAGCTGCTTTAGAGCCAGAGAACCAGGTCAGCAGAGTTGTTGTAGAGCCAGAGAACCAGGTCAGCAGAGCTGCTCTAGAGCCTAAGAACTAGGTCAGCAGAGCTGCTCTAGAGCCAGGGAACCAGGTCAGCAGAGCTGCTGTAGAGCCAGAGAACCGGGTCAGCAGATTTCTTTAGAGGGAGAGAACCAGGTCAGCAGAGCTTCTTTAGAGCCAGAGAACCAGGTCAGCAGAGCTGCCCTAGAACCAGAGAACCAGGTCAGCAGAGCTGCTTTAGAGCCAGAGAACGAGGTCAGCAGAGCTGCTTTAGAGCCATAGAACCAGGTCAGCAGAGCTGCTTTAGAGCCAGAGAACCAGGTCAGCAGAGCTGCTTTAGAGCCAGAGAACCAGGTCAGCAGAGCTGCTCTAGAGCCAGAGAACCAGGTCAGCAGACCTGCTTTAGAGCCATAAAACCAGGTCAGCAGAGCTGCTCTAGAGGAAGAGAACCAGGTCAGCAGAGCTGCTTTAGAGCCAGAGAACCAGGCCAGCAGAGCTGCTTTAGAGCCAGAGAACCAGGTCAGCAGAGCTGCTCTAGAGCCAGAGAACCAGGTCAGCAGACCTGCGTTAGAGCCATGAAACCAGGTCAGCAGAGCTGCTCTAGAGGAAGAGGACCAGGTCAGTAGAGCTGATTTAGAGGGAGAGAACCAGGTCAGCAGAGCTGATTTAGAGCCAGAGAACCAGGTCAGCAGAGCTGCTCTAGAGCAGAGAACCAGGTCATCAGAGCTGCATTAGAGCCATAGAACCAGGTTAGCAGACCTGCTTTAGAGCCAGAGAACCAGGTCAGCAGAGCTGCTCTAGAGCCTAAGAACCAGGTCAGCAGAGCTGCTCTAGAGCCAGAGAACCAGGTCAGCAGAGCTGCTGTAGAGCCAGAGAAACCAGGTCAGTAGAGCTGCTTTAGAGCGCGAGAACCAGGTCAGCAGAGCTTATTAGAGGGAGAGAACAAGGTCAGCAGAGCTGCTTTAGAGCCAGAGAACCAGGTCAGCAGAGCTGCTCTAGAGCCAGAGAACCAGGTCAGCAGAGCTGCTTTAGAGCCATAGAACCAGGTCAGCAGAGCTGCTCTAGAGGAAGAGAACCAGGTCAGTAGAGCTGATTTAGAGGGAGAGACCCAGGTCAGCAGAGCTGCTTTAGAGCCAGAGAACCAGGTCAGCAGAGCTGCTCTAGAGCCAGAGAACCAGGTCATCAGAGCTGCTTTAGAGCCATAGAACCAGGTTAGCAGACCTGCTTTAGAGCCAGAGAACCAGGTAATCAGATCTGCCCTAGAGCCTAAGAACCAGGTCAGCAGAGCTGCTCTAGAGCCAGAGAACCAGGTCAGCAGAGCTGCTTTAGAGCCAGAGAACCAGGTCAGCAGAGTTGTTGTAGAGCCAGAGAACTAGATCAGCAGAGCTGCTTTAGAGGGAGAGAACCAGGTCAGCAGAGCTGCTTTAGAGCCAGAGAACCAGGCCTGCAGAGCTGCTTTAGAGCCGGGAACCAGGTCAGCAGAGCTGCTTTAGAGCCAGAGAACCAAGTCAGCAGAGCTGCTCTAGAGCCAGAGAATCAAGTCGGCAGATCTGCTTTAGAGCCATAGAACCAGATCAGCAGAGCTGCTTTAGAGCCAGAGAACCAGGTCAGCAGAGCTGCTCTAGAGCCTAAGAAACAGGTCAGCAGAGCTGCTCTAGAGCCAGAGAACCAGGCCAGCAGAGCTGCTGTAAAATCAGAGAAACCAGGTCAGTAGAGCTGCTTTAGACGGAGAGAACCAGGTCAGCAGAGCTGCTCTAGAGGGAGAGAACCAGGTCAGCAGAGCTGCACTAGAGCCAGAGAACCATGTCAGCAGAACTGCTTTAGAGCCATAGAGCCGGGTCAGTAGAGCTGCTTTAGAGCCAGAGAATCAGGTCAGCAGAGCTGTTGTAGAGCCAGAGAACCAGATCAGCAGAGCTGCTCTGTAATCTAAGAACTAGGTCAGCAGAGCTTCTCTAGAGGAAGAGAACCAGGTCAGTAGAGCTGATTTAGAGGGAGAGAACCAGGTCAGCAGAGCTGTTTTAGAGCCAGAGAACCTGGTCAGCAGAGCTGCTCTAGAGCCTAAGAACCAGGTCATCAGAGCTGCTCTAGAGCCAGAGAACCAGGTCAGCAGAGCTGCTGTAGAGCCAGAGAAACCAGGTCAGTAGAGCTGCTTTAGAGCGACAGAACCAGGTCAGCAGAGCTGCTTTAGAGTGAGAGAACCAGATCAGCAGAGCTGCATTAGAGCCAAGGGACCAGGTCAGCAGAGCTGCTCTAGAGCCAGAAAACAAGGTCAGCAGAACTGCATTAGAGCCATAGAACCGGGTCAGCAGAGCTGCTTTAGAGCCAGAGAACCAGGTCAGCAGAGCTGCTCTAGAGCCTAAGAACCAGGTCAGCAGAGCTGCTCTAGAGCCAGAGAAACCAGGTCAGTAGAGCTGCTTTAGAGCGAGAGAACCAGGTCAGCAGAGCTGCTTTAGAGTGAGATAACCAGGTCAGCAGAGCTGCTTTAGAGCCAAGGGACCAGGTCAGCAGAGCTGCTCTAGAGCCAGAGAACCAGGTCAGCAGAACTGCATTAGAGCCATAGAACCGGGTCAGCAGAGCTGCTTTAGAGCCAGAGAACCAGGTCAGCAGAGTTGTTGTAGAGCCAGAGAACCAGGTCAGCAGAGCCGCTCTAGAGCCTAAGAACTAGGTAAGCAGAGCTGCTCTAGAGCCAGGGAACCAGGTCAGCAGAGCTGCTGTAGAGCCAGAGAACCAGGTCAGCAGATTTCTTTAGAGGGAGAGAACCAGGTCAGCAGAGCTTCTTTAGAGCCAGAGAACCAGGTCAGCAGAGCTGCCCTAGAACCAGAGAACCAGGTCAGCAGAGCTGCTTTAGAGCCAGAGAACGAGGTCAGCAGAGCTGCTTTAGAGCCATAGAACCAGGTCAGCAGAGCTGCTTTAGAGCCAGAGAACCAGGTCAGCAGAGCTGCTTTAGAGCCAGAGAACCAGGTCAGCAGAGCTGCTCTAGAGCCAGAGAACCAGGTCAGCAGACCTGCTTTAGAGCCATAAAACCAGGTCAGCAGAGCTGCTCTAGAGGAAGAGAACCAGGTCAGTAGAGCTGATTTAGAGGGAGAGAACCAGGTCAGCAGAGCTGCTTTAGAGCCAGAGAACCAGGTCAGCAGAGCTGCTCTAGAGCAGAGAACCAGGTCATCAGAGCTGCTTTAGAGCCATAGAACCAGGTTAGCAGACCTGCTTTAGAGCCAGAGAACCAGGTCAGCAGAGCTGCTCTAGAGCCTAAGAACCAGGTCAGCAGAGCTGCTCTAGAGCCAGAGAAACCAGGTCAGTAGAGCTGCTTTAGAGCGAGAGAACCAGGTCAGCAGAGCTGCTTTAGAGTGAGATAACCAGGTCAGCAGAGCTGCTTTAGAGCCAAGGGACCAGGTCAGCAGAGCTGCTCTAGAGCCAGAGAACCAGGTCAGCAGAACTGCATTAGAGCCATAGAACCGGGTCAGCAGAGCTGCTTTAGAGCCAGAGAACCAGGTCAGCAGAGTTGTTGTAGAGCCAGAGAACCAGGTCAGCAGAGCCGCTCTAGAGCCTAAGAACTAGGTCAGCAGAGCTGCTCTAGAGCCAGGGAACCAGGTCAGCAGAGCTGCTGTAGAGCCAGAGAACCAGGTCAGCAGATTTCTTTAGAGGGAGAGAACCAGGTCAGCAGAGCTTCTTTAGACCCAGAGAACCAGGTCAGCAGAGCTGCCCTAGAACCAGAGAACCAGGTCAGCAGAGCTGCTTTAGAGCCAGAGAACGAGGTCAGCAGAGCTGCTTTAGAGCCATAGAACCAGGTCAGCAGAGCTGCTTTAGAGCCAGAGAACCAGGTCAGCAGAGCTGCTTTAGACCCAGAGAACCAGATCAGCAGAGCTGCTCTAGAGCCAGAGAACCAGGTCAGCAGACCTGCGTTAGAGCCATAAAACCAGGTCAGCAGAGCTGCTCTAGAGGAAGAGGACCAGGTCAGTAGAGCTGATTTAGAGGGAGAGAACCAGGTCAGCAGAGCTGATTTAGAGCCAGAGAACCAGGTCAGCAGAGCTGCTCTAGAGCAGAGAACCAGGTCATCAGAGCTGCATTAGAGCCATAGAACCAGGTTAGCAGACTGTTGGACTTGGCCCTTCTGGCAGGTTCACCCCTGGACTTTTTTGGATTTTTATTGGTGACTTGGTATGGTGATTGTTTGGTCTCTGCGCACTTTCCCTGTGTCCCAGGGTAAAGTGCGTGCGTGCGCTGAGTGCATGTGGTGAGATAGGCCTGCCCTCCCATAGGAATGCATGGGGAATGTATGTGTCCCTAGTAGTTCCTGATGCGTGGGGTGTGCAGGCCCGAGTTTGGTATGTGCGGACTCGTGGGAGTGAATGCTGCGCGATGATGTGTGCGGCGTGTATGTACCTAGTGTGGAAGTGCCACTTCTAGAAGTGGGCACTTCTGTGTGCAGTGTGTCTGTCGCGTGATTGGCTGGTCGTGTCATGTGACGGGCTAGGGATTCCCCAGTGTCAGGATGAGTCACCCAGTGGTGAATGGGGAGATCATCAGCTAGATGGGTGGGAGGAGTCCACCTGGGTCCTGAATAGGACAGGGTTTTCCAAACACAATGCTGGCCCCGCCCCCTGTGGTGCGACTGACGACCCTAGCCCTTCCAGTGAATAGAGTGAGGGGCTGAGCACATCAAGGGTGCTCCCCAACCAGCTGCGACTGGTTTTCCCCCTCACCCTGACCCCAGAACAAAGGGTTTGCATGTATAAAAATGGGGCTGTGTCCCCACAGAAACTGTTCTCTGCCAGGATCTTACCTGAGGGGGGCTGCTGCTGCTGGGTGCCAGGAGAGACCGCCACTGGGGACTGCCTCCCTGCTGGAGGGCCCTGTGAGCTGGCCCCTGGGCCCAGTCCTGACCCCCCACCTCTGAAGACTTTGTTCTGGACCGGGTTTTTATCCTTAAGCGCCTGGGAGCGCTTTCATTTGTTTCATAGCGCTAGGAGCGCTTTATTCTGGACCCCAGCACTTCTAGAGCGCTTTTGCTCTTGCCTTTAGCGCTCAGGAGCGCTTTATTTTTGAAAGCCGGTGCCCACCCGGCGTTTGCCCCGTTCTGGGCTGATCCTGAGGTCCCCTGGCAGGTGCCCACCCTGCCAGGGACATTGCCACAATATCGAGTGCCCACCTCGATTTATTGAATACTAAAAGCGCCGGTGCCCACCCGGCATTTGCTCCGTGAATCGCCCTCCGGCGCCCGACCAGGAAGTCAGGCGGGCCGGGGGCGGGCCTCCGGGACAACCGGAACAGGAAGTGGGAAGGCAGGAGCCTACCCCGCCTCCCACCGAGGACTTGCGCTGATTTGGGAAGCCCCGGAGCCGGCAGGAGCCTACCCTGCGCCCCGGGGCCCTGGGGAGAAGTACTGCGCCCCCCCCACCCAGGCGGGAGCCCACCCCGCACTGGGACGTGCCGCCGGCGTGCACCGAGCCGTAGGCTCCGCATTCCAGACCCCCGAGGGAAGAGCTCCGGTGAAGAGGGCTCCTCGCTACAGGGCACCGTCCTGCCTGCACCGCCGGAGGAAGACTGCTGCCACCTTCGCCTCGAGGACCCTTCCCCCCCAGCTACGAACCGGTGAGTCGAGGCGGTAGGCTGGGGAGGAGAGGTGCTGAGTTGGGGCTGCATGGGGACTGAGCGCCTGCGCTTCCACGAGGCCCGCAATATTTTCTTTGAGCGCTAGTGCGCTCCAACGGCCCCCATTGTTTTTGAAGAGCCCAGGGAGGCTCTAAACCTAACGGGGGGCTTTTTGTTCATCAGCAGAGCGGCCCCGGAAGGCAGCGGGCCGCTCCTACGTTATCTAGGGGCATTCTTGATTTCGAGCCCACGAGGCTCTAACAGGGCACATTTGTTTATTGAGCCCACGAGGCTCCAACGAAGGCGCACAGTATTATTTAGAGCCTGCGAGGCTCTAGGGGGCATTTCATTTGTTTCAGAGCCCTGGGAGGCTCCAACGTTGGCCCCAGCATTTCCCCAGTTGCCCAGCACTTAGTGGGCAACTGCAACGTTTAGGTTGTGGCCTCGGTGTTCTGGCTTGCGCAGCCTGCGCTGCATGGCCCTGACTTTGCTGGGACATAGGGCGTCCTAGCCCCGACAAGGCCAGTTGGCCTAGGGACTGCCACAGATAGTGGCTTATGTGAGTTCTTGCGCAATTGTGTTTCCCTGCACCTCTGAATGTGTTTATGCGTCATGTGCTTTGCTTTACACCTCTGAATGTTATACATCATGTGTTTATGTGCTTAGACCCCTACAGGTATTGTGATACTTAGGTGGTTGTTTTTTTCTCCTAGTACAGGTGGTGCTAGTGAGGTCCTGATTCCCTGCGCAGTATTTTTCCTAAGGTGGTTAGGGTTGCGTAGGTGGTACTTACCTGATACCAGTAGTCACGGGTTGTGTGCTACATTTGCTATTTTATACTACAGTATTATTCCTATGTTCCAAAAGTGCTAATTCCTGACAGTGGTCCATGTGGCCCTGTCCCCTGTATATATACTCCCTTGTAAATTCTGCCCGTGCCTGGTGGCACCTTGTAAAGTGTGTGTTTTTATCTAATGTGTTGTGTATAATACAAAGGCTATTTTTATAGAATACCTTGTGTGGAGTTTCCTTTGTGGTGGGCCTTGGGTGTTGTTGCTGGGTGCGCGCGCAAACGCTTTACACATCGCCTCAGAGATAAGCCTGACTGCTCGTGCCAAGCTACCAAGGGGGTGAGCAGGGGTTATCTTTGGCGTGTAACTTCCTTGCCCTGACTAGAGTGGTGGTTTCTGCCTGACTTTGGCGCAAGCCTTAGCCAACCAGAAATCCCATTTCTAACACAGACCTGCTTTAGAGCCAGAGAACCAGGTCAGCAGAGCTGCTCTAGAGCCTAAGAACCAGGTCAGCAGAGCTGCTCTAGAGCCAGAGAACCAGGTCAGCAGAGCTGCTGTAGAGCCAGAGAAACCAGGTCAGTAAAGCTGCTTTAGAGCGCGAGAACCAGGTCAGCAGAGCTTCTTAGAGGGAGAGAACAAGGTCAGCAGAGCTGCTTTAGAGCCAGAGAACCAGGTCAGCAGAGCTGCTCTAGAGCCAGAGAACCAGGTCAGCAGAGCTGCTTTAGAGCCATAGAACCAGGTCAGCAGAGCTGCTCTAGAGGAAGAGAACCAGGTCAGTAGAGCTGATTTAGAGGGAGAGAACCAGGTCAGCAGAGCTGCTTTAGAGCCAGAGAACCAGGTCAGCAGAGCTGCTCTAGAGCCAGAGAACCAGGTCATCAGAGCTGCTTTAGAGCCATAGAACCAGGTTAGCAGACCTGCTTTAGAGCCAGAGAACCAGGTAATCAGATCTGCCCTAGAGCCTAAGAACCAGGTCAGCAGAGCTGCTCTAGAGGCAGAGAACCAGGTCAGCAGAGCTGCTTTAGAGCCAGAGAACCAGGTCAGCAGAGTTGTTGTAGAGCCAGAGAACTAGATCAGCAGAGCTGCTTTAGAGGGAGAGAACCAGGTCAGCAGAGCTGCTTTAGAGCCAGAGAACCAGGCCTGCAGAGCTGCTTTAGAGCCGGGAACCAGGTCAGCAGAGCTGCTTTAGAGCCAGAGAACCAAGTCAGCAGAGCTGCTCTAGAGCCAGAGAATCAAGTCGGCAGATCTGCTTTAGAGCCATAGAACCAGATCAGCAGAGCTGCTTTAGAGCCAGAGAACCAGGTCAGCAGAGCTGCTCTAAAGCCTAAGAAACAGGTCAGCAGAGCTGCTCTAGAGCCAGAGAACCAGGCCAGCAGAGCTGCTGTAAAATCAGAGAAACCAGGTCAGTAGAGCTGCTTTAGACGGAGAGAACCAGGTCAGCAGAGCTGCTCTAGAGGGAGAGAACCAGGTCAGCAGAGCTGCTCTAGAGCAAGAGAACCATGTCAGCAGAACTGCTTTAGAGCCATAGAGCCGGGTCAGTAGAGCTGCTTTAGAGCCAGAGAATCAGGTCAGCAGAGCTGGTGTAGAGCCAGAGAACCAGATCAGCAGAGCTGCTCTGTAATCTAAGAACTAGGTCAGCAGAGCTTCTCTAGAGCCAGAGAACCAGGTCAGCAGAACTGCTGCAGAGCAAGAGAAACCAGGTCAGCAGAGCTGCTATAGAGGGAGAGAACCAGGTCAGCAGAGCTGCTCTAGAGCCAGAGAAACCAGGTCAGCAGAGCTGCTTTAGAGGGAGAGAACCAGGTCAGCAGAGCTGCTTTAGAGCCAGAGAACCAGGTCAGCAGAGCTGCTCTAGAGCCAGAGAAACAGGTCAGCAGAGCTGCTTTAGAGCTATAGAACCAGGCCAGCAGAGCTGCTCTAGAGGAAGAGAACCAGGTCAGTAGAGCTGATTTAGAGGGATAGAACCAGGTCAGCAGAGCTGCTTTAGAGACAGAGAACCTGGTCAGCAGAACTGCTCTGGAGCCTAAGAACCAGGTCAGCAGAGCTGCTCTAGAGCCAGAGAACCAGGTCAGCAGAGCTGCTGTAGAGCCAGAGAACCAGGTCAGTAGAGCTGCTTTAGAGCGAGAGAACCAGGTCAGCAGAGCTGCTTTAGAGGGAGAGAACCAGGTCAGCAGAGCTGCTTTAGAGCCAAGGGACCAGGTCAGCAGAGCTGCTCTAGAGCCAGAGAACCCGGTCAGCAGAGCTGCTGTAGAGCCAGAGAAACCAGGTCAGTAGAACTGCTTTAGAGCGAGAGAAGCAGGTCAGCAGAGCTGCTTTAGAGGGAGAGAACCAGGTCAGCAGAGCTGCTTTAGAGCTAAGGGACCAGGTCAGCAGAGCTGCTCTAGAGCCAGAGAACCAATTCAGCAGAACTGCTTTAGAGCCATAGAACTGGGTCAGCAGAGCTGCTTTAGAGCCAGAGAACCAGGTCAGTAGAGTTGTTGTAGAGCCAGAGAACTAGGTCAGCAGAGCTGCTCTAGAGCCTTAGAACTAGGTCAGCAGAGCTGCTCTAGAGCCAGGGAACCAGGTCAGCAGAGCTGCTGTAGAGCCAGAGAACCAGGTCAGCAGAGCTGCTTTAGAGGGGGGAGAGAACCAGGTCAGCAGAGCTGCTTTAGAGCCAGAGAACCAGGCCAGCAGAGCTGCTTTAGAGCCGGGGAACCAGGTCAGCAGAGCAGCTTTAGAGCCAGAGAACCAGATCTGCAGAGCTGCTCTAGAGCCAGAGAATCAAGTCAGCAGAGCTGCTTTAGAGCCATAGAACCAGGTCAGCAGAGCTGCTTTAGAGCCAGAGAACCAGGTCAGCAGAGCTGCTCTAGAGCCTAAGAAACAGGTCAGCAGAGCTGCTCTAGAGCCAGAGAACCAGGCCAGCAGAGCTGCTGTAAAATCAGAGAAACCAAGTCAGTAGAGCTGCTTTAGAGGGAGGGAACCAGGTCAGCAGAGCTGCTCTAGAGGGAGAGAACCAGGTCAGCAGAGCTGCTCTAGAGCCAGAGAACCATGTCAGCAGAAATGCTTTAGAGCCATAGAACCGGGTTAGTAGAGCTGCTTTAGAGCCGGAGAACCAGATCAGCAGAGCTGCTCTGTAATCTAAGATCTAGGTCAGCAGAGCTGCTCTAGAGCCAGAGAACCAGGTCAGCAGAACTGCTGTAGAGCAAGAGAAACCAGGTCAGCAGAGCTGCTATAGAGGGTGAAAACCCGGTCAGCAGAGCTGCTCTAGAGCCAGCGAAACCAGGTCAGCAGAGCTGCTTTAGAGGGAGAGAACCAGGTCAGCAGAGCTGCTTTAAAGCCAGAGAACCAGGTCAGCAGAGCTGCTCTAGAGCCAGAGAACCAGGTCAGCAGAGCTGCTTTAGAGCCATAGAACCAGGTCAGCAGAGCTGCTCTAGAGGAAGAGAACCAGGTCAGTAGAGCTGATTTAGAGGGAGAGAACCAGGTCAGCAGAGCTGTTTTAGAGCCAGAGAACCTGGTCAGCAGAGCTGCTCTAGAGCCTAAGAACCAGGTCATCAGAGCTGCTCTAGAGCCAGAGAACCAGGTCAGCAGAGCTGCTGTAGAGCCAGAGAAACCAGGTCAGTAGAGCTGCTTTAGAGCGAGAGAACCAGGTCAGCAGAGCTGCTTTAGAGTGAGAGAACCAGGTCAGCAGAGCTGCTTTAGAGCCAAGGGACCAGGTCAGCAGAGCTGCTCTAGAGCCAGAAAACCAGGTCAGCAGAACTGCATTAGAGCCATAGAACCGGGTCAGCAGAGCTGCTTTAGAGCCAGAGAACCAGGTCAGCAGAGTTGTTGTAGAGCCAGAGAACCAGGTCAGCAGAGCCGCTCTAGAGCCTAAGAACTAGGTCAGCAGAGCTGCTCTAGAGCCAGGGAACCAGGTCAGCAGAGCTGCTGTAGAGCCAGAGAACCGGGTCAGCAGATTTCTTTAGAGGGAGAGAACCAGGTCAGCAGAGCTTCTTTAGAGCCAGAGAACCAGGTCAGCAGAGCTGCCCTAGAACCAGAGAACCAGGTCAGCAGAGCTGCTTTAGAGCCAGAGAACGAGGTCAGCAGAGCTGCTTTAGAGCCATAGAACCAGGTCAGCAGAGCTGCTTTAGAGCCAGAGAACCAGGTCAGCAGAGCTGCTTTAGAGCCAGAGAACCAGGTCAGCAGAGCTGCTCTAGAGCCAGAGAACCAGGTCAGCAGACCTGCTTTAGAGCCATAAAACCAGGTCAGCAGAGCTGCTCTAGAGGAAGAGAACCAGGTCAGTAGAGCTGATTTAGAGGGAGAGAACCAGGTCAGCAGAGCTGCTTTAGAGCCAGAGAACAAGGTCAGCAGAGCTGCTCTAGAGCAGAGAACCAGGTCATCAGAGCTGCTTTAGAGCCATAGAACCAGGTTAGCAGACCTGCTTTAGAGCCAGAGAACCAGGTCAGCAGAGCTGCTCTAGGGCCTAAGAACCAGGTCAGCAGAGCTGCTCTAGAGCCAGAGAAACCAGGTCAGTAGAGCTGCTTTAGAGCGACAGAACCAGGTCAGCAGAGCTGCTTTAGAGTGAGAGAACCAGGTCAGCAGAGCTGCTTTAGAGCCAAGGGACCAGGTCAGCAGAGCTGCTCTAGAGCCAGAGAACCAGGTCAGCAGAACTGCATTAGAGCCATAGAACCGGGTCAGCAGAGCTGCTTTAGAGCCAGAGAACCAGGTCAGCAGAGTTGTTGTAGAGCCAGAGAACCAGGTCAGCAGAGCCGCTCTAGAGCCTAAGAACTAGGTCAGCAGAGCTGCTCTAGAGCCAGGGATCCAGGTCAGCAGAGCTGCTGTAGAGCCAGAGAACCAGGTCAGCAGATTTCTTTAGAGGGAGAGAACCAGGTCAGCAGAGCTTCTTTAGACCCAGAGAACCAGGTCAGCAGAGCTGCCCTAGAACCAGAGAACCAGGTCAGCTGAGCTGCTCTAGAGCGTAAGAACCAGGTCAGCAGAGCTGCTCTAGAGCCAGAGAACCAGTTCAGCAGAGCTGCTGTAGAGCCAGAGAAACCAGGTCAGTAGAGCTGCTTTAGAGCGCGAGAACCAGGTCAGCAGAGCTTCTTAGAGGGAGAGAACAAGGTCAGCAGAGCTGCTTTAGAGCCAGAGAACCAGGTCAGCAGAGCTGCTCTAGAGCCAGAGAACCAGGTCAGCAGAGCTGCTTTAGAGCCATAGAACCAGGTCAGCAGAGCTGCTCTAGAGGAAGAGAACCAGGTCAGTAGAGCTGATTTAGAGGGAGAGACCCAGGTCAGCAGAGCTGCTTTAGAGCCAGAGAACCACGTCAGCAGAGCTGCTCTAGAGCCAGAGAACCAGGTCATCAGAGCTGCTTTAGAGCCATAGAACCAGGTTAGCAGACCTGCTTTAGAGCCAGAGAACCAGGTAATCAGATCTGCTCTAGAGCCTAAGAACCAGGTCAGCAGAGCTGCTCTAGAGCCAGAGAACCAGGTCAGCCGAGCTGCTTTAGAGCCAGAGAACCAGGTCAGCAGAGTTGTTGTAGAGCCAGAGAACTAGATCAGCAGAGCTGCTTTAGAGGGAGAGAACCAGGTCAGCAGAGCTGCTTTAGAGCCAGAGAACCAGGCCTGCAGAGCTGCTTTAGAGCCGGGAAACAGGTCAGCAGAGCTGCTTTAGAGCCAGAGAACCAAGTCAGCAGAGCTGCTCTAGAGCCAGAGAATCAAGTCGGCAGATCTGCTTTAGAGCCATAGAACCAGATCAGCAGAGCTGCTTTAGAGCCAGAGAACCAGGTCAGCAGAGCTGCTCTAAAGCCTAAGAAACAGGTCAGCAGAGCTGCTCTAGAGCCAGAGAACCAGGCCAGCAGAGCTGCTGTAAAATCAGAGAAACCAGGTCAGTAGAGCTGCTTTAGACGGAGAGAACCAGGTCAGCAGAGCTGCTCTAGAGGGAGAGAACCAGGTCAGCAGAGCTGCTCTAGAGCCAGAGAACCATGTCAGCAGAACTGCTTTAGAGCCATAGAGCCGGGTCAGTAGAGCTGCTTTAGAGCCAGAGAATCAGGTCAGCAGAGCTGGTGTAGAGCCAGAGAACCAGATCAGCAGAGCTGCTCTGTAATCTAAGAACTAGGTCAGCAGAGCTTCTCTAGAGCCAGAGAACCAGGTCAGCAGAACTGCTGCAGAGCAAGAGAAACCAGGTCAGCAGAGCTGCTATAGAGGGAGAGAACCAGGTCAGCAGAGCTGCTCTAGAGCCAGAGAAACCAGGTCAGCAGAGCTGCTTTAGAGGGAGAGAACCAGGTCAGCAGAGCTGCTTTAGAGCCAGAGAACCAGGTCAGCAGAGCTGCTCTAGAGCCAGAGAAACAGGTCAGCAGAGCTGCTTTAGAGCTATAGAACCAGGCCAGCAGAGCTGCTCTAGAGGAAGAGAACCAGGTCAGTAGAGCTGATTTAGAGGGATAGAACCAGGTCAGCAGAGCTGCTTTAGAGACAGAGAACCTGGTCAGCAGAACTGCTCTGGAGCCTAAGAACCAGGTCAGCAGAGCTGCTCTAGAGCCAGAGAACCAGGTCAGCAGAGCTGCTGTAGAGCCAGAGAACAAGGTCAGTAGAGCTGCTTTAGAGCGAGAGAACCAGGTCAGCAGAGCTGCTTTAGAGGGAGAGAACCAGGTCAGCAGAGCTGCTTTAGAGCCAAGGGACCAGGTCAGCAGAGCTGCTCTAGAGCCAGAGAACCCGGTCAGCAGAGCTGCTGTAGAGCCAGAGAAACCAGGTCAGTAGAACTGCTTTAGAGCGAGAGAAGCAGGTCAGCAGAGCTGCTTTAGAGGGAGAGAACCAGGTCAGCAGAGCTGCTTTAGAGCTAAGGGACCAGGTCAGCAGAGCTGCTCTAGAGCCAGAGAACCAATTCAGCAGAACTGCTTTAGAGCCATAGATCTGGGTCAGCAGAGCTGCTTTAGAGCCAGAGAACCAGGTCAGTAGAGTTGTTGTAGAGCCAGAGAACTAGGTCAGCAGAGCTGCTCTAGAGCCTTAGAACTAGGTCAGCAGAGCTGCTCTAGAGCCAGGGAACCAGGTCAGCAGAGCTGCTGTAGAGCCAGAGAACCAGGTCAGCAGAGCTGCTTTAGAGGGGGGAGAGAACCAGGTCAGCAGAGCTGCTTTAGAGCCAGAGAACCAGGCCAGCAGAGCTGCTTTAGAGCCGGGGAACCAGGTCAGCAGAGCAGCTTTAGAGCCAGAGAACCAGATCTGCAGAGCTGCTCTAGAGCCAGAGAATCAAGTCAGCAGAGCTGCTTTAGAGCCATAGAACCAGGTCAGCAGAGCTGCTTTAGAGCCAGAGAACCAGGTCAGCAGAGCTGCTCTAGAGCCTAAGAAACAGGTCAGCAGAGCTGCTCTAGAGCCAGAGAACCAGGCCAGCAGAGCTGCTGTAAAATCAGAGAAACCAAGTCAGTAGAGCTGCTTTAGAGGGAGGGAACCAGGTCAGCAGAGCTGCTCTAGAGGGAGAGAACCAGGTCAGCAGAGCTGCTCTAGAGCCAGAGAACCATGTCAGCAGAAATGCTTTAGAGCCATAGAACCGGGTTAGTAGAGCTGCTTTAGAGCCAGAGAACCAGGTCAGCAGAGCTGTTGTAGAGCCGGAGAACCAGATCAGCAGAGCTGCTCTGTAATCTAAGATCTAGGTCAGCAGAGCTGCTCTAGAGCCAGAGAACCAGGTCAGCAGAACTGCTGTAGAGCAAGAGAAACCAGGTCAGCAGAGCTGCTATAGAGGGTGAAAACCCGGTCAGCAGAGCTGCTCTAGAGCCAGCGAAACCAGGTCAGCAGAGCTGCTTTAGAGGGAGAGAACCAGGTCAGCAGAGCTGCTTTAAAGCCAGAGAACCAGGTCAGCAGAGCTGCTCTAGAGCCAGAGAACCAGGTCAGCAGAGCTGCTTTAGAGCCATAGAACCAGGTCAGCAGAGCTGCTCTAGAGGAAGAGAACCAGGTCAGTAGAGCTGATTTAGAGGGAGAGAACCAGGTCAGCAGAGCTGTTTTAGAGCCAGAGAACCTGGTCAGCAGAGCTGCTCTAGAGCCTAAGAACCAGGTCATCAGAGCTGCTCTAGAGCCAGAGAACCAGGTCAGCAGAGCTGCTGTAGAGCCAGAGAAACCAGGTCAGTAGAGCTGCTTTAGAGCGAGAGAACCAGGTCAGCAGAGCTGCTTTAGAGTGAGAGAACCAGGTCAGCAGAGCTGCTTTAGAGCCAAGGGACCAGGTCAGCAGAGCTGCTCTAGAGCCAGAAAACCAGGTCAGCAGAACTGCATTAGAGCCATAGAACCGGGTCAGCAGAGCTGCTTTAGAGCCAGAGAACCAGGTCAGCAGAGTTGTTGTAGAGCCAGAGAACCAGGTCAGCAGAGCCGCTCTAGAGCCTAAGAACTAGGTCAGCAGAGCTGCTCTAGAGCCAGGGAACCAGGTCAGCAGAGCTGCTGTAGAGCCAGAGAACCGGGTCAGCAGATTTCTTTAGAGGGAGAGAACCAGGTCAGCAGAGCTTCTTTAGAGCCAGAGAACCAGGTCAGCAGAGCTGCCCTAGAACCAGAGAACCAGGTCAGCAGAGCTGCTTTAGAGCCAGAGAACGAGGTCAGCAGAGCTGCTTTAGAGCCATAGAACCAGGTCAGCAGAGCTGCTTTAGAGCCAGAGAACCAGGTCAGCAGAGCTGCTTTAGAGCCAGAGAACCAGGTCAGCAGAGCTGCTCTAGAGCCAGAGAACCAGGTCAGCAGACCTGCTTTAGAGCCATAAAACCAGGTCAGCAGAGCTGCTCTAGAGGAAGAGAACCAGGTCAGTAGAGCTGATTTAGAGGGAGAGAACCAGGTCAGCAGAGCTGCTTTAGAGCCAGAGAACCAGGTCATCAGAGCTGCTTTAGAGCCATAGAACCAGGTTAGCAGACCTGCTTTAGAGCCAGAGAACCAGGTCAGCAGAGCTGCTCTAGGGCCTAAGAACCAGGTCAGCAGAGCTGCTCTAGAGCCAGAGAAACCAGGTCAGTAGAGCTGCTTTAGAGCGACAGAACCAGGTCAGCAGAGCTGCTTTAGAGTGAGAGAACCAGGTCAGCAGAGCTGCTTTAGAGCCAAGGGACCAGGTCAGCAGAGCTGCTCTAGAGCCAGAGAACCAGGTCAGCAGAACTGCATTAGAGCCATAGAACCGGGTCAGCAGAGCTGCTTTAGAGCCAGAGAACCAGGTCAGCAGAGTTGTTGTAGAGCCAGAGAACCAGGTCAGCAGAGCCGCTCTAGAGCCTAAGAACTAGGTCAGCAGAGCTGCTCTAGAGCCAGGGATCCAGGTCAGCAGAGCTGCTGTAGAGCCAGAGAACCAGGTCAGCAGATTTCTTTAGAGGGAGAGAACCAGGTCAGCAGAGCTTCTTTAGACCCAGAGAACCAGGTCAGCAGAGCTGCCCTAGAACCAGAGAACCAGGTCAGCTGAGCTGCTCTAGAGCCTAAGAACCAGGTCAGCAGAGCTGCTCTAGAGCCAGAGAACCAGTTCAGCAGAGCTGCTGTAGAGCCAGAGAAACCAGGTCAGTAGAGCTGCTTTAGAGCGCGAGAACCAGGTCAGCAGAGCTTCTTAGAGGGAGAGAACAAGGTCAGCAGAGCTGCTTTAGAGCCAGAGAACCAGGTCAGCAGAGCTGCTCTAGAGCCAGAGAACCAGGTCAGCAGAGCTGCTTTAGAGCCATAGAACCAGGTCAGCAGAGCTGCTCTAGAGGAAGAGAACCAGGTCAGTAGAGCTGATTTAGAGGGAGAGACCCAGGTCAGCAGAGCTGCTTTAGAGCCAGAGAACCACGTCAGCAGAGCTGCTCTAGAGCCAGAGAACCAGGTCATCAGAGCTGCTTTAGAGCCATAGAACCAGGTTAGCAGACCTGCTTTAGAGCCAGAGAACCAGGTAATCAGATCTGCTCTAGAGCCTAAGAACCAGGTCAGCAGAGCTGCTCTAGAGCCAGAGAACCAGGTCAGCAGAGCTGCTTTAGAACCAGAGAACCAGGTCAGCAGAGTTGTTGTAGAGCCAGAGAACTAGATCAGCAGAGCTGCTTTAGAGGGAGAGAACCAGGTCAGCAGAGCTGCTTTAGAGCCAGAGAACCAGGCCTGCAGAGCTGCTTTAGAGCCGGGAAACAGGCCAGCAGAGCTGCTTTAGAGCCAGAGAACCAAGTCAGCAGAGCTGCTCTAGAGCCAGAGAATCAAGTCGGCAGATCTGCTTTAGAGCCATAGAACCAGATCAGCAGAGCTGCTTTAGAGCCAGAGAACCAGGTCAGCAGAGCTGCTCTAGAACCTAAGAAACAGGTCAGCAGAGCTGCTCTAGAGCCAGAGAACCAGGCCAGCAGAGCTGCTTTAAATCAGAGAAACCAGGTCAGTAGAGCTGCTTTAGACGGAGAGAACCAGGTCAGCAGAGCTGCTCTAGAGGGAGAGAACCAGGTCAGCAGAGCTGCTTTAGAGCGAGAGAACCAGGTCAGCAGAGCTGCTTTAGAGGGAGAGAACCACTTGAGCAGAGCTGCTTTAGAGCCCAGGGACCAGGTCAGCAGAGCTGCTCTAGAGCCAGAGAACCAGTTCTGCAGAACTGCTTTAGAGCCATAGAACCGGGTCAGCAGAGCTGCTTTAGAGCCAGAGAACCAGGTCAGCAGAGTTGTTGTAGAGCCAGAGAACTAGGTCAGCAGAGCTGCTCTAGAGCCTCAGAACTAGGTCAGCAGAGCTGCTCTAGAGATAGGGAACCAGGTCAGCAGAGCTGCTTTAGAGCCAGAGAACCAGGCCAGCAGAGCTGCTTTAGAGCCAGCGAACCAGGTCAGCAGAGCTGCTTTAGAGCCAGAGAACCAGGTCAGCAGAGCTGCTCTAGAGCCAGAGAATCAAGTCAGCAGATCTGCTTTAGAGCCATAGAACCAGGTCAGCAGAGCTACTGTAGAGCCAGAGAACCAGGTCAGCAGAGCTGCTCTAGAGCCTAAGAAACAGGTCAGCAGAGCTGCTCTAGAGCCAGAGAACCAGGCCAGCAGAGCTGCTGTAAAATCAGAGAAACCAGGTCAGTAGAGCTGCTTTAGAGGGAGAGAACCAGGTGAGCAGAGCTGCTCTAGAGGGAGAGAACCAGGTCAGCAGAGCTGCTCTAGAGCCTAAGAACCAGGTCAGCAGAGCTGCTCTAGAGCCAGAGAACCAGGTCAGCGGAGCTGCTGTAGATCCAGAGAAACCGGGTCAGTAGAGCTGCTTTAGAGAGAGAGAACCAGGTCAGCAGAGCTGCTCTAGAGGAAGAGAACCAGGTCAGTAGAGCTGATTTGGAGGGAGAGAACCAGGTCAGCAGAGCTGCTTTAGAGCCAGAGAACCAGGTCAGCAGAGCTGCTCTAGAGCAGAGAACCAGGTCATCAGAGCTGCTTTAGAGCCATAGAACCAGGTTAGCAGACCTGCTTTAGAGCCAGAGAACCAGGTCAGCAGAGCTGCTCTAGAGCCTAAGAACCAGGTCAGCAGAGCTGCTCTAGAGCCAGAGAACCAGGTCAGCAGAGCTGCTGTGGAGCCAGAGAAACCAGGTCAGTAGAGCTGCTTTAGAGCGCGAGAACCAGGTCAGCAGAGCTGCTTAGAGGCAGAGAACCAGGTCAGCAGAGCTGCTTAAGAGCCAAAGGACCAGGTCAGCAGAGCTGCTCTAGAGCCAGAGAACCAGTTCAGCAGAGCTGCTCTGGAGCCTAAGAACTAGGTCAGCAGAGCTGCTCTAGAGCCAGGGAACCAGGTCAGCAGAGCTGCTGTAGAGCCAGAGAACCAGGTCAGCAGAGCTGCTTTAGAGGGAGAGAACCAGGTCAGCAGAGCTGCTTTAGAGCCAGAGAACCAGGCCAGCAGAGCTGCTTTAGAGCCGGGGAACCAGGTCAGCAGAGCTGCTTAGAGGCAGAGAACCAGGTCAGCAGAGCTGCTTTAGAGCCAGAGGACCAGGTCAGCAGAGCTGCTCTAGAGCCAGAGAACCAGTTCAGCAGAGCTGCTCTGGAGCCTAAGAACTAGGTCAGCAGAGCTGCTCTAGAGCCAGGGAACCAGGTCAGCAGAGTTGCTGTAGAGCCAGAGAAACCAGGTCAGTAGAGCTGCTTTAGAGCGAGAGAACCAGGTCAGCAGAGCTGCTTTAGAGGGAGAGAACCACTTGAGCAGAGCTGCTTTAGAGCCCAGGGACCAGGTCAGCAGAGCTGCTTTAGAGCCAGAGAACCAGGTCAGCAGAGCTGCTCTAGAGCCAGAGAATCAAGTCAGCAGATCTGCTTTAGAGGCATAGGACCAGGTCAGCAGAGCTGCTTTGGACCCAGAGATCCAGGTCATCAGAGCTGCTCTAGAGCCTAAGAAACAGGTAAGCAAAGCTGCTCTAGAGCCAGAGAACCAGGCCCACAGAGCTGCTGTAAAATCAGAGAAACCAGGTCAGTAGAGCTGCTTTAGATGGAGAGAACCAGGTCAGCTGAGCTGCTCTAGAGGGAGAGAACCAGGTCAGCAGAGCTGCTTTAGAGCCATAGAACCGGGTCAGTAGAGCTGCTTTAGAGCCAGAGAGCCAGGTCAGCAGAGCTGTTGTAGAGCCAGAGAACCAGATCAGCAGAGTTGCTCTGTAATCTAAGAACTAGGTCAGCAGAGCTGCTCTAGAGCCAGAGAACCAGGTCAGCAGAACTGCTGTAGAGCATGAGAAACCAGGTCAGCAGAGCTGCTATAGAGGGAGAGAACCAAGTCAGCATAGCTGCTCTAGAGCCAGAGAAACCAGGTCAGCAGAGCTGCTTTAGAGGGAGAGAACCAGGTCAGCAGAGCTGCTTTAGAGCAAGAGAACCAGGTCAGCAGAGCTGCTCTAGAGCCAGAGAACCAGGTCAGTAGAGCTGATTTAGAGGGAGAGAACCAGGTCAGCAGAGCTGCTTTAGAGCCAGAGAACCAGGTCAGTAGAGCAGCTCTAGAGCCAGAGAACCAGGTCATCAGAGCTGCTTTAGAGCCATAGAACCAGGTTATCAGACCTGCTTTAGAGCCAGAGAACCAGGTCAGCAGAGCTGCTCTAAAGCCTAAGAACCAGGTCAGCAGAGCTTCTCTAGAGCCAGAGAACCAGGTAAGCAGAGTTGCTGTAGAACCAGAGAAACCAGGTCAGTAGAGCTGCTTTAGAGCGAGAGAACCAGGTCAGCAGAGCTGCTTTAGAGGGAGAGAACCACTTGAGCAGAGCTGCTTTAGAGACCAGGGACCAGGTCAGCTGAGCTGCTCTAGAGCCAGAGAACCAGTTCTGCAGAACTGCTTTAGAGCCATAGAACCGGGTCAGCAGAGCTGCTTTAGAGCCAGAGAACCAGGTCAGCAGAGTTGTTGTAGAGCCAGAGAACTAGGTCAGCAGAGCTGCTCTAGAGCCTCAGAACTAGGTCAGCAGAGCTGCTCTAGAGATAGGGAACCAGGTCAGCAGAGCTCCTGTAGAGCTGATTTAGAGGGAGAGAACCAGGTCAGCAGAGCTGCTTTAGAGCCAGAGAACCAGGTCAGCAGAGCTGCTCTAGAGGAGAGAACCAGGTCATCAGAGCTGCTTTAGAGCCATAGAACCAGGTTAGCAGACCTGCTTTAGAGCCAGAGAACCAGGTCAGCAGAGCTGCTCTAGAGCCTAAGAACCAGGTCAGCAGAGCTGCTCTAGAGCCAGAGAACCAGGTCAGCAGAGCTGCTGTAGAGCCAGAGAAACCAGGTCAGTAGAGCTGCTTTAGAGCGCGAGAACCAGGTCAGCAGAGCTGCTTAGAGGGAGAGAACCAGGTCAGCAGAGCTGCTTTAGAGCCAAAGGACCAGGTCAGCAGAGCTGCTCTGGAGCCAGAGAACCAGTTCAGCAGAGCTGCTCTAGAGCCTAAGAACTAGGTCAGCAGAGCTGCTCTAGAGCCAGGGAACCAGGTCAGCAGAGCTGCTGTAGAGCCAGTGAACCAGGTCAGCAGAGCTGCTTTATAGGGAGAGAACCAGGTCAGCAGAGCTGCTTTAGAGCCAGAGAACCAGGCCAGCAGAGCTGCTTTAGAGCCGGGGAACCAGGTCAGCAGAGCTGCTTTAGAGCCAGAGAACCAGGTCAGCAGAGCTGCTCTACAGCCAGAGAATCAAGTCAGCATATCTGCTTTAGAGGCATAGGACCAGGTCAGCAGAGCTGCTTTGGACCCAGAGAACCAGGTCAGCAGAGCTGCTCTAGAGCCTAAGAAACAGGTAAGCAGAGCTGCTCTAGAGCCAGAGAACAAGGCCCACAGAGCTGCTGTAAAATCAGAGAAACCAGGTCAGTAGAGCTGCTTTAGATGGAGAGAACCAGGTCAGCAGAGCTGCTCTAGAGGGAGAGAACCAGGTCAGCAGAGCTGCTCTAGAGCCAGAGAACCATGTCAGCAGAACTGCTTTAGAGCCATAGAGCCGGGTCAGTAGAGCTGCTTTAGAGCCAGAGAATCAGGTCAGCAGAGCTGTTATAGAGCCAGAGAACCAGATCAGCAGAGCTGCTCTGTAATCTAAGAACTAGGTCAGCAGAGCTTCTCTAGAGCCAGAGAACCAGGTCAGCAGAACTGCTGCAGAGCAAGAGAAACCAGGTCAGCAGAGCTGCTATAGAGGGAGAGAGCCAGGTCAGCAGAGCTGCTCTAGAGCCAGAGAAACCAGGTCAGCAGAGCTGCTTTAGAGGGAGAGAACCAGGTCATCAGAGCTGCTTTAGAGCCAGAGAACCAGGTCAGCAGAGCTGCTCTAGAGCCAGAGAAACAGGTCAGCAGAGCTGCTTTAGAGCTATAGAACCAGGCCAGCAGAGCTGCTCTAGAGGAAGAGAACCAGGTCAGTAGAGCTGATTTAGAGGGATAGAACCAGGTCAGCAGAGCTGCTTTAGAGACAGAGAACCTGGTCAGCAGAACTGCTCTGGAGCCTAAGAACCAGGTCAGCAGAGCTGCTCTAGAGCCAGAGAACCAGGTCAGCAGAGCTGCTGTAGAGCCAGAGAACCAGGTCAGTAGAGCTGCTTTAGAGCGAGAGAACCAGGTCAGCAGAGCTGCTTTAGAGGGAGAGAACCAGGTCAGCAGAGCTGCTTTAGAGCCAAGGGACCAGGTCAGCAGAGCTGCTCTAGAGCCAGAGAACCCGGTCAGCAGAGCTGCTGTAGAGCCAGAGAAACCAGGTCAGTAGAACTGCTTTAGAGCGAGAGAAGCAGGTCAGCAGAGCTGCTTTAGAGGGAGAGAACCAGGTCAGCAGAGCTGCTTTAGAGCTAAGGGACCAGGTCAGCAGAGCTGCTCTAGAGCCAGAGAACCAGTTCAGCAGAACTGCTTTAGAGCCATAGAACTGGGTCAGCAGAGCTGCTTTAGAGCCAGAGAACCAGGTCAGCAGAGTTGTTGTAGAGCCAGAGAACTAGGTCAGCAGAGCTGCTCTAGAGCCTTAGAACTAGGTCAGCAGAGCTGCTCTAGAGCCAGGGAACCAGGTCAGCAGAGCTGCTGTAGAGCCAGAGAACCAGGTCAGCAGAGCTGCTTTAGAGGGGGGAGAGAACCAGGTCAGCAGAGCTGCTTTAGAGCCAGAGAACCAGGCCAGCAGAGCTGCTTTAGAGCCGGGGAACCAGGTCAGCAGAGCAGCTTTAGAGCCAGAGAACCAGGTCAGCAGAGCTGCTCTAGAGCCAGAGAATCAAGTCAGCAGAGCTGCTTTAGAGCCATAGAACCAGGTCAGCAGAGCTGCTTTAGAGCCAGAGACCCAGGTCAGCAGAGCTGCTCTAGAGCCTAAGAAACAGGTCAGCAGAGCTGCTCTAGAGCCAGAGAACCAGGCCAGCAGAGCTGCTGTAAAATCAGAGACACCAGGTCAGTAGAGCTGCTTTAGAGGGAGGGAACCAGGTCAGCAGAGCTGCTCTAGAGGGAGAGAACCAGGTCAGCAGAGCTGCTCTAGAGCCAGAGAACCATGTCAGCAGAACTGCTTTAGAGCCATAGAACCGGGTTAGTAGAGCTGCTTTAGAGCCAGAGAACCAGGTCAGCAGAGCTGTTGTAGAGCCGGAGAACCAGATCAGCAGAGCTGCTCTGTAATCTAAGATCTAGGTCAGCAGAGCTGCTCTAGAGCCAGAGAACCAGGTCAGCAGAACTTCTGTAGAGCAAGAGAAACCAGGTCAGCAGAGCTGCTATAGAGGGTGAAAACCAGGTCAGCAGAGCTGCTCTAGAGCCAGCGAAACCAGGTCAGCAGAGCTGCTTTAGAGGGAGAGAACCAGGTCAGCAGAGCTGCTTTAGAGCCAGAGAACCAGGTCAGCAGAGCTGCTCTAGAGCCAGAAAACCAGGTCAGCAGAGCTGCTTTAGAGCCATAGAACCAGGTCAGCAGAGCTGCTCTAGAGGAAGAGAACCAGGTCAGTAGAGCTGATTTAGAGGGAGAGAACCAGGTCAGCAGAGCTGTTTTAGAGCCAGAGAACCTGGTCAGCAGAGCTGCTCTAGCGCCTAAGAACCAGGTCATCAGAGCTGCTCTAGAGCCAGAGAACCAGGTCAGCAGAGCTGCTGTAGAGCCAGAGAAACCAGGTCAGTAGAGCTGCTTTAGAGCGAGAGAACCAGGTCAGCAGAGCTGCTTTAGAGTGAGAGAACCAGGTCAGCAGAGCTGCTTTAGAGCCAAGGGATCAGGTCAGCAGAGCTGCTCTAGAGCCAGAAAACCAGGTCAGCAGAACTGCATTAGAGCCATAGAACCGGGTCAGCAGAGCTGCTTTAGAGGAAGAGAACCAGGTCAGCAGAGTTGTTGTAGAGCCAGAGAACCAGGTCAGCAGAGCCGCTCTAGAGCCTAAGAACTAGGTCAGCAGAGCTGCTCTAGAGCCAGGGAACCAGGTCAGCAGAGCTGCTGTAGAGCCAGAGAACCGGGTCAGCAGATTTCTTTAGAAGGAGAGAACCAGGTCAGCAGAGCTTCTTTAGAGCCAGAGAACCAGGTCAGCAGAGCTGCCCTAGAACCAGAGAACCAGGTCAGCAGAGCTGCTTTAGAGCCAGAGAACGAGGTCAGGAGAGCTGCTTTAGAGCCATAGAACCAGGTCAGCAGAGCTGCTTTAGAGCCAGAGAACCAGGTCAGCAGAGCTGCTTTAGATCCAGAGAACCAGGTCAGCAGACCTGCTTTAGAGCCATAAAACCAGGTCAGCAGAGCTGCTCTAGAGGAAGAGAACCAGATCAGTAGAGCTGATTTAGAGGGAGAGAACCAGGTCAGCAGAGCTGCTTTAGAGCCAGAGAACCAGGTCAGCAGAGCTGCTCTGGAGCAGAGAACCAGGTCATCAGAGCTGCTTTAGAGCCATAGAACCAGGTTAGCAGACCTGCTTTAGAGCCAGAGAACCAGGTCAGCAGAGCTGCTCTAGCGCCTAAGAACCAGGTCAGCAGAGCTGTTCTAGAGCCAGAGAAACCAGGTCAGTAGAGCTGCTTTAGAGCGAGAGAACCAGGTCAGCAGAGCTGCTTTAGAGTGAGAGAACCAGGTCAGCAGAGCTGCTTTAGAGCCAAGGGACCAGGTCAGCAGAGCTGCTCTAGAGCCAGAGAACCAGGTCAGCAGAACTGCATTAGAGCCATAGAACCGGGTCAGCAGAGCTGCTTTAGAGCCAGAGAACCAGGTCAGCAGAGTTGTTGTAGAGCCAGAGAACCAGGTCAGCAGAGCCGCTCTAGAGCCTAAGAACTAGGTCAGCAGAGCTGCTCTAGAGCCAGGGAACCAGGTCAGCAGAGCTGCTGTAGAGCCAGAGAACCAGGTCAGCAGATTTCTTTAGAGGGAGAGAACCAGGTCAGCAGAGCTTCTTTAGACCCAGAGAACCAGGTCAGCAGAGCTGCCCTAGAACCAGAGAACCAGGTCAGCAGAGCTGCTTTAGAGCCAGAGAACGAGGTCAGCAGAGCTGCTTTAGAGCCATAGAACCAGGTCAGCAGAGCTGCTTTAGAGCAAGAGAAACCAGGTCAGCAGAGCTGCTATAGAGGGAGAAAACCAGGTCAGAAGAGCTGCTCTAGAGCCAGCGAAACCAGGTCAGCAGAGCTGCTTTAGAGGGAGAGAACCAGGTCAGCAGAGCTGCTTTAGAGCCAGAGAACCAGGTCAGCAGAGCTGCTCTAGAGCCAGAGAACCAGGTCAGCAGAGCTGCTTTAGAGCCATAGAACCAGGTCAGCAGAGCTGCTCTAGAGGAAGAGAACCAGGTCAGTAGAGCTGATTTAGAGGGAGAGAACCAGGTCAGCAGAGCTGTTTTAGAGCCAGAGAACCTGGTCAGCAGAGCTGCTCTAGAGCCTAAGAACCAGGTCATCAGAGCTGCTCTAGAGCCAGAGAACCAGGTCAGCAGAGCTGCTGTAGAGCCAGAGAAACCAGGTCAGTAGAGCTGCTTTAGAGCGAGAGAACCAGGTCAGCAGAGCTGCTTTAGAGTGAGAGAACCAGGTCAGCAGAGCTGCTTTAGAGCCAAGGGACCAGGTCAGCAGAGCTGCTCTAGAGCCAGAAAACCAGGTCAGCAGAACTGCATTAGAGCCATAGAACCGGGTCAGCAGAGCTGCTTTAGAGCCAGAGAACCAGGTCAGCAGAGTTGTTGTAGAGCCAGAGAACCAGGTCAGCAGAGCCGCTCTAGAGCCTAAGAACTAGGTCAGCAGAGCTGCTCTAGAGCCAGGGAACCAGGTCAGCAGAGCTGCTGTAGAGCCAGAGAACCAGGTCAGCAGATTTCTTTAGAGGGAGAGAACCAGGTCAGCAGAGCTTCTTTAGAGCCAGAGAACCAGGTCAGCAGAGCTGCCCTAGAACCAGAGAACCAGGTCAGCAGAGCTGCTTTAGAGCCAAAGAACGAGGTCAGCAGAGCTGCTTTAGAGCCATAGAACCAGGTCAGCAGAGCTGCTTTAGAGCCAGAGAACCAGGTCAGCAGAGCTGCTTTAGAGCCAGAGAACCAGGTCAGCAGAGCTGCTCTAGAGCCAGAGAACCAGGTCAGCAGACCTGCTTTAGAGCCATAAAACCAGGTCAGCAGAGCTGCTCTAGAGGAAGAGAACCAGGTCAGTAGAGCTGATTTAGAGGGAGAGAACCAGGTCAGCAGAGCTGCTTTAGAGCCAGAGAACCAGGTCAGCAGAGCTGCTCTAGAGCAGAGAACCAGGTCATCAGAGCTGCTTTAGAGCCATAGAACCAGGTTAGCAGACCTGCTTTAGAGCCAGAGAACCAGGTCAGCAGAGCTGCTTTAGCGCCTAAGAACCAGGTCAGCAGAGCTGCTCTAGAGCCATAGAAACCAGGTCAGCAGAGCTGCTTTAGAGCGAGAGAATCAGGTCAGCAGAGCTGCTTTAGAGTGAGAGAACCAGGTCAGCAGAGCTGCTTTAGAGCCAAGGGACCAGGTCAGCAGAGCTGCTCTAGAGCCAGAGAACCAGGCCAGCAGAACTGCATTAGAGCCATAGAACCGGGTCAGCAGAGCTGCTTTAGAGCCAGAGAACCAGGTCAGCAGAGTTGTTGTAGAGCCAGAGAACCAGGTCAGCAGAGCTGCTCTAGAGCCTAAGAACTAGGTCAGCAGAGCTGCTCTAGAGCCAGGGAACCAGGTCAGCAGAGCTGCTGTAGAGCCAGAGAACCAGGTCAGCAGATTTCTTTAGAGGGAGAGAACCAGGTCAGCAGAGTTCTTTAGACCCAGAGAACCAGGTCAGCAGAGCTGCCCTAGAACCAGAGAACCAGGTCAGCAGAGCTGCTTTAGAGCCAGAGAACGAGGTCAGCAGAGCTGCTTTAGAGCCATAGAACCAGGTCAGCAGAGCTGCTTTAGAGCCAGAGAACCAGGTCAGCAGAGCTGCTTTAGAGCCAGAGAACCAGGTAAGCAGAGCTGCTCTAGAGCCAGAGAACCAGGTCAGCAGACCTGCGTTAGAGCCATAAAACCAGGTCAGCAGATCTGCTCTAGAGGAAGAGGACCAGGTCAGTAGAGCTGATTTAGATGGCGAGAACCAGGTCAGCAGAGCTGATTTAGAGCCATAGAACCAGGCCAGCAGAGCTGCTCTAGAAGAAGAGAACCAGGTCAGTAGAGCTGATTTAGAGGGAGAGAACCAGGTCAGCAGAGCTGCTTTAGAGCCAGAGAACCAGGTCAGCTGAGCTGCTCTAGAGCCAGAAAACCAGGTCATCAGAGCTGCTTTAGAGCCATAGAACCAGGTTAGCAGACCTGCGTTAGAGCCAGAGAACCAGGTAATCAGAGCTGCTCTAGAGCCTAAGAACCAGGTCAGCAGAGCTGCTCTAGAGCCAGAGAACCAGGTCAGCAGAGCTGCTTTAGAGCCAGAGAACCAGGTCAGCAGAGTTGTTGTAGAGCCAAAGAACTAGATCAGCAGAGCTGCTTTAGAGGGAGAGAACCAGGTCAGCAGAGCTGCTTTAGAGCCAGAGAACCAGGCCTGCAGAGCTGCTTTAGAGCCGGGAACCAGGTCAGCAGAGCTGCTTTAGAGCCAGAGAACCAGGTCAGCAGAGCTGCTCTAGAGCCAGAGAATCAAGTCGGCAGATCTGCTTTAGAGCCATAGAACCAGGTCAGCAGAGCTGCTTTAGAGCCAGAGAACCAGGTCAGCAGAGCTGCTCTAGAGCCAGAGAACCTGGCCAGCAGAGCTGCTGTAAAATCAGAGAAACCAGGTCAGTAGAGCTGCTTTAGACGGAGAGAACCAGGTCAGCAGAGCTGCTCTAGAGGGAGCGAACCTGGTCAGCAGAGCTGCTCTAGAGCCAGAGAACCATGTCAGCAGAACTGCTTTAGAGCCATATAGCCGGGTCAGTAGAGCTGCTTTAGAGCCAGAGAACCAGGTCAGCAGAGCTGTTGTAGAGCCAGAGAACCAGATCAGCAGAGCTGCTCTGTAATCTAAGATCTAGGTCAGCAGAGAACCAGGTCAGCAGAACTGCTGCAGAGCAAGAGAAACCAGGTCAGCAGAGCTGCTATAGAGGGAGAGAACCAGGTCAGCAGAGCTGTTCTAGAGCCAGAGAAACCAGGTCAGCAGAGCTGCTTTAGAGGGAGAGACCAGGTCAGCAGAGCTGCTTTAGAGCCAGAGAACCAGGTCAGCAGAGCTGCTCTAGAGCCAGAGAAACAGGTCAGCAGAGCTGCTTTAGAGCTATAGAACCAGGCCAGCAGAGCTGCTCTAGAGGAAGAGAACCAGGTCAGTAGAGCTGATTTAGAGGGATAGAACCAGGTCAGCAGAGCTGCTTTAGAGACAGAGAACCTGGTCAGCAGAACTGCTCTGGAGCCTAAGAACCAGGTCAGCAGAGCTGCTCTAGAGCCAGAGAACCAGGTCAGCAGAGCTGCTGTAGAGCCAGAAAACCAGGTCAGTAGAGCTGCTTTAGAGGGAGAGAACCAGGTCAGCAGAGCTGCTTTAGAGCCAAGGGACCAGGTCAGCAGAGCTGCTCTAGAGCCAGAGAACCTAGAGGGAGAGAACCAGGTCAGCAGAGCTGCTTTAGAGCCAAGGGACCAGGTCAGCAGAGCTGCTCTAGAGCCAGAGAACCCGGTCAGCAGAGCTGCTGTAGAGCCAGAGAAACCAGGTCAGTAGAACTGCTTTAGAGCGAGAGAACCAGGTCAGCAGAGCTGCTCTAGAGGAAGAGAACCAGGTCAGCAGAGCTGCTTTAGAGCCAAGGGACCAGGTCAGCAGAGCTGCTCTAGAGCGAGAGAACCTGTTCAGCAGAACTGCTTTAGAGCCATAGAACTGGGTCAGCAGAGCTGCTTTAGAGCCAGAGAACCAGGTCAGCAGAGTTGTTGTAGAGCCAGAGAACTAGGTCAGCAGAGCTGCTCTAGAGCCTTAGAACTAGGTCAGCAGAGCTGCTCTAGAGCCAGGGAACCAGGTCAGCAGAGCTGCTGTAGAGCCAGAGAACCAGGTCAGCAGAGCTGCTTTAGAGGGGGGAGAGAACCAGGTCAGCAGAGCTGCTTTAGAGCCAGAGAACCAGGCCAGCAGAGCTGCTTTAGAGCCGGGGAACCAGGTCAGCAGAGCAGCTTTAGAGCCAGAGAACCAGGTCAGCAGAGCTGCTCTAGAGCCAGAGAATCAAGTCAGCAGAGCTGCTTTAGAGCCAGAGAACCAGGTCAGCAGAGCTGCTCTAGAGCCTAAGAAACAGGTCAGCAGAGCTGCTCTAGAGCCAGAGAACCAGGCCAGCAGAGCTGCTGTAAAATCAGAGAAACTAGGTCAGTAGAGCTGCTTTAGAGGGAGGGAACCAGGTCAGCAGAGCTGCTCTAGAGGGAGAGAACCAGGTCAGCAGAGCTGCTCTAGAGCCAGAGAATCATGTCAGCAGAACTGCTTTAGGGCCATAGAACCGGGTTAGTAGAGCTGCTTTAGAGCCAGAGAACCAGGTCAGCAGAGCTGTTGTAGAGCCGGAGAACCAGATCAGCAGAGCTGCTCTGTAATCTAATATCTAGGTCAGCAGAGCTGCTCTAGAGCCAGAGAACCAGGTCAGCAGAACTGCTGTAGAGCAAGAGAAACCAGGTCAGCAGAGCTGCTTTAGAGGGAGAGAACCAGGTCAGCAGAGCTGCTCTAGAGCCAGCGAAACCAGGTCAGCAGAGCTGCTTTAGAGGGAGAGAACCAGGTCAGCAGAGCTGCTTTAGAGCCAGAGAACCAGGTCAGCAGAGCTGCTCTAGAGCCAGAGAACCAGGTCAGCAGAGCTGCTTTAGAGCCATAGAACCAGGTCAGCAGAGCTGCTCTAGAGGAAGAGAACCAGGTCAGTAGAGCTGATTTAGAGGGAGAGAACCAGGTCAGCAGAACTGTTTTAGAGCCAGAGAACCTGGTCAGCAGAGCTGCTCTAGAGCCTAAGAACCAGGTCATCAGAGCTGCTCTAGAGCCAGAGAACCAGGTCAGCAGAGCTGCTGTAGAGCCAGAGAAACCAGGTCAGTAGAGCTGCTTTAGAGCGAGAGAACCAGGTCAGCAGAGCTGCTTTAGAGTGAGAGAACCAGGTCAGCAGAGCTGCTATAGAGCCAAGGGACCAGGTCAGCAGAGCTGCTCTAGAGCCAGAAAACCAGGTCAGCAGAACTGCATTAGAGCCATAGAACCGGGTCAGCAGAGCTGCTTTAGAGCCAGAGAACCAGGTCAGCAGAGTTGTTGTAGAGCCAGAGAACCAGGTCAGGAGAGCGCCCTAGAGCCTAAGAACTAGGTCAGCAGAGCTGCTCTAGAGCCAGGGAACCAGGTCAGCAGAGCTGCTGTAGAGCCAGAGAACCAGGTCAGCAGATTTCTTTAGAGGGAGAGAACCAGGTCAGCAGAGCTTCTTTAGAGCCAGAGAACCAGGTCAGCAGAGCTGCCCTAGAACCAGAGAACCAGGTCAGCAGAGCTGCTTTAGAGCCAGAGAACGAGGTCAGCAGAGCTGCTTTAGAGCCATAGAACCAGGTCAGCAGAGCTGCTTTAGAGCCAGAGAACCAGGTCAGCAGAGCTGCTTTAGAGCCAGAGAACCAGGTCAGCAGAGCTGCTCTAGAGCCAGAGAACCAGGTCAGCAGACCTGCTTTAGAGCCATAAAACCAGGTCAGCAGAGCTGCTCTAGAGGAAGAGAACCAGGTCAGTAGAGCTGATTTAGAGGGAGAGAACCAGGTCAGCAGAGCTGCTTTAGAGCCAGAGAACCAGGTCAGCAGAGCTGCTCTAGAGCAGAGAACCAGGTCATCAGAGCTGCTTTAGAGCCATAGAACCAGGTTAGCAGACCTGCTTTAGAGCCAGAGAACCAGGTCAGCAGAGCTGCTCTAGAGCCTAAGAACCAGGTCAGCAGAGCTGCTCTAGAGCCAGAGAAACCAGGTCAGTAGAGCTGCTTTAGAGCGAGAGAACCAGGTCAGCAGAGCTGCTTTAGAGTGAGCGAACCATGTCAGCAGAGCTGCTTTAGAGCCAAGGGACCAGGTCAGCAGAGCTGCTCTAGAGCCAGAGAACCAGGTCAGCAGAACTGCATTAGAGCCATAGAACCGGGTCAGCAGAGCTGCTTTAGAGCCAGAGAACCAGGTCAGCAGAGTTGTTGTAGAGCCAGAGAACCAGGTCAGCAGAGCGCCCTAGAGCCTAAGAACTAGGTCAGCAGAGCTGCTCTAGAGCCAGGGAACCAGGTCAGCAGAGCTGCTGTAGAGCCAGAGAACCAGGTCAGCAGATTTCTTTAGAGGGAGAGAACCAGGTCAGCAGAGCTTCTTTAGAGCCAGAGAACCAGGTCAGCAGAGCTGCCCTAGAACCAGAGAACCAGGTCAGCAGAGCTGCTTTAGAGCCAGAGAACGAGGTCAGCAGAGCTGCTTTAGAGCCATAGAACCAGGTCAGCAGAGCTGCTTTAGAGCCAGAGAACCAGGTCAGCAGAGCTGCTCTAGAGCCAGAGAACCAAGTCAGCAGACCTGCTTTAGAGCCATAAAACCAGGTCAGCAGAGCTGCTCTAGAGGAAGAGAACCAGGTCAGCAGAGCTGATTTAGAGGGAGAGAACCAGGTCAGCAGAGCTGCTTTAGAGCCAGAGAACCAGGTCAGCAGAGCTGCTCTAGAGCAGAGAACCAGGTCATCAGAGCTGCTTTAGAGCCATAGAACCAGGTTAGCAGACCTGCTTTAGAGCCAGAGAACCAGGTCAGCAGAGCTGCTCTAGAGCCTAAGAACCAGATCAGCAGAGCTGCTCTAGAGCCAGAGAAACCAGGTCAGTAGAGCTGCTTTAGAGCGAGAGAACCAGGTCAGCAGAGCTGCTTTAGAGTGAGCGAACCATGTCAGCAGAGCTGCTTTAGAGCCAAGGGACCAGGTCAGCAGAGCTGCTCTAGAGCCAGAGAACCAGGTCAGCAGAACTGCATTAGAGCCATAGAACCGGGTCAGCAGAGCTGCTTTAGAGCCAGAGAACCAGGTCAGCAGAGTTGTTGTAGAGCCATAGAACCAGGTCAGCAGAGCCGCTCTAGAGCCTAAGAACTAGGTCAGCAGAGCTGCTCTAGAGCCAGGAAACCAGGTCAGCAGAGCTGCTGTAGAGCCAGAGAACCAGGTCAGCAGACTTCTTTAGAGGGAGAGAACCAGGTCAGCAGAGCTTCTTTAGACCCGGAGAACCAGGTCAGCAGAGCTGCCCTAGAACCAGAGAACCAGGTCAGCAGAGCTGCTTTAGAGCCAGAAAACGAGGTCAGCAGAGCTGCTTTAGAGCCATAGAACCAGGTCAGCAGAGCTGCTTTAGAGCCAGAGAACCAGGTCAGCAGAGCTGCTTTAGAGCCAGAGAACCAGGTCAGCAGAGCTGCACTAGAGCCAGAGAACCATGTCAGCAGACCTGCGTTAGAGCCATAAAACCAGGTCAGCAGAGCTGCTCTAGAGGAAGAGGACCAGGTCAGTAGAGCTGATTTAGAGGGAGAGAACCAGGTCAGCAGAGCTGATTTAGAGCCAGAGAACCAGGTCAGCAGAGCTGCTCTAGAGCAGAGAACCAGGTCATCAGAGCTGCATTAGAGCCATAGTGCCAGGTTAGCAGACCTGCTTTAGAGCCAGAGAACCAGGTCAGCAGAGCTGCTCTAGAGCCTAAGAACCAGGTCAGCAGAGCTGCTCTAGAGCCAGAGAACCAGGTCAGCAGAGCTGCTGTAGAGCCAGAGAAACCAGGTCAGTAGAGCTGCTTTAGAGCGCGAGAACCAGGTCAGCAGAGCTTCTTAGAGGGAGAGAACCAGGTCAGCAGAGCTGCTTTAGAGCCAAAGGACCAGGTCAGCAGAGCTGCTCTAGAGCGTAAGAACTAGGTCAGCAGAGCTGCTCTAGAGCCAGGGAACCAGGTCAGCAGAGCTGCTGTAGAGCCAGAGAACCAGGTCAGCAGAGCTGCTTTAGAGGGAGAGAACCAGGTCAGCAGAGCTGCTTTAGAGCCAGAGAACCAGGCCAGCAGAGCTGCTTTAGAGCCGGGGAACCAGGTCAGCAGAGCTGCTTTAGAGCCAGAGAACCAGGTCAGCAGAGCTGCTCTAGAGCCAGAGAATCAAGTCAGCAGATCTGCTTTAGAGGCATAGGACCAGGTCAGCAGAGCTGCTTTGTACCCAGAGAACCAGGTCAGCAGAGCTGCTCTAGAACCTAAGAAACAGGTAAGCAGAGCTGCTCTAGAGCCAGAGAACCAGGCCCGCAGAGCTGCTTTAAAATCAGAGAAACCAGGTCAGTAGAGCTGCTTTAGATGGAGAGAACCAGGTCAGCAGAGCTGCTTTAGAGCCAGAGAACCAGGTCAGCAGAGCTGCTCTTGAGCCAGAGAACCATGTCAGCAGAACTGCTTTAGAGCCATAGAACCGGGTCAGTAGAGCTGCTTTAGAGCCAGAGAACCAGGTCAGCAGAGCTGTTGTAGAGCCAGAGAACCAGATCAGCAGAGTTGCTCTGCAATCTAAGAACTAGGTCAGCAGAGCTGCTCTAGAGCCAGAGAACCAGGTCAGCAGAACTGCTGTAGAGCAAGAGAAACCAGGTCATCAGAGCTGCTATAGAGGGAGAGAACCAGGTCAGCATAGCTGCTCTAGAGCCAGAGAAACCAGGTCAGCAGAGATGCTTTAGAGGGAGAGAACCAGGTCAGCAGAGCTGCTTTAGAGCCAGAGAACCAGGTCAGCAGAGCTGCTCTAGAGCCAGAGAAACAGGTCAGCAGACCTGCTTTAGAGCCATAGAACCAGGTCAGCAGAGCTGCTCTAGAGGAAGAGAACCAGGTCAGTAGAGCTGATTTAGAGGGAGAGAACCAGGTCAGCAGAGCTGCTTTAGAGCCAGAGAACCTGGTCAGCAGAGCTGCTCTAGAGCCTAAGAACCAGGTCAGCAGAGCTGCTCTAGCGCCAGAGAACCAGGTCAGCGGAGCTGCTGTAGAGCCAGAGAAACCGGGTCAGTAGAGCTGCTTTAGAGCGAGAGAACCAGGTCAGCAGAGCTGCTTTAGAGGGAGAGAACCAGGTCAGCAGAGCTGCTTTAGAGCCAAGGGACCAGGTCAGCAGAGCTGCTCTAGAGCCAGAGAACCAGGTCAGCAGAGCTGCTGTAGAGCCAGAGAAACCAGGTCAGTAGAGCTGCTTTAGAGCGAGCGAACCAGGTCAGCAGAGCTGCTTTAGAGGGAGAGAACCAGGTCAGCAGAGCTGCTTTAGAGCCAAGGGACCAGGTCAGCAAAGCTGCTCCAGAGCCAGAGAACCAGTTCAGCAGAACTGCTTTAGAGCCATGGAACCGGGTCAGCAGAGCTGCTTTAGAGCCAGAGAACCAGGTCAGCAGAGTTGTTGTAGAGCCAGAGAACCAGGTCAGCAGAGCTGCTCTAGAGCCCAAGAACTAGGTCAGCAGAGCTGCTCTAGAGCCAGGGAACCAGGTCAGCAGAGCTGCTGTAGAGCCAGAGAACCAGGTCAGCAGAGCTGCTTTAGAGGGGGGAGAGAACCAGGTCAGCAGAGCTGTTTTAGAGCCAGAGTACCAGGCCAGCAGAGCTGCTTTAGAGCCAGAGAACCAGGTCAGCAGAGCTGCTCTAGAGCAAGAGAATCAAGTCAGCAGATCTGCTTTAGAGCCATAGAACCGGGTCAGCAGAGCTGCTTTTGAGCCAGAGAACCAGGTCAGCAGAGTTGTTGTAGAGCCAGAGAACCAGGTCAGCAGAGCCGCTCTAGAGCCTAAGAACTAGTGGGCAGATCTATATTGGAGATGCGCCACTTTTACGCCGCCGTTGCGTCACTTTTGTGACGCAGCGGCGGTGTAAACCCTGCGCCACGTTGCGCCATATTTACATCGTGACGCATCTATGGAGATGGTTAACGATGTAAAGCCCTGCGCCACGTAAAACCTGCGTCAGGTTTCACGTGGGCGTGTCGACAGAGGGGGGGGCGTTCCGTCGCAGGAACGCCCCTGAAAAGTGACTCAGTCAAATCTATAAGATTTGACTGAGTCACTTTCCCAACACTGATGCGCCAAAACCCTGCGCCTGCTTGAAGCAGGCGTAAAGCTTGACGCACCATGTTAGGGATAGGGTAGGTTGGAACAGTGCTGGAGTTGCGTCGCGCTTGCGACGCAACTGAAGCACTGCGCCAACCTTACGCCATCGGATGCGTCACGCATCTGTTTATTCCTGCGCCATGATGCGCCGCATTGTAAATGCGGCGCATCATGTGTGGTGCAAGGGTAAATTTGCGTGATGCATCATTCCTGGCGCATCCTTGCTGATTTGCAGGGATGCGCCAGGAAACATAAATCTACCCTAGGTCAGCAGAGCTTCTGTAGAGCCAGAGAACCAGGTCAGCAGAGTTCTTTAGAGGGAGAGAACCAGGTCAGCAGAGCTTCTTTAGAGCCAGAGAACGAGGTCAGCAGAGCTGCTTTAGAGCCATAGAACCAGGTCAGCAGAGCTGCTTTAGAGCCAGAGAACCAGGTCAGCAGAGCTGCTTTACAGGCAGAGAAACAGGTCAGCAGAGCTGCTATAGAGGGAGAGAACCAGGTCAGCAGAGCTGCTCTAGAGCCAGAGAAACCAGGTCAGCAGAGTTGCTTTAGAGGGAGAGAACCAGGTCAGCAGAGCTGCTTTAGAGCCAGAGAACCAGGTCAGCAGAGCTGCTCTAGAGCCAGAGAACCAGGTCAGCAGAGTTGCTTAGAGCCATAGAACCAGGTCAGCAGAGCTGCTCTAGAGGAAGAGAACCAGGTCAGTAGAGCTGATTTAGAGGGAGAGAACCAGGTCAGCAGAGCTGATTTCGAGCCAGAGAAACCAGGTCAGTAGAGCTGCTTTAGAGCCAAGGGACCAGGTCAGCAGAGCTGCTCTAGAGCCAGAGAACCAGTTCAGCAGAACTGCTTTAGAGCCATAGAACCAGGTCAGCAGAGCTGCTTTAGAGCCAGAGAACCAGGTCAGCAGAGTTGTTGTAGAGCCAGAGAACTAGGTCAGCAGAGCTGCTCTAGAGCCTAAGAACTAGGTCAGCAGAGCTACTCTAGAGCCAGGGAACCAGGTCAGCAGAGCTGCTGTAGAGCCAGAGAACCAGGTCAGCAGAGCTGCTTTAGAGGGAGAGAACCAGGTTAGCAGAGCTGCTTTAGAGCCAGAGAACCAGGCCAGCAGAGCTGCTTTAGAGCCGGGGAACCAGATAAGCAGAGCTGCTTTAGAGCCAGAGAACCAAGTCAGCAGAGCTGCTCTAGAGCCAGAGAATCAAGTCAGCACATCTGGTTTAGAGCCATAGAACCAGGTCAGCAGAGCTGCTTTAGAGCCAGAGAACCAGGTCAGCAGAGCTGCTCTAGAGCCAAGGAAACAAGTCAGCAGAGCTGCTCTAGAGCCAGAGAACCAGGCCAGCAGAGCTGCTGTAAAATCAGAGAAACCAGGTCAGTAGAGCTGCTTTAGAGGGAGAGAACCAGGTGAGCAGAGCTGCTCTAGAGGGAGAGAACCAGGTCAGTAGAGCTGCTCTACAGCCAGAGAACCATGTCAGCAGAACTGCTTTAGAGCCATAGAACCGGATCAGTAGAGCTGCTTTAGAGCCAGAGAACCAGTTCAGCAGAACTGCTTTAGAGCCATAGAACCAGGTCAGCAGAGCTGCTTTAGAGCCAGAGAACCAGGTCAGCAGAGTTGTTGTAGAGCCAGAGAACTAGGTCAGCAGAGCTGCTCTAGAGCCTAAGAACTAGGTCAGCAGAGCTGCTCTAGAGCCAGGGAACCAGGTCAGCAGAGCTGCTGTAGAGCCAGAGAACCAGGTCAGCAGAGCTGCTTTGAGGGAGAGAACCAGGTTAGCAGAGCTGCTTTAGAGCCAGAGAACCAGGCCAGCAGAGCTGCTTTAGAGCCGGGGAACCAGGTCAGCAGATCTGGTTTAGAGCCATAGAACCAGGTCAGCAGAGCTGCTTTAGAGCCAGAGAACCAGGTCAGCAGAGCTGCTCTAGAGCCAAGGAAACAGGTCAGCAGAGCTGCTCTAGAGCCAGAGAACCAGGCCAGCAGAGCTGCTGTAAAATCAGAGAAACCAGGTCAGTAGAGCTGCTTTAGAGGGAGAGAACCAGGTGAGCAGAGCTGCTCTAGAGGGAGAGAACCAGGTCAGTAGAGCTGCTCTACAGCCAGAGAACCATGTCAGCAGAACTGCTTTAGAGCCATAGAACCGGGTCAGTAGAGCTGCTTTAGAGCCAGAGAACCAGGTCAGCAGAGCTGTTGTAGAGCCAGAGAACCAGATCAGCAGAGCTGCTCTGTAATCTAAGAACTAGGTCCGCAGAGCTGCTCTAGAGCCAGAGAACCAGGTCAGCAGAACTGCTGTAGAGCAAGAGAAACCAGGTCAGCAGAGCTGCTATAGAGGGAGAGAACCAGGTCAGCAGAGCTGCTCTAGATCCAGAGAAACCAGGTCAGCAGAGCTGCTTTAGAGGGAGAGAAACAGGTAGCAGAGCTGCTTTAGAGCCAGAGAACCAGGTCAGCAGAGCTGCTTTGGAGCCAGAGAACCAGGTCAGCAGATCTGCTCTAGAGGCAGAGAAACAGGTTAGCAGAGCTGCTATAGAGGGAGAAAACCAGGTCAGCAGAGCTGCTCTAGAGCCAGAGAAACCAGGTCAGCAGAGCTGCTTTAGAGGGAGAGAACCAGGTCAGCAGAGCTGCTTTAGAGCCAGAGAACCAGGTCAGCAGAGCTGCTCTAGAGCCAGAGAACCAGGTCAGCAGAGCTGCTTTAAAGCCATAGAACCAGGTCAGCAGAGCTGCTCTAGAGAAAGAGAACCAGGTCAGTAGAGCTGATTTAGAGGGAGAGAACCAGGTCAGCAGAGTTGCTTTAGAGCCAGAGAACCAGGTCAGTAGAGCAGCTCTAGAGCCAGAGAACCAGGTCATCAGAGCTGCTTTAGAGCCATAGAACCACGTTATCAGACCTGCTTTAGAGCCAGAGAACCAGGTCAGCAGAGCTGCTCTAAAGCCTAAGAACCAGGTCAGCAGAGCTTCTCTAGAGCCAGAGAACCAGGTAAGCAGAGTTGCTGTAGAGCCAGAGAAACCAGGTCAGTAGAGCTGCTTTAGAGCCAGAGAACCAGGTCAGCCGAGCTGCTCTAGAGCCTAAGAAACAGGTCAGCAGAGCTGCTCTAGAGCCAGAGAACCAGGCCAGCAGAGCTGCTGTAAAATCAGAGAAACCAGGTCAGTAGAGCTGCTTTAGAGGGAGAGAACCAGGTGAGCAGAGCTGCTCTAGAGGGAGAGAACCAGGTCAGCAGACCTGCTCTTCAGCCAGAGAATCATGTCAGCAGACCTGCTTTAGAGCCATAGAACCGGGTCAGTAGAGCTGCTTTAGAGCCAGAGAACCAGGCCAGCAGAGCTGTTGTAGAGCCAGAGAACCAGATCAGCAGAGCTGCTCTGTAATCTAAGAACTAGGTCAGCAGAGCTGCTCTAGAGCCAGAGAACCAGGTCAGCAGAACTGCTGTAGAGCAAGAGAAACCAGGTCAGCAGAGCTGCTATAGAGGGAGAGAACCAGGTCAGCAGAGCTGCTCTAGATCCAGAGAAACCAGGTCAGCAGAGCTGCTTTAGAGGGAGAGAAACAGGTAGCAGAGCTGCTTTAGAGCCAGAGAACCAGGTCAGCAGAGCTGCTTTGGAGCCAGAGAACCAGGTCAGCAGATCTGCTCTAGAGGCAGAGAAACAGGTTAGCAGAGCTGCTATAGAGGGAGAAAACCAGGTCAGCAGAGCTGCTCTAGAGCCAGAGAAACCAGGTCAGCAGAGCTGCTTTAGAGGGAGAGAACCAGGTCAGCAGAGCTGCTTTAGAGCCAGAGAACCAGGTCAGCAGAGCTGCTCTAGAGCCAGAGAACCAGGTCAGCAGAGCTGCTTTAGAGCCATAGAACCAGGTCAGCAGAGCTGCTCTAGAGAAAGAGAACCAGGTCAGTAGCGCTGATTTAGAGGGAGAGAACCAGGTCAGCAGAGTTGCTTTAGAGCCAGAGAACCAGGTCAGTAGAGCAGCTCTAGAGCCAGAGAACCAGGTCATCAGAGCTGCTTTAGAGCCATAGAACCACGTTATCAGACCTGCTTTAGAGCCAGAGAACCAGGTCAGCAGAGCTGCTCTAAAGCCTAAGAACCAGGTCAGCAGAGCTTCTCTAGAGCCAGAGAACCAGGTAAGCAGAGTTGCTGTAGAGCCAGAGAAACCAGGTCAGCAGAGCTGCTTTAGAGGGAGAGAACCAGGTCAGCAGAGCTGCTTTAGAGCCAGAGAACCAGGTCAGCAGAGCTGCTCTAGAGCCAGAGAAACAGGTCAGCAGAGCTGTTTTAGAGCCATAAAACCAGGTCAACAGAGCTGCTCTAGAGGAAGAGAACCAGGTCAGTAGAGCTGATTTAGAGGGAGAGAACCAGGTCAGCAGAGCTGCTTTAGAGCCAGAGAACCTGGTCAGCAGAGTTGCTCTAGAGCCTAAGAACCAGGTCAGCAGAGCTGCTCTAGAGCCAGAGAACCAGGTCAGCGGAGCTGCTGTAGAGCCAGAGAAACCGGGTCAGTAGAGCTGCTTTAGAGCGAGTGAACCAGGTCAGCAGAGCTGCTTTAGAGGGAGAGAACCAGGTCAGCAGAGCTGCTTTAGAGCCAAGGGACCAGGTCAGCAGAGCTGCTCTAGAGCCAGAGAACCAGGTCAGCAGAGCTGCTGTAGAGCCAGAGAAACCAGGTCAGTAGAGCTGCTCTAGAGCCAGAGAAACCAGGTCAGTAGAGCTGCTTTAGAGCAAGCGAACAAGGTCGGCAGAGCTGCTTTAGAGGGAGAGAACCAGGTCAGCAGAGCTGCTTTAGAGCCAAGGGACCAGGTCAGCAAAGCTGCTCTAGAGCCAGAGAACAGTTCAGCAGAACTGCTTTAGAGCCATAGAACCGGGTCAGCAGAGCTGCTTTAGAGCCAGAGAACCAGGTCAGCAGAGTTGTTGTAGAGCCTAAGAACTAGGTCAGCAGAGCTGCTCTAGAGCCAGGGAACCAGGTCAGCAGAGCTGCTGTAGAGCCAGAGAACCAGGTCAGCAGAGCTGCTTTAGAGGGGGGAGAGAACCAGGTCAGCAGAGCTGTTTTAGAGCCAGAGTACCAGGCCAGCAGAGCTGCGTTAGAGCCAGAGAACCAGGTCAGCAGAGCTGCTCTAGAGCAAGAGAATCAAGTCAGCAGATCTGCTTTAGAGCCATAGAACCGGGTCAGCAGAGCTGCTTTAGAGCCAGAGAACCAGGTCAGCAGAGTTGTTCTAGGTTCTCTGGTTCTCTAGGTTCTCTAGGTTCTCTGGTTCTAGGTCAGCAGAGCTGCCCTAGAACCAGAGAACCAGGTCAGCAGAGCTGCTTTAGAGCCAGAGAACGAGGTTAGCAGAGCTGCTTTAGAGCCATAGAACCAGGTCAGCAGAGCTGCTTTAGAGCCAGAGAACCAGGTCAGCAGAGCTGCTTTACAGGCAGAGAAACAGGTCAGCAGAGCTGCTATAGAGGGAGAGAACCAGGTCAGCAGAGCTGCTCTAGAGCCAGAGAAACCAGGTCAGCAGAGTTGCTTTAGAGGGAGAGAACCAGGTCAGCAGAGCTGCTTTAGAGCCAGAGAACCAGGTCAGCAGAGCTGCTCTAGAGCCAGAGAACCAGGTCAGCAGAGTTGCTTAGAGCCATAGAACCAGGTCAGCAGAGCTGCTCTAGAGGAAGAGAACCAGGTCAGTAGAGCTGATTTAGAGGGAGAGAACCAGGTCAGCAGAGCTGCTTTAGAGCCAGAGAACCAGGTCAGCAGAGCTGCTCTAGAGCCAGAGAACCAGGTCATCAGAGCTGCTTTAGAGCCATAGAACCAGGTTATCAGACCTGCTTTAGAGCCAGAGAAACAGGTCAGCAGAGCTGCTCTAGAGCCTAAGAACCAGGTCAGCAGAGCTGCTCTAGAGCCAGAGAACCAGGTTAGCAGATCTGCTGTAGAGCCAGAGAAACCAGGTCAGTAGAGCTGCTTTAGAGCCAAGGGAACAGGTCAGCAGAGCTGCTCTAGAGCCAGAGAACCAGTTCAGCAGAACTGCTTTAGAGCCATAGAACCAGGTCAGCAGAGCTGCTTTAGAGCCAGAGAACCAGGTCAGCAGAGTTGTTGTAGAGCCAGAGAACTAGGTCAGCAGACCTGCTCTAGAGCCAGGGAACCAGGTCAGCAGAGCTGCTGTAGAGCCAGAGAACCAGGTCAGCAGAGCTGCTTTAGAGGGAGAGAACCAGGTCAGCAGAGCTGCTTTAGAGCCAGAGAACCAGGCCAGCAGAGTTGCTTTAGAGCCAGGGAACCAGGTCAGCAGAGCTGCTTTAGAGCCAGACAACCAGGTCAGCAGAGCTGCTCTAGAGCCAGAGAATCAAGTCAGCAGATCTGGTTTAGAGCCATAGAACCAGGTTAGCAGAGCTGCTTTAGAGCCAGAGAACCAGGTCAGCCGAGCTGCTCTAGAGCCTAAGAAACAGGTCAGCAGAGCTGCTCTAGAGCCAGAGAACCAGGCCAGCAGAGCTGCTGTAAAATCAGAGAAACCAGGTCAGTAGAGCTGCTTTAGAGGGAGAGAACCAGGTGAGCAGAGCTGCTCTAGAGGGAGAGAACCAGGTCAGCAGACCTGCTCTTCAGCCAGAGAATCATGTCAGCAGACCTGCTTAAGAGCCATAGAACCGGGTCAGTAGAGCTGCTTTAGAGCCAGAGAACCAGGCCAGCAGAGCTGTTGTAGAGCCAGAGAACCAGATCAGCAGAGCTGCTCTGTAATCTAAGAACTAGGTCAGCAGAGCTGCTCTAGAGCCAGAGAACCAGGTCAGCAGAGCTGCTGTAGAGCAAGAGAAACCAGGTCAGCAGAGCTGCTATAGAGGGAGAGAACCAGGTCAGCAGAGCTGCTCCAGAGCCAGAGAAACCAGGTCAGCAGAGCTGCTTTAGAGTGAGAGAACCAGGTAGCAGAGCTGCTTTAGAGCCAGAGAACCAGGTCAGCAGAGCTGCTTTGGAGCCAGAGAACCAGGTCAGCAGATCTGCTCTAGAGGCAGAGAAACAGGTTAGCAGAGCTGCTATAGAGGGAGAGAACCAGGTCAGCAGAGCTGCTCTAGAGCCAGAGAAACCAGGTCAGCAGAGCTGCTTTAGAGGGAGAGAAAGAGGTCAGCAGAGCTGCTTTAGAGCCAGAGAACCAGGTCAGTAGAGCAGCTCTAGAGCCAGAGAACCAGGTCATCAGAGCTGCTTTAGAGCCATAGAACCAGGTTATCAGACCTGCTTTAGAGCCAGAGAACCAGGTCAGCAGAGCTGCTCTAAAGCCTAAGAACCAGGTCAGCAGAGCTTTTCCAGAGCCAGAGAACCAGGTAAGCAGAGCTGCTGTAGAGCCAGAGAAACCAGGTGTTAGAATCCGGGGTCTCTGGTTGGCGCAGGTATGCACTTGCGACAAGCAGGGACCCTTTTCATCTAAGTCAGGGCAAAGGATCACCTCTTTAAAAATAACCCCTGCTCACCCTCTAGGTAACGTGGCGCGAGCAGTCAGGCTAAATTTCCAGAGGGCATATAGGTTAAGCGTTCAAGTTGTCCCACACAATAATCACCACCCCACCACACAAAGACACAAGGCTGTATTTATGTCCAAAATATAATTCTTTATATAAAAGGTTTTCTTTCAGGCAGGTTGCATAAATACAGTTCTCTTGGTAAAATAATCCAGTTACTCTCAAAATGCTTTACGGGCAGTCCACAGTTGTAAAAATGGCACAGTTCTCTTTAAAATAGGTTTCTTAGGTCTTCTGGGCACTTCGTAGCGCCTTTGGGGTGCCTTTGGCAAGGTTTTTACAGTGCCTTGCCGTTTCCCACGCTTCTCGCGTGAGCCGGAGTACGCTTGCCGAGTCTCACTCTTCTCGAGTGAGCACCGGTAATGCTTTTCAATGCAGTACGGTTAAAACGTAGGTACGGTTCGAACCTTGCTGTTCCCAGGGTAAGTACGGGTCGAACCAAGGCTGTTACGGCTCGAACTCAGCCAAAAGGAGCACTTTTCAAAGCGCCATTATTTCAGCTGGCAGTACGGTGCGAACCAGGCACAAGTATTTACAAGGCGGGTACGAACCAAGGCACTTCACAGGCAGTACGGTGCGAACCAGGCACAAGTATTTACAAGGCGGGTACGAACCAAGGCACTTCACAGGCAGTACGGTGCGAACCAGGCACCCGTAGTTACAGGGCAGGTACGGTTCGTACAAAGGCAAGTACGGGCCGTACTTTTCACGCGCTGGCACAATACCTTGCAGATTTCACGGGGAAGGTTCGTGGCGGCCTCGCGGTCCAGTCCAGGGGTGTCCCACGTCGCGCTGGTGTCCCCAGTGTCCAGGGGACGGCGGAGCTTCGTGGGGCGCTCGGGCAGGATGCAGGTTGCCACGAAGGGGGTCAGAAGCAGGAGGGCAGCCTCGGGGTGAGATCACAGCGCCGCGCGCTGTTAGCTTCGGCCGGAGACGCGAACCAGGGCACTTTAGTCCTTTGCAGAAGCCTCTACAACCCGGCAGGGGTCACAGGGACTCGGCGCTCAGGCGCGGAGATCTCCACCTTACTTTGCGAGCTACGGCTCGAGGGGGCAACTGTTCACGGTGCTCGGGCTGTCAGGCCTTTACGTTGTTTGCAGCCACGCCAGCAGCAGAAGTCGCGTTGCTCAGCGAGATCAGGGGATGCACAGGTTCTCCGGGGTCAGCTTGCTGAATCACTTCAAGGCACTTCTCCTCTTCTTTCAGGATGGTAGCGCCCACTGTTCCTGGGGCGCAGGTCAGGGGGCAAGTTCACACGCAAGCCCTTGGAGATTGTTTTAAAGGCACAAGTTGAATCAAAGTCCTTTTCTTCAGGCTTTCCCTCTCCTTCCAGCAGACAGGCACCCACTGCAGGCCAGTCTCTCAGGCAGAGAGACAGTATTCCTCCTTCAGCTTCTCCAGGTCCTTCTCCTTCAGGCAGAGTTTCTTCTTGGCGCAAACAGGATCTGATTTCTTAGGAGCCAGGCTCCTACTTTTATAGTGCGATTCTTTTGTTCTTTAGCGCCAGGGGGCCTGGGCCTGGCTCAGTCCAGTTCTGGAGCACTTTGTTGTGGTGACTCTGCGCTTTCCTTTCAGCAGCAGGGCAGAGACATCAGCCGCTCCACAGGGGGCGGCGCCGGCTTTGTGCTGTCAGAGCACAGGTCTATTCAGAGTCAAGGGTGGACTCCTCCCACCCATCCTGGTGTAATCTCTCTACCCACCACCTGGCAGCCAGCCTGTCTCTGGGGATTCCCCAACCCTGCTCCTTACTGTTGCTAGGCAGAACACACACACACAGCAGAGGCGGACTGAAATGGCCAGGTCAGTAAATACTAACTTTCTAAAAGTAGTATTTACAAACGCAGGATATTAAAATAAACTTTACTAAAAGAAGTATTTTATTATTCTGAGTTCAGGCATACTAAACATAATTGTCTACCATGCTCTATGAGTCCACTGGGATTACAGGGTGTAGTAATTCCAGCAGCCCATTCTGGCCTATGGAGAGCAGGTAGCCTTCAATAGTGAAAAACGAAAATGGCTGTAATTCACTATTAAGACATGCCACACACATCAGGGCATGTCCTACCTTATGCCTACAATGCACCCTGCCCTTGGGCCTACCAGAGGGGTGACTAATATGTAGTTAAGGGAAGGTTTAGGGACTGGCAAGTGGGTGCACTTGCGCAGTCAGCGCGACAGTATCAGACTGCGCGCAGGTTCTGCAGTGGCAGATCCTAGACACATTTTACTAGGCCGCTTCTGTGGGTGGCACAACCAGTGCTGCAAGCCCACCAGCAGCATTTGTATTTACAAGCCCTGGCACTCCTGGTGCACTTTACTAGGGGCTGACAGTAAACCAAATAAACCAATCATGGACACCAATCAATGTATACATTTTACCATAGGGAGAGCATATGCACCTTAGCACTGGTCAGCAGTGGTAAGGTGCCCAGAGTCATAAATCAGCCAACACCAGGTCAGAAAAAATACAGGAGGAAGGCAAAAAGTTTAGGGATGACCCTTCAAAAAGGGCCAGGTCCAACACAACCCCCTTCCAGCCAAAACGCAGGGTAGACCAATCACCACCGTGATGGTCTTCCCTGCTTGGGGCGATAGAACAAGGACCTGGCCCGCAACTGCAGGGGCAGACTCCAGTTCTACGCCAATCTGAACCTATTGGACTCCCTCTGTCCATACTCTCAGGGCCCACCAAGCCAATCCATGGGGAACCCTTCTCCTCACCTGTGGACACCACCTGTGCAGCACCTAACCTTAACTGGCCCACAGGTGTGTCCCACCAGAGAGACAGCAAAATGCTACAGTGGCCACTGACAGTAGTCAGGGATGAGACCCAGGCCGTATGCCTCTCAGGGCTCTCAATCCTCTGTGGTGCCAGGGAGCAGGGGCCAGTAGCCCCAGGTGCTTGGCACCCTTTGTCCATTCTCCCCCTTGTCAGGTCAGGTATGACATCCTGGCACTGACCCACCAGCCCCGGGACTGTACCCAGCGGCTGGACCAAAGACTGGGGTGGCCTCTCCCACACCCGGTCCTCCTCCTTGGGGCTCTGTACCCTCCCACCTGGAGTGGCACCCCCTTCCAGAATTGCCACGGCACCTGTGGCAGGTGTCCTGCGCAATTCGCCCACCAGTTCAGGGGTTCTATCCTGCAACTGGGTGCCCAGGTCAGGGGGGACACCCTGAACCTGGCCCTTCAACCTAGGGTCTAAACCCTTCAGTTGAGCCGGGGTCAGAGGCGAGGACTCCCTCCCTCTGCACCCCCTTCCAGAGTACTGCCCACTCCCAACTGGCGTGGTACCCCTAGAAGCAACATGGGTCAGGACACTGATTACAGTGGTCCCACCCTCCAGGTCAGACAACACCTGAACCTGGCTTCCCAACCCTGGGTCCAACCCATGCGGTTGAACGCTCGCCTGGCGCACCAGGACTTCCCGGGGAGCACGCATGCCCCCCCTGAGGGTGACACATAACTCATGTGTCGTGTGACCGTCTGCCTGGCGCTGATCTCCAGACCCCTGTCCATCTGACAGTGCCTGAAGATCCCCCAGGACAGAAGTGGTGTCACCATGGTCACTCACGGGGGACGCAGCCCTTCTGGCTGGCCCCTGACCCACTGGTTCTTCCACTGGGGACTCTTTCCCCCTCTCACCCCTCAATCTGGACCTCTGCACCCTCCCAACTGGAGCGGTACTGCCAGACACCAGAACTGATGGAGGCCTGCTTACAGACACTCCCAGCTCACCAGACACTAGGGGATCCCCCTCAACGGGTGGCCCATCAGGACAGCCTAGGCTCCCCGCCTGGTGTTCCCTTAAAGAACCATCCAGGCTCTGAGACTGGGTTTCGGGCACCTGGGGGCACGCAGCCCCACACTCACTCCTTCTCCACTGAGACAGGACGTGAGCCCCTACACCCCTCCCACTACCATGGGACCTAGCTGGGCTACTCTGCACCACTTCCACCACTCTGGGTTGGAAGATACCTGAGCCACTCCCCACAGGGTCACTCCCCAATGCCTCTCCAGACCCTCTGGAATCCACCAAAAGGTCTACCTCCAATGTGAGCTCTCTGCGGTCAGAGAACTCGGTCTCCAACAGGTGTTGACATAGCTCTGGAAAACAGGGACTTAAAATATGCTCTCCCACAATTGGATCACACAGCCCCCTAGCAGGGTTAACCAAACTAGCCTTCACCTTACCATCCAGTGCCTCACACACGTACTCCACACCACTCTCCTGAGACTGGCAAGACAGTATCTGACTGTCTCTGTCACACAACCCACACTCTTCTGGGCGGTCTTCACACTCACCTACCAGGACTTCAATGTTGGGGGAACCCCTCTCCCTGCGCCTCTCATCTAGAGCCAGTAGAGTGTCCCTCCCGCCACTAGGACTATGAACCCCTGCGCCAGTTACCCTATTCCCTTCAGGGATACTGCGCACTACTGGAGCTACCTCATGCCCTTGAACCTCCTGGTGTGTGTTAACCCCCTCCTTCAAGCCAGGCGCCACATCTCTGGGTGTGTGTACTACTCTTTCAGCACTAGAGAATTCAATATTGCTGCCACCATCTGAGCTGGATTCCTCCTCCCACTCAGAAAAGCTCAATCTCTGAGCTACGCACCTTTCTTGCTGCTGGGATGAGACACTCATGGCCTCAAGCCTCTCGAGCTCCATATCATATTTCTTCATTAAAAAGTCATGCTCCATTTGCATTTTCTTTTCTTCAAGAGCCAGCTTCTTCTCTTCCAGAGCCAGCTTTTTGCTTTCCAGCTCCAATTGACCATCTATTTTCAGTTTTGCCAAAGTGACTTGTTGCTCTCTTGCGGCCTGTCTGTCTGCCAGCTCCTCTGGTGACAGACACCTGCCCGCACTGTGGATGCTCTCCGCTGGTTCCACTAGGTCAATCTCCTCAGGTACAACATCCTCAGCTGCACTCCTTGATTCCATCCAGGCTTTCAGCGCCTTGTAGATCTGTGGTTTGAGCTTGCACCCCACATGTGGAACCTTGAACTTCTTGCAGAAGTACTTGAGTTGCCTTCTTGTGTAGTCGTTCAGTTTTGACGCATCCCATTCCCATTCCATCTCAGAGGCTTCAGATGCTGTGCTGGTTGAGCCCGGCATGGCTTCAAACGCAAGGGATCTTCTTTTTCCTTGGCAAGCGAAAATTAAAACTTGAAAAAGTTCTGTGGTTTAAGCTACTGGACTGTCCACTGTGCAATGGTTAGTAATCACTGCGCAGACACCAAGAACGCAAATCCGTAAATCCGCACCGCTGCCACCAATGTTAGAATCCGGGGTCTCTGGTTGGCGCAGGTATGCACTTGCGACAAGCAGGGACCCTTTTCATCTAAGTCAGGGCAAAGGATCACCTCTTTAAAAATAACCCCTGCTCACCCTCTAGGTAACGTGGCGCGAGCAGTCAGGCTAAATTTCCAGAGGGCATATAGGTTAAGCGTTCAAGTTGTCCCACACAATAATCACCACCCCACCACACAAAGACACAAGGCTGTATTTATGTCCAAAATATAATTCTTTATATAAAAGGTTTTCTTTCAGGCAGGTTGCATAAATACAGTTCTCTTGGTAAAATAATCCAGTTACTCTCAAAATGCTTTACGGGCAGTCCACAGTTGTAAAAATGGCACAGTTCTCTTTAAAATAGGTTTCTTAGGTCTTCTGGGCACTTCGTAGCGCCTTTGGGGTGCCTTTGGCAAGGTTTTTACAGTGCCTTGCCGTTTCCCACGCTTCTCGCGTGAGCCGGAGTACGCTTGCCGAGTCTCACTCTTCTCGAGTGAGCACCGGTAATGCTTTTCAATGCAGTACGGTTAAAACGTAGGTACGGTTCGAACCTTGCTGTTCCCAGGGTAAGTACGGGTCGAACCAAGGCTGTTACGGCTCGAACTCAGCCAAAAGGAGCACTTTTCAAAGCGCCATTATTTCAGCTGGCAGTACGGTGCGAACCAGGCACAAGTATTTACAAGGCGGGTACGAACCAAGGCACTTCACAGGCAGTACGGTGCGAACCAGGCACAAGTATTTACAAGGCGGGTACGAACCAAGGCACTTCACAGGCAGTACGGTGCGAACCAGGCACCCGTAGTTACAGGGCAGGTACGGTTCGTACAAAGGCAAGTACGGGCCGTACTTTTCACGCGCTGGCACAATACCTTGCAGATTTCACGGGGAAGGTTCGTGGCGGCCTCGCGGTCCAGTCCAGGGGTGTCCCACGTCGCGCTGGTGTCCCCAGTGTCCAGGGGACGGCGGAGCTTCGTGGGGCGCTCGGGCAGGATGCAGGTTGCCACGAAGGGGGTCAGAAGCAGGAGGGCAGCCTCGGGGTGAGATCACAGCGCCGCGCGCTGTTAGCTTCGGCCGGAGACGCGAACCAGGGCACTTTAGTCCTTTGCAGAAGCCTCTACAACCCGGCAGGGGTCACAGGGACTCGGCGCTCAGGCGCGGAGATCTCCACCTTACTTTGCGAGCTACGGCTCGAGGGGGCAACTGTTCACGGTGCTCGGGCTGTCAGGCCTTTACGTTGTTTGCAGCCACGCCAGCAGCAGAAGTCGCGTTGCTCAGCGAGATCAGGGGATGCACAGGTTCTCCGGGGTCAGCTTGCTGAATCACTTCAAGGCACTTCTCCTCTTCTTTCAGGATGGTAGCGCCCACTGTTCCTGGGGCGCAGGTCAGGGGGCAAGTTCACACGCAAGCCCTTGGAGATTGTTTTAAAGGCACAAGTTGAATCAAAGTCCTTTTCTTCAGGCTTTCCCTCTCCTTCCAGCAGACAGGCACCCACTGCAGGCCAGTCTCTCAGGCAGAGAGACAGTATTCCTCCTTCAGCTTCTCCAGGTCCTTCTCCTTCAGGCAGAGTTTCTTCTTGGCGCAAACAGGATCTGATTTCTTAGGAGCCAGGCTCCTACTTTTATAGTGCGATTCTTTTGTTCTTTAGCGCCAGGGGGCCTGGGCCTGGCTCAGTCCAGTTCTGGAGCACTTTGTTGTGGTGACTCTGCGCTTTCCTTTCAGCAGCAGGGCAGAGACATCAGCCGCTCCACAGGGGGCGGCGCCGGCTTTGTGCTGTCAGAGCACAGGTCTATTCAGAGTCAAGGGTGGACTCCTCCCACCCATCCTGGTGTAATCTCTCTACCCACCACCTGGCAGCCAGCCTGTCTCTGGGGATTCCCCAACCCTGCTCCTTACTGTTGCTAGGCAGAACACACACACACAGCAGAGGCGGACTGAAATGGCCAGGTCAGTAAATACTAACTTTCTAAAAGTAGTATTTACAAACGCAGGATATTAAAATAAACTTTACTAAAAGAAGTATTTTATTATTCTGAGTTCAGGCATACTAAACATAATTGTCTACCATGCTCTATGAGTCCACTGGGATTACAGGGTGTAGTAATTCCAGCAGCCCATTCTGGCCTATGGAGAGCAGGTAGCCTTCAATAGTGAAAAACGAAAATGGCTGTAATTCACTATTAAGACATGCCACACACATCAGGGCATGTCCTACCTTATGCCTACAATGCACCCTGCCCTTGGGCCTACCAGAGGGGTGACTAATATGTAGTTAAGGGAAGGTTTAGGGACTGGCAAGTGGGTGCACTTGCGCAGTCAGCGCGACAGTATCAGACTGCGCGCAGGTTCTGCAGTGGCAGATCCTAGACACATTTTACTAGGCCGCTTCTGTGGGTGGCACAACCAGTGCTGCAAGCCCACCAGCAGCATTTGTATTTACAAGCCCTGGCACTCCTGGTGCACTTTACTAGGGGCTGACAGTAAACCAAATAAACCAATCATGGACACCAATCAATGTATACATTTTACCATAGGGAGAGCATATGCACCTTAGCACTGGTCAGCAGTGGTAAGGTGCCCAGAGTCATAAATCAGCCAACACCAGGTCAGAAAAAATACAGGAGGAAGGCAAAAAGTTTAGGGATGACCCTTCAAAAAGGGCCAGGTCCAACACCAGGTCAGTAGAGCTGCTTTAGAGCGAGAGAACCAGGTCAGCAGAGCTGCTTTAGAGGGAGAGAACCATGTGAGCAGAGCTGCTTTAGAGCCCAGGGACCAGGTCAGCAGAGCTGCTCTAGAGCCAGAGAACCAGTTCTGCAGAACTGCTTTAGAGCCATAGAACCGGGTCAGCAGAGCTGCTTTAGAGCCAGAGAACCAGGTCAGCAGAGTTGTTGTAGAGCCAGAGAACTAGGTCAGCAGAGCTGCTCTAGAGCCTCAGTACTAGGTCAGCAGAGCTGCTCTAGAGATAGGGAACCAGGTCAGCAGAGCTGCTGTAGAGCCAGAGAACCAGGTCAGCAGAGCTGCTTTAGAGGGAGAGAACCAGGTCAGCAGAGCTGCTTTAGAGCCAGAGATCCAGGCCAGCAGAGCTGCTTTAGAGCCGGGGAACCAGGTCAGCAGAGCTGCTTTAGAGCCAGAGAACCAGGTCAGCAGAGCTACTCTAGAGCCAGAGAATCAAGTCAGCATATCTGCTTTAGAGCCATAGAACCAGGTCAGCAGAGCTGCTCTAGAGCCAGAGAACCAGGTCAGCAGAGCTGCTCTAGAGCCTAAGAAACAGGTCAGCAGAGCTGCTCTAGAGCCAGAGAACCAGGCCAGCAGAGCTGCTGTAAAATCAGAGAAACCAGGTCAGTAGAGCTGCTTTAGAGGGAGAGAACCAGGTGAGCAGAGCTGCTCTAGAGGGAGAGAACCAGGTCAGAAGAGCTGCTCTAGAGCCTAAGAACCAGGTCAGCAGAGCTGTTCTAGAGCCAGAGAACCAGGTCATCGGAGCTGCTGTAGAGCCAGAGAAACCGGGTCAGTAGAGCTGCTTTAGAGCGAGAGAACCAGGTCAGCAGAGCTGCTCTAGAGGAAGAGAAGCTGGTCAGTAGAGCTGATTTAGAGGGAGAGAACCAGGTCAGCAGAGCTGCTTTAGTGCCAGAGAACCAGGTCAGTAGAGCAGCTCTAGAGCCAGAGAACAAGGTCATCAGAGCTGCTTTAGAGCCATAGAACCAGGTTATCAGACCTGCTTTAGAACCAGAGAACCAGGTCAGCAGAGCTGCTCTAGAGCCTAAGAACCAGGTCAGCAGAGCTTCTCTAGAGCCAGAGAACCAGGTAAGCAGAGCTGCTGTAGAGCCAGAGAAACCAGGTCAGTAGAGCTGCTTTAGAGCGAGAGAACCAGGTCAGCAGAGCTGCTTTAGAGGGAGACAACCACGTGAGCACAGCTGCTTTAGAGCCCAGGGACCAGGTCAGCAGAGCTGCTCTAGAGCCAGAGAACCAGTTCTGCAGAACTGCTTTAGAGCCATAGAACCGGGTCAGCAGAGCTGCTTTAGAGCCAGAGAAACCAGGTCAGCAGAGTTGCTGTAGAGCCAGAGAACTAGGTCAGCAGAGCTGCTCTAGAGCCTCAGAACTAGGTCAGCAGAGCTGCTCTAGAGATAGGGAACCAGGTTAGCAGAGCTGCTGTAGAGCCAGAGAACCAGGTCCGCAGAGCTGCTTTAGAGGGAGAGAACCAGGTCAGCAGAGCTGCTTTAGAGCCAGAGAACCAGGCCAGCAGAGCTGCTTTAGAGCCGGGGAACCAGGTCAGCAGAGCTGCTTTAGAGCCAGAGAACCAGGTCAGCGGAGCTGCTCTAGAGCCAGAGAATCAAGTCAGCAGATCTGCTTTAGAGCCATAGAACCAGGTCAGCAGAGCTGCTCTAGAGCCAGAGAATCAAGTCAGCAGATCTGCTTTAGAGTCTAAGAACCAGGTCAGCAGAGCTGCTCTAGAGGGAGAGAACCAGGTCAGCAGAACTGCTTTAGAGCCAGAGAACCATGTCAGCAGAACTGCTTTAGAGCCATAGAACCGGGTCAGTAGAGGTGCTTTAGAGCCAGAGAACCAGGTCAGCAGAGCTGTTGTAGAGCCAGAGAACCAGATCAGCAGAGCTGCTCTGTAATCTAAGAACTAGGTCAGCAGAGCTGCTCTAGAGCCAGAGAACCAGGTCAGCAGAACTGCTGTAGAGCGAGAGAAACCAGGTCAGCAGAGCTGCTATAGAGGGAGAGAACCAGGTCAGCAGAACTGCTCTAGAGCCAGAGAAACCAGGTCAGCAAGGCTGCTTTAGAGGAAGAGAACCAGGTCAGCAGAGCTGCTTTAGAGCCAGAGAACCAGGTCAGCAGAGCTGCTCTAGAGCCAGAGAACCAGGTCAGCAGAGCTGCTTTAGAGCCATAGAACCAGGTCAGCAGAGCTTCTCTGGAGGAAGAGAACCAGGTCAGTAGAGCTGATTTAGAGGGAGAGAACCAGGTCAGCAGACCTGCTTTAGAGCCAGAGAACCTGGTCAGCAGAGCTGCTCTAGAGCCTAAGAACCAGGTCAGCAGAGCTGCTCTAGAGCCAGAGAATCAGGTCAGCAGAGCTGCTGTAGAGCTAGAGAAACCAGGTCAGTAGAGCTGCTTTAGAGCGAGAGAACCAGGTCAGCAGAGCTGCTTTAGAGGGAGAGAACCAGGTCAGCATAGCTGCTTTAGAGCCAAGGGACCAGGTCAGCAGAGCTGCTCTAGAGCCAGAGAACCAGGTCAGCAGAGCTGCTGTAGAGCCAGAGAAACCAGGTCAGTAGAGCTGCTTTAGAGCGAGAGAACCAGGTCAGAAGAGCTGCTTTAGAGGGAGAGAACCAGGTCAGCAGAGCTGCTTTAGAGCCAGAGAACCAGGTCAGCAGAGCTGTTGTAGAGCCAGAGAACCAGATCAGCAGAGCTGCTCTGTAATCTAAGAGCTAGGTCAGCAGAGCTGCTCTAGAGCCAGAGAACCAGGTCAGCAGAACTGCTGTAGAGCAAGAGAAACCAGGTCAACAGAGCTGCTATAGAGGGAGAGAACCAGGTCAGCAGAGCTGCTCTAGAGCCAGAGAAACCAGGTCAGCAGAGCTGCTTTATAGGGAGAGAACCAGGTAGCAGAGCTGCTTTAGAGCCAGAGAACCAGGTCAGCAGAGTTGCTCTAGAGCCAGAGAACCAGGTCAGCAGAGCTGCTTTAGAGCCATAGAACCAGGTCAGCAGAGCTGCTCTAGAGGAAGAGAACCAGGTCAGTAGAGCTGATTTAGAGGGAGAGAACCATGTCAGCAGAGCTGCTTTAGAGCCAGAGAACCTGGTCAGCAGAGCTGCTCTAGAGCCTAAGAACCAGGTCAGCAGAGCTGCTCTAGAGCCAAAGAACCAGGTCAGCAGAGCTGCTGTAGAGCCAGAGAAACCAGGTCAGTAGAGCTGCTTTAGAGGGAGAGAACCAGGTCAGCAGAGCTGCTCTAGAGCCTAAGAACTAGGTCAGCAGAGCTGCTCTAGAGCCAGGGAACCAGGTCAGCAGAGCTGCTGTAGAGCCAGAGATCCAGGTCAGCAGAGCTGCTTTAGAGGTGGGAGAGAACCAGGTCAGCAGAGCTGCTTTAGAGCCAGAGAACCAGGCCAGCAGAGCTGCTTTAGAGCCGGGGAACCAGGTCAGCAGAGCTGCTTTAGAGCCAGAGAACCAGGTCAGCAGAGCTGCTCTAGAGCCAGAGAATCAAGTCAGCAGATCTGGTTTAGAGCCATAGAACCAGGTTAGCAGAGCTGCTTTAGAGCCAGAGAACCAGGTCAGCCGAGCTGCTCTAGAGCCTAAGAAACAGGTCAGCAGAGCTGCTCTAGAGCCAGAGAACCAGGCCAGCAGAGCTGCTGTAAAATCAGAGAAACCAGGTCAGTAGAGCTGCTTTAGAGGGAGAGAACCAGGTGAGCAGAGCTGCTCTAGAGGGAGAGAACCAGGTCAGCAGACCTGCTCTTCAGCCAGAGAACCATGTCAGCAGACCTGCTTTAGAGCCATAGAACCGGGTCAGTAGAGCTGCTTTAGAGCCAGAGAACCAGGTCAGCAGAGCTGTTGTAGAGCCAGAGAACCAGATCAGCAGAGCTGCTCTGTAATCTAAGAACTAGGTCAGCAGAGCTGCTCTAGAGCCAGAGAACCAGGTCAGCAGAGCTGCTGTAGAGCAAGAGAAACCAGGTCAGCAGAGCTGCTATAGAGGGAGAGAACCAGGTCAGCAGAGCTGCTCCAGAGCCAGAGAAACCAGGTCAGCAGAGCTGCTTTAGAGTGAGAGAACCAGGTAGCAGAGCTGCTTTAGAGCCAGAGAACCAGGTCAGCAGAGCTGCTTTGGAGCCAGAGAACCAGGTCAGCAGATCTGCTCTAGAGGCAGAGAAACAGGTTAGCAGAGCTGCTATAGAGGGAGAGAACTTGGTCAGCAGAGCTGCTCTAGAGCCAGAGAAACCAGGTCAGCAGAGCTGCTTTAGAGGGAGAGAAAGAGGTCAGCAGAGCTGCTTTAGAGCCAGAGAACCAGGTCAGTAGAGCAGCTCTAGAGCCAGAGAACCAGGTCATCAGAGCTGCTTTAGAGCCATAGAACCAGGTTATCAGACCTGCTTTAGAGCCAGAGAACCAGGTCAGCAGAGCTGCTCTAAAGCCTAAGAACCAGGTCAGCAGAGCTTTTCTAGAGCCAGAGAACCAGGTAAACAGAGCTGCTGTAGAGCCAGAGAAACCAGGTCAGTAGAGCTGCTTTAGAGCGAGAGAACCAGGTCAGCAGAGCTGCTTTAGAGGGAGAGAACCATGTGAGCAGAGCTGCTTTAGAGCCCAGGGACCAGGTCAGCAGAGCTGCTCTAGAGCCAGAGAACCAGTTCTGCAGAACTGCTTTAGAGCCATAGAACCGGGTCAGCAGAGCTGCTTTAGAGCCAGAGAACCAGGTCAGCAGAGTTGTTGTAGAGCCAGAGAACAAGGTCAGCAGAGCTGCTCTAGAGCCTCAGAACTAGGTCAGCAGAGCTGCTCTAGAGATAGGGAACCAGGTCAGCAGAGCTGCTGTAGAGCCAGAGAACCAGGTCAGCAGAGCTGCTTTAGAGGGAGAGAACCAGGTCAGCAGAGCTGCTTTAGAGCCAGAGATCCAGGCCAGCAGAGCTGCTTTAGAGCCGGGGAACCAGGTCAGCAGAGCTGCTTTAGAGCCAGAGAACCAGGTCAGCAGAGCTGCTCTAGAGCCAGAGAATCAAGTCAGCATATCTGCTTTAGAGCCATAGAACCAGGTCAGCAGAGCTGCTTTAGAGCCAGAGAACCAGGTCAGCAGAGCTGCTCTAGAGCCTAAGAAACAGGTCAGCAGAGCTGCTCTAGAGCCAGAGAACCAGGCCAGCAGAGCTGCTGTAAAATCAGAGAAACCAGGTCAGTAGAGCTGCTTTAGAGGGAGAGAACCAGGTGAGCAGAGCTGCTCTAGAGGGAGAGAACCAGGTCAGGAGAGCTGCTCTAGAGCCTAAGAACCAGGTCAGCAGAGCTGTTCTAGAGCCAGAGAACCAGGTCATCGGAGCTGTTGTAGAGCCAGAGAAACCGGGTCAGTAGAGCTGCTTTAGAGCGAGAGAACCAGGTCAGCAGAGCTGCTCTAGAGGAAGAGAAGCTGGTCAGTAGAGCTGATTTAGAGGGAGAGAACCAGGTCAGCAGAGCTGCTTTAGAGCCAGAGAACCAGGTCAGTAGAGCAGCTCTAGAGCCAGAGAACAAGGTCATCAGAGCTGCTTTAGAGCCATAGAACCAGGTTATCAGACCTGCTTTAGAACCAGAGAACCAGGTCAGCAGAGCTGCTCTAGAGCCTAAGAACCAGGTCAGCAGAGCTTCTCTAGAGCCAGAGAACCAGGTAAGCAGAGCTGCTGTAGAGCCAGAGAAACCAGGTCAGTAGAGCTGCTTTAGAGCGAGAGAACCAGGTCAGCAGAGCTGCTTTAGAGGGAGAGAACCACGTGAGCACAGCTGCTTTAGAGCCCAGGGACCAGGTCAGCAGAGCTGCTCTAGAGCCAGAGAACCAGTTCTGCAGAACTGCTTTAGAGCCATGGAACCGGGTCAGCAGAGCTGCTTTAGAGCCAGAGAAACCAGGTCAGCAGAGTTGCTGTAGAGCCAGAGAACTAGGTCAGCAGAGCTGCTCTAGAGCCTCAGAACTAGGTCAGCAGAGCTGCTCTAGAGATAGGGAACCAGGTTAGCAGAGCTGCTGTAGAGCCAGAGAACCAGGTCCGCAGAGCTGCTTTAGAGGGAGAGAACCAGGTCAGCAGAGCTGCTTTAGAGCCAGAGAACCAGGCCAGCAGAGCTGCTTTAGAGCCGGGGAACCAGGTCAGCAGAGCTGCTTTAGAGCCAGAGAACCAGGTCAGCAGAGCTGCTCTAGAGCCAGAGAATCAAGTCAGCAGATCTGCTTTAGAGCCATAGAACCAGGTCAGCAGAGCTGCTCTAGAGCCAGAGAATCAAGTCAGCAGATCTGCTTTAGAGCCTAAGAACCAGGTCAGCAGAGCTGCTCTAGAGGGAGAGAACCAGGTCAGCAGAACTGCTTTAGAGCCAGAGAACCATGTCAGCAGAACTGCTTTAGAGCCATAGAACCGGGTCAGTAGAGGTGCTTTAGAGTCAGAGAACCAGGTCAGCAGAGCTGTTGTAGAGCCAGAGAACCAGATCAGCAGAGCTGCTCTGTAATCTAAGAACTAGATCAGCAGAGCTGCTCTAGAGCCAGAGAACCAGGTCAGCAGAACTGCTGTAGAGCAAGAGAAACCAGGTCAGCAGAGCTGCTATAGAGGGAGAGAACCAGGTCAGCAGAACTGCTCTAGAGCCAGAGAAACCAGGTCAGCAAGGCTGCTTTAGAGGAAGAGAACCAGGTCACCAGAGCTGCTTTAGAGCCAGAGAACCAGGTCAGCAGAGCTGCTCTAGAGCCAGAGAACCAGGTCAGCGGAGCTGCTTTAGAGCCATAGAACCAGGTCAGCAGAGCTTCTCTGGAGGAAGAGAACCAGGTCAGTAGAGCTGATTTAGAGGGAGAGAACCAGGTCAGCAGACCTGCTTTAGAGCCAGAGAACCTGGTCAGCAGAGCTGCTCTAGAGCCTAAGAACCAGGTCAGCAGAGCTGCTCTAGAGCCAGAGAATCAGGTCAGCAGAGCTGCTGTAGAGCTAGAGAAACCAGGTCAGTAGAGCTGCTTTAGAGCGAGAGAACCAGGTCAGCAGAGCTGCTTTAGAGGGAGAGAACCAGGTCAGCATAGCTGCTTTAGAGCCAAGGGACCAGGTCAGCAGAGCTGCTCTAGAGCCAGAGAACCAGGTCAGCAGAGCTGCTGTAGAGCCAGAGAAACCAGGTCAGTAGAGCTGCTTTAGAGCGAGAGAACCAGGTCAGCAGAGCTGCTTTAGAGGGAGAGAACCAGGTCAGCAGAGCTGCTTTAGAGCCAGAGAACCAGGTCAGAAGAGCTGTTGTAGAGCCAGAGAACCAGATCAGCAGAGCTGCTCTGTAATCTAAGAGCTAGGTCAGCAGAGCTGCTCTAGAGCCAGAGAACCAGGTCAGCAGAACTGCTGTAGAGCAAGAGAAACCAGGTCAACAGAGCTGCTATAGAGGGAGAGAACCAGGTCAGCAGAGCTGCTCTAGAGCCAGAGAAACCAGGTCAGCAGAGCTGCTTTATAGGGAGAGAACCAGGTAGCAGAGCTGCTTTAGAGCCAGAGAATCAGGTCAGCAGAGTTGCTCTAGAGCCAGAGAACCAGGTCAGCAGAGCTGCTTTAGAGCCATAGAACCAGGTCAGCAGAGCTGCTCTAGAGGAAGAGAACCAGGTCAGTAGAGCTGATTTAGAGGGAGAGAACCATGTCAGCAGAGCTGCTTTAGAGCCAGAGAACCTGGTCAGCAGAGCTGCTCTAGAGCCTAAGAACCAGATCAGCAGAGCTGCTCTAGAGCCAAAGAACCAGGTCAGCAGAGCTGCTGTAGAGCCAGAGAAACCAGGTCAGTAGAGCTGCTTTAGAGGGAGAGAACCAGGTCAGCAGAGCTGCTCTAGAGCCTAAGAACTAGGTCAGCAGAGCTGCTCTAGAGCCAGGGAACCAGGTCAGCAGAGCTGCTGTAGAGCCAGAGATCCAGGTCAGCAGAGCTGCTTTAGAGGTGGGAGAGAACCAGGTCAGCAGAGCTGCTTTAGAGCCAGAGAACCAGGCCAGCAGAGCTGCTTTAGAGCCGGGGAACCAGGTCAGCAGAGCTGCTTTAGAGCCAGAGAACCAGGTCAGCAGAGCTGTTCTAGAGCCAGAGAATCAAGTCAGCAGAGCTGCTTTAGAGCCATAGAACCAGGTCAGCAGAGCTGCTTTAGTGCCAGAGAACCAGGTCAGCAGAGCTCCTCTAGAGCCTAAGAAACAGGTCAGCAGAGCTGCTCTAGAGCCAGAGAACCAGGCCAGCAGAGCTGCTGTAAAATGAGAGAAACCAGGTCAGTAGAGCTGCTTTAGAGGGAGAGAACCAGGTCAGCAGAGCTGCTCTAGAGGGAGGGAGCCAGGTCAGCAGAGCTGCTCTAGAGCCAGAGAACCATGTCAGCAGAACTGCTTTAGAGCCATAGAACCGGGCCAGTAGAGCTGCTTTAGAGCCAGAGAACCAGGTCAGCAGAGCTGTTGTAGAGCCAGAGAGCCAGATCAGCAGAGCTGCTCTGTAATCTAAGAACTAGGTCAGCAGAGCTGCTCTAGAGCCAGAGAACCAGGTCAGCAGAATTGCTGTAGAGCAAGAGAAACCAGGTCAGCAGAGCTGCTTTAGAGGGAGAGAACCAGGTCAGCAGAGCTGCTTTAGAGCGCCAGAGAACCAGGTCAGAAGAGCTGCTCTAGAGCCAGAGAACCAGGTCAGCAGAGCTGCTTTAGAGCCATAGAACCAGGTCAGCAGAGCTGCTCTAGAGCCAGAGAACCAGGTCAGCAGAGCTGCTCTAGAGCCAGAGAACCAGGTCAGCAGAGCTGCTTTAGAGCCATAGAACCAGGTCAGCAGAGCTGCCCTAGAGGAAGAGAACCAGGTCAGTAGAGCTGATTTAGAGGGAGAGAACCAGGTCAGCAGAGCTGCTTTAGAGCCAGAGAACCTGGTCAGCAGAGTTGCTCTAGAGCCTAAGAACCAGGTCACCAGAGCTGCTCTAGAGCCAGAGAACCAGGTCAGCAGAGCTGCTGTAGAGCCAGAGAAACCAGGTCAGTAGAGCTGCTTTAGAGCGAGAGAACCAGGTCAGCAGAGCTGCTTTAGAGGGAGAGAACCAGGTCAGCAGAGCTGCTTTAGAGCCAAGGGACCAGGTTAGCAGAGCTGCTCTAGAGCCAGAGAACCAGTTCAGCAGAACTGCTTTAGAGCCATAGAAGCGGGTCAGCAGAGCTGCTTTCGAGCCAGAGAACCAGGTCAGCAGAGTTGTTGTAGAGCCAGAGAGCTAGGTCAGCAGAGCTGCTCTAGAGCCTAAGAACTAGGTCAGCAGAGCTGCTCTAGAGCCAGGGAACCAGGTCAGCAGAGCTGCTGTAGAGCCAGAGACCCAGGTCAGCAGAGCTGCTTTAGAGGTGGGAGAGAACCAGGTCAGCAGAGCTGCTTTAGAGCCAGAGAACCAGGCCAGCAGAGCTGCTTTAGAGCCGGGGAACCAGATCAGCAGAGCTGCTTTAGAGCCAGAGAACCAGGTCAGCAGAGCTGTTCTAGAGCCAGAGAATCAAGTCAGCAGAACTGCTTTAGAGCCATAGAACCAGGTCAGCAGAGCTGCTTTAGAGCCAGAGAACCAGGTCAGCAGAGCTGCTCTAGAGCCTAAGAAACAGGTCAGCAGAGCTGCTATAGAGCCAGAGAACCAGGCCAGCAGAGCTGCTGTAAAATGAGAGAAACCAGGTCAGTAGAGCTGCTTTAGAGGGAGAGAACCAGGTCAGCAGAGCTGCTCTAGAGGGAGGGAGCCAGGTCAGCAGAGCTGCTCTAGAGCCAGAGAACCATGTCAGCAGAACTGCTTTAGAGCCATAGAACCGGGCCAGTAGAGCTGCTTTAGAGCCAGAGAACCAGGTCAGCAGAGCTGTTGTAGAGCCAGAGAACCAGATCAGCAGAGCTGCTTTAGAGGGAGAGAACCAGGTCAGCAGAGCTGCTTTAGAGCGCCAGAGAACCAGGTCAGAAGAGCTGCTCTAGAGCCAGAGAACCAGGTCAGCAGAGCTGCTTTAGAGCCATAGAACCAGGTCAGCAGAGCTGCTCTAGAGCCAGAGAACCAGGTCAGCAGAGCTGCTGTAGAGCCAGAGAAACCAGGTCAGTAGAGCTGCTTTAGAGCGAGAGAACCAGGGCAGCAGAGCTGCATTACAGGGAGAGAACCAGGTCAGCAGAGCTGCTTTAGAGCCAAGGGACCAGGTCAGCAGAGCTGCTCTAGAGCCAGAGAACCAGGTCAGCAGAACTGCTTTAGAGCCATAGAACCGGGTCAGCAGAGCTGCTTTAGAGCCAGAGAACCAGGTCAGCAGAGTTGTTGTAGAGCCAGAGAACCAGGTCAGCAGAGCCGCTCTAGAGCCTAAGAACTAGGTCAGCAGAGCTGTTCTAGAGCCAGGGAACCAGGTCAGCAGAGCTGCCGTAGAGCCAGAGAACAAGGTCAGCAGAGCTGCTTTAGAGGGAGAGAACCAGGTCAGCAGAGCTGCTTTAGAGCCAGAGAACCAGGCCAGCAGAGCTGCTTTAGAGCAGGGGAACCAGGTCAGCAGAGCTGCTTTAGAGCCAGAGAACCAGGTCAGCAGAGCTGCTCTGGAGCCAGAGAATCAAGTCAGCAGAGCTGCTCTAGAGCCTAAGAAACAGGTCAGCAGAGCTGCTCTAGAGCCAGAGAACCAGGCCAACAGAGCTGCTGTAAAATCAGAGAAACCAGGTCAGTAGAGCTGCTTTAGAGGGAGAGAACCAGGTCAGCAGAGCTGCTCTAGAGGGAGAGAACCAGGTCAGCAGAGCTGCTCTAGAGCCATAGAACCAGGCCAGCAGAACTGCTTTAGAGCCATAGAACCAGGCCAGCAGAGCTGTTGTAGAGCCAGAGAACTAGATCAGCAGAGCTGCTCTGTAATCAAAGAACTAGGTCAACAGAGCTGCTCTAGAGCCAGAGAACCAGGTCTGCAGAACTGCTGTAGAGCAAGAGAAACCAGGTCAGCAGAGCTGCTTTAGAGGGAGAGAACCAGGTCAGCAGAGCTGCTTTAGAGCCAGAGAACCAGGTCAGCAGATCTGCTCTAGCTGACACTGACTGACTGACACTGACTGACTGACACTGACTGATTGACACTGACTGACACTGATTGACTGACACTGACTGATTGACACTGCCTGACTGACTGACACTGACTGACTGACACTGACTGACTGACACTGACTGACACTGACTGACTAACACTGACACTGTCTGACTGACACTGACACTGACTGACACTGACTGACACTGACTGACTACTCTCTACTACTCTACTACTCACTCTCTACTACTCTCTACTACTCTCTCTCTACTACTCACTCTCTACTACTCTCTACTACTCACTCTCTACTACTCACTCTCTACTACTCACTCTCTACTACTCTCTACTACTCACTCTCTACTACTCTCTCTCTACTGCTCACTCTCTACTACTCTCTACTATTCACTCTCTACTACTCACTCTACTACTCTCTACTACTCACTCTACTACTCTCTACTACTCTCTACTCACTCTCTACTACTCACTCTCTACTACTCTACTACTCTCTACTACACTCTACTACTCAATCGCTACTACTCTCTACTACTCACTTTCTACTACTCACTCTCTACTACTCACTCTCTACTACTCTCTCTACTACTCACTCTCTACTACTCACTCTCTACTACTCTTTACTACTCACTCTCTACTACTCTACTACTCACTGTTTACTGCTCTCTACTACTCTCTCTCTACTACTCACTCTCAACTACTCTCTACTACTCACTCTCTACTACTCACTCTCTACTACTCTCTAGTACTCACTCTCTACTACTCACTCTCTACTACTCTCTACTACTCACTCTCCACTACTCACTCTCTACTACTCGGTCTCTACTACACTCTACTACTCACTCTCTACTACTCTACTACTGTCTACTACTCTCTCTACTACTCACTCTCTACTACTCTCTCTACTGCTCACTCTCTACTACTCTCTACTACTCACTCTCTACTACACACTCTCTACTACTTGCTCTCTACTACTCGCTCTCTACTACTCTCTACTACTCACTCTACTACTCACTCTCTACTACTCCCTACTACTCACTCTCTACTACTCCCTACTATTCACTCTACTACTCACTCTCTACTACTCTCTACTACTCACTCTCTACTACTCCACTACTCTCTACTACTCACTCTCTACTACTCGCTCTCTACTACTCTACTACTCCATACTACTCTTTCTCTACTACTCACTCTCTACTACTCTCTACTACTCACTCTCTACTACTCACTCTCTACTACTCTCTACTACTCACTCTCTACTACTCTCTCTCTACTACTCTCTACAACGCTCTACTACTCACTCTACTACTCACTCTCTACTACTCACTCTCGACTACTGTCTACTACTCACTCTCTACTACTCACTCTCTACTACTCTCTACTACTCTCTCTCTGCTACTCACTCTCTGCTAATCACTCTCTACTTCTCTCTCTCTACTACTCTCTACTACTCTCTACTACTCACTCTCTACTACTCTCTACTACTCTCTATTACTCACTCTCTATTAACCACTCTCTACTACTCTCTACTACTCACTCTCTACTATTCTCTACAACTCACTCTCTACTACTCACTCTCTACTACTCACTCTACTACTCTCTACTACTCACTCTCTGCTACTCTCTCTACTACTCTCTACTACTCTCTACTACTCACTCTCTAATCTCTATTACTCATCCTCTACTCTCTACCTCTCTACCTCTCTCTCTACTACTCTCTACATCTCTACCTCTACCTCTCTACCTCTACCTCTCTACCTCTACACCTCTACCTCTCTACCTCTCTCTACCTCTCTCTACACGAACACATATGCATATATATATAAGTATAAATAGGCATATGTATTTATATATATGTATGTGTATTTATATATACATATATATAATCAGCATATCTATATAAATACAAATATAAATGCATGCATACATATACATATATGCATGCATATGCATGTTATGTACATGAAAGTTTGAAAAACACTAATAAAAGCAAAGCGAAAAAGTCACCTAATTACAAACAAAATTGCTTTAACTTAAACGAGGGCCAGACTTATTGCATTTTCAATGCTTGTTTACTTTGGTTCCATCAAGAAGGATTCAGATGTGTCACATATTTGCCATAAATTCTGAATTGGAACGCTCTAGTTGCTCATTAGATCACTGTAGTAAAGCTACTGCTCACCAGGGAAGTCTGCTGCTGGTATTCAAAGTGCATGTTTCAGTCTGCATGTCAGAATTTTTTAATGAAATAGAAGAGGATTTGAGAAGTCACTCAAAATGTGTCCTAATTTTTCTTTCTGCAGCACTAATCATACTTTCTATGGCAAAATGAACCCCCTCATTTTGTTCCTTTTTAAATTTACCACTTTATTCCAATCAAGATGGCTTCAGGGGTGCCATACGTTTATCATAAGTAGGACTGTTAGCGCTCTAGTTGTTCTTTGGAACACTCTGGGAAGCTGCAGTAGAACACAAAGGAATCAACTGACAGTCTCTTCCCTTGTTGGATGTACATGTTTTACTGAGAATGTCAGACTTCATTCTCACATGACTGAGAAAGATAATGTGAATTTACAGAAAATATGCTCTCAGCTTAGCTTATAGATCACTTTCCAAACCTCTGTGGGAGAAGCATGAGAAAATAGTTTTCTCTCAAACATGATTCATGATATCCCAGCAGAAGGCTTTTTCACATGGTAAAATCACCTTAGAACATAACATAGTTGCTAAAATGAGTATGGTACCATCAACAAATGATTTATAATGTAACTAAAGTCTTAAAGCCGTCTATTAACTGCAATGTTTTTTAATGAGGTGCTATCATGTATATTGGTCCCAAGATGGCTGCCAACCCTTTTTGGATGAAGTGCTGACAGCCAATCAGAACTCACGATGAGATGTGTGGTTAGGCTCCAGCCAGATGTATATGTGATTTTACTTTTGATTTTCTCAGGAACTACTGAACGGATTGTCAACATTTAAGCAAAAGGCATGACTCTGAACCAAGGTCTACCTTTCTGCCAAATTTGGTGTAATTCCGTTTAGCAGTTCGGGCTGTAGCTGCTACTAAAGGTCCCTATGGAAAATTGCATGGGGAAACATGTTTTGGGACCCTGCTTTTTTCTCATCCCCCGCTTGACGAATCACCCCGAGACTTTCAGGATAAGAGCGGACCGGAGCGGGCCATGAGTTTTGAAAATTTCGCGAAGATTCGTCAACCGGCGCCAAAGATATTCTAAATAGAAAGTTGCAGATTTCCTATAGATAATAGGTCCAAACTATAACTACCTACTGGCGACTGCCAGTAGGTAATATATATAGATATATATATATATATTTCAAAATGCTTGGATAACGTGCGCTCTCAGGAACAAACAGTCCAACAAAGTAAGCGGAGAAACGGGTGTTTATTCACAACGCGTTTCGACTCTAACAAGTCTTGATCACGTGAATGTCAGTGCTGTAGTGATAACAAGTTAAATAAAGTTGAACGGGCTGCGAGCACAAACAAAGGACCAATGTAAATAGTACTAGTAATGCAACACAATACGGCAGCCATCTTGGAGTGGTCTAGTTTACATCGCAAGAATAGATGTTGTCACTGGTATAATGTCAAAAAATGCGGCAATAAGAACAGCAGTAACTACTCATGCACAATAATGACTTTCATGGTATGTGGCAAATAATAACTGGCAAGTGCCTATAACGCCACCAGTGTGTCACGTATTCGCGATGTGTTGCTCAAGCCCTCCCCATGTGACTCCAAATGGAGAGACACTCGTAGTGCAGGGAGGCAGAGATCGTCACCTGTGTGTGCAAGGTATCTAATATCAGACGAGCAGAACAACAATAATGTCGAGGTACATTGTCCAGACGACAGTCAATAAGAAGTTGTATGTGTTCCCCAAGTGGGGCTAACCGTGTTGATGACCAAGAGGTGGTCCAAAGTTTCTCACACGCCCATGTGTCCAGAACTGGTGATGGCATCGGTGAAATAAAGGGGGAAAGAGGGTAGGCTGCCCGTGCAAAGTGAGTGCCGGTGTCAGGGCCCCTTCCTCTCCTCCTGAAATGAAATGAACAAAATCACAATAAGAAAACATTGTTAAAAACAGATGCATTTGAATCTGCATCTTAACAGTTCTAGTACAAGTTCTAAAATGAGCCAAGGGACCAGGTTAGCAGAGCTGCTCTAGAGCCAGAGAACCAGTTCAGCAGAACTGCTTTAGAGCCATAGAAGCGGGTCAGCAGAGCTGCTTTCGAGCCAGAGAACCAGGTCAGCAGAGTTGTTGTAGAGCCAGAGAGCTAGGTCAGCAGAGCTGCTCTAGAGCCTAAGAACTAGGTCAGCAGAGCTGCTCTAGAGCCAGGGAACCAGGTCAGCAGAGCTGCTGTAGAGCCAGAGACCCAGGTCAGCAGAGCTGCTTTAGAGGTGGGAGAGAACCAGGTCAGCAGAGCTGCTTTAGAGCCAGAGAACCAGGCCAGCAGAGCTGCTTTAGAGCCGGGGAACCAGATCAGCAGAGCTGCTTTAGAGCCAGAGAACCAGGTCAGCAGAGCTGTTCTAGAGCCAGAGAATCAAGTCAGCAGAACTGCTTTAGAGCCATAGAACCAGGTCAGCAGAGCTGCTTTAGAGCCAGAGAACCAGGTCAGCAGAGCTGCTCTAGAGCCTAAGAAACAGGTCAGCAGAGCTGCTATAGAGCCAGAGAACCAGGCCAGCAGAGCTGCTGTAAAATGAGAGAAACCAGGTCAGTAGAGCTGCTTTAGAGGGAGAGAACCAGGTCAGCAGAGCTGCTCTAGAGGGAGGGAGCCAGGTCAGCAGAGCTGCTCTAGAGCCAGAGAACCATGTCAGCAGAACTGCTTTAGAGCCATAGAACCGGGCCAGTAGAGCTGCTTTAGAGCCAGAGAACCAGGTCAGCAGAGCTGTTGTAGAGCCAGAGAACCAGATCAGCAGAGCTGCTTTAGAGGGAGAGAACCAGGTCAGCAGAGCTGCTTTAGAGCGCCAGAGAACCAGGTCAGAAGAGCTGCTCTAGAGCCAGAGAACCAGGTCAGCAGAGCTGCTTTAGAGCCATAGAACCAGGTCAGCAGAGCTGCTCTAGAGCCAGAGAACCAGGTCAGCAGAGCTGCTGTAGAGCCAGAGAAACCAGGTCAGTAGAGCTGCTTTAGAGCGAGAGAACCAGGGCAGCAGAGCTGCATTACAGGGAGAGAACCAGGTCAGCAGAGCTGCTTTAGAGCCAAGGGACCAGGTCAGCAGAGCTGCTCTAGAGCCAGAGAACCAGGTCAGCAGAACTGCTTTAGAGCCATAGAACCGGGTCAGCAGAGCTGCTTTAGAGCCAGAGAACCAGGTCAGCAGAGTTGTTGTAGAGCCAGAGAACCAGGTCAGCAGAGCCGCTCTAGAGCCTAAGAACTAGGTCAGCAGAGCTGTTCTAGAGCCAGGGAACCAGGTCAGCAGAGCTGCCGTAGAGCCAGAGAACAAGGTCAGCAGAGCTGCTTTAGAGGGAGAGAACCAGGTCAGCAGAGCTGCTTTAGAGCCAGAGAACCAGGCCAGCAGAGCTGCTTTAGAGCAGGGGAACCAGGTCAGCAGAGCTGCTTTAGAGCCAGAGAACCAGGTCAGCAGAGCTGCTCTGGAGCCAGAGAATCAAGTCAGCAGAGCTGCTCTAGAGCCTAAGAAACAGGTCAGCAGAGCTGCTCTAGAGCCAGAGAACCAGGCCAACAGAGCTGCTGTAAAATCAGAGAAACCAGGTCAGTAGAGCTGCTTTAGAGGGAGAGAACCAGGTCAGCAGAGCTGCTCTAGAGGGAGAGAACCAGGTCAGCAGAGCTGCTCTAGAGCCATAGAACCAGGCCAGCAGAACTGCTTTAGAGCCATAGAACCAGGCCAGCAGAGCTGTTGTAGAGCCAGAGAACTAGATCAGCAGAGCTGCTCTGTAATCAAAGAACTAGGTCAACAGAGCTGCTCTAGAGCCAGAGAACCAGGTCTGCAGAACTGCTGTAGAGCAAGAGAAACCAGGTCAGCAGAGCTGCTTTAGAGGGAGAGAACCAGGTCAGCAGAGCTGCTTTAGAGCCAGAGAACCAGGTCAGCAGATCTGCTCTAGCTGACACTGACTGACTGACACTGACTGACTGACACTGACTGATTGACACTGACTGACACTGATTGACTGACACTGACTGATTGACACTGCCTGACTGACTGACACTGACTGACTGACACTGACTGACTGACACTGACTGACACTGACTGACTAACACTGACACTGTCTGACTGACACTGACACTGACTGACACTGACTGACACTGACTGACTACTCTCTACTACTCTACTACTCACTCTCTACTACTCTCTACTACTCTCTCTCTACTACTCACTCTCTACTACTCTCTACTACTCACTCTCTACTACTCACTCTCTACTACTCACTCTCTACTACTCTCTACTACTCACTCTCTACTACTCTCTCTCTACTGCTCACTCTCTACTACTCTCTACTATTCACTCTCTACTACTCACTCTACTACTCTCTACTACTCACTCTACTACTCTCTACTACTCTCTACTCACTCTCTACTACTCACTCTCTACTACTCTACTACTCTCTACTACACTCTACTACTCAATCGCTACTACTCTCTACTACTCACTTTCTACTACTCACTCTCTACTACTCACTCTCTACTACTCTCTCTACTACTCACTCTCTACTACTCACTCTCTACTACTCTTTACTACTCACTCTCTACTACTCTACTACTCACTGTTTACTGCTCTCTACTACTCTCTCTCTACTACTCACTCTCAACTACTCTCTACTACTCACTCTCTACTACTCACTCTCTACTACTCTCTAGTACTCACTCTCTACTACTCACTCTCTACTACTCTCTACTACTCACTCTCCACTACTCACTCTCTACTACTCGGTCTCTACTACACTCTACTACTCACTCTCTACTACTCTACTACTGTCTACTACTCTCTCTACTACTCACTCTCTACTACTCTCTCTACTGCTCACTCTCTACTACTCTCTACTACTCACTCTCTACTACACACTCTCTACTACTTGCTCTCTACTACTCGCTCTCTACTACTCTCTACTACTCACTCTACTACTCACTCTCTACTACTCCCTACTACTCACTCTCTACTACTCCCTACTATTCACTCTACTACTCACTCTCTACTACTCTCTACTACTCACTCTCTACTACTCCACTACTCTCTACTACTCACTCTCTACTACTCGCTCTCTACTACTCTACTACTCCATACTACTCTTTCTCTACTACTCACTCTCTACTACTCTCTACTACTCACTCTCTACTACTCACTCTCTACTACTCTCTACTACTCACTCTCTACTACTCTCTCTCTACTACTCTCTACAACGCTCTACTACTCACTCTACTACTCACTCTCTACTACTCACTCTCGACTACTGTCTACTACTCACTCTCTACTACTCACTCTCTACTACTCTCTACTACTCTCTCTCTGCTACTCACTCTCTGCTAATCACTCTCTACTTCTCTCTCTCTACTACTCTCTACTACTCTCTACTACTCACTCTCTACTACTCTCTACTACTCTCTATTACTCACTCTCTATTAACCACTCTCTACTACTCTCTACTACTCACTCTCTACTATTCTCTACAACTCACTCTCTACTACTCACTCTCTACTACTCACTCTACTACTCTCTACTACTCACTCTCTGCTACTCTCTCTACTACTCTCTACTACTCTCTACTACTCACTCTCTAATCTCTATTACTCATCCTCTACTCTCTACCTCTCTACCTCTCTCTCTACTACTCTCTACATCTCTACCTCTACCTCTCTACCTCTACCTCTCTACCTCTACACCTCTACCTCTCTACCTCTCTCTACCTCTCTCTACACGAACACATATGCATATATATATAAGTATAAATAGGCATATGTATTTATATATATGTATGTGTATTTATATATACATATATATAATCAGCATATCTATATAAATACAAATATAAATGCATGCATACATATACATATATGCATGCATATGCATGTTATGTACATGAAAGTTTGAAAAACACTAATAAAAGCAAAGCGAAAAAGTCACCTAATTACAAACAAAATTGCTTTAACTTAAACGAGGGCCAGACTTATTGCATTTTCAATGCTTGTTTACTTTGGTTCCATCAAGAAGGATTCAGATGTGTCACATATTTGCCATAAATTCTGAATTGGAACGCTCTAGTTGCTCATTAGATCACTGTAGTAAAGCTACTGCTCACCAGGGAAGTCTGCTGCTGGTATTCAAAGTGCATGTTTCAGTCTGCATGTCAGAATTTTTTAATGAAATAGAAGAGGATTTGAGAAGTCACTCAAAATGTGTCCTAATTTTTCTTTCTGCAGCACTAATCATACTTTCTATGGCAAAATGAACCCCCTCATTTTGTTCCTTTTTAAATTTACCACTTTATTCCAATCAAGATGGCTTCAGGGGTGCCATACGTTTATCATAAGTAGGACTGTTAGCGCTCTAGTTGTTCTTTGGAACACTCTGGGAAGCTGCAGTAGAACACAAAGGAATCAACTGACAGTCTCTTCCCTTGTTGGATGTACATGTTTTACTGAGAATGTCAGACTTCATTCTCACATGACTGAGAAAGATAATGTGAATTTACAGAAAATATGCTCTCAGCTTAGCTTATAGATCACTTTCCAAACCTCTGTGGGAGAAGCATGAGAAAATAGTTTTCTCTCAAACATGATTCATGATATCCCAGCAGAAGGCTTTTTCACATGGTAAAATCACCTTAGAACATAACATAGTTGCTAAAATGAGTATGGTACCATCAACAAATGATTTATAATGTAACTAAAGTCTTAAAGCCGTCTATTAACTGCAATGTTTTTTAATGAGGTGCTATCATGTATATTGGTCCCAAGATGGCTGCCAACCCTTTTTGGATGAAGTGCTGACAGCCAATCAGAACTCACGATGAGATGTGTGGTTAGGCTCCAGCCAGATGTATATGTGATTTTACTTTTGATTTTCTCAGGAACTACTGAACGGATTGTCAACATTTAAGCAAAAGGCATGACTCTGAACCAAGGTCTACCTTTCTGCCAAATTTGGTGTAATTCCGTTTAGCAGTTCGGGCTGTAGCTGCTACTAAAGGTCCCTATGGAAAATTGCATGGGGAAACATGTTTTGGGACCCTGCTTTTTTCTCATCCCCCGCTTGACGAATCACCCCGAGACTTTCAGGATAAGAGCGGACCGGAGCGGGCCATGAGTTTTGAAAATTTCGCGAAGATTCGTCAACCGGCGCCAAAGATATTCTAAATAGAAAGTTGCAGATTTCCTATAGATAATAGGTCCAAACTATAACTACCTACTGGCGACTGCCAGTAGGTAATATATATAGATATATATATATATATTTCAAAATGCTTGGATAACGTGCGCTCTCAGGAACAAACAGTCCAACAAAGTAAGCGGAGAAACGGGTGTTTATTCACAACGCGTTTCGACTCTAACAAGTCTTGATCACGTGAATGTCAGTGCTGTAGTGATAACAAGTTAAATAAAGTTGAACGGGCTGCGAGCACAAACAAAGGACCAATGTAAATAGTACTAGTAATGCAACACAATACGGCAGCCATCTTGGAGTGGTCTAGTTTACATCGCAAGAATAGATGTTGTCACTGGTATAATGTCAAAAAATGCGGCAATAAGAACAGCAGTAACTACTCATGCACAATAATGACTTTCATGGTATGTGGCAAATAATAACTGGCAAGTGCCTATAACGCCACCAGTGTGTCACGTATTCGCGATGTGTTGCTCAAGCCCTCCCCATGTGACTCCAAATGGAGAGACACTCGTAGTGCAGGGAGGCAGAGATCGTCACCTGTGTGTGCAAGGTATCTAATATCAGACGAGCAGAACAACAATAATGTCGAGGTACATTGTCCAGACGACAGTCAATAAGAAGTTGTATGTGTTCCCCAAGTGGGGCTAACCGTGTTGATGACCAAGAGGTGGTCCAAAGTTTCTCACACGCCCATGTGTCCAGAACTGGTGATGGCATCGGTGAAATAAAGGGGGAAAGAGGGTAGGCTGCCCGTGCAAAGTGAGTGCCGGTGTCAGGGCCCCTTCCTCTCCTCCTGAAATGAAATGAACAAAATCACAATAAGAAAACATTGTTAAAAACAGATGCATTTGAATCTGCATCTTAACAGTTCTAGTACAAGTTCTAAAATGGGAAGAAGAGAAAGACGTGAAAAATAGAGAGAAGAAGAAGAGAAGGGAACAAACTCATTACTAAAGAAAGTTCACTATGCATACCAATTGCACAGACATGACATAAAATAACCATAATCACATCCTACACACATAGGCTAGCAACAGGCTCTAAATCCATTATTCTCTGAGGTGTATGGATAATTCTTCGTCCTGGTTAAGGCCGCCAGGATCCTTACTTTGAAAATCAACAATATATCTGGATTCTCTCTGTCTCAACCTCAGTACCCTATCGCCTCCCCTGGGATTACTCAGGACTTGTTCCAAGATGAAGTATTTGAGTAAAGTGGAGTCAGAGAAATGATGGTCCCTGTAGTGACGTGCAACCGGATATTTTTCGTCTCTATGTGTGATGGCTCTACTATGTTCAACTACCCGTTTTTTAGCCTGAAGGGTAGTACTCCCTATGTACCACTTGTTGCAGGGGCATACGATCACATAGATGGCAAATGTGGTACTACACGTTAGGAATTGCTCTATCTCCTTGTCAACTCCATTGTAAGTGGTCGTTTTGAGGTATGTGCTCTGTTTGCACGCCTTGCAATGGCCACAGGGAAAAATCCCTGAAGCCCATGTGTGTGTCTTTCCTGGTATATTGTCACATCGCTACGTACCAACATGTCCCTAATGTTTTTCCCTTTCCTATATGTGATACTAGGTCGTTTAGGGATACTGGTGCCGATAACATTGTCATTGGTGAGAACATTCCAATGCTTAGTCAGGATATGTTTGATGTTATCAGAGTTGGTGTTGTAGGTCATAATGATGCGTATAGCATCATCATCTTCCTTAGATGTCTGAATAGGTTCATTCACCAACGTAGAAAGCCTGGAGATACCGTTGGCCCTGTCTCTGGCTCTATTGAGTACCCAATTGGGATATCCTCTGTCCCTGAAACGCTCAAACATCTCCTGCATAACTCGAAGATAGGCTTCTTCTGAATTACAGTTTCTCTTAGCCCTCATAAGCTCACCGAAGGGAATGCTCCATTTTAGTGTCTCTGGGTGACTGCTCAGTGCATGCAGGATACTATTGCCAGCAGTGGCTTTTCTAAAGAGAGTGGTGCGCAATTGGTTGTCAATAATGTCAATTCTGACATCCAGGTATTCAGACCCTGTATTGCTGACATACCCAGTGAGAACAATATTGTTGGGATTCTGGTTGAGGCATTTGATAAAATCAAGGGCTTCATCTTCGCCACCCTCCCAAATGATGAACAAATCATCAATATAGCGCATCCATCTAATGACGTGCGCGAAATGATGGGCAAGTTCCTGCTTGGCCAGTATGGTCTCTTCCCAGTACCCCATAAACAAATTAGCAAAGCTAGGGGCAAAGCAAGATCCCATCGCGGTACCTGTCGTTTGTCTATGAAGCGTGCCATCAAACAGAAAAATGTTGTTGGAGAGACAGAACTCTATCATCTCCAACACCATCCTGCTGTGTTCCCTGAGTCTGAGAGGTCATTTGTTTAGGAAATGTTCACAAGCCCTCAATCCTTGTCTGTGATCAATAATGGTATAGAGGGATTGGACATCCAGTGTAATGAGAAAGAATTTCTCATTCCACTGGATGTCTTGGATCTTGGTGAGAAAATCTTTAGTGTCCCTCACATGACTGGGTAAGGACATAACAAACTCCCTCAGAAAATGGTCCACATATTTGGAGACATGTTCCGTTACACTGCCTCTCGATGACACAATAGGGCGCCCCGGGGGATCTATGGGATTTTTGTGAAGCTTGGGCAGAAGGTATAGTACCGGGAGCACTGGATGATCATTTTTGAGGTATCTGTACTCCTCCCATTCCAAAATCCCTTTGTCCTTCCACACAAGAAGTTTGTCCCATAAACCAATGATGCTGAGGTTGTATGTTTCCATGGAAACAGAGACATAACTGTGGGAATCATCCAGCTGTCTTTGTGCTTCAGCTATGTATTTGTCTCTACTGAGAATGACAACATTGCCACCCTTATCTGCAGGGCGTACTACCACACTGGAGTCATTGGCAAGATCACGAAGAGCCTGCCTCTGACCAAAAGATAGATTGTTGTATTTGGTGTTGTTTTTCTTAGTTCTATAAGTACATAAGGCTTTGGCAACACAGTCATGGAACGTATCAATGTTATCATGTGGAAGGGAAGGGAGAAACATGGATTTGGGTTTGAAACCCGACAAGGCACTGTCATCAGTAATGACCCCATATTCTGTAAGGGTCTGAGTACTGGTGGTAGGGATATTGTTATCATCAGCAGTGGTGGAATTGTAGGTGTTCGTATCAGTAGCACTTATCCCCTCTCGTTCTAATTCGATAAGATTGATCAGGGTATCCATGTCTCCAGTGGAGATCTCATTCTGTCGTCTAGGAGTGGGTGATTTAGTCCCAATAGTATTGCCCAGTCTTTTGAGAGCGTGCCATTTCTTCAGTTTTAACTATCTAGTGAATTTGAACAGATCTATCCTGGCCTCAGTGAAATTAAAAGATCTGGAAGGGCAGAAGGACAAACGCAGGCAGAGAGTCCTTTTCTCCAAATCAGTCATCACTCTATTGGACAGATTAATGACAGTTTTGTTTACCGTTGTCATATCCATTATCGCATCCTTCTGGAGCGGGTTCTGTAGCTTCCCATGCCGCCCCTTGCTCTGCCTCTTCACCAACGATGGGAGAAGAGGCAGAGCAAGCCCGTTCAACTTTATTTAACTTGTTATCACTACAGCACTGACATTCATGTGATCAAGACTTGTTAGAGTCGAAACGCGTTGTGAATAAACACCCGTTTCTCCGCTTACTTTGTTGGACTGTTTGTTCCTGAGAGCGCACGTTATCCAAGCATTTTGAAATATTGAATTTCCGGTGTGCTCCGCCGGCGTGTGCGCCAACTCCCTTGGGTCCCAGCAACGAGAAGGAGCGTTCCCTTGGTGTTTATATTTATATATATATATATATATATATATATATATATATATATATATATATATATGTGTATATTCACTGAAAAAACCATAGGTTTCAGGCACGTTATAGTTAGGAATTAGCATTTAAAAAACCTTAGGTTTCAGGGGCGTTATAGTTAGCTGGACTTTTCACTCGTACAAGACCATTGAAATTCCCCCGTTATAGTTAGTTCACCTAACTATAACTCGCTCGCCCGCAATGCACTGCTGACGTCACATATTACATCATTCATGACATGGTCAGTGACATCACTCATGCCATCACTGATGACATCTCAAATGACATCACTGATGACATCATCCAGTGAATGTGTGTTTTTCTGAAAATTACATATGTTTTATATATGTATATCTCAAGGTCGATGGAAGAATAAATGGGCATATAAGTGTCTAAATGGATGATTTGTTTTTGAAAAATTGATTGTATAACTGACTGATTAAGTGTATCTTAGTGAATACATGGCTTAGTGAGTAATGTTTAAATGTGTAAATATCTGTATCAGTCTCTCACTTTGTGTATAAGTGGCTGCATGGGTTGGTGAGTAGCTACATGAGTGTCTATATAGGTTATTAGTTGGTTTTTTGAGTATCAGTATGAGTGTCTGAGTGTCTGTATGGTTCGGTGGGGGTATTACGTAGTGCATAGGTGCATGAATGAGTGACTCACTGTTTGTATGTGTTGAAGACAGCATGTGTGCAGGACTGTATGGGTGGATGAGTGTGTGCATGGGTGTGTTAGTGAATGATAGACTGTCTCAATAGTGTCTTTATGAGTAACTACATATGTTTTAAACTAGTATATGTGACTATTGGTGTATATAAGTGAGTATATGTGAGAGTGAGAGATTGAAAGAGTTCCTGTATGAATAAGTATGTGTTTCTATAAGTGATTGTTTAAAAGACTAAGTATGTGTAAGTTTCTGTAGAAGTAAGTGTGGTGGTGTGTGTATAACTGTATATGCAAGTAAATGGATGTTTGATTCTTTATTAGCATGAGTGACTATGTGCGTGAGTAACTCTATGGATGAGTGGCGTTGTGTAACAGGATGTATAGGTGTGTGAGTACATATGATGAGTGAGTACATGTATGAGTGACTATATAGGACTGTTGGTGAATGAGTGGATGTGTATGTGGGTCTTAGAATTACTGAATAGGTTGTTGTAACTGGTATTGGTATGTCCATTGTTTTGAACATTGTAGTTTCTATTTTTGAATGTATGTATCAAAGGTTATATTAGGGGAAGAGGAGGTCTGCCACTCTATCATAAGGATGATGTCATCAGTGATGTCATTAGTGATGTCATTTGAGATGTCATCAGTGATGTAATGAGTGATGTCACTGACCATGTCATGAGTGATGTAATATGTGACGTCATCAGCAGTGCATTGCGGGCGCGCGAGTGATAGTTAGCTGAACTAACTATAACGGGGGAATTTCAATGGTTTTGTACGAGTGAAAAGTCCAGATAACTATAACGCCCCTGACACCTAAGGTTTTTTAAATGCTAATTCCTAACTATAATGTGCCTGAAACCTATGGTTTTTTCAGTGAATTTCAAAGGTTTTTTAAATGCTAATTTCTAACTATGCCTACAGAGATAGGACATGTGAAGAAAGAAGAAAACACGCACAGAAAGAAAAAAAAGAAATGCAAAAAGAAGCAACAGAAGTCCTCAAAGACGAAGAAAAGTGCAGGAAGAAGGATAACGTGCAGAAAGAACAAACAGAAGAGCAGAAAGAAGCCTTGTTGCAAAATCATCCTGTACCCTCAACTTTTTCAGACGGATACTGGTGGTAACTGAGTCTGACTAACCAGTCCTAGAGCCAGTGCTATGTTAAAAGACACTCAGAATACAGTGAAAACACCTACATACATTAGGGAACACTATGCATTGGGGTCCCCCTGTGATCAGCATGACCTCCTCTGTAAGCCCCTAGTATATAATAGGGCAGGGGATTAAAACTACCTCTTAAAACGCGCCACAGGGCGTGTTTGCACACGTCACCTCAGGCCCCGTTCCCTCACTTCCCCATTGTGTAAACACGCCCTGTGGCTGTTTTAAGTTGGGAGATTAAGTCCCCTTGAATCCTGAGGGTCCCTAGGGTCCAACTAGACCACTAGGTACCTCCAGTAAGCGCCACAGAGCTGCGTTGCAGAGAGATGTAAAAAGGGGCACGGCCTAGACCACCTCTCTGCAACGCAGCGGAGTGGTGCTTACTGGAAGCACCTGGTGGGCTAGTTGGCCCCCAGGGTCCCTCAGGATTGAAGGGGAATTATTTCCCCAACTTAAAACGCGCCACAGGGCTTGTTTGCACACGTTAACTCAGGCCCTGTCCCCTCCCTTCACTACTGTGTAAAAACGCCCTGTAGCCGTTTTTAGTTGGGAGATTAAGTTCATTTGAATCCTGAGGGTCCCTAGGGTCCAACTAGCCCACTAGGTACCTCCAGTATGCGCCACAGAGCTGCGTTGCAGAGAGGTGTAAAAAGTGGCACGGCCTGGACCACCTCTCTGCAACGCAGCTCAGTGGCGCTTACTGGAAGCACCTGGTGGGCTAGTTAGCCCCCAGGGGCCTCAGATTGAAGGGGAATTATTTCTCCAACTTAAAACGTGCCATAGGGCGTGTTTGCACACGTCACCTCAGGCCCTGTCCCCTTCCTTCACCACTGTGTAAACGCGCCCTGTGGCCGTTCTAAGTTGAGAGATTAAGTCACCTTGAATCCTGAGGGTCCCTAGGGTCAAACTAGCCCACTAGGTACCTCCAGTAAGCGCCACAGAGCTGCGTTGCATAGAGGTGTAAAAAGGGGTGTGGCCTCAGGACACCTGTCTGCAACGCAGTTCCCTGGCGCACACTGGAGAGACCTGTTGGGCTAGTTGGCCCTCAGGGACCCTCAGTATTGAAGGGGAATTAATTCCCCAACTTACAACTGGCCAGGGGGCGCGTTTGCAGAGTGCTGCAAGGAGGGGGCGTGGCCTCCAGCGCGATGCCGGTCTTTTATTTATTTTATTTTTTTAAGAAGGAACACTGTTTGGCCCCCCTTTTTTTTCTTAATTTACTGGCCCTGGGGACCCCATCCCCCAGGGCCTGCACCCCAATTTTTTTTATTGAAAAAATAAATTTGGCTCTCTCAAGGCCTTAATCGGCCCCGGGGACCCCAACCCCTGGGTCATGGCCTTTTTTTAATTTAAATTCTTTAGGAGTGGGCTGCGTTGCCTCCTCCTCAGGCCACTTATGGCTCCCGGGACCCCATCCCCCGGGGCCGGCCTTTGTTTTTTATTATTTTAAAAATATATATATTTATAGAAACACCTAGGACATGCTGGACAAACCGTATGTACCTATCACCATGACGATTTGCGTGATATTCATTAAAAGGCGACTATGCATAGAATGAATCCACATGGAATGTATTTACACCGCTAGTGAAGCTCTGACGTGTCTGACGCCCTACCGTGCCTAATCCCGGGGCCCCCGCCGGTGGGTACTCTCCAAGTAGACACCCTTGTCGTTTATTTATACAAACATGGGTAGCTATTGACGGGCACATTTAATATACACGCACACCAAGCCATTCAAAGGGGATTCGACAAAAATTCGACCAAACTATGCAAGAAACCCCCCTCACAGTTAATAAAAAACCCATCCACCGCCGGATGTGTAATACTTTTTATTTTACTCTCTGGAAAGGAGACGAAGCTCACTTGAGAGTCACAGCGTGCTCCTGGCTGAGCCCAATGCTGTGTTACACCCACCAGTGCCCGCCGATTGCCTCACACCTCTGTGTTGTATTCCACCAGCTAGTGCGTATGCTATGACACTCTCTAGCCCATGTGCACTGTAACACCACCCCGTGAATATGTCATGCCACACTTGCCTTCGCCCGGGTTATATTGCCCCATCTAACGTGCCTTCCTCGATGTGTATGTTATAACGCACAGCGCTATGCCATACATATTACAATCTGGGATCCATATCTTTGTCACAGTGCATATGCAACGTTACACTCCCCAGCACATATTTTAAGGGGGATGATCTACCCTCCCGAGCTAGGGACACCTAACTCACAGTGCACAAAAACACATTTCCAAAGAAATGACAATTAAAAACAAACTTAGAACAATAATCCCTATACCATGTGATTTATCTAAATGCAGAGTTTTGTAGTGCGGCCAGTTGCTGCTGCGGTACAGCGCAAACGCAAGTCCAAATCCCACCGCTGCCACCAATGTTAGAAATGGGATTTCTGGTTGGCTAAGGCTTGTGCCAAAGTCAGGCAGAAACCACCACTCTAGTCAGGGCAAGGAAGTTACACGCCAAAGATAACCCCTGCTCACCCCCTTGGTAGCTTGGCACGAGCAGTCAGGCTTATCTCTGAGGCGATGTGTAAAGCATTTGCGCACGCACCCAGCAACAACACCCAAGGCCCACCACAAAGGAAACACCACACAAGGTATTATATAAAAATAACCTCTGTATTATACCACAACACATTAGATAAAAACACACACTTTACAATGTGCCAACAGGCACGGGCCGAATTTACAAGGGATTATATGTACAGGGGACAGGGCCACATGGACCACTGTCCGGAATTAGCACTCTTAGAACTTAGCATAGAAAATTACTGTAGCACAAAATAACACCTAGTACACAACCAGTAACTACTGGTATCAGGTAAGTACCACCTACGCAACCCTAACCACCTTAGGAAAATATTGCGCAGGGAATCAGGGCCTCACTAGCACCACCTGTACTAGGGAGAGAACAACCACCTAAGTATCACAATACCTGTAGGGGTCTAAGCACATAAACACATGATGCATAACATTCAGAGGTGTAGGGAAGGAAAACACATGATGCATAAAAACATTCAGCGGTGTAAAACAAGGCACATGACGCATAAAAATACCTTCAGAGGTGCAGTTTAGGAACAATAGCGCAAAACTCATAAGCCACCACTTGTGGCAGTCCCTAGGCCAACTGGCCTTGTCGGGGCGAGGATGCCCTGTCCAGCAGAGTCAGGACGCACCTGCGCAGGCTGCGCAAACCAGGGCGCACAAGGCACAACCTACACGTGGCAGCTGCCCACTAAGTGCTGGGCAGCTGGGAAAGGGAGCGTGGGCACCACTGTGCCCTTTAACACAAATAGGCCGCACTCACGTGGAGCCTCTCCTGACTCTAGAAACAAGGAACTGCCCCCTGGAGCCTTCGTGGCTCGAGAACGATGTGCCGCCATCGTTGGAGTCCCCCTGGACTCTAAGCAGATGTGGGCGGCAAAGTTGGAGCGGCCCGCTGCCTTCCGGGGCCGCTCGTGTTACAAGGCAACTGCCCCTCTGGTCAACGTGGGAGCCCTTGAGGCTCTGACCTAATATTGGCCCCGTAACGGTGGAGCCTCGCTCGGGCTCTAGAACAAATGTCCCTCCTTTGTGGGAGCGCCCCCCCTTTAGTAGGTGGAGTGGGGGGGGGCTGCTCAGGCGATCGACACCGGCACCCACAACACGCGTACGGAGTCCCCCAGCCCTGCTCAACTTACCGGGCTGTTGCTCTGGGGACTCCCGCGTCGTCTCCGCTGCCGCTCTCTCTGGTGCCGGCTGCACTTCGGCCGGCCGCGTCGCGCTGCCTCGCTCTCCGGTTTCCCCCGGCACCACGGAGCTCTCCCTTGTTCTCGGGGGTCCCGGGCGCAGGTGCCTTCTTGGTCCTCGGGGAGTTCTCGGATCGCAGAAGACGGTCCGACGGCCTCGCGCTCCCAGGACTTCCGCCTTCCAGATCGGCGAGCCCCCTGTTGCTGGGCAACCTGCAACGCTGGGGCCAATCACAGCGCGGCAGGTCTCTGACGTAGGCGGCCCAAGGAAACAGCTCCTGCGGGGTTCCCGGGCCGGCGGCAGGGATTTTCAAGACGGGGTAGGCTCCCGTTATTCTGCACAAAGTCCCTGGCGGGGTGGGCACCCGCTAGGGATATTCACTCTCCAATAAAGCGGGGTAGGCTCCCGCTCGAGCACACCACAATGCGGGGTGGGCACCCGCTTCCCAGTACGGCAAAGACGGGGCAAACGCCGGGTGGGCACCGGCTTTCAGAAATAAAGCGCTCCTGAGCGCTAAAGGCAAATAAAAGCGCTTCCAGGCGCTTAGGGACACAAATGAAGCGCTCCCAGCGCTTTGGGGGTGAGAACAACCACCATGTCCAGCAAAGTCCTTAGGAAGGTGGGCAGGGGGCAAGGCTGGGCCAGGGGCCAGCTCACTGGGCCCTCCAGGCAGGAAGGCAGTCCAAAGTGGCGGTTCCTCCTGGCCTCCAGCAGCAGCAGCCCCCCCCCTCAGGATCCTGGAAGAGAACAACTTCTGTGGGGACACAGCCCCATTTTTATACATCTTTTCCCTTTGTTCTGGGTTCAGGGTGAGGGGGAAAACCAGTCGCAGCTGGTTGGGGAGCACCCTTGATGTGCTCAGCCCCTCACTTTATTCACTGGCAGGGCTAGGGTCATCAGTCGCACCACAGGGGGTGGAGCCAGCATTGTGTGGGGAAAACCCTGCCCTATTTAGGACCCAGGTGTACTCCTCCCACCCATCTAGCTGCTGATCTCCCCATTCACCACTGGGTGACTCATCCTGACTCTGGGGAATCCCTAGCCCGTCACATGACCTCAACCAGCCAATCACGCGACAAGGCACACATTTTACACTGCACACCGAAGTGCCCACTTCTAGAAGTGGCACTTCCACACTAGGTACATGCACGCCGCACACATCATCGCGCAGCATTCAATCACACGAGTCCGCACATAACAAACTCGGGCCTGCACACCCCACGCATCAGGAACTACTAGGGACACATACATTCCCCATGCATTCCTATGGGAGGACAGGCCTATCTCACCACATGCACTCAGAATGCGCACGCACTTTCCTCTGGGACACAGGGAAAGTGCGCAGAAACCAAATATCACCACACCAAGTCACCAATAAAAAGCAAAAAAGTTCAGGAGTGAACCTGCCAGAAGGGCCAAGTCCAACACTAGTTATGTTACACAACACTGCCCTGTGCATATTACACTCCAAGGCACATATCGCATAGAACGCGCTAGTGCCTGTGCTATCTCGCACTCTCCAATGAATCTGTCATTGCGCACAATGTATTGCATATTATATTTCACGCCCCGGTTCATCTTATATCACACTTTTTGGTGCATAGTTTAAACCATATACTACATCTAAGTTTCATTTTCAATCGTGCTCTCAGGACTATGTTCTATATAACACTGCGTCCACCTACCTTTTTCACGGTCATTACATTTTGCGATGGGGTTGGAGGGTCAGGGGGTGTTTCTGCCAAGTGAGCCCGGAGTCACAGTCACAAACGTCCTCTTCTTCCTGAATAAAAGTGAGATTATGCTGCATACTTGTTCATATCTTAAGTAGTTTGCACAGACACACATTTTAAAAACAATAAAGTTCCTAATACCCACCTTCTCTGAACAGTTAGCTTGCTGCCCCATCCACCTCCTCCCTATCCTCTGTTGTCTGAATCCATGGACTAGCCTCCTCCCTCCTGCCATGCATGGTCTGATGTGCTGCCACTGCCCTCCATTTAGCATGATGTACCAGTCCACTCCTCCTGCCCTCCATTACCCAATTCTATGGCCCATCATTGATCTCCTGCTTAGCCTCTGTGCTTAGCTTGCTGCCCCTATTCTCCTTCCCCCTGCCCTCCGATGTCTTTGAGCATGCCCCTGCTCCATCCTTTTTGCCCACTATATTCCATGGACCTGCCACTCCTATCTACTCTGAGTATTCTGTTGAGCTGCCACTCCCCTCCCACCTGCCTAGCATTGTCAGATGACTGTAACCTGTCCCTGCCACCTCCACCCTGCCTGTCTACATGCCATGCCCCTATCCCCTTCCTCCTGTCCTCCAAAGTCCATTTTACTGCCACACCCTTCTGCCCACCCTGATCTGTTGTGCTGCAACTGCTCCTCCTGCCTGCCCCACACGGTCTGTTGTGAGGCCCCTTCCCCTGAACTCTCTTGTCTGTGCCCAGGTCCTGACCCTCCCTTCTATCCTCCATGGTCCTTTGTGCATGCCCGTCACCCTCCTCCTTGCCCATCATAGCCATTGTGCTGCCACTAACCCTCCCGCTTGCCATGCATGGTCTTCTGTGCTGCCATGGCCCCTCCCACCTTCCTGTGTGGTCAGCTAGCTGCCCCTGACCCCCTCCCACCTTCCCTCCATGGTCAGTGTGTATGCCACCATAGTCTCATTGTTGCTCTCCATGGTGTGTCTTGTTTCTAGTGCCCATCCTGCCTGAACTCCATGGTCATCTTGCTGCTCCTGCCCTGCCACCTTGCCCCCAGCCCTGTGTTTCCATGTGCAGACCCCCTATTCCCTCCCTCCTGGCTTGTCTGTTCCATTTTTTTTATTCAGGGAGGGACAAGGAGCCTAGTTTTGATTTAGGTCCTGCTCAGAAGGCACCAATGGAATATTGAAAACAGGAAGAGCAGTTCCTATGGGTAGCTAGTTGGGGAGGGGGAGGAAGTGGGGAAGCACAGGTCTTTCTTCGTAATGCCCTCACACACCCCAAGGGATGTCATGCTTCATCATTTGGGCATTTGCCCCTCGTCAGGCCGGCGCTGCAATGCCTGACGGGCTCCCGAAACCGGGGCTCTTTGTCGGGGATCTTTTGAAGAAGCCGTATGGGTGCGTGTGGGTGTGAGGGCAGGGTAGTGCACGAGGAGTGAGATGTTTAAAAAAGGTATAGGGCCGTCCTACTTATTTAAGTATTTTATTAATGAGGTAGCTCTAGCCTTAGTAAAAGAGTGTGGAAGCCCTAATTAGGAGTAATGGTCCGTGAGGGCTAGTCATGTGTGGGTGTGGTCAACATGTTTCGTGCCCCAGCTGCCCCAAAAAAGGGTCAATGGCACTTCGTCAGGACCAAAATAGAACGTTTTAAGGTGAGTGCACTACCGTTTAGCACTAGTTGCTTGAAACGGTAGGGGGTGAATAATAAAGGAACTGGTACTGGGATGAGGATAGACCCCTCACGACCTAGTTCCGGACAGACGGGGATGAGAACAGAGCACAATAGTTGCTCCGATTTGTAGGTAGACTGGCAACTTGCTGGCGTCCTACCCTCGCTCTGGGCCCCGTGTCTGTTCCATTGTAATGCCCCTGATCCGTCCCTTCTGCCCTTTATGGTCTGTAATGCTGCAGCTTTCTCTCCTGTCGGTCCATTATGGTCAGCTGGCTACCATTGCCTCTTTCCCATCTGTTCTCTGTTGTCCATGTGCATGGTCCTGTCCCCTCCCTATTGCTTTCTATGGATTGTTGTGCTGCACTCCTGTCCCGCATGCGCTGTGTGGTGTATTGTGCTGCTGCAAATCCTGATGCCTGCCCTGTAGGGTCAGTTTGGTGCACCTCTCCATGTCCCTCCTGTCCTCTGTTATCCGAGTCCATGTCCCTACCCCAACTCCTCCTGCCTACCATGATTCAATGTACCATACCTGCGAACATTTTGAACTTGGTAAGAGGGAGATTTTGAAAAAAAACTGGGGTATTGATTTTCCCCTTTGAGTTACATTGAAAAAGAGGAGATTGTAGAGAGGAGACAGATAAAATAAAGCCCATTTGAGCTTAAAAACATTGGACGTTTCCTGGCTGAAACGGGTCTGTTGGCATGTATGGTTGTACTACCACTGCCTCTTCCTTCTGTCCACAATGGTCTATTATATTGCCACAGCCTCTCTTGCCAGTCCTGTATTGTTGGTTTGTTGCCCCTGCCCTCCTTTCCACTGCCCTCCATAGTCTGTTGTGCTGCCACTGCCCTTCCTGCCTGCCCAGTGTGGTCAAATTGTTGCCTCTGCACTCTCCTACCTGCCTTCACGTTTCAGAGTCCGTGCCCCTGGCCTCTGCCTCTCAACAGTATCCCAATGAACAACATGATTGCTAACATTCTATATTTATTACAAAAGTGTGGAACGCTTGACGTCATCTTGATGTGATCAAAACTGTAATACCTAGAGTATTTCCTTTAGAAATTACATATATGAGAGGGTCTTATTTGCATCAAAATTATGGTTAGTGCTCTAAAAAACTAAAATGAGGACATATTTTCTGAGTTTTCAAATAGCGACAAAGAACTTTTAAATTATTTGTAATCTTTATGTTTTTTTATCCAGTTGACCACTTGATTAAATGTTGCACCTTGGCGGGAGGATGTGGTGTTACTTCCAGAGCCGCAGACTTTGCAACTGGGGAACCAGGTTGGAGTTTCTGCTTCAGCTCAACATTCTGTGATTGTGGTCAAATCACTTAATCTCCCCATGTCTACAACCAAAATTAATTTGATCTTGTGTGATGTAACCAATGCTCATGTAAAGCATTCCAATACCTGACAAGTCTGCACTATATAAAACTGCAAATACACAAAAAATAAGTGTTTTGCACACTTCTGTCATTGGGCTACATGTGGGCTACATCTGGGTGATATTTGTGCTGCATTTAGGCTCTTTTGTGTCTGGTGGCCATCTTGGGAGATTTATTTGTTATGAAGTGTCCTGATTTCCTCATTTACTGCTGTCTCCTCAGTAGGAAATGCTTTCAGTTTTTTACTTTGATTCCATCAAGAAGGTATTCAGATATGCCACACATTTGCCATAAATTCTGAATGTTAGCACTCTAGTTGCTCATTAGATCACTGTAGTAAAGCTACTGCTCACCACGGAAGTCTGCTACTGGTATTAAAAGTGCATGTTTCAGTCTGCATATCAGAAGTTTTTAATGAAATAGAAGAGGATTTGAGAAGTCACTCAAAATGTGCCCTAATTTTTCTTTCTTCAGCACTAATCATAATTTCTATGGCAAAATGAACCCCCTCATTGTGTTGCTTTTTAAATTAAATGTTTTAAGTGTTACCAGTTATTCCAATCAAGATGGCTTCAGGTGTGCCATACTTTTGTCATAAGTAAGACAGTAAGCGCTCTAGTTGTTCTTAAGAACACTCTGGGACATTCTGTCACTTGGCTATACTTGGGCTACATCTGGGTGATATTTGGGCTACATTTGGGCTCTTTTGTCTCTGGTGGCCATCTTGGGAGATTTATTTGTTATGAAGTTTCCTAATTTCCTCATTTACTGCAGTCTCCTCAGTGGGAATACTTTCAGTTTTTTATTTTGGTTCCATCAAGAAGGCATTCAGATGTGTCACACATTTGCCATAAATTCTGAATGTTAGCACTCTAGTTGCTCATTAGATCACTGTAGTAAAACTACTGCTCACCAGGGAAGTCTGCTGCTGGTATTCAAAGTGCATGTTTCAGTCTGCATATCAGAATTTGTTTATGAAATAGAAGAGGATTTGAGAAGTCAAAATGTGCCCTAATTTTTCTTTCTGCAGAACTAATCATAATTTCTATGGCAAAATGAACCCCCTCATTTTGTTCCTTTGTAAATTAAAGGTTTTAAGTGTTACCACTTTATTCCAATCAAGATGGCTTCAGGTGTGCCATACTTTTGTCATAAGTAAGACTGTTAGCGCTCTAGTTGTTCGTTAGAACACTCTGGGACATTCTGTCATTGGGCTATACTTGGGCTACATCTGGGTGATATTTGGGCTACATTTGGGCTCTTTTGTCTCTGGTGGCCATCTTGGGAGATTTATTTGTTATGAAGTTTCCTAATTTCCTCATTTACTGCAGTCTCCTCAGTAGGAAATACTTTCAGTTTTTTACTTGGTTCCATCAAGAAGGCATTCAGATGTGTCACACATTTGCCATAAATTCTGAATGTTAGCACTCTATTTGCTCATTAGATCACTGTAGTAAAGCTACTGCTCACCAGGGAAGTCTGCTGCTGGTATTCAAGGTGCATGTTTCAGTCTGCATGTCAGAATTTTTTTATGACATAGAAGAGGATTTGAGAAGTCAAAATGTGCCCTAATTTTTCTTTGTGCAGCACTAATCATAATTTCTATGGCAAAATGAAACCCCTCATTGTGTTCCTTTGTTTGCAAATTAAATGTTTTGTATGTTACCACTTTATTCCATTCAAGATGGCTTCAGGTGTGCCATACTTTTGTCATAAGTAAGACTGTTAGCGCTCTAGTTGTTCGTTAGAACACTCTGGGACATTCTGTCATTGGGCTATACTTGGGCTACATCTGGGTGATATTTGGACTACATTTGGGCTCTTTTGTCTCTGGTGGCCATTTTGGGAGACTTATTTGTTATGATGTTTCCTTATTTCCTCATTTACTACAGTCTCCTCAGTAGGAAATACTTTCAGTTTTTTACTTTGATTCCATCAAGAAGGCATTCAGATGTGTCACAGACTTGCCCAAAATTCAGAATGTTAACACTCCAGTTGCTTATTAGATCACCGTAGTAAAGCTACTGCTCACCAGGGAAGTCTGCTGCTGGTATTGAAAGTGCATGTTTCAGTCTGCATGTCAGAATGTTTTAATGAAATAGAAGAGGATTTGAGAAGTCACTCAAAATGTGCCCTAATTTTTCTTTCTGCAGCACTAATCATACTTTCTATGGCAAAATGAACCCCCTCATTTTGTTCCTTTTTAAATTAAATGTTTTAAGAATGACCACTTTATTCCAACCAAGATGGCTTCAGGTGTGCCATACTTTTGTCATAAGTAGGACTGTTAGTGCTCTAGTTGTTCTTTAGAACACTCTGGGAAGCTGCAGTAGAACACAAAGGAATCAACTGACAGTCTCTGCCCTTGTTGGATGTACATGTTTTACTGAGAATGTCAGACTTCATTCTCACATGACTGAGAAAGATAATGTGAATTTACAGAAAATATGCTCTCAGTTAGCTTATAGATCACCTTCCAAACCTCTGTGGGAAAAGCATGAGAAAATAGTTTTCTCTCAAACATGATTCATGATATCACAGCAGAAGGCTTTTTCACATGGTAATATCACCTTAGAACACACCACAATTCCTAAAATGAGTATGGTACCATCAACAAATGATTTATAATGTAACTAAAGTCTTATAACCTTCTATTAACGGCAATGCTTTTTAATGAGGTGCTATCATGTATATTGGTCCCAAGATGGCTGCCAACACTTCTTGGATGAAGTGCTGACAGCCAATCAGATCTCACGATGAGATGTGTGGTTAGGCTCCGCCCAGATATATATGTGATTTTACTTTTGATTTTCTCAGGAACTACTGAACGGATTTACACCATTTAAGCAAAAGGCACATGCCTGATCTGAGGACTACCTCTTTGCCAAATTTCAAGTAATTCTGTTCAGCCGTTCGGGCTGTACCTTCGACCAAAGGTCCTATGGGAAAATGCATGGGGAAAACACGCTTTGGGACCCCCCTTTTTTCTCAGCCCCCGCTTGACGAATCACCCCGAGACTTTCAGGGTAGGAGCTGAGCAGAGCGCCCCATTAGTTTTGAAAATTTCACGAAGATAAGTCAACCGGCGCCAAAGTTATTCAAAATAGAATTTTCAGATTTCCTACGGGAACTCGGTCCTAACTATAACTATCTACTGGCGATCGCCAGTAGATAATATATATATATATGTGTATATATATATATATATATATATTAATTATACAATTTGGAACAGTAAACATGTTTGCATTTGTCTTGCTTTAATTTTCTTGATGGATATTTTATCGATGGTCATGGCTTATTCACAGTTTTTTCTGTTGGGTTAAAAGCAAAATGTTATTTTTATGAAAGTGTTACATTTAATTTTATTATTTCAATTTTTTAGTCTCTATTTTTATTTAGCTGGTTAAGCTTATTTCATGGATGTTGTATGTTGAAGTTTGTAGGAGCTGTGAAGAGAAAAGTATTTGTTAGTTATATTTGTTTTTTTATTTAATTTTCCTTTTTTATTAGTTTGCTCTATTTGTTGGTTAATTTATATTCTTACTTAGTTTTATATTTCTCTTTAATGTTGATTTTGTACTTGTTTTGGAAGTTAATATTTGTTTTGAGTTTTTTTGGTGGAATTATAGTCAAGTGTAATCTGTGAAATATAAAAATAAAACATTCGAGTATTGGTTAAGTTGATTACTTTGATTATTTGGGGGCCTATCAGGATGGCGGGCAGACTTTTGTCTGCCCACCACATTAGCGGTGCTGGGACCGCCCGCCAGTTGTGCAGCAGTCCCGCACGGGCAATTAGGATGCCACTGCCAACGTGGCGGTGGCATCCTCTATTCCCAGCATTTTGGCGGGAGGTGCTCACAGCATCGCCCGCCACAATGCTGGGAATGCACGTCATGCATTGCCATGCACAAGGTGACAGGCACGGCGTGGTGCCTGCCACTTTGTCCATGCCAATGCAGGGGGGTACCGTAGGTACCCCCAATGTGCCCCCCAAACATCCTGGGGGCCCGCAGCGGGCTCCCAACTGCAAAATCCGCATTCCTTTCCGTGGCAACGCCACCACGGAAAGGCTGATCCCCGAATGCATAGTAATATGGATGGCGGTGTCTAACAGACACCGCCACCATATTCAAACCTTTTCTGCCCGGTCGACTCATCAACCGGGCGGAAAAGTGGTGGGCGGTCTTACCGTCCGCGGCAGTACCCCCGCCAACATAATCAGGCGGGGGGTAAATTGCATGTGGGCAGAGAATAATGGCGGGCGGATCGCCACAGCCATACGGGCGGTAGCGATCCGCCCGCCATTATACTAGACCCCTTAGACTCTATTTTTATTCATTTATAAAAAAATATATACTTACTATTTTTAGTTGATGAAGTGTCTTTCATTGATGTTGTGGTTCTTTTTTTTTTTTTTTTAATATATTTTTATTAATCACACCATTGCACAGTTAGCACATATCTTCGCACAAACTCCATTAATACATTTACATTCTCATAAACCAATACATATCATAGCATTCCAAAAAAAGAAAAAAAAAAACATCCTTCATATATCAATACATTCTCTGATAACTCAAATTCATCTCAGGTTTCTTAATATTATTCTCTCAGGCCCAAGCCCTCTCTCCATTTTATGATGGGCTCCCATGTCCTTACCCCCAGTTTTCTCCCTGTTTTGCCTTTCCGAGCATATATATTTTTTTCCAAATTATATGCAGATAATAAATTAGCGAGCCAACTCTGAATCCCTGGGGGGCTTTTATCCAGCCATGCCCTGGCTATACATAGTCTAAAAACTGCCATAGCGACAAAAATAAACTCTTTCTGGACAATATTAGAGTCTGTGACTATCCCTAACAATATCTCAGGAGGATTTAAGCTAATCTGAATATTCAGGGAGTCATACAGGAACTTCTCTATATCTTTTAACACTGTGGCAATTTGCGGACAAACCGCAAATATATGTATCAGGTCTGCATCGGGGGAACTACATCTTGGACAAGTAACCCCTGCTGTACCCCCCCATTTTGCTATCTTTGCTGGGGTATAATATAGCGAGTAGAGGGTTTTATACTGCTGTGATTGCAGTGGCGCTGAGCAGAGGAGTGTGCGCCCTAAATCCAGTGACTCTTTAAACCAACTAGCCTCACCTCTCAGCTTAGCTGCCCACTTTTCACTAAACTTCTCCATATCATCGGGTTTCCCCGCTGTCAGGTTTGCATAAAAACTCCTAATAGAGCAGTCCCCCCCTAGTCTTACTTTCTCCAGAATTTCTACCTTGCCAAACCCGATACTCCCTCCCTGCTTATTCGTCAGGAAACTTCTTAGCTGCAAAAATTTAAAAAAGTCCTTCCTGTCTAAGCCAAACCTGTTCACTAAATCCGTAAATTGAAACACCTCCTCCGAGTCCCTCAAATCTCCAATCTGTACTACCCCCTTCTGCATCCAGCCCGCCATAGTGTTATCCCAAAAAATCTGCCTTGGTATGGAGACATTTTTGTACAACCTAATATATCTGTGGTACCGGCCCAAACCTATTTTTTTCCTTACTGCATTCCATATCTTAACTGCGGCTTGGACCGTCTTGAACCGCGTTCTTTTGTAATACACAAAATCAATACAATTAAGAAAAGAATTCTCTGCTTCTGGTCCCAAGACAATAGAGTATATCCTAGATGAATCCTTTAGTGTTTTATCATCCAGACCACCCCGCCTAGCAACCCACGCATATATTGCAGTGCCGATGCCCAGTAATACAATCTGAAATCCGGGGCTCCCCAACCTCCTCTCTCTCTAGGCAGTGACATAAAGCGATATGCCCTACGAGTCTTACCATGGGCCCAAATAAATCTATTCAAAATACTGTCAAGATCTTTAAACCATTTTAGCTCGAACCATAATGGTATTGTCTTATAAAAATACAAAAACTTTGGTAATATTAACATTTTTATAACATTGGTACAGCCCACAAGAGACAAATGCAAATTATTCATACGATCCAAGTCTACCTTAACTTTTATCATCAGGGGCGCCAGGTTCTTCTGTACTAATGAATCTAAGTCCCCCAGATACGTCGCTGAATCGGTGACTCTGTGATCATTGATCACAGTATATTGGTTAGCTATTATTTGCGTTTTGGAACTATTTAGGCTATACCCCGATATTTGTCCAAATCTCTGTGCTTCAGTTTCGATTTCTCCTATAGCCGTACTGGGGTCAGGTGTCAGTATAGCTACATCGTCAGCGTAAGCTAGGGACTTCATCACACAACCATTCAGCCTTATTGGAGGAATCATTACGTTACCCTCTATTTTCCTTATTAGTGGATCCAGATAGAGAGCAAATAGTAAAGGGGAAGATGGACAACCCTGTCTAGTCCCTCTCCCAATATTAACTGCTTCGGATTTACCCCTGTTAACTCTAATCCTTGCTGTCGGGTTCTTATATAGAGTCTGCATTGCGGTTATAAAACTGTCCCCCAGTCCATTCCACTTAAGTGTATGCCATAGGTATTCCCAAGAGACCCTATCCAACGCCTTCTCGGCGTCCAGGAAAAGCGCCGCTATAGGGTCCCCCAGGACTCCGGCCGCATTGAATGCTGTAATCACCTGCCTGACGTGTTGTGTAGTATTTTTGCCTGGAATGAACCCGTGTTGAGTATGGCTTACTAATCCCTCTATTACCTCTGCGAGTCTTGTTGCTAGCATCTTGGAGTAGATCTTCGTATCTGCGTTCATCAATGTAATAGGCCTGTATGACCCTGGGAGTAATGGATTCTTCCCTTTTTTTAAAATAACAATAATATCCGCTTCCCCCCATGTTTCTGGGATCCTGACCCCCTTTTGTGCTTCAATCATGACATTAAACAAGTCCAATCCCATGGCCTGATAAAACACTTTGTAAAACTCAACTGGGAGCTGGTCTGGGCCAGCAGCTTTACCTGCTGGCAGCCTAGTTAATGCCATGAAGAATTCCTCAAAGCTAAAGGGGGAGTCCAGCCTATCCTTTTCTTCAGTAGATATACCCGAAGGGGTGATAGCGCTAAGATAATTTTGAAACTCGCTCCTAGATCCTCCCGCACCCCTGGTATATAACTCTTCATAAAACTGCCTGAACACCTCTCTTACTTCAGTTTTTTCCGTAACCCTAATTCCATTCTGATCCATAATCTCTACAATATCTGATGCTGCTAGTCTCTGTCTGGTGCGTACTGCTAGCAAGTGGCCTACCTTCTCACTTAGTTCGTAGGCCGCCTCCCTTTTAGTTAAATAATTCTCTACTGCTTTTTTTGAGATGTGTTCTGTCGCCTCTACCCTAAGAGCCACTATTTTCAACAAGAGATCATCCACTGGTGCCTTATCACTTAAACCTCGGGCCAGTTCCTCCTCTGTCTTTGCCAATTTTTGATAGACCTCCTTAATTTTAAGTCTTGCCTTTTTCTGGGATGAAAACACATAGCTCATCGTCTCACCCCTGACCCCGGCCTTGAAGGCGTCCCACACTACTCCCGAGGCGGCCGTACCTTTATTAATTTCCCAGTAGGACCTGATCCACTCATTCATACGGTCCCTATATCCATCGTCCTTCAATAGGGCTCTATCAAAAGTCCACTGCATGTCTTTCTGCCGTATCTGACCCATTCTAATAGTTAAAATCAAAGGGCTATGGTCTGAAACGATGCGAGGCTGTTTTTCTATTTGAGCCTCTGCCAACAGAGGAGTTGAAATCAGAAAGTAATCCAGCCTGACCAGAACCTTATGGGGGGCCGAATAAAAAGTACTCCCATCCATACCGGGGTTCAACTTGATCCATGGATCCACCAGGGAATTATTTGCGACCATATCCGACAATGCCCTGTGAACTCTCCTTTTCCTCCCTGCATAGGTCTTCCGAGGCTGAGCAAATGAGCTAATGGGATCGTGGATATTAAAGTCCCCACAGCATATAATTGGTTCGGGCCATAATGCCAACTCGGTATCTAAAAATTGGAATAATTCGGGGTCATCCTCTGTTATACGTCATAAACTTTGTCCAGCTCTGTGTACCTTACTTGCCCTATCCCCTTACTGTGTAGATGTATCTGATACTTTTCGCTTGACTTCTTCTTTCTGTCAAATGCGCGTTGTATATTATGAGCTCGCTGTGCGACAAGCTGTGCGACAAACTGTGCTCTCCTGTGCTGCTTCTTAAAACCTACCCCACATTTTTTACCCCCCTTCCTACCCTGTTTCCCTCCCCCTAAGCCCCCTAATCTCCTCACCCCCCCTGCCCCCTGTCCGTGACCCCCCTCCCCCCCTTTACTGGCAAATAGGTCCGGAGGACCTATGTGTAGCCGCAGAGCGTGACGGTGGTTGGTTCGCTCCTCCTCTCCCTCTCCCTCCAGTACCTGCACCTAATCTTCCCATACGTTATTCATACCCCTCCGTAGTGACTTTATTTTAACCAATTCTTTTTCTATGTGAACTACCCTAAACAACACTTCACCCCGGTGGTACACCTATATCTATAGGTTTCCTCTGTCGGTATATACACCCCTTTTTTCGCAATGGACCAAAGCCCTTATGAATAAATCATTTCCTCTAAATTCTCAGCCCCCCTGGTTATACAACCTCTTTCTGCGATTTAATCTCATCTAGGAACTGTTGGGCCTTAATCTCAGAGAGGAAGACAATCGTTCTGCCCTTTGTAACCACCTTAAGCCTTGCAGGAAATAAGAGAAATGCCTCAGACCCCAGAGCCTGAAACGGTTGAATAAGCTGTCTAAGCCTCCATCTTCTTTCTACCGTTACGTGGCAGAAATCTGGCCTGGCAAAAAAGGTGCTACCCTCGAAGGACCTTTTCCTATCGGGTCTAGCCTTATTGATGATTTCCTCTCTGAGTAAATAGGTCCCAACATAAATCAATATAGCTCTGGGAAATGACTGTTGGCCCGTCTGGCCCTCATGCCCTTGAACTTTCCTAATAGAGAAAGGAAATCTGTGAGCTCGCTGAATTTCTTTTTCCCAGTCCCACTTCGATTCAGGGAAAGCGCCTCGCAGTAGATTAACAATAAAGTACATAATGTCATTTCCCTCTTTGCCTTCTGCCACGCCTAGAATGCGAATGTTATTCCGCCTCTGACGGTTTTCGAACTCCTCCAGCTTCCATTGTAGATCGTTCGTAAGTTTTTCCTGCTCCAGTCTGTAATTCCGCCAGGTTCCAAATTCATCCTCTAGTTTACCAGTCCGCTCCTCCACCTCAGACACCCTCTCAACAACTCCTTCATAAAGTTTATTAGCCTTCTTAAGGGTATTGTGTAGCTTTTTTGTGGCCTGCCTAGCCCTACGACTTTCTGTCCTTGCTTCCCCTTGCATCTGCTTGAGCGTAGTACAAATCATATTAAAAGGGGCCAGGTACTGTGCAGAGGTGAGAGTATTCTCTAAGGGTTGTATATTGCCTTCTTCCACATAGGACTGCGACGTTGCCGAATAGTCCCAATCTAATTTCTTCCCCCCTACTGTAGGAGAGTCCGATCTTTCACCATGTCTTCTACCCTTTACCTTTCTCTTTTTCTGCGTAGTCTCCTTCATAGAGGAGTCGGATCCTGAACTTGTTTCCACGTCTAGCTCCTCCTCCTCCTCCTCCTCTGAAGTGTCGCTACTTGTCTGGGATATGTCCGTGTCCTCATTGAGGGAAAAAAAGCATTCACCATCGACTGAGGCCCCCTCTCTCTTTCCTGACCCAGTAGTCTTAATATCTGTTACCGTAGCGGGGCATCTACCTTCTGAATCATGGTTAGCGACATCAGCCTTTATTTCTTTGCCCTTTTTGCTGCTCATTTCAGCTTCTAGCTGTAGAAGCGCTTCCATCATACCCATGGATCCATCTGCCCCGGGTGTGTGTGGGCTCCCGCCTTTATCCGGATTTAAGCTCTTGCTGGACTCCTTTATTATTTCCTTTATTATTTCAATACCACTAACATACGATAATGAGGGCTGATTTACCTCAAACGCTGTAGCTGAAGATCCTGCATTGCCTTCTGCGACGATCCCGCCATCACCCTGGCTACTGACGGCTGCTGCTGCGGAGAAACGGGGTTGCCTAGCGACGGGAGCGTCCTCACCGGGAGCGTCTACCGTTGCGTCCTCGAGGACGTTCTGATCCGCGTTCAGGTTCCCGGTTTGCTCCGTGTCCAGCTGAGGATTTTTCCTGGCAATGAACACCTCCTTGAGGGTAGGCTGTCTTAAGGATGCTTCTTTTCCTTTGTGTTTATCTTGGTTTATTCCTGGATCAGTGCCTTTGCTGGACTGATCTGCAGCTAATCCAGAGCGCGATCGCTCAATACTTTCCGTAGCCGCTGAGTCCAGATCCAAACGTAGCTCTGCGTTCTCCACTGCCTCTGGTTTTAACGATTTCTCAGGTCTCTTCATCTTTTGCGCGGGTACTGTCTTCCGTGTAGTCCCAAGACTCCGCTGTTGCAATCCCGATGTCGGAACATTGCCAGTTCCTTTGATGTTAGCATGAGCGCCTCTGTCACCCGACTCTCGTCGATTTGCCGGTGTTTCCTGCAGCGCTTTTGCTTTATCTCTCTCCTTCTCTTTATTTGCTTTAGTAAGCCGTGCCGGCATCCTCAGCAGATGTACCCGGGCCAGAGCCTCCCACCTTTTGAAGAGTTGAGTAATTTGAGCTTTAGGGCTCGGATATTTTGTATAAACCCTGGTGATACTTTCGCGTATCCAAATAGCCACATCCATGGAGGGGTATGTGTTCCTTAAACAGCAACCATCAGGTATCCTTGGGAGAGAGGTCAGGAGCGACTGCTCACCACAACCTCTCGGCGGCCATCTTGCCTCCTAAGATGTTGTGGTTCTGTTGACTTCTATAGAGAAAAGAATTTGTTAGCTTTGTTTTGCATTTTTATTAAATGTATTACTTTTAAATACTTTACTTTATTTGTTGGTTAAGTTATATACTTACTTTTTGATATATTTTTTATAATGTTGATGTTATTGTTGTTGTGTATGTAAATCTTTGTGTTGAATTTTCTAGGTGGATTTTTAGTTAAGTTTAATCTGTGACATGTATAGGAAAATATGTTATAGTTTTAGTTCATTTTTAAAACAAAAACTAATTTTATTTATTTAGTTATAATTTTTTGTTCCTACCTTTATTGAGGGATTTTTGGAATAGTTGTTTGTGTAATTGTTTTTCGTTCTGTGTTCTCTCTTGCAAAGGTTCGCTCTTCCTCCGTGTTTGTCCGCTATACAGTAAATTTAGTGTTAATTAATTGATTGTTTTTATAGTGTTTATTTAATTAGTTATAGTTTTCTATTGGTTTGTGATGCTGTAGTTTAAATTTATTGGTCGAGATAGCTTTTTTAAATTTTTTAGCTATTACCTTTTAATTTGTTTAATATTTATTATGTATTTAATGTTTGTTTTTATTTTGTTTATTCTTGTTATTTAAATGTATATGTAGATGAATGTGATATAATGTTTTATATATGATATATATATTTATGTTTGTTTGTTTTCTGTAGTTGTGATATATTTTTAATGTTGTTTTGTTTGTTTATTTACTTGTGTTTGGATTTTTTGTGTATTTGTTTTATTTACATGTTATTAATTTTGTAATTATTGATATTGTTTTTTTAAAAATATTTTGTATACGTTATTTTATTATATAATTGTAAATAGTATATTTTTATGTTAAAATGTTATTTTCGATATAGTTTATATATATATTTTATCGATGTTTGTGTTGTTGATATTTTTGATATCGATGTTTTTGATGTGTTTCATTTTACTTTAATGTTATCGATATTTTTGTGTTCTTTATTTTTGTTGTCGATATTTTTGGCATCGAGATTTTTTAAACAATATTTTTTCATCGATGTTTTTGTTCTATCTTTTTTGTGTATTGTGTGTCGATATTTTTGTATACGAAATTGTTGACTCGATATTTTTGTAGTTTGATGTTATAAGAGTCGATGTTGTATCAGTGATCCTGCACGCTAGCCTGGTTGATGAGGGGTAATACCCCGAAACCGGTCTTGGGATGCTTGTTTCCAGTTTAAGGAGGACCCGGCCGGCAGTTCGGGCTTGACTGTTCCCATGGGGAACAGGGTCAAGACTGATTAGCATATGGCTGGGTCTAAACTGGAATGACACGGGGAGCAAAAAAACAATGGATTTAGGCCCAGATCTCTGTACTGGGGTGAATGCATGACATTGTTTAACATTCTGTCCATCAATTGTTCTTTTTGATGCTCTCAAGCTACCTGAGTAATATGAGAGCTGCACCAGAATTGGTAGAAGGGAGTTGAACAAGGCTCTGGGAGCTTGCTGCCTGTGCTGGAGGAGCTACTGAGTGCAGTGAAGAGGAGCAGTGGGTAAGTAAATCATTATTTTTTATTTTAATCTCATTTAACTCACTGTCAGGCTCAATGAAAAATGCAGTGCCTTCAGCCTCAACTCCAGAGCTCTCAATCGTGGCTTTATAAACACTTTTTAAAACAGACCAAGCTTGAGAGCTGTGGCGCTCAGCCGAAGGGCACTGCTGGTTTATTTTACCAGTGCCTGTCAGTGGGTTTAAATATTCGCTCCACCAGTTTTGTTTGCCACTGGCTGTCACTATGTTTCCTATCAATTTAAGGAAGCTTACATTTTGTCAGAATCTCCCACATTGTATGTGGAGGTATTTTACAAACATAATCTCATCAGTTTCAGAGGTGGATTAGCTACTCTAGATTGGGTGATCATTCAACAACATTTCTGGGCGAGTTTCCCCTACACCAAATCAAATTTAAAAAATCAAACCCTGCTATATTGAAGGTAAGATGTAGGTGTAAATTTGGTATTTTTGGCAGGATTACCATTACTGCCTTCCTCTAAATAACTACCCCAGATAGGATATTATGTTAGCAATGGTTTTAGGAGGACTGTACTTTGCCACCATTCTCTAAATGAAGCCCACATAAAGATAAACTGAAAGGACAAGGAAAGAAGAGAACAACAGCAGGCAGTGAGAAAGGGATGGAATAAGGATAAAGAAAAAATCCTTTGGGATACATGGAAAATAATACAGTGCCGGCGCAGAGATGACAGTCCTCCATCGCAAGGAATGATGTGTCATTGGATGTTTTTTTTTTGCTTGCTCTCTGATTTTTTTTCCATCAGTGGATGTGAGGGTCTGTAGGTCCACTAGTTGAGTTCTGCACTGAAGAACAAGAGCCCTGACCAGCACTGAAGGCTCTGTAGTTAACAGATGCATTAAAGGAGACTACTGTCAACATATTCTATGTTATTTTACCTGTGAACCTGAAATGTCAGTGCCTTATGGCTGGGAGAGTGCATGCAATGTCTACGGTATTGAGTGGAGGACACAATAAATGCTGCATACAGGGTTTCCCTTTGTGTGGACATGAGTTCATGAAAGCTGATGTCCATGTGGCCGTGCTTCAAGGACCCTGTAGTGTGTAGATCCATATCCTGCCAGTCCAGAATACCTGCTTGCAACAGTAGCTGAACTTCTATATCACTTTGTGTTTCAGACTCTGCTCGAGGAGTCCCTTCTAAAACTCATAATACTAAAAGCTTTACTATTGTTGTCAGCCCATTCTATGCTCTGTAAAAGATTGTGATGAAAACCCAAAAAGATGCCTGTAAGTTGCAGAGTTTCAATTTGAAAGAAAGTTTGAGGCCCCCTGTGGTGCCTCCAAGGGATTAAAACTGACCTCTACGGCCAGTAACTTGTACTTCGTCAGAACTTCAAGAAGGATTCAATACACAGCACAGTGAGACGTTCGCCAGGGAAAGCACTCTGCCTGTTGTTTGTTCCCTCTAGGCCAGGCCAGGCCTACTACTCTCAAAGAAAACCTTCTGCTGTTGCCTGCCCCGAAAGAGGAGGAGACTCTGCCTTACACTGTGGACTGAAGCACACCCTAGTAGAGGTTTTAAAGCACTATTCCAACACAGGAAGCAATCATTCTTTTGTTGCATGGTCATCATACTTATGTTTTGAGCTTGATTCCACTTAGCTACATAATATTTTAAATTACAGACTGTATTTTCCTCTATGTTAATTTGAAGGCCAGGGACTGGATAGCAATTCCCCTGAGCGGGCTATGCTGGCCATTTAGCTTATTTATGTTTATTCAGCGGTCAGTTCATGGAGGTCATCTTGGAAATGATGACCACAAACCAAGGTCAGCAATATAGCAGTGTTACCTCAGTAACTTGCCCAAAAAACCCACGCTCCTCAATTAATGCTTGCTGTGTGGACAAATCAAGCAGTTTGCCAAACTCAACCCAGTCCTGACCTGTCTAGACTTGACCAGTGGAGCAGAGTAGTTTAGACTGCACCCATATTTATCACAGAGATGCAATTATATACATGCTCTTGACTTTATATTCACTGTGTACCGTAACTTTATTCAAATGTGTGAAGCATTTAAACGCATTACTGAAATGTATTCACTGTAGAAACTAGAGATTTACATACATGTGTGCACTAATTTTTAGGTTGAACATGAATCATGTATATCTGTATTCATGTTTTATACATACATTTCAAGTTTTATTTGCATATGTAAACATGTATTCCTTTGGTCATGTTTTGCAGTTCTTTTAAAGTTACATGTGTGCATGTATATCTGTGTACTGGAAGTGCACCATCAATACTTAACTAAAATTAGCCTTACTACAAGCCTCAGTTGAAATGTACTTTGCTTGCCCTGCTTTTCTTTTCTTGCAGGTTTATTATTTCATTCACTAGAGAAAAGTGTATTGTCTGTATTAGAGGACTGATAGAGAGACCTGAGGAAGACTTGGCAGTGAATGTGGAGGAAGAATGATTGAAAGAAGCTTTCTCTTCATCGTGTACCAGGAAGACAAGATTTTTAAGGCTGAGAACGGCACCCTCAGTTCAGTACATTGGGAATTCAGAGCTATGTTGCAAATACACTAGAGTGGTGCTCTGATTGGTTCCTGGTGGTGTGAGGGAGATATGACATTTCTGAATCTCCTGTTACTTTTATATTAGTGTTCCTACAGTTTGACTTAGGAGAGATTCAATTTAGGCTTGGAGAGATACAGACCTCTCTGCTTGCCCTATTCTTGCAAGTGTGAAGCTTTATACTAAACACTAATTTCCTTTTCTTTTAGACTTCTACTGGAGTCTGACCATGCTGATGCCTTCTTCTTCTGTGCTCTCAAATTAGAGACCCTCAATAGATGTTTTTTTATTTGACTCATGTTTAGAGTAAAGATGGGAAGTTTCTTTATGGAACACCTTTTTATGTCAATCTGTTATTGCATAATTGTGGCTGTCACAGTTCTGTATCTTATTCTCTTGCATCTCAACCAACTGAGATATTTCACTTTACCTATCGTACTAATGTGCTTATTGAATTTGCATTTGGTTTGCATATTTACTGGAATGATTTGTAATTCAAATGAAACACTTGATTAAGATTCAGCAATTCCTGGTCCTTATTGTGGAGTCCCATGGGTTTCACATGATAAATTCTATATTTGGTGTTTTCTCCCTTTCAATTCTTCATGTTAGCTATAAAAGGTGCATACGACCAATGGAGAAACTTCTTTGATGACTTGACTAAGAGTTTACATTTGTAAGGCCCAGGGTGGCAGGGACAGGGTCCATTCATCATACCCATGTGCAAATAAATTGTCTCCAAAGTGAATTTACATACAGCAGTCATGGCATTTAGCCTAAATAGGATAGACACACATGTACATTCAGAGCTGTAAGACTATATAGTTAATTATAGATTTTTCACTGAAATGCTTTCAGATCTCTATGAAGAGATTCCTGCCAATTAGCTCCAGAAATGCCCAATGTGCGTTGGTTATTGCATAATCCTTGTCAAAACATGGCATCAAAGTCTCTAATCTCATCTCTACTAGTTATGACAATCCGAATCTGAGATTACTCATGGATTGATTCTGCTGCAGCTGTTTATCAAGATCAAGAGCATGTGAAAGGAAGCTGAGGAGATTGCGATCATATTTAGAGAACCCTTTGAGATCTCAATCTGTAAGCTTTCTCACCAACTCAGTTGTGAAATATTGGTGGTCACACATAGTACACCCCAGCACTATGAACAGGGTAATGATCAGAAGGATCCAAGAGCAAATTCGCGGAGGTATTTTCAGAATCAGAATCTCTTTAATTGTAACCTTCAGCAAAGTAATCATTGCAGATGGCTTTAATCTCTGTGCAAAGAGGATCTAGTGATGAACCAGCAAAATATGTTTTTTTGTAAAGATGAGCTTTTCTTGGCCTGTGCTTGCATCTCTTTGGCCCTAAACTTGACTGGAGTATCCTTGACCTGGTCTATGTGTTCTGTGCTGATTGTACTACTGTTGCATAAACATTTGATCATTTCTAACCATGTGGGGCCTTTCTTTGTGCTCAATTTTCCAGAGTCTGTGAATAATACTTAACCACTGAATTTGGAACACAATGGCAGCATGTTCCAAATTAACCTTCGACGCTCCACACTCTGCCATTAGCGACTTAGCAGTACTCACTGATACCAATTCAGAAGCTTTTCCACACCTTAAGGATTTGTTAACTGATGTACTGTGCTGTAAAAAAACGCCCACAGTAGAAACCTGTGCCATGTTTTTTAAAGAAGTCTCTACACTTAAAACTGAGGCTAAACACCAACAATGTTCTAGGAGGGTAAGATAAGACCAACTTATGAGGGAGAAATGCAGATATAATTTTAGAACATATAAGGTGGCACAAGGAGGGCAAGCATTACCACCTGCAGTAACTTGATAATCCACCTTACAGAAATGAAGTCTTTGAAATCATTAGCAGCTTAGATATTCCTAGTATGACAAGTGCCTCTGTTGCTCTGATTCAAAAGAGCTGTAAAACCTTGAAGACATGAAAAAAGGTTAGCGATATTAGACTGGTGTTAAGAATGAGAGTTCTTCAGGAGCACTACCCTCTATATGCCCACCTTCCGGCAGCACCGACTCTGTGATATTTATATATCTTGCATAGATTCAGAGTGGCCAGATGAGGAGAAGGACATTAGGGAGGGTACTGTGGGGAGGGAGACCTGGAACGAGATGAGAATCTGATTTAGCTGTATAGCTTCTGCTGGCACATCTCTGGTTATTGTTATGAAACATTTACAATCCCAATGTTATGCATGCAATGTCTACTTACTGCATCGCTTTTCCCCTTACATGTGGCAAGAATTTGGAATCGCTGTAATGCTTGGATTCACACAATTGACATAAAGTTCACTCATGCGAAGCACTCCTGCTTTCCTGCATCCTCGGCAATGGTTAATGGGTTAATGTTTTTGAATAATCACAACAATTGGACATAGTTAAGAAATCGATATGACATACTATAAAATGTAACCAATTGCAGTAATAAATAGTATTTGCTCTTTGATTAACTTTGGGACGACCTATGACAATGCCCCAAAAAGTCAAGAAACCTCTACGATGCGTTCTGTGAATATAACCACTCGAGGTTGGTTAGTTGTCTTTATAGAGATCACCAATTCTTCAGAGCACTGTTAGTTCTGTTAACTGACTGCCGACTCACAACAGTACGAGTGTAGCCACATCTTTGATACTCGGATACTCATGTATCCTTTGCTCAATGCATCATAATCATTTTATAAAATGGCACATCCCTCTTAACTTCATTCTGTGACACGCACTCTTTTACGAGATCAGTGACTTATTGCACAGGACTGTTTGGGTTGCTTGGAAAGTTTTACCTCCACACTGGAATAGCTATGACGGAACACTTCGACAACCACAATTGCAAGCTGTTACTTATGGAGTTGCCACACCCAAGATGGCAGGTAAGACCTTGGGGATGTCTCACGGGATTTTACCGCATTGCGTCTGTCATCTGAGCTTGCATAGTCATAACTCTGTGGATGGCAGCTGAGATTACATGATGGTACAGACTATGCAATATTGCTTTGTCCCTGACCAAGAAGAGCTTTATCACTCACATCACGGCGCACCATTCATATGTACATTAGTTTGCATGTGTAAGAGCAATATTCTCTATTCAGTAGCAGTTATACTTTTCCGCATTTACACATGTGCAGCAACCTGCGGAACACAGTGGAACAACAAATCAACAGAATGTCACTGTAGTACAGTGTCTATATCAAAGTAATAGTGTTTCATAAACATCATGCATGTACACAATGTCTTATGACATAAGCACAGCTAAAGCATCTCTGTCACCCGAGGAAACATACTTAAGTCCACATGCATAACCCTGACAAAAGGAGACTAGGACAGCTGCATGCCTTTGAAAATGTAAACTTATAGTGAGAAAAAATTAAATTGGATAGTTTTTCAGTTTTAATGAAATAATGTGAGTTGCTCCCTAAGGAGGTTTCACTGTGGTTCATCAGGGGAACCTTGTGCAGTAATAGTTCTGCTGTGAGCTCTTTCATTATCTTTTATATAATGAACACCCTCAGTGTGTTCTTGAGATCTGCCACATGACTGATGGCTTCAGGCATGCATACATTAAAAAACTACGGCTGACCATCTGGTTTTAGCCAATGACAGGACAATTTCACCTCTGCAAGCTATCCCTAAGCTTGAAATCTTAGGTTCACCACCATCTGAGATCCTGTCCCCAATTTAATGATGATTTACATTATTTCTAAGTAGTGTTTCACCCACATTACAACACTGAATCTATCTTGGTTCAGTGGTGGACGAGCTCCATAAGTCTGTGGATGAGAACAATACCCTTTTTCTTTTTTGTATAGTGCGAACTTGACCCAAAGGAATCGGGTATCAGAGCGCTTTACACAGCACCAGTTGCGTTACATGAGGACACATTCATTTTTTTTGTTAAGCACGGGGAGATTAAGTGATTTGCCCAGAATCACAGAATCACAGGATGTTCAGCATCATTGCCGATACTCGAACCCAGTTCCCCAGATTCGAGGTCAACCACCCTAGCCCTTAGGGCAACTCTTCTTGCCCTTGAGTGTGTTATTAAACCACTCAGCATCATTCAATAACAGTGACCATGAGATACAATTGCAATGAGTTCAGACTTTAGGAGAGTACACCCTTTCACAAAAATATCTTTTGTTTTCAAGCTCACTGGGCCACAAACTGATTTGCAATACAATCTGTGAATTTAACTGAGCTAATCTCCCTCCCTGTTGATTAGGTCATCTAACCAGATGTGCACAGATTGCTGCCCATGCTTGCCACTAGATACCTACTCTGATAATAGGGAAGATATTGCCTTTCTGCTCTATATTCTTAGAAATATGGATTGTGTTTATCTATCACATTTTAGGAGCAGAAACACAGTCATCCATGTGTTCTGCGGTATAATAAATCATAAATAAAAAACACCAATATATCAATACACAGAGGGGCTTTGGGTCAGCTCTCTTTATCCATTAGTCTGTTCATAAGTAATTCACATTACCTACCTCATCCATTGGCTGGCTATTGCTTCAATTAAGGACATTTTGCGTACTCACATATGCACAACTGCCTACAATGAAATGCATTTCAGTGCAGGATGGTGGCCCATCTTAACATTTCTAATGCTTTTTTCCTTACATTCTTTGTCTTTTTTTATTTTTATTCAAGCTTGTGAGTTTAAACTATACCTTCAGGTTATGGTAACCTTTTCATTACATCATTAAGAATCCTCTTTTCCTGTGACATGCATTAAAACTGAAAGGGTTTCTATACTTATTATCAGTACACTTGCCTGCTAGGAAAGACAAATACAGTTCTAATAAAATTGTATACAATTATTATTTTTTAATTTAAATTTATTATTGCAAGTATAGAGTACTGTGTTTAGGTGGCATGTTTGTTTCTTTTTATTTTTGTGGTACATCCTTGCAATAATAAAAAATAACAACTCACCACCTTGCCAAGGCCCAATCTATTGTAATTGCCAATGCATATTTTTTATATATTCATAATATTGAAGTATGGAACTAATTTAAACAATGTGTATGTTTCTATTTGTTTAATGTTATGGTATATTGTAAATAGAACTACGTAAGCTCAGCAAGCAGAAAGTGTAATGTCCCAATGCAGGATCTAAACGGTGCTCATCAGGACACTATTTAGCTTACCAACACAGCTTTTGTAACCTCTGAGGCCAAGGGTCATAAAGGCATTGTCAGGTACCACAGAGGGTTAAGCCGTGGGTCAAAGCTGAGACCCAAATGATCCATTAATGACATCAATGTACAATGTTATTAGGCATATTTTCAGAACAGCAGTATAATTAAAATCAAGAGCCCGACCTTAGGGCCAGATGTACTAAGTCAGGTGTTTGTGATTTCCTAATAGTGAATTTTAGCGATTCGCTATTGAGAAATGGCAAACTGTGATGCAGTGTTTGACACTGTTAGCGATTCACTGTGGGTCGCAAATAGACCTGCACCATCAATATTCATGAGGCAGGTCGCAATTTGTGGCCCATTGTAAATAGATACAATCACAGAGATTGTGGCCTGCTGGGGTCAGCAGACCACCATGTCTGTGATTGCTTTTTAAATAAAGCGATATTATTTTGGGCAATTCAGCCAGTTTTTCTTAAAGAAAAATGGAATGCTTTTCAAAAATAAAAATGAAAAGCTACCTTTTCATTTTTTAAGAGTAGGCAGTGGTCTGTGGGGCAACTGCCTGCTCTTAACAAATGTTGGCACCCACATTCACAAAGGGAAAGGGGTCCCTTGGGGACCCCTTCCTGTTTGCGTATTGGTAGCCACCAACTTGAAGTTGGTGGTGACTGCAAATGTTTTGCAACTGCATTCCCGGTCGCAAAACATTCATTCGTACTAGTGCTAATTAGTATTAGGAAGGGACAGCCTAAACATGCCCCTTCCTAATACCGAATCGCAAAAGCAAAATGCGATTTGGTAACAACTGAGTCACATTATTGAGTCACATTTTGCCCTCTGTACATGGCAAAATGCATGGGCCGTTTGCAGCTGGTAAAATGTTTCGTACATCTGGCCCTGCGATTCTTAAATTAGCACAAATCACACCCAGACCCAGTGTTTATTCCCAACACAAATTTCTTCAGGCATCACATGGAGGAATCTGTATGAGAAAGATAGGTTGGGAACGGGGCAAACATGCAGTTTTAATAATCCTTAGAACCAAAACCACATTTCTCCAACATTCCAACCTTGAAAACTCAGAAGTGTGGACAAACACTGGATAAAACCCCAACTGTCTGGGACGCTTCTGGCCTGGGGTGGTTGTTTCAATCTTCCAAAAACAGTGGGCTCTGAAAGAGGACCCTGTATATCTTGCAGTGTGCATCATGCACTGCTTTTGTAAATATGGGATATAATCCCTATATATTGTTTAGCTTGTGGTTTTGGGCTGTTTAGTTTCCTGAAACCTTTTAAGTCATGGGCAAAGTGGTAAACTTCCCAGTACCTTCACCTTCCAAAGGTCCCTCTCCCCCTGTACCTCTTGATAAAGTAAGAGGAGAGGAAAGACAAGGCAGAGAAAGAGCATTATAGAGAAAATAATCAGCTTTCTCAAAATTAAATGGTGGAACAGTGACTTAAATTGTCCCTGTCGTAGCAAGAATGCCAGGTGTTAGGGGGATTTATTTGTAGTTACCAATATCCCCAAATTAAAGCAATAAATTCAACATCTATATGGCAGTATTACTTATTAGTATGCAATAGGTCCTAAAGATTCACCAAACCATCCTCACCATGCCTTTCCTACAATCAGCAGCGGCCAGTGCATGTAACAGTGGTGGGCCTAGTGGGGGGGGGGGGGGGATTTCTACAGACGACGACCAGGGAAAATGAAATAAATAATTATTTTTCCCTCATTGTCGACTGTCGAATTCCCCCCACTCGGCCCCACTGCTCTTACCTGAACAGGCCGCGACTGCCTACAATCGGAGAGACTTGTTATGCTATGCTTTATTGATTTGTATAGCGCACTAATCACCCTAGAGGATTTCCAGGTGCTTGGGCAGGTATGTATGTTTGTGATCTCCAAGGTGCTTATATGAAGAACCAGGTCTTCACCATCTTGCAGAACACAAGAAGTGAGGAGTGGGCTCTGATGTGTTTAGGGCAGTCATTCCATGTCTTAGGTGTAATATAGAAAAATGAGTTACCACCAGATTCGCGGATGCAAGCGAGAGTGAGGCAGAGCATAGGTGTCTGGAGGTTTGGTGAAAGTGTATACGGCTGTTTAGGTATTCAGGTGATGTGTTTCATAGGGCTTTGTATGTGAGAGTGAGAAGTTTGAATTGGCTGGGCTTTTGACTGAGGAGTCAGGTGCAGTGTGTTGTGGGTGAGGTGTGGGAGGTCAACTATGAGTCTTGCAGCAGGTTTCTGGAAGATCTTAGGTTTGTGTAGGAGTTATTTGGAGATTCCAGTATAATGAGTGTTGCCGTAGTTCAGCCTGCTGGTGATGAGTGCTTGCGTGACTGTCCGTCTGGTGTTCTGGGGCACCCATTTGAAGATTTTTCACAGCATGCATAGGATGTGGAAGCAGGAGGAGCACACTGTGTTGACTTGCGCCATCATGTTGAGCTTGTCGTCTAGGACGACCTCTAGATTTCTTGCGTGGTCTATGGGTGTGGGTCCTGGTCCTAGCTCAGATGGAGACCAGGTGGAGCCCATGGGGACGTCTTGTTGCCAAAGACCAGTACTTCTGTCTTGTTGGAGTTGATCTGCAGGCATTTGATTTGCATACAGTATTTTGCCATAGTCATGCTGTTGGTGAAGGTGCTTTGTCCATCAGCGAGAGGATGAGTTGGGTGTCTTCTGCGCAGGAGATGACGGTGTTGTCTTGTGCCCAGATGATGTTGGTAAGCGGTGTCATCTATAGGGGGTAGGGGTGGGTAGAATTTTTCATTCCTCCGGCGGGTTTGGGGGAATTTAGTAATTCCGCGTTACTCTTGTAATGCAGACTTGCTAATAAATTCCACTGCTCCACTCTGACGGCGGAATCAATTAAGCAGAACTGGTGTGCATGCGATAAGCCTGACTTAACAGACCTAAGATGGCATCAGGCTGCATTGGTCTAGTTCTATACCCTGAGAATTGGTCGCGTTATGACACAGGGATTTGTTTGGGATCCTCCTCCCACGCTATCACAGTGTTTGTGTGCTGTGCGGCCGTGGAGTGGGCCTTTACCGCGAGTTCCATACTTAGTGCACAGACCTTTCTTCATATATTGGTAAGCCCCACCATCCACCACGGACAGTGTTTTTCTTCAGCATGTCTGTTTACTGTGATTTTGCATAATTACTTTGGTATGAGTACCTGAGGCGTCTGTGACTAGTTCCACCTCTCCAGTTTTGTTTCCACCATCTCACAGCAGGTGCATGTACTACTTGGTAAATGTTTGGAAGGCAACCTAATGGTACACTTCTAAGTGACACAGCATGCAAGTGCAGGGCTGACAGTGTGTGGATAAACATATCCTACATTTTGCAAGAGATGTTGTATTAATGCAACATGCAAATGAAGGATTACTTTTTTTATTCAATAACTTCTGTCGCAATTCTATTTCACTTTTTTTACAATTCTAGAAACTGAAAAACTAAAATCTACAATCTGTTCAAAAATGTAATATCTTCTCGGGTGGCAGTCTACCATACATCTGAATAGGAAATAGTTACTATGATAACCGACTTGCTGTCGTCTCAAATTGCCTCACTGCCAGTGCTCGTCAGTCAATGACAAAATGACTAATTTTAAATGTAATTACTAATTAAAGTATACGATTACAAAATACAACTGACTACGATTTCCTCATACTACAAACAGCATGTCGCTGCTTAAAACCACATTTGACTTGTAGGACTATGTAGAAAAATAAGGAGTGCCGTAAACTAGTGTTTTGTTAAAAATTTATTAAATAAAATGCTTTTGAAGGTTATGTAACAATTTAGATAAATTGGTAGCTCGCACTCTTGGTATTTCAAAAGCACTCATTTGTTCCATGTAATTATCAATCATTTTTATATTTTTGTCTCTTACTACGTACGCTCAGCTTGGGGGAACAATCACAACCGTCTTAATGTCCATGCCTCTTAGACTGCACCATGTGAACCGCACTGTCTGTTGTCCATGTGAGTATTGTGCTTGTCATAATCCTGGCTTCCATGAGTCTTGCTTCATAATCTAAAACACACGTCCTTCTAGGGATGGGCAGAAGTCTGCGGAATCTCACGGAGTTTTAAAACTCTGCGAGTTCCACGCGTCCCTAAACATGTATACATTGTAAATGGTGGGGCTGTGGGACGATTGCTGTGGGACTCTGCATATCAATTTATTTGTCTCTGATGTGAAAGATAGCAGCCTGAACTCTTTGGGTTCTTTCCTTGAGAAAGGAACAGATCCGTTAGAGAGTGGATCCTTGTATGCCTCTATTGTAGAGTCTTCTGATGATAGTGTTATGGCAGACAGTGTCAAAGGCCGCAGCGAGGTCGAGCAGGATGAGAGCCATGTTTCTCCTCAGTCCAGGATAATTCAAATGTCATTGATGGCCGTGTTGAGTGCTTTCTCGGTGCTGTGGTTCTTTCTGAATCTTGATTGAGTGTTGTCTAGAAGATGGTGAAGTTTGAGGTGAGCTATGAGTTGCTTGCTGATTGCCTTCTCAATCCCTTTGGCTGAATAAGGAAGCATGGAGATGGGTTGGAAGTTCCTAAGTTGATTGGGGTTGACTGTGGTCTTCTTCAGGAGGGTGTTGATTTTCACAAGTTTCCATTCATCCGGGAAAGTGGCAAATGTGATAAAGCTGTTTGTGTGGGTCAGGGTGGTACTGATTGGTGATGTTGCCCGATTGTAAATGTGGTGAGGGCCTGGGTCCATTTGGACCGCTGAGTGGATGGTATGCATGATTGCCACTGGGTTGTTTCTTGTGAGGGTTGTCCATTCGGTCAGGTGGCCATCATGGTTGGTGGTGGCTAGGTTAGCAACAAGTTCTCTAGGGTTGGGTTGGTGTGCAAAGTTGCTGTAGATATTTGCAATTCTGCTGTGGAAGAAGTTGGATAGGTTGTTGCAGAGTTGCTAGGAGTCAGCGATGTTGGCGACAATGGCTGAGGGCGCGGTGAAATCCGTAATGGCTGAGAAGATATCCTTGCAACTGTTGAAGCTTCCTTCAATGCAGTCCACTAGTGCTTTTTCTTGGTGTTTCTTAGTTGCTGGTGGTAGCATCTGAGTGCAACCTTGTGGAATGTTCTGTTAGTGGTGTCGTGGCTGGCTCTCCATTTCCTTTCTAGCTGTTTACAGTGTCATTTGGTATCTCAGAGGTCTTCTGTATACCAGCTGGCCTGTTTTTCTGATTTACTATGCTTGTTGGGTTTGATGGGTGCAAGGGAGTCTACGATGTTCTTGATCCAGTTATTGAAGTTGTTGATGTCCTTGTCGAGGTTTTCTGTGGGGATAGGTTGATCCATGCTAAGGGCCCTGAGCCAGTCTCCTTTTGTGATTTTGCCCCAGCTGCAGCTTGGAAAGCTGAGCCTGGTAGGGTGTTGAATTGAGGTGTGTTGATTTCGAAATGAATGATAGAGTGGTCAGTCCATGTGAGTGGTGTGTTGGAGGTGTATCTGTTGCTGTCGCCTATGGTGACGATGGGATCCATTGTCTCTTCTGCAGTGTTAGTTCTGGGATGAGCTTAGTGAGTCCGATGTTGCTCAAGCTTTCGAAGAGTGCTGTGGAGCAGGGGTCGTCTCGGTCTTCGAGCCATATTAAACTCTGTAAAAGAAAAACAGTTGAGGTCACTGAGGAGAATGTCGTTGATGGTGAGTGGAGAGACAAATTTGGTGATGAGGTTGGTAAAGGTGGCTTGTAATCCAAGTGATCAGCAGGCGAGGGTTCCGTTCAGGGTGAACTTTTCTGAGATTTTCAGCTTGAAGTGCAGGTGTTCCATGAATGGGGTGGCATTCTTTATGAATGTTGTGCATTTGATGAATTCTTTGTAGATGATAGCGTGTCCTCCTGCTGGCTTCTGAAAGCGGTCCTGTCGAGCAATCTTGTAGCTCACTGGGATTGCCATGGCAATGTCAGAAGCCGATGAGGGGTTAAGCTAGGTCTCTGTGATAAAGTGGATAACAGGTGCGTCGCTACTCAACAGGTCCCATATTTTGGTTGTGTGTTTGCTAAGTGATCATGTGTTGAGAAGCATGTATGCAAGTGGGTGTTGACGTGCGGGTTTGCTGTGGCGTGTGGTGTAGGATGTCGTGGGGTTTAGGCATTGTTAGTGCTTGTGTGGTGTTTTATGTTGGGAGGGGGTTGAGGACATTGTTAGTATGCATTGAGGGGCGGGGGTGAGGTAGCTAGAGAACAAGCAGTGGGTGCAGGTGAAAGCTTGTACCTTGATGTGAGGCGCGGCACAGCAGCAGTTGGGGAAATGATGACAGGGGTCTAGCAACCTAAGGAGAGCTGAGGAGTATCACTGGGCTGTGATCAGACTAGGTTCCTGGTGATGGACGCGATCTAAACACGGACAGGTGCCGACAGGCTTGCCTTTGTCATGCCTTCGGTACACCAGCTCTATCCGTCCACTATGCCCTCATGTTGCAACTGCCATTATGTAGGTCCTGGGAGGGGAGAAGTGCAAGGTGCCTTGATGTCATTTCCTATGCTGATGGGTGATGGGAAATGAAGTCCTCTTGCTTGGCTTCTTCTGCTCAATATTTTTTGGTAGGAAAACCAGTAATTCCACTTCCTGTCCAGATGTAAGATAGAAAATTCAGTGATGTTATGGCCTGTGTAGCTGGATGATGGGTGATCTAGGGATGCAACTTCTTGTGCTGATGGTTGATGGAAAATGAAGTCCTTTTGATTGACTTCTTCTTTTAAAGAGGGTTTTGGCGGGACTTGCTGATGAGACATTGAATTTCATGTAAAATATTGTGGTTGCAATACAAAGAAAATTACACATCCATGCCCAAAAGAAACTGCTTTGTCACTGTGTGTTCAACCTTGCTTTTAATAATGTTTTGTTGGCAAAAGCTTCAGTTTGTGGTTTCCACTGTGTTTGCCTGCCCCTGTTTCTGAAAGTTTAACATATAATTCAAAATAGTTTGGCCTCCTGGGGCCTAAATTGGCTGACATGGATAGAAAATTCAAGGTTATTCTGAACAAAAAGCCCCAAAATATGTCTTGCCTGGGTCCCAAAAACTCCTTCAGATGGCACTCGGTGTTTTCAGATGTCAATTTTGATATTTTTGCTTCTGCATCTTCCTTGTGTTTTTCATTCTGGGGAATGCCTGTCTGTGGCTTTATCTGAATATTTGCGGTCCACTCCTTCAGTAAACGTTGTAGGGCCTGCGGGAATGAGAAATAGATTATACGCCTTGTACATGTGTTTTTCTGCTGTAGGATGTCTGGCTATTGTTCTGCAGCGTATGTTTGCACTTAATTTTTGGACGACGCGCATTCATAGTGATATGGTTTTCATCGCTCATATTTCTGTCTGGACAAGACATTGTGGTGCAGCGCGTGAAGTGCCCCTTGTCGATAGGAGTAGGTGTTGCAGGTGTTATTAAATCGTTGTTCTTTCTGCAAATTTTAGCAGGCAGGGTCCCAGATTATCTTTTCTAATATGGATAAAACTGATGTACGCACGGAAAACCGTTGTGAATTGGCATGCTGCCTAACAGACACAGACAGCAGTTTACCTACGTATGTGAGATCTATGACGTAGTTACCGTTGCAGGAAACAACTGGTGTCTTTGGCTGGGCCAACCATGGAAAGGTGTCGCCGACCGTTAACAGTTGTATCAGAACGTAATTGAAACTCGGAGCATTAGTTAACGCTATTGAGTCAGCCTCTTTTTATGGAAGAAGAGGATTAGCACAATTACACACGGAAGGAGCATAATTAATGTGGCAGTTTCGATGGAACATTTTTTGCATTTTCCATGTGAGGAGAGTACACATTGTTCTCTCGAGAGATGAGAACTTCTTTGCCTTATTTCGCCTTCTTCCCTTGCTCGTCCCACACCCGAGCATATTTGAGGCTTAGAGAGTCATATAAGGTGATTTTAGAAATTTGCGAATGAGAAAGAAAGCAGGACTCTGGCTCGCGAGCCACTTTTTTCCTTGCTAATTTCCAATTTGTTTTACAGAAGAAAAATATGCAGAGCCGTGGTGTGGACGAGGATTGAATTTGAGAGTGGCGGACTGGTGACTTTTCAATTTGGACAGTGCTCCCTGAAGTGTTGTTAAGCCGCTAGGTCTGGAGGTAGGAGTGCAGATTGGGACTGCTAACATATCTGAATCTCCAATGCATTCTACCACTCGCCATAAGGGCCCTGATGGCTAAACAGTTGGGTCAGCATGGATTATGTCAGCACTGATCTGCCTTTAAATCAATTCTAACTTATTTGAATATCACACATCTCATGAAATAACACATATTTAGATTTCACTGTAAAATCAATGTTTTCATTATGTAAAATATTTGTGTGCGCCCCAGCTATGCGTTCCCCCTTATTGCCAACATGCAATTTTGCCTGCATAACTACTCAAATAAATAAATGATAATGTATGAGAAACACCTTTCTGGGGTATCGCTCACAAGCCAAAGATGTGCTAGGTTTTGAATTCTGGAAAGAAACAGCTGGAGCAAAAATGATAAAATGAAAGATTTCTGCTCATACCTGCTAGATACATCAGGTGGGCGGAAATCAGGAAGCATACGAAAACCATCACCACATGGCAGAACTATTTAGGCTCAACAACAGGATGTCAATTTTTCCTACGCAAAGCGTAGCCTAATGGGCCCAAATGCTCAAACTTATGTGTGTTTAATGTACAAGCTAGATTCTGTTGCGAAACCATAGCATTTGCTCCAGGGCCAACACAATCAATTTAGAGTTACACACATGTATCTGTATCTATGACTGACACGCTACTCCTAACTAGACTACTCTGGTTGCAGGGGTGGGAGATCTTTATCCTTCCTTGCTCATAACCCTTGAATAGCTCCGCCTCATTCTTAAATGCAGAAGTAAGTCACTTGAAGTAACATAAGGATCTGAAAAGATTATTATTTCAGTAGACATGCAAAGTATTGTACTGAGGGTGAAGGGTAGTGTTTGTTAGGATGTGCCTTGTGCATTGCATTCCATAAATTGCCAATTGTAGGGCTTTTTCAGGTTAGGGTTTTCTGGACCAAAATAAGCATTTGGCTGTTTTTTTCAGTGAATTACTGGAGTTTCTTTATGATGTAATACATTCATCTGGCGTGCACTAGTCCAAACTGAGCATGCCTTTGGGTCTCTGCCCAAATCGCGTGTAGACAAACTTCAGCGCAAATGTCCTTTGGCGATGCACAAGACGGGCTGGTTGCAGCTCGTGGCCAGGCCCTGCACTCAATCCCCACAGGTGGAAAATGCAAGCAATCTTGGCTAAGCACAGCTCTTGGCAGCAAGGGTTGGGTGCAGGGTCAGCTAGGCCCCATGTCCATCCCCACAGATGGGCTCCTCTGCTGCACATGACCTTTGCAAGTGCATTGCGGGGGTTGGCCATAGTGCCTGGCCAGGCCCTGCAGTTCACAGAACCCCGGACCACATTTGCGAACCCTAATGGGTTTCTGGATTCATACACCCAGTAGGGGTTTGGTTCTGTAAACACAAAGTGGACATCAGGAGAAAAAGCGCTCTTGGCCAATCATTTATGTATATTTTCTTACTAAGGGTCCTCGAACTGTTCTCAAACTTGAGTTTGAGGACTGTTCGCGAACTCCAGGTTGCGATCATTGCTACAGGAATTGTAAACCTCATAATAAAAGCCATTCATACATTTTTTTAAATCTTAGGGTACCCTTGCCTCCACTCATGAGCCAAGTCTTAAATGAATGCTCCTTCTGCTGCCTCATGGCCACCTGTACCACACAGCAAATTCTGTAATAACATATATATATATATATATATATATATATATATATATATATACATTTCCTGTTTTGGTATATATATATATATATATATATATTACCTACTGGCGGTCGCCAGTAGGTAGTTATAGTTAGGACCACGTTTCCATAGGAAATCCGCAACATTCTATTTTGAATAACTTTGGCGCCGGTTGACGAATCCTCGCGAATTTTTCAAAATAGGTGGGGCGCTACGCTCCGCTCCTACCCTGAAAGTCTCGGGGGGATTCGTCAAGCGGGGGCTGAGATAAAAGGGGGGTCCCAAAACGCGTTTTTCCCATGCATTTTTCCATAGGACCTTTAGACACAGCTACAGCCCGAACGGCTGAACAGAATTACTTGAAATTTGGCAGAGAGGTAGTCCTCAGGTCAAGGAAGTGCCTTTTGTAGGTTTGGTGTAAATCTGTTCAGTAGATTCTGAGAAAATAGCCTTTAAATCAATATATATCTCTGAGCCAGCTTACGGTGCGCTTACGGTACGCTTACCGTACGCGTACGGTGGCGTGCGCGAGCGCGATTCTGATTGGCCCTTAGATCTTAGTAAACATTCGAATCGGTCGAAACCAGGAAGCGGCGGCCGCCATTTTCTCTCTCGCACTCTGAGAGGGGAGCTGATAAACAAATGCCAAAAACATATAAAGGGGCTGTTTAGACAGCGCCCATGCACATAACCATGTTAGTTGAGTCTTCAAAGATCCCCCAAGGCAAAAAACGGTAATTTTTTATTTTTCAAAAATTTCGCCGATTACGCTTACCGTACGCTTACCGTACGCGTACGGTAAAAAATTATTAAAAAAAAAAACCCACTCTCTCCACCCCGTGTGCAAATGGTGGCCGAAGGCCACCTTTTTTGCATGGCATATAAGAGCACAGCATTTCCCCAAAAAATTTCAACAGATTACCTATCACAAGGAAGCGCATAATATGTCCTCCATGTGCGCACGGTGCGCGAAGCGCATCGTGCGTACATGGCCCAACAAGCGTAACGTGGGCACGCGGTGCGCATAGCGCACCGCGTGCCCACCGTGCGTGCACGGCACTAACTGCGTAAAGTGGGCGCGCGGTGCGCGAAGCGCACCGTGCGCGCACGGAACGAACTGCGTTAAGTGGGCGCGCACGCCACGAATGGCGTAAAGTAACTTAGCATTTAAAAAACCGTACAAATTCACTGAAAAAACCATAGGTTTCACACACGTTATAGTTAGGAATTAGCATTTAAAAAACCTTGCAAATTCACTGAAAAAACCATAGGTTTCACACATGTTATAGTTAGCGGAAATTTTACTGATAAAAAACCAATGAAATTCCCCCGTTATAGTTAGTGCAGGAAACTATAACTCACGCGACCGCAATCTTCTGCTGATGACATATGTGTCTTTATGAAAAAAAAATATTTGTAATATATGTATAGCTAAAAATTTATGGAAGAAGACATGGGCAAATAAGTGTCTAAATACAGTATTAGCATCAGCAGAGGATTGCGGTCGCGTGAGTTATAGTTTCCTGCACTAACTATAACGGGGGAATTTCATTGGTTTTTTATCAGTAAAATTTCCGCTAACTATAACGTGTGAAACCTATGGTTTTTTCAGTGAATATATATATAGTTAGGTAGTTATAGTTAGGACCTAGTTTCCATAGGAAAAGCATTTTTTGTTTTACCAATAACTTTGGCGCCGTTTGACGAATCTTCGCAAAATGTTTAAAACTAGTGGGGCGCTCCTGTCAGCTCCTGTCCTGAAAGTTTCAGGGTGATTCGTCAAGCGGAGGCCAAGAAAAATGGGGGTCTCAAAATGTGTTTTTCCCATGTAATTTTCCATAGGAAACTTTAGACAAAGCTACAGCCTGAACTGCTGAACGGAATTACACCAAATTTGTCAAGAAGGTAGCCCTTGGTTCAGAAAGAGCTCTTTTTGTTTAATGGTGTAAATCCGTTCAGTAGTTGTTGAGAAATCAAAGAAAGAAAAAGTTTTGATATCTGGGGCAGTGGTGGGTTCGCGAACCCTCCGGACCACGAGCTTCATTCTAATTGGCTCCCAACACTCCAAACCAGGAAGTGTTGGCAGCCATCTTGTGACTCGGTAGAACCGAGTCACAAGAAAACAGTAAAACAAAGGTTAAAAAACAAGAAAAGGGGGCAGGTTAGAAACACCCTGACCCCCTAGGCCTGCTAGTTGGACCCCAGGGACCCTCAGGATTCAAAGGGACTTAATCCCCCAACTTAAAATGTGCCACGGCTGTGTTTGCACAGTGGTGAAGGGAGGGGGCGGGGCCTAATATGACATGTGCGCAAACACATCCTGTGGTGTCTTTTAAGTTGGGAGATTATCCCCTTGAATCCTGAGGGTCCCTGGGGTCCAACTAGCCCACCAGGTACCTCCAGTAAGCGCCACACAGCTGCATTGCAGAGAGGTGTACAAAGGGGCGTGGCCTCAGACCACCTCTCTGCAATGCAGCCCTGTGGCATGTGCTGGAGGTACCTGGTGGGCTAGATAGCCCCCAGGGACTCTCAGGAACCAAGGGGAACTAAAAACCTTAAAAAGTGCCAAGGGGCACATTTGAACAGTGGTGCAGGGAGGGGGCGGGGCCTCCGGATATTTGCCGGCTCCTACCATGGTCCCCAACAAAGAGGCCAGGCCCCGGGGTATGGGTTCCCAGAGGCCATAATTGGCCCAGGGAAGGGGGCCACGCGGTATTAGAAAATAAAAAATATGTATATGTGGCCATGCCCCGGGGGATAGGGTCCCCAGGGCCAAAATTGGCCTTGGGAGGGGGGCCAGGCAGCCAACCTCCCAAATAAAAAAATATATATATATAAAAATAGGCAATGCCCCTGGGGAAGGGGTCCCCGGGCAGATAAAGGCCTCAGGAGGTGGGCCATGCAGCCCCCCTCCATTAAAAATCAAAAAATATGTATATGTGGCCATGCTCCCATGGATGAGGTCACCGGGCTGAAATTGGCCTTGGGAGGGGGCCCCCTTCCCATTTTTTTTTAATATGGCAGGCCCTGGGGGATGGGGTCCCCAGGGCCCAAAATAGATTACAAAAAGGGGGGCCACACAGCCCCGTCTAACAATTAAAAACAAATAAAAGCCGGCATCTCGCAGGAGGCCCCGCCCCCTCCCTGCACCACTCTGCAAACGCGCCTCCTGGTGCGTTCTAAGGTGGGAGATTAAGGTCCCTAGAGGCCAACTAGCCCACCAGGTACCTCCAGTAAGCACCACACAGCTGGATTGCTGAGAGGTGGTCTGAGGCCATGCCCCTATTTACACCACTCTGCAAACACACCTTGTGGCGCACTGCTGGTGGGGCGAGGAGGTCCTCTTGTGTCCTGAGGATCTCAGGATTAAAGTGGGCTTCATCCCCAAACAGCAGTGCACCATGAGGCATGTTTGCAGAGTGGTGTAAAAACTTGCTTCTTTCTGCACCCCTCCTACCTCTGTTTGTAGCTCTCTTGCCTCTTTGTTTATCTCTTCTACCTTTTTCTGCACCACTCTTGCTTCTTTTTGCACCTCTGTTGGCTCTTTCTGCACTTCTCTTGCTTCTTTCTACACCTCTGTTGCTTCTTTCAGCAATTCTCTTGCCTCTTTCTGCACTTTTCTTGCCTGTTTCTGTACCTCTCTTGCCTCTTTATGCACCCTTCTTCCCTTTTCCTGCACCTCTGTTGTTTCTTTCTGCACTTCTCTTGCTTCTTTCTACACCTCTCTTGCTTCTTTCTGCACCTACCTTGCCTCTTTCTACACCCTTCTTTCCTCTTTGTGCACCTCTTTTGCCTCTTTCTGCACCTCTCTTGCCTCTACCTGCACCCCTCTAGCCTCTTTCCACATCTCTTTTGCTTGTTTCTGCTCTTCTTTTGCCTCTTTCTGTACCCCTCTTGCCTCCTTCTGCACCTTTGTTGTTTTTTACTGCACTGCTCTTGCTTCTTTCTGCACCTCTCTTGCAAATTTCTACACCCCTCTTTCCTCTTTCAGCACCCCTCTTCTCTCTTTCTGTACCCCTGTCCCTCTTTCCGCACCTCTTCTGCCTGTTTCTGCACCTCTGCTGCATTCTTTCTAAACTTCTCTTGTCTCTTTCAGTACCTCTGTTGCTTCTTTCCACACCTCACTTGCCTCTTTCTGCACTTCTCTTGCTTCTTTCTACACCTCTGTTGCTTCTTTCAGCAATTTTCTTGCCTCTTTCTGCACTTCTCTTGCTTGTTTCTGCACCTCTCTTCCATCTTTCTGTACCTCACTTGCTTCTTCCTACACCCCTCTTGCCTCTTTCTGCACCCCTCTCCCCTCTTTCTGAATCTCTCTTTCTGTACCCCTGTTCTCTCTTTCTGCACCTTCCCAGCCTGTTTCTGCACCTCTCTTGCCTCTTTCAGTACCTCTATTGCCTATTTTTACACCTCTTCTACCTTTTTCTTTGCCTCTCTTGATTCTCTGTGCACCTCTGTTGGTTCTTTCTGCACTGCTCTTGCTTTTTATTGTACCTCACTTGCCTCTTTCTGCATGTCTCTTGCTTCTTTCTATACTTCTGTTGCTTCTTTCGGCAATTCTTATTCCTCTTTCTGAACTTCTCTTCCTTCTTTCTGCACCCCTCCTGCTTCTTTCTTTATCTCTCTTACCTCTTTGTGCACCTCTCCTACCTCTTTCTGCACTCCTCTTGCCTCTTTCAGCACCTCTGTTGCTTCTTTCTGCACTTTTCTTCCTTTCTTTCTGTACCCCTCTTCCGTCTTTCTGTACCTCGCTTGCTTCTTTCTGCACCCCTCTTACCTCTTTCTGCACCCCTCTCCCCTCTTTCTGCACCCATGTTTCCTCTTTCTGCACCTTTCCTGCCTGTTTCTGTACCTCTCTTGCCTCTTTCGGTACCCCTGTTGCTTTTCTCTACACGTCTCTTTCTTCTTTCTGTACCCCTCTTGCCTCTTTCTGTACCTCTCTTGCCTCTTTGTGTACCTCTCCTACCTCTGTCTGCACCCCTCTTGCCTCTTTTTGCACCTCTGTTGGTTCTTTCTGCACTGCTCTTGCTTCTTTCTGTACCTCACTTGCCTCTTTCTGCACTTCTCTTGGTTCTTCCTACACCTCTGTTGCTTCTTTCAGCAATTCTCTTGCCCCCTTCTGTACCTCACTTGCTTCTTTCTGCACCCCTCCTGCCTCTTTGTGCACTCCACTTGCTTTTTTCTAAACCCCTCTTGCCTCCTTCTACTCCTCTCTTGCCTCTTTGTGGATTTCTCTTTCCTGTTTCTGCACTTCCCTTGTCTCTTTCTGAACCTCTCTTGCATTTTTCTGCACTTTTCTTGCTTGTTGCTGCACCTCTCTTGCTTCTTTCTGCACCCTATCCCCCTTTTTTTGCATCCCTCTTGCCTCTTTCTGCTGTTCTCTTGCCATTTTCTGCACCTCTCTTGCCTCTTTCTGTACCTCACTTGCCTCTTTCAGCACTTCTCATGCTTCTTTCCACACCTCTGTTGCTTCTTCCAGCAATTCATTTGACTCTTTCTGCACTTTTTAGCTTGTTTCTGCACCTCTCTTGTGTCTTTATGCACCTCTGTTGCCTCTTTCTACACCTCACTTGCTTCTTTCTTCACCCCTTTTGCCTCTTTCTGTACCCCTGTTCCCTCTTTCTGCACCTTTCCTGCCTATTTCTGCACCTCTTTTGCCTCTTTCTGTACCTCTGTTGGTTCTTTCTGCACTTCTCTTTCTCATTCTGCACCCTTCACGCGTCTTTCAGCACCTCTGTTGCTTCTTTCTGCACTTCTCTTCCTTCTTTCTGCACCCCTCCTGCCTCTTTCTGTACCTCTCTTGCCACTTTGTGCACCTCTTCTACCTTTTTCTGTACCGCTCTTGCATCTTTCTGCGTTGCTCTTGCTTCTTTCTGCCCCTCACTTGCCTCCTTTTGCACTTCTCTTGCTTCTTTCTACACCTCTGTTGCTTCTTTCAGCAATTCTTTTGCTTCTTTCTGCACTTCTCTTCCTTCTTTCTGCACCCCTCCTGCCTCTTTGTGCTCCTCTTCTACCTCTCTCTGCACTCCTCTTGTCTCTTTCAGCATCTCTGTTGCTTCTTTCTGCACTTCTCTGCCTTCTTTCTGTACCCCTCTTCTGTCTTTCTGCACCTTACTTGCTTCTTTCTGTACCCCTCTTGCCTCTTTCTGCACCTCCTTTTCTCTTTCTGTACCTCTCTTGCCTCTTTCTGCACCTCTCTTGCCTCTTTCTGCACCCCTGTATCCTCTTTCTGCACCTTTCCTGACTGTTTCGTCATCTGTTTTGCCTCTTTCTGTACCTCTGTTGGTTCTTTCTGTATTTCTCTTGTTTTTTGAGCACCCTTTGCGCCTCTTTCAGCACCTCTGTTGCTTCTTTCTGTACTTCTCTGCCTTCTTTCTGCACCCTTCCTACCTCTTTCTGCACCTCTCTTGCCTCTTTCTGCACTTCACTTGCTTCTTTCTGCACTTCTCTTGCCTCTTTCTGTACCTCTGATTTAGAGGTTGTTTTAATCCCCCTGCCCTACTATGTACTAGGACCTTACAGGAAGGTCATGCCAATCATAGGGGTACCCCAACCCATAGTTTACCCTATTGTGTGTAGGTGTTTTCACTGTATTCTAAGTGTCTTTCAGTATAGCACTGGCTCATGGGCCTGGTTAGTCAGAGTCAGTTACCACCAGTACCAGTCAGCAAAAAGTTGGGGGCACAGGATGACTTTGCAATAAGGCCCCTTTCTGCCCCTCTGTTGGTTCTTTCTGCATATCTCTTGCTACTTTCTGCACCTTTCTTCATCTTTATGGACTTCAGTCACCTCTTTCTGCATTTCTCTTGCTTCTTTCTGCACATTTCCTACCTCTGTAGGCATAGTTAGAAATTAGCATTTAAAAATGTTTGAAATTCACTGAAAAAACCATAGGTTTCAGGGATGTTATAGTTAGAAATTAGCATTTAAAATACCTTAGAAATTCACTGAAAAAAGCCACAGGTTTCAGGGACGTTGTAGCTAGTTGGACATTTCACTCGTACAAAATACAGCCATTATAGTTAGTTGAGCTAACAATAACTGGTGCCCCCGCAATGCACTGCTGATGATGGCACATATTATATCATTCAAGACATGGTCAGTGACATCACTGATGACATCACTGTGCATGCACAATTTTGTCAAGAATTACCCAGACGGCGAGGAAGAGGAGGAGGGAAGCCCGGGTATACCGCAGTACAGGTAAGTGGTTTTAATTTACTTTTAAGTAATGTAGAATTACTTCAGTAGGAGGAGCCTAGCGCGTGATCAAGATGGCCGCGTGAGCTCAGAGCTCCTGAGACCCTCGCTCCCTCCGGCAAATATCCTGTGCAGCATCCTGTTTTTAACACCCGGAATATTGGAGGCGAGCCGTTGCTGAGGTGATAGTCGCTGTCCGGACTGAAATCGCTCACCGGAGGCCGAAGTTGTGCTACATGGAAGTTTGTGGCCTACTCCCCGGAAGATGCCCGGGGCTTGCGCTGGCACAGTGCCCGAGCACTAATTGAACAACAGCGGCCGTGTGAGGGGCGAGCCGTCGGGAGGACGGTGTCATCACTTTCGCTTTCGCTTTCGCTTTCCTGTCTTCATCGCGCCCTGGCCTGGGAGTGATTCGCGCCGGTCACTTGTTGTATGGTCGTCTTCTCTGGATGGGCAGGGAGACTGTCTCCGCGGCAGACCACGATGTCGACCAAATCGGAAGCCGAAAAACAGAAGCCCAAGAGTACCAGGCGGGGAGGATACACCCAAACCAACAACATGGACCGCTATGCCCAGCAGAAGGGGTCACCGGGCGGATCGGGACGGGCACTGGAAGCCTTGAAAGATGGTTTGCCCCCCGCCACGGAACTAACCTTGCAGGATATCATGGGGGCCATCGAGGGGATGCAGTCCTCTATCGGGCAGCAATTTGAGACCCTGGCGCATAAAGTGGACACAATCTCGATTGACGTCAACTTGATTCGGGCAGATCTGGGGAAAACTAATGAGTGGGTTCAGTCCTTGGACCTTAAAACCTCTGGCCTCATGGGAGATGTCTCTGACCTGCAGCTGGAAGTACGCACCTTGAGGACCGCAAATGACAACTTTGCCCGACGGCTGGAGGAGTTTGAAGGCCGTGCACGGCGCAATAACGTGCGCATTATTGGGGTCCCGGAAAATTCGGAGGAACAGTCGGTGGACCTGTTCGTGGAGGACTTGGTGGTGAACCATCTGGCGCCCAAAGGCCTTAGTAAGTTCTTTACTGTTGAACGGGCCCACAGAGTCCCTGGTGGGAGGCCCAAGGTGGGGGCCCCTCCGAGACCGATTGTCGCCAGGATCTTTAATTTCAGGGACCGCAACGCCATTCTACAAGCATCACGAGTGTCCGGCCCGATGACTTTTCAGAACACCACAGTGAGTTTTTATCCGGACTTTACACAGATGGTGCAGAAGCAACGGCAAGGTTTCCTGGCGGTCAAGAGAAGGCTAAGAGAGATGGGACTGAAGTACGCCATGCTCTTCCCGGCCAGGTTGCGTGTGGTGTATGAAGAGCGGACTTTCTTTTTTGAATCACCTGACATGGTCGGAGACTGGCTGGACACATTGCCCCAACGACGGACTAGCGGGGAACATGACGGTGGAGCAGAAGGTGGCCTTGATGAACAATGAGCGAGGACTTGGGTGCTAGATCACTTTGATTTTGTTCAGGACGGTGACTCATAGTCTTCGGTTCCTCCGGGAGGGTGGTAGTCCGGGGGGTGGCGGAGGTAGGAAGGGAGCTTTTTCCTCCTCTGGGGTTCTTTTTGTAGATTAGTCTTTGAATGGGGCGACAGGCACACTGCAAGTTGGGGGGGCTTTTTGAGCTTAAGCAGGGGTGCAGGGTGGGGGGTGGATTGGGGTTGTTGAAGTGGTTGTTGTTGTTTTTTGTTTTGCAAGGCGTAGTGATGCAAACTTCTGTAGCTCGAGTGCGGTTCTACGGGGAGGGTGGAGGTCTCCTTACATTTTGGAATGGGGTGTAGGGGCTTAAAGATACTCAGTTGGAATGTTAACGGCTTGGGGGATCGTATTAAGCGAGGGATTGTCCTGCAATTTCTGAAGCGATGCTCCCCTGATATAGTCTTATTGCAAGAGACACACTTGATAGGTAACACGTGCTAGGCACTCAACAGGAAGGGCTACAAATTTGTCGCACACTCGGGGTTTTCCTCGGGCTCTAGAGGGGCTGGAATACTTGTCAGGTCCTCGCTGCCGTTTGAGGTTGACTCCACCACTGTTGATGATAGGGGACGATTTGCGGCTGTGGCGGGGAGGTGGGAGGGCAGGACGCTGGTCCTGGTGACGGTTTATGTCCCTCCTGCGCTGCAGCCCTCCACATTTGCGGACCTGGGGAGGGCTCTGTTGTATCTCCCAGAGGGAATGTTGGTGGTGGGTGGTGACTTTAATGCGGTTGGCTCCGGATTGCTTGACAGACACCCGCCAAGAAGTTCTGGGGGGGCGCAGAAATGGCTTCCAGATTTTGTAGATACCCTTGGTCTGGTTGATTGTTGGAGACTGCTGCATCCCACACAGCGGCAGTACACTTTCCACTCCGGGGCGCATGGCAGTCTCTCTAGAATTGATTATGTGCTTACCTTGGCCGCACACGCCTCCTTTGTGTCCGAGGCTAGGCACATGGCTAGGGGTATTTCTGACCATTCGCCGGTGTGGATCTGTATGGATGTTGGTAGAGGAGTGGGGGGCAGGGTGGCTCCGATTAACCCCTGGTATCTCCGTGACCCTAAGACTCGTAGTGCGGTGCTGAAGGCGGTCGATCGCTATTTCCAGGAAAATCTCGGCTCGGTCACGTCTGCGGTGTCTTTGTGGGAAGCGTTTAAAACTGTGCTGAGAGGAGAGGCCCTCTCCTTGATAGCGGCAGCCAAACGTCGGCGGGATGCGGAGGTCGCTCAGATCGAGGCGGAGATGGCGGCTCTAGAGTTGGTTTTGGAGGAGGAGGTCACGGCAGCAGCGCTGCATAAATTGAGCCTTAAGCAGTCGAAGTATAAGGCCCTGGTGACGGATGCGGCCAAAGCTCTGAGTAGGGAGCAGCAGGGGCGACTGTACGACGTCGGGGACAAGGCCGGGAAATTAATAGCGTGGCTGGATAAAAAGGAGCGGGTCAATCGTGTGGTGCCGGACCTAGTAACAGAGGGTGGCGTTATTGCCACTGAGCCGGATGGCATAGTCCAGTGCTTCGCAGATTATTTCCGCACGGTCTATACCTCTGTGTCGGACAGGCCGGTGGAGGACTCGTGTGAACTTCTGCGCGATCTTGCTTTGCCTTGCCTCTCTGACATAGACAGGGAAGATCTAGATGGTGACATCACAGCTGACGAAGTCGCGGGTGCTATCCGCTCACTGCGCCCGGGCAAGGCCTCGGGCCCGAATGGCCTGCCAATTGAGTTCCATAAACTCCGGCCGGACAAGATCGCTCCACATCTGCGAGCTATGTTTGTGGAGGCGCGGGAGAAGGGATGCCTTCCATTCGACCAACGCCTGGCGACAATTGTGGTCATACATAAAGATGGCAAGCCCAGGAATAAGTGCAGCTCATATAGGCCGATCTCGCTACTTAATGCCGAGACGAAAATCCTCGCTAAAATCCTGGCCAACCGTTTGATCAGGGTGATCGGGGACCTGATCCACCCGGACCAATCTGGTTTCATCCCGCACCGTAACACTGCGTTGAACCTTAGGCGCATCCACGGCGTGCTCGCAAGGACGGGGACGCTGCGGGAGCCGACCATTGTGGCAGCACTTGACGCCACGATGGCTTTCGACACGGTGGAGTGGGCATATCTGTGGGCCGCACTTGCAAAATTCGGCTTTGGGCCGGGCTTTGTTGGCTGGGTGAGACTACTGTATGAAGGACCCCTGGCTAAAGTCGCGGTCAATGGTAGGGCGTCCCGTCCGTTCGAGCTGGGGAGGGGCACCAGGCAGGGCTGTCCCCTGTCGCCGTTGTTGTTTGCTCTCGCTCTTGAACCGCTGGCGGCCTGGATACGATGGCACCCAGATGAAAGGGGGATTCGATGGTCACCAGATCATGAGGACCGCATTTCCCTTTATGCCGACGACATTCTGCTATACCTCACTTCACCCAGGAAGTCTCTCATAGTTGTCTGTGACATTTTGACTTCTTTTGGTAGGAACTCGGGTCTCACCATTAACTGGGGGAAGTCGTATCTGTATGCCCTGTGTGGAGACGTCCCTGTTCTCCCGCGGAATTGCTCGATCCAGATCGCCCGGGAGGGTTTCTTGTATCTGGGGATCTATATCTCCACCGATCCAGCTGTTTGATATGAGAGAAACCTGCTCCCTCCGTTGACACGCCTGCGGCGGGATGTGGCGGGCTGGCGGCGGCTGCCGCTTTCCCTCCTTGGCCGTGCTGTGCTGTTCAAAATGATGTCTCTTCCCCGGTTTCTCTATGCCCTGCAGAATACCCTGGAGCTGGTCCCGGCCAGCTATTTTCGGGAGGTTGAGAGCCTCCAGCGCTCGTTGCTGTGGGATGGCCGTCCGCGTATAGCGATAGCGAAGCTGACCCTTCCGTGGTAGGATGGGGGTATCGCGCTTCCTGACATCAGAAGATATTATTGGGCCTCTCAGTTGAGTGCGATCAATCACGGAGTCTACGGTCCGGCGCTGAGCCCCGGCTTCGCTATGGACCGGTGGTTGCTGCGCGGGGGTAATTACTTTAGAGCACTCTACTCCAGGTCAACGGATGGGTCCCTCTCGGGGCCAACCAAGGTGGCGGTGCACGTGTGGAAGGCGGTTACGAACTCGCTGGGTTGGAAGGATAGGCTCACCCTCGCCACTCCGCTGTTTGACTCCGATATGTTGGGGAAACTTTGGCACACGAAGGGATTCGAGAAATGGGATCTGATCGGCATATCCAGGGTGGGGGACCTGCTGGCTAAGGGGTGAGTTAAATCGTTTGACGAGCTACGGACGGAGTACGCTCTGGAGGGTACGGAATATTTCCGGTATGCACAGGTACGCCATGCTCTGCGGTCCGTCCTCGTCGAGGGGGAGAAGGTGCCTGAGTCCTCTCCCTTGGAGGATCGGATCCTGGATGGCCATATGCCGGAGAGTACACTCTCCTTAATTTATAAGAAGCTCGTTAATGTCCGGACCGACCTCCTCCTCGGGGTGCGTGATCAGTGGACTAGGGACGGCCTTGAACTGGATGATGAGGACAGGCAATACGCCATCTCCTCTCCTAAGGAGGTCGCGATCCCCGCACGACTAAGGCTAGTCCAGCTTAAGATACTTCATAGAGTCTACGTCACTGGGCCCCGACTGATTCATATGGGTTTCTCCGAGGATGGTTTATGTAAGAGGGGCTGTGGGATGGTGGGCACCTTTCTACATATCATATGGGAATGTGGTGTGATCGCGGAGTTCTGGAAGCAAATTCATATAGTGATGCAGGAGGTCACGGGTATTGCACTGCTGCCAGAGGCACGGCGCTGTCTTTTGAATGTCTGGGGTCCTACTGATTATGACGCGGCGCAGACTCAATGGGTGACCCTAGGAAATATGGTGGCGAAGCGTGATATTGCGCGACTGTGGGGCTCTCAGAGACCTCCCGCTCTGGATGCATGGATGGACAATATGGACTGGAGCATGTTTAGGGAGAAAACGGTGTATAGTGCCCGGGGGCGGCCTAAGAAATGGCATAAGATATGGGGATGATGGAACCAGTATAGGGGTGATATATGTCTGCCCCCGGCCACTGAACCGTTAGAGGAGCAACTTTCCCCCTAGCTTCACTTCCAACTTGGGCTTTTCATGATGCAAATATGCTAGAATGTTAGTGCCTCTGCTTCTCCCTCATCCACCCGCCCGGTGGCTTTCTCCTGATTTTGGGAATGGGGCCACGCCCCCATCGGGAACTGGCACAAGTTTATTGTGTATACTGCCTTGCTAGTGTTATTTATTGTAGGTTGTCTAAAAAACGGAACCTTTGTCTTTTTCCTGTACTAGAGCTACGGACGCTTTCATGTGTTGCTTAATTGGCTGCCGAACCTCTGGGATGTCGGCTGAATAGCTGTGTTCCAGACTGATATAAATAAAGGTTTTAAAAAAAAAAAAATGTAGAATTACTTGTTAATATAGGAAGGGTAAAGGTGGGGGCTGGCCAACTCTGCTCCACTGCAGTGTGTGCGGAGATTTGCATTCTCCATTGAATGCAGAGGAGGCAAGGCTTAACTATAACTTGCGCCCCTGCATGCACAGCTTATGACTTCACATATTACATCATTCATTACATGGTCAGTGATATCACTGGTGATATGTCAAATGGCATCACTGATTACATCATACACTCACACCCCAATATAACCTTTCATACACCCACTCCAACTTCCACACTACCATTCTTAAAACCATTGACACACACATACCAGTACTTACTCACCCACTCACTGATTCATAAGTCTACACACAAATTCACTCAGTCACCCAGTTTTTGGTGTAATTCTGTCGAGTGGTTCGGGCTGTAGATTCGACAACGCGTTCCTATGGGAATTAACATTACAAACGCATCATTTTTTCTAGCCCCTATTTCTCAGTCCCCACTGCACGATTACCACCAAACGTTTCATGACACACAGAACCTACTTTGACACTTGGGAACATGTCATGAAGATTGGTCAAACAACGCTAAAGTTATAGTCAAGTCAAAAAATGCTTATCCTATGGAAACTAGGTCCTAACTATACCTACCTGCTGGTGATATATATATATATATATATATATATATATATATATATATATGTATATATAAAAATAGAAACATTTAGAAATCTATTTTTAACAATGTTGTGCTCTGAAAAGAATACTGACTGTGCCAAGAAAAGTAAAAAATGCACATGATTCGATTTTTTTAAGAACTTTATTTTCACAAATTGCACAGGAAAAACAATCATGTTTTATTAGGAAAATACATCACATTGGCAAACAATGAAATTACATCATCCATGCATTGTGGGACATGTATACTTTAAATGCAAGAGTCACGTGGTGACATTGTTTTTAAAGAAGCACAAAGTCACTTTATTGACAAAGCTGCCTCACCTGTGAACAAGGCTCATTTGAAACGCATCAGGTTACCACCATGAGAGCATGTTGCTTTCTGAATAAATGTATTTGTTGATTCCTGGGCTTCGACATATTTTCTTTTATTGTTAATTGTCAGGCTGCTCTGTGCCTGTTGTCGCCAGAGGCCGCCCTGCAGGGTTGAGGGCTCCCTTTGCTCAGAGGTTTCTTTTGGATATATATATATATAAAATGATAAAATGAACAAGATTTGCACTTGCACTTTAAAATCTGCATTTTTATAGGAATATATAGATACATCCGATCATGATTGACGAATAAGATTGTATGCAAGGAATGGTATTTCTGCAAAAAAATTGTGAGTCATTAGATCGGTGTAAGATATACTCCCCCGCCCCCTTTTTTTTAAAATGCAAAGATCCGAAAAGAACATTAAGGGAGGAAAGTAACTCTTTTAATGTTAAGAAACATGTTTAAGAGAGAAGGATTAACATGTTAAGAAATGGCGGCCAAATTGCAAACAGTGGAGCCGAAGGTGTAATGTGTTGAGTCCCTCTTTGATGTTGTTCACCAATTGATGTGTATTTTATTGACAATAAAAATGGCGCTCAGACATCGTGAACAAGGCAGCGTGAGTCTGCTGAAACGCGTAGATGTTATACCTCGCTCGTTGAATAAAGACCGAGTGCCCAGATTTGACCTTGGAGTGCTGGATGTTTTTTTCTTAAAGAAATGTACCTATAAATGGATATATATATATATATATATATATATATATATATATATATATATATATATATATATATATAATTCACTGAAAAAACCATAGGTTTCAGGGGTGTTATAGTTAGAGTTAGCTGGACTTTTCACTTGTACAAAACCATTGAAATTCCCCTGTTATAGTTAGTTCAGCTAACTATAACTCGCGCGCCCGCAATGCACTGCTGATGACGTCACATATTACATCACTCATGACATGGTCAGTGACATCATCTCAAATGACATCACTGATGACATAACTGATGACATCATCCAGTGAATGTCTGTTTTTCTGAAAATTAAATATGTTTTATATATGTATATCTAAACAATGATGGAAGAAAAAATGGGTATATAAGTGTCTAAATGGATGATTTGTTTTTGAAAAATTGATTGTGTAACTGACTGATTAAGTGTATCATAGTGAATACATGGCTTAGTGAGTAATGTTTAAATATGTAAATATCTGTATCAGTCTCTCACTTTGTGTATAAGTGGCTGCATGGGTTGGTGAGTAGCTACATGGGTGTCTATATAGGTTATTAGTTGGTTTTTTGAGTATCAGTCTGAGTGTCTGCATGGTTCGGTGGGGGGTATTACGTAGTGCATAGGTGCATGAATGAGTGACTCACTGTTTGTATGTGTTGAAGACAGCATGTGTGCAGGACTGTATGGGTGGATGAGTGTGTGTATGGGTGTGTTAGTGAGTGAATGACTGTCTCAATAGTGTCTTTATGAGTAACTACATATGTTTTAAACTAGTATATGTGACTATTGGTGTATATAAGTGAGTATATGTGAGAGCGAGAGATTGAAAGAGTTCCTGTATGAATAAGTATGTGTTTCTATAAGTGATTGTTTAAAAGATTAAGTATATGTAAGTTTCCGTAGAAGTAAGTGTGGTGGTGTGTGAATAACTGTATATGCAAGTAAATGTATGTTTGATTCTTTATTAGCATGAGTGACTATGTGTGTGAGTAACTCTATGGATGAGTGGCATTGTGTAACAGGATGTATAGGTGTATGAGTACATATGATGAGTGAGTACATGTATGAGTGACTGTATAGGACTGTTGGTGAATGAGTGGATGTGTATGTGGATCTTAGAATTACTGAAGAGGTTGTTGTAACTGGTATTGGTATGTCCATTGTTTTGAAAATTTTAGTCTCTATTTTTGAATGTGTGTATCAAAGGTTATATTAGGGTGAGAGGAGGTCTGCCACTCTATCACAAGGATGATGTCATCAGTGATGTCATCAGTGATGTCATTTGAGATGTCATCAGTGATGTCATGAGTGATGTCACTGACCATGTCATGAGTGATGTAATATGTGACGTCATCAGCAGTGCATTGCGGGCGCGCGAGTTATAGTTAGCTGAACTAACTATAACGCGGGAATTTCAATGGTTTTGTACAAGTGAAAAGTCCAGCTAACTATAACACCCCTGAAACCTATGGTTTTTTCAGGGAATTTCTGAGGTTTTTTAAATGCTAATTCCTAACTATAACGTGCCTGAAACCTATGTTTTTTTCTGTGAATTTCAAAGGTTTTTTAAATGCTAATTTCTAACTATGCCTACAGAGATAGGACATGTGAAGAAAGAAGAAAAAATGCACAGAAAGAAAAAAAAGAAGTGCAGAAAGAAGCAACAGAAGTCCTCAAAGGCGAAGAAAAGTGCAGGAAGAAGGATAACGTGCAGAAAGAACAAAAAGAAGAGCAGAAAGAATCCTTGTTGCAAAATCATCCTGTACCCTCAACTTTTTCAGACGGATACTGGTGGTAACTGAGTCTGACTAACCAGTCCTAGAGCGAGTGCTATGTTAAAAGACACTTTGAATACAGTGAAAACACCTACATACACTAGGGAACATTATGCGTTGGGGTTCCCCTGTGATTAGCATGACCTCCTCTGTAAGCCCCTAGTATATAATAGGGCAGGGGGATTAAAACTACCTCTCAAAACAGGCCACAGGGCGTTTTTGCACACGTTAACTCAGGCCCCGTCCCCTCCCTTCACCACTGTGTAAACACGCCCTGTGTCCGTTTTTAGTTGGGAGATTAAGTTCATTTGAATCCTGAGGGTCCATAGGGTCCAACTAGCCCACAAGGTACCTCCAGTAAGTGCCACAGAGCTGTGTTGCAGAGAGGTGTAAAAAGTGGCATGGCCTGGACCACCTCTCTGCAATGCAGCTCAGTGGCGCTTACTGGAAGCACTTGGTGGGCTAGTTAGCCCGCAGGGGCCCTCAGTATTGAAGCGAAATTATATCCCCAATTTAAAACGTGCTATAGTGCGTGTTTGCACACGTCACCTCAGGCCCCGTCCCCTCCCTTCACCACTGTGTAAACGCGCCCTGTGGCTGTTCTAAGTTGAGAGATTAAGTCCCCTTGAATCCTAAGGGTCCCTAGGGTCAAACTAGACCACTAGGTACCTCCAGTAAGCGCCACAGAGCTGCGTTGCAGAGAGGTGTAAAAAGGGGCTTGGCCTCAGAACACCTGTCTGCAGCGCAGCTCCCTGGCGCATACTGGAGATGCCTGTTGGGCTAGTTGGCCCTCAGGGACCCTCAGTATTGAAGAGGAATTAATTCCCCAACTTACAACTCGCCAGGGGGCGCGTTTGCAGAGTGCTGCAAGGAGGGGGCGTGGCCTCCGGCACGATGCCAGTTTTTTATTTATTTTAATTTTTTAAGAAGGGGGGCTGTGTGGTTCCCCTTCTTATTCTAATTTATTGGCCCTGATGACCCCATCCCCCAGGGCCTGTCTCCTAATTATATTTTCTTGACCCCAATCCCCAGGGCCGGCCACTGTTTTTTATTATTTTAAAAAAATATATATTAATAGACACACCTAGGACATGCTGGACAAACCGTACGTACCTATCACCATGACGATTTGCGTGATATTCATTAAAAGGCGACTATGCATACAATGAATCCACGTGGAATGTATTTACACCACTAGTGAAGCTCTGACATGTCTGATGCCCTACCGTGCCTAATCCCGGTAGACACCCTTGTCGTTTATTTATACAAACATGGGTAGCTATTGACGGGCACATTTAATACACATGCACACCAAGCCATTCAAAGGGGATTCAACATCAATTCGACCAAAACTATGCAAGAAACCCCCATCACGGTTAATAAAACACACATCCACTGCCGGAGGTGTAATACTTTTTATTTTACTCTCTGGAAAGGGGACGAACATCACTTGAGAGTCACAGCGCGCTCCTGGCAGAGCCCAATGCTGTGTTACACCCACCATTGCCTGCCGAGTGCCACACACCTCTGTGTTGTATTCCACCAGCTAGTGCATATGCTATGACACTCTCTAGCCCATGTGCACTGTAACACCACCCCGTGACTATGTCATGCCACACTTGTCTTCGCACAGGTTATATTGCCCCATCTAACATGCCTTCCTCGATGCCTATGTTATTACGCACAGTGCTATGCCATACATATTACAATCTGGGATCCATATCTTTGTCACAGTGCATATGCAACGTTACACTCCCCAGCACATATTTTATATTACAACTTAAGAGACTAGTTAGGTTACACAACACTGCCCTGTGCATATTACACTCCAAGGCGCATATCGCATAGCACGCGCTAGTGCCTGTGCTATCTCGCGCTCTCCAATGAATCTGTCATTGCGCACAATGTATTGCATATTATATTTCACGCCCGGTTCATCTAATATCACACTTTTTGGTGCATAGTTTATACCATACACTATATCTAGTTTTCATTTCCAATCGTGCTCTCAGGACTATGTTCTATATAACACTGTGTTCACCTACCCTTTTCACGGGCATTACATTTTGCGATAGGGGGTGGAGGGTCAGGGGGTGTTTCTGCCAAGTGAGCCCGGAGTCACAGTCACAAACGTCCTCTTCTTCCTGAATAAAAGTGAGATTATGCTGCATACTTGTTCATATTTTAAGTAGTTCGCACAGACACACATTTTAAAAACAATAAAGTTCCTAATACCCGCCTTCTCTGAACAGTTAGCTTGCTGCCCCATCCCCCTCCTCCCTATCCTCTGTTGTGTGAATCCATGGACTAGCCTCCTCCCTCCTGCCATGCATGGTCTGATGTGCTGCCACTGCCCTCAATTTAGTATGATGTACCAGTCCACTCCTCCTGCCCTCCATTGCCCAATTCGATGCCCCATCATTGACCTCCTGCTTAAACTCTGTGCTTAGCTTGCTGCCCCTATTCTCCTTCCCCCTGCCCTCCGATGTCTTTGTGCATGCCCCTGCTCCATCCTTTTTGCCCACCATGTTCCATGGACCTGCCACTCCTATCTACTCTGAGTGTTCTGTTGAGCTGCCACTCCCTCCCACCTGCCTAGCATTGTCAGATGACTGTAACCTGTCCCTGCCACCTCCACCCTGCCTGTCCACATGCCATGCCCCTATCCTCTTCCTCCTGTCCTACATGGTCCATTGTACTGCCACACCCTCCTGCCCTCCCTGGTCTGTTGTGCTGCAACTGCTCCTCCTGCCTGCCCCGTGCAGTCTGTTGTGAGGCCCCTTCCCCTGAACTTTCTTGTCTGTGCACAGGTCCTGACCCTCCCTTCTATCCTCCATCGTCCTTTGTGCATGCCCCTGCACCCTCCTTCTTGCCCATCATAGCCATTGTGCTGCCACTAACCCTCCCACTTGCCATGCATGGTCTTCTGAGCTGCCATGGCCCCTCCCACCTTCCCTGTGTGGTCAGTTAGCTGCCCCTGACCCCCTCCCATCTTCCCTCCATGGTCTGTGTGTATGCCATCACAGTCTCACCGTTGCTCTTCAGGGTGTGTCTTGCTTCTAGCGCCCATCCTGCCTGACCTCCATGGCTATCTTGCTGCTCCTGCCTTGCCCCCTTGCCCCCAGCCCTCTGTTTACATGTGCAGATCCCTACTCCCTCCCTCCTGGCTTGTCTGTTCCATTGTAATGCCCCTGATCCGTCCCTCCTGCCCTTTATGGTCTGTTATGCTGCAGCTTTCTCTCCTGTCTGTCCATTGTGGTCAGCTAGCTACCATTGCCTCTTGCCCCTCTGTTCTCTGTTGTCCATGTGCATGGTCCTGTCCCCTCCCTCTTGCTTTCTATGGATTGTTGTGCTGCACTCCCGTCCCGCATGCCCTGTGTGGTGTATTGTGCTGCTGCAAACCCTGATGCCTGCCCTGCAGGGTCAGTTTGGTGCACCTCTCCATGTCCCTCCTGTCTTCTGTTATCCAAGTCCATGTCCCTACCCCATTTCCTTCCATGATCCAATGTACCATACTTGCGAACATTTTGAACTTGGTAAGAGGGAGATTTTGAAAAAAAACTGGGGTATTGATTTTCCCCTTTGAGTTACATTGAAAAAGAGGAGATTGTAGACAGGAGACAGATCAAATAAAGCCCATTTGAGCTTAAAAACATTGGACGTTTCCTGGCTGAATCGGGTCTGTTGGCATGTATGGTTGTACTACCATTGCCTCTTCCTTCTGCCCACAATGGTCTATTACATTGCCACAGCCTCTCTTGCAAGTCCAGTATTGTTGGTTTGTTGCCCCTGCCCCCCTTTCCACTGCCCTCCATAGTCTGTTGTGCTGCCACGGCCCTTCCTGCCTGCTCAGTGTGGTTAAATTGTTGCCTTTGCACCCTCCTACCTGCCTTCAATTTTCAGAGTCCGTGCCCCTGACCTCTGCCTCTCAACAGTATCCTAATGAACAACTAGATTGCTAACATTCTATATTTATTACAAAAGTGTGGAACGCCTGACGTCATCTTGATGTAATCAAAACTGTAATACCTAGAGCATTTCCTTTAGAAATTACATATATGAGAGGGTCTTATTGGCATCAAAATTATGGTTAGTGCTCTAAAAGACTAAAATAAGGACATATTTTCTGAGTTTTCAAATAGCGACAAAGCACTTTTAAATTATTTGTTATCTTTATGTTTTTTTATCCAGTTGACCACTTGATTAAATGTTGCACTTAGGGGAGAGGAGGTGGTGTTACTTCCAGAACTGCAGACTTTGCAACTGGGGAACCAGGTTGGAGTTTCTGCTTCAGCTCGACATTCTGTGATTCTGGTCAAATCACTTAGTCTCCCCATGTCTACAACCAAAATGAATTTGTTCTTGTGTGATTTAACCAATGCTCATGTAAAGCACTCCAGTACCTGATAAGTCTGCACTATATAACACTGCAAAAACACAAAATAATAAGTGTTTTGCACACTTCTTTCATTGGGCTATATTTGGGCTACATCTGGGTGTTTTTGGGCTACATTTGGGCTCTTTTGTCTCCGGTGGCCATCTTGGGAGATTTATTTGTTATGAAGTTTCCTAATTTCCTCATGTACTGCAGTCTCCTCAGTAGGAAATGCTTTCAGTTTTTTACTTTGATTCCATCATGAAGGTATTCAGATATGTCACACATTTGCCATAAATTCTGAAAGTTAGCACTCTAGTTGCTCATTAGATCACTGTAGTAAAACTACTATTCACCATGGAAGTCTGCTCCTGGTATTAAAAGTGCATGTTTCAGTCTGCATGTCAGAATTGTTTAATGAAATAGAAGAGGATTTGAGAAGTCACTCAAAATGTGCCCTCCTTTTCTTTCTTCAGCATTAATCATAATTTCTATGGCAAAATGAACCCCCTCATTGTGTTCCTTTTTAAATTAAATGTTTTAAGTGTTACCAGTTTATTCCAATCAAGATGGCTTCAGGTGTGCCATACTTTTGTCATAATGAAGACAGTAAGCGCTCTAGTTGTTTTTAAGAACACTCTGGGACATTCTGTCATTGGGCTATACTTGGGCTACATCTGGGTGATATTTGGGCTACATTTGGGCTCTTTTGTCTCTGGTGGCCATCTTGGGAGACTTATTTGTTATGAAGTTTCCTAATTTCCTCATTTACTGCAGTCTCCTCAGTGGGAAATACTTTCAGTTTTTTACTTTGATTCCATCAAGAAGGCATTCAGATGTGTCACACATTTGCCATAAATTCAGAATGTTAGCACTCTTTTTGCTCATTAGATCACTGTAGTAAAGCTACTGCTCACCAGGGAAAACTGCTGCTGGTATTGAAAGTGCATGTTTCAGTCTGCATGTCAGAATTTTTTAATGAAATATAAGAGGATTTGAGAAGTCACTCAAAATGTGCCCTAATTTTTCTTTCTGCAGCACTAATCATACTTTTTATGGAAAAATGAACCCCCTCATTTTGTTCCTTTTTAAATTCAATGTTTTAAGAGTTACCACTTTAATCCAAGCAAGATGGCTTCAGGTGTGCCATACGTTTATCATAAGTAGGACTGTTAGCGCTCTAGTTGTTCTTTGGAACACTCTGGGAAGCTGCAGTAGAACACAAAGGAATCAACTGACAGTCTCTGCCCTTGTTGGATGTACATGTTTTACTGAGAATGTCAGACTTCATTCTCACATGACTGAGAAAGATAATGTGAATTTACAGAAAATAAGCTCTCAGTTTAGCTTATAGATCACCTTCCAAACCTCTGTGGGAAAAGCATGAGAAAATATTTTTCTCTCAATCATGATATCCCAGCAGAAGGCTTTTTCACATGGTGAAATCACCTTAGAACTTACCACAATTCCTAAAATGAGTATGGTACCATCAACAAATGATTTATAATGTAACTTAAGTCTTAAAACCTTCTATTAACTGCAATGCTTTTTAATGAGGTGCTATCATGTATATTGGTCCCAAGATGGCTGCCAACACTTCTTGGATGAAGTGCTGACAGCCAATCAGATCTCAGGTTGAGATGTGTGGTTAGGCTCCGCCCACATATATATATGATTTTAATTTTGATTTTCTCAGGAACTACTGAACAGATTGACACCAGACCTGCAAAAGGCACTTCCCTGAGCTGAGGACTACCTCTCTGCCAAATTTCAAGTAATTCTGTTCAGCCGTTCGGGCTGTACCTTGGACTAAAGGTCCCTATGGAAAATTGCATGGGGAAAACACGTTTTGGGACCCCCTTTTTTCTCAGCCCCTGCTTGACGAATTCCCCCCGAGACTTTCAGGGTAGGAGCGTAGCGGAGCGCCCCACCTATTTTGAAAATTTCGCGAGGATTCGTCAACCGGCGCCAAAGTTATTCCAAATAGAATGTTGCGGATTTCCTATGGAAACACGGTCCTAACTATAACTATCTACTGGCGACCGCCAGTCGATAATATATATATATATATATATATATTGGAAAGGCGTCTTCTGCGTATAAACTGCCTCCACCACAGCGGAAGTCGCTTCGTTACGGGAGGACCCCACAGAAGCGGGTCCCGTTAAATTACTGCAATTCCTTCTAAATCCTCAGGAGGAAAAACGAAGCCGTGTGTGCTCCTTCAAAATTCTTTATTCAGCCACTCTGCCAAACGCGTTTCGAGTGCGAAGCACTCTTGTTCACTGACAAATAAAATCAAAGCGAGCGGCCATTTTTACATTATCTACCACGTGATTAAACAGAACTACAAATAAAGTGCATTAGAAAACAGACTTGTAGTTTTTGATTTCTTAAATAGAAAGGTGGCACGCGATAGTTGACAAAACTCGTATTTGTTGAAAATTCACTTAATAATAATCAAACAAGCGTAAAATCAATATATGTACAATGAGAATCAATTATAGATATTTATAAATATTAAATATTATAAAATTCTTCTAAAACTCAGTTATTGCGAATATTGCCCCAGTGGGCTCACGTAAGCACATTATTGTCAATTATAGCTGCTTTTCATTTCTGCCCCAGTGGGCCTACAGCCGTCCTAGATTCAATCGCATTTCTACTACATGTCATGAATTCATCATAAAACCTATTGTTAAACCCAACATTTAAAACTAATGATGATAAAATAACACATTTTCAGACTAAATGGGTGTACAAATCTTCTTCTATGTTCAGTCCATCAGGTTGTTTAGAGTTTAGTTCAACAATATACCTTGACTCCAATTTTCTCAGCGCTCTTTCACGGTTCCCTCCTCTTGTATTTTTTGGTACCGCATCAATTACAAAGTAAGATAAACCTTTGACATCTTTTTTATGAAATTTTTCAAAATGTCTGGCGACAGGATATGTCCGATCGCCGTTCTTTATTGCCCTGAGATGCTGTAAAATTCTCTTGTGTACCTCTAGGATTGTGCTGCCCACGTACTGCAGGCCACAAGGGCACTGGAGCACGTAGACAGCAAAATCCGTTTTACAAGAGTATTTGCCTCTGATTTTCTTTGAATGTTTGCTAAAGCCTGGTTTGTACCTTTCCGTATTTACGCCATGCGTACAGGCTTTACATTTGGGGCATTTAATAAATCCCTTGCGTCTTGTAAGCCAAGTGGTTTTTTGTGGTGGCTTGCTTAGGGTATTTTTTACCAGGGCTTGTTTGAAAGACTTCACTTTGCGGAAAGTAATTAGGGGTCTCCGTGTTACAGCCTTACCCAAAATTGGGTTATTCTTTAATGCCAATGTTTATTACAGATGTTCCTTAATTTATCATGCTGAATGCTGTAGGTTGTTATAAATCTACACTCCTTATTTATTTCTTTTCCATCTTTTTGCTTGGCTTTCTTGTTGCTAAACAAAATCTCTTCTCTTTTCTTTACATTAGCTCTACGCATTGCATCTTCAACCCAACTGTCAGGATACCCCCTATCTTTGAACCTTTTTTCTAAGGTTTTCATTTCTTTTTGTAATTCTTTCTCACTGCTACAGTTTCGTCTGGTTCTTAAGCATTCCCCATAGGGGATGCTTCTTTTTAAGTTGACCGGGTGGAAGCTTGTAGCATGTAGGATTGTATTACTGAATGTGGGTTTCCTGTAAAGCTTGGTTTGAATTTTACCATCTTCTATAAACACTGTTACATCCAAAAAGTTAACACTGGTCTGACTAATTTCACTTGTAAAACTCAAATTGAGGTCATTTGTTTGGAGCTTGTTAATGAAGGATCTTGCTTGACTTTCAGTACCCTTCCACACTACAAATAAATCGTCGATATATCTGCTCCAATGCATGATGTTCTCTTCCCATTCTTTGCTATATTGTTCCCTAACCACCTGCTCCTCCCACCAGCCCATATGCAAATTCGCATAGCTGGGGGCGAAGCAGGTGCCCATTGCCGTGCCACAGGTCTGTTGGAAGAGTTCCTCATTGAAGAGAAAATAATTACTAGTCAAGCACTTTTCAACCATACTGAGAATCATTTGAGTATGTGACCACAAAGTTATAGGTCGCATGCTCAAAAAGTGCCTGATAGCCATCAAGCCGTCTTTGTGGCAAATACTGGTATACAGTGTTGCCACATCAATGGTTATAAGTAAATACTCGTCTTCCCAAGGTATATCATAAATCCCTCTCAAAAAATCTCCGGTATCCTGAATGTAGGAAGGTAAAGATTGCGCCAAAGGGTTAAGAAAAGTATCAACATATTTAGATGTATTCTCTAGTGAGCTCCCTATGGCTGAGATGATCGGGCGCCCTGGGGGGTCTACAATGTTTTGTGACCACCAAGAGGAAGAGGCAGAGGACGAAGAGGAGGAAGGGGGCAGCTCGCAGGAAGAGGGCAGTAGGGACAAGAAAAGAAGAAGAACAATTGGGACTAATCGAAGCAAGTGAAGTAACAATTGTTAATTTAGCTAATGTGACTCTCACCAATCAAGAAGAAGACATATTAAAGCTGGGACTGTCATTCTGCCCAGAAACGAATCTAGACTATGTTCAGACTCGAATCGATTTATACAAATTCATCAGACTACTAAAATTGAGGAAACATTTTTTGTCTAATCCAACGCAGAAGCCAATCTGTATCAATACAGATATTTCCCAAAGAGAAGGATTACAGGTGGGAGATTTTGACCTAATGTTGGAACTTAAAGATATGGATATGGAAAATGTAGAAACAATCAATGGAAGAGCCGAGAAGACTGCACAGGAAGAAAATATTTCCATTACTCAAGAAGCGCCGACAAAATTCAGACCAGCTTCTCGCTTTGTCCCCATGATGGCCAGAGATGGGATAGATGTTTTTTGTGACATTGTGGTAAATGAATTGAAAAAACTAAGTACACAAATGAGCACAAGTGGTGGGATTAATAAATATAACACTGCAAATTATAAGAAATATGAGGCTCTAATTAAAAAATTGTCAGAAAATGACAACTGTATTTTGAGAAATGCAGATAAGGGGGGCAATATAGTCCTCTGGGAAAAACAAAAGTATTTAATAGAAGCCTACAAACAACTTAACAACAAAAAGTGTTATATAAAAGTAGTAGAAAGAGATTTAGTAGAGAGTAACAACAGCTACAACAACAAGTTGAAAATTTGGTTTGAACAAGGTCTACTTAACCATGATGAATACAAATTTCTTTTAATTGAACATCCAATTACACCAGTTTTTTATTTAATCCCAAAAATTCACCAAAACATTGTAGACCCCCCAGGGCGCCCGATCATCTCAGCCATAGGGAGCTCACTAGAGAATACATCTAAATATGTTGATACTTTTCTTAACCCTTTGGCGCAATCTTTACCTTCCTACATTCAGGATACCGGAGATTTTTTGAGAGGGATTTATGATATACCTTGGGAAGACGAGTATTTACTTATAACCTTTGATGTGGCAACACTGTATACCAGTATTCGCCACAAAGACGGCTTGATGGCTATCAGGCACTTTTTGAGCATGCGACCTATAACTTTGTGGTCACATACTCAAATGATTCTCAGTATGGTTGAAAAGTGCTTGACTAGTAATTATTTTCTCTTCAATGAGGAACTCTTCCAACAGACCTGTGGCACGGCAATGGGCACCTGCTTCGCCCCCAGCTATGCAAATTTGCATATGGGCTGGTGGGAGGAGCAGGTGGTCAGGGAACAATATAGCAAAGAATGGGAAGAGAACATCATGCATTGGAGCAGATATATCGACGATTTATTTGTAGTGTGGAAGGGTACTGAAAGTCAAGCAAGATCCTTCATTAACAAGCTCCAAACAAATGACCTCAATTTGAGTTTTACAAGTGAAATTAGTCAGACCAGTGTTAACTTTTTGGATGTAACAGTGTTTATAGAAGATGGTAAAATTCAAACCAAGCTTTACAGGAAACCCACATTCAGTAATACAATCCTACATGCTACAAGCTTCCACCCGGTCAACTTAAAAAGAAGCATCCCCTATGGGGAATGCTTAAGAACCAGACGAAACTGTAGCAGTGAGAAAGAATTACAAAAATAAATGAAAACCTTAGAAAAAAGGTTCAAAGGTAGGGGGTATCCTGACAGTTGGGTTGAAGATGCAATGCGTAGAGCTAATGTAAAGAAAAGAGAAGAGATTTTGTTTAGCAACAAGAAAGCCAAGCAAAAAGATGGAAAAGAAATAAATAAGGAGTGTAGATTTATAACAACCTACAGCATTCAGCATGATAAATTAAGGAACATATGTAATAAACATTGGCATTTAATAAAGAATGACCCAATTTTGGGTAAGGCTGTAACACGGAGACCCCTAATTACTTTCCGCAAAGTGAAGTCTTTCAAACAAGCCCTGGTAAAAAATACCCTAAGCAAGCCACCACAAAAAACCACTTGGCTTACAAGACGCAAGGGATTTATTAAATGCCCCAAATGTAAAGCCTGTACGCATGGCGTAAATACGGATAGGTACAAACCAGGCTTTAGCAAACATTCAAAGAAAATCAGAGGCAAATACTCTTGTAAAACGGATTTTGCTGTCTACGTGCTCCAGTGCCCTTGTGGCCTGCAGTACGTGGGCAGCACAATCCTAGAGGTACACAAGAGAATTTTACAGCATCTCAGGGCAATAAAGAACGGCGATCGGACATATCCTGTCGCCAGACATTTTGAAAAATTTCTTAAAAAAGATGTCAAAGTTTTATCTTACTTTGTAATTGATGCGGTACCAAAAAATACAAGAGGAGGGAACCGTGAAAGAGCGCTGAGAAAATTGGAGTCAAGGTATATTGTTGAACTAAACTATAAACAACCTGATTGACTGAACATAGAAGAAGATTTGTACACCCATTTAGTCTGAAAATGTGTTATTTTATCATCATTAGTTTTAAATGTTGGGTTTAAAAATAGGTTTTATGATGAATTCATGACATGTAGTAGAAATGCGATTGAATCTAGGACGGCTGTAGGCCCACTGGGGTAGAAATGAAAAGCAGCGATAATTGACAATAATGTGCTTACGTGAGCCCACTGGGGCAATATTCGCAATAACTGAGTTTTAGAAGAATTTTATAATATTTAATATTTATAAATATCTATAATTGATTCTCATTGTACATATATTGATTTTACGCTTGTTTGATTATTATTAAGTGAATTTTCAACAAATACGAGTTTTGTCAACTATCGCGTGCCACCTTTCTATTTAAGAAATCAAAAACTACAAGTCTGTTTTCTAATGCACTTTATTTGTAGTTCTGTTTAATCACGTGGTAGATAATGTAAAAATGGCCGCTCGCTTTGATTTTATTTGTCAGTGAACAAGAGTGCTTCGCACTCGAAACGCGTTTGGCAGAGTGGCTGAATAAAGAATTTTGAAGGAGCACACACGGGTTCGTTTTTCCTCCTGAGGATTTAGAAGGAATTGCAGTAATATATATATATATATATATATATTACCGACTGGCAGTCACCAGTAGGTAGTTAGGAACAAGTTTCCATAGGAAGAGCATCTTTTGTTTTGCTTATAACTTTGGCGTCGTTTGATGAATCTTCATGAAATTTTCCAAACTAATTCTAATATCAGCTCCTATGTGGGAAGTTTAGGTGTGATTCGTCAAGGTGGGGCTGAGAATAAAGGGGGATCCCAAAACGTGTTTTCTCCATGTTAATTTCCATAGGAAACTTTAGACAAGGCTACAGGTCGAACAGGTGAACGGAATTACCCCAAATTTGTCAGGGAGAAGGGTCTTGGTCTAGAAAGCACGCTTTTGTTTATTTGGTGTAAATCCATTCAGTAGTTTTGAGAAATATCGAAATTTACAGATATCGATATTTGGGAATTCTGCCATCTGATTGGCTGAGGCGTTACGAGCACGAGCTTACTCCTTATTGTTTGGGAGCGCTGCAGGTGGTTGCAACTAGGAAGTGTTGGCTGCCATTTTGTGATTCCGTCGAAGCGAGTAAGGGGAAGAATATGCGAAAAAAGTAGGAAAGAGAATGGTAGGAGCACTGTAACCTTTGTGGGGGTGTTTAGGGTGTGCTATAGAGGGGGTGCGAAGCGAACTACTCATAGCTACCGGTCTGAAAGTGCTGGGTACGGAAATTAAGTGAGGTATTGCGTAGAGTCTGATGCTGCTAGGGTAAGCTGGTGTGGGAGTCGGGGATGAAAGCGTGAGCCTAAACTGTGTGTCTTATGGTGTGAAGTCATGTGCCCTGGCTGCTGTGCCACACCTGTCTAAGTAGTGTCTGTAACATTTTATATGTAGTAGGAGGAAGTTTTCTTTGGAACACGGTAATTTGTATATATGGTGCTTAGGTGGTGTTATACAGGGAGTGCGAAGGTAAATCAATAGGGTATTTGTAAAGTGCAAACTACACAGAAAACAATAATTGATTGGAAGATAAGAAGCATTGGGTACTAAAACCTAGGGTGCATATTAGTTGCGTGAAAAAGCATGTTTGTCATTGGTTAATAAAAAGCAGTCTAAATGTGGGAGCCTCGTTAGCATTCCTGCGAACAGTGCGGGGAAATTACCTGTCTGTTGGTTTTTGTGGACCCTTGCTGAGCCCCTGCTGAATCCCTGTGTCCCTTGAGGTCTTGTGGGAACACACATCGTCGGTCTCCCCCGCCGCCTGCAGCCCTGTTACACCTATGGCCATGTCTGAACTGGGGTGGCAGAGTGGGCTAAAGAACGGTGATGGATTAAACCCAGATCAGTTGACTGGGGGTGAGTGCTTGCAATGTTCAACACTCCGTCCATCATTTCCTTTGGTTTTTGCTTTGTTCGCCATAAGTTGGCAGGGTATGCTCAGACTTGAGTCCCTTACTCACTTTGCCACTGGATTCAAGCAAGCCTGGCTGAAGACGGCTGAAATGCCAGAAACCGGTCCTGGGAAGCTTGTTTCCGGTCCAGGGAAGACATGGCTTGGCAGTTCGGGCTGGACTGTTCCCATGAGGCACAGGGTCAGACTGATTTGCATATGGCCATGTCTGAACTGGGGTGGCAGAGTGGGTTAAAGAACGGTGATGGATTAAACCCAGATCAGTTGACTGGGGGTGAGTGCTTGCAATGTTCAACACTCCGTCCATCATTTCCTTTGGTTTTTGCGCTGTTACACCTAAGGGCGCAGCCACTGTGTGGGGAGACTACACTTCCCAGGAGCCTTAGCGGCCGGACGCCATACACCGCCAGCTCGCGCCCAGAGGTGCTTAAATTTGAATCTGGACTCCCGCCTCGCGGGACGTGCGCGGGCGGCACCGGGCGAAGCCCGGGCAAAGGGCGGGCCGTCTGTGGCCCTCAGAGGCACGAGGAGGCCGGTACGGGCCACGTTATTAATGGTGTCAGGTATTCGTTCCCTTCACCCCTCTGTTGGACTCAGTGAGTTGCATCGCCCCTTGAGTTTAGGTGGTGACTCATAGCACAAGGAACTGATTGATTCTTGTTTTGATTTATTTGGCTACCTTTTATTCGTATAGGCGTTATTACAGCATGGTATTGTTTAATTAATTTTTAATATATCCCGAGGTTTCTGTGAAAATGTTGAAATCCACATTAGGCAAAACACCTTCCACTGCTGCAACACTTGATAATTATCTGGTGAAAGTCGTTACCAAAATAAATAGTGAAAGACGCAAATCACTAGGCCAGGGTTCTACTCCTACCTCCATTTCCCCCTTACTGATTATTACGCCCACTACATTATCTTCGCCCTCTCATGGTGCTAGCTGCAGTAGTGAAAAACACGACTCGGCAAACTTGGCAGAACTAGCTCCTCTTTCTCCTGAATTAGAGCTGATTCAAGCTAATATGGCTGACCTAAATGACACCAATGAGGCTCCATTAGAGGAGCCCTTGGTTCTGGCAACCCAGAGAGTGCTGAGACCTCGTAAATACACACAACTTAAACGGGGAGGTGGTCGAAATAGCCACAAAAAAACAGGTCCTTTGTCCATAAATGGGGATACCTCAAGGGAGGTTCTGTTTAACAACTCCAAAACAAAATTAGACTCTGAACAATTAGACTGTTTGATTGGTAGTATGGAGGCTAAAATTCTTAAGATAGTTGAACCCTTAGTGACCAAAATTGGTGTACTATCGGCAGAAATTGAAAGTTTACGAAAACTTTTGGGTCCCCGCAGCGATTCATCTGCAAATGCTAGTATTACAGCTGGGGGCCCAAGGGGAAAAATTGAGCTACATAAGCCTCCTAAGGAAGTACCAAACCCAGTTGAATCCCCAGATGTTGTACCCCTGACAGCAGTGAATAAAACTCCACCTCTAGATATTTGCCCAGTGAGTAAGAGGGAAACTAGGATCAAGCGCACGGTGGGTGCACAACCAGACTTACCCCCTGAGTGTGCCCCACTTGTGGCAGTGCTGACTAATGTCCCACCTCTTTTAGAAGCTGATTTGCTAAACAAACCAGAATCCCACGAATCTCTAAAGAACAAATCTGTTTTGTGGTTAAACAAACAGTGTGGGTTCCCCTGTAGAGTTATCACACCAGATATTAACTAGCAGGAGAGTCTCATGGATAGGGCGCTCACGTAAGAATATTAAGGGGGACTGTGTCATCATAAACTTTAGTAATCCATTCCTAGTTAATAATGCTCTTTTAAGAGCTTCCTCGCTCCCATATACTGACCAGGGTATCACTCTTCGCCCACTGGGATACTTCTATAGATACCGGACAAAGCATCCCATAAATGATCTATCCAGGGGCAGAGAAACTGGTCCTGAAGGGCGGATTGTCCATGGTGTCCCTACATCCAATCGCTATGAACCTCTGAGTGATTTAGACTCAAACGATTGACTTGATTTTGATTGGGACCTTCTTACACCCACTAAAGAAGCTCCTATTCTGACCACGGAGGAGGATCAGGGGACAAATGAAAATTTAATGTGCACTGGGGAGGAGGGTACCCTAAATGTTACGATTATAGAGGGGGATACCCATGGTGGCACTACTGACGGCTTGGTGGGAGTGCCACCCCAGCATCCAGGTACGAGGGTCCTTAGTTGGAACATCGCTGGGCTTAATAGAAAAGCAAATGATCCATTGTGGAGGAATTGTTTATTAGGCTGTGAAATTATCGGGCTACAAGAGACTTGGGACACGGAAAATACTTTCTTGTTGGATGGGTATGCCACTTTTTGGTCAGCTGCAGTGGTTTCTTGTAGGGGTAGGGCAAAGGGCGACCTCTTAACCCTTATTTCATTGAAACTTGAGGGAACTTATATTAAAGTGGAGACAGGTTCGCCTTATTGCCTTGCAGTGGAAATTCAAACTAATTCAAATGGGAACTGGCTCATTGTCAATTTTTATAATTCTTTTGCTAAGAGTACGCCTAATGAACATTTAGTCAGTCTATATGATTTCTTGGAAATGTATAATGTCAACAATAGGAATCCTTATTCGGTTATTGTGCTTGGTGATTTTAACATTCATCGTTGTTTAGGTAATTGTTTTGTTTGGGACAGTTTAGGCCCACCAAATCAAGAAAATTTTCATTTTGAACATACCCCGCAGGGTTTGTACCTAGAGGACCTCATCGCTGGAAATGATTTGATCTACCCCATCAATTACACAGGAGATATCCCAACATATAAAGGAAGCGGCCAGGGGTCCACTATTGACTATATTTTTGTGAGTATAAATTTAGTTAACAGGGTGAGCCAGTATAAAGTCAGCTGGTCTACTTATGGTGATCATAACCCTGTTCAGGTGACTTTGTCTGAAGATTTAAGGAAAAAAGAATCTGACACCCTGACTGTTGGAATTTTGGACATAAGGCCCACCGATCAAACACGTCGTCTGAAATGGTGCCGAGTGGTACCGAAGGACTTCAATGAAAACTTGATGGGGAAGGTTGGGGATGAAATGTCTACCTGTTTGAAAGAGGGTATTATAGGCAAAGAGGTCTTGGTAGCCTATGGCAGAATTTGCTCCCAGGTCGATAGTGACCTTAAAAAAGTATGGAAGGGGCAACCCAGAAACGGGGAGAAATGGTTTGATCATAGTTGCTCAATAGCCCAACGGAAGTTGATGGTGGCGTTGAAAACCGTGCCACCTGACAAAGCGGAAATCGCTGCACTTAGGAGAGTTTACAAAAAGGCTCAAAGTAAGCGTAAAAATGAAATTAGGGAGGAAGCGTGGAATGAACTTTTATCAATAGATGTAATTAAAAATAGTGCCAAATTTTGGTCTGTGGTCAATAAGCCCTTTTTTCAGGATAAAAGCAACAATGAGCTTGACTGTGGTATCCAAGAAGAAAAATGGTTCAGTCATTTTAAACAGGTGTATGACGGAGATGGGATGATGGAAGGCCCAACTTTAAATATGGAGAAATATACTTTGTCCTTTACAGAATTGGAAGTCACACACGCCATCATGCAAATGACAAGTAATAAGGCTCCGGGACCCGATGGAGTCCCGGTAGACCTTTTTAAATCAGATATAAAAATTTGGTCCAAGATTTTATTCAATGTCTTTGTTAACGCCTGCCATTTGGGTCTCCCCTCCACTATCGCCCGATATCCCTAATAGATTCTTCTGTGAAAGTACTGGGTAGGGTGGTCCTTGCCCAATTGACTGGCTGGCTAGAGGAATCTGGAACACTCTCTATGGCCCAGTACGGCTTCAGAAAAGGGATGGGTACTATAGATCAATGCCTGAACTTGCAACTATTAATAGGCAAATATACGGTGGCCAAGAAGGGAGCATTATTGGTAGCCTTTATGGACCTGTCTTTGGCCTTTGACCGCGTAAATAGGTCAAAATTGTGGTCCTTGCTCCTATCCTATGGAGTAGACAAAAACATCGTCTACTTCTTAGCTGACTTACATAGGGATCTATCGGCCACGGTCAGGTTTGATCAACAGGGCAATTGTACGGAAGATATACCTATATCTAATGGAGTTAGACAGGGGTGCATTTTGGCACCCCTGCTCTTTACCCTATACATAAATAACCTAGACAATGCCCTAATCACCTCAAGTAATGATATTCCGCGTGCAGGGAAATGCCTGATACCCACACTTTTATACGCGGACGACGACGCCTTACTTGCAAGAACGGCGGTGGGTCTTCAATTACTGTTACACTCTTTTGCGGGTTTTATGAAGGCGCTGGATCTTATTGTCAATTTTTCAAAATCGCATGTAATGGCCATTGGACAAAAATCTTCAAAGATTAAAACTTTTAAATGTGAAGGCCATACACTATCTAGGGTATCGTCATTCCCATACTTGGGTGTACTTTTCGACGATCAAGGATCCTGGGTAACCCAAATCACAGCAAAAAAGATTGTTTTAACTAGAGCGACCTTGGCTGTATTAGGTTTTGCCAGAAAGTTAGGTGCCAGGCCAATGAAGGCCCTTATTCAAATATATAGAGCCAAATGCTTCTCTCTAGCAATGTATGGAGCCGAGGTATGGGGCATAAAGAACGTAAAAAGTATACAGATTGTTGAGGATAGGTTCCTAAAAAACCTCCTATCAGTCCCGAAAACAACTGCCAATTACAACACCCACCAGGAGCTTGGAATTGGTTTTGTAGAAGATTCTATCGCTGTGGCACCATTATTGAAATGGATAAGCATTTGGTGAAACCCGGACCTACTGCTTAATCGTACGATCATGAAAGATTGTATGTCATTAGACTATGGGTTATGCATAGCCTGGCTGAAATACATTCAGAAACTGGCAACAAAGTTGGGCCGCCCAGAACTATACCAGTCACCAGAAGCTCTAGTGAAAGGAGACATTAATTGGTGTAAGGAAACGTTCGTGCGTATAGCCACCATGGATAGGGAAGGGAGTGAGCTGTTAAAGGTAACTGTAAGGGCTCACCAGCTATGCAAAACAACACCATTCATGGAACCATATCTAGGATACGTCACAAATACTAACCACCATTTTTTATTGACTAGATTTAGACTAAATCAACTGCATCTACTTTTTGGAGTACAGAAAGGATGGAAAAGGGTAGAGGACCTTGGCCCTTGCGATAATTTTTCACCACAAGATATCACACACTTCCTTTTTTTCTGTGAGCACTTCATTGATATCAGGAAGCGTTTCTTACTCCCTATTTTAAAAAACAAAGGCTTTGTGCAGGTGAGACCTGCTCTACTCCACCTTCAAATGTTAACTGATGTTTGGGAAACTTTTAATATTGCAAATTTTTTATCTATAGTTATTAGATTCTTGAGGAAATGAATGTACAATCATACTATGTATGACCTCTTTTAAACGTTTTTAAAATGGAATTGTTTTTAAATGTTGTACTAGCTGTTTTTATAGGTTTTTAGGAGCTATTGATTATTCAAAATGATTCTTGTACCTTCAACTGTTTTTTATCTATTGTTATGTAGTATGCTTTTATGGTTTGCACTTAAACCGAATAAAGACTTTTGACTGACAGTCTAAATGTGGAGGACATTCGATAGGATGAAATGTGCAAAGCTCAACCAGACGTGCTACTTGCATTTGGAAGATACATTTGAAACTTAAAACAACTGTGAACTTTTAACCTGCAGGTGTCGTAGAATGTTCCAGAAAGTGTGGTGATAAAATAGGTTGAACTTCTGACCTGTATGTGGCGCGGAATATTAAGTAGCTTTTCAGATGGAAAATTTTAAAATAACCAATGGAGATAAGTTTTGGAATGTCAATGAAGGAATGAAGTATTCTGATTTGTTCATTACATGTATTTATATGTGGAGCGACCGAGAAATTGTGCCATTACTGGTTCCATTCTTGATGAAAGCGGTGCATTACATGTACTGTGCGACAAAGAAAGAATTGCATGCGTGTGTGACATTTGAAATCTGCATACCAACTACAAAGGTGCAGTAGAAATGAACAAGGTGTGTTATGTGTTCTGTAGTAGTGATTAAGTATTTGAGGTGATATTTTTAAGTTTGAAAGTATTTTTTATTTGAAAATAATATCCTGTTAGTAAAGTGTGGTGTTTCATATTGGTTATAAAATATGCATAAAGTTTGACCTGTTGTTATATAAGTACTTAATATATGTTTAGGATTTTTTTACAAAGAAGAAATGTAGTTTGTCATCTTTAAAGGACTGTATGGTTTTGAAAATGAGGTACAGCGTTAATTTGGGTTTGTTAATGTATTCATGCGAGATAAACAAAATGTCGCACAATTGCAAATTATACTTTTTGTGGATGTAGTGGGGAAGGCGGGGTAGGAGATGTATGTGTTATTAAGTTAAAAGCGATAAAACCAAAGCCAGAAATGTTATGTGGACAGGTTGTGGTCTCATTTTTGACAGTGAGAGGTAGATTTGAATATAAGTCTAGGGGCCATATTATCTAGGAACGGCAATAAAGGGCTTAATAATATGCCCTTGTGAATTCCCATAGAATCCGAGGTTCACACCAGAACCTGGGCTTCTATGGGAATTCACAAGGGCATATTATCAAGCCCTTTATCGTCGCTTTAGCAGCAGTTTCCTGCCGCTAAAGCAGCGATAATGTTATCGCCGTTCCTTGATAATATGGCCCTAGGTAAGATGTTGTACTGTGAGGCCATCTACAGTGTTTGAAGATTACATGGAGAGGAGAAGGAGATAGTAAAAGTAATACGTTCCTTTTATATGTACGCATAGTTTGAATCATTTGAATAGAGGTTGAGATACAATATGACCATGACCTTATGCATATATACTACCTGTACTGAGTACGTTGTGTGTGCCTACATACACAGCCACCTTCCTTTTCTCTCTCTGTATATATATATATATATATATATATATACACACACACACACACACACACACGCATATAATATACTTGCTTGTGCACAGACATGAAATATTCAAGTGTATAGTAAAGAACTCTGGTATAGGTCCTTGCAGGATTGTCCAGAGGAGGTCTGCAAATCAGTATTGGCTGAAACATGTCAAAACTACAAAGAGAGACAATGAGAAAATGGGTTATTAGTTGGGAAGGATGAGAGTCTTGTGCAAGTATTAAGTCTGGAATTGTCTTTTGACTCGGAGCCAAGTACCCCATTGTAGCACTTGGCTAGGGTAGCAAAGTTGATTAGTACAAGGCCTATTTAGAACAGATGGTGTGGACTAGTAATACCAATTATCTGGCACGCAACAACAATACTCCCAAAACTTGTCCAGTTAGTGCTTTTTGTTTTAAAAGGGAAAAGTACATTTATTTCACAATCATACTCAACTATTAACGTACAAATATATACATTAGGTAGATGAAAATAACTTTGGTGACATTCTCATATCACATTTCACCCTTAGTGGGTCCTGAAGCACATAATCACAATCAACCCCAACAGTTATAATATCACATTAGAAGGTAGTATCATTATATATAAAGCTGGGTGACTGGTTTGGTCAGGTTATTACCTTTACCACATTAATAACAGAAACCATGTAATACTGTGTAAAGGCTATACATTAAAAGGGATGTCAATATGTACACGGCAGGCCTACAGGCTTTGTCACGATTTCACCATGTTAATAAAATAGCATTATATTGTAATTGTACCCTTGTATCACAATTTAAACCAATGGAATTAATAAACATTTTGAAATGTGTTCATAAAATGTATAGGCATTGCACTGCTCATTACTAATACTGTCAATAAAGAAATGCAAGTCAGAGCAACCATAAGCTGGTGTCACAGTCTTTCTTTACTTGTTTCAGGCCATATAATGGAGCCACGAGTGGTCCCAACACTCCGGAGCTGAAGAGCAAAACCTCCAGCCTTGGGAGCACTTGAAAACGATGAGCAGGCCTTTTCTGGGGGCATACATCTAGTGTCCCCTGAAATGTAGAGCAAGTTTTTGATAAATCCCTTCTGGGGAGCTGCTGTTCTCCCTGCAGCTCCAAACAACATTTAAAACTTGTATTTGTGGTGTCCCTGTCCATCCTGGGGCACCATGAGGAAAAACAATATTTCAAAACTGCAGTCGCAGAGATTTCTGAGGTGATCCAGGCCCAAAAGCCTGAATATGAAATGAGCGGGCCCAGACAGCAAGTGAAGCAGCCCCAACATGATATTTGCTTAATTTTGTCTTATTTTATCATGGCGTGTATCTGGTCGCAGTGGGGGCCCCCAGTTGACTTATTTTTTGTTGGTGATCCCAGGGCCCCCACAACTTCAGCCAGCTCTCCAGAGCAGCACCAGTCCTCTGGTTGGCATAGTTCTTGGAGCTTGTGCTGGGCAAGAGGTTGAATCCAAAGATCTAGCCCTCCTCCTTTCTTCTAGCGAGCCTGGCTATTTATCAGATACTGAGATACAGACTTTCTTATTCACCCCTTCCTTTCACAACAACTGAATCAATCACTGTTGGATTCTCATTTTGTGTGGAGGGGTCTTTGTTCCCTTGGCTGGGTAGCAGGGTAAATTACTTTCCCCAGTTGGTTGAGGGTACAAAGGCTTGGAATCTGATGAGGAGCAGAGTATAAGAAATATAACAATTCATGAAGCGCCATAAACACCACAGATTTTCCAATATGCCTTACTGACCTCTCTAAGAATGCCCACTAATAATATAGGGCCTACTCCAGGTCAGCACCTATTAATGCAGAGTCCCTTCTGTGCCAGAATAGCTATGTGCAATTACCGGGCTGTGCATGACTGTAGTTTCATACATGTAGTCCACACATGTGTGTTTATTTGTGTTCACATTTAACCTCTTACACTAACAAAGGCAGACACTGGTAGTAAACACGCTCACTCAGCTTACCATACATTTACTATGTGTCAGACCCCAGTAGTGAGACTCACCCAAAGTAAAGGTTAAATAACCGGTTAGTTAATTGCAATAAAAAACGTCTGGTGAACTAAATGGCCAGATCACATGAAATGCAAACAACTTAACTATGTGCATTAGTTAAAGAAGCAAGCAACTGCATCTGATTGGCAACTGGCATACATTTGCAAAAAACGATGCTGTGCTGTTAGGCACAGTTACCAAGACTTTCAGCATTTTCTTTGTCACAAATGAAAAAAATTGCATTAATTTGTACATTTGTACATTGCTTGGAAGATTATTAAATAAACAATGATACCTAAACCCGTTGTGTATCTTCTAGGGCAAAATCTAAGCAGTGTTCTATAAATAGTTAATCCACATAATATTCCTATCAATGGCAGTGATAGATGGGCTTGCTCTCATAAATAATTATCAGACATCCATCCGTAGATAAGAATGCCTTTATACCAGTTAGGATTTGCTTATCACCAGTTCTCCTTGGATTATGGTAGAGTTCACCCTATGAACACTAATGCTAATGAGACTATGGTCACGCTGGAATGGAAAATTGGCAATGCTGTGCTCTAAAAAAATTACTTTTCCAACACAGATTATGAGCCAAACTCTCCAGCAGGAAGACTACATAAAACATTCCTAGACAACTATACAGTGAAAGGTACTTAGCAGGGCCGGACTGGCTACCGGGCATTTTGGTGTGCTGCCAAGCTGGGGGCTGATTTCGTTGATGGGGATCTACGTGTGCTTAAAACCATTTGTATTGCTTTGTTTATTTAAAAGCTCTTGCAGGTCCCCATCAACGAAATCAGCCCCCACCGCAGTGAAATCATCCCCCAGCTTGGCAGCACACCAAAACGCCCAGTAGCCAGTCCAGCCCTAGTACTTAGGCCAGCAGTAGCAGTTTAATCAGCAAATAAAGTAAGATGACTAAGGTTTAATGCACTCAGGCCTTTCATTCTCTGATACTTTCCCAAGCTATCTTCTCTTATGTTGCTGAGAGGAACCACAACAGAGATGACTCATTCTAAAATAGTCCGTGCAACAGCTTGATCAGAAACGTGGAATACTGCGTTTCCTGCCTGCTTGCAGGAAAAATCTCCCATCTGTAGTGACTAATTAAGTTTTCTGCACATTGTGGGGATGATACAGTTAAAACACAAATTCCTGCTTTTATTGATGACCTAGCTACACGAGAAGGCACTGGCAGGTAAGGAAGGGACCAATTATATCTCCAGCAATTACCAGCAATTCTCTATTAACAAATGAAATGCAGCAACTCTACAAGCACAACGTGTGCAACGTGTGCTTTCAGAATGAACCGAAAGCACACATCATACTTGTAGACGGATCTTGAGACCCATTCCACACTAAAATGTCTATGAAATGCATCCAGCATGATATGTGTTGATCCCAGTCTTTCTTATTTCTTACCTTGAGAACCTGCTCCTCTCACCACCCTACATGCAAGCACGCATAGCTGGGGGAGAAGCAGGCTCCCTCTGCAGCTCCTCTTATTTGTTGGTAGATATCTTTAGTAAACAAAAAGAAATTGGTGTGTAAACAGAAATTAATAATTTGGATGATGTCATCAGTGATGTTATCAGTGATGTCATTTGAGATGTCATGAGTGATGTCACTGACCATGTCATGAGTGATGCAATATGTGACATCATCAGCAGTGCATTGGGGCGCGCGAGTTATAGTTAACTCAGCTAACTATAGCGGCTGAATTTCTCTGGTTTTGTACAAGGGAAATCTCAGCCTAACTATAACGTCTCTGTAACCTTTGGTTTTTCAGTGAATATATATATATATATTTCTTTCAATCAGGTTCACTGCGGGTGGTGCAACGGGCTGAACCTTAGGGCCCAAGGTTAAGTTATGTATACAAAGACGCCGCACTCAGTAAATCCTTAGTATTCTTCTTTAATGGTAAACAACACTACATCACCAACGCATCTGAAAAAAGGTCAATCTTATTTCCAGGCGATAAGGAAGGGCAGTACTTTGATTTCTTGAAATCACGTGCAGACACATTAATTACTAGAAAAGGGAAACAACATCAGGAAATTGAAGCAGTTCATCAAGAAGCTCCAAGACTGATAATCCCTTACAGTAAAATATTAGTGAATACAAAACAAAAACATTGGCATCTGATATCAAAAGCTTCAGATATAGGCAATCTTTTGGGAACACAACCACTAGTCACCTACAGGAAAACCAAATCCTTGAAAGATCAATTGGTTCGAAGTCATCTACAAGAAACAACAACAATGAAAAATTGGCTAGTTAAAACTAGAAAGGGATTAACTAAATATAACAATTGCATGGCAAGTAAAACTGGAATCAACAAGAAAAATGTAATTGACAAAGAAGGAGAAACAATCCGCAATAAACAAAACCTCACGTGCAAAACAACATATGTAATCTAAGTGATTGAATGTAGTTGCGGCTTACAATACATAGGGAGCACTACATGTATGCTAAAGAAAATAATTCTGGAGCATATAAGAGCGGTCAAGAAAAAGGATAACAACTACGCCACAGCAAAACATATGATCCAATGTCAGAATGCTGATTGGAGAGCAATGAGATTTTTTTAACTTGATACAGTCCCACAAGACGAACGTGGGTGAGACAGAACCAAACGATTAAAACAATTAGAATCTTGCTCTATAATAAGACTCAGAACAAAGACACTGACTGGCCAAAACAACAATGAAGAACTTTTTTAACATTTATGAATCATGCTGCATTAGATTAGTCATGTTAAAACCGTCAAGTTTAGAGATTACGCAAATTATTAATCATTAGAGGGTGCATTGACCACTGGTACTCTACCAACAATTGTAACATGTCAACTATGGTTTATATTAGGAGTGTACAACACATGAATTGACACTTAATCATAACAATATTGCTTGATTAATAATACTGTTACTTTCATATGAATATGGTACTATACCATCAAGTGTGGTAGGAAAACAAACCCCTAATACAAACTGAAATCTATAATAAGCGTAACCTATAACACGGCAAATTCTGTTTCCATCAAATGTTGAATTATGTAAAGCAACATTCTGACAACTGTGTGAAATAATGCTTTTTAACTACAACTCCCATCATGCCTCATAATGGGCTTAAGATGAAGAGGATATATAGAATGAGAAGAAAGACTGACCTACTGGGCAAAAGACCCTGTGAGGTCGAAACACATTGGTGGAGTAGTGTTGTTCACCATTTTAAAGAATTCTAAAGATATAACTATATATATATATATATATATTCAGTGAAAAAACCATAGGTTTCACACATGTTATAGTTAGCTGGACATTTTACTCGTAAAAAACCAATGAAATTGCCCCGTTATAGTTAGTTCAGCTAACTATAACTCGCGCGCCCGCAATGCACTGCTGATGACGTCACATATTACATCACTCATGACATGGTCAGTGACATCACTCATGACATCACTGATGACATCTCAAATGACATCACTGATGACATCACTGATGACATCATCCAGTGAATGTGGGTTTTTCTGAAAATTAAATATGTTTTATATATGTATATCTCAAGGTCGATGGAAGAATAAATGGGTATATAAGTGTCTAAATGGATGATTTGTTTTTGAAAAATTGATTGTTTAACTGACTGATTAAGTGTATCATAGTGAATACATGTTTTAGTGAGTAATGTTTAAATATGTAAATATCTGTATCAGTCTCTCACTTTGTGTATAAGTGGCTGCATGGGTTGGTGAGTAGCTACATGGGTGTCTATATAGGTTATTAGTTGGTTTTTTGAGTATCAGTCTGAGTGTCTGCATGGTTCGGTGGGGGGTATTACGTAGTGCACAGGTGCATGAATGAGTGACTCACTGTTTGTATGTGTTGAACAGACCATGTGTGCAGGACTGCATGGGTGGATGAGTGTGTGTATGGGTGTGTTAGTGAGTGAATGACTGTCTCAATAGTGTCTTTATGAGTAACTACATATGTTTAAAACTAGTATATGTGACTATTGGTGTATATATGTGAGTATATGCAAGGGTGAGAGATTGGAAGAGTTCCTGTATGAATAAGTATGTGTTTCTATAAGTGATTGTTTAAAAGACTAAGTATGTGTAAGTTTCCGTAGAAGTAAGTATGGTGGTGTGTGTATAACTGTATATGCAAGTAAATGTATGTTTGATTCTTTATTAGTACGAGTGACTATGTGTGTGAGTAACTCTATGGATGAGTGGCATTGTGTAACAGGATGTATAGGTGTATGAGTACATATGATGAGTGAGTACATGTATGAGTGACTGTATTGGACTGTTGGTGAATGAGTGGATGTGTATGTGGATCTTAGAATTACTGAAGAGGTTGTTGTAACTGGTATTGGTATGTCCTTTGTTTTGAAAATTTTAGTCTCTATTTTTGAATGTGTGTGTCAAAGGTTATATTAGGGTGAGAGGAGGTCTGCCACTCTATCACAAGGATGATGTCATCAGTGATGTCATCAGTGATGTCATTTGAGATGTCATCAGTGATGTCATGAGTGATGTCACTGACCATGTCATGAGTGATGTAATATGTGACGTCATCAGCAGTGCATTGCGGGCGCGCGAGTTATAGTTAGCTGAACTAACTATAACGGGGCAATTTCATTGGTTTTTTACGAGTAAAATGTCCAGCTAACTATAACATGTGTGAAACCTATGGTTTTTTCACTGAATTTCTAAGGTTTTTTAAATGCTAATTCCTAACTATAACGTGTGTGAAACCTATGGTTTTTTCAGTGAATTTGTACGGTTTTTTAAATGCTAATTCCTAACTATAACGTGTGTGAAACCCATGGTTTTTTCAGTGAATTTGCAAGGTTTTTTAAATGCAAATTTTTTTTTTTTTTTTTTTTTCTAACATATTTTTAATTTAATTATCTTACCTTTTATAAAGACTATGATTAAATTTTTAAAAATCTTTAATATTTTTTTTTAAATATATTTTTTAAAATAAACATGTAAAATTTATTTGCAGTACTTTTTTTAAAAAAAAAATATTTTTTTAGTACGCGTACCGTAAGCTCACGGTAAGCGTACGGTTTACGCAACGTCCGTAATCTATCTACGCTGCTTGCGTATAGTTACGCACTTTGCGTAGCCGCGCGTACTGCGCGTGGGACGCGTGCGCGCTTACGCCACACGCGCACGTTACGCGGAAGTGTCGGGGAGTGACTGTTATGCGCATGCGCGCAAGCGCGTGTCTTTTTTACGCGCATGCGCACTTTTTGCCGTAAGCGTACCGTAAGCGTACCGTAAGCGTACGGTAGGTCATGTGATCATGAAACACAACTTTTGATTGGTTGAAACTACTTTCAGTTCTAGAACTCTCCTACACCACACCCATTCCCCTCATTTCTGCTTGTGATCCCTTGGGAGAAGGAGCTGGTTTGTCTTTGGGATACGATGGCAGAACAGCAGAGCTCTTCTGAGAGTGAGGCTAGCACTAGCAGCACTGTCTTGAGGCAGAGATCGAGGAAACAAAAGCCCTCTTATGTATGGGATTATTTTACTTTTCCTGAAGGCCAGCAAAAGGTAAATGCACCCTTAGTGACTTGTAAGCTGTGTAAGCGTGTACTTTCTAGAGGTAATCCTAACAGGAAGTATTCCTTTGGGAATCACACCATGAAGAGACACCTCCAGGATGTACACAGAAGGACACATGGTCATCTTTTTGGAGGTAACTCTTCAGAAAGACGAGCCAGTACATCCACAGTAGCTCAGCCTGAACCATCATCTGCAGGGCTGACTCCTTCTTCTGCAGGTCAGGTGAGCCCTTCATCTGTGGGGGGAGAATCTCCTTTTGCTGGCCCTCTGGAAATGAACCCTCGATTTCGGAAGGTTGATATTCATTGCACATTTTGTAAAGATCTAATTTGCCATAGGGAGACCAGTGTTTCCCTAGTTAACAACAAAATAGATCAGCACATTTGTCGCTTTGAATAATTTTCCCATGCTTCCTTTCCTCTGTCCCTGCATGAACACAACGGTTCTTTTAAGAGCCAACCTTATCTTTCATCTTTTTTTTACATATGTTTTTAAAAACTTTTTTTTATTTTTTTTTACCGTACGCGTACGGTGCGCGTACTTTTTATTTTTTATTTTTTAAAAACAATAAAAATCAATAAACACATTACAAGGTCCTTGAGAGACTACAATTATTATTATTGACTTACCATACTCACTGAAAAAATATTTATTCATTTGTTTTTTTAAAAAATAGTTTTAAAAATGTTTGTAGTTTTCGAAAATTTTCTATATCTATCTGGAAAAAAAGAAAAAAGTATTAATATTTTTAAAACATTTTATAATACAGTACACATATTTACATTTTTTTCCCAAAAATATTTTTGCCTTATTTTTGCTGTTTTCAGAATATATTGCATTTCACTATAAATTGTGAAAGCAATTGCATTCATCATTTTACAGCGGGCAAAAAAAAATAACAATCACAAAGATTGTATTAAAAAAGCCCTGATTCTTTTTTTACTTAAACTTAACATTATAGAAATGCATAATATTCTAAAAAAATATCATCTAATACCAATACTTATTTCTTTAAAATACCGTCTGATATGTTTGTTTCAGAAGTATAATCACAATATTATATCTCAAATAACTCCAAAATACATCTGATTTCATTTCCTTTAGACCAAATAGTAATTTTAAATTTTTTTTTGGAATAAATTTCCAACGGTAATCCAATAAAATTCTAAAGTTTAATTTGTCCAGATCTCACCGATTCTCTGTAACATTTTGGTTCACGAAAATTTTTTGAATAATGTATTAAGTCCACAATAGAATTGGTTACTTTTCCGCATGGCCAAATAGTAATTTTTTAAATCATTTTTGAAAAAATTTCCAATGGCAGTCCAATAACATTCCAAAATTTAAAATGTGCAGAAGTTACCGATAATCTCTAAATTATTGGTTTTTCAAAGTTTCATTTAAAATTTAAAAAGTCCACATTACAATTGGTTATCTTTCCATTAGGCCAAATGATAATTTAAAAAATCTTTTTTCTACAAAATTGCAATGGTAATCCAGTAAAATGGTAAAATTATTTTGTCGAGATCTTGCCAAATCTGTCTAAAATTTAGGTTTCAGGAAGATTAGATAGGAATTTGCTAAATCAAAAGGCAAACGTTGTTTGAAAATCAATTGGGAATCATTACACAGTGTCCAGCCTTTTTCACATTTAAGATAAACTGTGTAATGTCCAGAAGTAACAGTAGGTCCATCATGAAAAATTATTGCAACTGTTACAAAAGTTTTTCCAGAAATTGATAATTGCTGTCCTGTAAACTTCTTTATTAAAGTATCCAATTTTGAACCATCAGCTCTACATCGTTGCATCATTAAAATTACATACTGTCCGTATTCCTTTAAAATTAATGTTGAAAACATGTCAGAATTACACTCACTACATTTCATGCTATGATTAGCATCTTTAACTAATTTTGCAAAAGTGACTGTTTTACTCTCTGGCAATGTCAAATAAATAAATCTTTCATTATCAACAATAGAGCCACATATATTATAACAATTATCACAACTATGTTCCCATTTATAAGAGAGACCAAAAAAAATGTCAATGGGAACTCCTTCTTCTTCCACTACCTGAAGAAAATACATCAAAAATTCATGTGCATCTTGCTGTTCATTTTGAGAAAACTGTGTTCGTCCTGAACATACATCTAAAAGTTTTCTAATTTCAGTTGCACTTTCTATTTGAGTTTTATCTTTACTCAGCTTTTGAAAAAGGAGACTCAGCTCTGAACAGAATCTTTTTCCCTGATTTACTATTATCTGCTCTTGCAAACTTTTCAGATAAAATGCAACATTCAGCACTACATTTGCGTAGCAGTTGACACCAGAGCTATTTTCAAAATGACATCCTACAACCTGTTCTTCATTTTCCTTTTTCTTTTTGCTTGCAATTACATCACTCCTCTTTTTTTTCCTCTTCTCTACATCTTCATTACAGATATTCTCATTTTTTCTTTTACGAGAAACTACACGTTTCTCCAACACAGGATACTGACCTAAATGAGGAGCATAGCTTCTTCTTAATCTATTATACTCCTTTACACAGTTTGTATCAGCACTAACTTTTGAGTCATCAAAGTCTATCATGAATAAACCTGATAATGTTTTCACTCGTGACAAAGCTACATATGCCATACCTTCTTTGAACACAGTTGAACCAATGTTCACAAATGCACAATCTACAGTCAATCCTTGAGACTTGTGAATAGTTACAGCATATGCTAGAGAAAACGGAAACTGCTTCCTACGTACATATAAGTCTTTCACAAGCATAAAACGTACTGTACAACGACAAATATCTTTAACTTCTTCTATCTGATCAAATTTTATTTTTAAACATTCAACTCCTTCTTTTTTCTGGTAATTAATAAAACCCACAACTCTTCCCATTGCTCCATTAACTAAACCTTTTTCAACATCCAAATTTCTCCTTAAAAATACTCTACAGTTCATGCAAACATATAGATTTTTTTCTAATCCAGCTGTTTTGGAGATGTTCTTCTCTAGTGAGTCCAATTTATTTTTCAGTTTGCCTGTTACTGTGACACTAATTCTTCCATCCTCAATTTTGTCCACTGCTTCCAATTTCCTGATCTCTTCCTTTTCCAATTTCAAAAGCTCCTCATTGAATATTGAGCATTCACGTAGAGTTGGCATTAAGCAGATGACACTTTTGTTTTCTGCAATGTTCTTGTATATCTTCTCTGCAACTATTTCTTCCTTTGGAAATAAATTATGTAGCAGCCGACTCTGTAATGTTTTTTTGCCAACTTCTGTGAGTAGTCCAATCCTGATATCTTTCAGAATACTTCCATATTCTTCATCGCTTGCTTGCCTCATATTAGTAGTAAGTTCCTTGTACTCAAAGAAGGACCAAATATTTGTATTTCCGATGCTTCCCAATGACTTCTTCGTGTCTTCATGTGTGACAGTATTAAACACTGGTTGTCCTTTAACTGGAGTAAGCTGCAGAAGATCTCCAAAAACTATGACGTGTTTTCCACCAAATAACATGTCATAGTCTGTCTTCAAAATTTGCTGCATTCTTAAATGCACAAAGGCAAGCATTAAGTTTGACACCATGCTCACCTCATCAATAATGAGAACTTGCATCTTCTTCAATACTCTTGAAACTTCCAAGGATGCTTCTCCAGTTAGCTTGTTGAATTGTATTTTGTTCTCATGCTCCACTGGTAACATTAGCAAACGATGTAAAGTGATTCCTTTTATGTTATATGCTGCTAACCCAGTTGGAGCAGTAACCACACAAGACAAAGTAGAATCCGTTTTTTGCTTTAGGTAGCTTCTGATGACTTTTATTAGGAAACTTTTTCCAGTTCCAGCTTGTCCGCTTACATACATCCTGATTGGATGAAATGATGTGCATGAGCACTGTTTTTTTGCATGTAGAAATCCGTGATCAATTTTGTTTTTGATCTCTTCATAAATTTGTTGCTGCTCTTGATTCAGTTGTCTTTCCAAATTTTCTAAGTCTATAAATTCTTCTTGAGCTTGATTCATAGCCGTTTCCACTTCATTCATGGCTATTGATGCTTCATTTTCAATGATTGGTTGTCCTAGGGGATCTTGACTGAGTGTTCCTGAACTTTGGCTGTCCTGAGAACTATCTCTAGCGATTTCTGCTGCAATTGTAGTTTCCTGATCAATTTCTTCATTTAACATTTGCAGATAAGTTGAGAATGTACTGCATTGTATGCTGTCTTTGCAAGCATTAAAAGAATCTTCATAGCTCTGGAATTCTCCCAGTAGTTCATCCTCTGTACGCCATGGTTTAAACAACTGTAAAAGAGCCAAGTAGTAAAATTCCTTCTTGTCAGTAGTGTCGCAACTCAGCTTCCGGTGATTTATCAAACTTCCTTTTGTTTGCTTCACCAAACATCCTTCTTCACCAACGACTTTATATTTTCCATTATTGATGTCTTCTGTGGCTTTCCGTGAATAAATGTAGTTCTGCAGCACTTCATAGAGACACATGTTCTCCAGATGTTGACTTCTCTTGGGATAATATGTATCCAACATGTTTGTTTTCAAAATATCTGTACTTTCTGGGTCATTCTCGGCCAAATATTCAATTTCTCCTACAGATTTCAGTACCCGATTTCTCATTGCTGCAAGGCCTAAACTTGCCCAAATTATTCTTCTTGACTTCGAGTAGAGACTTGCAGAAGATAACCTATCTGAACATTCGTAGGATCCAATTTCTCGATGCGATAACATCTTCAAACTGAAACTGTACAGCTTCTTACTGACAGTCTTCTCGTGAGAAATCTCTTCCCACATTTCCTTCAATTCTGTTTTTTCTGATTTCGTAATGTAAGACGTTACATATCGAGCAACAGCAATGGAATTGTCAGCTACATACTGTATATCCATGTTAGCGTTCCACATGGATAAAATGACTGGGTTGTAGTCATTTATATTTTTTGATTCTTCTTTTCTTTTTAGGTTGTAGGTATTCTTAGGTGATTTTCTTGTGACAGTATGTCTCACAGCTGACATAAAACTGTTGACTCTTCCATTTGAAAGAACAGGTCTAGGAAATCCAAATCGACATTTAGTGTAGTATTTTTCTTTGCTCTTGTATTTCCGTCGACAGTATTTTCCACACCGATGACTTTGGAAACGTAAAACTTGCTCCTTTAACTTGTTCTCTTCTGTGCTTTTTGGTATAGCACATGTTGCATATTCTTCAATGTAAGATAACACTGCTTCATCAGCATCTGTTCCAAACTTTGGGGCATCCTTGATCCACAACAGCATATGAATATGAGGAGCACCTCTTGCCTGGTACTCTTTTCTCCAAAAGAAATCCACTACTTCTCCAAGGGGTGGATTTTTTTTATTGCAGATGAAGGACATCATAGCCTCAAATCTATGATTGAAATATCTGCAAACATTAACCGGATCCAATGAGCACAGTTCTCCTGCTGTCTTGTATTCGATGTTTTTAATGTTTGAATTGGCCTCTCGTAGAAAATCCAGTAAATCATCCCAAGCGTACTCGGCACAGCTTAGGGTAAGGAACCATGTTGGTGTTCCTAAATTCCGTAACATGCATTTTAGTTCACCATGGCGTCGGTACCAATATTCATTTGTCCCACGCTGACAAGCCATCAGATTGATCAGTTGTGTTTCCAAATGATCATCTCGGTGCTGCACTTTCTCCATAAAATCCTTAGCAGACACATTTTGTAAATGTACTCCACTTTTTAAAATGTGATTTACTGCATAAGACAGTGCAGACAAGTCGCTTTCAAATAAAAGATGGAACAAATAAGGAATACTTTGTCGAAATCTGGGATCTTCAGCATATAGTCTTGTAGTCCGATACTCAGAAGCTGGAATCTGTTCTGGACGTTCATCGTATCGTCCTCCTTTTCCTTTAGGAAACAGCTGGGGAAAACATCGAGCTTCCAAGCTCTCCTCCCATACACTCACGGGACTTCCTTTTGCTTTCTTCATCTGAAAGAGATCAATATTGTCTCCCATAACTTCTTTCGAATGAAGAGGATGTATGCTAAAATGTTCATAAATTTCTTCTTCCTTTGACTTGTCCACTTTTTCAATTTGTCCAGTTGGTATTTCTGTGTCTTCTTGTAAATCTTCTTCTTCTTCTTCTTCTTCTATATAAATTGATTCATACCATTTGTTATTTTTTTTCAAATACAAATTTGCTCTTTGTACTTTCCGCACATCTACCAGCTCCTGCCAAATCTTCTTATTCTTTGTAGGTACACCATTAACCAGAATAATTAATGGTTCAGTTTCCAAAGTATCCGCATCAATAGTTTCCATATTTTTTTTCAAATCCAAGGGCAAATACACCACTCTACCTTTTAAACCTCTCAGTAAATCTGAAGGAGGTAATTTACCAGTTTTGGGCTCCATACGTACTATGGTCTGGAACGGATGAACACATTGAATGAGTATAGACTCATATGTATTTAATTCAGAAAGTTCAGCAGGAATAGCATCCAATTCTAAATTATTATGTACAGCTCTGGTTGGCATTCTATTTTCCTCTAACTTGTTGTAACAGTATTTACAAATACGCTGATCTTCACCCAATTCAAAACAATTTTCTAGAAATATATATGTGGCAAAATCCTTCCACTTATAATTATCTTCATTTTCACTCTTTCTGTAGAGATCAACATTCCTAGTTTGTTTTCTATAATGAGTTCTGCGGCAACAAATACAAGTAAAATTTGGTCTTTCATTAGAGACTATTGCAAATTTTGTTATGTGATCATTAAATGTGTTACTTACAGAGGGTTCTACATTCTCTTCCACTTCTTCCTCATTTACTGTGTCCTTCTCTGCACTGTTTTGTTCAGGACCAAAGTAACAAAACTGAATTTCATCAACAACCTTCTCTACATCTGATACTGTTCCTCGGAACAGAGCCCTATTCAATTCATTTAACTTTATTGCTGGACTTTTGGCAAAATACAACCGTCTCACAAACTTTCTCATTTCAGTATGATGAACAGCCAGCATCCTAAAATGATGAAAAACACTATTGCACACTTTTCTAGATAGACAAGCCAGAGAATGACCCTGCAAACCAGTATTCTCTCTCACTCTGCATGGATCCAGACTTTGAAGCACCTTAATCTTCTGTTTTACACTTTTTTTACTATATTCTCTTAGAAACTCACGAAATTTGTCAATAGATTCCTGACGCACAGTGCAAATACTACTACAATTCCAAGTGTACACTGGGGCTTTAGGACGTCTCCCCATTGCCTCATCTGCCATCACTTGTACCTCATCTCTTGGAACCATTATCTCCTTCTCCATTATGCAACCATTTGTTACTTCGTATGAACGACCTCTGGTGTCAACTGCATGCAGCAAACTATTACTTTGAAAATAGCTCTCTTCATTAAAAAAAGGTTCACTACTTGAACTATGCATCCACTTTCCTAAAAACACTTTACAAAAGTTTGTTCTGTTCACTACTCTTTTCCTTTTGCTATGTGATTTCAGTACATTAACCATTTTGTCTAATGTACGCATCCTATTCAAAATTAATATGAATAGTTTCCTTTTTAATTCTAATGCCTTTGCTGCAATGGCTTCAATTTCTTTTTTTCTCTTGTAATATTTTGCCTTTTGCTTATATTTCTTCACATCCTTTATCAAATTGGACATAACTCTTCTCTGAAACATTTTTCTACGTATCTCTTTAAACGCTGTTTTTCTGTTTATGTAAATCTTTTCAGTTGCAGAAGGTATATTTGCATTAACTAAATTCTCAATTTTTTCCTGTTCTGTTAGTTTCGTAACATTCTTTCCAGTACAGACATTTTGTACATTTTTCCTTGTTTTGAATATATTTTTAAGAAATTGTTTTTTCTGCTTACCAGAAGATTTTTTCTTTTTCCCAACATGAGCATCTTCTACTAACTTTGGTCCTCCAGTTGTCTTCAAATATAGTTTTTTTTTTAGCGTTTTTTGAACTCTGGATTTTGTAGGCATCTTAAATTTTGTTCACTGCTCTTCAGCAATACCTGAAAAAAACTAAAAAAAAATTCCTTTATTGTATTTAAATATATTACTACATTTCTTTTCACAATAGTCACAAAACGAAATTTCTATGCCAATTTGAATGCACACTAACTGCTCTTTTTTTTGGGCAAGTGAAAATCACTTTTACAAACTGTCACATTATCAAACCACTTTTCAGATTTTTTAAAAAGCCCATGTCCAGACTGCTACACTACAGCAAGGGCAACCAGCCTTAGTGATGCTGAATGTATTTGCATTACAGACTGAAACCTGAAAACCCCACTCGCTTGTAAATACTGTGCATGATTATACATGGCAAGCACATGGGTGTGTGCTAAGAGTCTGCTTCTTCCCCCAAAAATTCGCTCCCCCTTTCCATCTAATGCAACTGTGAAATCACCAGAGCAATACACAATAAATCTCTGCGTATAATTCCTCTCTGCACACAGAGTCATGTTTTCACATTAGTCCCAAAACGAAATTTCTTTGCCAATTTGAAAGCACACTTACTGCTCTTTTTTTTTCGGGGCAAGTGAAAATCACTTTTACAGACTGACACATTATGAAACCACTTTTTTTGATTTATTTAAATGCACATGTCCAAACTGTTTTTTCAGACCACCACCATGTGTATTCTCGGTGACTGCCTACACTCCAGCAAGGGCAACCAGCCTTAGTGATGCTGAATGTATTTGCATTACAGACTGAAACCTGAAAACCCCACTCGCTTGTAAATACTGTGCATGACTATACATGGCAAGCACATGGGTGTGTGCTAAGACTCTACTTCTTCCCCCAAAAATTCGCTCCCCCTTTCCATCTAATGCAACTGTGAAATCACCAGAGCAATACGCAATAAATCTCTGCCTATAATTCCTCTCTGCACACAGAGTCATGTTTTCACATTAGTCCCAAAACGAAATTTCTTTGCCAATTTGAAAGCACACTTACTGCTCTTTTTTTTTTCGGGGCAAGTGAAAATCACTTTTTACAAGTGAAAATCACTTTTACAGACTGACACATTATGAAACCACTTTTTTTGATTTATTTAAATGCACATGTCCAAACTGTTTTTTCAGACCACCACCATGTGTATTCTCGGTGACTGCCTACACTCCAGCAAGGGCAACCAGCCTTAGTGATGCTGAATATATTTGCATTACAGACTGAAACCTGAAAACCCCACTCGCTGGTAAATACTGTGCATGACTATACATGGCAAGCACATGGGTGTGTGCTAAGACTCTGCTTCTTCCTCCAAAAATTCGCTCCCCCTTTCCATCTAATGCAACTGTGAAATCACCAGAGCAATACGCAATAAATCTCTGCCTATAATTCCTCTCTGCACACAGTCATGTTTTCACATTAGTCACAAAACGAAATTTCTTTGCCAATTTGAATGCACACTAACTGCTCTTTTTTTTGGGCAACTGAAAATCACTTTTACAAACTGTCACATTATGAAACCACTTTTCAGATTTTTTAAAAAGCCCATGTCCAGACTGCTACACTACAGCAAGGGCAACCAGCCTTAGTGATGCTGAATGTATTTGCATTACAGACTGAAACCTGAAAACCCCACTCGCTTGTAAATACTGTGCATGATTATACATGGCAAGCACATGGGTGTGTGCTAAGAGTCTGCTTCTTCCCCCAAAAATTCGCTCCCCCTTTCCATCTAATGCAACTGTGAAATCACCAGAGCAATACGCAATAAATCTCTGCCTATAATTCCTCTCTGCACACAGAGTCATGTTTTCACATTAGTCCCAAAACGAAATTTCTTTGCCAATTTGAAAGCACACTTACTGCTCTTTTTTTTTTCGGGGCAAGTGAAAATCACTTTTTACAAGTGAAAATCACTTTTACAGACTGACACATTATGAAACCACTTTTTTTGATTTATTTAAATGCACATGTCCAAACTGTTTTTTCAGACCACCACCATGTGTATTCTCGGTGACTGCCTACACTCCAGCAAGGGCAACCAGCCTTAGTGATGCTGAATGTATTTGCATTACAGACTGAAACCTGAAAACCCCACTCGCTTGTAAATACTGTGCATGATTCTACATGAAAAGCAGCTGGGTGTGTGCTAAGACTCTGCTTCTTCCTCCAAAAATTCGCTCCCCCTTTCCATCTAATGCAACTGTGAAATCACCAGAGCAATACGCAATAAATCTCTGCCTATAATTCCTCTCTGCACACAGAGTCATGTTTTCACATTAGTCACAAAACGAAATTTCTTTGCCAATTTGAAAGCACACTTACTGCTCTTTTTTTTGGGCAAGTGAAAATCACTTTTACAGACTGACACATTATGAAACCTCCATGTGTAACTACAACAAAAACAATTTCCATTTCTATTATTCATTTCTTAAGTTACCATATACATCCCCTCTCAAACTGTAAACTCACCTTTAAAATTAGTTAGTTGTGAAAGAAATGTGACACTCAAACAGCAGATTATCAGAGCCAGGATCTCTGTTGTGTTCACCTCTCTCCTCTCAGCAGAACCAGATAATGGCAAACTTTCCCTCTATTTTTCCACACATATACTTGTAAGTTTCAAATCTCAGTGCTTCCCCCTTTTTTTCAAATGTAATCACACATTTCTATTGGTTGAAAACCAACCCTTTTCCAAAAGTACCCTTCCCCCAACTTGACTTCTGCCTAGTACCCTTCCCCCAACTTGACTTCTGCCTGCTACCATAGCAACAGCTCATGGAACACTGCTGTGTTGAGTTAGGTCAGAAGTTCGCCAAACAATGTTTCAATTCCACAGAGCAAGAGTGCTTGACTTTTCAAACCTAACAGCAAATCCATAGTACTGTTCTTTGGTTACACATTTTTTTTTACCAATACAAAACATGCTTCTATTAATTTACACATACAGCCTAGTTTTTATTCTAGAATGGTATGAAACAGCCAATCAGTTCTTTTTGTTTTGAAAAAAATATGTATGCCTCCATTTCCAAACTGTCTTTCTTTTCATATTGCCATTCTACTGAAAGACACCTCCTGAGTGCATCCAGTTCTCCTTTGAAGATGTTCACAGTGTGGATTGTAGGGCACAGCTATGTCTTCTGGAGTGAAAAGTTTGCAGAGAAAACAGGTATGGTGAGAGACCTTGCTTTGCCAAATGTAGACATTAAATGGATTGGTCAGAGAGGGTTAAAGTGGCACCAATTGATGCCATTGGTGAAATCCTTCATTCAAATCCAACACCCTGACCTCATAATAGTGCACTGTGGTGGCAATGACCTAGGCACTTTGACTGGGGTAGGTCTGGAAATGCTTATGAAGGACACCTTTGCACAACTGTTTACACTTTTCCCTAAAACTGCCTTTGTGTTTTCCAACATATGCCAAAGGCAAAAATGGAACTGGTCCAATCATTTCTGTCCACAGATTGACAAAGCAAGAAAGCACGTCAACAAATCTGTTTCTGCTTTCCTCCGTGACTATGGTATGGGTGCCATTTACCACAACAACTTGCGTTATGACATGCAAGACATTTATAGAGGAGATGGTGTGCACTTCAATGATGAAGGGAACAGAGTCTTCCTCTTGAACCTTAGACTCTGCATCGGTACTTACTTGTAGGTACCACTAAAAAATCACTTCATAAACACAACGGCTCTTTTTAGAGCCCCCTAATATCTAAACTCTTAAATCTGCTTTTCATTTTTTTTTTTTTTTTTTTTTACCGTACGCTTACCGTAAGCTTACCGTACGCGTACCCCGTGATTTTTTTTAAAATCAATAAATGTTTTTTTTGTACTTTTCTGTCCTTCTTTGACCCCCTTACAAATGTTAGGGGGTCTGTAACTCTCCTCATTGCCCCCTTTCCTTGTTTTCACTCTTTTTTTTCAGAGTGAAATACACAAAATGGCGGCCGCCGCTTCCTGGTTTCGACCGATTCGAATGTTTACTAAGATCTAAGATCCAATCAGAATCGCGCTCGCGCACGCCACCGTACGCTTACCGTAAGCGTACGGTAAGCGTACCGTAAGCGGGCTCAGATATATATATTGATTTAAAGGCTATTTTCTCAGAATCTACTGAACAGATTTACACCAAACCTACAAAAGGCACTTCCTTGACCTAGGGACTACCTCTCTGCCAAATTTTGAGTAATTCTGTTCAGCCGTTCGGGCTGTAGCTCGTTCTAAGGGTCCTATGGAAAAATGCATGGGAAAAACGCGTTTTGGGACCCCCCTTTTATCTCAGCCCCCGCTAGACGGATCCCCCCGAGACTTTCAGGGTAGGAGCGGAGCGTAGCGCCCCACCTATTTCGAGAAATTCGCGAGGATTCATCGACCGGCGCCAAAGTTATTCAAAATAGAATGTTGAGGTTTTCCTATGGAAACGTGGTCCTAACTATAACTACCTACTGGCGACCGCCAGTAGGTAATATATATATATATATATATATATATATATATATATATATATATATATATTCAGTGAAAAAACCATAGGTTTCACACATGTTATAGTTAGCTGGACATTTTACTCGTAAAAAACCAATGAAATTGCCCCGTTATAGTTAGTTCAGCTAACTATAACTCGCGCGCCCGCAATGCACTGCTGATGACGTCACATATTACATCACTCATGACATGGTCAGTGACATCACTCATGACATCACTGATGACATCTCAAATGACATCACTGATGACATCACTGATGACATCATCCAGTGAATGTGTGTTATTCTGAAAATTAAATATGTTTTATATATGTATATCTCAAGGTCGATGGAAGAATAAATGGGTATATAAGTGTCTAAATGGATGATTTGTTTTTGAAAAATTGATTGTGTAACTGACTGATTAAGTGTATCTCTCACTTTGTGTATAAGTGGCTGCATGGGTTGGTGAGTAGCTACATGGGTGTCTATATAGGTTATTAGTTGTTTTTTTGAGTATCAGTCTGAGTGTCTGTATGGTACGGTGGGGGGTATTACGTAGTGCATAGATGCATGAATGAGTGACTCACTGTTTGTATGTGTTGAAGACAGCATGTGTGCAGGACTGTATGGGTGGATGAGTGTGTGTATGGGTGTGTTAGTGAGTGAATGACTGTCTCAATAGTGTCTTCAGGAGTAACTACATATGTTTTAAACTAGTATATGTGAGTATTGGTGTATATATGTGAGTATATATGAGAGGGAGAGATTGAAAGAGTTCCTGTATGAATAAGTATGTGTTTCTATAAGTGATTGTTTAAAAGACTAAGTATGTGTAAGTTTCCGTAGAAGTAAGTATGGTGGTGTGTGTATTACTGTATATGCAAGTAAATGTATGTTTTATTCTTTATTAGCATGAGTGACTATGTGTGTGAGTAACTCTATGGATGAGTGGCATTGTGTAACAGGATGTATAGATGTATGAGTACATATGATGAGTGAGTACATGTATGAGTGACTGTATAGGACTGTTGGTGAATGAGTGGATGTGTATGTGGATCTTAGAATTACTGAAGAGGTTGTTGTAACTGGTATTGGTATGTCCATTGTTTTGAAATTTTTAGTCTCTATTTTTGAATGTGTGTATCAAAGCTTATATTAAGGTGAGAGGAGGTCTGCCACTCTATCACAAGGATGATGTCATCAGTGATGTCATCAGTGATGTCATTTGAGATGTCATCAGTGATGTTATGAGTGATGTCACTGACCATGTCATGAGTGATGTAATATGTGACGTCATCAGCAGTGCATTGCGGGCGCGCGAGTTATAGTTAGCTGAACTAACTATAACGGGGCAATTTCATTGGTTTTTTACGAGTAAAATGTCCAGCTAACTATAACATGTGTGAAACCTATGGTTTTTTCACTGAATTTCTAAGGTTTTTTAAATGCTAATTCCTAACTATAACGTGTGTGAAACCTATGGTTTTTTCACTGAATTTCTAAGGTTTTTTAAATGCTAATTCCTAACTATAACGTGTGTGAAACCTATGGTTTTTTCAGTGAATTTCTAAGGTTTTTTAAATGCTAATTCCTAACTATAACGTGTGTGAAACCCATGTTTTTTTCAGTGAATTTGCAAGGTTTTTTAAATGCTATTTTTTTTTTTTTTCTTCATTTTTTTCAAACATATTTTTAATTTAATTTTTTACCTTTTATAAAGACTATGCTTAATTTTTTAAAATCATTAAATATTTATTTTAAATAAATTTTTTAAAATAAACAAGTAAAATTTATTTCCAGATTTTTTTTTTTTTTTTTTTTTTTTTTTTTATAGTACGCGTACCGTAAGCTCACGGTAAGCGTACGGTTTACGCAACGTCCGTAATCTATCTACGCAGCTTGCGTATAGTTACGTACTTTGCGTAGCGCGCGTACTGCGCGTGGGACGCGTGCGCGCTTACGCAACACGCGCACGTTACGCGGAAGTGCCGGGAAATGACTGTTATGCGCATGCGCGCAAGCGCGTGTCTTTTTTACGCGCACGCGTACTTTTTGCCGTAAGCGTACCGTAAGCGTACCGTAAGCGTACGGTAGGTCATGTGATCTTGAAACACAACTTTTGATTGGTTGAAACTACTTTCAGTTCTAGAACTCTCCTACACCACACCCATTCCCCTCATTTCTGCTTGTGATCCCTTGGGAGAAGGAGCTGGTTTGTCTTTGGGATACGATGGCAGAACAGCAGAGCTCTTCTGAGAGTGAGGCTAGCACCAGCAGCACTGTCTTGAGGCAGAGAGCGAGGAAAGTAAAACCTTCTTATGTTTGGGATTATTTTACTTTTCCAGAAGGCCAGCAAAAGGTGAATGCACCCTTAGTTACTTGCAAGCTGTGTCAGCGTGTACTTTCTAGAGGTAATCCTGACAGGAAGTATTCCTTTGGGAATCACACCATGATGAGGCACCTCAAGGATGTACACAAAAGGACACATGCTCAACTTTTTGGAGGTAACTCTTCAGAAAGACGAGCCAGTACATCCACAGCAGCTCAGCCTGGACCATCACCTGCAGAGCTTACTCCTTCTTCTGCAGCTCAGGTGAGCCCTTCATCTGTGGGGGGAGAATCTCCTTTTGCTGGCCCTCTGGAAATGAACCCTCGATTTCGGAAGGTTGATATTCATTGCACATTTTGTAAAGCTCTAATTTGTTATAGGGAGACCAGTGTTTCCCTAGTGAATAACAAAATAGATCAGCACATTTGTAGCTTTGAATGATTTTCCCATGGTTCCTTTCCTCTGTCCCTGCATGAACACAACGGTTCTTTTAAGAGCCAACCTTATCTTTCATCTTTTTTTTACATTTTTTTTAAAAAACTTTTTTTTTTTTTTTTACCGTACGCGTACGGTAAGCGTACCTTTTTTTTTATTTTTTAAAAAAAACACTAAAAATCATTTTTCACATTACAAGGTCCTTGAGAGACTACAATTATTACTATTGACTTACCATACTCACTGAAAAAAATATTTATTCATTTGTTTTTTTTAAAAATAGTTTTTAAAATGGTTGTAGTTTACGAAAATTTTCTATATCGATCTGAAAAAAAAGAAAAAAGTATTAATATCTTTAAACCATTTTATAATACAGTACACATATTTACGTGTGTATTCTCTGTGACTGCCTACACTCCAGCAGGGGCAACCAGCCTTAGTGATGCTGAATGTATTTGCATTACAGACTTAAACCTGAAAACCCCACTCGCTTCTAATTACTGTGCATGACTATACATGGCAAGCACATGGGTGTGTGCTAAGCCTCTGCTTCTTCCCCCAAAAATTCGCTCCTCTTTTCCATCTACTGCAACTGTGAAATCACCAGAGCAAGACGCAATAAATTTCTGCCTATAATTCTTCTATGGACACAGAGTCATGTTTTCACATTAGTGCCAAAACGAAATTTCTTTGCCAATTTGAAAGCACACTTACTGCTCTTTTTTTTTTGGGCCAAGTAAAAATCTCTTTTTACACTTTGAAATCACTTTTACAGACTGACACATTCTGAAACCTTTTTTTTAAATTTATTTAAATGCACATGTCCAAGCTGTTTTTTTTTCAGACCACCACCGTGTGTATTCTCTGTGACTGCCTACACTCCAGCAGGGGCAACCAGCCTTAGTGATGCTGAATGTATTTGCATTACAGACTTAAACCTGAAAACCCCACTCGCTTCTAATTACTGTGCATGACTATACATGGCAAGCACATGGGTGTGTGCTAAGCCTCTGCTTCTTCCCCCAAAAATTCGCTCCTCTTTTCCATCTACTGCAACTGTGAAATCACCAGAGCAAGACGCAATACATTTCTGCCTATAATTCTTCTATGCACACAGAGTCATGTTTTCACATTAGTGCCAAAACGAAATTTCTTTGCCAATTTGAAAGCACACTTACTGCTCTTTTTTTTTTTTTGGCCAAGTGAAAATCTCTTTTTACACTTTGAAATCACTTTTACAGACTGACACATTCTGAAACCTTTTTTTTAAATTTATTTAAATGCACATGTCCAACCTGTTTTTTTTTCAGACCACCACCGTGTGTATTCTCTGTGACTGCCTACACTCCAGCAGGGGCAACCAGCCTTAGTGATGCTGAATGTATTTGCATTACAGACTTAAACCTGAAAACCCCACTCGCTTCTAATTACTGTGCATGACTATACATGGCAAGCACATGGGTGTGTGCTAAGCCTCTGCTTCTTCCCCCAAAAATTCGCTCCTCTTTTCCATCTACTGCAACTGTGAAATCACCAGAGCAAGACGCAATAAATTTCTGCCTATAATTCTTCTATGGACACAGAGTCATGTTTTCACATTAGTGCCAAAACGAAATTTCTTTGCCAATTTGAAAGCACACTTACTGCTCTTTTTTTTTTGGGCCAAGTAAAAATCTCTTTTTACACTTTGAAATCACTTTTACAGACTGACACATTCTGAAACCTTTGTTTTAAATTTATTTAAATGCACATGTCCAAGCTGTTTTTTTTTCAGACCACCACCGTGTGTATTCTCTGTGACTGCCTACACTCCAGCAGGGGCAACCAGCCTTAGTGATGCTGAATGTATTTGCATTACAGACTTAAACCTGAAAACCCCACTCGCTTCTAATTACTGTGCATGACTATACATGGCAAGCACATGGGTGTGTGCTAAGCCTCTGCTTCTTCCCCCAAAAATTCGCTCCTCTTTTCCATCTACTGCAACTGTGAAATCACCAGAGCAAGACGCAATAAATTTCTGCCTATAATTCTTCTATGCACACAGAGTCATGTTTTCACATTAGTGCCAAAACGAAATTTCTTTGCCAATTTGAAAGCACACTTACTGCTCTTTTTTTTTTTTTGGCCAAGTGAAAATCTCTTTTTACACTTTGAAATCACTTTTACAGACTGACACATTCTGAAACCTTTTTTTTAAATTTATTTAAATGCACATGTCCAACCTGTTTTTTTTTTCATTCCACCACCGTGTGTATTCTCTGTGACTGCCTACACTCCAGCAGGGGCAACCAGCCTTAGTGATGCTGAATGTATTTGCATTACAGACTTAAACCTGAAAACCCCACTCGCTTCTAATTACTGTGCATGACTATACATGGCAAGCACATGGGTGTGTGCTAACCCTCTGCTTCTTCCCCCAAAAATTCGCTCCTCTTTTCCATCTACTGCAACTGTGAAATCACCAGAGCAAGACGCAATAAATTTCTGCCTATAATTCTTCTATGGACACAGAGTCATGTTTTCACATTAGTCCCAAAACGAAATGGCAAGCACATGGGTGTGTGCTAAGCCTCTGCTTCTTCCCCCAAAAATTCGCTCCTCTTTTCCATCTACTGCAACTGTGAAATCACCAGAGCAAGACGCAATAAATTTCTGCCTATAATTCTTCTATGCACACAGAGTCATGTTTTCACATTAGTGCCAAAACGAAATTTCTTTGCCAATTTGAAAGCACACTTACTGCTCTTTTTTTTTTTTTGGCCAAGTGAAAATCTCTTTTTACACTTTGAAATCACTTTTACAGACTGACACATTCTGAAACCTTTTTTTTAAATTTATTTAAATGCACATGTCCAACCTGTTTTTTTTTTTCATTCCACCACCGTGTGTATTCTCTGTGACTGCCTACACTCCAGCAGGGGCAACCAGCCTTAGTGATGCTGAATGTATTTGCATTACAGACTTAAACCTGAAAACCCCACTCGCTTCTAATTACTGTGCATGACTATACATGGCAAGCACATGGGTGTGTGCTAACCCTCTGCTTCTTCCCCCAAAAATTCGCTCCTCTTTTCCATCTACTGCAACTGTGAAATCACCAGAGCAAGACGCAATAAATTTCTGCCTATAATTCTTCTATGGACACAGAGTCATGTTTTCACATTAGTCCCAAAACGAAATTTCTTTGCCAATTTGAAAGCACACTTACTGCTCTTTTTTTTTCGGGCCAAGTGAAAATCTCTTTTACAGACTGACACATTATGAATCCACCATGTGTAACTACAACAAAAACAATTCCCATTTCTATTATTCATTTCTTAAGTTACCACATACATCCCCTCTCAAACTGTAAACTCACCTTTAAATTTAGTTAGTTGTGAAAGAAATGTGTCACTCAAACAGCAGATTATCAGAGCCAGGATCTCTGTTCTGTACACCTCTCTCCTCTCAGCAGAACCAGATAATGGCAAACTTTCCCTCTATTTTTCCACACATATACATGTAAGTTTCAAATCTCAGTGCTTCCCCCTTTTTTTCAAATGTAATGACACATTTCTATTGGTTGAAAACCAACCCTTTTCCAAAAGTACCCTGCCCCCAACTTGACTTCTGCCTAGTACCCTTCCCCCAACTTGACTTCTGCCTGCTACCATAGCAACAGCTCATGGAACACTGCTGTGTGCAGTTAGGTCAGAAGTTCGACACACAATGTTTCAATTCCACAGAGCAAGAGTGCTTGACTTTTCAATCCTAACTGCAAATCCATAGTACTGTTCTTTGGTTACACATTTTTTTGTACCAATACAAAACATGCTTCTATTAATTTTCACATACAGCCTAGTTTTTTTTCTAGAATGGTATGAAACAGCCAATCAGTTCTTTTTGTTTTGTAAAAAATATGTATGCCTCCATTTCCAAACTGTCTTTCTTTTCATATTGCCATTCTACTGAAAGACACCTCCTGAGTGCATCCAGTTCTCCTTTGAAGATGTTCACAGTGTGGATTGTAGGGCACAGCTATGTCTTCTGGAGTGAAAAGTTTGCAGAGAAAACAGATATGGTGAGAGACCTTGCTTTGCCAAATGTAGACATTAAATGGATTGGTCAGAGAGGGTTAAAGTGGCACCAATTGATGCCATTGGTGAAATCCTTCATGCAAATCCAACACCCTGACCTCATAATAGTGCACTGTGGTGGCAATGACCTAGGCACTTTGACTGGGGTAGGTCTGGAAATGCTTATGAAGGACACCTTTGCACAACTGTTTACACTTTTCCCTAAAACTGCCTTTGTGTTTTCCAACATATGCCAAAGGCAAAAATGGAACTGGTCCAATCATTTCTGTCCACAGATTGACAAAGCAAGAAAGCACGTCAACAAATCTGTTTCTGCTTTCCTCCGTGACTATGGTATGGGTGCCATTTACCACAACAACTTGCGTTACGACATGCAAGACATTTATAGAGGAGATGGTGTGCACTTCAATGATGAAGGGAACAGAGTCTTCCTCTTGAACCTTAGACTCTGCATCGGTACTTACTTGTAGGTACCACTAAAAAAATGACTCCATAAACACAACAGCTCTTTTTAGAGCTTCCTAATTTCTAAACTCTTAAATCTGATTTTCATTTATTTATTTTTATTTTTTTTACCGTACGCTTACCGTGAGCTTACCGTACGCGTACCCCGTGATTTTTTTTAAAATCAATAAATGTTTTTTTTGTACTTTTCTGTCCTTCTTTGACCCCCTTACAATTGTTAGGGGGTCTGTAACTCTCCTCATTGCCCCCTTTCTTTGTTTTCACTCTTTTTTTTCAGAGTGAAATACACAAAATGGCGGCCGCCGCTTCCTGGTTTCGGCCGATTCGAATGTTTACTAAGATCTAAGAGCCAATCAGAATCGCGCTCGCGCACGCCACCGTACGCTTACCGTAAGCGTACGGTAAGCGTACCGTAAGCTGGCTCAGATATATATATTGATTTAAAGGCTATTTTCTCAGAATCTACTGAACTGATTTACACCAAACCTACAAAAGGCACTTCCTTGACCTAGGGACTACCTCTCTGCCAAATTTCTAGTAATTCTGTTCAGCCGTTCGGGCTGTAGGTCGTTCTAAAGGTCCTATGGAAAAATGCATGGGAAAAACGCGTTTTGGGACCCCCCTTTTATCTCAGCCCCCGCTTGACGGATCCCCCCGAGACTTTCAGGGTAGGAGCGGAGCGTAGCGCCCCACCTATTTTGAGAAATTCACGAGGATTCGTCGACCGGCGCCAAAGTTATTCAAAATAGAATGTTGAGGTTTTCCTATGGAAACGTGGTCCTAACTATAACTACCTACTGGCGACCGCCAGTAGGTAATATATATATATATATATATATATATTATCTACTGGCGGTCGCCAGTAGACAGTTATAGTTAGGACCTATTTTCCATAGGAAATCCGCAACATTCTATTGGGAATATCTTTGGCGCTGATTGACGAATCTTCGCGAAATTCTCCAAACGTTTGGCCAGCTCCGCTCTGCTCCTACCCTGAAAGTTTTGCGGTGATCCGTGAAGCGGGGGCCGAGAAAAAAGGGGGGTCCCAAAACACGTTTTCCCCATGCAATTTCCCATAGGATCTATTGTCGCAGCTACAGCCCGAACCGCTGAACGGAATGACACCAAATTTGGCAAAGAGGTAGTCCTCAGTTCGGACTCGTGCCTTTTGCATATATGGTGTGAATCCGTTCAGTAGTTCCTGAGAAAATTAGGGTAAAAAAGTTAGTGATATCTATGGCCGCGGAGGATCCGCGGACCGTACTCGCACCGTAAGCGCACTCTCCCCGAACGGAGCGCGCACCCTCCAGATCGTGCGCTGAATGCTAATTGGCTGTCAAGCGTCTCTCTACTTTCGAAACCAGGAACTGTTGGCGGCCATTTTCTGCCTCGGTAGAAGCGAGGCTGAAGATGGAAGGGGAATAAGTGTGTAAAAGATATAAAGGGGGCAGAGTGGATATACTCTGACCCTCTAGATCTGCTTAGGGGGTCCCAGAAGGACCCCCTGTGGCCCCCCTTTTAAAAAAAAAAAAAGCAGCGAAATGCGCGCAAGGTGCACGCATTCTATCGCGTTGGATGCACGGATTCTCTCGCGGTGGGTTTGCGGATCCAAGGGAAAAAAAATGAAATTGTTGGGAGATAAAGATTAAGCTTAAGTGTTTTGTTCTTGAGTGGCTCTAAAAAGAGCCATTGTGTTCATTGAGAATTTTTGGTACTTATAAGTAAGTACCTATACAGAGTCTAAAGTTGTTGAGGAAGACTCTGTTTCCTTCATCAGTAAAGTGTACTCCATCTCTCCTATACATCTCTTGCATATGAAAGCGCAGATTGTTATTGTAAATGGACCCCATTCTGTAGTCTCGGAGAAAAGCAGAAACAGATTTATTCACATGTTTCCTAGCTTTCTCAATCTGTGGACAAAAATGATCGGACCAGTTCCATTTCTGCCTTTGGCATATGTTAGAATACACAAAGTCAGTTTTAGGGAAAAGTGAAATCAGTTGTGCAAAGGTGTCCTTCATAAGCATTTCCAGACCTACCCCAGTCAAAGTGCCTAGGTCATTGCCACCACAGTGCACTATTATGAGGTCAGGGTGTTGGATTTGCATGAAGGATTTCACCAATGGCATCAATTGGTGCCACTTTAACCCTCTCTGTCCAATCCATTTAATGTCTACATTTGGCAAACCTAGGTCTTTGTGAATGCCTTTGTTTTCTGCATACCTTTGGCTGCAGAAAATGTAGCTGTGTCCCACAATCCACACTGTAAGCATCTTGTAAAGAGGTCTGGATTCACTCAGATGGTCTCTGTAAATGAAATGGCAGTTTGGAAAGTAAGATGTTTCTAAAATGGTGGCTAAGATGCAATTTTGAAAAAAGACAAGAAATCATTGGTTGTTTGACAACCTTCTACACTGAAAGGTAGAGTGCATATTTCTGTTTTTTAAACGCATGATTCTTATTGGTTAACAAAAAGTGCGTGAAAGGAACATTATATATGATAAGCTGATATGTTGAGAAGTCAAGCACACTTGCTGTTTTGATTAGCAACATTGTGTGTGCTGAACTTGTGACCTGTGTGCTCAGTACAGTGTTCCATGACCTGTTTCTATGGTAACGGGCAGAAGGCAGATTGGGGGAAGGGTTGAAGTTTATGTCATTTGGAAAGGGTTGAAATGTTTAACCAATAGAAATGTGTGTTTGCTTTTGAATTTATGTGGGAAGGAATGTGATTTGATGTTTACATGTATATGTGTGGAAAATGAGAGGGAAACTTTGCCATTCTTTGGTTCTGCTGACAGGTGCACAGTGCAGAGATTCTGTATAAGAAAATCTGGTGTGTGACTGATATCTGGTGTGTGACTGATATACTTCTTAATCTACAAAACATCTTGAAAGGTGAGTTATTTAATTGTGAGGGGATGTATGTAGACTATTTTTATTTTAATCAGACTAATGTATTTTTTCTGCTAAAGTGTAGGGAGTATTTTTTTTTCTCTTCAATCTTATTGACAGTGTGCGTGCATGTGGAAACCATTTTGTGATAAGGATTTGTGTTTTTTCATGTGTTTGTAGACAGATAACTATGCAGTTCTTATATTTTGGTAGATTTAGAAACCACTTATTGTTTATGAATTTGTGAAATGAGTTATGTTTCTACAGTAAAATGTAGTACTCCTTGTAGATGAAGAAATGTGTTTTGGTATAGTGCAAGGGATAGTGTTGTTTGTCTAGAATCACACACAGAGCATGTGTGCATTTGGGAACCACTATGGAGAAGCGTTTGGTAACATCGTGCATTTGCTGACAGTAACTGTTTTGAAACCTGGCATGTTGTCAAGTTTTAGTAGCATTAGAAGACCGTTATGGCTTATGCTTTCATTAAATGAGTTAGGTATTGACAGTAAAGTGTAGTCGTGAAATATGTAGATTGTGTGCAGTTCCCTTACCACTTCAAGTGTAGTGAATGAGTTTTGGTAAACTCCTAGGGATACTGGTGCTTGTCTAGAATCACACTGTGAGTCTTTGTGCATTTGGGAAACACTGTGAAAGAAGCCTTGGGCAACATTGTGTATTTGCTGACAGAAAACTGTTTTAAAACTTGTCATGTTGTCAAGTTTTAGTAGCATTAGAAGCCAGTCTTTGCTTATGTGTTGATTAAATGAGTCAGGCATTGACACTAAGTGCAGTCGTGAAATATGTAGATTGTGTGCAGTTCCCTTACCTCTTCCACTGTAGTGAATGAGTTTTGGTAAACTCCTAGGAATACTGGTGTTTGTCTAGGATCACACTGTGAGTCTGTGTACGTTTGGGAACCACTGTGAGAGAAGTGTTTGGTAACATCGTGCATTTGCTGGCAGATAACTGTTTTAAAACATGTCATGTTGTCAAGTTTTAATAGCATTAGAAGTCAGTCTTTGCTTATGTGTTGATTAAATGAGTCAGGCATTGACACTAAAGTGCAGTCGTGAAATATGTAGATTGGGTGCAGTTCCCTTATCACTTCCAGTGTAGTGAATGACTTTTGGTAAACTCATAAGAATACTGGTGCTTGTCTAGAATCACACTGTGAGTCTGTGTGCATTTGGGAACCACTGCGAGAGAAGCGGTTGGTAACATCGTGAATTTGCTGAAAGAAAACTGTTTTAAAACCTGTCATGTTGTCAAGTTTTAGTACCATTAGAATTCAGTGTTTGCTTATGTGTTGATTAAATTAGTCAGGCGTTGACATTAAAGTGCACTCGTGAAATATGTACATTGTGTGCAGTTCCCTTACCTCTTCCACTGTAGTGAATGAGTTTTGGTAAACTCCTAGGGATAGTGGTGCTTGTCTAGAATCACACTGTGAGTCTTTGTGCATTTGGGAAACACTGTGAAAGAAGCGTTTGGTAACATTGTGTATTTGCTGACAGAAAACTGTTTTAAAACGTGTCATGTTGTCAAGTTTTAGTAGCATTAGAAGCCAGTCTTTGCTTATGTGTTGATTAAATGAGTCAGGCATTGACACTAAAGAGCAGTCGTGAAATATGTAGACTGTGTGCAGTTCCCTTATCACTTCCAGTGTATTGAATGAGTTTTGGTAAACTCCTAGGGATAGTGTTGCTTGTCCAGAATCACACTGTGAGTCTGTGTGCATTTGGGAACCACTGAGAGAAGCGTTTGGTAACATCTTGTATTTGCTGACAGATAACTGTTTTAAAACCTGTCATGTTGTCAAGTTTTAGTAGCATAAGAGGGCAGTCTTTGCTTATGTGTTGATTAAATGAGTCAGGCATTGACACTAAAGTACAGTACCATGTAGTATTGTCTTTACTGCCCCAGAACTGAAAATTTAAAATTTTACCCAGGCACTGTCCTGGAAGTAGTCTGATGATTTAGTCAGTTTCTAAGTACTTATGTTGTGAACCATTCATTACCAAATAGACTGCTTGAAATGTCTATGCAGTATGCATGTAGTTCTCTAACGACCTACACAGTTGTTTTTCACACCTTCAATTCTCTAGACAGTATCCATACACTTCTAGGATACACCCTGTCACTCTCTTTCTAGAGACCACCTCAGCACCATGTAGTAATTCATTCACTGTGCTCAAACCCAAACATTTATAAATTCACCAAGACACTCTCTTTTCAGTACTCTAATGATTCAGTTACTGTCTAAGTATTCATGCACTGAGCCAGGACTTAGCACATGGACTTCTTCAAATCCCTATGCACTATGCATGCAGTCTTTTAACCACCTAGAGATTTGTCTTTTATACTTTCAATTCCCTAGTCAATATCCATATAGTCCAGCAAACATCTTGTCACTCCCTTTGCAGTCTTTTAGTGACCTTTTTAGTACCAAGTACTAATTCATTCCCTGTGCGAAAAGTCTACCAGTTATAAATTCATCCAGGCAGTCTCCTTGCTGTAGTCTAATCATTCAGTCAGTACCCAAGTACTCATGCAGTGAGCCGGGCCTTAGCACATGGACTGCTTTAAATGCCTATCCACTATGCATTCAGTTCTCTAATCAGCTACACATTTGTCTTTCGCAGCTTCAATTCCCCAGTTAGTATTCATACACTTCTAGCAAACACCCTGTTACTCACCCAGTGTGTCTCTTTTTAGTACTGTAATCATTCAGTTAGTTAGCATGTAGTCTTTTAGTGAGGTAGGCTTTAGGGCATGAACTGCTTCAAAGTAGTATGCATTATGTATGTGGTGTTTTAATCATCGTCACACTTGTGGTTCAGGGCTATAGTTTTTTAGTCTGTTTTTATATAAAATGTGTTTGAACAGTAATGGAATACTTTAAATTTGAAAGTTATTAATATACATTTATTTGTGACTCTTTTTTGCAGATACTGTTTTTCAACGTTAAAATCAAGAAAGTATGCCAGAAAAAAAAAAGAAAAAGAAAAGAACAGAGACAGGAGGATTATTTGAAGAAACATGAACCACAAGTATTGAATGAAAAAGATAATGTGGCTAAAAAGAAAAAATCTTCTGATAAGATCACGAAGCAATTTATTAAAAATGTTTGTAGGAGCAAACAGAATGTAGAGAATGCTGCAACTTCAAATAATTTTTTAAGTAAGGAAAAAAATCAAAATAAGAGGAAAAGTAAAAAAGCAAATGTTCAGTCAAAGGAGATAAAGTATGGTAAAAGAAGACAAAATCAGTATAAGGAATTACGCAAAAAAATATTTTACAAGAGAGTAGTGCATAATTTGCTGAAAGATGTGAAGAAATATAAAAAGATAGCTTTATTTTATAAAAAGAAGAAGCATATTGAAAGCATTGTGGAAAAGGCTTTTGAAGTAAAAAGGAAACTGTTTATTTTAGTGTTAAACAGAATTCGATCACTAGATAAACCGATCCATGTAATGAAGGCGAAAAGTAGGAGGAAAAAAGTTATTAATAAAAAAAAAATTGTGATTTTTTTTGGGAGAATGGAAACACAGTTCTAGTTCTGAGCCTTTTTTTAATGAAGAGAGTTATTCGCTAAGTGAAAAATTATTGTATGCAGTTGACACCAGTGGTAGAGGTTATGAGGTTAGTGATGGTTGTCCAATGGAGAAAGAGAAAATGGTTGAAAGAAATGCAGAAGTGATAGCTGATGAAGTTTTAGGGAGACGTGCTAAAAACCCTGTGTACACTTGGGATTGCAGTAGTGTTTGTAGTGTACGACAGGAATCTATTGAAAAATTATGTAGTTTTTTACGAGTCTATACTAAAAAAAGTGTAAAACAAAAGATTAAGCTGTTGCAAGGACTAGACCCTTGCAGAGTGATAAAACATACTAGTTTGCAAGGTCATTCTCTGGCTTGTCTTTCTAGGAAAGTTTGTGAAAGTGTTTTTCACCATTTCAGAATGCTGGCAGTACATCATACTCAAATACGGAAGTTAGTGAGATGGTTGTATTATGCAAAAAGTCCAGCACTAAAGTTAAGTGAGTTGAACAGTGCTCTTTTGCGTGGGTCAGTATTAGATGTGAAGCAGGTCTGTGAGGATATTGAGTTTTGTTACTATGGGCCTCAGCAAGAGAGTCAAGAAACTAACACATTAGTAGAACAAAATGTTGAAGACAATGTGGAACCTGTAATTACAGAAAAATTTGAGGATGAAATCACAAAGTTTAAGGTAATTTCAGGTGAAAGACCAAATGTTTGTTGTATTTGATGTCGGCGAAGTCACTATAAAAATCAGACTAGGGGTGTCAATCTGTATTTAAAAAGTGAAATAGAAGATAATGATAAGTGGATGGAATTTGCAACTTATTTGCTGGTAGAGGATTGTTTTGATTTGGGGTGTGAGCAGCGTATTTGCAAATATTCTTATAATAAATTAGATGAGAATAAAATGCCTGCTAGAGCTGCTCATAATAATCTAGATTTGGTTGCTATTCCTCCAGAGCTGATAGATTTAAATACGTATGAGTCTATTCTGATACAATGTGTTCACCCATTTCAGGCTATTGTTCGTATGGAGCCCAAAACAAGTAAATTACCTCCATCAGAGTTGCAAAGAGGAGTGAAAGGAAGAGTTGTGTATTTACCATTAGATTTAAGGAAAAATGTTGAAACTATTGGTGTAGAGCATGCAGAAAATGAGCCACTAGTCATTCTAGTTAATGGTGTTCCAACTAAGAATAAGAAAATCTGGCAAGAGTTAGTGGATGTTAGAAAAGTGCAAAAGGCATCATTGTATCTGATAAAAAATAATGAGTACTATAGAAATGTGTTTGTTGGAGAAGAAGAAATAGATTTAGCAGAAGATAGTGAAACATTAAGTGGACAAATTGAAAAAGTGGACATGTCCAGATGTGAAGAGATCTATGAACATTACAGTGTACTTCCACTTCATTCCAAAGAGGTGATGGGGAATACAATTGAGTTGTTTCAAATGAACAAAACAACAGGAAGTCCCATGAGTGTATGGGAAGAGAGCTTGGAAGCTCGTTGTTTCCCGCAGTTGTTTCCAACAGGAAAAGGTGGACGATATGATGAACGTCCTGTGCAGATTCCTGCATCTGAATATCGGACAACAAGATTATATGCAGAAGATCCAAGATTTCGACAATGTATCCCTTATATGTTTCATCTTCTGTTTGAACGTGACTTGTCTGGACTTTCATATGCAGTAAATCACATTTTAAAAACTGGAATACATCTGCAAAATATAACTGCAAAGGATTTTATGGATAAAGTGCATCAGAGAGATGATCATATAGAATCTCAGTTTATTAATCTGATGGCATGTCAGCGTGGGACTAATGAATATTGGTACCGTCGACATGAAGAACTGAAATGCATGCTGCGGAACTTGGGAACTCCTACATGGTTTGTTACACTAAGCTGTGCTGAGTATGCTTGGGATGATTTACTTGAATTTGTTCGAGAGGCAAATTTCAATATACATAATATTGAATACAAGACACCTGGAGAATTGTGCTCTTTGGATCCTGTCAATGTATGCAGATATTTCAATCATAGATTTGAAGCTATGATGTCTTTCATCTGCAATAAAAAGAATCCTCCTCTTGGAGAAGTTGTGGATTTCTTTTGGAGAAAGGAGTATCAAGCAAGAGGTGCTCCTCACATACACATGTTGTTATGGGTCAAGGATGCCCCCAAATTTGGAACAGATTCAGATGAAAGTGTTTTGTCTTTCATTGAAGATTATGCCACATGTGCCGTACCCAATAGCAGAGAAGACAAAAACTTAAAAGAACAAGTCTTACGATTTCAAAGCCATAGGTGTGGAAAATACTGTCGACGAAAGTACAAGTCAAAGGATAAGTTCTATACCAAATGTCGTTTTGGATTTCCACGTCGTGTATTAGCGAAAGGAAGAGTGAACAGTTTCATGTCAGCTGTACGACATACCATCACAAGAAAGTCTCCGAAAAACACCTACAACTTAAGAAGAAGCGAAGAATCAAAATACATAAATGACTACAACACAGTTATTTTATCCATGTGGAATGCTAATATGGATATTCAGTATGTTGCAGACAATTCTATTGCTGTTGCTCGATATGTAACGTCTTACATTACTAAATCAGAAAAGACTGAATTGAAAGAAATGTGGGAAGAGATTTCTCACGAGAAGACTTTAAGTAAGAAATTATAAAGTTTCAGTTTGAAAATGTTATCGCATCGTGAAATTGGAGCATATGAATGTTCAGATCGGTTATCATCTGCAAGTCTATATTCCAAAAGTAGAAGAATCATTTGGGTGAGTCTAGGTCTTGCAGGAATGCGATATCGGGTACTGAAATCTGTTCAAGAAATTGAATATTTAGCAGAAAATGACCCTGAAAGTACAGATATTTTGAAAACCAATATGTTGGACACATACTATCCAAAGAGAAGTCATCATCTTGAGAACATGTGTATCTATGAAGTGTTGCAAAACTACACTTTTAAATGGAATATTACAGAGAACATCAACGATGGAAAATATGGAGTGATTGGTTCTGAAGGATGTCTGGTGAAACAAAGGAAAGGAAATTTAATTAATCACAGAAAACTGAGTTGCGACACTGCTGACAAAAGGGAATTTTACTATTTAGTGATTTGCTTAATGCCGACACTGCGTGAGTGTTCAATATTCAACGAAGAATTATTAAAATTGGAAAATGAAGGAATTGTCAAAATGGAAGCCATCGATAAAATATTACATGAAGGAATCACTATTATTTTAATGGGTAAGTTGAGATCAAAACTAGATTGTTTAGAAAAAAAAATATCTAAAACTGCTGGTTTGGAAAAGACACTGTATGTGTGTGTAAACTGTCGGGTAATTTTAAGGCGTAATTTGGATGTAGAGAAAGGTTTAGTTAATGGTGCAATGGGCAAAGTGGTGGATTTTGTGAATTATCAGAAAAAAGAAGGAATTTAATTTTTAAAAATTAAATTTGATCAGATTGATGAAGTTAAAGAAATTGGTCGTTGTTCAGTTCGTTTTTTGCTTGTTAAAGATTTATATGTCCGTAGGAAACAATTTCCATTTTCTCTGGCATATGCAGTGACTATTCATAAATCTCAAGGATTAAGTGTAGACAGTGCATTGGTGAACATTGGATCTACTGTATTTAAAGAAGGTATGGCATATGTTGCTTTGTCGCGAGTCAGAACATTATCTGGTTTGTTTTTGATTGATTTTGATGAGACAAAGGTTACTGCAGATGCAAACTGTGTAAAAGAGTATAATAGGTTAAGAAGGGTGTATGCTCCAAATTTAGGTCAATATCCTGTATTTGAAAAGCATGTGGTTGGTCGAAAAAGAAGGTGAGAGAATATCTGTTCTGAAGGTATCAAGAAAAGAAAAGAACAAGATAATGTTGTGATTGCAGGTAAAAAGAAATTGGAAACTGTTGAAGAGATTGTTGGTTATCAGTTTGAAAATAGTTCTGGTGTCAATTGCTATGCTAATGTAGTAGTCAATGTTGTTTTTTATCTGGAAGATTTGCAAGAACAAATTATGCAGAATCGGGAAAAAAGATTTTGTTCTCTGTTGCATTCTGTTTATGAAAAATTGACAACAGATAGAAGTAAAATACAATCTGTTTCAGATGTTCGTAATCTTTTGGATGTGTGTTCTGGTTCTACACAATTTACACAAAATATCCAACAAGATGCTCAGGAATTTTTTATGTATATGCTTACAATTTTTGAAAATGAAGGTGTAGAAATAGAAAATATTTTTGGCCTTTCTTACAAATGGGAACATTATTGTGAAAATTGCATGTATACATGTAGCACCAATGTAGATACTGAGAGATTTCTGTATTTAACATTACCAGACTGTAAATCAGTGGCTTTCAATAAATTAGTGAAAGGTGCAATTCAAAACATGGAGTGTAGCCAATGTAAATCAGAAATGTTATCCACATTATTGTTAACAACATATGGAAAAGACATAATTTTAATGATGCAACGTTGTACAGCTGATGGAAGAAAAATGGATATTTTAATAAAACAATTTGTAGCAGAACAAATATCAATATCAGGAAGGACTTTTGTAGCAATTGCAATAATTTTCCATGATGGTCCTTCCACCACATCTGGACATTACACTGCCTATCTAAAATGTGACAAAGGCTGGACACTTTGTAATGATGCCCAGTTGGTTTTCAAACAACGTTTGCCTAGGGAATTACAAAATTCCTACCTAATATTTTTGAAGCCAAAGTTTTAGGAAGCTAATTCACTCTATGAGGAATTTATTATTATAATTTAATAGAACTACCATTGGACAGTTTACATAAAGAAGAAGTGCAAAAATACCATTTGGCCTCAAGGAAAGGTATATTTTTGAATTATGGACTTTTTGGTGGTCATTTATTTGGTGATTATTTTAATGTGGCAACATTTACAGTTTTTATAAGTTAAAGTTATAAAATTTTGTAATCTGTAAGCATTTCATATATGTATGATTTGTATTTTCTGGTATTTTACTGAGAATAGTATGTTGTTTTTTTTTTAACAATCTTTCTGATTGTTTTTTTTTTTGCCCGCTGTTAAGTGATGAGTACCATTGAAATCACTATTTCGAGTGAAATTGAATATATTCTGAGAACAGCAAAAAAGGCAAAAAATTACTTTGTGGAAATTATGTTGTGTTGTAAAAAATGTATTCTTATATGTTATAATTTTTATTTTATTTTCTTTCACAGATCCAAATTTTAAAATGAGCAATTTTTAAGAATTTATATTTGAATGAAAAATAGGCAAAAATGAATAACATTTTTTATTCCTATTACTGTGAAGGTAAGTTTAACTAAGTCTCAATATGCAGAATGAAGAGGCCTGCAAGAATCTACAAAGTTGAAACATGTTTCTAAAACACTTTGTTTATGTAGTTTTGAAATCTGACCATAATCAGATATCAAGTGACCTGCAAAAAAAGAGATTTGAGGGGTTCATAATATTTCATCTTTTTAGCTGTTGAAGGACCGCAATCATTTCAATCATTCTTCTTTGAACATCTTTGCAGTCAAAATTCTGTGCTTACCTTCTATCATTCGCAAGGAAATTTAAAAACGGAAATATGTCACTTTTTGTAACATAGTTATTGTGTAAGATACTCTTTCATATTTTCAAAGAGAGGAAAAGGCCCTTTGTGCACTTTTTATACTCCATGAAAATATAACCTCATCATGCAGACCACTTTCGGTTGAAAGGGTGTTCTATAAGTGTTGTTGTGCATGATTGCACTTAATACTCATAGAACACATGTCTAGATTTATTAGAAATCGTAAATCTCGATATGTGTGTGACTGGTGCACCATTCTACAATTGGTGTAGGAAAGCACAACAAAGAGAATTGTTTTAATTTCTCCACATTTTTATATCTTCAATGCATGCTGAAATGTTCAGCATACATTGAAGGAGAAAAATGCATTTTCTCATTGTTTTTGTACAGGAAGGTGTGTCTTCCTGTAGAAAAACAAACAGCACATGACACAGATATCCTTGCACTATTGTGCAAGGGTGCCTGTGTCACCACATGGCTGCAGTTTAAGCAGCCGTGCAGAGAGAAGCATAGATTTGCAACATATTTATGTACATATTTTGCATCCCTCTGCATCGGAAGTAGTACAGCACACAAAAATTAAAGAGGTTACTGTGTGATGCTACAGCACTTCCTTATAGTTCTGCACTTATACATTCACCATACGCTACTAATGCATTCATTCAGTCAATTACGTACTACACATACATTCATCTAAACTTTCACACACTAACAAAGAAATTTAGCTCTTTTTTTAAACCAGGAAAGTTAGTTCTTACAAGAACTTTTTTTTCTTCTTTCTTCTTTTATAATTTTTTGGGGGTTTTCTGAACAATTTTGTGATTTTTTTGGTTTTTCTGAAAAAAAGAACAAAAAACAAAACAGGAGAAACCAAACAATGAACTTCAGCGAACAGTAAAAAAAAACCTAGCAAATATAACTTTCCTGCCGGCGGCAGATCAGATCGATCGACTGCTCACCATAGCACAAAGTCTTATTGCACTTAGTGCAGAGCACTTTTAAAAATTGAAATTGAGGATGGATGTCCAAGGTTTGGTCTGATGGATGAACTCTTGACGTGCTCGGCTGCGATGAGGTGGATGGCGCAGGAGCAGGAGTGTTTCTCATCCGTCGGCACTCTTCATGTGCAAGATTTTTTGGATGAAGGCTCCTCATGTGCTTCATCATACTTGCCGTGCCGAAAGAGTATTTCTTGTTAGGATCCCCTCTCGATAAGACTCTTTTGCAAATCTTACATGTGACCAACGTGGCATTGGTCTTATTCTGTCCTTCGGGAAAAGTAAAAAATTTCCACACCACTGAAGCAAAACTTTCTTTGTGTGGTTCCTCCGGCAAAAATTCATCCTCAGAGGTTTGAGGTGATGCAGGTGATGCCTGCTGCCCTGAAGCCATTTTTGGTTGCAAAAAGTTAGAGCTGAGTGTATACTTAGTCTAAAAAAATCTTCTTCTCTCCAAAGAGATGGTTCTCCAAAGAAGCTCAAAGAAGAATGATTGAAATGGGTGGGGTCTTTCAGTAGTTAGAACAGGAAGTGTAATGAACCAATCAAATCTCTTTTTTTGCAGCTCACATGGGATCCACGCACCGTGCGCTTACGCAGCACGCACCCAGTGCACAGCCGCGAAATTGAATTCAAAAGGAATATAGGATTAGATGTAAAAACATATTAGTTTTAAGACTAGTTTAGAGTTTGTCTTCAATTAATATTCACATGCAATACATAGATATGTTTTTTTAAATGTTAAATACTTCGCGGGATCCGCGCACCTACCGCGTCATAGACGCAGATGACGCATCGCGGAAACGCATAAACGTCGCGTTATGTACATCAAACGTGTCGCGTATAGGCTGGGAGTCGCGTACCGGTCGTATAGTGATCGCGCACTAAACATGTACCCAACGCATACCATGCGCGGATGCTATCGCGTACGGATCGTGAATGGTGCCCTTAGGGTGCGTGGATCCAAAAACATTGAAAAAAAATATATCTAAAATAAAGTTTTGTACATATAGTTAAAAAAATATTTTGAAAAATATAAAAAAAATGTTAGAAAACGCCATTAAGTTCAAATAATATTTTTTAATTTTTAAAAGAATTAATTGGAAGAAATATGTTTAAAAAATGGGGATAAAAAAGTATTTAAAAAAAATTAATGAAATTGACACACTGAATTTGAAAAATATAGAAATCCAATGAAAATCATTAAACATGATATCTTTAGAGATAAGTTATAGATAGGAATTAGCATTTAAAAAACCTTTGAAATTCACTGAAAAAACCATAGGTTTCATGCACGTTATAGTTAGGAATTGGCATTTAAAAAACATTTGAAATTCACTGAAAAAACCAAAGGTTTCAGGGGGTTATAGTTAGGAATTGGCATTTAAAAAACCTTTGAAATTTACTGAAAAAACCTTAGGTTTCATGCATGTTATAGTTAGGAATTGGCATTTAAAAAACCTTAGAAATTCACTGAAAAAACCATAGGTTTCAGGGGCGTTATAGTTAGCTGGACATTTCCCTCATACAAAACCCTAGAAATTCCCCTGTTATAGTTAGTTCAGCTAACTATAACTCGCGCCCCCGCAATGCACTTCTGATGACATCACATATTACATCACTCATGACATGGTCAGTGACATCACTGATGACATCACTGATGACATCTCAATTGACATCACTGATGACATCATCTATGTGATAAATTAGTACACCTTCTCACACCCTAATATAACTTTTGATACACCAACTCAAAATTTCAGACAGCCATTTTGAAAACCATAGATTCTCCAATACCAATAACTACGTACCCACTCATTGACTCTTAGGTCTACATACACCTCCACTCACTCACCTGTACAGTCACTCATACTTACAGTCACTCCGTACAAGACTATCATATGCATTTATACACATATATAGACACTCACACACTGCCAATCATCCATTGAGGTACTGACACACCTAGTCAGTTGTGCAAATAATTAAACACAGTCCAATTGACTCACCTATACAGTTAAACACACTCAAGTTCACTTACTCATAAAAATACTAAAAAATGTTGACACTCTTATTCAATTACTAGTACAAGCACACACTCATCCATACAGCCAGTCCCGCAATCACACACTCTCACATATAGATAGTTATTTACTCTTATACACATATACACTGTGTTTCACATATGTAGTTACTGTCACATGTACAACTGACATATACATTCAATCACTAACACACCCTTACATACACTCACCCAACCATACAGTCCATCACAGTTGCACTCTTAAAACCATGCACCCATAGAATCACCCACTCACACATCTATGCACACAGTCACACACACCCTACCCACACATACACTCAGGCACCCATACAGATACTCAGACAACCAATCAATAACCCATAGAGACACTCATATTTCTATTCACAAAACCATGCAGCCGCTTATACACCAACAGACAGACAGATACAGACATTCACAAAGTTTAGTCACTAGTCTGCAGTAAGATACATTTAATGACTCACTTATAGAGTCAGTTACGCACCTAGAAAATCACCCATTCACACACTTGTACACCCACTTATTCTTCAACAGGCCTTTCCCTATATATATTAAACATATTAAAACTGTTCAGAAACACATACTCAATGGATGATGTCATCAGTGATGTCATTTGAGATGTCATCAGTGATGTCATCAGTGATGTCACTGACCATGTCATGAGTGAAGTAATATGTGACGTCATCAGCAGTGCATTGCGGGGGTGCGAGTTATAGTTAGCTGAACTAACTATAACAGGGGAATGCCTAGGGTTTTGTACAAGGGAAATGTCCAGCTAACTATAACGCCCCTGAAACCTATGGTTTTTTCAGTGAATATATATATAAATATATATATATGTGTATATATATATTCACTGAAAAAACCATAGGTTTCAGGGGCGTTATAGTTAGTTGGACATTTTACTCATACAAAACCATAGAAATTCCACCGTTATAGTTAGTTCAGCCAACTATAACTCGCGCAACCGTAATGTACTGCTTATGACATCACATATTACATCACTCATGACATGGTCAGTGACATCACTCATGACATCACTGATGACATCTCAAATGACATCACTCATGACATCACCGATGACATTATCCTTGTGATAGAGTGGCAGACCTCCTCTCACCCTAATATAACCTTTGATACACACACTCAAAAATACAAACTAACATTTTCAAAACAATGAACATACCAATACCAGTTACAACACACCTATTCAGTAATTCCAAGATCTACCCACACATCCACTCATTCACCAACAGTCCCTATACACTCAATCATACATGTACTCACTCATCATATGTACTCATACACCTATACATCCTGTTACACACTGCCGCTCATCCATAGAGTTACTCACACACATAGTCACACATGCAAACAAAGTATCAGATATCCATTTACTTGCATAAACAGTTATACACACACTACCACACTTACTTCTACAGAAACTTACACATACTTACTCTCTTAAACAATCACTTATAGAAACACCTACTTATTTGTACAGGAACTCTTCCAATCTCTCACTCTTACATATACTCACATATATACACCAATACACACATATACTAGTTTAAAACATATGTAGTTACTCATAAAGACACTATTGAGACAGTCATTCACTCACTAACATACCCATACACACACTCATCCACCTATACAGTCCTGCACATATGCTGTCTTCAACACATACAAACAGTGAGTCACTCATTCATGCATCTATGCACTAAGTAATACCCCCACCGAACCATGCAGACACTCAGACACTCATACTGATACTCAAAAAACAACTAATAACCCATATAGACACTCATGTAGCTACTCACCAACCCATGCAGCCACTTATACACAAAGTGAGAGACTGATACAGATATTTACATATTTAAACATTACTCACTAACCCATGCATTCACTAAGATACACTTAATCAGTCAGTTATACAATCAATTTTACAAAAATAAAATCATCCATTTAGACACTTGTATACCCATTAATTCTTCCATCGACCTTGAGATATACATGTATAAAACATATTTAATTTTCAGAAAAACACACATTCACTGGATGATGTCATCAGTGATGTCATTTGAGATGTCATCAGTGATGTCATGAGTGATGTCACTGACCATGTCATGAGTGATATAATATGTGATGTCATCAGCAGTGCATTGCGGGCGCGTGAGTTATAGTTAGCTGAACTAACTATAACGGGGGAATTTCTATGATTTTGTATGAGTGAAATGTCCAACTAACTATAACGCCCCTGAAACCTATGGTTTTTTCAGTGAATTTCTAAGGTTTTTTAAATGCTAATTTCTAACTATAACGTGCCTGAAACCTATGGTTTTTTCAGTGAATATATATATATTTATTATACTATATATACATGTGAAAATGTCTCGGTCCGCCTGTTTGCCTCGGTGGGACAGAAAAAATGGGTGGAACTGACGTCAGCACGCCGACGAGGTCCTCTTATGGCTCCGATGATGTCATACGGTGTCGCGAGCGGAGCCGTGCTATTATGACGTCCTCGTCGACGTGGGAGAGCTAGAAAATAATTTCCGTGGAATGCTGGTGCAGGGGATATTCACCTAAGTGTTCAGGCTAGTCCTTTGGGAGCAACTGTTTATGTTGCCACCCCAGAAACCGAAACCAGTGATCCAAGGGCAGAGGCCCTGCAGATGGCACACGAGGTAGGGTGCCCAGTCGTGTGCACCGGCAGGGCAGCGAAGTGACAAGCACCACAACCCACAAAAAAGGTAACGAGGGCACTGAATAACACAGGATCTTCTCTTTGTATCTGGCAGGAACAACAAAGTTAAAATCCCCTAGTACCAAAATGTAGAATTAGTGCTACAACGGTCTTCAAGAGGACCTGCGATGGATGCCGCTTCTGCCTTCCGTAGAGTGGAGGCGGCACATGGGTCACGCAGTACGATCATACTGTGGTGGGACGCACACTCGTTGACCTCTCATGGCACAGCTCCACACTTCAGGGAGGACGCTTTCTATTAGCTATGTTTTCTGATGACGTGTCACGCCGGCCCCGTCCAAGAACAGAACTCCTTTAGATCCAAACAGACTCTTCCACTTTCTCACCAGAAGTGAAACCAGGCCACGCGGACACTTTCACAATACAACAGCAGGGAATGCACTTTTTGGTAAAAAAACACATTCCTTCCTCCTAATTAATCAAATAAACGTCTCACTGAAGAACAGGGGCCAGCTTCGATCGGTAAACAGCCATTACAACAAATTTTTCACTTCGCGATACCATTATAACGCTTGCATTATCACGCATACATTGTACATCGCTAAGTCATTACTACACTTGTTTTAGAACGCATGGTCATTTACCACGCATGCCTTTACAACAAATTTTGTTGTAAAGGTATGTATGGTAAATGACCATGCATTCTAAAAAACATGTAGATGATCCACGTTGTTGTAAGGAAACAGAGGCTGTTCTGTTTCCTCACAAAGACGTGCACCGCCCCTCAGAGATGACGTGAAGCAGGAACCACGAGGAGAGTGGAACCACAAGGAGTTTTTTTCTCCTAGGGTTTAGGGTAGTGCAGTGGTGTTTGGGTAGTGTAGAGGGTCGTGCTGGGGGTAGTGTTTTAGGGTTTAGGGTAGTGCAGTGGTGTTTGGGTAGTGAAGGGGGTTGTGCTGGGGTAGTAATTTAGGGTTTAGGGTAGTGCAGTAGTGTAGGGGGTCGTGCTGGGGGTAGTGTTTTATGGTTTAGTGTAGTGCAGTGGTGTATGGGTAGTGTAGGGGTCATGCTGGGGTAGTGTTTTATGGTTTAGGGTAGTGCAGTGGTGTTTGAGACGTGTAGGGGGTCATGCTGGTGGTAGTGTTTTAGGGTTTAGGGTAGTGCAGTGGTGTTTGTGTAGTGTAGGGGGTCATGCTGGGGGTAGTTTTATGGTTTAGGGCAGTGCAGTGGTGGGTGGGTAGTGTAGGGGGTTGTGCTGGGGGTAGATTTAGGGTTTAGGGTAGTGCAGTGGTGTTTGGGTAGTGTAGGGAGTCATGCTGGGGGTAGTGTTTTAGGGTTTAGGGTAGTGCAGTGGTGTTTGTGTAGTGTAGGGGGTTGTGCTGGGGGTAGTCTTTTAGGGTTTATGGTAGTGCAGTGGTGTTTGGGTAGTGTAGGGGGTAGTGCTGGGGTAGTGTTTTAGGGTTTAGGGTAGTGCAGTGGTATTTGTGTAGTGTAGGGGTAGTGCTGGGGGTAGTGTTTTAGGGTTTAGGGTAGTGCAGTGGTGTTTTTGTAGTGTAGGTGGTAGTGTTTAGGGTAGTGCAGTGGTGTTTGTGTACTGTAGGGGGTCGTGCTGGCTTCTAGTGTTTTAGGGTTTAGGGTAGTGCAGTGGTGTTTGTGTAGTGTAGGGGGTTGTTTTAGGGTTTAGGGTCGTGCAGTGGTATTTGGGTAGTGAAGGGGGTCGTGCTGTGGTAGTGTTTTAGGGTTTAGGGTAGTGCAGTGGTGTTTGGGTAGTGTAGGGGTTTGTGCTGGGGTAGTGTTTCAGGGTTTAGGGTAGTGCAGTAGTGTAGGGGGTCATGCTGGGGGTAGTGTTTTATGGTGTAGTGCAGTGGTGTATGGGTAGTGTAGGGGTCGTGCTGGGGTAGTGTTTTATGGTTTAGGGTAGTGCAGTGGTGTTTGAGTAGTGTAGGGGGTCATGCTGGTGGTAGTGTTTTAGGGTTTAGGGTAGTGCAGTGGTGTTTGTGTAGTGTAGGGGGTAATGCTGGGGGTAGTTTTATGGTTTAGGGCAGTGCAGTGGTGTTTGGGTAGTGTAGGGGGTTGTGCTGGGGGTAGATTTAGGGTTTAGAGTAGTGCAGTGGTGTTTGTGTAGAATAGGGGGTAGTGTTTTAGTGTTTAAGGTAGTGCAGGGGTGTTTGTGTGCTGTAGGGGGTCATGCTGGGTTCTAGTGTTTTGGGGTTTAGGGTAGTGCAGTATTGTTTGTGTAGTGTAGGGGGTCGTATTTTAGGGTTTAGGGTCGTGCAGTGGTGTTTGGGTAGTGAAGAGAGTTGTGCTGGGAGTAGTGTTTTAGGGTTTTGGGTAGTGCAGCTGTGTTTAGGTAGTGAAGGGGTCGTGCTGGGGGTAGTGTTTTAGGGTTTAGGGTAGTGCAGTGATGTTTGTGTAGTGTAGGGGGTCGTGCTGGGGTAGTGTTTTAGGGCTTAAGGCAGTTCAGTGGTGTTTGTGGAGTGAATGGGGTCATGCTGGGGGTAGTGTTTTAGAGTTTAGGGTAGTGCAGTGGTGTTTGTGTAGTGTAGGGGGTTGAGCTGGGGATAGATTTAGGGTTTAGGGTAGTGCAGTGGTGTTTGGGTAGTGTACGGGTAGTGTACGGAGTTGTGCTGGTGGTAGTGTTTTAGGGTTTAGGGTAGTGCAGTTATGTTTGGATAGTGTAGGGTGTCATGCTGGGGTAGTGTTTTAGGGTTTAGGGTAGTACAGTGGTGTTTGGGTAGCGGAGGGGGTAGTGTTTTAGGGATTAGGGTAGTGCACCCAACCAGCCAAAATTTCCGTGGACAAAGGGGATCCTGACTCTTTTGAACGCTTCACCAATTGAATAATTTGGGTCAATTCCTTTCTTGGGATCCCTCATATACTTGGAGAAAAAGGTAAATAGTGTCTCATCAATTTCAGGTGTGTGTGCCACATTCCCCTTCAGTGAGGGCCTGGGGCATTCTCCCCTCATCTAATTCCTGACCTCCCTTTCAAGGGGTTGATGGATTTTCCCCACCACACACTCTGGCACTTTGGTGTCAGGGGTCCACTCCGCCAACCTAGGATGGTAAATTTGGGTAGGCTCGAACATGTCCGAGTGGACCCCGTCCCCAACCCGGGACTGAGAAGAGTGGGACTCTGGATGCCAGGGACACCCCGAGTCTTTATCCTCATCGGAGGAGAAATCATCCTCCGATACACCCTCTCCCTCTAAGGGAAGCCCGCCGTCGGGGTCTACAATAGTGGTGACAGCGTCACAATTTTCTCCAGTCTCCCCCTCCCGGCAGGGTGCATGTTTTAGCATTCGCACACTATTGAGGAAGGTCTCCTTAAGTTTATCAAATCCTTCCAAGTGCCCCACATTATGCTTAACGGCCCTTTTACCCCCCATCTGGGAGCTACAGGGACCCGCCACCACCAGATCTGGGTCATTGAACACCCCAGGGATGCTTTTCGCCAGCTTATCAACCTGATCCCTAAGAGGAGCCAGCACGCCAGAAATAGCCAGAGAGAGGGCTTGGTCCACTGCTGGAGGGAGAAGTTGGGGGATGCGAGAAAAAACTCTTTCAGGACCTATATTGTTTTAACAGAGACTTATATAAGTTCTCTCCTGCCTATATTAAGAGAAAAATTTTAAGCAAAACAGTAGTGTTATATAGTAACCATTTTTATTATTTTTATCTTTTTTTCTTCACTTTTTTTCAGTTTAGATGAGATCTATTTAAAAAGCATTATCCATTATTTTGTAAATGCTATACATACATATTCATTTCATGAAATATAACATAACAACATCTACATAAAGTGTACATAACCCCGTAATTTAGTATTGCACAAAACAAATCAATTCATACTCTCAAACATACATCATTCATACTCATACTCATAAAAATAGTGACAAGCCTAGGAGGTTTAGCAAAATCCTCAAAAGACAAAAGAGACTTTTTTTTAAAGGGAAGAGACAACAAATAGCACAGTTGTTTCTGATCGTGCTGGGTCTCTTAGGACTTTTCCTCTAGATAGGTTGAATAGGCCTACGCGCGTTTCGGTGAGGAAACACCTTCTTCAGGGCCACCAACTGAAGGGGCATACAGCCATAAAAAGAGACGGGGTTATCTGTGAAGAATTAGAAATATTATTTTTTAGAATTTTTAGAAACGGCAGGAACATTTTATTTGAAACATTACGTCAAGACTTCATACCACTTAAATAGAACCACCATAGGTACATCTGGGTTCGTTCAAACAATTTGTAAATCCAACATATTGTCACAACATATATCAGTACTTCAAACCTTAGGAGTGAACCTTCACCAGAAAGTGACCACAGTAAGTGTAACAAAAACTAAAAACTAAAGCTAAAAGACTAAGAAACCTACAGGTATAGGACAATTTGTACATTAGCTACCTGAGTAATTAGGCAGACAAATGGAATACCAATCACGATAGTCGTCAAAGTTGTCTTGTTCAGTAAATTTCAGGGCATTCTGCGTCTAGATAGGGAAGTTGGCAGATATTTGAAATGCTAAGTGTTAAAAGACACATGGAGATTATTATTTTCTATTTTTCTTTTCTTATATGTGAAACATCGGGGAGTACTTACCCTTGCGTGTTTACAGAGGTAATAAGATTCCCAGTCAAGAGGCACCTCTCTCAGTCAAGTTTTGTCATTGCACGCTATTCACTTATATCTTTACCGCATGGATGGTTCTTCTTATAGTGCCCTCTAAGAGAATGGTAACACAATATTACAATGTGTCGTACCTAGATAGCAGTACTTCTAATTGATCGTCCTATATCTACAATGATGGAATGGGTAAAGTCACTGTTTACGTGCGATACATATTGAAATGCTTACCCTTTCTTTTCTTAGAAAGTAGTAATTACACTGCTCCGGATGCATGTGAATTCTGCTCCGCGCAGTGCACTGTAACCGCCAATGCGATAAGGGTTCAATGCCTTGAGAGTGTCTCTAGATGGGTAATGATTAGAAATTCAGTATATGTGACTATTATTTATATCTAGCATAACACTATCCGAGAAATGCCTTCGCTTGTCTTTGTTTAGCAATACTGCTATTTAATCACATTTTTATTGAAAGTGCTGTTTTATAGGACATCGCCGTAGACGAAGGAAAACTTTCAATTCATTACAGGTATAGCGATATCGTTAGCCGAATAGAATGAATTTGTGCTAAGAATATATCTCAGTCCATGGCACGTTAGATAGAAGAAAGCTATCAGTCCAATACGGATATATCAATGTCTTTGTGCCGGGTAATATAGTATAAATTAATGCTAAGAATATATATTTCTTAACACACGGCACGTTTGTACGAAAGGCTGAGTTCCATTCGGAACACTACAAAGTTTGTACACTCGTACTAGGCATTGTTTAAAGTCCGTGAGGAATATAACTTAACGAAAATATTTGACCTAGATTGCCATAACGCATAGTGCAAGTTAATGCTGCCAGAATGTAAGGCTCACCTGGTTTTGGCGGAGTGTCGGTCTACCTCAAACGTCACCATAGAAGAGATCAGCAAGACTACAAATTTTAGCGCGGGTTTTAAATCGTATTCCGATCAGTGATTGGCTGTGTGGGCTGGTCTATTGCGATCACACGTGATCGCATTGAAAGGGCTATCACTCCTATTCTTTGCACTGTTGACTGCAGGCGCCATATTGTAATGTATGGTTTACAGTATTATGTTATAATTACGGACAGCCAAGTAAGGAGAAGCCCATACTTAGTACATCATAGACGTCCTAAGAACTTTAAAGGGAAGGTGCCCTCAATAATGATATATGTATACACTTAGTGTACCATAGTACGAGTATAATAGACCCCGCCAAACGTTAAACGATCGAGTAAAGCGGAAATGAGTAGCAGCTCACATGGCTACCGAGCTGAGTAAAGGAAGGAGTAATGCTTTCCTAATTGTACGGGTTCAAAAACCTCAGATCTTTACAGCTAGTGGGCTATACATACTGAGACGTTTTATGACCTTGAGCCTTGTTAAGTCCTGGGATTCAGTAGGAGATAAAAAGTGTCCACCAAGTTACTATCAAAAAAAATTTTCTTAGAGGATTATGTGACCAACCATACAATTTCCTCATTTAAACCTTTCCGCACCGTGTCAAAATGGAAAATCCAAAAGGATTCTCGCTCCTTTCTTATTTTATCTGTGTCTCGTCCTGCTTTAGTAGTGATTTTTTCCAGTATCAGCCAGCTAAGTTCCTTCTCAGTGTGGTTTAGGTCCAGAAAGTGACTGACCATAGGGGCTTGTCTTTTGCCCGTTCTGATGGCAGATTTGTGTTCGGACAGCCTAGTTCTGAACTCTCTGCTTGTCTCACCTATGTATCCTAGTCCACAGGGGCAGAGTATTAAGTAGACAAGATTACTGCTTCTGCAATTTGTATGGCTTTTTAGTTTGGCTGTTTTGGAGCCATAGTTGCATATTTGGGTGGTAATCGCTGAAGGGCACGCATGGCAATTGCCACATTTATGGTTCCCTAGGATCGGAGGGAGTCCATCAATGGTCATCTGCTGGTTTTTGCGTGGACGCAATCTGCTATGAACCAATTTATCTCTTAAATTGGAATTTCTTCTAAATGCTACGATAGGGGGAGCTAGAGCATTTTCTTCTTCGCAGACATTGAGAATTTTCCAATTCCTGTGTAATACCTTCTGAATTTTGTTATTCAAACTTGAGTGGTTGACTACACATACGACCTTATCAAGTGGGGGTTTTTGTCTTCCAGATATCAATGCATCTCTATTGTAGTATTTGGCACGTTTCATAGAGTGTCTCACTAGTCGTCTTGGATAACCTCTGAGGAGAAGTCTTTTCTGGAGTTCTTCTGCATGGAAGATGAACTCACTCATGTTGGTACAGTTACGTCTAATCCTTAGAAATTCTCCAAAGGGAATGGAGTCCTTCTGACAACTTGGATGAAAGCTGCTATGTTGTAAAATGGTGTTTTTCGCAGTCGGTTTTCTGAAAAGGCTAACTTCAATCTTGCCATTACCATCACTAATCCAAATGTCTAGGAATTCCACTTTTTCTGTGGAGTATTTAGCCGTAAATTTTAGATTCACATCACTGAGGTTAAGCCACTCAATAAACTCTAGAAGGTCCTCTTCATTACCTGACCAGATGAAAAAAATGTCATCTATAAATCTATGCCATGCTTGTATGTTCTCATAAAAAGGGGCTATTTCGTTAAAGATGTGTTTAAGTTCGAATTCGCCCATGTATGTATTCGCTACACTGGGAGCACATGAAGCTCCCATGCTGGTGCCTTTGATCTGATGGAAGAGATCAACTCCAAATTCAAAGAAGTTGTTGTGCAGTACTATATCTAAGCATTCCAGAATGAATTCATTTGGTCTATCACCCGGGGTTCTGGCTAGAAGTGCTGCCACTGCCTCTAAAGCCAGATCTTGGGGGATGTTTGTATACAATGATTCAATATCTAGAGTGACCAGATATTGTGTCTTATGATTGAAGGGTAGGTGCTCTACAGTTGTTATCATGTGTCCTGTGTCTTTGATATAAGAAGCATACAATTTGGTAAGTGGGCATAGAAATGAGTCCACATATTTCGAAAGTGGCTCTGTGCAGGAATTGATAGAGGACACAATGGGTCTCATAGGAGGGTTCTTAGCATCCTTATGCGTTTTGGGGACTCCATATAAGACCGGAACAACTGTATGTTCCTGGGTCAAGAAATCCAACTCCTTTTGACAAATAAAGCCATCTCTAAAAGCTTTAGCCGTACAGTTTTCAATGAGGGTTTTCAATTCTAAGAGAACTGATCTTTGCACCCTGCGGTAGTGATCTGAGATTGATAACATGGATTTCATTTTTTCATTATAGTTATCACTGTCCATGACAACTATACCACCCGCTTTATCGCAGGGTTTGATAGTAATAGAGCTGTTATTTTGTAAGTTGTCAAGGGCAGTCTTTTCAGAGAAAGTCAGATTAGAGTGGGTAACAGGAATATATTTGAGAATTCTTTCGATTTCTTTGAGGACAGTTTTCTCAAAGATTGCCACCTCAGGTCCTACCATGTCTAATGATGGAGTGAATTTCGATGGTGGCTTGCAGCCTGAGTAGTTCAATTCTTGTTCTAATGGAGTTACGTCCATCATGAATTTTTTAAGTCTGATTTTCCGGAAGAAGGAAAAGAGATCTTTGTGCAGCTTGAAGATATCAGGTTGAGTGCTGGGTACATAGGATAGCCCTTTACTCAAGATATTAATTTCTTCGGAGGAGAGTAAGTATCCAGAAAGGTTAAAGATCGGAATGTTGTCATCTTGCTGATCTTTTTTATCTATGATTTCCAATATTGATGGTTCCGGGTCCTCATATATTGTTGCGGATGTGCTGGCTCCGTTAAGTGGTATGAAGTCTTGACGTAATGTTTCAAATAAAATGTTCCTGCCGTTTCTAAAAATTCTAAAAAATAATATTTCTAATTCTTCACAGATAACCCCGTCTCTTTTTATGGCTGTATGCCCCTTCAGTTGGTGGCCCTGAAGAAGGTGTTTCCTCACCGAAACGCGCGTAGGCCTATTCAACCTATCTAGAGGAAAAGTCCTAAGAGACCCAGCACGATCAGAAACAACTGTGCTATTTGTTGTCTCTTCCCTTTAAAAAAAAGTCTCTTTTGTCTTTTGAGGATTTTGCTAAACCTCCTAGGCTTGTCACTATTTTTATGAGTATGAGTATGAATGATGTATGTTTGAGAGTATGAATTGATTTGTTTTGTGCAATACTAAATTACGGGGTTATGTACACTTTATGTAGATGTTGTTATGTTATATTTCATGAAATGAATATGTATGTATAGCATTTACAAAATAATGGATAATGCTTTTTAAATAGATCTCATCTAAACTGAAAAAAAGTGAAGAAAAAAAGATAAAAATAATAAAAATGGTTACTATATAACACTACTGTTTTGCTTAAAATTTTTCTCTTAATATAGGCAGGAGAGAACTTATATAAGTCTCTGTTAAAACAATATAGGTCCTGAAAGAGTTTTTTCTCGCATCCTTTTGTTTATGCTTTCTTCCCTACTCTTGGACCTCTAATTACCCTCAGGGGGGGCCTTCTGCTCAGATTTATCTCTTTCCTCGGTTTTCACCGAAGGTCTTTTTTGCCATTTACTGGCCATTTTGACATCATACCCTTATGTAAACCCAACTATTGTTAGTTTTGACATTTTATTATTGTTTGCTTGCTTTGACTCTTTCTTTGTAATCTTTCTTTCTTTTGTCTTATAGATTTAACCTCACGGGTGTCTCCGTATATCACACAATGGAGGGCTTTAAAACTACTGGTTTCTCTGATGAACTTTTCTCCACTCTTATAGGACAAATATCAGGTAACATTGAAGGTAATAAAGAAAAAATAGGTGATAACAGTGAATGGATGAAATTACAAAATCTGCGGAAAAAAGCTAAGAGAATGGAATCGCATGCCCACTTTATGTTAGAATACCTAAAGGCAGGAGCTATTCCATCAGGACTGAGAGTGAGAAACGTCCCAGCTCTTTTTGTTGAGGTGCGCCAGTTCCTGGAGCGGTGATCACACATTGCCAACCGCTGCTCCAGGGACTGGATGATTCTCATCATAGAGACGGTCAAAGAAATGATTCAGATACTTAATCAGGAAATTCTAGAACTTGAGGAAAAATTGAAAAAGAATAACAGCATAGAAGAAGCTAAAGATAAATTAGATAAGATCAATCACGAACTTTTAGAGTTTGAAGAATATCTTATAAAGAAAAAAACAGATAAGTTGAAGAAAGATCTTCGCTGGTTTACCCAAGAAAAAGCCTATCCGTACCTGCATAGTTCGTTCTATCAAGGTGAAATCTCTGATCATGGAGCATACAACCCACAGAATAACAGAAGACCAAAGGTTGTGACCTTTTCTGACACTAATTCGTCAGACTCGGATCCTGAGAATTTCAATACTAGCGAGCCAAATTATAGACAGTTTGCAGGCCAATTTCGTAACCAACATCAACAAGGCCAGTCGCCTTTTTTACGGTCAGGGAGAGGCAGAGGACGAGCGAGATTCCAGAGACAAGAAAGGAATCACTATCCCCAAACGGAGCCAGCACATCCGCAACAATATATGAGGACCCAGAACCATCAATATTGGAAATCATAGATAAAAAAGATCAGCAAGATGACAACATTCCGATCTTTAACCTTTCTGGATACTTACTCTCCTCCGAAGAAATTAATATCTTGAGTAAAGGGCTATCCTATGTACCCAGCACTCAACCTGATATCTTCAAGCTGCACAAAGATCTCTTTTCCTTCTTCCGGAAAATCAGACTTAAAAAATTCATGATGGACGTAACTCCATTAGAACAAGAATTGAACTACTCAGGCTGCAAGCCACCATCGAAATTCACTCCATCATTAGACATGGTAGGACCTGAGGTGGCAATCTTTGAGAAAACTGTCCTCAAAGAAATCGAAAGAATTCTCAAATATATTCCTGTTACCCACTCTAATCTGACTTTCTCTGAAAAGACTGCCCTTGACAACTTACAAAATAACAGCTCTATTACTATCAAACCCTGCGATAAAGCGGGTGGTATAGTTGTCATGGACAGTGATAACTATAATGAAAAAATGAAATCCATGTTATCAATCTCAGATCACTACCGCAGGGTGCAAAGATCAGTTCTCTTAGAATTGAAAACCCTCATTGAAAACTGTACGGCTAAAGCTTTTAGAGATGGCTTTATTTGTCAAAAGGAGTTGGATTTCTTGACCCAGGAACATACAGTTGTTCCGGTCTTATATGGAGTCCCCAAAACGCATAAGGATGCTAAGAACCCTCCTATGAGACCCATTGTGTCCTCTATCAATTCCTGCACAGAGCCACTTTCGAAATATGTGGACTCATTTCTATGCCCACTTACCAAATTGTATGCTTCTTATATCAAAGACACAGGACACATGATAACAACTGTAGAGCACCTACCCTTCAATCATAAGACACAATATCTGGTCACTCTAGATATTGAATCATTGTATACAAACATCCCCCAAGATCTGGCTCTAGAGGCAGTGGCAGCACTTCTAGCCAGAACCCCGGGTGATAGACCAAATGAATTCATTCTGGAATGCTTAGATATAGTACTGCACAACAACTTCTTTGAATTTGGAGTTGATCTCTTCCATCAGATCAAAGGCACCAGCATGGGAGCTTCATGTGCTCCCAGTGTAGCGAATACATACATGGGCGAATTCGAACTTAAACACATCTTTAACGAAATAGCCCCTTTTTATGAGAACATACAAGCATGGCATAGATTTATAGATGACATTTTTTTCATCTGGTCAGGTAATGAAGAGGACCTTCTAGAGTTTATTGAGTGGCTTAACCTCAGTGATGTGAATCTAAAATTTACGGCTAAATACTCCACAGAAAAAGTGGAATTCCTAGACATTTGGATTAGTGATGGTAATGGCAAGATTGAAGTTAGCCTTTTCAGAAAACCGACTGCGAAAAACACCATTTTACAACATAGCAGCTTTCATCCAAGTTGTCAGAAGGACTCCATTCCCTTTGGAGAATTTCTAAGGATTAGACGTAACTGTACCAACATGAGTGAGTTCATCTTCCATGCAGAAGAACTCCAGAAAAGACTTCTCCTCAGAGGTTATCCAAGACGACTAGTGAGACACTCTATGAAACGTGCCAAATACTACAATAGAGATGCATTGATATCTGGAAGACAAAAACCCCCACTTGATAAGGTCGTATGTGTAGTCAACCACTCAAGTTTGAATAACAAAATTCAGAAGGTATTACACAGGAATTGGAAAATTCTCAATGTCTGCGAAGAAGAAAATGCTCTAGCTCCCCCTATCGTAGCATTTAGAAGAAATTCCAATTTAAGAGATAAATTGGTTCATAGCAGATTGCGTCCACGCAAAAACCAGCAGATGACCATTGATGGACTCCCTCCGATCCTAGGGAACCATAAATGTGGCAATTGCCATGCGTGCCCTTCAGCGATTACCACCCAAATATGCAACTATGGCTCCAAAACAGCCAAACTAAAAAGCCATACAAATTGCAGAAGCAGTAATCTTGTCTACTTAATACTCTGCCCCTGTGGACTAGGATACATAGGTGAGACAAGCAGAGAGTTCAGAACTAGGCTGTCCGAACACAAATCTGCCATCAGAACGGGCAAAAGACAAGCCCCTATGGTCAGTCACTTTCTGGACCTAAACCACACTGAGAAGGAACTTAGCTGGCTGATACTGGAAAAAATCACTACTAAAGCAGGACGAGACACAGATAAAATAAGAAAGGAGCGAGAATCCTTTTGGATTTTCCATTTTGACACGGTGCGGAAAGGTTTAAATGAGGAAATTGTATGGTTGGTCACATAATCCTCTAAGAAAATTTTTTTTGATAGTAACTTGGTGGACACTTTTTATCTCCTACTGAATCCCAGGACTTAACAAGGCTCAAGGTCATAAAACGTCTCAGTATGTATAGCCCACTAGCTGTAAAGATCTGAGGTTTTTGAACCCGTACAATTAGGAAAGCATTACTCCTTCCTTTACTCAGCTCGGTAGCCATGTGAGCTGCTACTCATTTCCGCTTTACTCGATCGTTTAACGTTTGGCGGGGTCTATTATACTCGTACTATGGTACACTAAGTGTATACATATATCATTATTGGGGGCACCTTCCCTTTAAAGTTCTTAGGACGTCTATGATGTACTAAGTATGGGCTTCTCCTTACTTGGCTGTCCGTAATTATAACATAATACTGTAAACCATACATTACAATATGGCGCCTGCAGTCAACAGTGCAAAGAATAGGAGTGATAGCCCTTTCAATGCGATCACGTGTGATCGCAATAGACCAGCCCACACAGCCAATCACTGATCGGAATACGATTTAAAACCCGCGCTAAAATTTGTAGTCTTGCTGATCTCTTCTATGGTGACGTTTGAGGTAGACCGACACTCCGCCAAAACCAGGTGAGCCTTACATTCTGGCAGCATTAACTTGCACTATGCGTTATGGCAATCTAGGTCAAATATTTTCGTTAAGTTATATTCCTCACGAACTTTAAACAATGCCTAGTACGAGTGTACAAACTTTGTAGTGTTCCGAATGGAACTCAGCCTTTCGTACGAACGTGCCGTGTGTTAGGAAATATATATTCTTAGCATTAATTTATACTATATTACCCGGCACAAAGACATTGATATATCCGTATTGGACTGATAGCTTTCTTCTATCTAACGTGCCATGGACTGAGATATATTCTTAGCACAAATTCATTCTATTCGGCTAACGATATCGCTATACCTGTAATGAATTGAAAGTTTTCCTTCGTCTACGGCGATGTCCTATAAAACAGCACTTTCGATAAAAATGTGATTAAATAGCAGTATTGCTAAACAAAGACAAGCGAAGGCATTTCTCGGATAGTGTTATGCTAGATATAAATAATAGTCACATATACTGAATTTCTAATCATTACCCATCTAGAGACACTCTCAAGGCATTGAACCCTTATCGCATTGGCGGTTACAGTGCACTGCGCGGAGCAGAATTCACATGCATCCGGAGCAGTGTAATTACTACTTTCTAAGAAAAGAAAGGGTAAGCATTTCAATATGTATCGCACGTAAACAGTGACTTTACCCATTCCATCATTGTAGATATAGGACGATCAATTAGAAGTACTGCTATCTAGGTACGACACATTGTAATATTGTGTTACCATTCTCTTAGAGGGCACTATAAGAAGAACCATCCATGCGGTAAAGATATAAGTGAATAGCGTGCAATGACAAAACTTGACTGAGAGAGGTGCCTCTTGACTGGGAATCTTATTACCTCTGTAAACACGCAAGGGTAAGTACTCCCCGATGTTTCACATATAAGAAAAGAAAAATAGAAAATAATAATCTCCATGTGTCTTTTAACACTTAGCATTTCAAATATCTGCCAACTTCCCTATCTAGACGCAGAATGCCCTGAAATTTACTGAACAAGACAACTTTGACGACTATCGTGATTGGTATTCCATTTGTCTGCCTAATTACTCAGGTAGCTAATGTACAAATTGTCCTATACCTGTAGGTTTCTTAGTCTTTTAGCTTTAGTTTTTAGTTTTTGTTACACTTACTGTGGTCACTTTCTGGTGAAGGTTCACTCCTAAGGTTTGAAGTACTGATATATGTTGTGACAATATGTTGGATTTACAAATTGTTTGAACGAACCCAGATGTACCTACGGTGGTTCTATTTAAGTGGTATGAAGTCTTGACGTAATGTTTCAAATAAAATGTTCCTGCCGTTTCTAAAAATTCTAAAAAATAATATTTCTAATTCTTCACAGATAACCCCGTCTCTTTTTATGGCTGTATGCCCCTTCAGTTGGTGGCCCTGAAGAAGGTGTTTCCTCACCGAAACGCGCGTAGGCCTATTCAACCTATCTAGAGGAAAAGTCCTAAGAGACCCAGCACGATCAGAAACAACTGTGCTATTTGTTGTCTCTTCCCTTTAAAAAAAAGTCTCTTTTGTCTTTTGAGGATTTTGCTAAACCTCCTAGGCTTGTCACTATTTTTATGAGTATGAGTATGAATGATGTATGTTTGAGAGTATGAATTGATTTGTTTTGTGCAATACTAAATTACGGGGTTATGTACACTTTATGTAGATGTTGTTATGTTATATTTCATGAAATGAATATGTATGTATAGCATTTACAAAATAATGGATAATGCTTTTTAAATAGATCTCATCTAAACTGAAAAAAAGTGAAGAAAAAAAGATAAAAATAATAAAAATGGTTACTATATAACACTACTGTTTTGCTTAAAATTTTTCTCTTAATATAGGCAGGAGAGAACTTATATAAGTCTCTGTTAAAACAATATAGGTCCTGAAAGAGTTTTTTCTCGCATCCTTTTGTTTATGCTTTCTTCCCTACTCTTGGACCTCTAATTACCCTCAGGGGGGGCCTTCTGCTCAGATTTATCTCTTTCCTGGGAGAAGTTGGGGGGCCATTCCTCCTCCACTTCCTGGTAGGAGGAGTAAAAATAGTCTTCTGGAGAAGACATGAAAGCAGAGGGTGTGAGCACAGAACAAATGCCCTTAAAATCCTTAAGGCAGCCCCCTCGCCGGTGCTCCAATAGCTGGCCCTTCCCCGAAGCTGTTATAAGAATAGACTGAGGCGCAATACCAATTACCACCACCAGGTGGTCACTAACGTGGCCGTGTGGGGAAATCACCGCGTAGCTGTGTCAAAATTAGGCGACGGTTGGTCGGGAATCAAGCGGACACTAAAGGAGTGACCGGATTCCCAAACGCGCGTAAAGCCCAGTGAGAGCGCTCGATGAAGCTACCTCGCTCGGACCAGACGCGCCTGACAGGATCTCACCGCACGCAGAGGGCCCAGCGGGAGAAACTGCGAGGGGGAGAACGCTCTCGAGCAAGAGCCTGCTGCGCAGGGAATATGAAACAATACCAAGGAAAATATGCTAATAACGTGCACAAGAAACCGCTATGCAAACAGCAACAACGTCAGATTAAGCCAAGAATGTAAGGAATGCACTTAACTGACGAGCAGTGAAGAAAGAGGAAGCGGAAGGGACGTCACGATATTATATACGATGGACTGTGATATGATTGGACTATAGTTGCCTTGGATACTGCCCCCCTAATGGTTCATGGGTTGTGTAGTCTTTTGTTTAATGATTGTTTTGTTATGTTTTCTTTGAACTGCTATGCAAATAAAGTGAGGAAAGATATGCATAATCCTCGCCTCCGTCCTGCCATAGAATTCATTAAACTTTATTCAATCTGATTTAGAAACATAGATCATAAAAGTGTACATAAAAACAGTAAATCCTCTTTCCTAATACAATACAGTGGAAATTAATTAAAACCAGTAGGCAAAAACGGGTGTTACAAAGCCCGGTTCAGAGCAACTTCAGGTTAACAGAATCGTAAAGTTCAATGTTTCACAAGATCAATCTAATGTACTTCATGCAAAATACGCAATAAGGGGTCAAAGTAAGATGTAACGCTCCAATACCTGACCAGTCTGCACTATGTAAAACTGCAGGAAAAATAAAAATAAAAATTGTTTTGCACACTTCTGTCATTGGGCTATATGTGGGCTACATCTGGGTTATATTTGTGCTACATTAGGGCTCTTTTTTCTCTGGTGGCCATCGTGGGTGACTTATTTGTTAGGAAGTTTCCTAATGTCCTCATTTACTGCAGTCTCCTCAGTAGGAAATGCTTTCAGTTTTTTACTTTGATTCCATCAAGAAGGCATTCAGATGTGTCACACATTTGCCATAAATTCAGAATGTTAGCACTCTAGTTGTTCATTAGATCACTGTAGTAAAGCTACTGCTCACCAGGGAGTTAACTGGAAGTCTACTGCTGTTATTGAAAGTGATTGTTTCAGTCTGCATGCCAGGATTTTCTAATGAAATAGAAGAGGATTTGAGATCTCACTTAAAACATGCCCTCAATTTTCTTCCTGCAGCACTAACCATAATTCCTATGGCAAAATGAACCCCCTCATTTTGTTCCTTTTTAAATTAAATGTTTTAAGTGTTACCAGTTTATTCCAATCAAGATGGCTTCAGGTGTGCCATACTTTTGTCATAAGTAAGGCTGTTAGCGCTCTAGTTGTTCTTTAGAACACTCTGGGAAGCTGCAGTAGAACACAAAGGCATCAACTGACAGGCTGCTCCTGTTGAAATATAACAGGAAGATATTTGAGATCACACTTGAAACATGTCCTAATTTTTCTTTCTACAGCACTAACCATAATTTCAATGACAAAATGAACCCCATCATTTTGTTCCTTTTTAAATTAAATGTTTTAAGTGTTACCAGTTTATTCCAATCAGGATGGCTTCAGGTGTGCCATACTTTTGTCATTAGTAAGGCTTTTAGCGCTCTAGTTGTTCTTTAGAACACTCTGGGAAGCTGCAGTCTCTCAAACATGATTCATGATATCCCAGCAAAATGTTTTTCAGAGGGTAAAATCACCTTAGAACACACCACAATTCCTGAAATTAGTATGGTACCATCATCAAATGAATTCTAATGTAACTAAAGTCTGTTATCACCCTTTATAGTTCTCCTTTTGGTAACCCTCAAAATCTTCGATTCACTACAATGCATTTCAATGGGGTACAATCATGTATATTGGTCCCAAGATGGCTGCCAGCAATTCCAGGATGAAGTGCTGACAGCCAATCAGATCTCACGATGAGATGTGTCGTTAGGCTCCACCCAGATATTGAAACTTTTTCTTTTTCTAATTTCTCCTGAACTACTGAACGGATTTACACCATTCAACAAAAAGGGATATTTCTGAACCAAGGGCTACCTTTTTGCCAAATTTGGTGTAATTCCGTTCAGCAGTTCGGGCTGTAGCTGTGTCTAAAGTTTCCTATGGGAATTAACATGGAGAAAACACGTTTTGGGACACCCCTTTTTTCTCGGCTCCGCTTGCTGAATCACCCCGAAACTTTTAAGATAGGAGCTGACCGGAGCGCCCTACTAGTTTTGAATATTTCACGAAGATTCATCAACCGACGCCAAAGTTATTGGGAAAAGAATGTTACGATTTTCCTATGGATAATAGGTCCTAACTATAACTACCTACTGGCGACTGCCAGTAGGTAATATACATATATATATATATATATATATATATATATATATATATATATATATATAAACATTACATCACGTTGATCCTCTGCTTCATCGAAAGTACATGGCACCACTCCAGAGGTAAGAGTTTGCAGATGTATTTATTTAGCACACCCAGAGTGCATCACAGGATAGAAATAGGACGGTCTACGCTTTTTCACAGCCTTCTACTGGACCATAGAGTCCCACCGTCTAGACTGTCTTTTTAATGTGCAAAAGTGCTCAATCCTTCTTTAATTTTTATTGCTACTAAGCAGCTAGACAGTGCAACCCCATAAAATAAAAATGGCAAGTTCCACCCGCCATTGTTTATTTGGTTTTTTCATGTGTTTTTTTAGAAACAGTACACAATTATTCATTTTGCGCTATTTTGTCACAGTTTTTCACATTGATTTTATACATGTTCTGTTCCTCATTAATGTAAAGTATGTGATGTTATATTCCCTCGAGAGGCGTAAAGTGCACGTGCAGATCAAGTTTTACAAATCAAATTCATGGCCATAAAACGCCTGTCCAATTAAAGTAACAAGGAGAAATTCCAAACAGTCCCAGACTTATGACATGAATCATCACATTAATGAAGTAATCATCACAACAATACAGTACATGAGAGAAAGATGTCAAGGTGACTGGTGCAATAATGGGTGGAGATTTCATGTCATGAATGAAAATTCAAAGTACTACAAATGAACCCGTTCAATACCTGTCGTCCAGCCATACTTTCCAGAACATCAAGCACAACGACTTTTTGGAGAGATTTTTTAAACACTCAAACATGAGAGTGATCAATATGGTAAAAAGAGGGCTCCATTGTATCAGCGGCTATCATGTTTGGGAGATATGGCCATCTGAGGCTATTGTTTTAAGATCCTAGAATAAATGGTGACTAGAAGTAAAGTGCCAGTGCAGATGATAAGGATTAGTTAATGTTAAGTACACAAATGGCAATCAATTGCAAAGGCAACTCAATATCCCATAATCCCTATAATGCCTCCCTACTCCACAGTTAGATTAAAAAAACTCCCCTAAAACATACATGCCTGCATTGTTAAAACAGTTAAATCTTCTACTCTACATGTCTGAGACTGAGGTCTTCAAGTGGGTATGGAATGAGAAAAATACGCGGTGAAGGTATGTCTTAGTACAAATAAGTGTACAGATGCAGATCAGCTACATGATTCATAACTAGATAATGACAAAAAGAGCCTGAATTCAAGATAAAGGGGGTTCTGGAGCAAATACCCTTGAGAGATTGTCCATAGACAGATGTTTCATGTCATATTACTGTAAATGTATACGTAGTTCTGCATACAGATTATGCCCTCATGGGCTCTCAGTCCCCATGGCCAAAATGAATCATGACACTGCTTTTCTTAGATTCAGTGTTCTATCTCCACCTTGTTCTTTGGGCATTATGATCTTGATACCAAAGTACTTTAGATGTTGGTTATCACTGGAGTGGAATTCATGGAAATGTTTGGCCATGGGATAAGAGAAATCTATGTTTTTGATGGCCCGTAGATTTTGTAAGATTCTCAATTTCAGTTTATTTATCGTGCTCCACACTTATGATTTCTGGCAGGAACATTGTAGTATATAAACCACAAACTTGAATTCACAGGTTATGTGGTCAGTGATATGCTCTATTTTGCCATTAGCGGGTTGGAATGTTTTAGTGTTTAGGCCATGAGCACATGCCTTGCACTTTTTGCATTTCCAAAAGAAAGGGGTATTAAGCCAAGTGGTGGTAATGGGCTGTTTGATCATCAGATGACTGTGTGTCAGAATATCATCGAGCGATTATGTTTTTCTGCAGGTGATGCTAGGATGCAGTGAGAGAGTAGTTTTTAACATCTCATCCAGTAGGAGTATTTTCCAATTTCTGTTTATGATTTCTCTCAGATCTTTGTATTGGTTATTGAAGTCAATGATCAGTCGAGTTGTGGTGTCATTCTCATGTTGTGTATCTGGAGAGTCCTGATGTTTACCTAGAAGATCTTTTCGCATTCTTGATTCCACTTTGGTTCTATCAATTTGTATAACTTTCAGTGGGTATCCCCTTTCCAGAAAGGGACCACTAATTTCATCTAGTTGGGCCTCAATGTTCATGCTTTCTGAACAATTCATTTTGGCCCGAAGCCTCTCTCCGTAGGGTATACTCCATTTTAAGTTCTGTGGGTGCCCGCTGTTAGCATTGAGGATGCTATTGCATGATGTTGGCTTCTGGTGTATTTTTGTACACATTTTATTGTTTTGGATGAATACTTCAACATACAGAAACACAACGCTGGACTCACTGAAACTGGATGTGAAGGCAAGATTGTAATTCCTCAAGTTCAACACGACTTCCCTCCCAGATCACAAAAAGATCATCTATAAATCTGATCCATAATTTGATTTGACTGCTGACTGGGGTTTTCAAAATTTCAGTCTCCCTGACTGCCATCACAATGTTTGCATACATGGGCGCGAAAGATGTCCCCATCGCAGTCCCCTGCTTTTGGTGAAAGAAGTCACCCATGAAGAGAAACACATTATGGTTGAGACAGTAGGTTAATATGTCTACCAGCATATAAGAATGTTCAAGAAAGCTCACAGATCTGGTACTTAAGAAGTGTTTCACTGCTGCAATGCCCACAGAATGGACCATAGACGTGTTCAGGGAAGTGACATCAATGGTGGACATGATTAGACCTTCTTTCCATTCTATTCCCTGGATCTTATTAAAAAATTCATGGTGTCTCTTAAATAAGAGGGCAACAATGTTACATACGTCGTTAGAAAAGTATCTATAAAACAAGATGTGTTTTCCAAGAGTGAGCCTTTGGTGCTCACAATTGGTCTTCCTGGTGGTTTTCGAGTGCACTTGTGGACTTTTGGTAGAAAATAAATAGTGGGGACAATGGGTAAGTTAGTTATGAGGTACATAAATTCTTCATAGTCAATGAGACCATGATCTTTCCAATTGGTCAACATTGAATGGTATTCCTTGGTCCATGTTTCCATAGGATTTTCTTTTAACTTTCATAATGTTCCTCCTTCTCCAATTGTCTATTCGCCTCCTGAATATATGATTCAAGATTTTGTACCACTATATTTCCACCTTTGTCAGAGGTTTTAATGATCATTTGTGGATCATCCCGTAGTTCTTTCAGGGCTCATAGTTCTCCAAGAGTCAGATTCCAATTTTTCTTTCTTGTGTTCCTTTTTCGATTTGGGTTGTCATATAGTAGCCGATTCACATCTTCTACCATGATGTCTTGGAAGAGGTCTACTTTGTTGCCAGATTGAAGTTGTGGGCAAAAGGTGGATTGGGCCTTTAATCCACTATTGCCTCCTTTCCAGGTAGCAATCCCTAGTCATGTACAAAGTTGTTTGTCTGATTCCTGTGTTTGATGAGATGGATTCTCTCCAATGTCCTGCTCTGTCTCTAGTTCCATTAGAGTACGTACTGTAGGCAAATCTTTAGTGCACAACAGAGAAGTTTCAATAGTGGTCCCCGTAGATTGTATTTGGATTAGCGGGTTGTTATCAAAGTGTTTCTTTAATTTCAATTTGCGACAAAACTTATGTAAGTCGATCCGGAAATTAGGAATGTCAATATCAGACATTCGGTTCGGGCAGAAAGTTAGACCTTTGTTTAGCAGTGTAGTCTGATCCACAGTTAAGATTTTATTTGAGATATTAATAACTAGGTCCTTTTTGCTCGAGGTCTTCTTTAGTTTGACTTGTTCTCTCCTCTCCCTCTTTTTGGTTTGACTACATTTTCTGCTTCTTCTGATAGTAATTGTGCTTGTCCTCTCCCTCGTGTTATTGTTCTTCCTCTTCCTCTTTGTTGCATGATCATTTGGACCAATCGCATCACCCAACAAAAATCCAGATTAGAGGTACTGGATTCATCAGGCGAGCAAATATCGGAATTGTCCACAGTGCCTATAGTTTCATATGCAGCACATTTATCCATCAATGATTTACTACGATATACATCGTACTTACAGGCGAAGGTGTAAATCTGCCCATTAGCATAGTCCAATCGATCTCTGTTGAACTTGCTGGCTTTTCTTTTCTCCACATCTGTTTCGTGTTTGGCAATTTTCTTTTCCATTGAAGTTGTTAAGTCTTTTTTTTCGTCATTACTGGGGTATTTATCTATTTCTTCTTCTAGTTCTTTGATTTTTGCTGTTATTGTCTCTAACTTCCTTTCCACATGGATAATCAGAGTTCTCATAAGCTTAAGTGAACAGTCATTGGTGTCAGATTGCCATTGCTTTATTAGGTCAGTATCCAGGTCATTCATAGTAGGCATGATCAGGATTCCCAATCCTCTAGGTACCCTTTAGTATTCAATGTATTTTCCCAGGGTGGCTATCTCCCACCATTTGTTGACCTCAAAAATTCGATTTTGCTGCAATTCTCTAATCACAGATTGTTCTCTTGGTACCATTTGCCTGGCTCATGGCGACGTTAGTCATTTAATAATTCACTCACACGTAATGTTCTTTTTCTGCATCTCTCTGCCATGTCGAGGGAAATGAGGATGTGAGTAATCAGTTCCACATGATGCAACTGTTGTGTGCTCTGTTTTGTTAATTATTTGTTTGGTAAGAGTCCACCCTTCTCTGTAGTTCTCAAAACACTATTAACGGTGTTAGAGAGTTGAAAAAGTGTTTGTGTCCACTCCCAGTGATATCTTATTCAAATACTCATTTCAACTGCAGAGGGAGATGTGCATGTAATAACAGTTGAAATAGCTGTCACATTGATGTTGATCCCGCTTAGGTTGAATTAAAACAATCGATGTGCTCAAAGGTTGTGGATAATTATTGCTGCGATACCGCTGGGGATGACAGAGATCAACGGAGTTACGTCAGTTTCATCGTCTTTCCCTCCCCGGGTTTAGTGCAGTCTGTGCGGCTTTCCTCTAGGCTATGGTCAGTCACAGGTTGCCTCCCTCATGCTGTAGAACAGCGACCGGACTGCCACCCATGAATCTCCCCCGGCCTTCGTACTCACCGCCGGGACCATCACCAGCCAATGTGCGCCATTTCAACTTCAGCAGATTCACGCTCGGTTCATCAGAGCAAACAGAGGCAACAGCAGGTTTATGGCTCCAAAATTTGCAATGACTGCGAGTTCCCAGCTGCTCCGCCACACTCCTCGAGTGCTCATGTTCGGCAGCACAGCCGCTGCGTCCATATATCAAAATTACACCATGTTGATCCTCTGCTTTAGCGAAAGTACACAGCACCACTCCAGATGTAAGAGTTTAAAGATTTATTTATTTTGCACACCCACAGTGCATCACAGGATAAAAATAGGACAGTCTACGCATTTCACCTTCACAGCCTTCTACTGGACCATAGAGTCCCACCGTCTAGACTGTCTTTTTAAAGTGCAAAAGTGCTCAATCCTTCTTCGATTTTTACTGCTACTAAGCAGCTAGACTGTGCATTCTCATAAACAAAAAATGGCAAGTTCTACCCACCATTGTTTTTTTTGTTTTTTCACGTATTGTTTTAGAAACAGTACACAATTATTCATTTTGTGCTATTTTGTCCCACTTTTTCACATCGATTTTATACATGTTCTGTTCCTCATTAATGTAAAGTACATGATGTTATATTCCCTCGAGAGGCAAAAAGTGCGCCTGCCGATCAAGTTTTACAAATCAAATTCATCGCCACAAAACGCCGGTCAAATTAAAGTAACAAGGAGAAATTTCAAACAGTCTCAGACTTATGACATGAATCATCACATTAATAAAGTAATCATCACAACAATGATACAGTACATGGGGTGTGGCTACGAACATGGCCGGGTAGGCGCGCTTTTCGTATCCTGTGGTAATCCTGATCCTCGACGCCCGAAATTGAAGAGAAAGCTGCCGGAAGAAGACAGCGGTGAGGGGGGCACCCGCTGGGTGGCGAGAAGGTCATTTTCGTCGTGAATGAAGGAGTTATAGACGCAGCACCGGAGGCACCGCTTGACAAAATGGCAGCCGGGCAGGTGTGACTGGTGAAGGAAGACGGAGCACAGCCTTGAGAGCCAGGTAGAAAGGTGGCACATCCCGGGGGGAAACGGCTGCAGGGGCAGTGGAAGACACAAAGGTGCATCCCCGTTCGTGCTACCGGATGAAGAGACTGAGGCCCCAGCGGTGACGTTTAGCTACCGGACCTGCAGCAAGAAACTGCTGAGGTGGGAGAGCCGTGCAGACTGCGGGAAAAATCTTGGCGGCTGACAGAGAGCGGTCAGTGGCCTGGCCCCACGGTTGTTGTGGAGAAGACTGAGAGACTCGGCGAGAGGGAGGTAAGCGTGTCGCTCCCCCTGCCCACACAAGAGTGCAGTTTTGAGGTGGTGGGCCAGGTGAAGTGCCCCCTGGGGAGTTGCGGCACAGGTACCGTGGCAGTGAAAAGTGGGTGAAGGCGGAGTGCAGCCGCAAAGGGAGGAGGGTTCCAACTGGGCCGTCTGTACCTGCCACCCAGAAAATGGTCCCCCACAACAAGAACACTCTGGCTGGTAAGGTGGGGGCAGGCCGAGGAGAACTGGGGGCACAGTGTGGTGTATGCAAAGTTGCTGGATAGTCTACCCACGTTGGCACAGTGACTACCATCCTGAGTCTTGGAATGGTGAGGGCCAACAAGACAGTGCTGGGACGGGCAGTGGGCTGCCCTGCAGGACTGCCGCAATGGTGAGCCGCCTCCCATATAGCCGGGCAGGGTGTGCAACGGCCGACTACTGTACGCCAGAGATTTTTGGCCGTAGAGGGCATGCCCAGCCAACAAATTGCTGAGGGGCACTAGTACATTCAGAAGCGAGACCAGTGGGACTACCCACACGCACACCCGGGCTCCCGGGGTGGGAGAGGAGCTGAGTGGCCCAGGTGAGACCTTTGGGGCCTACCCTGGGGATTGCTGGCATCCTGAAAGATCCCTAAAGCCACAGAGGGAGACGGAGAGGGAACCTGCCCGGAGAGACGACGGTGGCTGCTGGAACTGTGAGAGACGGGCAGCCGCTGCCGGCCACCAGAGCACCCAAGATGGCTAAGGATAAGGAGCCTAAGATGTCCAGACAAGGAAAGCTGAACCGGTTTGCAAAGGTTCTTCCACTAACGGGGGGAGCGGAGGGAGGTCCGGCCCCCATCATAGATGCAGACACGATCCTCCAAGCCATACATACATCCCAAGAAAGCCTTGAAGGCAAGATGGCCGAAATACGAACCGAAGTTACATTCCTACGCCAGGACTTGAGAAAAGTCGCTGAAAGAGTAACGGAGGCAGAAGAGCGTGATTCAGAGTTGGAAGATACCTACCGCTCCACACGTACAGAAATGATGGGACTAGTGGCGACCATGAAAGAGGTGGTCTGGAGAGTGGATGATGCTGAAAATAGGGCCCGCAGAAACAACCTGAGATTTATAGGCTTTACCAAGAATGCAGAACGTGCGGACCCGGGACATTTCTTGCAGCAGTTTTTTAGAGACGCTCTCCCAGAAGCACAGTTTCCATCATGCTTCATCATAGAAAGGGCACAATGGATGCCCAATGTCAGACCGCCGCCGGGAACTCCCCCTCGGCCGCTAATAGCGCGGTTCTTGAACTTTCAGGACAGAGATCTTATACTTAAAGAAATATGCAAGAAGGGGGAGATTAAATATGAGAACTCGAGAGTGATGGTCTTCCAGGACTATTCGAGAGATGTCTAGAAACTGTGCCACACTTTCGACCCGGTCAAGGTGAAACTTCCAGCTCTTGGGATTAAATATATGCTGCTGTTTCCAGCTAAGCTTAAATTTATTTTTCAAGATTCCACGCTGTTTTTCCAAACACCAGAGGAGGCATGGTCCTGGATTGAGGAGCGGCCACGGCTGCAGTAGAGACTGGCGGCACCGGTGGCCCTGTCTCCAGACAAAAGACTGAGCCTCAGTGCGGAACGACCTAAAGAAAAGCAGCGGAGACGGATGGTGAAACAGCGAAGGACCACCATGCTTACGCCAGAGAGGTCCTTGAGGCAAAGAGAGCAGGAAGTCATGATCTCAGACACAGATGAGGACTCTGCCCAGGAACGCAGGGCTCGGCCCATCCAGAAATTGAGCAATCAGGGTGACTCTGACCAATCCGAGAGGAATGAATCTGGAGAGATGGACAGTGAACATCCTCTTCTTGAAAGTATTCTGCGATTGGAGGCCTCCGGACCGGATGTCCCTGGAGAAGACCCACGAATGCAGCAGCGACATGGCATCGGCAAAGAGGATTGATGAACTGGGACCAGACGCCCCCCCCTGGAGTTGCTGTGAGTTTCCCGAGGCCGCCTGGACTTTCGGGACTCTCGGCCAGATAACGGGAAGTATACAGTGTGTAGTGGTTGTTGTGATATCGTTTAACTGGCTATCTAGGGGAGGGGGGTTACAGACCTCTGGCTGATGTACCTGCACCAGTGTTGTCATGTTGACATATTTGGGGCTGGTCGGGGTGCCTACAGAGTGTGGGGGGGAGTTTTGGATATTGCAGAATGTTTTGAGAAATGTATATTGGGTAGAGGGGGGATAGTTCTGTTCAAATGGTTGGCATGATTACCGACACTATGATAAGAGGGCATTATTTAGGTGCTGTGGGTAACCCAGAATGGGTGTGGGACGCTTTGACTTTCATTTGGGATGGAGGTGGGTGAGTACTCAGTGCTCACGTGGAACGTTAATGGGCTGGGAAACAAAATTAAATGTGGGTTAGTCTCCAAGTACCTCAAACGGCACAAACCAGTTGTATATTTTTTCAGGAAACACATCTTATGGGCCTACACTGTTCATTTTTAACTAGAGGGCAGTATACCACCTTGGCCCATGTAGGTTTTACCCAAGGCTCCCGGGGAGTGGCAATCCTGGTCATGAAAACACCCCCCTTCCGCGTCACTCAAACGTGGGAGGATCCAGATGGTACATATGTGGCGGTCTAGGGCACCTGGAACCATACAACATGGGTACTTATCAGTGTCTATGCTCCCCCACGCCTCCAACAACGAACATTGGATAAGGTGGCGCAACTTTTATTGCAGTCTGGTAAAGCCACACACATTATTCGGGGGACTTTAACGATGTGAGTGACTTGTCTTTGGATCATACAGTGACTCGACCAGGGTCGCACGAGGCCACTGCCAAGGCAAAGTTCCAGGCGGCCCTTGGGTTAACGAATCTCTGGAGACACCACCACCCCTCTACACGTACATATTCGTACTTCTCGGGAGCCCACAGGGTGTTTTCAAGGTTCGATTACCTGTTTGCCCCAGCTAGAGAGGTTAAGTATGTAGAAGAAGTGGAATACCTGGCCAGGGGCATCTCTGATCACTCGCCACTCTACCTGCGGGTGGGAAAGTGCAGGGGAGGTTCGGGTGCCTCTTTGAGATTGAATGTCTGGGCACTGAAGCATGAAGCGGTGGCCAAAGAACTTAAGGTAGAAACTGAGCTTTACTTCAAGGAGAACGTCTGTCGTTACACTATGGGAGGCCTTCAAGGCAGTGTTGCGGGATCGGGACCAAAATATTATTGCTCACAAAATAAACCGAGAAATTCAGGAGATTTTGAAGTTGGAACATAGGTTAGTTGACCTGGAGAACAGTGGTTCACCCATGCTGAGTGATCATACTATCCGGCAAATTGAGGTCACTAGAAGGGAGTACCAGGCACTGGTCACTGAAGATGCGCGGGCGTACCAGCTCGCAGTGCAACATCGACTATACGAGACGGGGATAGAGCAGGTAAGCTGTTGGCATGGCTGGGTAGAAAGGAACAAGAGTCGAGATGGGTAACAGCCATTAGGGAACAAGGCCACACATACACCACACCCCAGGACATCGCAGGAGCCTTTGCGCGTTACTACTCAGCACTCTATGCGCCACAGACACTAATGAGCGAAACACAAATAGTCCAATATCCAGACGGGGATGAACTCCCTAGTCTTGGGCATACTGAGAGGGATAGATTGGAGGAGGATATCAGACTGGCAGAGGTCACAGAGGCCATTGGCCGACTGAAGACTGGGAAAACCCCAGGCCCGAATGGGCTTTCAGGAGAGTTTTTTCAGGTGCACTGTACCCTATTAGCCTCACATCTACTCACTATGTTCCAGGCTTCCAAGGAGGATGGAACACTTCCACCGGTCCTCAGACTGGCAACGGTGGTGGTGATACCCAATACGGGGAAACCCCTGGACGAGTGTGGGTCTTACCGCCCCATCTCATTGTTGAATGTTGAGACCAAGATATTGGCCACTATCCTTGCGGCGCGTCTCCTGACTGTTATCACCTCCTTAGTGCACGGAGATCAAATGGGCTTTATGCCAAAATGAGCCATACAGTATAATTTGAGGTATGTGGCTAACTGGATGGATGTGGTCCGTAATCGAGAAGTGCCTCACTTGCTCCTGTCATTAGATGCAAAAAAGGCGTTTGACACCATCGATTGGCCTTTCATGAGGTGTGCACTAGAGAAATTTGGATTTGGGCCTACGTTTAGAGACTGGGTAGCATATTCGGGTGAACGGTGCCTTCTCGAACACATGGCCAATTCACAGGGGGACTAGGCAGGGGTGCCCCCTCTCTCCCCAGCTATTTACTCTTATACTTGAACCCCTTGCCTGTGTCATTAGAGCTGCCCCGGGACTGCGTGGTATTGTGGACAAGGCCCGTCAGATGGAGGAAGAACGCATATCACTATACACGGATGATATTCTGCTATATGTGACGAATCCCAAGGAGACCCTTCCTAAAATCCTACAAATTTTGGGAGATTAAGGGAGCCAGGCTGGATATAGGATCAATTGGAGTAAGTCCACGCTCTACCCGATAGGTGGTGTAGTGGAGCCACAGACCTACCCTAGCTGATTGCGATGGTCGACAGAGGGCTTCACATATTTGGGTCTTTATATTACTACGGAGGTGGCAATCAGTCTAGCGTGTAACCTCCGGCGGGTTGTTTCCATTTTCCAAGAGGAGGTCAAGAGATGGCGGTGGCTCCCACTGACGATCATGGGCAGAGCGGTTATGTATAAAATGATCACACTTCCCCAGTTGTTATACATGCTACAAAAAATACTTATAACAAAATTCCAGAATCCCTGTTCAAGAGTATAGATAACGAACTGTGCCTGCTCCTCTGGGATGGGGCCCACGCATTGCCCTACAAACACTCCAAAGGGACCTGTATAATGGGGAACTGGCTCTCCCGGACATCAAAGCATACTATAGAGCATCCCACCTCATTGTAATAAATGAATGGATTCATGCACCTGGGGATCACCCAACATATAGATTAGGGAACATAAACACCTGCACTACCTCTATGGAGGCAAGGGAGGTAGTCAATTGCTACAAGGAACCCAGAGAACGCTAGAGGCTTGAAAGGTGCCAAGAAGCAGATGCATTGGGACCACAAATGAACTAGAGAGACACCCCTATTGGAGGGAAATAGATTAAAAGAGGTTGGGAAGCTTAGAGGTTTTAGGCAGTGAGACCTGATTGGTATTTCCAAAGTGGGGGATGTCCCGGAGAAGGGGAAATTGGCCCCCTTTCACATACTCCAAAGCAGATATCAGCCCCACGACACTCAAAAATGCGCATATCTCTGTCTGAAACATGCATGGGCGGCGGAAGGACTGGATTGAGATTTATGCCTCATTGGAGGGTCGACTCTTACAAGAAGCAATCTTACGTGTTGGTTGCTTGTTTGTAGATTTCGCAGAGACGTTATGGACCGACTTCCAAGTATCCTAACTAATAACCAGTGTTTGGTAATTTAGACATTAAAAGCTACTCAGTTAGAATTCAAAGAGGAGGGCCGGATCGGGGACGCTAGCTGCTCCTGGTTGTCGACCTGCGAGGCAACAAGGAAAAATAGTAACTAGCTCCCTTTCTAAATTGGGTCTCTAAACATAGTTTTCTACGTAATAGCAATCTTTCCTATTACTTAGAAAATGCCTTACCTGTGATCTAGGAATGCCAGGCGTCACGTCCTTGTAGTCGCCGTGAAGTGAAGTTTCTTTTCTGAGTGATTAGTTGAGTAGTTGGTCTTTAGAAGAAGTTGTGTGCACCTGTGTTGAAAAGGTAAACCTTAAATAAGTTACTGATTTTCTTGTTTACATTTCAATGCTAGATATAAGTTGTTACTCAAAATTATGCCTCACTTACTCTTTTGTATCTCCAAGACCTTTTATCTTCACAACCTGTATTCAAACTAAAAGAAAATAACATATACCAAATCCCTCAGTAAACTCTCAAATGCGTATGCCTAGTATCGTTCAACTAAATGTGCAAGAAATGTATTTCCCAAACTCTTGCAATCGCTATATTCCTAATGCCTAAATATTTGTCTTTTACCTTTCAGGTACAGTTACACAAGAATATGTCCCAAGTTACACCAAAGGTAAGTCTCATGCGCGTGCTTCCAGCTTTCTTGCGTGGGGCACTTGAACTTTAAATAAGAAAATGTTCACTTAGCTTGTCTTTGCTTTTTCCTTGCAGGTCCATGAACGCTGTGAGGAGATGAAGCGCTGGAAAGAAGAAAACTGATTCCCTCTGGACGAACGGAATTCCTCGACGAGAAATAGGAAAACGAGGCAAGTCCACTTGTTTGAGCGGTCGAAGGCAAAGCGTTTTCCTGAAGATGGGTGTGGCAATATATAGCCTTGCGTGCCATACCCAAGATAGCTGCCGACGTCTTGCGCATGTTCCTTTACGTGCGTCTTACGTTTGCAGATTTCCTCGGCGATCGTCTTTGTCTTGCTGCTTTCAATCTGAAAGGGTGTTGCCTTTCGTTTGCAAACTTGACCCCCACCGCTGCTTGCCTCAACTCTGATTAAATATGTACCTCAAAGCACTCGAGTTCAACATGAATCAAAATTGAGCAACTATGGATCCTAATACACTTGAATTCCACATAATGTAATTTATTGGCACAATCTTGTTTATGAAACTATAGCAATAAACCTTACATGATACTTTAAGTCTAAATTCTCTAAACATTCCCACAGTCCAATACTCATACTCTGTACATATAATACACCATGGTGTGCAGGATGCACGGGACAGGGGTGGGTTTTAAGATGGGAATAAGCTCCTTAAAAGAGTGCCTGATCCTAACCCCTAGACGCACATTGTTGTTTTTGCCAAGACTTTAAAGGTGACAAGGGGTGTCATGACAAGGAGATCCCAGCCAAAGCTATCTCGTATACCTATAGGACGCTACTTAATAATATGCCAGATAACCTAGGTCCCCTCCGAGCTAAGTGGGAAAGAACAACGGGGGCATGGACGATCTTTACTGGGAGGCAGCACTCATGCATCCACGAGAAGTAGCAATTAAGTTACGGCTGCGCCTTATCCAATATAAAATACTGCATCGAGTTTACTTTGATAGGGCAAGACTACACAAAATAGGAAGAGCTCCGAACCCTGAGTGTCTTAGATGTAGAACGGATTGCGGAACATTTATACATACCCTATGGCAATATCATAAGATCCAACGATATTGGGGAAAGATAGTGGCTGAGCTTAATAATGTACTAGAGTAGCGATCCAATTGGACTTGGAACCAAAGTTTCTCCTTTTTGGAATTCCCACAGATGTGGACATCCCGAGATGCAAACTCATTTTGGCTAATCTTGGGCTGGTGGTCACCAGGCGGGATATAGCCAAATATTGGGGGGCCTCGCAAGTGCCTACTATGAACGAATGGAGAGCTAGTCTTGATTTATACATGGTGGCGGAACAAGTAACCTACAAGGCCAGTGGGTACCCACGGAAATTTCAGAAAAATTGGGAGCCATGGATAGAGTACTACAATCTGGAAGTAGGAGGGGATGAAGAGAAGGGGGAATCACAGCTGGAAAGGCCAAGGAAGAAGCACTGAATAATGTAACATAAGCCCCATTGCCAGCGCCTGCATGCGTCATATATATCACCTCGTGCTCATGCTGCGCCCACACGGTTCGATTGTGGCCGAAGTCAATGGGTTCTGCTAAATGCCCTATCATGCCATTGTGGATTGATATCTATCATGTACTGTGTATTCATGCTTTGTTTCATTTTTGGTAATATAACAAAAACAAAATAAAAATAAATTTGGGAAAAAAAACAATACAGTACATGAGAGAAAGATGTCATATAGATACAGCTGCTCTAAAACTTCGAAAATCTACGGGAGCTTTAAGTCTGGAGCACAAAAGGTCATTAGCAAAACCGATTAGACCAGTCCTCCAAGTTTGCGAGTTACAAGCTGTCAGCTCCACGCTGTATGGCGCAGAATTATGGGGGTTTGAGAAAGCAGCTTCCTTAACTCTCTCTGAAAATAAGTTCCTCCGCAGCATTACTGATCTCCCGCAAAGTACTCCCCTGAAACCACTTAGATATGATTTGGGTAGAAAAGCCATTACAAATATTGCCAAGCTGCACCCGCTTTTATATTGGCGCAGGCTGTGGACGACACCTGAACTTTCACCATATGCCGCTGGTTTTCTTGATGTAATAAAATCTGATGGCTTTCACAAAATTGGTTGGTTAAGGGGTGTTAGAAATAGCTTGGTAGGCTTGGGTATGAAAATATTATGGGAGAAGCCAACAGAAGCCTCCTTTCCATCTAAAAATATTTTAAAAGAGAAGTACTGGGAACGGGTTGTCCATAATACTTGGAGTAACACTGATTCATCTACCATGGCTGGAATTTTTTTAGAAATAAAATATACCCCCAGACTCAAATCTTATTGGGATATCATTTCCAGGCCGAGAGATAGGAAGCTGTATTTCCACCTTAGGGCAGGTGCATTACCTTTAAAGTCCCTCACCTCCAGATGGACCCCAACAAGTAATAACATATGCCCTGCTTGTGGGAGTCACAATGAAGCAGTCGCCCACTTGTTCTTTGTCTGTCCTACCTATGCAATCCCCAGGCGAGTTTGGCTGACCCCAATGTGCAAACTACTTGGTGCAAATAGGAGCACTGAAGCCAAATTCTTAGGATGAGCGTGGGTAATACGGCTGAATCAAAACACAGGGTCATTTTTGGTGAGCAATAATTTTAGCTTCCTCAGTCTGGCCATAGTATGTGATTGAACCTTTTAATGTAATGAAAATTGTTGACATGAAATTTGTATTTCTTCCATTTGCTCAGATTTTAGTTTTTAAATCAAGTCTTTTTAACAATACAACCAAGATCTTTTTTAATTGTGTGTATTTAAATGTTGTTTGTTTTGTGCTTTTATGAGTATATCTCGAATAAAGCTATTTTGGATTGGATTGGATTGGATTGGAAAGATGTCAAGGTGACTGGTGCAATAATGAATCATGGGTGGAGATTTCATGTCATGAATGAAAATTCATTTCAAGTAAAGTACTACACTTGAACCCGTTCAATACCTGTCGTCCAGCCATAATTTCCAGAACATCAAGCACAACGACTTTTTGGAGAGATTTTTTAGACACTCAAACATGAGAGTGATCAATATGGTAAAAAGTGGGCTTCATTGTATCAGGGGCTATCATGTTTGGGAGATGTGGCAATCTGAGGCTATTGTTTTAAGATCCTAGAATTCATGGTGACTAGAAGTAAAGTGCCAGTGCAGATGATGAAGATTAGTTCATGTAAAGAACACAAATGCCAATCAATTGCAAAGGCAACTCAATATCCCATAATCCCTACAATGCCTCCCTACTCCACAGTTAGAGAAAAAAACTTCCCTCAAAACATACATGCCTGCATTGTAAAAACAGTTAAATCTTCTACTATACATGTCTGAGACTGAGGTCTTCATGTGGGCATGGAATGAGAAAAATACGTGGTGAAGGTATGTCTTAGTACAAATAAGTGTACAGATGCAGATCAGCTACATGATTCATAACTAGATTATGACATGAACTTAGATTCACTGGTTATGTGGTGAATGATATGCTCTATTTTGCCATTAGCGAGTTGGAATGTTTTAGTGTTTAGGCCATGAGCACACGCCTTGCCCTTTTCGCATTTCCAAAAGCCAGGTGTATTAAGCAAAGTGGTAGTAAAGGGCTGTTTGATCATCAGATGACTATGTGTCAGAATATCACAGAGCAATGATGTTTTCCTGTAGGTGATACTAGGATGCAGTGAGAGAGTAGTTTTTAACGTCTCATCCAGTAGGAGTATTTTCCAATTTCTCTTTATGATTTCTCTCAGATCCTTGTGTTGGTTACTGAAGTCAATGATCAGTCGAGTTGTGGTGTCCTTCTCATGTTGTGTATCTGGAGAGTCCTGATGTTTACCTAGGAGATCTTTTCGCATTCTTGATTCCACTTTGGTTCTAGCAATTTGTATAACTTTCACTGGGTGTCCCCTTTCCAGAAAGCTACCACTCATTTCATCTAGTTGGGCCTCTATGTCCATGCTTTCTGAACAATTCCATTTGGCCCGTAGCATCTCTCCATATGGTATACTCCATTTTAAGTTCTGTGGGTGCCCGCTGTTAGCATGGAGGATGCTATTGTACAATGTTGGCTTCCGGTGCATTTTTGTACACATTTTATTGTTTTTGATGAATAATTCAACATCCAGAAACACAACGCTGGACTCACTGAAACTGGAGGTGAAGGCAATATTGTAAGTGTTGTTCAATGTTTGAAGTCATTCCTCAAGTTCAACACAAGTTCCCTCCCAGATCACAAAAAGATCATCTATAAATCTGATCCATAACATGATTTTACTGCTGACTGGGGTTTTCAAAATTTCATTCTCCCAGACTGCCATCACAAGGTTTTCATACGTGGGCGCGAAAGATGTCCCCATCGTCGTTCCCTGCTTTTGGTATAAGAAGTCACCCATGAAGAGAAACACATTATGGTTGAGACAGTAGGTTAACATGTCTACCAGCATTTCAGAATGTTCAAGAAAGCTCACAGATCTGGTTTTTAAGAAGTGTTTCACTGCTGCAATGCCCACAGAATGGACCATAGACGTATACAGGGAAGTGACGTCAATGGTGGACATGATTAGACCTTCCTTCCATTCTATTCCCTTAGTCTTATTTAAAAAGTCAATGGTGTCTCTTAAATAAGATGGCAACGATGTTACATACGTCGTTAGAAAAATATCTATGAAACGTGATGTGATTTCCAGGAGCAAGCCTTTGGAGCTCACAATTGCTCTTCCAGGTGGTTTTCGAGTGCACTTCAGTAGAAAATAAATAGTGGGGACAATGGGAAAGTCAGTTTTGAGGTACATACATTCTTCATAGTCAATGAGGCCATGATCTTTCCAATTGGTCAACATTGAATGGTATTCCTTGGTCCATGTTTCCATAGGATTTGCTTTTAACTTTTCATAATGTTCCTCCTTCCCCAATTGTCTATTCGCCTCCTCAATATATGATTCAAGATTTTGCACCACTATATTTCCACCTTTGTCAGAGGCTTTAATTTGTGGATCAACCCGTAGTTCTTTCAGGGCACCTAGTTCTCCAAGAGTCAAATTCCAATTTTTCTTTCTTGTGCTCCTTTTTCGATTTGGGTTTTCATATAGTAGCCGGTTCACATCTTCCACCATGATTTCTTGGACTAGGTCTACTTTGTTGCCAGATTGAAGTTTTGGGCAAAAGGTGGATTGGGGCTTTTATCCACTATTGCCTCCTTTCCGGTGGCAACCCCTAGTTGTAAACAGAGTTGTTTGTCTGATTCCTGTGTGTGATTATATGGATTCTCTCCAATGTCGTGCTCTGTCTCCAGTCCCATTAGAGTATGTACTGTAGGCAAATCTTTAGTGCACAACAGAGAAGTTTCAATAGTGGTTCCCGTAGATTGTATTTGGTTTGGCGGGTTGTTATCAAAGTGTTTTTTTAATTTCAACTTGCGACAAAACGTATGTAAGTCGATCTGGAAATTAGAAATGTCAATATCGTGGTTCGGACAGAAAGTTAGACCTTTGTTTAGCAGTGTAGTCTGATCCACAGTTAAGATTTTATTTGAGATGTTAATAACTAGGTCCTTTTTGCTCGAGGTCTTTTTTTTGTTTGACTTGTTCCTTACTCTTCCTCTTTTTGATCTGACTACATTTTCTGCTTCTTCTGATTTTGCTTGTCCTCTCCCTCATGTTATTGTTCTTCCTCTTTGTTGCGTGATCATTTGGACCAATCGCTTACACATACATATACCAAACTTCCAGAAGGGAGAGCCGTTTACTCAAGGCAGCAGAAGTGCAAGAAATCAGACATTTATTTGTGGCACAGCACATAATTGATCACATAACATACAGGGCTCCCCTACACATGTGATACGAGTTTCCATCAGGCACAGACATTCACAAATAACCAAAATATATAGAATCCTAAAAGGACTATGGGCACCATCTTAGAATAGAGATTTAGAAATAAGCTCATTTTTTTAATGGTGACATACAATATGTACCATGTGTGAAAAACATACAAAGGACAGATATATTTGTGAATAAATCCAAATAAAGATGCATAGCACTAGGAGGCAAAAAAACGATCCTAGCATACATATACTCTTAATGTCAAAAAAGAATGTAGCACAAATGGGCAAAATCTCCATCCATAGATGTCAATTCACCAAAATGCCTGGGGTAGCAGAAGTGACATCCCATACATTTTAGCTCCAATGTAATTCCAGGAAATTGCTTCACAGTAGGTGACATCCTAGGACCCAATGTCTATCCCCACAGGTGATGTTACATGATAATTGACCCTGATGATAATACCTGAATTACATCACTAAAGTTCAGAACCCTACAATAGTTGCAAGATTAAGGCAATTCTACAAGAATTGTTAAAATAGATACATATCTATTTTAGTTATCAAGAATATTGTAACTAATATACAATCATGAGTCCACCAACTCCCCACCTATGCACAAATAGCAAATGCAAATACAGTTGTATCCAATGACAACCTAAAACACTCAGGCTCAATGAATGAATGACTACATGCCTAGACACACTTTTTTAAACAAATAATTCAGAACTAATATGTTGTATTAAAACTTTTAACTACTGTTTGATAATATAAATGTGAACTTAGAAGTATGAACCCCTTTACTATATAGACTTCATACTTTAGTTAGAGCTTCTTCTCGCTCTGACAGAATGATGAAAGCTATTGATGGACAGAACAAAACATTGCAGTTCACACACCCTGCTTCCAACACTCAGAGCAAGATCCTCAGACACTGTCTCAGCCTTGTGCTTCATTCATTGTATCTGTGTTATACCTGGCTTCCTTGATGAGGCTTCCCCCTAACGTTTTGCCCTCAGAACTGCAGTTTTTGCTGACTTCATTTTTGCTGAACTCTGACTCTACACATTTTACCACTGGTAACCAGTACTTAAGTGCTTGGGCTCTTTACCTAAAACATGGCAACATTGATGTATGCCCAGTTGGCATATTTAATTTACTTATAGGTCCCTAGTAAAGTGCACAACATATGCCCACAGCCTGTAAATTAAATGGTACTAGTGAGCCTGTAGCACTGATTGTGCCATCCATTTAAGTAGCCCTTTAAATATGTCTAAAGCTAGAAATTGCAACGCCTGTGTGTGCAGTTTTATGTCAACCTAGCACAATAAAGCTTTTGCCAGGCCCAAACCTTCATTTTTAATAGAGATAAGTCCCCATTAAGGGTGCAATGTGTTTAAAGAGTTGGACATGTCCTTTTAAGTTTTACATGTCCTGGTAGTGAAATATTCTTGAATTCACTTCTCACTCCTGCAAGACCTAACTCATTGATAGGATAACATTATTACATTTTATAAGTGTAATTTCCAAATGGGGAGAGATTACCCACTTTTGGTGTCTCTGAAATCACAATTTAAAACCCTAACTTATGGTGAAGTCGGATTTTAAATTGCAATTCTGCAAATGGTACTTTTAGAAAGTTGACATTTTCCTGCCTTAGCCATTTGGTGCCTGCAGTCTGCCTGGGTCACATGACTGGGTATAGTTGGCAGTCGGGATTGATTTGATGCCTTTTAAATGCAGCGAATAATTTTGTGAAGGTCTTTTCGTCTGGTTTTTCCATCACATCGCTTGCATCATCAGGGAAATCTGGGATGTCAAGCCCTGGCTGGGTAAAATTAGTGTGGAGACTTAGGACTAGCATCAGCCAAAGAAGACAAGTGGAGGTGTAAAGCTTGTTTTGCACTGTTAACTAGTTGTATACAGAGTTGTTTGTCTGATTCCTGTGTGTGATGATATGGATTCTCTCCAATGTCGTGCTCTGTCTCCAGTCCCATTAGAGTAAGTACTGTAGGCAAATCTTTAGTGCACAACAGAGAAGTTTCAATAGTGGTTCCCGTAGATTGTATTTGGTTTGGCGGGTTGTTATCAAAGTGTTTTTTTAATTTCAACTTGCGACAAAACGTTTGTAAGTCGATCTGGAAATTAGAAATGTCAATATCGTGGTTCGGACAGAAAGTTAGACCTTTGTTTAGCAGTGTAGTCTGATCCACAGTTAAGATTTTATTTGAGATGTTAATAACTAGGTCTTTTTTGCTCGAGGTCTTTTTTTTGTTTGACTTGTTCCTTACTCTTCCTCTTTTTGATTTGACTACATTTTCTGCTTCTTCTGATTTTGCTTGTCCTCTCCCTCATGTTACTGTTCTTCCTCTTTGTTGCGTGATCATTTGGACCAATCGCTTATACATACATATACCAAACTTCCAGAAGGGAGAGCCGTTTACTCAAGGCAGCAGAAGTGCAAGAAATCCGACATTTATTTGTTGCACAGCACATAATTGATCACATAACATACAGGGCTCCCCTACACATGTGATAAGAGTTTCCATCAGGCACAGACATACACAAATAACCAAAATATATAGAATCCTAAAAGGACTATGGGCGCCATCTTAGAATAGAGATTTAGAAATAAGCTCATTTTTTTAATGGTGACATACAATATGTACCGTGTGTGAAAAACATACAAAGGACAGATATATTTGTGAATAAATCCAAATAAAGATGCATAGCACTAGGAGGCAAAAAAACGATCCTAGCATACATATACTCTTAATGTCAAAAAAGAATGTAGCACAAATGGGCAAAATCTCCATCCATAGATGTCAATTCACCAAAATGCCTGGGGTAGCAGAAGTGACAACCCATACATTTTAGCTCCAATGGAATTCCAGGAAATGGCTTCACAGTAGGTGACATCCTAGGACCCAATGTCTATCCCCACAGGTGATGTTACATGATAATTGACCCTGATGATATTACCTGAATTACATCACTAAAGTTCAGAACCCTACAATAGTTGAAAGATTAAGGCAATTCTACAAGAATTGTTAAAATAGATACATATCTATTTTAGTTATCAAGAATATTGTAACTAATATACAATCATGAGTCCACCAACTCCCTACCTATGCGCAAATAGCAAATGCAAATACAGTTGTATCCAATGACAACCTAAAACACTCAGGCTCAATGAATGAATGACTACATGCCTAGACACACTTTTTTAAACAAAGAATTCAGTACTAATATGTTGTATTAAAACTTTTAACTACTGTTTGATAATATAAATGTGAACTTAGAAGTATGAACCCCTTTACTATATAGACTACATACTTTAGTTAGAGCTTCTTCTCGCTCTGACAGAATGATGAAAGCTATTGATGGACAGAACAGAACATTGCAGTTCACACACCCTGCTTCCAACACTCAGAGCAAGATCCTCAGACACTGTCTCAGCCTCGTGCTTCATTCATTGTATCTGTGTTATACCTGGCTTCCTTGATGAGGCTTCCCCCTAACGTTTTGCCCTCAGAACTGCAGTTTTTGCTGACTTCATTTTTGCTGAACTCTGACTCTACACATGTTACCACTGGTAACCAGTACTTAAGTGCTTGGGCTCTTTACCTAAAACATGGCAACATTGATGTATGCCCAGTTGGCATATTTAATTTACTTATAGGTCCCTAGTAAAGTGCACAACATGTGCCCACAGCCTGTAAATTAAATGGTACTAGTGAGCCTGTAGCACTGATTGTGCCATCCATTTAAGTAGCCCTTTAAATATGTCTAAAGCTAGAAATTGCAACGCCTGTGTGTGCAGTTTTAACCTGCCATGTCAACCTAGCACAATAAAGCTTTTGCCAGGCCCAAACCTTCATTTTTAATACAGATAAGTCCCCATTAAGGGTGTAATGTGTTTAAAAAGTTGGACATGTCCTTTTAAGTTTTACATGTCCTGGTAGTGAAATATTCTTGAATTCACTTCTCACTACTGCAAGACCTAACTCATTGATAGGATAACATTATTACATTTTATAAGTGTAATTTCCAAATGGGGAGAGATGACCCACTTTTGGTGTCTCTGAAATCACAATTTAAAACCCTTACTTATGGTGAAGTCGGATTTTAAAAAGCAATTCTGCAAATGGTACTTTTAGAAAGTTGACATTTTCCTGCCTTAGCCATTTGGTGCCTGCAGTCTGCCTGGGTCACATGACTGGGTATAGTTGGCAGTCGGGATTGATTTGATGCCTTTTAAATGCAGCGAATAATTTTGTGAAGGTCTTTTCATCTGGTTTTTCCATCACATCGCTTGCCTCATCAGGGAAATCTGGGATGTCAAGTCCTGGCTGGGTAAAATTAGTGTGGAGACTTAGGACTACCATCAGCCAAAGAAGACAAGTGGAGGTGTAAAGCTTGTTTTGCACAGTTAACTAGCTTGTGTATCAGCCATTGAAGTAGTCAGCACAGCCCAGCACAGAAAGAGAGTTCTTAATTCCTCATTTCAGATAGCAACATTGCCACCCAGCTATACAATATCATAAGGAATTTAAGAGATATTGTTAGATTTAAACAGAAAACTGAGAACCATGCAAGATCAGCATGCTTTTACACTGAGCGACAGCAGGATGCACAAAAAAGTGTTTACATTTTAATGATTTATGAACAGGAATTCAATTTAATTGGTTTATAAATATGGTTTGAGAGGCTTATTGAGTGTTTCCGCAGCATCCAAGAAAGATACTTTAATACAGCCCTTTAAAAAAACAGATATAATATGGGCACCTATTGGGTAAGTCTCCCTCACACAAAAGTTATAGTAATGCCAGCATTAAGAGCACACCTCCTTAATAAAACAGGTTAATCAGCCAAAACAAGTAACTGTGCAACTTTCTCTCATTGCCATGTAAGCCTCATTCACAAAAAAACAAGAAGTGACTCATTCTAACTGGCCCAAAATTTAAAAACCAGGCTGCAGTGGGACTATAACTCGGGTGAGGCCCAGTCTATTGTCTTTTCCTGATCGCTCCTCCAGATTGGTTGAGGATAGCCAGTGCAGAAAGCTCACATCTGTTGGTGCTTCTGCTGTGGTTGGAGACAGCCCTGCTAGGAGAAACATTACTCGACATAAAGACTGTGCCTGGAGAGTAGCCAGGAAAAGACACTTGAAAAGAGAACAACCGAAACTGGTTCTGAAACTGCAGACAGCGTCTCTTTTGGTGTATGAAACTGGGACCTCCAAATACCCACTTGCTGCTCCACTTTCAAGACTTCTATTGGCATGGAAGGGAGTGTTCTTCAGAGCACTCAGATGGCTGTTGTGCAACCATGGCTGGTGTTTGCATGGCACCCAGCTCCCCAGAGATGAAGGAACATCCCAAAAGCAAGGAGTGGGCTTGAAGCAACGAGGCAGGTCAATTACCCAAAAGAACTAATCCGTCTTGGGTGGGAAGAACTGAGCATATTGAACTGTGAGAGACTGAGCATAAAATACAATGGAGTGGAGGCCATAATCAAGCTATTGCCTTAATTATATTATATAAAATATTATAGTCCATTGTTTTAAAGGAATAAATACTGTTACTCAGGTAATAATCTGGGCCCCGCCCACAAAGAGTAATTATTTTCAAGCATGCAGATAATGGTAGGCAAAGATTTTTGTACAAAGGATTTGTGAAAATGGGCATGTGTGCAATGAATAATAAATGTATTGTGAATTATGAATAACTACCCACTGTAATTCATTTGATGTAATAAGGAAAAGGGACGCATATCCCCCTGCTTGAAATCTGTATTATTGTAAAACTGAATACACCTCCCTCCTGCACCACACCAGCGAATCAAAGAGAATATCAAGGACAAATATAATGTGGACAGAGTATTGTGTTAAAATTATCAAGAATCAAAATATCAAGGGGGTAAGTGTGAATAGGTAAGTATAGATTTACAATTTTTTACTCCACATCTACGTATCTTGAAGATATATGTATATATATATATATATATGTATATATATTAAAGGACACTACGCCTCTCTTATGAAAACACCGGAGCATATATATCTATTCAAAAGTAAGCAAATCTTGTTCCGATTGCAAGATAAGCAGCCTGTACACAGTATGTCAGTTTCAGCAATTTATAATGGAAACGCGTTTCAACCCAACCATGTCTTTGTCTGTACATGTGCATGTCAGCAGCTCCCTGTGCTTAAAAAGCAATGCAGGCTTCCACAGAAGGCAGTGAGACTGGGGGGCCTTCAGGTTCCCCCCGCGGTTCCCAACATGGAAAAGGTGGGAGCCCTGGGCACCCACACTACAGGCCAGGCCCGGGTCATAGGGTCCCCTGTGCCAACATTGGCCCAGGAGGGGTAGTGCGTGGCCCCCCTTCCATTTGTTAAAAAATATACATATATTAAAAGGGGCAGGCCAGAGGGGATGGGGTCCCCGCGGCCAAAGTTGGCCTTGGAGGGTAACTGCTTGGCCCCCCTCCCTTAAAATAAAAAAAAAGGAAAAAAGAAAATAAAAGGCCGGGCCCCAGGGTATGGGGTCCCTGGGGCCAACATCGCACAGCAACATCATGGCCCCCTTCCATAAAAAAAAAAACTATATATAAAAAGGCGCAGGCCCTGGGGCCCCCCTCCCGTAATGATTTTTTAAAACAAAACCTCCGGCAAGTCGCCATGCTCCCTTCACCACCTCTCTACAAACACGCCTCCTGGTGCAGTGGTTGTTAGGGTATGATGTCCTCTATGATGTTAAGGGTCTATAGGATCCAGGAACCCCGACTGGGACCATCAGTAACTGCCACAGAGTGGGATTGCTGAGGGGACTTGGAGGCCACGCCCCCTTTCACCACCACTCTGCAGATTCACCTTCTAGCGTGCTGCTCGTTGGGGAATTAATTCCACTGTACTCCTGAGGGCCCAGGACTAATGTGGACTACTTTCCCACCAGTAGTGCACCCGGAAGCGTGTTTGCTCAGTGGCGGAAAAAGGGGGCATTGCCTCCGATGACCTCTCAGCAATCCAACTGTGTGAGCTTTTTTTGGAGGTAACAGGAGAACTAGTTGGCCCTCAAGGACCCTCCGTAGCCAAGGGGACTTCATCTTCCTACTAGTAGTGCTCCAGGAGGTGCATTCGCAGAGTGGTAGAGAAAGGGGGCATGGCCTCCGATAACCTCTCAGCAATCCTGCTGTGTGGGACTAACTGGAGGTAACAGAAGGGGTGGTTGGCCCCCAAGGATGCTCTTGGGGGGCAACTACTCCTCCTGTTATCTTCAATAAGTCCCACACAGCAGGATTGCTAAGCGCTGTTCTCCACCACTCTGCAAAGGCAGCTCAAGGTGCACTACTGGTTTGGAGATAAAGTCCACTTTACTCCTGAGGGACATTGGTGGCCAGGAAGCCCTCTTGGTACAGCCTGTAAATCTTGCACAGCGGGATTCCTGAGAGCTAGCCAGAGGCCCAGCCTCCTTTCTCCACCACTCTATTTATATATATTCTACCAATTTGTCCATGGTGACGTGCTCTCTCTCACAGAGGGCACCGGTGTCGAGGGTGGACTTCCCCTCGTAGATTCTTAATCACCAAATTATACAACCAAGGATTTCACCGCACACCAAGGGAATCTTATTCAAACTTTTATTTGCAAACGTGCAGAGTAACCCACTACCACCACCTATGCGTTTCAACCCTGCCGGGTTTTGTTACCATGAACAAGACCAAATAAAAGTCTGAATAAGATTCCCTTGGTGTGCGGTGAAATCCATGGTTGGATAATTTGGTGATGTATTTCATGAATTATAATGAACATCTAATGTATATATGTATTATAAACTGTGTAATTACATGGAACCACACATGATATCAAAGCACGTTACAAGATGTCTGCCCATTAAGAGATCTTGAAAAGTGATACAATGTTTCCCTCATCTATTTCAATGATATAGAAAGTAGCGACCTCCTCTCTCGATGTCTATGAAACTTTATTATTTGATTTAAATGACGAAAAAAATGTAAACCTTACCGACATTGACAAAGGCGTGTAGCCGAAACGCGTCTGTCGGGTGTTTTCTTGTTCTGTTGCTAAATAAATCGTAATGAAGATATTCCCATGGAGTGCGCCTCATTTATGATCCGGGATAGGATCAACGACTAGGAATATATATATATATATATATATATATATATATATATATATATATATATATATATTACCTACTGGCGGTCGCCAGTAGGTAGTTATAGTTAGGACCACGTTTCCATAGGAAAACCTCAACATTCTATTTTGAATAACTTTGGCGCCGGTCGACGAATCCTCGCGAATTTCTCAAAATAGGTGGGGCGCTACGCTCCGCTCCTACCCTGAAAGTCTCGGGGGGATCCGTCAAGCGGGGGCTGAGATAAAAGGGGGGTCCCAAAACGCGTTTTTCCCATGCATTTTTCCATAGGACCTTTAGAACGAGCTACAGCCCGAACGGCTGAACAGAATTACTCAAAATTTGGCAGAGAGGTAGTCCCTAGGTCAAGGAAGTGCCTTTTGTAGGTTTGGTGTAAATCTGTTCAGTAGATTCTGAGAAAATAGCCTTTAAATCAATATATATATCTGAGCCCGCTTACGGTACGCTTACCGTACGCTTACGGTAAGCGTACGGTGGCGTGCGCGAGCGCGATTCTGATTGGCTCTTAGATCTTAGTAAACATTCGAATCGGCCGAAACCAGGAAGCGGCGGCCGCCATTTTCTGTGTTTCACTCTGAAAAAAAAAGAGTGAAAACAAGAAAAGGGGGCAATGAGGAGAGTTACAGGCCCCCTTACATTTGTGAGGGGGTCAAAGAAGGACTGTAAAGTACAAAACAAACATTTATTGATTTTTAAAAAAAATCACGGGGTACGCGTACGGTAAGCTTACGGTAAGCGTACGGAAGAAACATGGCGTGCGCGAAGGAGATTCTGATTGGCCCATAGATCTTAGTAAACATTCGAATCGGCCGAAACCAGGAAGCGGCGGCCGCCATTTTGTGTGTTTCACTCAGAAAAAAAACAGAGAAAACAAGGAAAGGGGGCAATGAGGAGAGTTACAGACCCCCTAACATTTGTAAGGGGGTCAAAGAAGGACAGAAAAGTACAAAAAAAACATTTATTGATTTTAAAAAAAATCACGGGGTACGCGTACCGTAAGCTTACGGTAAGCGTACGGTAAAAAAAAAAAAAAAAAAAAAATGAAAAGCAGATTTAAGAGTTTGCTCATCATATGTCCTCCATGTGCGCACGGTGCGCGAAGCGCATCGTGCGTTCATGGCCCATCTAGCGTAATGTGGGCACGCGTGCGCGCATGGAACGAACTGCGTTAAGTGGGCGCGCACGCCACAAATGGCGTAAAGTAACTTAGCATTTAAAAAACCGTACAAATTCACTGAAAAAACCATAGGTTTCACACATGTTATAGTTAGCTGGACATTTTACTGATAAAAAACCAATGAAATTCCCCCGTTATAGTTACTGTAGGCAACTATAACTCACGCGACCGTAATCCTCTGCTGATGACATATGTGTCTTTATGAAAAAAAAATATAGGTAATATATGTATAGCTAAAATTTAATGGAAGAAGACATGGGCAAATAAGTGTCTAAATACAGTATTAGCATCAGCAGAGGATTGCGGTCGCGTGAGTTATAGTTGCCTACAGTAACTATAACGGGGGAATTTCATTGGTTTTTTATCAGTAAAATGTCCAGCTAACTATAACATGTGTGAAACCTATGGTTTTTTCAGTGAATATATATATATATATTATCTACTGGCGGTCGCCAGTAGATAGTTATAGTTAGGACCTATTATCCATAGGAAATCCGCAACATTCTATTCCCAATAAGTCTGGCGCCGGTTGACGAATCCTCTCGAAATGTTCCAAACGTTTGCCCAGCTCCGCTCCGCTCCTATCCTGAAAGTTTTGTGGTGATTCGTCAAGCGGGGGCCGAGAAAAAAGGGGGGTCCCAAATTGCATTTTCCCCATGCAATTTCCCATAGGATCTGTTGTCGCAGCTACAGCCTGAACCGCTGAACGGAATGACACCAAATTTGGCAAAGAGGTAGTCCTCAGTTCAGACTCGTGCCTTTTGCATAAATGGTGTGAATCCGTTCAGTAGTTCCTGAGAATATTAGAGTTAAAAGTACATAAATATCTATGGCCGGGGAGGATCCGCGGACCCTACCCGCACCGTAAGCGCACCCTCCCCGAACCGAGCGCGTACCCTCCCAATCGCGCACTGAATGCTAATTAGCTGTCGAGTGTCTGTCTACATTCGAAACCAGGAACTGTTGGCGGCCATTTTCTGCGTCGGTAGAAGCAAGGCTGAAGAAGCAAGGGGAAAAAGTGTGTAAAACATATAAAGGGGGCAGAGTTGAAATACTCTGACCCTCTAGATGTGCTTAGGGGGTCCCAGAAGGACCCCCTGGGGCCCCCTTTAAAAAAAAGAAAAACGTCGAAATGCGCGCACGGTGCGCGGATCCACGGATTTTTTTTTTTTTTAAAAGACAAGAAATCATTGGTTGTATGACTACTTTGTACACTGAAAGGTAGGGTGTATATTTCTGTTTTTTAAAGGTATGATTCTTATTGGTTAACAAAAACAGATTGTAAGGAACATTATATATGATAAGCTGATATGTTGAAAAGTGAAGCGCACTTCCTCTCTTGTTTAGCAACATTGTGTGCTGACCTTCTGACCTGTGTGCTCAGTGCAGTGTTCCATGACCTGTTTCTTTGGTAACAGGCAGAAGGCAGATTGGGGGAAGGGTTGAAATGTATTTCAGTTGGAAAGGGTTAAAATGTTTAACCAATAGAAATGTGTGTTTGCTTTTGAGTTTATGTGTGAAGGATTGTGATTTGATGTTTACATGTATGTGTGGAAAATGAAAGGGAAACTTTTCCATTCTTTGTTTTTGCTGAGAGGTGCACAGTGCAGAGATTCTGTAAAAGAAAATATGGTGAGTGACTGATATACTTCTTAATCTACAAAACAACTTGAAAGATGAGTTATTTAATTGTGAGGGGATGTATGTAGACTATTTTGATTTTAATCAGACTAATGTTTTTCTCCTGCTAAAGTGTAGGGAGTACTTTTTTTTCTCTACAATCTTATTGACAGTGTATGTGCATGTAGAAACCATTCTGTGATAAGCATTTGTGTTTTTCATGTGTTTGCAGACAGATAACTGTGCAGTTTTTATATTTTGGTAGAATTAGAAACCAGTCATTGTTTATGAATTTGTGAAATGAGTTATGTTATGTTTCTATACTAAAATGTAGTACTTCTTCTAGATGAAGAAATGTGTTTTGGTATAGTGCAAGGGATAGTGTTGTTTGTCTAGAATCACACAGTGAGTATGTGTGCATTTGGGAACCACTGTGAGAGAAGCATTTGGTAACATTGTGTATTTGCTGACAGATAAATGTTTTAAAATCTGTCTTGTTGTCAAGTTTTAGTAGCATTAGAAGGCAGTTTTTGCTTATGCTTTGATTAAATGAGTCAGGCTTTGACACAAAAGTGCAGTCCTGAAATATGTAGATTGTGTGCAGTTCCCTTACCACTTGCACTGTAGTGAATGAGTTTTGGTAAACTCCTAGGGATAGTGGTGCTTGTCTAGAATCACACTGTGAGTTAGTGTGTATTTGGGATCACTGTGAGAGAAGCATTTGGTAACATCGTGTATTTTCTGACAGATAACTTTTTTAAAACCTGTCATGTTGTCAAGTTTTAGTAGAATTAGAAGCCAGTTTTTGCTTATGCTTTTATTAAATGAGTCAGGCTTTGACAGAAAAGTGCAGTCCTGAAATATGTAGATTGTGTGCAGTTCCCTTATCAGTTCCACAGTAGTGAATGATTTTTGGTAAAGTCCTAGGGATAGTGGTGCTTGTCTAGAATCACACTGTGAGTTAGTGTGCATTTGGGAACCACTGTGAGAGAAGCATTTGGTAATATCGTGTATTTTTTTAGCAGATAACTCTTTTAAAACCTGTCATGTTGTCAAGTTTTAGTAGCATTAGAAGCCAGTCTTTGGTTATGCATTGATAAAATGATTCTTGCTTTGACACTAAAGTGCAGTACTGAAATATGTAGATTGTGTGCAGTTCCCTTACCATTTGCACTGTAGCGAATGAGTTTTGGTAAACTCCTAGGGATAGTGGTGCTTGTCTAGAACCACACTGTGAGTCTGCGTGTATTTGGGAACCACTTTGAGAGAAGCATTTGGTAACATTGTGTATTTGCTGACAGATAACTGTTTTAACCTGTCATGTTGTGAAGTTTTAGTAGCATTAGAAGATAGTTATGGCTTATGCTTTGATGAAATGAGTCAGGCTTTGACAGAAAAGTGCAGTCCTGAAATATGTAGATTGTGTGCAGTTCCCTTACCACTTCCATAGAAGTGAATGCGTTTTGGTAAACTCCTAGGGATAGTGGCTGTTGTCTAGAATCACACTGTGAGTCTGTGTGCATTTGGGAACCACTGTGAGAGAAGCATTTGGTAACATTGTGTATTTGCTGACAGATAACTGTTTTAACCTGTCATGTTGTGAAGTTTTAGTAGCATTAGAAGACAGTTATGGCATATGCTTTGATTAAATGAGTCAGGCTTTGACAGAAAAGTGCAGTCCTGAAACATGTAGATTGTGTACAGTTCCCTTACGACTTGCACTGTAGTGAATGAGTTTTGGTAAACTGCTAGGGATAGTGGTGCTTGTCTAGAATCACACTTTGAGTTAGTGTGTATTTGGGATCACTGTGAGAGAAGCATTTGGTAGCATCATGTATTTGCTGACAGATAACTGTTTTAAAACCTGTCATGTTGTCAAGTTTTAGTAGGATTAGAAGCCAGTCTTTGCTTATGCGTTGATTAAATGAGTCAGGCATTGACACAAAAGTGCAGTCCTGAAATATGTAGATTGTGTGCAGTACCATTAACTCTTCTAGACTAGTGAATGAGTTTTGGTAAACTGCTAGGGATAGTGTTGCTTGTCTAAAATCACACTGTGAGTCTGTGTACATTTGGGTAAGGATTGTGAGAGAAGCATTTGGTAACATTGTGTATTTTATGACAGATAACTGTTTTAAAATCGGTCATGTTGTCAAGTTTTAGTAGCTTTAGAAGCTATTCTTTGCTTATGCATTGATAAAATGAGTCAGGGTTTGACACTAAAGTGCAGTACCATGTACTATTCTATTCACTGTGCCAGAACTGAAAATTTAAAAGTTTTACCCAGGCACTAACCTAGTAGTAGTCTGATGATTTAGTCAGTTTCCAAGTCCTCATGTTGTGAACCATACATTATCACATAGATTGTTTCAAATGTCTATGCAGTATGCATGCAGTCTTCTAACATACTATACACTTGTCTTTCACATTTTCAATTCGCTAGTCAGTATCCATACACTTCCAGGAAACACCTTGTAACTCCCTTTGCAGTCCTCTAGTGACCCATTCAGCATCATGTACTAATCCATTCACTGTGCAAAAACTCAAACACTTATAAATTTACCAAGATACTATCTTTGCAGTAGTCTAATCATTCAGTCAGTGCCTAAGTATTCATGCACTGAGCCAGGTGTTAGCACATGGACTGCTTCAAACCCCTATCCACTATGTATGCAGTCTTCTAACCACCTAGACACTTGTCTTTCACACTTTCAATTCCCTAGTCAGTATCCGTACAGTCCAGCAAACATCCTGTCACTGCCTTTGCACTCCTCTAGTGACCCATTCAGTACCAAGTACTAATCCATTCCCTGTGCGAAAAGCCTACCACTTATAAATTAACCTAGGCACTCTCCTTGCTGTACTCTAATCATTCAGTCAGTACCCAAGTAGTCATGCAGTGAGCCAGGCCTTACCACATGGACTGCTTTAAATGCCTATTCACTATGCATGCAGGCCTCTAATCACCTACACAGTTGTGTTTCACACCCTCAATTCCCTAGTTAGTATTCATACACTTCTAGCAAACACCCTGTCACTCACCCAGTGTGTCTCCTTATAGTACTGTAATCATTTAGTCAGTTAGCATGTAGTGTTTTAGTGAGGTAGGCTTTAGGGCATGAACTGCTTCAAAGTAGTATGCACTATGCATGTAGTGTTTTAACCATCGTCACACTTGTGGTTCAGGGCTATTGTTTCTTAGTCAGTATTTATATAAAATGTGTTTGTACAGTAATGGAATAGTACAAATTTGAAAGTTATTAATATACATTTATTTGTGATTCTTTTTTACAGGTACAGAACAGGAGTGTTTCTCATCTGTTTGCACTCTTCTCGTGCAAGATTGTTTGGATGAAGGGTCCTTAGGTGTTTCATCATACTTGCTGTGCCGCACGAGTATTTTTTGTTAGGATCCCCTCGTAACAGAACTCTTTTGCAAATCTTGCGCGTGACAAGGGTGGCATGGGTCTTTGTTTGCCCCTCGAGAAAAGTAGAAAATTTCCACATCACTGAAGGAAAACTTTGTGGGCGTGGTGCGTCCTCCAAAAATTCATCCTTAGATTCGGTGAATATTTTAAAGCGACAACATTTACAGTTTTTGTAAGTTAAACTTATAAAATTTTGTTAGCTGTAAGCATTTTATATATCTGTGAATTGTATCTTGTGGTATTTTGTTGAGAATAGCATGTTGTTTTTTTTTAACAATCTTTGTGATTGTTTTTTTTGCCCGCTGTTAAGTGATGAGTACGATTGAAATCACTATTTTTAGTGAAATATAATATATTCTGAGAACAGCAAAAAAGGCAAAAAAATTACTTTGTGGAAATTATGCTGTGTTGTAAAAAATGTATTATTACAAGTTATAATTTTTTTTCCTTTTCTTTCACAGATCCAAATTTTAAAATAAGCAATTTTTAAGAATTTAGATTGGAATGAAAATGTAAAAAAAATGTGTACAATTTATTATTCCTATTACTGTGAAGGTAAGTTTAACTAAGTCTCAATATGCAGAATGAGGAGGTCTGCAAGAAGCTACAAAGTGGAAACATGTTTCTAAAAACACTCTGTTTATACCTATGTAGTTTTGAAATCTGACCATAATCAGATATCATGTGACCTGCAAAAAAAGAGATTTGAGGGGTTCATAATATTTCCTATTTTAGCTATTGAAGGACCGCAATTATTTCAAACATTCTTCTTTGAACATCTTTGCAGACAAAACTCTGTGCTTGCCTTCTATCATTCGCAAGGAATTTTAAAAACGGAAATATGTCACTTTTTGTAACATAGTTATTGTGTAAGATACTCTTTCATATTTACAAAGAGAAGAAAAGGCACTCTGTGCACTTTTTATACTCCATGTAAATACAACCTCATCATGCAGACCACTTTGTTTTGAAAGGGTGTTCTATAAGTGTTGTTGTGCATGATTGCACTGAATACTCATAGAACAAGACACATGTCTAGATTTATCAGAAATCATAAATCTCGATATGTGTGTGAATGGTGCACCATTCTAAAATTGGTGTAGGAAAGCACTACAAGGAGAATTGTTTTCATTTCTCCACATTTTTATATCTTCAATGCATGCTGAAATGTTTAGCATACATTGAAGGAGAAAAATGCATTTTCTCATTGTTTTTGTGCAGGAAGGTGTGTCTTCCTGCAGAAAAAAAACAGCACATGACACAGATATCCTTGCACTATGGTGCAAGGGTGCCTGTGTCACCACATGGCTGCAGTTTAAGCAGCCGTGCAGACAGAAGCATAGATTTGCAGCATATTTATGTACATATGTTGCATCCCTGTGCTTCGGAAGTACTACAGCACACTGCAGTTAAAGAGGTTACTGTGTGATGCTGCAGCACTTCCTCATACTTCTGCACTTATACATTCACCATACACTACTAATGCATTCATTCAGTCAATTACGTACTACATCTACATTCATCTAAACTAACACTAACAAAGAAATTTAGCTCTTTTTTTAAATCAGGAAAGTTAGTTCTTACAAGAACATTTTTTTTTCTTCTTTTATAATTTTTGGGGGGTTTTCTGAACAATTTTTAATTTTCTTTTGTTTTTTCTGCAAAAAACAAAACAAAAAAAAAACAGGAGAAATCAAACAATGAACTTCAGGGAACAATAAAAAATAAAAAAATAAACCTAGCAAATGTGACTTTCTTGGCAGGGGCAGATCAGATCGATCGACTGCTCACCATAGCACAAAGCCGCATTGAACTTAGTGCAGAGCACTTTTAAAAATTGAAATTGAGGACGGATGTCGAAGGTTTGGGCTGATGGATGCACTCTTGATGTGCTCGGCTGCTATGACGTGGATGGCGCAGGAGCAGGAGTGTTTCTCATCCGTCGGCACTCTTCTTGTGCAAGATTGTTCGGATGAAGGGTCCTCATGTGCTTCATCATACTTGCCGTGCCGCAAGAGTATTTCTTGTTAGGATCCCCTCGCGACAGGACTCTTTTGCAAATCTTGCACGTGACCAAGGTGGCATTGGTCTTATTCTGCCCCTCGGGAAAAGTAAAAAATTTCCACACCACTGAAGAAAAACGTTTTTTGGGTGGTGCCTTTGCCAAAAATTCATCCTCAGAAGTATGAAGTGATGCAGGTGATGCCTGCTGCCCTGAAGCCATTTTTGGTTCAAAAAAGTTAGAGCTAAGTGTAAACTTAGTCTAAAAAATCTTCTTCTCTCCAAAGAGATGGTGCTCTAAAGAAGGTCAAAGAAGAATGATTGAAATGGGTGGGGTCTTTCAATAGTTAGAAGAGGAAGTGTAATGAACCAATCAAAGCTCTTTTTTTGCAGGTCACATGGGATCTGCGCACCCTGCACTTATGCAGCACGCACCCAGCGCGCATCCGCAAAATTGAATATTTTTTTTTTATAGGATTAGATGTAAAAATATATTACTTTTAAGACTAGTTTAGAGTTTGTCTTCAATTAATATTCACATGAAATACATACATATGTTTTTTTAAATGTTAAATACTTCGCGGGATCCGCGCACCTACCGCGTCATAGATGCAGATGGCGCATCGCGGAAGCGCGTAAACGGCGCATAACGTACATCGAACGTGTCGCGCATAGGCTGGGAGTCACGTACCGGTCGCATTGCGATCGTGCACTAAACTCGTACCCGACGCATACCATGCGCGGATGCTACCGCGTAGGGATCGGGAACGGTGCGCTTAGGGTGCGCGGATCGAAAAACATTGAAAAATATATATAAAATAAAGTTTTGCACATATAGTTAAAAAAATATTTTGAAAAATATAAAAAAATATGTTTGAAAAACCCATTAAGTTCAAATAATATTTTTTAATTTTTAAAAGAATTAATTGAAAAAATAAGTTTAAAAAATGGTGATAAAAGTATTTTAAAAAAATGGAATTAAGAAAATTGACACACTGAATTTGAAAAATATACAAATCCAATCAAAATCATTAAACATGATATCTCCAGAGATAAGTTATAGATAGGAATTAGCATTTAAAAAACCTTTGAAATTCACTGAAAAAACCATAGGTTTCATGCACGTTATAGTTAGGAATTGGCATTTAAAAAACCTTTGAAATTCACTGAAAAAACCAAAGGTTTCAGGGGCGTTATAGTTAGGAATTGGCATTTAAAAAACCTTAAAAATTCACTGAAAAAAACATAGGTTTCAGGGGTGTTATAGTTAGCTGGACAATTCCCTCGTACAAAACCCTAGAAATTCCTCCGTTTTAGTTAGTTCAGCTAACTATAATTCGCGCCCCCGCAATGCACTGCTGATGACGTCACATATTACATCACTCATGACATGGTCAGTGACATCACTGATGACATCACTGATGACTTCACTGATGACATCTCAAATGACATCACTGATGACATCACTACAGTGAAAAACATTAGACGCAAACGCTGCGAATCGCTAAAAACAGCGTTTTCGACTGATTTTTCGCAATTTCATATGTAGGAAACACTTCCACACAGAAAACTAAGAAATCGCTAAATTAGCGATTTCTTAGGCTGCGAAACATGTAAACTGCGATTTTCCTTGCGAATACTTAATTTGCGATTTCTTAGCTTAGCGAAAATCGCTAACAAGAAATCGCAAACTAAGAAATCGCAAGCACATGTATGAAAAAGTCGCAAATTGCGATTTTACGAAATTCGCAATTTAAGAAATCGATATTAACACCAATTGCTTGCAGGTGGTAAACTGGTGCAAGGTACTTAAACCACCCCACAATGCAACAGACCCAGCCACAATGGCAGCAATGTTCGTGATAGCCAGGAGGCTGCGTATTCGGGCCCTTGCTCAGAGGAGAATGAGACAGGAACGTATATTCAGGCTGCGCATCACTTTGTTCCAGCACACTGAAGACGACATCTATGACAAGTACAGACTGCACCCACAGACCATAATGGACCTGATTGAGGAGCTGAAACCCTACTTGGAGCACCCTACACGCAGGACACAAACAATTCCCACACATGTGCAGGTCCTGTGCTCCCTGCACCTCCTGGAGTCAGGGAGTTTTCAACGGGTAATAGCGGAGGTTGGTGGGGTGTCACAGACTGCACTTTCGCGTTTCTTCCATGCCTTCCTAGATGCAATGCTACAGAGGCTCTCACATCACATTTACTTCCCCACCACCCAACAGGCATTACAGCAAACAAAACTGGACTTCTACCAGATTGCACGTTTCCCCCACATCATTGGCTGCATCGATGGGACCCATGTGGCCATCACACCCCCAGCAGCAACTGAATATGTCTACAGGAATCGGAAATGCTACCATTCCCTCAATATACAGATTGTGTGCAACGCAAAGTATCTCATCACAGACATCGTACCCAAATACCCCGGCAGTACACATGACTCTTTCACCTTCAGACACAGTGGAATACACAGACGTCTGAGTGCTGGAGAGTTTGGGGAGGGGTACCTGCTAGGTAAATACATGGCACACATCAATACATCCACTGCATCACTTGAGGGGGGGGACATTGACTTACCTATTGTGTTTGTCCATGCAGGTGACAGTGCCTATGCAGTGCGCGACTTCATCCTGACCCCATTTCTGGATCCTGCAAATGCAAGTGAGAGGAGCTACAACAGGGCACACAGATCTACACGCTGCGTCATTGAGCGTACCTTTGGAATCCTGAAGAGCCGCTTCAGGTGCCTGCATAAAAGTGGAGGCGCACTGCAAAACAGCCCTGAGACCTGCTGTAAAATCGTGGCAAGCTGTGCAATGCTACATAACATGGCAATGAGGAAAGGCACGACAATTGATGTGACCGATACAGACACATCGGATGACGAGCGCCCTGCTCCCCCTGCCAGACCTGCAGCAGGAGTTGGGGCAGCTGCTGGACGCCAGAGACGGACAGAGATCACACAAAACTACTTCTAGGTGAGTAATGATGAAATGAGACAACAAAGCTTGATGATGTGTGAAGTGTTTATTCACACTTCACATTAAAGAAATAGTAGCTGTCCCCAGCACAGGTTGTGCACACAGTGCAGGTAAGGCACAAGTAATTGTGCAAACAGCATTTTCGGGTTCATGCACCCGTGTTGCAGTGAGTGTCCCCACACATGTTCACCTCCTTCGGTGATGTCCAGGCTGAGTGCTCCCCATGGTGTTCCCTTGGCCTGCACCCTGTCTGGCACTGCGGCGTCTTTCCCCTGGCAAGGTGGGAGTGAGGCTGCTCCGACTTGAGGTGTCCTCACTCTCGGCAGAGGCCATGAGTGCGCTGCCACCAGCATTTGCTGTCTGCAGCTGCTCCACAGCAGTGGTTACCTGCGCAAGCCCTCGGGCAATATCCTGGCAGCAGTGTGCCATCTCGACCTGCATTGTTACGCTTCTGCGTGTGAGGGTGGTGGTGGTGGTGCAGAGGCGGTTCATGGCCTTTGTGTAATTGTGTAGGCGTGCATTGGCACGTCGGCCAGCCCTGTCATTGGCGGCTTGGGTGTGCCTCAAAGTGTCACAGAGCTCATGGATCGCCCCTGCCATGGCCACGAAGCCCTCCCCCATGTTCTTCTGGTCCTTGTGTATGCGGCATAGCTGCCGATTAATTGACCGCAGTGCTTTGCTTTGCAGGCGCTGTTCCTGCAGCATGCTCTGTTCCAGGCCTGAGAACACGGACCCTTCTGCTTCAGTTGCAGTGCTGCTCCTGGGCCTTGATCTGGATGTCTCCTGTGGTCTACTTCTTGGCGTTTGTGTGTCATGAATGGGCATGTGTGAAACACCCTGACTCCCCTCTCTCCTGTCGGTCTCATCCCCTGTGGCAGGTAATTCGTCCTCAAATGGAGGCAGTGGGTGTACATGTGCGCGCATCCTGCGCTGGTTTGGCTGCTGCTCAGTGTCATCGCTGGAGTCCGCAGGGTGTGCAGGCTCCTCTCCCTCTGCGCTGTCTTCTTGTGCCATGCCATGTGCTGTGGATGTAAAGGGGACTACATGAGTTTGTGTTATTGTCTGCATGTGGCAATCAATAAAGTTCCTACAGTTTTTTTTGGCTAACCTCCGACACTGTATCATTCACTTATCCCCAACCCACATGTTGCATTTAATTTCCTTAGTCTCATGGACACACAGTCAGACACAGTACTACGAGTCCCATGATGCATTGCTGGGTGTGCTGTAAGACCTGGCCTGGATTGACATTTTGGGAGTTTACTATGCGCATTTGGGGAAGTGTGCATGGGATGGGGAGGAGTGCAGATTGATTTTGCATGCATCTTACCTTGACTGCTGGATGCAGGGTCGGAGCTGTCTATGTCAGCCACACCACCAACGCTCTGAGGCAGGAGAGTAGACTCCACAAGCTCCTCATGGGGGGTTGGCTGCTCTGCAGTGAATGGTCCTCCTCCAGTCTGATTTGCATCCTTCAGTCTGGCTGCCACCCTCTCCTTGGAACTCTGGCGCATGTCGTACCACCGCTTACGTGTGGTGAATCCCACTGCATTCACCTTATTCTGTATTTCTAGCCAGATTTTCCTCTTCCTCGCCTCTGGGACACGCAGTGCCTTCTTGCCGAAGAGGAGCTCATGGCTGCAGACCATCTCCTCAATGAGGACCTCCTGCTCCTTTTCAGAGAACTTATGTTTTCTCTTCCTTTTCTCTGCATCCTTGCCCTGCTGTTGTTTGGTGGAATCCATTGCTGGTTGCACTCTCCTGGGAGGCCTCCTCACACTCCCCAAGCAGCCTCTGGGTGTGGCTCAGGTGAGCGGGTGCAGGAAATCACTCCAGTTTTCTGTTTGTGATGTCATCAGGCTGCACCTGGCTAGCAGATTCCCGTTTTTGCGATTTCTTAATTAGCGAATTTCGCTATTAAGAAATACCAAAACGGGTGTCTGAGAATTATTTGCGATTTTTAAGCAATCTCAATCGCTTTCCGATTAATTTTTAACATGCCGTTTAGCGAATCTGAATTTGCGAATCGCAAAATATCGCAAATTAGGATTCGCTAAACGGGAGTTTGATACATATGCCCCTAGCTCTGTTCTCCACACACGCACGTCCTGATCACCTTGAATTATTCTTAAACATACCATTTTCCATTTATTTTTATTTTATTATGAATGATGTGTGAAAGTCTATTACAGATATTTAGCAGAAAACTATATTCATCCTTTTTTTAATTATTAGAAAGAAGTTGCGCACCCTAAATGCACATGTGATTGTAGCAGTGCATTGGTTAGTGACTGGGTCATTGCATGAGTACATGGGTAGTGACTGGATGATTAGACTAGTGCAAGAAGAGTGCATGGTGAATTTATAAGTGCTTGGATTTTGGCGCAGTGATTGGATAAGTACATGGTGCTGGCTGGGTGATTGGAAGAGTGCATGGGGAGTGACGGGAGTGTTGGACTGCATGGGTAGTACCTGGGTAATTGAAGGAGTGAATCAGTAGTGTGTAGGTGGTTAGAGGACTGCATGGGTAGTGCTCAGGAGATTGTAGCAGTGCATATGTTAGTGCCTGGGTTATTGCATGAGTACATGGGTAGTGACTGGATGATTAGAGTACTGCAAGGAGAGTGCATGGTGAATTTATAACTCCTTGTGTTTTGGCGGAGTGATTGGATAAGTACGTGGGGCTGCCTGGGTGATTGGAGGAGTGCATAGGTAGTGACAGGGAGATTGCTGGACTGCATAGTTATTGCTCAGGGGATTGTAGCAGTGCATGAGTTAGTGCCGGGCTCATTGCAAGAGTGCATGGGTAGTGCTTGGATACTAATTGGGTGGTTGCAGAATATGGAATCAGTCAATCATTACTCATGTAGTTTTAAAATCACATATTCACTACCTTTTCACTCCTGTAATCGGTCAGGCACCTCTCAATAGTTCACTAGGCATACATACAACTGTATAAATAGAATCTGAACACATAGATGAGTCATTACATACTATCTAGTTAAGTAGATAAGTACAACATGCCAGAAAGGGTAATATGTAGTATTTACTTTTGAGCTACATCTTGACCATTCAATCTACAAATGTGCGACATCATTAAACTATACCTCTCAACAGACTTAAGAAAGAAGGGTAATTAACAACACCTTTTATGAACATTTTTAAAACCACACTTTTATTATACATCTTCACCTTTGTATCTAAAATGATGTGGCATCATTCAACTCTACCTTTGCTCGAACTACAAAAAGAAGCTTAATTAACAACACCTTATTTCACCATTCTATCTTAAAATATATGGCATCATTTAACTTTACCTTCTCTACAAACTAAGAACAGAAACCTAATTATTAACACCTTATATGATCATCTTTCAAACAACACAGTTGTGCTGCATCTTTACCACAGTATTTATAATTATGCAGTATCATTCAACCATACCTTTGTAGAGAGAACAAAAAATTAAGGCAAATAAACTACACCTTATATGAACATCTTTCAAACTACACATTTGTACTGCTTAATTAATAACATCAGTAATCATCTTATGAAAAATACACTTCTTACTGTACAGACTCTTTTTTAAACAACATTCAAGTACAATGAAACTAATTCCAATATACAGCTCTACATTTATTAATATATTTCAAACAACACCGTTTTACAATAATGTCAAATCTTTTTTAAATAAACCTCAAAAATGTATAACTCACCTTGCAAATAAGTGTTGAATGAAAAATCTCACACGCTCAGACAGGATTTTCTTTTACACACAATCAATATAATGCACCAGACTCAAGGTAAAACCAGTAATGGCAAGGTATCCCTCTCTTTCTTCATACAAACACACATAAGCAACAAATAACATTGCTTCCCAGAGATTTTCAAATTGTAAAACACATTTCCATTGGTTACACGTAATAACGTTTAGCAACTGACTTCTTCACCCTGTCTGCTTAATGCCAGTTTCCATAGTAACAGTTCATGGAACATTCAACCTAACTGACAGGTCACATGTTCACCATATTTTCAAGTTCACCAAACAATGTTGCAAATGAAAACAGCAAGTGTGGTTGGCTTTGCAAAACACGCCCTTATCCTTTCTACTGTACCTTTCAAACATTTTGTACTGACCAATAACAAACACGCTTTTTAAACAAAGTCGCATGCACCCTATTTTTCAGTGTACAATGTTCATAAACAACCAATCATTTCTCCACTTTTTAGGTCTCGGCTAGCGAAGGCTGCGCTTGCGCAGTCTCGCTCATGAGATTTAATGATTTTCAGAAGTGGGGCTTGAACCCGCCCCTCTTCTTCCCTCTTCTCCATTGGCTGGCCTCTTAAATGCTGGTCAGCCATTGGAGAAGAGCTTTGTCTCTCCAAACAAGCCCCGTCTTTTTCGGATTCGGGGGCGTGTTTTTTACTTTCTTTCTCTCCTCTGGAATGTAAACATTCCAGCCAATGGCAAGAGGAGTGAAAGAAAAACCCGCCCCCGAATCTGAAAATGTCGCTGCGTTTCTCCGAGGCGTTTCTGCTTGACCTCGGAGAAAGCCGGCGGTGTTCATGCCTCTCGCCAGGTAAGGCACTGGGACTTGAGTCACTTTCACCCGTCTCAACACCGACTACTGCTCGCAAAACAAACTTTCACACACAGGCAAGTCTCCCTGCACAACTGATCCCTTCTTGTACACTGTTCACAGCAGAAGCCAGAGCACCGCCCCCCCCCCCCGGTGTCTCCTTGAAACCAAGCGCTTTGGACCACCTGTAAGCGAGCTGCAGCTAGCGCTATATGAAAACCTTAAAACGGGCTCCAGAAATTAAATGCCGCCTTGATGCCTTGTTTACTCCGGAGCGCCGTGAACTCTCCGTGGGCGTGGAAGTGTCGGGTCTCAAGAACAATGTGTGCACCATTCTGGCGATCCGCCGGCGGGGCCTTCCACCCTCCCCTCAATTCTCGGTCATTTTCGTCCCCAGGCGCTTTAATTCAGCTAATTGCAGCGCACCTGGGCCGGGAGGGGTGAGTCACGGCAGGGCGCCCCCTTGCAGCCTTTATTGCGAGGTTGTGGGGCCCGGGGCAGGAGACGGTGTCTGTCGAGCCTTTGTTCTGGTGGGTGCGGCGCACAGACCCACAGCTCCGGTGTGTGAAAAGCAGTCCACAGACATGACGAGCAAACACAGCTCTGCGTCCCTGCCAGTCGGGAGGCGGGGCCAGGAGGGTCCCTGGTGTCCGTGTATCCTGACGCACAGAGAGCACTTTGGAATAGTGCCCCTCGGTGCCAGGCTGTCTGAACATCAATGTAGCTAATCTTAACGCACCTCCCAGAAACGGGGTATCTTCAGATCTGTGTGTGGCTGGCAGTGCCCTGCCCTGTATTGTATCTGTTGTCTAGTTAAATAGCATTCCAGATACAAAGTATTTTTACATCTACCTTCCACCCTCCCACCCCCATCAGCGTGCCTTTTGCTGTATCTGCTGTCTTGTTATATTGTGTCCTGGATACAAAGGATCTTTTATCTAGCGCCCCGCCACCCCCCCTCGTTCCTCTGGCCATTAGCCTATCTGTTGTCTAGTTATATTACAGTTAGAAAATATCTTTACAACTACCTTCCCCGCCCCCAGTCAGTGGGCCCTTTAATGTATCTATTTTAGCTATTGACATTGTAAATAACAATGCCGTTTCTTTAAATGTTTTAAAAACAAAAACATAAACAAAAATAATGTCATGAGCAATGCCAATAGCTCTAAGTTTAACAATGCCGAGACCGTTGCATTGTAAATGCTTGTTTAAAATAGCATCTTGTCCACAAATTTAGATACCTCTCATTCTACCAACTGACTACCTCAGCTACTTTCTGTGTGGATTGTTGGGCACAGCTATGTTTTCTGGTGCATAAGGTATGCTGAACACAGAGGTATTGACAAAAACCTAGCTTTGCAAAATGTAGACATTAAATGAATTGGACAGAGAGGATTAAAGGGGCACCAATTGATGCCTTTGGTTAAAACCTTTTTGCATCTCCAACCCCCTGAACTCATGATTGTGCACTGTGGTGGCAATGACCTAGGCCATTGGCTGGGGTAGGTCTGGAAATGCTAATGAAGGACACCCTTGAAAACTGATGTTACTTTTCCCCCAAACTGTCTTTGTATACTCTAACATATGCCAAAGACAGAAATGGAGCGGTCCAATCAATTTTGTCCTCAGATTGAAAAAGCTGGAAAAAATGTCAATAAATCTGTTTCTGCTTACCTCAGAGACCGTAGGATGGGCTCCATCTACAACAACAATCTACGTTTCTATATGGATGGCATCTACAGAAGTGATGGAGTACACTTCACTGATGAAGGGAACAGAGTGTTTCTCAACAACCTGAAGCTCTGCATTCGCACTTACATGTACCTACAACAATCTTTCAATGAAAACAAGAGCTCTTTTTAGAGCCACCCAATAACCCAATTTATAGCCTAAGTTCATATTAAAAAAATCGTAATTATTTATGCTTGGTGTCGCGCACCCTGCGCGACTAATACAGCCACACACCCATTGCGTTCACACCAGGGGGGCATGCTGAGAGCCACGCACCCATCGCGTTCACACCAGGGGCCGTGCTGAGAGCCGCGCACCCATTTCGTTTACACCAGGGGGCCGCGATAGAGTCGCGACCCCCCCAAAAAACGTCCACTTCCATTAATTTATATTCGCCCCAGGGACCCCATCCCCCGGGGCATGCCCACATCTAGTTTTTTTTAATTTTAAAAATTGGAAGAGGGGACGCACTACCTCCCTCTTGGGCCATTTTGGGCCCCGGGGACCCCATCCCTCGGGCCTGCCCTCATGGTTGGGGACCGTGGGGTAGCCCCAATGCCCCCACGGTCCAGCCAGCTACCGGCCTCCTGCGGGAGCCAGCACTACTTTTCCACAAGGGGAGCTGCTGACATGCAGCTCTCCTTGTGGAAAAGCAATCCTGCTTGCTTCATTGAAGCAAGAGTAGGTTTTCTTGCTCTTGCTTCAATCAAGTAAAGCAGAGTTTTATATGACAGGACGGAAGCCGTGCTCCCGCCCAGTCATAGCAAACCATTTAGATAAATGGGGTGAGCCAGTATAAAGTCAAAGGACCTGGGTATTGATTTATAAAGGAAACAGTGGTGCTAGACAAAAGTATTTTCTACCAAACAATGAGAGAAAAAATTGGCACAGCTTATGGAAGAGATGAAATCATCTAGTGGGAAGAGTGTATATTATATAAGCACATTCCACATTGGTGAATTATTTAAAGGAAAAAGGCACCTAAGAAGTAGCTTGATTCTTACACATTGGTTTATTTAAGGACAAAAACTATGCATTAAATGAAGAACAAACATAAACAAAAACGAGCATTATTCACTGTTCTGCTGATACTATATCTCTGCTACTGTGTTACAGTTGTAGCAACACATTTGTTTTACATGAGAAGAACAATGGTACAATAAATTACAAGCAATCATGTCTTCCTGGAGTAAACGAAGAATATTAGTATGTTCTTGTGTCTAATCTCTGGCTGAAAAGTCAGGTTTTATTAAGTCATAGAAAGTTTTACCCTTTGTGCATAATCTAAAATGTATGTCCTGCCAAAATTTAGGAATCCTAGTATGGATTGTAAATTTTTTTACGATTTTGAAGGCTGGAGCAGTGCACACTTTTCTAAAGAGTTAGCCGCCAGACTTTTGCCTTACTTGACAGCTCATATCCCAAAAATAGAATATTGAGGTGGGCTACTTTAGATTTTTTTGTGTGAAATTTGTAGCCCTCTGTGGCAAGTCCCACAATTATGGTGCTTACCCTGGTCAGGTGCCTCTCTAAGTCATCGTCTGTCAGATAAATATCATCCACATAGGACAACGCTGTTACTCTTGCTGAAAATACCCCAGGGCTATTTTTGTACCCTTGGGCGAGTCGACAAAATTGACGGTGTGACCCTAACGCACTGAATGCCGTCAGATACCTGCTATCAGGCGCTATATTTTGACAGAAAAATCCATTTGAGATATCAAGTGTGGTTTTGTATTTTTTGCGCACAATGTTGTTCATTAATGCGGCACTATGTGCATTTTGGACAGCAAATGTCTTTGTGTATGAGTTTAAATGTCTGTAATCTAAAACTAGACGATATGTATTGTCGGGTTTAGCGACAGGAAACAAAGGATTGTTCATTGGAGAGGTACATTTTTCAATTACCCCCTGGTATGCAAGTTGATCTAATATCTCCCAGACCTGTTTTTTAGCTTACAGCTTTATTGGATATTGCCTTTGAGCATTAGGTGAAATTTGTAATGGAATCACATGGTAGGTTGAGTTCTTATCCCACCCTGCGTGATTTTTGTACAATGCCCGGGCTTGGGCTACTGCCCACTCCTGTGCATATGTATGTTTAAGGTGAAAGGGACGTGGTTGGAAAATGCAAGAAAAAGTAAATTTTCTCCCCTGGGGCACTCTATTACGAATGCAGGCAGCCAATCTTGTTCTGCTAACAGGATGTCATATCAGATGATAAGTTCTTTGAAAAAAGAGCTTTTACTTTCCTGGGTTTGTACCCCTCCATCCGAAGTGTTATTTCATATAACTTATGTGGGATGCTCACCCTGGTGTCTGGTGTTTCCACCGTGATGTAATCCTTCAACTCCGCTGTCACCAGAAATTCCTTCAGGTTCAGGCGAGCTAGTGTTACTTCTGCCACACTGTCTAGCATCGCCAGAGCCCATTCCTCGTTCAGAAGTTGTGTCCTCAGAATTCTGGGCATGTCTGATGTTTAGACCAGCAACTTTCTTTTTCGTAAATTGAGGTTTGGGATTTTGCTTATCTTCTTTTTTAGAAGTAAAGTCTTGAGTGCGCTGCTTATCTCTGAACTGTGTGCGCTCCTCTCTATTTTCTGACCATCCTCTTTCGGAGCTGTTCTTCGAGCCCTGAAAGGAATGAGAGGAACTTGTATCAGTATCCTGAAACCTGTCAGGTTTCCTAATATTATCCCTATTCCTAAGGTTGTACCTCTTTTCAGAGGGCTCCTGTGGAGGAGACTTACCATGGGACTGTGATCTCTTGTCTTTAAAGTTTTCTTTTTTATTATCCCACTTCTTTTTAGAAGAAGTAGGTGTCTGAGTAGAAGTATCCTTTTCAGGACTGCCCTGTAGTTGAGGTTTTAAAGCTTTTCGCCCCAAACTATCCCTGCCTAATTCTGCATATGCAGTTTCAATTATTTTGGGTAGTTCAGCCTCCTGTAATAACGGGCCTACCTCCCTTAGGCGTTGGCGGATTGCCACTGATGCTGCTTCCCCTTTAATGTCAGCTAGTATTATGGCTGATACCTGGTCGTAGTTATTTAATCAGTTCATCCCCAAGGTTAGGGCAGGTTCTGCTCTTTACTCATTTTGTATTTGTCTTAATACACCAGGAATTACTGCTAATGAAGGAGTACCTTAGGGTTCTGGTATATATGGCAGCAAAGACTGTATCCCAAGAGGTGCAATCCTCTAACTGTGGTGTAATCCCCATGGGCAAACAGATTGTTAACATTCTGTGTTTTTCAAATGGTGTGGTATTTGGGAATACTGCTTCTAACTGGGTTATTTTCTGAGCTACCCAGAAAGGAATTTGTTCACGTTTTGTGGGCACTTTGCCCATTACCGCATGTAATGTTTGTGGAGTAATTTTAGTACCTGAGCTCTGTGTAGGAGCTGGATTTGGTGTAATTACTGTTGGTTGGACTGCGAGTGTCCTTAAGACAAAGTGTGTCATGTTTCTGTAAAGTTTTATCAACTCTTTGTGTTGAACAAGCAGTTCATCTCCTGGCATTTTGTCAATGTGTGGATGTGGTGCATAGGTCACTAATACCGGCCATGTTGCTCCTGGTCTTCCTAAAGGGCCAAGCCTTACTCTTGTTCTTGTGTGGGGTAGGGCGCCATTAAACCAGAAAATATGGTCCTGGTAGGTAAGCGGAATTTCAATCTCCTCAAACGGAGTGCAGGCCGCTGAAACTTCTTCATGTGTGTAATAATGAAAAGTTTTTGTTACAGCATCTACTTCTGGGAATGTAACCCATGAGTAGAATACCTCTGTTTTGAAATCTTTGTGTGCCTCTATCACGAATATTACTACACCTTCTCTGGGTGAAAACCCATGTTTGACAAGTTTAACTGTCAGAGGGTGTCTTACTTTGGCTGCAATTTGTATTGCATCTACATCTTCCTCACCAGACTGATTAAGTCCCTCGGCTAGATGCTTTAAATCTCCCTCTTGGTCAACCATTGTGTTTAGAACACAGACTAACTGTCTAAGGAAGTTTTAAGAAAAAGGTTTTATGCAAAGGTTTTATACACAATTTTGGGAAATATTTCCTTCAAGCTTGATTAACCAACAGCCAATAAATAGGATATCTCGCCTACTCAGCTGTGGGGGAGTTTCTACCCACTCACTCCAGACGTCTCAGGGTTTTGTAAGTAGGGTCTCTGAGATTAAGCACGACTGAGCTACTCAGATTCTACTGTTTAACAGGTACCAAACCAAACGGTTGGGTGCCATGTATAGACGACTTTGGGCGCCATGTAGTGTAGTTCCAATAATACCCTTCATGCAGGACCTACGCATTTGCGGATAACATAAACTGTGGGTTTGGTGACAAGAAGACTCCCTACACCCCCGCCGAATATGTTAGCCTGTTTTCGCATTAGCTAGCTCGTAGTGCTACTAGATTCTCCTGTTATCAGAGAGATTAGCTTTAGCAACCTCAGGACACAATAACCTAAGCCTCGTGGAAACAATATACTACTTTTCACCCAGTCACTCGTGCTTGCTTGTTTTGCTTTCAGAGAGATACACAGAAGAAACAGTTGGGCGGGTTTACAATAAGAATTTATTGTACTGTTGTTCTTCTCATGTAAAACAAATGTGCTGCTACAACTTTAACACAGTAGCAGAGATATAGTATCAGCAGTACAGTGGATAAAAAGGAATAGTATTGTTCTATGATTTTGCAATAGGCATGAACACATACATGAATATAAAATGCATTTATAAAATAAATCGAGTACTCCTAAGATGCCTGTCTAGATGTACCTGAGTGTACCTAGTATGTAATTAGGTGCGAAAGAGCTACTAAATCTAAAAGCCTAATAGTCTAGAATCTAAGAGCCAAGAATCCCACTAGGATTTAGTCAAACTTCCATACCTGAATAGTGAGAGTGTGGGACTTTGTCCTGGATTTGAGTTGGACACCCCGTCAGAGATAGTTAGACCACTGTCAGCTGGAGCGATGGCATGCCGGAGCCGCAGCGTCTCTGGTCAGTGTTGCGGCCTTGAAGTCTCGGTTCCCTCCTGCCTACTGAAAGCAAGAGGTGCTGTATTTATACAGTCTATGTGCGTATGTTACCCATTGTTCATTATGAGGATGACGTTGGGGATTAAACCTTTGTGTGTAGATAGGAGAGGTGAAGTATGCCCCCCTGGAGAGTTTACTCATAAATTATTCATATGTGCTAAGGATGACGTCCTAGGAATATCGATCTGGCAGAACCCACCCTCATCATAGAACTAGGTGAAAGGTTTAGTCCTTAAAAGGCATCAGTCCTTATAAGGCGTTCAGTCCCTATAAGGCGTTCAGCCCTTATTTGGAGTTATGTCCTTATAAGGCTTGTTCATATGAAATGAAGGGGAGATGATGTAGGGAAAGAGTACGATGTTCTCTAAACCTATATTAGGGTACCAATATGAAATATAACACTACCTCTGTGTTTGAAATAATTGTCATCAAGGAGCTCAAAAGTCTTAGATACAAACGACCACACAGGATGAAGAAAAGCATCATTTTCAACAATTCAAGGCCCTAGAAAATCACAAATCCGACTCGAGTAGATTTATATGCTAGTTGGATAAGGGGGTGTTGCATGGTTTCTGCTTAGAAACAGAACTATGCCTGGGATCACTGGATGTCAGAAAGTAGGGACTCAGTCGTAATACCACATAAGTACCTATGGGCCCAAATTCAGATTAACCTAGAATGATTTACCTGCCCTCCTAACCTTCCAGAGAGACAGCACCCCAGAACACAACACTCTGAACTCTCTCAGGAGTAGCGGCAACAGGTCATCACCTTTTGTTCTCCCACATGTCCACAATGATATGTAAGAGACACAGAAAATACTTACAATATGTATTGAAACTTGCTCTATCATGAAGAAACTATGCTACAATTAGGAAACAAATGCAAGTTAATAATATGATTAGGACAATTAAACTGTACACAATGAAAAGCCCTGTCATAGTGAATGACAAATCAGCCTAATGCTACCCTTACTATGAAAGCACAATGTCACACTAAAGATCGCTGGGATTAGTGCTGGGCCCCATACCTGACGGTCATAATCAGTTGGTCTACATCTCAGGAGCACAGCTCTTTCATCTCAGGACCTTTTCTCTGCAAGCCTTGTTCCTCTCTATTTATAGAACGGCAAGTCTCAGCTTATATGATAAGACTTCTCCAGTTTGAAAAACAGCGGCTGGATCCCTCTATTATGTCTAGGTGTTAGTGTCCAACCACAGAGAAAACAGGACTCAATGTTATTTGGCCTTGCACAAAATGTGCAGACAGAATCACAGCAGACAAGCTAAATAACAAAACATGTGCAGCTTATTCAGAAAATAACAGTGTGGTACAAAAACAAGCGGGTTATTTCATAATGTGTGCAAAGCAAAAGCGCCCTATTACGTGAGTAATTAGACCAACATAAGGGAAGCCTACAGTGGGCCCTATAGGGGACTCACAACACCCTCCCTTTGGGTGGAGCAGTAATACCATGACTAACGAACTACATGAAGGTGTAAGGCACAAGATAAGTAAACTCAAAGCATTGCTATGAAGCAAATTATAAAAAAAATTGGTAGTCATAAAAAACTATGAAAAAACAGAACATCAATTTGGAAAATATTGCTGAATTTAAGGTGTGTCGGAGGTATCCATGATGTTACTTGCAGCATCAAAGCCTAGTGAATCCAGAACAGATTCCATCGCCGCAAACGATGATTGGTCAACAGTCCAGTTCGCAAGTTACAGAGAACAGTCATGATCTTTAGTCTGAGCCAATGCTGAGAAAGTAGCCGGGTAACTCCCATCTGTGTTAATAGAGCCAATATTTAGTATTCCATGTGCCATCACACTCGTCTCCTCTGGAAAGAGTGGCTCAGAGCAACCCTATCCAAATGCAAACATGCATGGGCAGTTCTTAATTCATACCGGCCGGTCTTCCCATCCTCATACCTTGTTTGTAAATACTCTCTGCACTTTAAACTAAGATTCATGGTTCTCAGACTGGGTGAGTGGCTTGTTTTGAAGCATTTATCCCACTGATGCCATTTAACAGAAGAAACCAAATGCAGGGGCTGTGGCATGTCTGATGAATCCTTGGAGCATGTACTGTGCATTTGCCCTGGGGTGAAAGACTCGCGTAAATCAAGTTTTAGGACTGAGTGGAACAAACTGGGAGTCGTAACCTGTCGGCAGAGCATTATAGCAGTGCTGAACCCAGAAAATACGGCCCTAAACATCCGCCTGATTAAATGTATCCATCTTGCATATAAAAGGTTCAGGTCCCTAGGTGGCCACCCAGGAAGTCCAGCCTGATTGACAACTAGCCGCTACATCTACGCCCACGCTCCCTTTCAGAACTGTTAAAATTAAAAATATATCGGCTATCCTTGGAAGGCTTTTATGAAAACCGTTTGGGATTCTTTTCACATATTTATAACCTGTTTTTACACTATATACTGTCAATTCTTAATATGGACTGTTTTCCTGAGTCGACAACTAATGGCAAATATTCGGTTCCCTCTCAGACTCGTTAAATGTAATTATAATGCTGCTAGTACCGGAAGGCACTTGAACATTAGCTGGGTATTTCACATATTTATCTAAAATCTGTTTTTATTTCCAATGATCTGACAATTTTTTTATATGGATTGTCTTTACTGGTAAAGGTTTTAAATAACCGTATACAATAAAGATATTACTATCACAGACACCCTTGCGCCACAGTGCAAGGGTAACTGCATTGCAGGGATGATTGGAAGGGACACCTTCATGCATAAAAACAATAATTAATGGTGTTTTGCTCTTTCTATGTGTGCTGCATAATACAGCACACATAGAAAAAAATTATTTCTCCTTGTTGCGCTATTCTAACGCCTGCTATCGCATGTATCAAAAAACAATGGGTTTTGCAGTGAAATTCCCACAGCAACACCCATTGCACACCCCCCTCACAAAGATACCTGCTTGAAAAAGGGTACATTAATTTCTAAGCGGCGTTAAGCCACAAAAGGTGACTTAACCCCTTCGCTGCTAGGCCTTTCCCCCCCCCCCCACCCCCCCCACCCCCCCGTGCTAAGCCATTTTTTGGCCATTTGGCGTAGTTCGCGCTTAGGCCCCTGTAACTTTTTGACCACATAAGGTATCCACGCCAAATTTTCGTCCTTTTCTTCTAACATCTTGGGGATTCTAAAGGTACCCAGGGTTTGTGCATTCCCCTGGAGGGGACCCAGAATTTAACCAAAATACAGCAAAATGATGGTTCTTTTTGGGAAAAATGGGAAAAAAGTCCTGCAAATGAAAGCGTCTGGGTTTTTCCCTGCAAATGGTATAAAAAAAGAGGTTGTGGGGCTGAAATCACCATTTTCCCAGCTTTTAGAGAATGACAGGCTTTTTTCAGAAAACCAAACATTTTTACACAGTTTTGGCATTTTTCTGGGACATAGCCTATTTTTGCTATTTTTTGTGCTTTCAACCTCCTTCCAGTTAATGGTAGAAATGGGTATGAAAGCAATAATGGATTCTGAAAAGCTATACATTTTAGAAAAGTAGACAGAATTTGGAATTCAGCAAGGGGTCATTTGTGTAGATTCTTCAAGGTTTCTTTATAGAAACTAACAGTTAAATATAGAGAAAATTGAAAATTAGTTGAAAAAACCAGCCTTTTGTGTCAATGTTTTCACCTGTAACTTCTTTTAATTATGACAGCTCTTTGAAAGCAATATACCGTTACATCCGCTGGACCTTACTGGTTGTGGGGATATATAGGTAACCCTGGGCGGTGAACTACGCTACGCTCGCGGAGTTTGCGGAGTTTCAGTAACTTTCCGGTTCGCGTAGAACGCGTAGTTACCGAATACTACGCAATCTGCAACGTAGCGTAACTGTTTTTCTTCTTCGTGCACTCAAAATGCGTTCTCGCACACGCGGTAATGACTTACCGTGATTCTGCGTTTGCCGACGCGATTTCCTCTCCGTTCGCTTGCTCCACGAGATTTGGAATCGGGCCGCAAGATCCCGCGAGAGTGTGCGAACGGGAACACCTCATTCGGACTCGCGATCTGACTTCCGGCGGCAGTGTGGGTAAGATCGCGATCCCGAACATACAGAAACTACAATCTGGTGAAGAATATCTCTTGAGCATCATAAAACCTTCTCGAAAATGATCATTTTGCTCAAAAAAACTCCTCAGATTGTGATTTGGCTGTAGTTTTTTGTGCAAGGCCTCCTTTTTCTTTTTTTACTTTTTTTTTTCAAGAGGAAGGAAGTGCCCCTGAGTCTCCAACTTCCTGTTCCTGTCCAGCAGGCTCCTCCCAGTGCTTTGTCCATATGCTGTTGACTTTCATTTGGATTTGGAGCTGGAAGGATCAGTTTTTGTGTCTGTCTGCTGCATCATATTATTGGATTGGATTTGAGAACTTTTGGATTTGAAATTTTACAAGTAAGTTGGAGAATTGGTGTACTTGTTTGTTTAATTGGGGCTTGTTTGTATCTACATTTTTGGGGGATTTTCATCGTTTTTAAAATGTATTGTTGTGGGTGGCCTGTAGTTTCAGTAGGGGCCTAGTTGTTTTTCTTTGAAATTTCAGCCAGTAGGCCCAGAGGTACCCATGGGTGCATGTTTCTGTGGTGTCTGTTGAATTTAAACATCATGTAGGGCATGGATGACATTGGATTGAATTGGTAAATGTGGTTGGGGTGTATTTCACTTTTTGTGTGTGTGTGTTAATAAATAAATACCTTTGTTGGATGTGTGTGTGTGCTTGCTGTGTAACTTTCCAACCTTTTGTAGCCCTGTTGATTTTCGTTTTTGCATTTTTGTATTAAAGCTGTGTTGTTTAGCAGGGCTCCTTTGTCTGGTCATATATAGGCCTGCTTGAGTTCATTGTTTCCATGGCCTGTTGTGACTGTGAGTGACCATGTGGCTTGGGGCCATTTCATAGGGGTAGTTTAGTGGTGTGCTGCTTTTTCCATATAGGCCTGCATGTCTTTTCTTTGTTCCCCTTGGCTTATGCTTGTTGTTGTTGTGGCCTGACCGTGTGGGTGGTGGCCATTTTGTGAAGGCAGGCAGTGTGCTTTTGCCATAGGCTTGCATTGTCTGTCTTCCATTTCTTTTTGTTGTGGGTGGCTATCGGCCATTTTGTGGAGCCATCCAGGCAGTGTGCTTTTGCCATAGGCCTGCATTCATTGTCTGTCTTCACTGTCTTGTTATTGTGGGTGGCCTGGCCATGTGGGTGGCAGCCATTTTGTGGAGTAAGGCAGTGTGCTTTTGCCATAGGCTTGCATTGTCTGTCTTCCATTTATTTTTGTTGTGGGTGGCTATCGGCCATTTTGTGGAGCCATCCAGGCAGTGTGCTTTTGCCATAGGCCTGCATTCATTGTCTGTCTTCACTGTCTTGTTATTGTGGGTGGCCTGGCCATGTGGGTGGCAGCCATTTTGTGGAGTAAGGCAGTGTGCTTTGCCATAGGCTTGCATTGTCTGTCTTCCATTTATTTTAGTTGTGGGTGGCTAGCGGGCATTTTGTGGAGCCATCCAGGCTGTGTGCACTGCTTTTGCCATAGGCCTGCATTCTTTGTCTGTCTTCACTTTCTTGTTATTGTGGGTGGTCTGGCCATGTGGGTGGTGGCCATTTTGTGGAGCTAGGCAGCGTGCTTGCTTTTGCCATAGGCTTCAGTTCCAAGCTTGTGGCCTAGTCTGCCAGTAGGCCCAGAGGTAGTCATCATGGGTGCATAAAAACTGTTTCTGTGTTGTCTGTTGAATTTTAACATCATTTCTGGCATGGGTGGCATATTGGATTGAATTGCAAAATGTGGTTTTTGGGGTGGAATTTCAGTTTGTTGGTGTGTGTTAAATAAATAGGCCTTTTCAGCCAGTAGGTAACCCTAGGCGTTCAGCTCGCGTAGTTTCGGCAACTCCGCACTGCTCGACAACGCGGACTTACACTTTTTGTCTTCTTCGTGCGCTCAATATGCGTGTTTGCGCACGCAATAACGACTTTTTGTAAAGATTGCAATGCCGAACACGCAGAATTTGCAATCTGGCGGAGAAAATCTCTGGAGCAGCATAAAACCTTCTCAAAAATGATGATTTTGTTCATTTGCTAAAAAAACTCCTCAGGTTGTCATTTGGCTGTAGCTTTTTGAGCAAGGAGTAATTTTTCTTTTTTTTAAATTTTTTTTAAAAGAGGAAGGAAGTTCCCCAGAGTCTCCAACTTCCTGATCCTGTCCTTTGTCTTCACTTTCTTGTTATTGTGGGTGGCCTGACCATGTGGGTGGCGGCCATTTTGTGAGACCAGCCACTGTGCTTTTGCCATAGGCCTCCAAGCTTGTGGCCTAGTCTGCCAGTAGGCCCATCATACTCATCAATAATCATGGGTGCATCAAACAACTGTTTTTGTGTTGTCTGTTGAATTTAAACATCATTTAGGGCATGGATGGCATTGGATTGAATTGTAAAATGTGTTTTTTTGGGGGGGTTCCCTTTTTGGATGTGTGTTATGCCTTTTCAGCCAGTAGGCCCAGAGGTACTTATGGGTGCATGAAACAACTGTTTCTGTGGTGTCTATTGAATTTCATTTAGGGCATGGGTGGCATTGGATTGAATTGTAAAATGTGTTTTTTTTTCTGGGGTATATTTCACTTTTTTGGCGTGTTAAATAAATGCCTTTTTTGCATGTGTATGTGTTGTTGTTGTGGTTGTTGTGTAACTTTCCAACCTGTTTTTAGCCATGTGGATTTTCGTTTTTGCATTAAAGCTGTGTTGTTTATCAGGCATCCTTTGTCTGGCCATATAGGCCTGCTTGAGTTCATTGTTTGCCGTGCCTTGTGCCTGTGAGTGACCATGTGGCTGGGGGCCATTTTGTAGTGGTAGTTAGTAGTGTCCTGTTTTTGCAACATAGGCCTGCGTGTCTTTCCATTGTTCCTCTTGTCTTACTGCTTCCAAATCCACCCCCATTGCCAGCTGCAGCTCCCTGATGCTGCATCCATCCCATGTGATGCACAAATTTAGGCCAAACAGGCTCCACTACATTTTTGTTTTTGTTCTTTGCTATTCTTATTCTTCCTGAGTGTACACAGTACACCAGGAAAGCCCTGGCCTTGTTGTCAAAGTATCATATATGGCTACACTGTTGTTGTTCACTGAGTTACTAAAATTTTACCATTGTGACCACCACACACTAAGAAGTTATATATATTATATTAGTTTGATTGTACTATTGTTTGACTGATTTTCTTCTGGCTTTTTTGCTTTTAGGTGCACAAAAGACTGAGGAGGAGGTGTGCCATCCTTGCTCGTTGTGCTGCCAGACAAACGTCATGCTGCTGTACACGACGTGACGTGTGAGTGACCTGACCAGACATCTCTGCAACTTGTGCAACTGAGTGCTGCTGACATCTGAAGAAAGCAGGTACCAGGTCCTCCAGTACCAAGAAAGTTGCTATTGAGAAGAAGGAAAAGAAGAAGGAAGTGACACTTACATCTGGTGTGCCACCCAAAACCTTTTTTGGGAAACCAAAAATAATGCCTGCAGCAGCGGTGTCTGGGGGACAAGTTGGGGGCAGCACCTCCGCATCAGTGGGCCCAACCCACCAATTCAGGCCCAAGCACATGAGTGTGGAAAAGATAGCCAGCCTAATGGTGGAAACCAGTGATGCTCAGCCTGAGCTAAACTTATCGCTATCTCAAAGTAGTACCCAATCAACACAGGAGGAGACACAGCAGATATGTGGTCAACAACAACAGCCGCAACCACCGCCCGCAATAGTAGTTGTTGTTCCTTCCGAAGTTGGGGCAGTTCAGGAAATTGAGCCTCATGCAGAGGAAGAAGAAGAGGAAGCCACTCATTCAGATGATCCATTGTCTTCCAAATCCCCAGCAAGGAAAAGGAGGGGTAGACCATCAAGTTCTTCGCCAAGCCCCCCTTCTGATGATCTAGATGCCACTTGGAAGCCACAAACTGAGTCTGAGAGGGAGACACGTCCCAAGACCAGGCTAGGGAAAAGGAAGGTTCCAGAAAGCCTTACACTTACGGAGGTTGATGTAGAACAGCAGGATGATGATGATGAGACAGTCATCACGAACATCACTCCCGGCCACGAGGAGATGGAGACCAACATTATTACCCTATCCAAAATCACTGCGAGGGATGTAGCACGCATACCTTCAACACAGGTACCACCAACACGACCTACAGCTTCCATATTTGCATTAGCAAAGGCCCGGCAGTGACCTACAGCCAGTACAACCACCACCTCAGTACAAGTAGGTAGTGGTACAGCACAGAGTTCAATTCAACGCACATCCTCCAGTTCATCCGGCATTGGACGTGGCACCTCCAGCAGGAGGCAAAAGTTAAGCTCCCCTGTTTGGGACTTCTTTACGGTTAGCGAAAAGGAGGAGAACATTGCTATATCCTCCATTTGTAATACCTCTGTTAGTCGGGGTAAGCTTGGTACAAACTATGGTACCGGAGGCCAAATAACCCATCTGAAAAAACACCACTTGATCAACTGGGAGGACCTCCTTCGCAGCATAAAAACTGCAACCATTGGTGTTGGTGGGGATAAACGAGTAGAAGAAGAAGATCCGATCACGGTGGAAGAGGAAGGACAGGGAGACATTCTCTCTGGTAGTGGTACACAAAGTAGCCCTGTCTCTAGCAGTGCAGTGTTATCGTCGCCCACATCTTCAGCAACATCTCAGTGGCACAAGAGTAAGAGTCAGCCTGAGACAACAAGGAGTACCGCAATGAAAAAAAGTGCATAGTTGAGCCTAAGAGAAAGGAAAACCATGCAGCCTACCATTATCAGCATGTTTAGGGGGGAGGTGCAGTTCGAACGCAACCACCCAATAGCACGTGTGTACAATGCGAAGCCGGCTAAAATGTTAGCACTGGACCTTCTCCCTTTTTCTTTTGTTGAAGGGGTGGGTTTTCTGGAATTTGTGACAGCCATCTGCCCAAAATAGCAAGTTCCCAGCTGCTACTATTTTGCCAGAGTTGCTGTTCTACATCACGACGTGCTGGAATTGCTTGGAAAAGCCTTGAAGCAGAGTGCTGTTCAGAGTATCCACCTGACAACAGACATGTTGCCAAGCCACTGATTACATGTGCATCACTGCACACTGGATCTCTTTTGTGGGGGTTAGAGAACAGATATCTGCTGGTGTTGACGCTGCAGAGATTTTTCATGCCACTCGCAAACATGCAACTGTAGCCATGTTTGCAATGGAGAAATCTCATACTACTGCAAACATTTTGGATGAGTTTAACAGCAAGGTCTTTGAGTGGCTGCGCCCAAGAGGGCTTAACATTGCTTTTGTTACCACGGACAATGACAGTAATGTAGTTAGGGCCATGAAAGATGGTGCCTATTTCAGGGTCCCGTGTTTGGCACACTGCATTAACATTGTTGTTCAAGACTTTCTGGAAAAAGAATAAAAAGTCAGCAACTTACTGGCCACCTGCAGAATAATATGCACACATTTCAGCCATTCTTTTTAAGCTCGGAAGCAGCTGAGGGTCATTCAATGTGAGCATAAAATGCCAGTCAAAGCATTCATCCAGGAGGTGCCAACACGTTGGAACTCAACTTATTACAAGCTTGATCGTCTGTTTGAGCAATACATGCCACTCAGTGCTTATGTCATGCAAAGATTAGGGGATCCTACTGTGAGAGGCATGACCGTTGAGATGGGTCAATGGGACCTTGTTAAATGCCTGACAGAGATACTACTTGCTTTTGAGGTCTTCACACGTGAAGTCAGCAGGGAGGACTGTACTATAGGGCAAGCTATCCCACTGTTGCACATGCTAGAGCAACAGCTGAAGGAGGTGTCTGAAACGTACGCAGGTGTGGATGACAAACAAGACGCACATTATTTGGCGGACTACTTAGCCGTTCGCTTACCTGAAAATACACGGATTCAAAATAACATTGTGTCAAATCCACATTACATTACTGCCACAATTTTGGATCCGCGGTACAAAGTATTTCTGAACAGTAAGGCAGTAATTCCTTTTTCAGAAGTGGATGTTGCCAAGTACAACACTTTGATAGCTGAGCAAGCCATTGACTTTGAAAACGAACGACTGGTAATTAGAGTCCCCCCGCCCCAGGCCAGAACAAGTACTACAGGGCATCCAGAGTCAAGTTCTACTTCAGAGCCTGAGGGCAGTACGGTTGCCTCCCAGCAGTCACCGACACCAACACTACCAATAACATCAACAACAGCAAGAACAGGATCATCCACACTACAATCGGCAACTGATTGGTTTCTACGGCAGGGGTATGGTAAGTCCAGTGCTGATACAAAGGCAAAAGAGGCAGAGCACATCGGAGCACCCCTGAGCATTGAGCGTACGGTCCAGGCCTATCTGGATGACCCAACAGAGGTCTTCATGGATCGAAACCCATTGGTGTATTGGTATGGGAAAAGAAGTCAATGGACAGTGCTCAGCAGGCTGGCGATAAAGTATCTGGCTTCCCCTGTCGCAAGTGTCTCTTCTGAGCATGTTTTCAGTGCTGCTGGTGCTATTGTAACTTTGAAAAGGACCAGTTTCTCACCCAAAAGCATGGAGAGGTTAACTATGATCAAAATGAATCAGCACTTTATACCACCGGAGTACAAAATACGTGAATCACAGCAGGAAGAGGAGAGCGACTTCGATGGTATAAGTAGTGGCACATGACCTACTTCTGTCCGAACCACCAGAGTTTGAGGATGAACTCCTCTTCCCTGACAACTAGGTGTTCAAATTGTTACTTTCTATCTTCCTTTATTTGTGTGTGTATCTTTCTTTCTGGTTCAAATCAAATCACAACAAATCCATCACCACCGTCTTCTCTTTTTATTTCCCTATTGGAGTTGCACATCTGTGCATTTAACTGTCCACTCCTCAGAGTCCTGCTCCATCTTCCTGACTCACCCTAAATACATTTCCATCAAGCCAGACATTGGATGGAGAATAGTACAAGAAATGTTGCCTCTAACAGTCCCTCCATAAGAAGTGAAACATGACTATAGCTATCCTCCATTTTGTTTCCGAGCCGAAATTCATCACTGTCCGCAGGCTACCGCCTCTGCAGACATCCACAACTCTTCACTGGCAGAACTTGGGCAGGCATCCAAAAGTAAACTCATCACTGTCAGAAGGCTACAGCCTCGGCAGGCACCCAAAGCTCATCACTGTCAGGACAGAAGGTACTTGGCAGAGAAAGCCAAGACTCTTTGAAGAAACTTGCTGACATTACTGCAAACCCAATTGACCAATGACCGCTACCCAGGCCGCAGCCCATCACAGCGCTGACCATGTGAACCAACTTCAACTGTGACAAAGTGCCACAGATGAATAAGAAGAAAACCGAAACAGCGACTAACAACACTCAAAATAAATGTGGAGTAATAATGAGGCCACTGCCTCGTTTAAAAAACACACACCTGTCAGAACTAGGCATCTTATCTGACAGCCAAAGAGAAGAACAAGAAAGGTAATGATTGCATGAATTGGGTGCTTGCTGACTCTGAGCAATTGCTGTTGTTTGTTGTGCTGATGTTGTGCATGAAGTCGAACTCTACTAGTTAATCTACAAAGTTAAAGTGACTCAAATGACAGTCAATGTTCCCTTCTTGTTGTTTAATAACCAAATTGTACTCCTACTACTGCAGGTGCAGGCCAATATCCGTTGCAATTTTTTATTATGGAATATGGACTTAATCGTAGTCACTACAAACTGAGTTGAAGTTGGACAACACGTACCACACCATGATGATGACCATACTATCTTTGCACGCAGTCAGTCAGTTGGATCGGAGATGATTGATGGAATAACTGCGTTTCAAGAAGTGGCATAAAAGGTAAACACAACAATTCAACAAGAACCACAGCAGACCTAGGTTACATGTCCGTGTAGTGGTGGAGTCGAGTGTAGTGGTATGACTGACAGCGGCGCATTGATTTAGTCACTTAATTTTGAAAATGCTAGGTTGCTGTATATGCCTTTTGTCTGGCTCTTCCAAATTTAAGGTAAATGGAGGTTGTTGTTGTAGCTTAATGCTGTAAACAGAGTAGACACGATGAATCCAAGCCGCCTCAGTCTGAAAGTGTTCTCTCTTCTCTTCTTGCACTCCACCGTAATAGATGCTTTTTTTTATTCATTGATTTTTCAATACCCCTTTTGTTTTTCTATCTACACTTACAAGCTGGCCTTTACCCTGTGCTATACTGGAAGAAACAACTCACACTTACCTTACCAATCCGCATCAGGCAGGTAGTGGCACCCAAGATTGATGTGCGGAGCGCCCATGGAAGGGAGGACCAAGAGGTATGATGAGATGCAACTCCACAATTTGACCAGGATAATACAGTAACTTTAGTATAATTCAACATTCGTCTTTTAATTAATTTAATTCCTTTTTTCTCTTCAATCATTACGACTGTGTGTTGTGTTGTTGTTTGTTTTCTAATTGATCCCTACAACTATTTTTTAATTTTCTTTGCTCTCTTAAAAGTAAGCCTGGTACAACATGTAATTTGGGTCTCTCTGAGGTCATACAGGCAAGGCAAATTGCATATTAATATACTGCTGCCTTGTACTGTCTAAATGTGTAGTAGTAGTTAGTAAGTACTACTCATTAACCATCAAGTTATCTTCATCATCATGCATGCATTTCCTTTTTCTCCCTTTATAGATTTATTGTATAATATCATGGTCGTCTGCCAAGATTGTGTTTTGCGTTTGTTGTGTCCATGCATACTGTTTTTCTTTGTCAAACCTTTCCCCAAACCCCCCTTCCCATCCATACAGCAAACCCTAACCCTTTCCCCCCAGGCTGTGTGATTTATATTGAGATGTAACTACATTAAATTCTACTACTCCTCCCACAGTCTCTCTCAGGCAAGTGACTCTCTCTTTTTTATTTTTTGCAAATGCTACTTCCAGTGTCTACTATTACCAACACTACCCACAAAACATTAACATCATATGTTTAAGTATAAATATAATTTATTACCCTAACAAAAATAAACTATCCCACTGTGACCTGAGCCACCCCTCTCCCTAACCCCAACCAATGTCCAAAACAAAAAAGTCCAAACAATGTCCATAAACCCCAACGCCCAATTCCCACCCACAAACAAAAGGAATAAAAAAGGGGCAATTCAACGGGGTCCTAAATTCGGTGGGCTTTAAGGTGTTTGTCCACGAGGATCTTGACCCGCTCCTCTAGGTGCTTCTCTAGGCATGCCATCCGGAGGAGCATCTGGCGGCGAAATGCCCTGCAGTTGCATCCAGGGTGGGGGGCAGCAGTGCTAGATGTTAAAGAAGTGCGGCAGCGGGCGGCTGCCTGACAGTGGCACCGTACCACTGGAGGCGGGGCCTGGCTAGGGCCCGGGCCATTGGAGGAGGCTGCAGCTGCAGCCGCCTTCTCCTCCTCCGCCTGAGCCACCAGCCGCAGGTACTCTTCGCAGATGGCCTCAAGTTTCCGGCGCCGGGCCCTGGCTGCCAACTCCTTCCGTGTTTGTCTTTCTTGGGAAGGAGGAGCTATATCAAGAAAGAAAAAGAATATTGTAACCAATACTGTTATCAAAACAGTAACACAAAATTAATTCAACACATAGTGGCACAGTAGCACTAGCAAACACAGTATATAACATTGGTGGTAAGTATCTATCCTCCCTCTTCCTCTGCCTCTAATGTTTGTGGGAGTTTCAAGCATTATACTAGCACTATGGACTCCAGTATACAGTACACCAGTCTTCTTCTTATCTCTAGTTTAGCGAAAATACATAACCTTGCTGTAGCCGGCATGCCAGCTCATTCAGCTGAGCTTGCACCCAAGACAAACATACGAGTCATGACGCAGACTCACGTTAGTTTTATTTGCTGCTACTGTCTGCAGGTGGGGAAGCTCGTATTTTTCTATTACGGGTGGCACTGGCCATACTCTCTCTGTTACATGAAGGGCAATTGCTCAATTTCACTTTCACCCCGCCCTGGCTACTACAAAAAGGCAGATTATATATCTGATCCAATGATCATTGCTTATATATAGGACAATGACATGAGGTCAGTAGCGGTCAGTGGTGGGAGTGCTGCCGGGCAGTGACATGGGGAGGGGGAGGGGCAGGGTGGGGGGTAGTAAACTATGGATTACAGGTAAGTAAACATATAAATAAATAAAACTAATTTTGTTGCGCGCACTGCATCGCATTTGGCGGTGCAGTGCCCACAATGAAATTCGTTTTATTTATTTTTATGTTTACTTACCTGTATTTGGCCGTAATCCATAGTTTACTATCCCCCACCCTGCCCCTCCCCCTCCCCACATCATCGCCTGTCAGCACTCCCACCACCGACCGCTACTGCATAAGGTACTTTGTTTTGATTGATTGTGTAACCAACAGATAGGCCACCCTTTGCCGGCTGGCTGACACAGTCGAAAATAAATTACCATAGGTAGGGAGTGGTCCTCTGAGTCAGAGGAAGGCGCTTGATAACTATACACAATATTTATATATGATGTGCTTGCAAACTACTGTGAGTCAACTGTATTCTGAAAATACAAGTTATTATATTCCCCTCGGCTTTGCTACTCTGGCGCGGTTTCTTTTACATTCTCTTCAAACTAAGACTCTGCATCCAGTGACAGTCTCCACCTATGCTGTCTATGATGAATACATCCAGGCATCCATCCATTCAAAGTAAATGTCTATCATTCTTCTTAATCTCTCAACAAACCTTAGTTTATTTCACCAACAACCTTCCTCGCTTACCTTGGGTTTGAGTTTGACCCAAACACCGCTGATGATTCTTGCTATCCAGTATCCACCCATACTGTGTTGCCCACCCAGGTAGGCATCTTCTTTCACCTTCCACCCATCCTTCAACAACCCATGCATCAGATTCCAATCAGCCACCTATGCATGCTTCCAACATATCGTTCTCTGCCAGTCATATTACATCTCACCCGTCCTTCCTCCTTCCACCCTTCTTTCCCTTTTTGTTCAACACATCCATCAAGGTTATCTGATCTGACTTTTAGTCTTCTCCATAAAACTTTCACAGCTGAGTTGGAGTCAGATAGAAGAGGCCATTGGTTACTAGAAAAAACACTCCACATTTTTAGATGCCTGTACACCTCCCCCTATTTATTTGTTTTCACTAGCAAGATTGGAATCAAAGTTAAAACATACATATACAACATACATCACTAGTCCACATTGGGTACTAGAGTAGAGTCAGTAGACACTAGTAGTGTTATGCTCCCTAGGGTCATTATAGTCTACTCTACTCTTTGCAAAGTTAGCCTGAGCCATGCAACCATTTTAGCTTCATGTCTTTTGCGCATGTTACCTCGCAGCTTATTATGCAGTAGACGCCTTTGAGCCCACATGAGCTCATACAGCTACTGTCTGAGCGTTGCATACAAGAGGTCGAAAAACAAGCCACTTTGTTATGGAGTTCGGTTAGTCCGTATTGCTTAGCCATAACATGTACATGTTACACTTTTTGGCATGACTGAGAAACGCTTGCATTATACTATCTGACGTGCACCATTTTTCTCATAACAGGCAGAAGATTCCCTTCTACGAACCAGAGATTTGCAGAGCTTATGATGCATGTAACCAGTACATCTACGTTCTACGGTGAGGGGTCTCCCAGAATTTGCACAGATTTTTTGTCTTCTATAATGCACTTGTAACAATGTTTATTGTTTTAATCTTATGCATTTTGCTGTTGGAGCTGGCTGTAGTACACTGAATTTTATAGAACAACGTACAGAGCTTGTTAGTTGAAAATAAACCTTTTGAACTTACACATAGACTCTGTGGTATTTGGTGTGGTGGTGGACTTGCACAAGTGAGTGAGCGAAAGGGTGTTATGTTCTGGGTTGTGTAATCATTGGGTATCTTCGGGTGGGGGTTCGGGGACCTAATGAGACACTATAGCTAGTCGGTCAGGGGATTGTGGGTTCTGACTGAGGTGTGAGGAAGGTCCAACCTCCCATCACCAACATCCTATTTTCTTGTGCATAGTTCTGTATGTGGCTGTGCAGAATCCCCACAACAGTAGTAGTATGCACTATATCCTATCAAAAATAGTCAAATATCTGGTTGGGCATTTTGTTGGTGGGAATTATCAAAGCCTCAAGATTAAGAAGATTAGAAGAGGACAACCCAAAGGACTCAGTGACTAGAGCTATTGGTCAATCTGAGTTTTATTCAACTTTAAATAAAGAGTGGGTAACTGGGCAAGCTTAGCTACAGACAGACTAATAGTAGTAGTACAGAGAGTCATAGCAGAGGCAGTTAGAACTTAGAGGCAGGGATAACCAGAATTTAGAAACAGATAGTCAAGAAGCTCAAAGAAGCTTTTGTAAAAAATAGTATTAGGAAGTGGAATTAATAGTTCGGAAAAAATAAGGTGCAGTAAAAGTTAGGGAAATATAATTGTTAATATTAATCACTGGAGGACTTACTGGGGCCAGCAGCAGGGCCCTCGGTAGAGGAGGGGTCCTCTGGTTGTCCCGCTGACTCGGACCCCGTCTTCATGCCCCTGGGTGCTGCTCATGTAAGATATAATAAAGAAAGAGACTAACATTAATGATTGCTGTGATTGTGAAACAGATAAATTATTTTAAAAAACGCTCAAAAACATTTTAGGAAAAAACAATTGCAATAAAATTGACCTATTTAATCAGATCGACTACTGGCTTGCGGGATTCACGGACCGTCTACTAATTTATGAACACTAACCCAGTGTTCCATTCTGATTCCAGAATACTAACTAAACCGAAGTACCACCTGACCTAGCCCACCTATTCCAAACAGGCCAATTGTTCACTAAGTCTGCATTTCCATTTTTTTTAGCCCACAAAAATGCATAGATGCGATGGAGGACACATGCACATGCATACATTTGTGCATACACCAAATTGTTGGTTGGTTGCGTCTGATGTTCTGCTACTGACTGACACTGCTAAACCTACCACTCACTAAACAAACTACAAAAGGTTCTACTAAGGACTGGGGTAAGCAGCACTCAGTGACAGAGGATGCATCACGCAGACCGCTAAAAAATTATCAACTAATACTAACTAAACCTAGTATCAATCCATCCACCACTATTTGACAGGAGGACAAAGGAAAGACCAGAGAGTCTCTCTAGCAATAGCATTACCTAACTTAAGTTCTCTAAAGTAAACTCTTACATAATAATCAGCCCAAGCGAGCGCAAAGTTGCAAACAAGTAAGAGTAGCGCCGAGCACCTGTGTCCTACAATCACAGAAGATTTTGAAACGTAATTTACCTTCAATGTAAGCAGCAGTATTCTTGTTATTCGTAAAAAAAGTATACACGATACTTATACTACTATATATTAGCTACTCACCAAGCCCCACGCCCTCGACACCTAGCAGGTCCAACAGGTCCTGCTCCCGGTCCAGGATGTCTGACCACCGGTGGGCCAGCTGGTTATGGGTGCACCGGACCCCTGATCAGCGAAACACTGCCCGGCGGACCTTCGCCCACGGTGGTGACGCTCCTGGGCCTGGCCTGCCGCCTGCTGCCAAGGTCAAGGGGAGGTGGCGCTGCACAAAAAAAACAAGGGCGGCCACCTCAGCCTCGCAAAAAAGCTGCCGGGCCTGCTCCCCTGCAGGGTGCAGTCTGCCGCAAGGCAGACGGCTCTTGGGCGCAGGTGTCTTGCCCTTGAAGCCGGTAGTGCTACTACCCTTCGCCATATGCGGTGTGTGGGAAGCGGAAAAGAAAAGTTAGAAGGAAAAAATAAAGTTAGGGGAAGAAGTAGGAGCTTAAAGAAGGAAGTAATTTAAAACAGTAGGAAAGTAAAAAAAAACAGTAAAAGTCGAAATAAAATGCAAAATATAGACTTATGGACAGAGAGAGTTAGATAATAAATAAAAAAAATCAGAAAAACAGTGTAAAAAACTAAGGATTGCAAAGATTGAGGGAGGTTAGAAAAGCAGGCCCAGAACCATAGCAGAGACTGAAAAACATGATGGCTGTGCCTATCGCGACCGCGTGGGTAAGTTCGCGCAATATTTTCCCCCAAGCACGCAAAATGCGTCGCAAACAAATAAAACGAGTTCCCGAACATGAAATACACATCGCGAATACGCGACCCGGAACAGAAAATAAGGCGTCGCGAACGGGCGGGACAATTGAAAAACAAGATGGCGGCACCCATAGGTGACCATATCGGCAAGTTCGCGAGATACTATCCCCGAGCACACAAACAGCGTCCCGAACACGCACAACGCGTTCCCGAACAAGAAAAATGCATCACGAACGGGCGCGCCAAGCAACTACGCACGCTCCCATAGCTTTGCGTAGCGCTGTAACAACTTTGTGTAGCTTCACGGAGCGCAACTACGCAAACTACGCCCAGGGTTATATATAGGACTTGTAGGTTCACCAAGAACCCGACGAACCTAGAGCCAAAAACTGAGCAGCGACTTGCAATGGTTTTTTATTATGTACTGGGTATATAGCAATTATTCCGGGAAAATGTATACATGGAAAAATTGGTATGAAAGACACCTATGTATTTCTGAAATGGAAACAAAATATAGAGTTTAGAAACAGTAGATATTTGCACATTTCCGAAATTGGGAATACTCATACTAGCATGAGAATTATCAGTCATTTTTCAAAATTTTTACACATTGTTTTTCATTTGAAAGGCAGAAATGCATCGAAAGTCAATAGGTAATAACAGTTGCTTTACAAATCTGAATTACCCGAAGTCTCTCAATAAAAATGGTACCTCACTTGTGTGGGTAGGCATAGTGCCCATGACAGGAAACGGCTCAAAACGCAACATGAACACACCACATTTTCACAATGAAAAATTACCCTTTTTTTTGCAAAGTGCCTAGCTGTAGTTTTTGAACCCTAGCTCTGCCGGCACCTAGGGAAACCTAACAAACCTATACATTTTTGAAAACTAGACACCCAGGGAAATCCAGGATGGGGTGACTTGACTGGTTCTCAGCAGGTTCTGTTACCCAGAATCCCTTGCAAACCTAAAGAATTGTCAAAAAACCCCACATTTTCCTCACATTTCTGTGGTGAAAAGTTCTGGAATTTGCGTGGATCCACAAATTTCCACCCACCCCGCGTTCCCCAAAGTCGTCCGAGAAACATGGTACATCACTTGTGTGGGTAGGCCTAGTGCTCGCGACAGGAAATGGCACAAAACGCAACGTGGACACACCACAATTTCACAGTGAAAAATGACCCTTTTTTGGCAAAGTGCCTAGCTGTAGTTTTAGAACCTTAGCTCTGCAGGCACCTAGGGAAACCTAGCAAACCTATACATTTTTGAGAACTAGAAACCCGGGGAATCCAGGATGGGGTGACTTGACTGCCTCTCACCAGGTTCTGTTACCCAGAATCCCTTGCAAACCTAAACAATTGTCAAACAAAGCACATTTTACTCACATTTCTGTGGTGGAAAGTTAAGGATTCTGCGTGGATCCACAAATTTCCACCCACCCCACGTTCCCCAAAGTCTTCCAAGAAAAATTGTACCTCACTTTTGTGGGTAGGCCTAGTGCCCGCGCCAGGAAACGGCGCAAAACGCAACATGGACACACCACAATTTCACAGTGAAAAATTACCCTTTTTTGGCAAAGTGCCTAGCTGTAGTTTTTTAACCGTAGCTCTGCCGGCACCTAGGGAAACCTAGGAAACCTATACATTTTTTAAAACTAGACACCCAGGGGAACACAGGATGGGGTGACTTGACTGCCTCTCACCAGGTTCTGTTACCCAGAATCCCTTGCAAACCTAAACAATTGTCAAAAAAAACAAATTTTCCTCACATTTCTCTGGTGGAAAGTTCTGGAATCTGTGTGGATCCACAATTCCACCCACCCCGCATTTCCCAAAGTCTTCCGAGAAAAATGGTACCTCACTTGCGTGGGTGGGTCAAGGACCCGCAACAGGCAAGGGCCCAAAACCTATTGAGGCGACATCAAAATTACCTATCACAAACCAACCTGGTTTTGCAAGGGCGGTCCCATGAGTTTTTGGCCCGGGGCTCAGCGGCTATCTAGGGAAACCTACCAAACCCACACATTTATGGAAACTAGACACCCGGGGGAGTCCAGCGAGGTATGTATGGCTTGCGTGGGTCCCCCAACATTCTCTTACCCAGAATCCCCTGCAAACCTCAAATTTCGCTGAAAAAATCACTTTTTTTCTAAAATTTCTGTGTGGGAAAGTTCTGGAATCTGCGTGGATCCACAAATTTCCTCCCACCCAGCGTTCCCCCAGGTCCCACACAGAAATTTGAGAAAAAACTGATTTTTTCACCAGCCATTCAAGGGCCCATCACTTTCACACGGACACATTCCTGACACAGCAACCACACCAGCTCACGGATTGTGTGGAGTGGCGTTTGGCTAGCAGTGTGTGTAGTGACCAGCAGCAAGTCACTACTCACACACCGCCAGCCAAGCGCCACTCCACTCACACTGCCAGCCAAGCGCAAGTCCACCCACACTGCCAGCCAAGCGCCAGTCCACGCACACCGCCAGCCAAGCGTCAGTCCACTCACACCGACAGCCAAGCGCAAGTCCACCCACACCGCCAGCCAATCGCCAGTCAACGCACACCACCAGTCAACTCACACCGGCAGCCAAGCACAAGTCCAACCACACCGCCAGCCAAGCGCCAGTCCACGCACACCACTAGCCAAGCGCCAGTCCACTCACACCGCCAGCCAAGCGCAAGTCCACCCACACCGCCAGCCAATTGCCAGTCCACACACACCTCCAGTCCACTCACACTGCCAGCCAAGTGCAAGTCCACCCACACCGCCAGCCAAGCGCAAGTCCACCCACACCACCAGCCAATCGCCAGTCCACGCATACCGCCAGTCCATGCACACCGCCAGCCAAGCGCCAGTCCACTCACACCGCCAGCCAAGCGCAAGTCCACCCACACTGCCAGCCAAACATCAGTCCACGCACACCGCCAGCCAAGCGCCAGTCAACGTACACCGCCAGCCAAGCGCCAGTCCACACACACTGCCAGCTAAGTGCCAGTCCACATACACCGCCAGCCAAGTGCCAGTCCACGCACACCGCCAGCCAAGCTCCAGTCCACGCACACCGCCAGCCAAGTGCCAGTCCACGCACACTGTCATCCAAGTGCCAGTCCAAACACACTGCCAGCCAAGCGCCAGTCCACGCACACCACCAGCCAAGTGCCAGCCTACACACACCGCCTTCACATTTAGGATTTTTTCATACAAAAAAGAAAACACAAACAAATTGCAAATAGATACAAATCTACTAACACAAAATCTGAAACTAAATACATTGCACAGATGCCAACCTTGAAACTGAATAAAAAAATATAAAACAATAGAGATTAGGCAGTTCACTTTACCACTCATTGATGCTCCCAAATATTATTTTGCGTGTGGTACATTCTAAAACAGGCAGGCGCACACAGCCCAGGGTTTAAGGACACTCGGGGCAGTACATACGAGTCTCCTTCCGCGTACCTCTTTGCCAACAGACTCTACATCTCCTACTGGGAAAGTCTTTTGAGGGTGTGGGAGGAATTTGATCAGGAAATTGGCGATCTTTCAATCTAGCCACATCCTCCACCACTCCAACTCTAGGAACACTTGCCTGTTCCACTAAAACAAGGCTGCCTATTACAGACTCCTGAAACTTAGCAAAAGTCATCTTTGACGCAGGACAAGAATCCTTGAATACAACAAAACCATTAAAGGTTGCCAAGTGGAAAAGATGGATAGCCAACTTCTTATACCAAATGTAAGCCTTACGAAGAGCAGCATAAGGTTCCAACCTCTGATCTACTCTGTCAACACCACCCATGTGCCTATTATAGTCTAAAATACACACATGTTTGCACGCTTCAGCAACCTTACCCCAAACAGTCACAGGTGAAGTGCTTTTCATCATGGATGGTAGTCAGCTTGTAGACATCTCTCCTGTCTGAAAACTTCACAGCTAGAAGTTCCTCACAACGAAATGCACTGCACTCTCCCCGCACAAGCTTTTGACAAACTAGTTCTTTAGGGAAACCTTTACGGTTAGAGTGGATTGTGCCACAAGCAACAGTGTCCACTTTGGCCAATTCCCTGAACAACCGCACACCAGTGTAGAAGTTATCTACATATAAATGGTGACCTTTGTTAAAAAGTCCTCTACCAAGTTCCCACACAATTTTCTCAGTCACTCCAAAAATGGACGAACAACCAGGGGGGTTAATCCTGGATTAGTTACTGGTGTACACCCTGAAATTAGAGACATATCCAGACCTACAGTCACACAGCATATACAGCTTAATTCCATAGCATGCCCTCTTACTAGGAATGTATTGCCTAAAAACCAAGTGGCCCTTGAACAAGACCAAAGACTAATCCACTGCTATTTCTTTCTGGAGCATAGATCTCAGAAAAATATAGGTCTCCTGGATGCGACCTTTGCCCAAGGTGTCGCTTCCAATTAATTAATATTGAAATCCCTGGCTCTAGTGGGCTTTTCTGCACCCACGCCCCGGGTCAGAAACGCCCCAAAATGTAGGGGATCTGTCCCCAGTGGGGGGGGGGGGCAGAAAAGTATTTAAAATTATTTAGGCCCATAAGGAAGCGACCCCCTGCCCAAGGGGTCGCTTCCATTTAACATTTAAAACACTCCCTGGTGTCTGGTGGGGTTTTCTGCCCCCCCCCTGGGGGCAGAAAGGCCAAATAAACAAACCGATCTGCTCCCAGGGGGGCAGAATAAACTTTGAAAAAATATGGCCCCTGGAAGCGACCCTTTCCAATGGGGTGGCTTCCAATTTAAAAAAAAAACAAATTCCATGGCTCTAGTGGGCTTTTCTGCACCCCCTGGGGCCAGAAACGCCCCAAAAATTAGCCGATCTGTCCCGAGGGGGGCAGAAAAGTCTTTAAATTATTTTGCCCCCTTAGAAAGCAACCCTTGCCCAAGGGGTTGCTTCCTTTTCACAAAAAAGACATCCCTGGTGTCTAGTGGGGGCATTCCTGCTGCACGATCGCGACGCTGTGCGCGATCGTGCAGCAGGAATGCCCTGCATTGAGACATCAGGGGAGAGGAAACACTCTTTCCTCTCCCCCGATGTCTCAATGCATCGTGAAATGCCCCTTGCCCCACCGGAGCAAGAAGACTCACCTCTGCTCCTCCTGGACGCCTGGAAGCAAATGGCTTCCATGCGTCCAGCGCTTCCTGATGACGTCAGCACGCGTTGTGCGCGCTGACATCACAGATTCACCGACTGGGGGGTCGGGGTGGCAGCGGAAACTCTTCCGCTGCCATTCCTGTCTGGGGGTGTTGATAGGCTCCCCATGGGGGAAGCGCCAGCGCTTCCCCCATGGGTGGGTGCCATGACGGAGCAGTTCCGTCATGAGCACAGCCCAACCGATGCTCATGACGGAACCACTCTGTCATGAGCATCGAAGGGGTTCATTCCACTTTGTAAATATGGTGCAGGATAGTACACCACCAGAACGTCGGTAAAAGTGACGCTCGTTGGAACAATCCCCTTGTAAATAAGCACCTCAGTTTGATGAACAACTGGTGGCGCAGGTTCTGCAACCAGACTAGAAAAATCCAGAATAGGTGAATCCAAAGAAGGTGGATCCGAACGACATCAGCTGCAGAAGACATAGCAGTCACAGCAGTACTCACCTCAGTTGTTTTGCTGGATGCTGTATAATTGTAGTACATTCAGCCTGCGTGGCTTTTCCTGTCCTTGTAAATATGACCCTTTACACGCAGCACTTTGCGTGAAAGGGGCGTTCCATGGGTGTTACTGTGGGTGTTCACACGCAACACCCATGGAACAAAACACATTTCCAGATTTACGAGGAATCGTAAATTTCCAGATTTATGAGGATTTACATTAGAACCCCATCACCAGCATACCAAAGCATGGGAGCAGGATGTCCAGAAACTACAGGTGCATCGACTTGAAGGGTTCATGGGGCACCATCAACACCATTTATAAAAAGGGAGAATAAGAATGTGGCCAGAACACAGCCTGGTCTGACTTCTTTCTTGATTCTAAATGAAGGAGAGCATTCCCCGCTGGGCCATACTAAACTTTGGCAGATAAATTCTCAAACACCCGGTTAAGGAGAAAAACAATATTCGCAGGGGCCCCAAGTGGAAGCAATGTGTACCACAAAATCAAATCGTCCACCAGGTTGAAGGCACTGCTGAGGTCAGCAAAGCACAAGTGAAGAGAACCTGACTTAGTCTTGGTATTCTTCCCTAAGAGCAGGTCTAGATTCACACATTACCCTTTTTTCTGGAGGCTAACACCTCATTATGTTTGTTTCCTATATTGCTTTATAGCAGAATGATCCTTTAGAGAGCTACACAATGCAACCAGCAGTATCTTAGCTGCCTGTGTACATGGATGGTCAAACCAACCGTGTCTCTTGGAGGTCCTTGATCTGGGGGGGGGGGGTTGTCAATAGATGATTGCATGCTCTGGATATTGTTTTCAAAGCATGTATCAATCCAACATGATCCACCTCAGTTCCCAAACATTAGTTATACTCCGTTGTGTTTGTGGATAGCAGCCACCGTATTACACACATAGGACCAACCCCATACCATCTAATGCGGTCGCCATTTGACCTAACAGGATCACCGTTTCCTACACAAATTGTAACCGTAGGGCCATCGGCATATAAAGACGTGGATAAAACAATTAGGTTATAATTGCTCACTCCGGTTTTTATTACACCAAAATTAGAAATGAGGTGAGTAGCAGAAGAAGTGATTTAAATGTAATCAATTATAGTGCATGCATCGCTACCAATAAAAGAATGGATCTGCACATTGTTTGAAATATTACAATCCTCCAAAGCAAGACATCATGTTTAAACATTAAAGAATTTAAAAACTTTCCATTTCTACTCTGTGGGAAAGTAAAACACCCACACCCGCTAAGTTAGTAATGTGGCACACGTGTCTTAATGAGAGAGTGCATTTTTTAATATTGCAATCACCAGTCTATAAAGTGGGGCAAATACAATTAATTGAGAGCAAGAAAGTGTCTAGGTTCACATCAAGGACAAATACAACATCACTACGAGTGGAGTCAAACACATTATTGTAAAAGTTCATTAACACTGGATTAGGGCTCCCGAAAGACAACACAAACTGGTAATATGAGGAGACAATAGCAGACCTTCTAATGATAACAGGTAGCAAATTGGAAATTAAGCTCTGCAAACCACCTTTGGCACTGTCAGACGGGGACAGTATTGCAGCAGAAAATAAAGATAAACCATGAGTTCCACACACCAGGTTTCCTGAAGGCAAATTATATTTGAGGTGGAAGTGCTATTAAGCCACTGTGGGGCTGTTAATTTATTCTGAAACCTAGAAATGTTCCATGAGGTAAAATGACAAATCCCAATTTAGCCAATGTAAGATGGTGTTGAGACTAAGACAGGGGAACTAAAAAGGATGACTGAGTCACCATGGTTGGCAAGGATGGGTTGATAGCATCAGGAACAATGGGATCGACTATAAGCTTGCAGTTAGGACAAAGGGAATAAGAAGTATGGTCAGAGGGGCCATCCAAAGAGGCTGGTTGAACAGTGCCCTCAAAATCAGGATATCAACCAACCACCTGAAGATTATTCAGGGCCTCAAACCTATTTGAAAGGACAATTAGGAATAGTAAGCTGATCAGAAGATGGAAAACCAGACCCATAGGATACTTGAATCAGGTGGCAATGGAAAAAGCCCAGGGGGAGAAGCGAAATCTTACCAGAATTTTAAAAGTGAGAGAAAGACCTATGCATTATATAACCCACAAACCTGGGATGCTTGAAGTTAATAATAACCTAATCCCCCGCAGAGGGTTTCGACCAATCCACCCAACCCTCGTCAGCAGAATGTGGTCAGCTTTAGAGACTGGGGAAAAAGACTTGGACTACAACCAGCGAATTACTTTATTCCTTAACTGGGCTGGTGACTCAGTAGTTCCCTGGGGCAGAGGAGGGACATTTATCATTATTGTAATATAAGAACAGGCAGGAGGTTAATTAATAGTGACCTTGTTGGAGCACCAACCCTCTTTGTTTTGTACCCTCATATTCCCCATATCCTGGGGTACATCCCCAGGGGAACTTCTGGAGCCAGTGAACTTTTGGTAAGGCTATCTGGGTTATTAACGCCAGCCATTTGGTGTGAAGGGGGGTCGTAAGACCACCACAAGGCCGGGGGCCTAGCCAAACTCAGGTCCCCTGCTGAAATGTAGAGACCTCTCGCACTGCAAGACCCAGAAACAACTTGAGATTGGCAGTGACATAAAATATGATGATGCAGGATAGGAAGAGAGCTACCGTCTGACTATCATGAGGGCAATTGAAAGGGAGATTATAATCGATTGAAAGCAACTCGGGTGAAAATGCGGAGCCCTGGGTGCCTGTGTGTGGAGAGCCTGGGCTACTGGATTGACAGAGGAGGTATGGTGCGTTGCCTTAATACTACAAAAAGATCTTCAATAGCCCCCATCCTAATACTGATAGGAGAAAGTAACATCTTGAACGCCCCCTCACACTGTCCAGTAATTTCCTCTGGAAAAGATCCAAGTCCACGGTGTAGGTCACAGTAGAACCTGCTGCACTGGAATCGAGAACACTAAGTCTAACGGAAGGTGAGATTTCCTTACCCCCTAGCTTCTTTTCCATTTGGCTGAGGGACATTATTATGAGGTGAAGTTAAGGCCACTCAAATGTTATGTCCAGTGTCATGCAGAGGGCTGAATTGAGAGGCAATGACACAAACACTTGCCCCTGGCCAGGCGTTTGAGTGGTACCATATGCAGCCTGAAAGCCTGTCTCTGCAGGTAGAGTGGACCAAGACCTGCAGCTATGGTGACAGATAGGCAAATGCTCAACATGTTCTATTTACTTACTTAAGGCATCTACTGTGCTTTTAATGTACCCGTCAATGGCAAGATAGAATAGAATAGAAAAGAAAAGAATAAAATTAAATAGAAAAAAATGAAATGTATAAATAGGAGTGTCCCAGCGCTAGCCGGTCAAAGTTACCAAGAGAAATGAAAGACTCAAAGGACAACATCCTATCTAATCAGACAAGTTTTTAATAGCTTCCGCAACAAGATTTCTGAATGACCTAGACTGATCTGGAGCAGTAAAGAATTCCAAAGCTTAAAGGCTAGGAAACCAAAGGATATCTCACCAGCGCAAACTCTATTCACTCTCGGAACCTTTGCTAGCTAAGCCTCCGAAGACCTAAGACATTTTGGGGAGAGTAAGGAGTAAGAGAAGAGTGTAGATAGGAAGAACCAGTTTTAATGAAGATCCTAAAACAAAGACAAATAGCCTTAAAAACAAAGCGTTTCTCCACCAGGAGCCGGTGCAGTTTGTGAAGCGTCATATCCAAGATTAAGCAGTAACCGAGCTGCTGAATTTCTGACCTGTTGGAGTCTCATTAACCTGACCTGAGATAATCCCAGATAGAAAACATTACAGTAGTCCAGCCAAGAGATCACTAAAGCCTGGACCACTGTTTTCTGGGCCAATGCAATTAGAAGATGAGTCGTTTTTCAAGAGATTTGAGAATGCCAAAACACTTGCCTGCTAAAAGTAAAAAGCGGGTTTAAGAGGTGTAGGAGCTTTTCACTTCACTATTGTAACAATAAAACAATCACAAAATATTAGGACCTCGTGATCTTACAAAAGACAGTCCAGGGGGGTGGCCCAGCCCATACTCCTCTGGGCTTTGAGGAGTGCAGATGGGCCCGCTCTTGGCACGGTCTTTGCCCAGGTACACGCCCGGGCATGTCCTGTGTTGTGGGAGGTGAACTATCCTTTTAAAGCACCCACACAGCACTAATTAGGTGCGGGTGCGGCTGCGGCCTCTCCTGTTGCTGTCCTCCATGGAAGAGCAAGTCCCCGGGTCACTCTGTGATGACTCCTGCACTGTGAGAGGAGAAGCATCCTTTTAAAGGACCCATCCGGTGCAAATTAGGTGCAGCTGCAGCCTCTCTAGTCTCTGTGCTTCCTGGATGAGTAAGTTCCCGAGCCCCCGCAGGCTTTCTGATGACTCCTGCTCTGCGAGGGTGAAGGATCCTTTTAAAGCACCCACCTGACACTAATTAGGTGTGGCTGCGGCCTCTGCTGATGCTGTGTATGTTTCCCTGCAGGCTCTCTGATGACTCCCACGCTGCGGGAGGGGAAGCCTCCTTTATGTGCACCCGCCTAGTGCTAATTCAATCAATCAGGGGTTTGTAAAGCACAGCTACTCACCCGTGAGGGTCTCAAGGTGCTGGGGGTGGGCGGCTCCATTGGGGGCTGGGGTCATCTGAAAAGCCATATCTTGAGGTCCTTCCTGAACTGGAGCAGTGTAGGGCTTTTCCAAAGGTGGAGGGGGATGTCATTCCAGGTCTTGCCTGAGATGTAGGAGAAGGACTTTCCACCCGTCTGGTCTTGTAGATGCGTGGAATGTTGGCCAGGGAGAGGTCGGCTGATAAGAGGTTTCTCTTGGGTGCGTGGAAGGAGAGGCGGCTGTTTAGGTATGCTGGTCCGATGTTGTGTATGGCCTTGTATGTATGCGTGAGGAGATTGAAGGTTTTTCTTCTTTTGATAGGGAGCCGGTGAAAATTGAGGAGGTGTTGGGTGATGTAGTTGTGATGGGGGATGTCTAGGATCAGTCTGGCTGCTGCGGTCTGGACGGCCTGGAGCTTGTGAGGGAGTTTTTTGTTGGGTCTGACATCGATAGCGTTTCCATAGCCCAGTCTACTACTGATGAGGGCGTGCATGACTGTTTCTCTGGATTCGAAGGGGATCCATCTGAACATTTTTCGGAGTATGCAGAGGGTGTTGGAGCAAGCTGAGGATACAGCGTTGAAAGTAAAACAACCACACCCGCTAAGTTAGTAATGTGGCACACGTGTCTTAATGAGAGAGTGCATTTTTTAATATTGCAATCACCAGTCTATAAAGTGGGGCAAATACAATTAATTGAGAGCAAGAAGGTGTCTAGGTTCACATCAAGGACAAATACAACATCACTACGAGTGGAGTCAAACACATTATTGTAAAAGTTAATTAACACTGGATTAGGGCTCCCGAAAGACAACACAAACTGGTAATATGAGGAGACAATAGCAGACCTTCTAATGATAACAGGTAGCAAATTGGAAATTAAGCTCTGCAAACCACCTTTGGCACTGTCAGACGGGGACAGTATTGCAGCAGAAAATAAAGATAAACCATGAGTTCCACACACCAGGTTTCCTGAAGGCAAATTATATTTGAGGTGGAAGTGCTATTAAGCCACTGTGGGGCTGTTAATTTATTCTGAAACCTAGAAATGTTCCATGAGGTAAAATGACAAATCCCAATTTAGCCAATGTAAGATGGTGTTGAGACTAAGACAGGGGAACTAAAAAGGATGACTGAGTCACCATGGTTGGCAAGGATGGGTTGATAGCATCAGGAACAATGGGATCGACTATAAGCTTGCAGTTAGGACAAAGGGAATAAGAAGTATGGTCAGAGGGGCCATCCAAAGAGGCTGGTTGAACAGTGCCCTCAAAATCAGGATATCAATCAACCACCTGCAGATTATTCAGGGCCTCAAACCTATTTGAAAGGACAATTAGGAATAGTAAGCTGATCAGAAGATGGAAAACCAGACCCATAGGATACTTGAATCAGGTGGCAATGGAAAAAGCCCAGGGGGAGAAGCGAAATCTTACCAGAATTTTAAAAGTGAGATAAAGACCTATGCATTATATAACCCACAAACCTGGGATGCTTGAAGTTAATAATAACCTAATCCCCCGCAGAGGGTTTCGACCAATCCACCCAACCCTCGTCAGCAGAATGTGGTCAGCTTTAGAGACTGGGGAAAAAGACTTGGACTACAACCAGCGAATTACTTTATTCCTTAACTGGGCTGGTGACTCAGTAGTTCCCTGGGGCAGAGGAGGGACATTTATCATTATTGTAATATAAGAACAGGCAGGAGGTTAATTAATAGTGACCTTGTTGGAGCACCAACCCTCTTTGTTTTGTACCCTCATATTCCCCATATCCTGGGGTACATCCCCAGGGGAACTTCTGGAGCCAGTGAACTTTTGGTAAGGCTATCTGGGTTATTAACGCCAGCCAGTTGGTATGAAGGGGGGTCGTAAGACCACCACAAGGCCGGGGGCCTAGCCAAACTCAGGTCCCCTGCTGAAATGTAGAGACCTCTCGCACTGCAAGACCCAGAAACAACTTGAGATTGGCAGTGACATAAAATATGATGATGCAGGATAGGAAGAGAGCTACCGTCTGACTATCATGAGGGCAATTGAAAGGGAGATTATAATCGATTGAAGGCAACTCGGGTGAAAATGCGGAGCCCTGGGTGCCTGTGTGTGGAGAGCCTGGGCTACTGGATTGACAGAGGAGGTATGGTGCGTTGCCTTAATACTACAAAAAGATCTTCAATAGCCCCCATCCTAATACTGATAGGAGAAAGTAACATCTTGAACGCCCCCTCACACTGTCCAGTAATTTCCTCTGGAAAAGATCCAAGTCCACGGTGTAGGTCACAGTAGAACCTGCTGCACTGGAATCGAGAACACTAAGTCTAACGGAAGGTGAGATTTCCTTACCCCCTAGCTTCTTTTCCATTTGGCTGAGGGACATTATTATGAGGTGAAGTTCAGGCCACTCCAATGTTATGTCCAGTGTCATGCAGAGGGCTGAATTGAGAGGCAATGACACAAACACTTGCCCCTGGCCAGGCGTTTGAGTGGTACCATATGCAGCCTGAAAGCCTGTCTCTGCAGGTAGAGTGGACCAAGACCTGCAGCTATGGTGACAGATAGACAATGCTCAACATGTTCTATTTACTTACTTAAGGCATCTACTGTGCTTTTAATGTACCCGTCAATGGCAAGATAGAATAGAATAGAAAAGAAAAGAATGAAATTAAATAGAAAAAAATAAAATGTATAAATGGGAGTGTCCCAGCGCTAGCCGGTCAAAGTTACCAACAGAAATGAAAGACTCAAAGGACAACATCCTATTGAATCAGACAAGTTTTTAATAGCTTCCGCAACAAGATTTCTGAATGACCTAGACTGATCTGGAGCAGTAAAGAATTCCAAAGCTTAAAGGCAAGGAAACCAAAGGATATCCCACCAGCGCAAACTCTATTCACTCTCGGAACCTGTGCTAGCTAAGCCTCCGAAGACTTAAGACATTTTGGGGAGAGTAAGGAGTAAGAAAAGAGTGTAGATAGGATGAACAAGTTTTTTTTTTTTTTTTTTTTTTTTTTTTTTTTGAAACCGTTTATTGCAATCTCAAATATATACAGGTATGGGCCTACAACCTTCCGGCCGGCCGCTAAAGTGACGAGAACAAATGAGAAACATACAATGAGGCACTTAGCTTTGCATAGACACTAAGGCAGGAGGTATCAACAACGCAGGCCATATGGCTCAGAGCCCGCAATACGGTTTCATTTTCTACAACACAACAACATAAATAAACACACACCCGCAAGGCAACCCACGATCAAGAATGACAGCACGTGCTCCTCAAATGGGGGACCCCAAACCATCCACTGAAAACCCCCAAGAGGGGAAGGGAAACAAGTCCAGGACTGGGGGAACACTATGCTTGGAGCTAGGGAAGGGAGACAACTAAGGGGATGGAGCTGGTGAGGCGGGAGGCAACAACGGCGGCTCGCAGATATCCCCGCGGAAGGCGTTCCAGGGGCCCCATATCTTCACCCATGCACCAGGCTTACCCCGCGCCACATACACCACCTTTTCTCGGAACATGCACCAATCCATGTGTTCTTTCCAGGCCGACACCGCCGGGGACCTCTGGGATCCCCACAGCTGTGCAACGTCCCGCTTAGCCACCATATAGCCCAGAGTCACCCATCGCGTCTGCGGAACAGAGTAATCGGTCGGTTCCCACACATTCAGCAGACATCTCCTCGCCTCAGGCAACAGCGCGACATGCGTAACCGCTCGCAGGACCTCATGCACACCACGCCAGAATCGCTCCACCCTCGGGCATTCCCACAAAATGTGTAGAAAGGTCGCTGAGGCACCACATCCACGCCTACACAGTCCGTCCTCGGCATAGCCCATACGCAGAAGCCTTGGCCCCGTCATGTACACCCGGTGGAGTATCTTAAGCTGGACGAAACGAAGGCGAGCCGGGATGGCCACCTCCTTCGGAGAGGCCACCGCGGAAATCCAGTCCTCGTCGTCCAACTCCAGCCCATCGGCAACCCAGGCCTCGCGGAGGCCAGTCAGTAAGCCCGAGCGATCATTTATCAATTTCTTGTAAATCAGGGAGATCGTGCTGTCCGGAACATGGCCATCTAGCACTCGATCCTCCAGGGGGGAGGACTCCGGGATGGAGGCCACGTCTGGGAAAACGGAGCCCAGTGCGTGACGGACCTGCAGGTACCGAAAGTATTCACTGCCCCGCAGCTGAAACTCCGCCTGCAACGTCTCAAAAGTTTTAAATCCTCCCCTCGTCCAGAGATCCCCCACTGTACTGATGCCTATAGTGTCCCACTGCGCAAAGCCCTTTGAGGTCCACAGAGAGCCCAACCTCTCGGACGCATACAGCGGTGACGCCCGGGTCAAACGGTCCTTCCAGCCCATAGCTGCACTAGCCGCGTGCCATACTCGCACCATCACACGCGTGGGTCCCGTCAAGCGGGAATCGGGCACACTAGCGTAGAGCGCTCGATTGTAGTCGCCACCGGGCAGGAGCATCTTGTCCATTTCAAATGCCGGGTTTAGGGCGGGCCCATAGAGGCCGTGATTAATTGCAGCTAACTGGGAGGCCCAGTAATACCGTTTAATATCCGGGAGGGCAATCCCTCCGTCGTACCACGGGAGCGTCAACTTTGCCAGGGCTATACGCGGCCTCCCGTCCCAGAACAGGCGGCGCTGTAGACCCTCCACCTCACGGAAGTAGCGCGCTGGGACCAGGTCCATGGTGTTCTGGAGAGCGTACAGGAAGCGCGGCAGTGACATCATCTTGAACAAAGCCGCCCGGCCGAGCGGCGAAAGTGGCAAGCGCCTCCAGCGCGCGACATCCTCCTTCAAACGCTGGAGGGGGGGAAGCAAATTTCGCTCGTAGCGGGCCACTGGGTCAAGCGTAATGTAGACACCCAAGTATCGAAATCCCTCCGAGGCAATCTGGATCGGACAGCCCCGAGGGAGGACAGGAGCCTCCCCGGAAAGCACATAGACACAGGATTTGGCCCAGTTGATGACAAGGCCTGAGTTACGGCCAAATGAGTGCAGAACATCAACCAGGACAATCAGTGATTTACGCGGGGAGGCTAAATACAAAAGGATATCGTCTGCATAGAGAGACACGCGGTCCTCATACTCGGGGGTCCAACGGAGACCTCGGATAGAAGGGTGCCACCGCAGCCACTCCGCCAGAGGTTCCAAGGCCAGTGCGAACAGGAGCGGCGACAGGGGGCATCCCTGTCGCGTGCCCCGTCCCAGCACGAATGGGGCCGAGACTCGACCATTCACCACCACCTGCGCAAGTGGGTCCGAGTACAACAATTTGACCCAGCTGACGAAACCCGGCCCGAAGCCGAACTTCGCCAGCATCGCCCAGATGTACGGCCACTCGAGTGTGTCGAACGCCATAGTGGCGTCCAAAGACGCCAAGATGGCCGGCTCCCGCACGAACGGAACACGCGCTAGCACGCCGTGCAGGCGTCGTAGATTAAGAGCCGTATTGTGATGGGGAATAAAGCCGGACTGGTCTTGGTGGACCAGGTCGCCCACCACACCGACCAGCCGGTTGGCGAGCACCTTGGCGAGGATTTTAGGCTCCGCATTCAAGAGCGAGATAGGCCGATAGGATGTGACTCGGTCTCGAGGCCTCCCCTCCTTGTGGATAACCACGATGGTAGCCAGACGCTGGTCCGGCGGGAGGGAGCCCCGCGAGTGGGCCGCAAGAAACATCGCGCGGAGGTGGGGTGCCAGTACATCCGGTCGCAGCTTGTATAACTCGATAGGAATGCCGTTCGGGCCCATGGCCTTGCCAGAAGCGACCGAGCGGATGGCGAGGGCGATTTTGTCCGAGGTGGGGGCGGCATCCAGCAACTCCCTGTCCTCCACAGAAAGGGAGGGGAGCGCGATGTCACGCAGCAGGGCATGGGAATCCTCCTCCGAGCAGGTAGAAACCGGGGAATATACCTCGCGGAAATAATCCGCGAAGCAAGAAACAATGCCTTCCGGCTCAGTGACACGCACGCCATCCGCCCTCTCAATCAACGGGACCACACGACTCGCTCTCTCCTTCTTATCCAACCACGCAATCAACTTGCCCGCCTTATCACCCACATCATACAATCGCCCCTGTTGCTCTCTGCTGAGGCCCCTGGCCGCCTCCGTGACGAGGGCCCTATAGGCCGCCTGCTTGAGGTGCAGAACGTGCAGCGCAGCGTCAGTCACCCCACTCCCCAAATCACCCTCCAATTCAGTAATTTCAGCCTCCACCCGGGTCACCTCCTCCTGTGCGCGCCTCCGGGCATGGGAAATAAGGGAGAGGGCCTCCCCTCTCAGCACTGTCTTGAAAGCCTCCCAAAGGGAGATAGCCAACAGGACTGACCCCACATTCTCCTCGAAATACCGTTGCAAGGATTTAATCAAGTCAGCGCGAATAGTGGGGTCGCGCAGGTACCAAGCGTTGATCGGGGCTACCCTGCCCTCCCCCCTCGGGAAGACATCAAAGTGCAACAGGAGCGGGGAGTGATCTGAAATGCCCCTCGCCAAATGGCGCACCTCCCCCACCCTCCCGGCATAGGCCGCCGGGACAAGGATATGATCAAGCCGCGAAAGGCTACCATGGGCACCCGAATGGAAGGTGTACTGCAGCTGAGTGGGATGCTTTAAACGCCAGCAGTCCACCAATCCCAGTGTATCCAAAAGGCCCGACAGCCACGCCGGTGCCCGGGGGAGGTCCCTAGGGGGATAACGATCCATAGTCCCAGAAACCACTGCGTTGAAATCCCCCCCGACCACCAGAAGCCCCCCCGGAAGGTCGAGAAGGAGGCGCCCCAGGTCCGCAAAGGTGGAGGACTGCAACCCCGGTGGGACGTACACTGAGACAAAGACGACCACTTTGCCCTCCATCCTCCCCACCAAAACAGTGTAGCATCCCCTCTCATCATGGCGCACCTCGTCTATTTCTAGCGGGAGCGAGGTCTTGACCATAATGCCCACCCCCGTGAGCCTGACGTAAAGCCCGAGTGGGCCACCAGACGATAACCACGTCGATTCATGGCACAAAAGGAGTTACCAATAAGGTGTGTCTCCTGCAGAAAGACCACATCAGGCGAGATCCGTTTCAGATACTGCAGGACCACACCCCGCTTAATCCTATCCCCCAGCCCGTTGACGTTCCAGGACAATAAAGTCAGGTCCCTACCCCCCATCACATACAGAAGCCATCATTTGTCCCCCCGAGAGCAACTCAAGAACACTAGTACAATAAAGGGTTTGCCTTGCGGTAGAAACGAACCACACCCCACCCCAACCCACCCATCCCAACAAAACTCCCCCCACCCTGCACCCCTGCATGAGCCCAGATAGCCCCCCCAAAGTGCAGTGTGCCTGTCGCCCCATAGAAGAAAACTAACTAGTCCCCCAGAGGAGGAGGGAGATCCCCCAAGAGACCCCGCACGACCCCCTCAGGAGGGGAACTTACCCTAACAGTCAATGGTGACAATAACACAGTCCGGAGCAAGGCCTACCATTAGTCTCTTAGTCCTGATCCGGCGGGCCCTCCCCACCAACCGCTCCCCCCCCGCCCCCCCGGCCCCGATCTCCGGGCAAAGTGTCCAGCCAGTCCCCGGCCGCTTCGGGACGATCAAAAAAGTGTGTGTGGCCATCCACCTCCACCCTCAGCTTAGCTGGAAAAAGCATAGAATATTTGAGATTCAGGTCTCGTAGGCGACGTTTGACACCCAGAAAGCTCAATCGCTGCTTTTGGACCGCCGGGGTAAAGTCAGGATAGAAATTAATATCCATGTTGTCCAGTCTGACCGGCCCTTGGAGCCTAGAAGTCTGCAGGATAGCGTCTCTGTCCCTGAAGTTGAAGATCCGGGCGATGAGAGGCCTCGGAGGGGCGCCGATCTTAGGTCTACCCCCAGGGACCCTATGGGCCCGCTCCACAGCAAAGAATTTACTCAGCCCCCGGGGCTGTAGGTGGGTGAGGACCAGGTCCTCCACGAACAGATCCGCTGCCTCCGCCTCTCGTCCCTCCGGCACCCCGATAATGCGGACGTTGTTTCTCCGGGCCCGACCCTCGGAATCCCCCAGTCGACGATTCATCAGGGCGCTCGCCTGGCCAAGCCTGCGCACCTCCTGTTGGAGGGCCGCCACGTCAGTGGTGAGGCCCGAGGTAGAGTGGGCCAAAGAATCGACCCGGTCATTTGTTTTCGACAGATCGGCTCTCACGAGGCCCACGTCCACGAGGACCGAGTCGATCTTCTGCGCCAGAGTGTCAAAGCGCTGGTCCACCGAGGCCTTCATCTCGGCGATGGCGCCCATGACGTCCCGGAGGGTCAGGTCCGTGGGCAGAGCGGGAGCATCCGTCGGGCCCGTGGGGGATTTACGCAGCACCTCTGGAGATCCCTTCTGGAGGGTGTAGCGGTCCATGTTATTGGATTGTTGGGCCGTGCCACGACGGGTCGACTTCACCTTGGCCCGGTCGCCATCTTGTTTTGTGGCCATGGTCGCAATCCCAAAATCGAGCCAATCTCCTCAGAAAGGGGGCAGACAATCCCGTTCAAGGGCTCCGGGGGGGGGCCACCGCCGATCCTCAGGACAGATCGCTGCCGGCGGGTCGGCAGGGCAGCCCAACGAGGCCACAGCACCGCACACCGCCCCGCAACCCAACCTCGCCTGGCAGCAAGGAGGGCGCAAAAGCGAAAGTGAAAGTGCGGGGCACGCGAGCTACCAAGCCTCACCCGCCGCTGTTGTTCACTTCTTGTCCGGATCGCCCCACCACTCCAGGTCGGGGGGCCGGTGTGGAGAAGGCCGCAGACCTCTATCGATGCTCCCGCCGGTGTCCGAGGTCCGATTTAAAAACGGAAAACGGGCGTCACCTCTGCTCGGGCTCACAAATACAGTCCCCTCATCTGGGACAGGATTCTGTCAGGATTAATGTAGGAGGTCGCGGAGGTCCTCGGGAGCCTCGCACCTACGCGGCCATCTTGGTTGCGCGCTGGATGAACAAGTTTTAATGAAGATCCTAAAACAAAGACAAATAGCCTTAAAATCAAAGCGTTTCTCCACCAGGAGCCGGTGCAGTTTGTGAAGCGTTGTGTCCAAGATTAAGCAGTAACCGAGCTGCTGAATTTCTGACCTGTTGGAGTCTCATTAACCTGACCTGAGATAATCCCAGATAGAAAACATTACAGTAGTCCAGCCAAGAGATCACTAAAGCCTGGACCACTGTTTTCTGGGCCAATGCAATTAGAAGATGAGTGGTTTTTCAAGAGATTTGAGAACGCCAAAACACTTGCCTGCTAAAAGTAAAAAGCGGGTTTAACAGGTGCAGGAGCTTTCCACTTCACCATTGTAACAATAAAACAATCACAAAATATTAGGACCTCGTGATCTTACAAAAGACAGTCCAGGGGGATGGTCCAGCCCATACTCCTCTGGGCTTTGAGGAGAGCAGATGGGCCCGCTCTTGGCACGGTCTTTGCCCAGGTACACGCCCGGGCATGTCCTGTGCTGTGGGAGGTGAACTATCCTTTTAAAGCACCCACACAGCACTAATTAGGTGCGGCTGCGGCCTCTCCTGTTGCTGTCCTCCCTGGAAGAGCAAGTCCCCGGATCACTCTGTGATGACTCCTGCACTGTGAGAGAAGCATCCTTTTAAAGGACCCACCCGGTGCAAATTATGTGCAGCTGCAGCCTCTCTAGTCTCTGTGCTCCCTGGATGAGTACGTTCCAGAGCGCCCGCAGGCTTTCTGATGACTCCTGCACTGCGAGGGCGAAGGATCCTTTTAAAGCACCCACCTGGCACTAATTAGGTGTGGCTGCGGCCTCTGCTGATGCTGTGTATGTTTCCCTGCAGGCTCTCTGATGACTCCCACGCTGCGGGAGGGGAAGCCTCCTTTATATGCACCCGCCTAGTGCTAATTCAATCAATCAGGGGTTTGTAAAGCACAGCTACTCACCCGTGAGGGTCTCAAGGCGCTGGGGGTGGGCGGCTCCATTGGGGGCTGGGGGCATCTGAAAAGCCATATCTTGAGGTCCTTCCTGAACTGGAGCAGTGTAGGGCTTTTCCAAAGATGGAGGGGGATGTCATTCCAGGTCTTGCCTGAGATGTAGGAGAAGGACTTTCCACCCGTCTGGTCTTGTAGATGTGTGGAATGTTGGCCAGGGAGAGGTCGGTTGATCAGAGGTTTCTCTTGGGTGCGTGGAAGGAGAGGCGGCTGTTTAGGTATGCTGGTCCGATGTTGTGTATGGCCTTGTATGTATGCGTGAGGAGATTGAAGGTTATTCTTCTTTCGATAGGGGGCCCGTGAAGATTGAGGAGGTGTTGGGTGATGTGGTTGTGATGGGGGATGTCTAGGATCAGTCTGGCTACTGCGGTCTGGATGGCCTGGAGCTTGTGAGGGATTTTTTTGTTGGGTCTGACATAGATAGCGTTGCCATAGCCCAGTCTACTACTGATGAGGGCGTGCATGACTGTTTCTCTGGATTCGAAGGGGATCCATCTGAACATTTTTCGGTGTATGCAGAGGGTGTTGCAGCAAGCTGAGGATACTGCGTTGAAAGTAAAACACCCACACCTGCTAAGTTAGTATTGTGGCACACGTGTCTTAATGAGAGAGTGCATTTTTCAATATTGCAATCACGAGTCTATAAAGTGGGTCAAATACAATTAATTGAGAGCAAGAAAGTGTCTAGGTTCACATCAAGGGCTAATACAACATCACTACGAGTGGAGTCAAACACATTATTGTAGAAGTTAATTATCACTAGATTAGGGCTCCCGAAAGACAACACAAGCTGGTAATATGAGGAGACAATAGCAGACCTTCTAATGATAACAGGTAGCAAATAGGAAATTAAGCTCTGCAAACCACCTTTGGCACTGTCAGACGGGGACAGTATTGCAGCAGAAAATAAAGATAAACCATGAGTTCCACACACCAGGTTTCCTGAAGGCAAATTACATGTGAGGTGGAAGTGCTATTAAGCCACTGTGGGGCTGTTAACTTATTCTGAAACCTAGAAATGTTCCATGAGGTAAAATGACAAATCCCAATTTAGCCAATGTAAGATGGTGTTGAGACTAAGACTGGGGAACTAAAAAGGATGACTGAGTCACCATGGTTGGCAAGGATGGGTTGGTAGCATCAGGAACAATGGGATCGACTATAAGCTTGCAGTTAGGACAAAGGGAATAAGAAGTATGGTCAGAGGGGCCATCCAAACAGGCTGGTTGAACAGTGCCCTCAAAATCAGGATATCAATCAACCACCTGCAGATTATTCAGGGCCTCAAACCTATTTCAAAGGACAATTAGGAATAGTAAGCTGATCAGAAGATGGAAAACCAGACCCATAGGATACTTGAATCAGGTGGCAATAGAAAAAGCCCATGGGGAGAAGCGAAATATTACCAGAATTTTAAAAGTGAGATAAAGACCTATGCATTATATAACCCACAAACCTGGGATGCTTGAAGTTAATAATAACCCAATCCCCCGCAGAGGGTTTCGACCAATCCACCCAACCCTCGTCGGCAGAATGTGGTCAGCTTTAGAGACTGGGGAAAAAGACTTGGACTACAACCAGCGAATTACTTTATTCCTTAACTGGGCTGGTGACTCAGTAGTTCCCTGGGGCAGAGGAGGGACATTTATCATTATTGCAACATGAGAACAGGCAGGAGGTTAATTAATAGTGACCTTGTTGTAACACCAACCCTCTTTGTTGTGTACCCTCATATTCCCCATATCCTGGGGTACACTCCCCAGGGGAACTTCTGGAGCCAGTGAACTTTTGGTAAGGCTATCTGGGTTATTAACGCCAGCCATTTGGTGTGAAGGGGGGTTGTAAGACCACCACAAGGCCGGGGGGCCTAGCCAAACTCAGGTCCCCTGCTGAAATGTAGAGACCTCTCGCACTGCAAGACCCAGAAACAACTTGAGATTGGCAGTGACGTGAAATATGATGATGCAGGATAGGAAGAGAGCTACTGTCTGACTATCATGAGGGCAATTGAAAGGGAGATTATAATCGATTGAAGGCAACTTGGGTGAAAATGTGGAGCCCTGGGTGCCTGTGTGTGGAGAGCCTGGGCTACTGGATTGACAGAGGAGGTAGGGTGCGTTGCCTTAATACTACAAAAAGATCTTCAATAGCCCACACTAATACTGATAGGAGAAAGTAACATCTTGAACGCCCACTCACACTGTCCAGTAATTTCCTCTGGAAAAGATCCAAGTCCACGGTGTAGGTCACAGTAGAACCTGCTGCACTGGAATTGAGAACACTAAGTCTAACGGAAGGTGAGATTTCCTTACCCCCTAGCTTCTTTTCCATTTGGGTGAGGGCCATTATTATGAGGTGAAGTTAAGGCCACACCAATGTTATGTCCAGTGTCAATGCAGAGGGCTGAATTGAGAGGCAATGACACAAACACTTGCCCCTGGCCAGGCGTTTGAGTGGTACCATATGCAGCCTGAAAGCCTGTCTCTGCAGGTAGAGTGGACCAAGACCTGCAGCTATGGTGACAGATAGACAATGCTCAACATGTTCTATTTGCTTACTTAAGACATCTTCTGTGCTTTTAATGTACCCGTCAATGGCAAGATAAAATAGAATAGAAAAGAAAAGAATAAAATTAAATAGAAAAAAAATAAAATATATAAATAGGAGTGTCCAAGCGCTAGCCGATCAAAGTTTCCAAGAGAAATGAAAGACTCAAAGGACAACATCCTATCTAATCAGACAAGTTTTTAATAGCTTCAGCAACAAGATTTCTGAATGACCTAGACTGATCTGGAGCAGTAAAGAATTCCAAAGCTTAAAGGCAAGGAAACCAAAGGATATCCCACCAGCGCAAACTCTATTCACTCTCGGAACTTATGCTAGCTAAGCCTCCGAAGACCTAAGACATTTTGGGGAGAGTAAGGAGTAAGAAAAGAGTGTAGATAGGATGAACCAGTTTTAATGAAGATCCTAAAACTAAGACAAATAGCCTTAAAAACAAAGCGTTTCTCCACCAGGAGCCGGTGCAGTTTGTGAAGCGTCGTGTCCAAGATTAAGCAGTAACCGAGCTGCTGAATTTCTGACCCGTTGGAGTCTCATTAACCTGACCTGAGATACTCCCAGATAGAAAACATTACAGTAGTCCAGCCAAGAGATCACTAAAGCCTGGACCACTGTTTTCTGGGCCAATGCAATTAGAAGATGAGTGGTTTTTCAAGAGATTTGAGAATGCCAAAACACTTGCCTGCTAAAAGTAAAAAGCGGGTTTAACAGGTGCAGGAGCTTTCCACTTCACCAATGTAACAATAAAACAATCACAAAATATTAGGACCTCGTGATCTTACAAAAGACAGTCCAGGGGGTGGCCCAGCCCATACTCCTCTAGGCTTTGAGGAGTGCAGATGGGCCCGCTCTTGGCACGGTCTTAGCCCAGGTACACGCCCGGGCATGTCCTGTGTTTTGGGAGGTGAACTATCCTTTTAAAGCACCCACACAGCACTAATTAGGTGTGGCTGCGGCCTCTCCTGTTGCTGTCCTCCCGGGAAGAGCAAGTCCCCGGGTCACTCTGTGATGACTCCTGCACTGTAAGAGGAGAAGCATCCTTTTAAAGGACCCACCCGGTGCAAATTAGGTGCAGCTGCAGCCTCTCTAGTCTCTGTGTTCCCTGGATGAGTAAGTTCCCGAGCCCCCGCAGACTTTCTGATGACTCCTGCACTGCGAGGGCGAAGGATCCTTTTAAAGCACCCACCTGGCACTAATCAGGTGTGGCTGCGGCCTCTGCTGATGCTGCATATGTTTCCCTGCAGGCTCTTTGATGACTCCCACGCTGCGGGAGGGGAAGCCTCCTTTATATGCACCCGCCTAGTGCTAATTCAATAAATCAGGGGTTTGTAAAGCACAGCTACTCACCCGTGAGGGTCTCAAGGCGCTGGGGGTGGGCGGCTCCATTGGGGGCTGGGGTCATCTGAAAAGCCATATCTTGAGGTCCTTCCTGAACTGGAGCAGTGTAGGGCTTTTCCAAAGGTGGAGGGGGATGTCATTCCAGGTCTTGCCTGAGATGTAGGAGAAGGACTTTCCACCCGTCCGGTCTTGTAGATGCGAGGAATGTTGGCCAGGGAGAGGTCGGCTGATCAGAGGTTTCTCTTGGGTGCGTGGAAGGAGAGGCGGCTGTTTAGGTATGCTGGTCCGATGTTGTGTATGGCCTTGTATGTATGCGTGAGGAGATTGAAGGTTATTCTTCTTTCGATAGGGAGCCCGTGAAGAATGAGGAGGTGTTGGGTGATGTGGTTGTCATGGGGGATGTCTAGGATCAGTCTGGCTACTGCGGTCTGGATGGCCTGGAGCTTGTGAGGGAGTTTTTTGTTGGGTCTGACATAGATAGCGTTGCCATAGCCCAGTCTACTACTGATGAGGGCGTGCATGACTGTTTCTCTGGATTCGAAGGGGATCCATCTGAACATTTTTCGGAGTATGCAGAGGGTGTTGGAGCAAGCTGAGGATACTGCGTTGATCTGGCGTTTCATTGTGAGCGATGAGTTTAGTATGATGCTGATGTTTCGTGCATGGTCCGTCGGGGTGGGGGATTCCCAAGGGATGGGGGCCACCAGGTGCTGTCCCATGTGGAGGGGGTGGAGCCAAGGATGGGGACTTTTATTTTCTTGAAGTTGAGTTTCAGGCGGCTCTTCTTCATCCAGGTGGCGACGGCTTTCATCCGTCTTGGAAGTTGTGCCTGGTAATGTTGGGTTCTTTGGTGAGGAAGAGGATAAGTTGGGTGTCAACGGCGTAGGAGACGATGTTGAGCCCATGGTTTCTGATGATGGTTGCAAGGAGGGCCATGTAGATGTTGAAGAGGGTGAGCCAATCGGCCGCATCCCACCTAATGTGTTCTTTTAAAGAGCCCCCTCAATGCTGATTAGATGCAGCTGCGATACTCGCTTGGCACTGAACTCTCTGGAAGAGTAAGTCACAAGACCCCTGCAAGCTATCTGTTAATGTAAATTAATTATATGCATTTATTTCATACTACACAATAAATGTACACTTTAAGGTGATGCTGATACCCTATTTTGAAATATGTGTTTTCTTTCCAAAGTGTAAATCTTCTTGAGACAAGTAGTAGCTAGAACGAGAAAAATTCTTAATATATAATCTTGTGGGAAGATCTTTATTGTGCTAGAGTTTCATAGAAGTGCCATGCTAAAAAGAATTTAACTAAACCAGAGAATTGTGGTCCACGTATTATGATCTTTTCTTTTACCTTGTTAGAGAAGACTGAGTCATATCCTCGGAGGAGTAATCAACTAAAATAGATTAATAAGGTTTAAATAAAGCAATATATTGTATCTTGACTCTTCAATTGACCAAGACTGATCCAGAAGGACAATCCAGAGGAATTGAGGTGTACAAAGAGAATAAGTCTGCATCACTTGATTGGCTATTTCTATATCCACATGAGTGTTTGCCTCATTTTGAATATCACAGGAGATTTTAAACGTCATTATATGCTAATCCTAGCAAAGAAATCTGATATGTAAAGATTTCTGTTCCTTGTCAGTACCTAGCTCCATAATGAGCCAAAACATGACCCAAAATTAAGCCATCGCCAGAACATTTAACACTTTTGACATTTTGACTTGGCCCCCATACAAGTCTCACTTCTCCTGGATGGGTATAGGGAAATTGATAATGCAAAGTACTAATGCTGATACAGAGGCAGCTGCCTTTGTTGTGATGAACTATTGACCAAATAAGAAGTACTGCTGAAGCTGGTAAAGAAACACCATCGATAAGCTTGGCAAACACCTGCATTCTTGCAAGAGACAATTTTTACACACTGCAAAGTCCTGCAAATTCGAACACACACTTATGTGTAACAAAATAATTGTATGGGCATTACTCAGTGTCAGACATAACAGGGCTATTATAACTGCCCTATCTGTGCACACTGTGCATCTGTCATGTCTAGCATTTTCTGAAAGAAAAATAAAGGGCAGAGTTCTGTTTCATTATCCAGAGCTTAGACAGTGAAGTCATTACTGTTGTTCATTCACTCGCCATATTCATTACAAAACTCACCCACAGTGAGAGAAAAAGCCTATGATGCAAGCTCATACACAGTAATGAGCTATTGTCCGCTGTCATGCCTAAATTGGAACGCATACTTATCAGATTGCCTCCCAACAAAATTACACCTGGGTTGCCCAACACCAAGGAGCTTCAGTGATCAGCATAGGCATGAGTTGAGTGAAGTGAGTGAGTAAGTAGTGATCAAGTGAGTGAAGTGAGTAAGGTGAAGTGAAGAGTGAGTGCGTGAGTGAGTGAGTGCGTGAGTGAGTGAGTGAGTGAGTGAGTGAGTGAGTGAGTGAGTGAGTGAGTGAGTCAGTCAGTCAGTCAGTTGGTCGGTGATTCAGTTGGGGAGATCACCCTGATAGCATGCACAACATGACTAAACAACCTCTTAACTGTTCCTGCTGTTCACTTTCTTTGTCATCACATGGTTCCAGATGAGAAGTGAGAGCGAGCATGCAAGGCTTGCGTGCTTCCTGCAGCTGGCACTTGAAATTTTGGCTGGCGTTTCTTCTTGACTCATATAAGAAAGTGTACTCCATATTTCCATTTTCTCAAATAATTTTCCTTTTTTTAGTAGATGCGGGTTCAATTAGCTATTAGTAAATATCCATTTCCAGACATATTGCTTACTTTCACATGAGATTTCTGACTTGAGTAAATGTCCACTTCGCTCAAACACTCACATTCCAGAAGCAGGCGGGACATCTCTATTCATAGCCAGGTTGGTGGTAACATAGCAGGCCGTGGTCAATGCAGCATTCCATTCAGAGTATTGGAAAAGAATCCCACAGAGGACAACAAAGGGGCTGCTGATGGGAGCAGAGGCTCGACAGCCTTGCATTCTTCGAACTCTGTCACCTTGTTTCCATTAAGAATGGATCACATGTAATTGACCCAGCTCCCATTCAGGGCCGAGTCAAGGAGGCTTCAGTTCAGCTTTCATACTGGGAGTATGTTAGCCACAGATACAGCAGACATATAATAACACATGCCTCTGCCCTTGGAAAATATTGTGTCTACCGTCTGCCCCTTCCATCTGGTGTGCTTTATTCCACATGCTGCCCAATCATGAAAGGGGAAGTGTATGTTTCTGGAGGAGGGGTGAAGTGGGAGAAAAACATTTACCTAGGCATTATAACACTGTGTCAAGCCCTACTTCTAACAATAAATTATAAAGAAGGCTTTGGGTTTAGGTACAAAAATGCATGTTCCTTATTCAGTTTGTGCAAACATTACAGGTAGACAGTGTATAAAGCACTGCCAGTGACATGACGTGACAGGACGTGCCATGCTAGGGCTCTCAGTGCATTGTCTCATTTGGTTTTGTTGTCAGTTTGAAGATACATTTCCTGTACCTCCCTTCATGGCAGAACGTTGAGCGTGCCGCCTGGGCATAGGGAACTGCACCATAAGTGTTTAATATAGATTGGTGGTTGGCCACTAGCACTCAGGGGACAATGACTTCTTCACCATCAGACTTTGGCCCTAAGCAAGAGAGAGGAAGTCTGAAATGAGCGGAAGAGAAAGATAGGATAACAATGACAAAGAGACAAAGCATGGATGAAAAAGAACTGAAAAGAGTGACATAATGAGTCAAGATCTGTAGGGCAGTGGAAGAAAGAGTTATGAAGGGCAAACTTTGAATTCACCACTCCAGCATTCACCAGTGCCATTATAAGCCCTCAAGAAGAGATTTTGGCCCCTGCCCTGACTTTATTTTATTTGTTTGAAAATTGAGCACTGTGTGCAGATGGAAGCCAGCACAAGTGAAAAATGGCGATGTAATCAGGAATTTTAAGTTTGGTAGAATGGCTTCCAAATTCTAAATAAGTCACAAATTGTTAATCTGTGATGCATATTTGCTTAGTTCTATGGAATTCTAAAACAGTTACCAACTGCAATTTCTCTCAACTGCTTGATTGCGGACAGTGCGCTCTATATTTTGCAGCCTACATTTTACAATGGTTTGACTGTTCACTACATAGTTTGGGACAAATTTACCAACGGCTTGTGTTGGCCTTGCATTACGCGTTGTGAAGGAATGGCGATGCAAGCAGTAAGCTGAAGTTATCAAGCCACACAAGACCACAACTATGTACATTTTCAGGCAATTACATGGTGCAACTGCTGCACTGAATCTGGTTGCATCACGCAGGAAATAATTTATGCAATGTAAATATTCCTGTGTAAATTTCAATGCAAACATAACACAGTGGTATTTATCATTATATCAATGCATCACGCAGCGTGGTGCAGTGTAACACAACAATAGAAATGCATCAGAAGGCTGTGCATCACCAACACAGGTGTAGAAATTACGCAGTGGCTGTAGTATACAAATTGCACCATCACAGTACACTTTGGTAAGTTCATCTAAACCATGGAGGATGTCACATTGTAATCGGGAGTAGGTAGGAGACAACCACGTAGGCAGCGAAGGAGGATGGAATATGTACTCGGTCAGCATATATCCCTCATTGACCTCAGGCAAGAGGATGGCATTCATTTATACAGACTGAAGTGGGAGAGTATCATGGACTTATTTGAGAAGATATCACCAAGTCTTCAGCCAGCAACTGCAAGGACCAATGCCATCTGAGCACACGTCAATTTGATGACCGTGCTACACATTTCAGCCTCAGGATCTTTTCAATCCATATCTCAGAGACTGTCTGGTATTGCTCAGCGAGCATTTTCAGTATTTCTCCCATATGTGTTGGATGCCATCATGAAACTTACACCTCAGTATCTTTGCTTCGCAAAGACCAGTCATCAACAATTAGCTACCAAGCAAGGGATCTACAACATTGAGTGTTTTTTTGCAGGCCACACCCATTCTTGATATCAACACGCAGACATCCACATAATGCAGGGCTGGTTAGTTTCTACAACCTATCCTTGAAGTTTCTGCTTCCCCCTGAATGAGATGTCGTTCAAGGTCATTGATGTATAAGCAGAAAAAGAAAGGGGCTAATACGCACCCTTGCCTAACTCCGCACTTCATTATAATTGGGGCAGTAAGTTCACCATTTGCCCTGTATCTTATGCTCCCCCTCATATTTTTATGCATCTGCACTAGGAAGTATACTAAGGGGTATCTGACCCCATACCAAACAATTTGTGCCACAATTTTCCTATGTTCACCCAGTAAAAGCCTGTGCAATTTGTGCCCTCTGCAGCCACTTCACATCGGTTTATAAACCGCAAACACAATTAATCAATGTCCAGGCAATAGCGGATCATAATGGACTGTTCATCAATGTTCTTGCCAGCTATCCTTGATGTGCTCATAATGCATACATAATTCAGCACAGTGCCATCAATGAGCACTTTGAGAATGCAGATTTGGGAATGGCCTACGCATTGGTAAAAAAATCTGAATTATTGAATATATCAACTAAATTGAAAAGTATGACATAATAGATACCTCTATATTTGTGATTGGATCTTGTGTCTCATGCACATAGTGGTAGCACTTTAATTAAAAATATAGCCGCTGCTGTTCCATTGTGGGATTACGTCACTGATTACTCAATGAAAGTAGAAAATTCCCACAATGAGAAGTACAGTGTCATGTCACATTGTGTGAGAGGACACAATTACAGTATCTGCAATGTCATATACATCAACTGACAAATAATGTGGTCGATGAATATTTATAATCTAAGAACAAGGGTTGAAATACATTTGGGAGACATGTGTATTTGCAATGGTGTGGCAAGTCTGAAATAGTTGAAATGTTAAAAAATAAAGCACTGTTGTCTAACAAATCCTGTTGTCCCAAGTATATGTGTTGCGGATGTATGTCATTACATAGCATACCAATACCACGCGTGCCATTACAACACGGGTATTACTACGCGATGTCAATGAGAACGACATGCCATTACATCGCAAAATTTAACCACGACTATGCTTTAACCACGCATGCCATTACAACGCAAAGGCATGCGCGGTAAAGCTATACTTGTGGTTAAAGTTTGCAAGGTAAGTGACTCTACCCTACCCCTGTACAACCCTCCCCCGAACCTCAGTTCTCTCCCTACAATAACACTACACTACCCTACACGACCCCCCAACACTACCCTAAAACACTACACTACACAAACACTACAACACTACCTTAAAACCTAAAACACTACACAAACACTACAACACTACCCTAAGCCCTAAAAAACTTCACTACACAACCACTACCCAAAACCCTAAATCACTACACTACACAAACATTACAACACTAAGCTGAACCCTACAATTCTAAACTACACAAACACTACAACTCTACCCTAAACCCTAAAACACTACACTACACAAACACTACAATACTAACCTAAAACCTAAAACACTAAACTACACAAACATTACAACACTACCCTAAACCCTAAAACACTACACTACCCAAACACTACAACACTACCCTAAAACACTACACAAACACTACAACACTACCCTAAAACACTACACTACACAAACACTACAACCAATGTTCCCTCTAATTTTTTCCCTCTGCGTGCGGCAGTGTAGGGTCTAGCGCCAAATATCACTCCAAACTTTTGCTTTAAAAAACTGAAAAGACGGTGCATTTCCACACATACAACCCACGTTAAGGGGCTTAAGGCAGATTTGCAATGACATGACATGAATTGGTTACACAGGCAAGTACACTTTAGGTTTAGAAAAGCACAAGACTCCAATGGCTGAGGGTCTATAGACTGCCTGAAGTACATGCAGATCTCCAGCTGAAAATGCCATTATAACAGAATGGTCAGAATGAAATTAGGGGAGAAGAAATTAGTTGGGCGATGGGGAGAGCCTGCAAGCTGACAGGGATAACTGACATACTTTAGTTAGAACCTTCCAGGACTTAGTGCAATCTCATAATATCCCACATATCCTACAGTGGAGACTTGCTCTACTGGTGCACCCAATACGTGGAAAACTGGGCCCATGACTCACCTGGAAGGAATATGGTGGGACGGATTCTGGCTTATATGCAACTCTAATTGCTAAGCTCTTCTTGCAAGCCACGTCAAATGCACTTCATAATTGGAGGGAAGTGCAATTACAGACACAATTCTTTGAGGGGAATTCAGAGGAGCCATTGAAGAACATGATTGAGGGTTAAGGGAGGCCCGTCTGAAAGATAGTTATTTTAAGATACTACATCAATGGCAGTGGACCCCCAAAAGACTCTATGCCTCCTTCTAACCCAACCCTTTTTTCTCTCCTTTTCTCTTTCATGTGTCTTGCTTCTCCTTTTGTCTCTGTCTCCTCCCATTGCTCCCCTTGTCCTCTTCTTTTTGCTTTTCTCTTCTTCTGTCCTCACCTCTCGTCTGCTTACTTGTTTTTTCTCTTTTTCTACGTTTCCTTCCTTTTCCCTGATCCTTCAATCACACAGGTGATCTTTGTTTCTATCATCGCCTTGTCTCATCCCTCTCCCCTTATTCCATTTATCTCTCCCTCCATTTTTCCCTTCTAACTCTCCTGTCCATTAGCCTTTACCTCCCTTTCACCTCTCCTAGAGGCCCTGTCCTTCCCTATCACTCCTTTCCTTTTATTTCCCTACCTCTCTCTCTTTACTCACTGTTTCCGTTCTCGCTCCTGGGAAGCATAGACTGTCAACTCGTGGAAATGAGAGTTAGTGAGAGAGACTGTGCCTAATTAAAAAAGTAACAAGCACAGAGGCCCAAAGATTTTCACAGGGGCCTGCTGCAGGAGCAGCCGAATGCTGGAGTGGCTAGACTTGTGGATAACTAATGTCTGTTTTTCCACCCCACCCCCAACACTGCTTGTCTCTTTATCTCCCTCTCAAAGGTGCATTTTCGTTTATGCTTTCTCCTTTTTTTACAGTTTTCCTATCCCTTCTTCTTTTTCCGCCTTTATCTCGTACTCTGTCTGAATAATGAAAAATGTGTCCCATTCCTCTAACCAGCATTACAAATGCAATAGGTCTCGCCTTTTGTTAAGTTAAAGCCATTTGCTTTGCTATACAATACCATTAGCAAAGCAAATGGCTTTAACTTAATCAAAACCGAGACCTATTGCATTTTCAATGCTTGTTTTTTCTGGACTGGCACTTGTTTTTGCTCATCCAACTTCGACCTTGAGCAAGAGCAAAGAAAACACAAAAGGGGTAAAGAAGGAGGAAGAGAAATTTGGAAAATCACTGACTAAGTCAGAAAACAGGGAGGAAAAGGGCCGTATAAGAGCAAAATAAAGGAACAGGGAGTTTCGGATGGTGGATGGAAGAACCATGAGGCAAAATCAAGACGAGCGATCTTTGCTATTTGTAATCCCCAACATTGTGTAGTGTAAACATTTGGGCACCGGCACGTAGTCTTTTACAAGTTAACCACTGCTTTAAGGACCCCATAATGACCTTTCACAGCAGAGATGCTTCGGTAAATTCCTGCAGCTGCACAGGGTGTTTGGAAGTGCTAAAACAGCACCAAGTTTGTTTTCAAACTGGACTCTTTCAGGCGCTCTAATGGTGGTTTGGGAGATGGATCATGGCATGATTGTATTATTTAGCCAATGTAGGCACACACTAGCAATTAGTGATGGTGGTGTAGTAAACATCTGTTATACTGTGCCAAGAAACCCTCGGCGCGCATTAGAACGAGAGTTTAAGCTATTGGCATTGTAAATGACAATGCCTTTCATTTATGTTTTAAAAACCAACACGTAAATAAAAGGCATTGCCATTTAAAATGCCAATAGCTCAAACTCTCACAACTGCGAGACCTATTGCCTTGCAAATGCTTGTTCACTTTGCAAGTGGACGTGGCCACATTTGAAATTTCCAGACCTGCTCACTGGACTCGTCTGCTATAATCGCCATAAAAAAAAAACATATAGGAGTCCAATACAAAGACATGCTGGTTGCACACACAGGATGGAGACCGGGACACCCCGAATGCACATGCTAATACAAACACACCAGATGCACATCCTGAAACATCCAAATTATACAAAATCCACACACTTTGTCGAAAATTATCAAAATTACTGTTGTTGGCATATATGAGGACAACTGTCTGCAAATGCAAGTTAAATGTAAATGAATTCAGTCAGAGATGTTACGCAAAAAACAACGTACACTTGTGAAAAGATTCTACCATTTTCATGTGATATTGTGGATATTTCAAACTTGTGCCCAAAAAACTGACAAGCCTAGATTTTTATATAAAACACCCCGCTATTGTCACAAAACCCAATTTAGCCATCCTTAGAAACAACTGACCCGGTGTGAGCACAGTAAATGATACGATTTGTAATTATTTTTCTTTAAAATCAAACAGATGTTGCCTATTATAATTAGAAAGTACCTTCCATTAAGTTATTGCAGAAGCAGTAATTGCGTCTCCCAGATGGAGGTGAAGGGGAGCTCAGAGTAAGTCACAGACATCATAAAAAGATATTCAAGGAAAGAGCAGAGGTCCCGGCCCTTCACAACATAAACGCCATATGAACACTGGACACTTGGCCTCGGAGGGGTGGTGAGGTGGGAGGGGATGCACAGGGAGATTCAAGGAAAGCAAGGGGCCTGCGAGCAGTGTTGTGGGAGGGTAAGGGGAGCCACAGGAAGATAAAGCGAGGGACGTTGTTTCAGCTAATAAGTAACAGTAAAAACACCAGCATTTGCAATGCAATATTTCTCGCAATTGCGAAATTTTGAGCTATTGGCATCGTAAATGACAATACCTTTTCTTTTTGCTTTTGTTTTTAAAAACATAAATAAAACGCATTGTCATTTAAAATGCCAATAGCATTAGCGAGAGTTTAAGCTATTGGCACTGCTGTCTCTCTCACACACCATGCTCTCCCTAGGACACACACACACACTGCTGTCACTCACACCGCTGTCTCTCTCACACTTCTGTCTCTCGCACACCATGCTCTCCCTAGGAAATACACACACACTGCTGTCTCTCACACTGCGGTCTCTCTTACACTGCTGTCTCTCTCTAGGACACACACACTGCTCTCTCACATACACTGATGTCTCTCTCACATACACTGATGTCTTTCTCTCTTTCCCTCGAACACACACACTATCTCAGGCATACACAGCTGCCTCTCTCCCTCACCCATACACAAACGAAGGCTGCTGATGTGGAAATATGTGTTTAATACGGCGATGGCTAAATTATGAGAAACGCTTCCATGTGGCATGGCAGAGGAGCAGTGTTCTTGCAGAAAATAATTCCATACGGACAGACTCTAAGGGCTAGATAAGAGAATTCCGCAGTCCTGGGGCTGATGGTACATCCTGTGCAGCATTCAGGTGCCCGTATTCCTAATTTTTCAATCACTTTTAGGAGTAACTGAAGAAATGTACTGTCAATAACGTATTTGCAGTAAGTCAAATATCTAGTAAATAAAGAACATTGCTTTTATGGCTTTCAGAAAAACCCTGACATAACATGTTTTGGGAGCACTATATTGATCACTTTCAGATATTAAAATATGAAAAGGCGCTTGAAACCATATTGTTGGAAGTCTGCCCTTTGGAACTTCGGCACAACAGCAACAATACAGCCAAGCGCGTTAAAAAAATAAAAACAGGAGGTACTTACTCGTCAGTTCTATGCAGAATGTGTGATGTTTGTGTCATGGAACAAACAGCATACACTAATAAAAGTGCTGAATATACTGTGATACAGGCGACGGCATGACTGCACTCTTAAGTCGTTTGGCAAGTGATTGGCCTCTCATTAGGCCTGGGCGGCAAATTCCGTTCCGTTCGCGGAATTTGCGGAATTTGGGTAATTTCGCGTTCCGCGGAGAACGCGAAATTGCCCAAAAATCTGTGTTCCGCGACTTTGCGAAATTTTTTGCTTGTTCGCGTTCTCAATATGCGTGTTCGCGAGATATTTCACCCCGAGCACGCAAACAGCGATCGCGAACAGGAAAAAAGTATCGCGAACAAGCAATTCCGCGTGTTCGCGGAATTTCTGCGTGTTCGCGGAGATTTTTTACCGTTTCGCGGAGATTTGCGTAACGCGATTACGCAAATTCCGACCACCCCTACCTCTTATACACAGCAAGCGGGGTTTGGTTAAATTACTTCCGGTACATTAACAAAAGAGTAGAGCAAGTTTAAAAACACAGCGTGTTTTTAAACTTGCTCTACTCTTTTGCTAGTAAAGCGCGGTGCGGGGAAGATTGTGGGATTTTGTTGTAGTATTCATGTTAATCACAACTCGTGAATGGGCTGTGATTAACATGAATACTTCAACAAAAGCCCACAGTCTTCCCCGCACAGCGCCACGCCCATAACATTCAGCAAGTGCCCCAAACCAGCCTTACCTGCACTCCTGCTGGCAAAACAATGAATGTCAAAGAAGTGCTTTTCGTGCCGCTCGCTTTTTAAAGCGGCGGCACGAGTTCTCTCTGGATCTCGGGATGTGACCCTGTGTGTGCGCGCTCCACACACGGGAGTGCGCGCTCACAGGAAGAGAGGTGCACGCGCACCTTATTGGGAACAGTGACTACAACACTACCCTAAACCCTAAAAAACTACACTACACAAACACTACAACACTACCCTAAACCCTATAAAACACTACAATACACAAACACTACAACACTTCCCTAAACCCTAAAACACTACACTACACAAACACTACAACACTATCCTAAACCCTAAAACACTACACTACACAAACACTACAAGACTACCCTATAACCTAAAACACTACACAAACACTACAACACTACCCTAAAACCTAAAACACTACACTACACAAACACTACAACACTACCCTAAACCGTAAAACACTACACAAACACTACAACACTACCCTAAACCCTAAAACACTATACTACACATACACTACAACACTATACTAAACCCTAAACCACTACTCTACACAAACACTACAACACTACCCTAAACCACTACCCACACTACTCCCACCCCTACACTACTCTAAACCCTAAAACACTACGACACTACAACACTACCCTAAACCACTACCCACACTACTCCCACCCCTACACTACCCCTAACCCTAAAACACTACCCCTAGCACGACCCCCTACACTACCCAAACACCACTACACTACCCTAAAATACTACGACACTACAACACTACCCTAAACCACTACCCACACTACTCCCACCCCTACAATACCCCAAACCCTAAAATACGACCCCTAGCACGACCCCCAGCACTACCCAAACACCACTACACTACCCTAAACCCTAAAACACTACAACACTATAACACTACCCTAAACCACTACCCACACTACTCCCACCCCAAGCACAATCACCCTTACCTCTTTTTCCTCGTGGTTCCTCTCCAGCATCGACGTCTCTGCTCCCGGTTACTGCTTCCTGCTTCACGTCGAGGAGCAGTGCACATCGTTGTGAGGAAACGGAAGAGCCTCTGTTTCCTCACAACGAGGTGGATCGGCATTACACCACATGCGTTGTAACAGCGCATGCGATGTAAAAACACGCATAGTAATGGCTACGCGTTGTTACATCGCATGCGTTATTACGCTTGCAACGTAATGGCATTGCGGGGAAACAACCGCGCTGTAATGTGTTGCACATGGCAGTATATGTAGGCTGATGAAAGTACTAGGAGATCAAAAGGAAAGCCTGCATCAAAAATAAAAGTCTGTCATGTACTGAAAGTGTGGTATCAAATCAGGAAATAAATATGGACTCTGCATACATATGTGATACAAAAAGAGGAAAGGGCAGCAAACATCCAGCTATTACAACATTGAAAGTCGAAATATACACATAGACAACAAGCCACATTGACATTGTTCATTAATGGAATAGATAACTAAAATCCTTGCTCAAGTTGTCTATAGGTGTGCTTTATCAATTTACCAAAGTAACAGTGACATAATGAATATATTGGTTTACAAAGATGTGAGACCACTGGAAATAATCTAGGTCAGAAATTAACCAGGGTAAGGCATGACAATGTATTTACAATTAAAATAAGAACCTTCCCATTCTAAAGAAATGGTGTAAGAAGCAAGGCATAATAGTACATATTCATAAACAAGGAAAATCTACATACATGTATATACAATAATGTTTTAGGACATTTCTGTAGATCAATGTTACATAACTCAGCCTCGTACGTAAAGGACTACATTGCAATAACTAAGTGTCATTCATAGTTCTTCATGACAACTTACTGTGGAAAAAACGTTAGTTGATTAGTTGATGAATAAATAATAACAAATAAAATTACCAAGTAACTTGTTGAATAATGCCTAATTTTACTAAGCAAATATCCATGCACACTTCTATTAACTAATCTAAGTCTGTGCTGCAGTTATGTATACAAACAAGTCATTACAGGTGAAAAAAGTCCAATTGTGTGTGAGTCATAAACTGTCAGTCACTGACCATACCTAAATAGCTTATTTAAGCAAGATAATGTGATCCAAATTTGTCAACATTGCATACATATTAAGTGCATAATGAGTGCAATTCGCATATAGTTGATACATGTATTCTAACTTACTTAAAATACTAATCTGCTTTACAAACATCAATATTAGTAAGCTGATTTGTTGTATGTCTTACACTCTCTACAATATTTGAAATGACCATATATGTTGAACTTTCATGTGTAAAGCAATGGTCAACAATATTTAAATATTATCAGCCTTATTAAAAATAAATCTGTAGGAATTTGCCACAATACATATTAAATATGGCTAGGTATGTAGAAGTAACAACGAATCAGTAATTGCCATTTACTCATTTTGGGTTACCAAGGATATGGACTTCGGGCAGGGATTATGACCCCCTGTCAAAATGCACAGACAGATGAACAGAAAAAATATAATTCTGCTCCGCGCAAAACAAGAAATGTAAGCACATGTTTGGTGTCCTAAAGTCCCGTTTCAGATACCTGGATCAATATGTTGGTAGACTAATGTGCTCACCACCAATGGTTTGCAAGATAATTTTAGTTTGTGCAATATTGCACAACACATGTCTGAAGACCAATTTAGCATGGGAGTAAGTAAATAAGTGAGTTTATTGTTCGATTAATTAAAATCATTACAATCACATAAATAAAACAATATCATTTAAAACAATATCCAGAAGATCATAGTATGATCATATTTACAACATTACTAAAAGCGGATTTAGAGTACAAAATGCACTTTTCTAGTATTCCAGCTCAGCAGATAAGTAGAACAAATGTAAATTAAAAAAGTGCAAAATGCATATAAACAAACAAAAAAGCAAGACATTGCTTAGCAGCAGGATTAAAACCAGTGACATAACAAATTGTACAAATTTGCTGCAGTTTATATAGAAAAATAATTTCATAAGTCTAACACTCTAAGGGGCATATGTATCAAAGGATACATTTGCGATTCTCAAATAGCGATTTTTAGAGAATCACAATTTGGGAATCGCAAAACTCTATGTATGTAGGATTTGCAAATTATTTTGCGAATCCTACATATTCCCTAATTGAGAATCGCAAATTAAGGAATTCCTCCCCATTCGTTCGTATGGGCCTAGAGGCCCATAGGAATGAATGGAAAGACATTCTCAATTGTGCCAGGGTGTCAAAAGGACACCCTGTTGCACCCCTGAAATGTACATGTGGCACACATACATGACCTAATGGCATGTATGTGCGCCACATGGCACTTTGAAAAATGCAACAAAGTGCATTTTTTAAAGAGATTGCAAATTACCACCAACTTGAAGTTGGTGGTAATTTACGATTTCTTAAGGAGAAATCGCACAACTTGGGTGCTTTATACATCACATTTAAGGAATCGCAATTTGCAATTCCTTAAATGCTTTCGCAAAATAAGGAATCACAAATTTTGCGATTCCCTATTTTGCGAGGGCCTTTTGGGATGATACATCCCAAAAGGCTTTTTCCTGTTCGCAAACGGCCCGATTCTGAGAATCCGCCTGTTTGCGAACGGGAAATGGGCTTCATACATATGCCCCTTAGTCCACTAAATTATAACCAGACATTGCATGGAAGAAAAACATGTGCAAAGCATTCACAGCATTAGGTGATTGTCCCTATTCAACCCTTAAATAACACAAAAAAAGACTGAAATTCAGTGACAATATGGACCTGGGAATTGATTAATTCAGCTAGTCTGCTGTTAACAAGAAAACAACAAAGTCCTCAGCTAGGGAGCAAGTTGGAGTGAGACAGACAGTTTTTTCTCAGCGTCAGCCAAAAACTTGATAAGCAGGCAGATGAGTGGAAAAGAATTGCCAGATAAACATAAAATCAAAGTTTGATGACATGTTCTTACCCCTGCTTCTACGCAAAAGGGTCTCAGCAGGATATGACAGGAGTTTAATAGATTTGGACAAATATACAGTATGTGTAATATCGTTTCCTCTGGGTGACTACAAAGCCTGCGTTTACCATTTGACAAGTCATATAGCCATTGTGGGGTCCCCTCCTTGGTTAAAAAAATGCCAAGTCTTAGCCTCTGGTATTAATCTTGCATGTATAGAGAAAAATGTAATGTAAAGTAAGGCTGGATGTCAAAATTTCATAGGAGCTGATAATTGACTAGGCATGATCTTTTGCTGCAATAGCTCATTTGTCCAATTGAAACGAAAGAAAATTAATTGATTGATTAATGGAGTTCTTGAAGCATGCTGCTGTCATTTGTGCAGTCCATTGCTTCTTTATGCCTAAGACTTGTAGGGAATCTGTCATGTGGGTCCACCATAGTGCAGTTTTCACAGAGTCGGTGATTGACAACCAGCACGTTTGCAAGGGATCTAGCTTCCTATGAGGCCAGGGAATAGGAGTATTTCATGACTGCTGCACGAATGCTGCTTTATGCGCTAAGGCCTGCCTTTGAAGGCCAAACTCTAATCGGATTAGTGCCTGGCCAAAACACGCTGGAATCCTAAACAAGCATTTACAATGCAACGGTCTCGGCATTGTTAAAGTTAGAGCTATTGGCATTGCTCATGACATTATTTTTGTTTATATTTTTGTTTTTAAAACATTTAAAGAAACGGCATTGTTATTTACAATGTCAATAGCTTAATCACTCTCAAATGCGAGACCTATTGCATTTGCACCCACACACACAAAGCCACCCACACACACAGAGCCACCCACAGAGCCACTCACATAGAGCAACCCACACACAAATAGAGCCACCTACACACACACACGCACTAGCCCACTGACCTATTTACATTATGTGCACTTTGTGATCTGCATGGTACATGTTCTTTGCTGCGGGCACATTAAGCCTATGTGCTACCTTTCCAGGAGTCAAAACTTCCACTAGGCAAAACTCCGATCTCTCTCTAGGAAGAACATTAAACATCAATCATAAGTATACAGTTTTAGAAAAAATACACTTAGTGATCCTCCTAGGTAATAAAGGCCACGCGAAAACAACTGAAACATTGTGCACAAGTCTGTTGTGAGAGACACTGACAGTTCTGACCTTGTTCAGCTAGTTCAAAGACACTTCATCTGGTCCAGGCCCGCCCACTTGGTGAGTGAGGGAGGGATGCAATCTATCCTGTTGATTTCAGAGGAGTGGCATCCTTACAATTCAAAAGAGTGTCTTTCAATGTCTCTGAGACATACATCTGTGCAAGCAGAACCTGGGGTTGGATATATTGTAATGTTAACCACACAGAGGTCTGTTAGCTGCTGTCATCAGATATGTACTTAGTAGTAAGAAAATGTCAAGGGCATTCTCCATAAAATGAGAGTAGTATTATATCTGTGGATGCAATGACAGAAGCAGCAAAATAGCAATGGGGCGGCACACTATGCTAAGCAAAGATTTTTAGTTTATGTGTTTTAAGCCACGCCCTTAATTACATTGGCCACGCCGCTATGAGAGACGCCCCAGTTTTTTCATCCCACTTAAACCCCTGGACCTAATGACCACAGCTGCCAACTTTGGGGCTAGTGATTCAGATTCAAGTCATGGCGTCGGTTCAACCCATGTGATTTTGGGCAAATCACATCTTCCAATGTCGGCTGATCGTGTGTAATGTAATTAGATGCTCTTGTAAATCGATGTGGTGTTTTTGGGCCAAGTTCGCGCTATATCAAACTGTAAACTTGAAAGAAAAGACTAATAAATTCCTTAGTTTGAAAATGCGAGGAAACTGGAAACTAAAATCGATTTTAAAATGTACGACACATGACAAAACGCTTCTGGTCTCCCCAGCTTCTGTTTCTGACAGGACTAGTGACGTGCGATTTTTTAAGACAAACTCAGCCTCCTCCACTGTCTTGAATGGAAGGAATTGGGAAATATGTTTTGTCCTGCAGCATGGCGGCCGCTACTCATTTACCAAAAGCCCATTTAGCGTTCTAGTTGTTTATTGGAAATATGTTCAGAGGACGGAAGTCAATGGATTGCCGAATACATACTCATGCGTAGAATATAGCCAAGGCAGCTGGTGGGATAGATAATGAGAAAATACATTTTTCCTGGTTTTTTCTTCAATAAATCCCCACTTCATTATTCCCAGAATTTTGCATCTACGAGGAAGTAGTTCCTCTGTTTTGGCAGGGCACTGGTTGGTCGTTTCGGTGTGGGGTCTACTGCATTATTATCTGGAGCAGTTGCTTAGCAATGGTGCCATCGGTCTAATACATCCAAGGAAGATGCTGCCCTCCTACCCCGGTTTCGTTAAAAGCTCGCCTTAGTAGGGGCAGTGGACCCTTGCAAAAGTTAGGTTTGGAGGTTGTAAGTTTTGACATTTATACCGCGATAACCTTGGGGGCCTCTAGGACTGTTTAAAGAAAAAAATTAAAACCTAAAGAAATCAGTCCCAGCGCCTTACCTGGCGAGAGCCATGAACACCGCCGCCTTTCTCCGAGGTCAAGCAGAAATGCCTCGGAGAAACGCAGCGGCATTTTCAGATTTGGGGGCGTGTTTTTCTTTCTCTCCTCTTGCCATTGGCTGGAATGTTTACATTACAGAGGAGAGAAAGAAAGTAAAAAACACGCCCCCGAATCCGAAAAAGACGGGGCTTGTTTGGAGAGACAAAGCTCTTCTCCAATGGCTGACCAGCATTTAAGAGGTCAGCCAATGGAGAAGAGGGGAGAAGAGGGGCGGGTTCAAGCCCCTCTTCTGAAAAACGTTAAATCTCGCGAGCGAGACTGCGCAAGCGCAGCCTTCGCTAGCCGAGAACCTGTAGCAGGTTCAATAGTTTGAATCCATCCCTAGAAAACTAAATGAACCGTAAGTGAGAGCTGGAATTGTGAATTGGACAGTGCAATCCCAGCTGAAGATGATGAGGACAAGTTGTAGTCTTTAAATTTTTACAACTATGTGGACATATTCACTGTGACAGTCATCAAAAAGATGTAAATATATGTCACACACAAATGCGATATACCAAATTAGTATGTACAGACAAAAATGTGAACATCTTAATTAGGTATGTGTGATATCTGATTCACTATAAAAAAAATCTGTTTGAAATGGCAATATTTATGAGCCTACATAAATACATGAGTCTCAATGTTGAAAATGGTAAAACTACTGATAGAATATAAAATATAAAGCCATCACATCACCATGACTGATCAGCTATCAAAGCTCTACCACACAAGTAGCATTTCCATCACTTAACTTCACACTGCAAAAAACGTTGTCAAAGGGTGGCTCGTGTACATCAAGTCCGCATGTGGACTATCAAAGATATGTCACTCATAGAAATCATGTTTCACTCAGATAGTGATATTGGACAATCATCTACATACTTTAGCGATTGTCATAAAGATACTAGATGACAAGGCCTATAACCCAATGATAATGTAGATGTAATTGGAGCAATTCGTACTTATAGATGTTGAAGGCGATCATGTTATGGAGCCCCATACAGTAATGTATGAGGGATATGTATAGTGCAATGTTAATAATATTGATGGAGCACTCATCACTTTTACAGACAAAACAAAAAGTGCCACTACAGCTGTAACATTCAAAACAAATACTAATCATTGAAGTTTAAAAAAGGCACACGTATGGGTACAAAATTATACATACTTCATTTTATGCATACAAACTAAATCACAATTAATGCCAATTGTATACTGGAAATTACATGGAATTGAAAATGTTTTGTCTCAAGCCTACAAATCATACAAAAAAGGTCCAGATTAATATATGAGTGAAATGGATGAAGCTTTCTAAGTCAAATCCTCACGCATTCAAATTCAATGAAATGGGTCATAAGAGTTCACATAAATCTTTATTGTGTCATGACAGAGGCCTGGATTTAACAATCCATTGAGACATTTCAATGTCACACATTTTTGTATGTTCGTTTACAAGTAACACTAGGACAATGCTTGAAAGCCAAGGGACTTAACTGTGAGTCCGCAACACAGAAAACCTAGCCTTTGTGAATATTGAGAGGTCCTCTGATGCCACACATGGTGATGGAGGCTGATGCCAACCTTACAGTGAGAAAGAAGTAGACACCAAATACTACCTTGTGAGTGTGCAAGGGTTGTGAAAGGTGAACACACACATTTGATAATACCTTTAGCGCCTTTGTTACTAAGCTCTTCCAAAGTGCTAACAGTGCGGGGAGTGTGAAATTTGAAACATATGCACACTTTGTTAGAATAGCATTTAAATCCCCAGAAACACTTGTAAATTAGGTAATGGTCAGCTACATGCGTACCTGTACATGATAGATACACTTATGCATAAAGTTTGGCAGTAATCTGGGGAGTATTTATTGGGTGTTGGGGATTTGCTTGCTCCACACAAGGGGGCACAATGGCAATGGCAAAACCAAATGAGGTTTGTCAAACAATGCAAGGCCACCTTGAGTGGCCCTGAGTGGGTTGATGAATCTAGAGTAAACTCAAGGCTGCACAAAAATCTGGCTTGTGTTAATCTGGGACAGGGAGGTGTGCCATGGGTGGATAGTGTCTGTTTCCATGCATCCACCCATGGATTCTGACCCATTCCCAGATTGATATGTATTGGTAGACCATGGAATGGGTAATAGCTGTTCAACTCCTTTCTAGAGAGGCAAGGAGACACAATATCACATTGTCTCCTCCTTGTTTCCTCTTTCGAAGTGTGCTGTATTCAGCAGCACACTTGCAAAAAGTAATATGCCTCAGAAGATTGTGTATGTACTGGAAGGTGTACCTTCCTACACAAACACTAACCTACCTGCAAAGCAGGTACCCTTGCAACATATTGGAAGGGTGCCTGTGTTGGCGCAAGGTAAGAAAAAGTGTGCCAGTGCTAGGAGAGGACAGTAATGCTACGTATAAGCAGGAATATGGAGAATTCCAGTTCTTTCGCTTTCACACACCACAGGCCAGCAAGGTGGTTTGCTGTGTTGTGTTGCATGATTTATTGATACATATGGCTCTTTGTTTACATTACTGTGCTGAGTCACAGGTTTATCTGCAATATGTAGCTCTTCACATATCATTATTATTATTAAGTTCTTGTGAAGTGCATAGCTACCCATATTGTTTCCCAGCACTTAGGAATAGGTTCAGCAGCCAAGACGTGTGACCTAGAATGACAGGGTTTTTAATCTCCTTTCGGAAGGTAGACTGTGAGGTGAAGCATTTGAGAGATTCAGGGAGAGCATTCCACAGTTTAGGGCCCAGAAAAAGAAAAGAAAAAAAGCGACCATCCATTCGGATGCACTTAACTCTGGGTACTGTGAAAAGGGATCGGTTACTGGAGCGCAGAGAGCATGGGGGGAGGTGGGGGACACCTAGTTTTTGAAGGAACCGAGATCCTGAACTTGAGTGTCTTTGCTCATAATGTAATTATTAATGTTACTGTGGAACTATATTTCTGAAAGCCACCATCACATTTTGTTTACCTAATCCATGTAATGATTAACAGGACATCATTGCAAAAAGAACAATTGATGGACAGAATGCAGAACAATGTCATACATTCACCCCACTACAGAGATCTGGGCCTAAATCCATCGTTTTTTTGCTCACCATGCCATTCCAGTTTGGTCCCAGCCATATGCAAATCAGTCTTGACCCTGTGCCCAATGGGAACAGTCCAGCCCGAACTGCCAGGCCAGGTCCTTCCTGGACTGGAAACAAGCATCCTAGGACCGGTTTCGGGCTTTCACCCCTCATCAGCCAGGATAGCTTGACTCCAGTGGCATGGAGAGCACGGGACTCACCTCTGAGCATACCCGTCCCACTCGGGGTGCCATATGGCCATGTCTGAACTGGGGTGGTGGAGTGAGCTAAAGAATGATGATGGATTAAACCCAGATCAGTTGACTGGGGGTGAGTGCTTGCATTGTTCAACACTCCGTCCATCATCCCCTTTGGTTTTTCTTTGCTCGCCCTATGTTGGCAGGGTATGCCCAGACGCGGGTCCCTTGCTCACTTTGCCACTGGATTCAAGCTGGCCTGGCTGATGACGGTTGATTAGCCAGAAACTGGTCCCAGGATGCTTGTTTCCGGTCTAGGGAAGACAAGGCTTGGCATTTCGGGCTGGACTTTTCCCATGAGGCAGAGGGTCAGACTGATTTGCATATGGCCATGTCTGAACTGGGGTGGCGAGTGAGCTAAAGAATGATGATGGATTAAACCCAGATCAGTTGACTGGGGGTGAGTGCTTGCATTGTTCAACACTCCGTCTATCACCCCCTTTGGTTTTCCTTTGTTAGCCCTAAGTTGGCAGGGTATGCCCAGACTTGGGTGCCTTGCTCACTTTGCCACTGGATTCAAGCTAGCCTGGTTGATGACGGCAGATTAGCCAGAAACCGGTCCCAGGATGCTTGTTTCGGTCTAGGGAAGACATGGCTTGGCAGTTCAGGCTGGACTGTTCCCATGAGGCACAGGGTCAGACTGATTTGCATATGACCATGTTTGAACTGGGATGGCGGAGTGGGCTAAAGAATGATGATGGATTAAACCCAGATAGGTTGACTGGGGGTGAGTGCTTGCATTGTTGAACACTCCGTCTATCATCCCCTTTGGTTTTCCTTTGTTAGCCCTAAGTTGGCAGGGTATGCCCAGACGTGGGTCCCTTGCTCACTTTGCCACTGGATTCAACCTAGCCTGGCTGATGACAGCTGATTAGCCAGAAACTGGTCCCAGGATGCTTGTTTCCGGTCTAGGGAAGACATGGCTTGGCAGTTCAGGCTGGACTGTTTCCATGAGGCACAGGGTCAGACTGATTTGCATATGACCATGTTTGAACTGGGATGGCGGAGTGGGCTAAAGAATGATTATGGATTAAACCCAGATAGCTTGACTGGGGGTGAGTGCTTGCATTGTTCAACACTCCGTTCATCATCCCCTTTGGTTTTGCTGTGTTCGCCCTAAGTTGCCAGGGTATGGCAAGATGTGGGTCCCTTGCTCACTTTGCACTGGATTCAACCTAGCCTGGCTGATAACGGCAGATCAGCCATAAACCGGTCCCAGGATGCTTGTTTCCGGTCTAGGGAAGACATGGCTTGGCAGTTCAGGCTGGACTGTTCCCATGAGGCACAGGGTCAGACTGATTTGCATATGACCATGTTTGAACAGGGATGGCGGAGTGGGCTAAAGAATGATGATGGATTAAACCCAGATAGGTTGACCGGGGGTGAGTGCTTGCATTGTTCAACACTCCGTCTATCATCCCCTTTGGTTTTCCTTTGTTAGCCCGAAGATGGCAAGGTATGCCCAGACGTGGGTCCCTTGCTCACTTTGCCACTGGATTCAAGCTAGCCTGGCTGATGATGGCTGATTAGCCAGAAACCGGTCCCAGGATGCTTGTTTCCGGGCTAGGGAAGACATGGCTTGGCAGTTCGGGCTGGACTGTTCCCATGAGGCAGAGGGTCAGACTGATTTGCATATGTCCATGTCTGAACTGGGGTGGAGGAGTGAGCTAAAGAATGATGATGGATTAAACCCAGATCAGTTGACTGGGGGTGAGTGCTTGCATTGTTCAACACTCCGTCTATCACCCCCTTTGGTTTTCCTTTGTTAGCCCTAAGTTGGCAGGGTATGCCCAGACTTGGGTGCCTTGCTTACTTTGCCACTGGATTCAAGCTAGCCTGGCTGATGATGGCAGATTAGCCAGAAACCGGTCCCAGGATGCTTGTTTCGGTCTAGGGAAGACATGGCTTGGCAGTTCAGGCTGGACTGTTCCCATGAGGCACAGGGTCAGACTGATTTGCATATGACCATGTTTGAACTGGGATGGCGGAGTGGGCTAAAGAATGATGATGGATTAAACCCAGATAGGTTGACTGGGGGTGAGTGCTTGCATTGTTGAACACTCCGTCTATCATCCCCTTTGGTTTTCCTTTGTTAGCCCTAAGTTGGCAGGGTATGCCCAGACGTGGGTCCCTTGCTCACTTTGCCACTGGATTCAAGCTAGCCTGGCTGATGACAGCTGATTAGCCAGAAACTGGTCCCAGGATGCTTGTTTCCGGTCTAGGGAAGACATGGCTTGGCAGTTCGGGCTGCACTGTTTCCATGAGGCACAGGGTCAGACTGATTTGCATATGACCATGTTTGAACTGGGATGGCGGAGTGGGCTAAAGAATGATGATGGATTAAACCCAGATAGCTTGACTGGGGATGAGTGCTTGCATTGTTCAACACTCCGTTCATCATCCCCTTTGGTTTTGCTGTGTTCGCCCTAAGTTGCCAGGGTATGGCAAGATGTGGGTCCCTTGCTCACTTTGCACTGGATTCAACCTAGCCTGGCTGATAACGGCAGATCAGCCATAAACCGGTCCCAGGATGCTTGTTTCCGGTCTAGGGAAGACATGGCTTGGCAGTTCAGGCTGGACTGTTCCCATGAGGCACAGGGTCAGACTGATTTGCATATGACCATGTTTGAACAGGGATGGCGGAGTGGGCTAAAGAATGATGATGGATTAAACCAAGATAGGTTGACCGGGGGTGAGTGCTTGCATTGTTCAACACTCCGTCTATCATCCCCTTTGGTTTTCCTTTGTTAGCCCGAAGTTGGCAAGGTATGCCCAGACGTGGGTCCCTTGCTCACTTTGCCACTGGATTCAAGCTAGCCTGGCTGATGATGGCTGATTAGCCAGAAACCGGTCCCAGGATGCTTGTTTCCGGGCTAGGGAAGACATGGCTTGGCAGTTCGGGCTGGACTGTTCCCATGAGGCAGAGGGTCAGACTGATTTGCATATGTCCATGTCTGAACTGGGGTGGAGGAGTGAGCTAAAGAATGATGATGGATTAAACCCAGATCAGTTGACTGGGGGTGAGTGCTTGCATTGTTCAACACTCCGTCTATCACCCCCTTTGGTTTTCCTTTGTTAGCCCTAAGTTGGCAGGGTATGCCCAGACTTGGGTGCCTTGCTTACTTTGCCACTGGATTCAAGCTAGCCTGGCTGATGACGGCAGATTAGCCAGAAACCGGTCCCAGGATGCTTGTTTCGGTCTAGGGAAGACATGGCTTGGCAGTTCAGGCTGGACTGTTCCCATGAGGCACAGGGTCAGACTGATTTGCATATGACCATGTTTGAACTGGGATGGCGGAGTGGGCTAAAGAATGATGATGGATTAAACCCAGATAGGTTGACTGGGGGTGAGTGCTTGCATTGTTGAACACTCCGTCTATCATCTCCTTTGGTTTTCCTTTGTTAGCCCTAAGTTGGCAGGGTATGCCCAGACGTGGGTCCCTTGCTCACTTTGCCACTGGATTCAAGCTAGCCTGGCTGATGACAGCTGATTAGCCAGAAACTGGTCCCAGGATGCTTGTTTCCGGTCTAGGGAAGACATGGCTTGGCAGTTCGGGCTGGACTGTTTCCATGAGGCACAGGGTCAGACTGATTTGCATATGACCATGTTTGAACTGGGATGGCGGAGTGGGCTAAAGAATGATGATGGATTAAACCCAGATAGCTTGACTGGGGGTGAGTGCTTGCATTGTTCAACACTCCGTTCATCATCCCCTTTGGTTTTGCTGTTTTCGCCCTAAGTTGCCAGGGTATGGCAAGATGTGGGTCCCTTGCTCACTTTGCACTGGATTCAACCTAGCCTGGCTGATAACGGCAGATCAGCCATAAACCGGTCCCAGGATGCTTGTTTCCGGTCTAGGGAAGACATGGCTTGGCAGTTCAGGCTGGACTGTTCCCATGAGGCACAGGGTCAGACTGATTTGCATATGACCATGTTTGAACAGGGATGGCGGAGTGGGCTAAAGAATGATGATGGATTAAACCCAGATAGGTTGACCGGGGGTGAGTGCTTGCATTGTTCAACACTCCGTCTATCATCCCCTTTGGTTTTCCTTTGTTAGCCCGAAGTTGGCAAGGTATGCCCAGACGTGGGTCCCTTGCTCACTTTGCCACTGGATTCAAGCTAGCCTGGCTGATGATGGCTGATTAGCCAGAAACCGGTCCCAGGATGCTTGTTTCCGGGCTAGGGAAGACATGGCTTGGCAGTTCGGGCTGGACTGTTCCCATGAGGCAGAGGGTCAGACTGATTTGCATATGTCCATGTCTGAACTGGGGTGGAGGAGTGAGCTAAAGAATGATGATGGATTAAACCCAGATCAGTTGACTGGTGGTGAGTGCTTGCATTGTTCAACACTCCGTCTATCACCCCCTTTGGTTTTCCTTTGTTAGCCCTAAGTTGGCAGGGTATGCCCAGACTTGGGTGCCTTGCTTACTTTGCCACTGGATTCAAGCTAGCCTGGCTGATGACGGCAGATTAGCCAGAAACCGGTCCCAGGATGCTTGTTTCGGTCTAGGGAAGGCATGGCTTGGCAGTTCAGGCTGGACTGTTCCCATGAGGCACAGGGTCAGACTGATTTGCATATGACCATGTTTGAACTGGGATGGCGGAGTGGGCTAAAGAATGATGATGGATTAAACCCAGATAGGTTGACCGGGGGTGAGTGCTTGCATTGTTCAACACTCCGTCTATCATCCCCTTTGGTTTTCCTTTGTTAGCCCGAAGTTGGCAAGGTATGCCCAGACGTGGGTCCCTTGCTCACTTTGCCACTGGATTCAAGCTAGCCTGGCTGATGATGGCTGATTAGCCAGAAACCGGTCCCAGGATGCTTGTTTCCGGGCTAGGGAAGACATGGCTTGGCAGTTCGGGCTGGAGTGTTCCCATGAGGCAGAGGGTCAGACTGATTTGCATATGTCCATGTCTGAACTGGGGTGGAGGAGTGAGCTAAAGAATGATGATGGATTAAACCCAGATCAGTTGACTGTGGGTGAGTGCTTGCATTGTTCAACACTCCGTTCATCATCCCCGTTGGTTTTGCTTTGTTCGCCCTACGTTGGCAGGGTATGCCCAGACGTGGGTCCCTTGCTCATTTTGCCACTGGATTTAAGCTAGCCTGGCTGATGACGGCTGATTAGCCAGAAACCGGTCCCAGGATGCTTGTTTCTGGTCTAGGGAAGACATGGCTTGGCAGTTCGGGCTGGACTGTTCCCATGAGGGAAAGGGTCAGACTGATTTGCATATGGCCATGTCTGAACTGGGGTGGCAGAGTGAGCTAAAGAATGATGATGGATTAAACCCAGATCAGTTGATTGGGGGTGAGTGCTTGCATTGTTCAACACTCCGTCCATCATCCCCTTTGGTTTTGCTTTGTTCGCCCTAAGTTGGCAGGGTATGGCCAGACGTGGGTCCCTTGCTCACTTTGCCACTGGATTCAAGCTAGCCTGGCTGACGACAGCTGATTAGCAGGAAACCGGTCCCAGGATGCTTGTTTCCGGCCTAGGGAAGACATGGCTTGGCAGTTCGGGCTGGACTGTTCCCATGAGGCACAGGGTCAGACTGATTTGCATATGTCCATGTCTGAACTGGGGTGGCGGAGTGAGCTAAAGAATGATGATGGATTAAACCCAGATCAGTTGACTGTGGGTGGGTGCTTGCATTGTTCAACACTCTGTCCATCATCCCCTTTGGTTTTGCTTTGTTCACCCTAAGTTGGCAGGGTATGGCCAGACGTGGGTCCCTTGCTCACTTTGCCACTGGATTTAAGCTAGCCTGGCTGATGACGGCTGATTAGCCAGAAACCGGTCCCAGGATGCTTGTTTCCGGTCTAGGGAAGACATGGATTGGCAGTTGGGGCTGGACTGTTCCCATGAGGCAAAGGGTCAGACTGATTTGCATATGGCCATGTCTGAACTGGGGTGGCAGAGTGAGCTAAAAAATGATGATGGATTAAACCCAGATCATTGACTGTGGGTGAGTGCTTTCATTGTTCAACACTCCGTTCATCATCCCCATTGGTTTTGCTTTGTTCGCCCTAAGTTGGGAGGGTATGCCCAGACGTGGGCCCCTTGCTCATTTTGCCACTGGATTTAAGCTAGCCTGGCTGATGACGGCTGATTAGCCAGAAACCGGTCCCAGGATGCTTGTTTCTGGTCTAGGGAAGACATGGCTTGGCAGTTCGGGCTGGACTGTTCCCATGAGGCAAAGGGTCAGACTGATTTGCATATGGCCATGTCTGAACTGGGTTGGCAGAGTGAGCTAAAGAATGATGATGGATTAAACCCAGATCAGTTGATTGGGGGTGAGTGCTTGCATTGTTCAACACTCCGTCCATCATCCCCTTTGTTTTTGCTTTGTTCGCCCTAAGTTGGCAGGGTATGCCCAGACGTGGGTCCCTTGCTCGCTTTGCCACTGGATTCAAGCTAGCCTGGCTGATGATGGCTGATTAGCCAGAAACCGGTCCCAGGATACTTGTTTCTGATCCAGGGAAGACATGCCTTGGCAGTTCGGGCTGGACTGTTCCCATGAGGCACAGGGTCAAACTGATTTGCATATGGCCATGTCTGAACTGGGGTGGCGGAGTGAGCTAAAGAATGATGTTGAATTAAACCCAGATCAGTTGACTGAGGGGTGAGTATTTGCATTGTTCAACACTCCGTCAATCATCCCCTTTGGTTTAACAGGACATCATTAACATATGAATTGCATGGCCCTTTGCATTGCTGTAGATGGGCCACTGCTTGTCCCTTCATATTGCTCGATATGTGGCACTGCGTGGCCATTTGTGTAGCGCTATATAGGCCACTGGGTAGGAAACATCTGTTACGTGGCCCTTTGCATTCCTGTAGAAGGGCCTACACGTGGACCTTTGCATTGCATTATATATGCCACTGTGCGGCCATTTGCATAGTGCTAAATAGGCCACTGCATAGAAAACATGTGAGGTGTGTGGCACTTCCATTTGTGCTATATAGCCCACTGCATAGGTACATAGGTATTGCGTGGGCCTTTGCTTTGTTTGGTAGAGAGTAGAGCGTCACACAATGTTCATTTGAGTAGAAATGCATTGGGAATATGGTGCAAAAAAACCACTACCTGCCTGTCACACAGGAAATTATTACAATGGGTGTGGCTGCATACCAGGAAGTGTAAATGTTTCCTTTGCTTTCTGTTTGTAGCTGGTGGATATTGCTGGTGTTGAGAGAAGATTGGAGAGAGTTTTAGAGTGATTTTGCATAGTATCTTGTTAAATCTATGTCCTAGAGTCGTTATCAAGTAGTTTTTGTCATGTTTTTGTGCTTAAGTGTCATATTTCGTACTTCTTTGTGTCTGAGTGTTGTTGGGTGTCCGTCTATTTTAGGGTATATATTTGTTTGTTATAGTTATGGATTTAAGGGGTCTGGTATTAGTTAATATTTGTAGGAATAGAGCTTGTGGCATTTGTCCCATGTCTGGGAATTTCAGAGGCTGCAATTTCAATGAGGGGAGTTAGGCGCACTTGTATGGCTGAAAGTGCACTACGTCCCAAGCATGCTTCATGCTTGAGGGTGGGTTAGTAAATGCGACCTTACAAAGGAGCACAGAGACAGAAGGGAGATTGTGTGGATGCACGTCAAAGGTTTCTGGGGAAGAGAGGTCCATCCACCAGCTCAACCATCAATGTGCTTGGTCTACTGGGGTTGGAAGTTGCAGGCCATGTAGGTATGTATCCATTTACCATCAGCTTGTAGTCATGTCAAGTAATTCATTTATCTATATTGCATTTTCGAAATAAAGTAGTGATGTTTGGATGTCTTGTGACACACAAGGCAAGACAGAGTGAAACTATTTGCCAGATATATCAAACTGCCACCCAACGCAGCACAGCTGCCAAGGATTCTGCACTTCCTTGTGTGACAAGGAGGAAGCAGGAGAGCATCATTTCTACAGAAATACTGCACTCTCCACCCCTCTCCCTACAACTGGTGGGTGCAGAATTTAGCTGCTCTGTGCAATGGACACAACTTTGCGCATTAGTGCAAGGATGTGTGCATGAGTCTAGCATAGGTTACTATGCCTAGACAAGTATAAAAACGTTTCCTACTTTGTATGGATGCTGTACAGTGCAGCTCAAATGCGAAGTCAGTGAAGAAAGGAGAAATAAAAGCATTTCTCCTTCAAACGCTTGCTTTCAAAAGACGTTAACTTTTTACAAAATACTCTGTTTCTTTTTTCTTGGTAGATAGGGGTTTGAGTCAAAAAGCATGGGTGGTTTCATGGGAATGGCCATATAATGCCCCCTTGACGCTAAGTAATGCAAAGCAGCGCTCTGTGCTATTTTGCATTACTTTTAGGCAGTTTCCAGAACAATAGAAGTTTTACCCTGGAAAATATATAATAAAAAAAAGATTTTGTGCTGGTTTGCCTCATGCAAACACATCAAAAAATGTTGGTAAATCTGCCCCTAAGGCTAGAATGTCATCAAATATCATTACCCATGCTGCACAAAGTATGTTTGTGTGGCAAGGCTAATATATATGTCCAATACATTTCACTGTGTGCCCTTGCATGGTACTGGTGCATGACACAATGTACCTAAATCTGCTATTCAATGCACATCCATAATGTACTATATTTCTTGTGTATGTAACACGTGTGTATAAGGCCTCTGACCTTGGTCCGAGGGCCGCTCTCTTCCCAGCAGCTCCGCTGTGCTCTGCCCAGCTGCTGATCTTCAGAGCCCCACCTATGTAGGATTCAAGACCACCCTGTACCCTCCTTGCTGGTATTGCTCATTGCGCTGCCCCCCACATTGTGATTCATTATTGTAGCACTGTTATGCGGTTGTTATTGTTATTATCTGTGATTGCTATCCCCCACTTGTTGTGACTTGTTCCCTGCATTCTGACATTATCTCTGTGCCCATCCGTCTTGTTGGATTGTTTCCATTTTTCTTTTCACTTGCCTTTTTCTCCTTTTCCTGCCGTTCCCGCTGTCGCCTCTGCCCCCGTGACCCCTCCCCCTGACTGCCCCGCTCCCGCCTCCCTGCTGCACTTCCCTCCCACTCCCCTACTTAATTGCGGCCGCTGCGGGGGAGGGCGAGTAAGACCTCTGACCTCGGTCCGCGGCCTGCTCTCTCCCCAGCAGATCCGCTGTGCTCTGCCCCGCCGCTGATCTTCAGAGCCCCATCCATGTAGGGTTCGAGACCGCCCTTTGCCCACCTTGCTGGTATTACTCATTGCGCTGCCCCCCTTGTTGTAATTCGTTATTGTAGCACTGTTATTCGGTTGTTATTGTTATTATCTGTGATTGCTACCCCCCACTTGTTGTGACTTGTTCCCTACATTCTACCATTATCTCTGTGCCCATCTGCCTTGTTGTATTGTGTCCATTTTTCTTTTCTCTTGCCTTTTTCTCCTTTTCCCACTGTTACCGCTGCCGCCTCTGCCCCCATGATCCCTCCCCCTGACCGCCGCACTCCCGCCTCCCTGCTGCACTTCCCTCCCCCTCCCCTACATAGGGGTGGCTGCTGCGTGGTCACGCAGCGGGCGCGCCTAAGGCAAGCCCGTCAGCGCCCGTCCGTGGCTCGTCCGCGACACTACCACGGCCAGCGCCAGGGACCCAGGCTCTCCGACCAGCCATCGCTACGATACCACCACCCTCCTTGCACTCAACCCTGGAAGACTCAGAGACTGCCAACAGGCCTCGCCGAACAAGACCCACGGGCAGTTCTCCTGCCTCCACTGCTGCCTGACCCCCACCACAATCCCGGCCTCCAACACCTCCGACGCCAGCAACAGTGACACCCTAAGATGCATCCTTCTCAACGTACGCTCCGTACACAAGCATGCCATGGAAATCTAGAACCTACTCGACTCCCTCTCACCCGACATCACCTTCTTCACTGAGACTTGGACCAACGCCTCCTCCGCCCCGACATCAACATCGCCATCCCAGACGGATACAAGATCCAGAGGAATGACAGCCCCAGCCACCCGGGAGGGGGCCTCGCCATTGCCCACAAGAGCACCCTCCGCCTCTCCACCTCCAGCGAAACGTTTCCCTCCACTGAACACCTGCACTTTCAGATCCAGATCAACCCCAATTCCACACTCTGAGGAACCCTCGTCTACTGACCCCCCAGCCCCCGGACACCCTTCGCCACCACCATCACCAACTTCATCGAACCCCATGCCATCAACGAACTACACACTCATTGGAGACCTAAACTTCCACCTCGACAACCCCAGCAACCCCAACTCCACCACCCTTCGCGACAACCTCCCCAACATCGGACTTAAACATCTCGTCACCACTGTGAGTAGTTGGCCTGGTTTATGATGTCCACTAGTTATAGTGGGCACCCTGTACCAGTCCAAACAACCCCTTATTGATGATAGGTTAAAAACAACCTTTATTGAAAGCTATCCTAGTGGTAGCTATGGAGAGCAGCCTTCAGGCTTAGTCTTGAAGGAATGTAAAGCAGCTTGTTTTACCACTCTATAATTTCTTGAATGGCTAAATGAAAGGCAATCACCCCAGGTATATATATAAAATATATGTATTTATTTCTAAACACACCCACCTAGTCTCTTTGTGAGGCTAGAGGTCAAAACACATAAGTTACACTTCAAATATTACAGTAATAAGCACAAATACACGTCAGGCCCTAGGGGCGATCCAAACCATATACGAAAATAGTGGTATAAGAACCACGACTTAACTAGACAAAAGGCCTAGAGCCTGTAGAATCGCTGGGACCCCAAGGAACCACCCAAGGTAGTGACGCAGGGGATCCACGGGGGCCGTGTGCAGTGTGAGAACACAGCCACGAGCTCCCGTTTGCTTCTATGGGGAAAGTCGCAGTTAGATTTTTAAAGATTAAGGACACTTAGAAATGAGTCAGGACCAAACCCTTTGGGACTTAGGAAGTTCTAGTGTCAACACCCACGGGAGCACCGGAGTACTCGTGTTACCCCACCTAGGGCATAGGTGTCAAATGGTGTTGGGTCGCGTCGTCGATTTCAATGGGAGCTGGCAAAGAAGTGCTGCTGCCGGGAAGATGCGAAGTGTCCGATGAGATCCAAGCCTGGATTGAAGTCCAGAAGAGCATGAAAACAGAGGGGACAGAGTCTGGGTCACTTTCCAGTGACCAGGAGAACGATAGGCGGATGCCCACCGATGTCGGGTGATTTCAGGTGGAGACGGTGAAGCTTGACTCTTCAGCCACGAGGACCAGGAGGCGTCGATGACAACCAGGAGCTGGATTCCAGCTGTCCCATGAAGCATGTCAAGTGCTGGAGTGTGGGGTCCCGGATTGGACACAACAGGCCTTGGCAACAGCAACCTACGCAGAAAGATGCTTCGGTACAGACCAGCAAGGTCTGGGGGACTCACCACTTGGTTGGGAGTCAGGGCACGTCTGTAGCAACCAGGGAAGCCCAAGGAAATTCAAGGGGACCCACCAGTTGAAGGACCAGGGATCGTGAAGGGACCTCAACAAGAAACACAAAATGGCAGCCCACGGGTCACTCGGGGTGACTAGGCCAACAATCTTCAGTGGATTCTCTGCTCAAGGTGGGGGCTACAAGTAACCCCAAGCACAACTTCAAGAGACGTCGAGAAGTCAATGCACTTGCAAAAGTGCACGGTGACAAGGAGTTCCAGTTCCACGCTACTCACGAGGGCTGCGGGTCTCAGCTTTTCTGGGGACTCGGGTCGGCCTGTAAGATGTCTGGAAATCCTCTTCCTGGGCTGCAAATACTTCGGAGTCCGGCGGGAGCTTCAGAGATGCAGACTGGCAAATTGCTTTGTTGGTGCCTGCCAAGCAGGGGAGTCACTCCTTGAACCCAAGGGAGATTTCTTCAGTCCTCTAGTCTTTAGTAGAGCGTCGAAGTTCCAGGATTCAGCTTCAGAGTTTCGTCAAGGGATACCTAAAGTTCTGGTTACAGAGGTTCCTTACTTATACCTAAGGAAAGGGTTGGACTAACTCTGGGGACCCACCTATGGGAGGGTTTGGAAAGAGGGGTGGCTACACCCATTTCCTTTGTCCAGTTTCACGCCAGAGCAGGGGCTGGAAACCCGTGAACTGGTTTGAGCTGGACTATGCACAGGGACACCAAATGTGCCCCCAGTGCAGAACTTCAAAGCGCTCAGAGAGTGTTCCCACCCAGCCCCAATACACATCATCCTGGGAGGTGGTTACACCTCCCTGTGACAGGAAACCTATTGTCCAGGCCTCCCCTGTCGGAGTTTCGGTCAGCAGCAGGAGGCCAGACCCGTGTCTGTGGCTGCAGCTTCCATTTTGTGATGTCAGGGCTCTGTTAGATTTCTACCAGGTATACCAGTACTGCCATGTCTTTCCCACTAGAAGGGTGGGATCATATCCTCACATTAAGAACTGATGTGGGGGTATGATTCCAAGGTGTTTAACACCAAACACAACATCCGTGCAGCCAGTCCAAAGTTAGCATTAACTGTTTTAGATATAATGCACTTAAGAGTATATGGTCAGGCTGCACCACTGACAACCTCAGAGAAGAGATTCTGAAGGCTGCAGAGGGGCTCAGCTCATGCCTGGGCACCCTCTCACATATAACCAAGCACCCTGCCTTCAGGATTGATAAGGCCTGCCATAGGGGTGACTGATAGGTTACTACGTGCAGTGATAGGTGAGGTATAGTGAACCTATACCTCAGTAAGGGGTGCATACACCACATTACCCAGGCTGCAGTAGAAGACCTATGGTGTCATTTTGAAGGTCTTTCCAGGGGTGGCACAATACATGCTTTAGCCCCTGGTAGGCCTTTGGTGTACCTATGCCCTGGGTACATAGTATACCGTATACTAGGGACTCACAAGGGTACCCCAGAATCCACTCTGGAGTGTACCTAAAGTACATGCAATCAATTTAGAGAGGAAGCAGCTAGGCTGGGGCCCTGAATAGCAGGGTTCCAGCCAGACTAAAGTCGAAAAACAGTGAAACACCAGCAAAAAGTAGGGGCAATCATGTGAAGCAGATCCTACTCTCCTACAACCACACCGACCAATCGAGCAGGACACACCCTCGACCCCATCTTCGCTACAGGAAACAGCGTCCACTTCAGCGACACAACGCAACCACAATGGACCGACAACCACTGCATACACTTCACCGTCGACAAACCCAAGGCACCCAAATCAACCCCACGCCCACAACGAAGGAACTGGAGCAAAGTCACCGACGAGCAACTTAACTCCACCCTCACCCGAGACAGCCATACCTGAACATCCGACGCAAACAGCGCAGCCAGAGAACTCCACACTTGGATCTCCAACTGCGCAGATGAGCTCGCCCAGCTACACAACCCCGAAAAACAGCACCCCAGGAAAGCCGCCTGGTTCACCACCCCTCTCCAAGAAGCCAGGCTCACCCGCAGAAGCCTGGAGAGGAACTGGAGAAACATCAAGACAACCGAAAACTACTCCACCTACAAGGGCGCAGTTAGAAATGGGATTTTTGGTAGGCTAGGGCATGTGCCAAAGCCAGGCAGAAACCACCACTCTAGTCAAGATAAGGGAGTTACACTCCTAAAATAACCCCTGCTCACCCCCTTGGTAGCTTGGCATGAGCCGTCAGGCTTGTCTTAGAGGCAGTGTGTAAAGCATTTGCACATAACCAACAGTAATACAGAGTAAGCACCACAAAAGGACACCACACCAGTTTAGAAAAATAGCCAATATTTTGATATACTTAAGACAAGACCAAAAACGATAAAAATCCACAATACAGTACTTAAAAATCTTCAGTGATCAAAATATGCTTGAAAAACAGTTCCTTGATGTCGATAGCTCCATCCGGGGCTATCACGGCGTCGTGAGCAAACAAAACCAAACACTTCTGGCTGACCGCACGTCGCGGGCCAGCTACGGTGTCGGACAGACCCGCAAACAGTACCTTTTAGAAATGCAAGGCATCAGCAACTCTCGTTGGGCTTCCGAAAGCACGGCATTGGTTTTGGAGGTCTCTGCAGGAGTCGTCGGGGCCCTTGAGGTCACACGCGTTGCAGATCGAACTCCTCTCTGTTGTAGTCAGGAGCGCTGGTGTCGGCAGGCGTTGGGTGCTGCGGTGCGAAGTGCACCGGTGCGGTGTGCTTTGCCCTCAGGTCGTGGTGCGCACAGCAGCTCGGTGGCGATGTCAGATGATGTCATCGGTGAGACAAGGGTCACGGTGCGAAGTGAATGCTCATCGCGGTGCTGGCAGGTCGCGGTGCAAGCAGCGGCGTCGTAGTTGCTGAAGCGCTGTCGTCGGCTGACGAACTGGAGTCTATGGTGACGGAGTCGGTAGGCCAAGGCTGCAGTGCGGGATGAAAGCGGTGCATCATGTAACTTTACGAGCGATGCCCTCAAACCACGGTGCAAGCAGCGGCGTCGATTTGGGCGTGGAGCGGCATCATCAGGGATACCAAGGCGTCGTCGTGAAGCGAGGCGGTGCGGAGTGTGGGGCTCACAGGTCGCGGTGCGAGCAGTGGCTTGGTGGCAGCGTTAGCAGGCATCGTCGGTGAGACCAGGGTCGCTGTGCGGTGTTGCAGCGGTGCCCTCATGGTGCCTTCAGGACACGGAGTCGGCAGCGGCGTTGTAGACGGCATCGGGTTGCTTTTTCTTCTGCTGCAGCACAAAACATACAGTCCCCAGTGCTGAGGGCAGAAGAGGGCTTGCTGTTCCTGAGACTTCTTGAACAGTGGGCAAGCTGTACCTCAAGCCCTTGGATAAACCCAGTCCTTTCACTGCCCAAGACAGAAGCAGCCACTGCAGGCCAACACAGCAAAGCACACAGCAATGTGATAGTTTCTCCTCACAGCTTCTCCAGCTCTTCTTCTTGGCAGTCTTCTTGGTCCAAAAGAGTTCTAAAGTTCAGGGGTCTGAGCTCCAATATTTACATCCCAAAATCCTTTGATCTCTTAGGCAGAGAGTGTCTGTGCCCAGCCAGAACCAGTTCTGCTTTCTCTGGTGTGACTTTCTGGCAGGAGGTGGAGACGTCATGGTCAGAGGCAGATCAGGCCCTTTGAGGTGCAAGGAAATCTCCTCCCCCATCCCCAATTGCAGCCCAGGTCTATTCAGTCCTTTCCTGACCCACCTAGACTATCTGGAGCCACTCCGGTTCCCCAGCCTTCTGTCATCCAAAACCCAGACAGGTAATCCACATTCCAGCAGAGGCACACGGGATGACTGAGCAAGAAAATACCACGGCCACCATCGCACCCGAACCGCAACGCACCATCAACACCTCCTTCAAAACAGGCTCGTTCCCAAGAAGCCCACAGCGGACCCCACCGACCTCAAGAACTACCGGCCCATCTCGCTCCTCCCCTTTGCAGCCAAGGTTGCAGAGAAAACAACCAACAGGGAACTGACACGATTCATCGAAGAGAACTCCGTCCTCAACCCGTCCCAATCCGGATTCCGAAGCAACCACAGCACCGAGACCACTCTACTCGCCGCCACAGACGACATCCGCACCCTCCTGGACCAAGGCCATTCCGCAGCCCTCATCCTACTCGACCTGTCCTCGGCCTTCAACACTGTCTCTCAACGCACACTAGTCACCAGACTGCATGACGCCGGCATACAAGAAACAGTCCTGGACTGGATCCGATCGGTCCTCACCTGAAGAAGCCAGAGAATCAGACTACCACCCTTCCTCTCCGATCCCATGAAAGTCACCTGTGGAGTCACACAGGGGTCATCACTGAGCCCGACCCTCTTCAACATCTACATGGTCCCCCTCGTAGCCATCGTCTGACAACATGGCCTCAACATCATATCCTCCGCCGACGACACCCAGCTCATCCTCTCCCTCACCCAAGATCCCACCACGGCCAAACTCAACATCCAGAAAGGAATTCAAGACATCGCAGTCTGGATGAACAACAGCTGTCTGAAACTCAACACCGAGAAGACAGAAGTCCTCATCCTTGGAACCACCCCTTCAGCATGGGAAAACACCTGGTGGCTGACCGCCCTCGGAAGCCCACCTACCCCCTCAAACCACACCAAGAACCTGGGAATCATACTCGACTCTTCACTCACCATGAACCGACAGGTCAAAGCCGTCACATCCAGCTGCTTCAACTCCATCCGCATACTTTGCAAGACCTTCAAATGTATCCTCCCTGAGTCAAAGAAGACAGTCACCCACCCACTCATCACCAGCAGACTGAACTATGGAAACGCACTCTACGCTGGCATCAACAAGTCCCTACTCTGCAAACTCCAGACCATACAGAACACCACCCCCAGATTTATCCTCGGCATCCCCCGACAAGAACACATCAGCCAGCACCTACAAAGACTCCACTGGCTCCCCGTGGAGAAAAGAGTCACCTTCAAAATCCTTACCCACACCTACAAATGCCTACACAACAACGGACCCAAATATCTCAACAACAGAATCAACTTCCACGTACCCAAAAGAAAACTCCGATCTTCCAACTTCGCACTGGCCGAAACCCCGCGCATCCACAGAGCCAGAGCAGGCGGAAGATCCTTCTCTCACATTGCTGCCAAGACCTGGAACGAGCTACCGGCAGACATCAGACACGCCCCCTCCCTGAACACCTTCAGGAAGACTCTCAAGACCTGGCTCTTTGGCTAAACGGACCTGCGGACCCCCCCCTAAGCTCCTTGAGACCCTCACGGGTGAGTAGCGCACTTACAATTTCCCTGATTGATTGATTGATTGATTGATTGATTGATTAAGGAGATAATATTGGGCATAATGTTTCTATGGTTTTGCCTCTCCCTTGCACCATGGACTATGAAATACCTTAATTGGTTCCTCTTACTAAGTGTGTGGGATTCTGCAGCACACTTAGAAAGAGCAAAAGGCCTTAGAGGATATTTTTTGCGGGAGGGCATCCCTTTCTTGTAAACACTCTTTCAACATGGTACAAGGTTGCCCATGTTGAAACTAGGCAGCAGTTTGTACAACAGAACACTCATAGAGCATGAATTTGGCATATGATGTTACACATTTCTGGTCTTTCACCTTCATGCAGTACTGCCCTGCAAGGTGACTACCTGTGTTCCGTTTTGTAAAAACGATTAAATATGTGTCTCAGAGTGTCAAAACGTGCCATTACACTGGGATGTCATAGTGCTTGGTATATATTTTGAACTGAGTATCTATGCTTCATTGTTTTTTTAATAGAAATTTACTGTACTTGTTTTTTCAGGTGGACATGTACCTTTTTCAGGAGGTGAAATAGATTGCTTCCGGGATTATAATGCAGAAAGTAAGTTTCATGACAGCATGGTTGCAGCTCTGTAACAAATGTGTGTGCAATTCTGTTAGAAATTGAGGTTCTGGTTGGCAGAGGTATGCACCCTGTCCAAGAAGGAATCCCAATCCTAGTCAGGGTAAGTCACAACACACTCAGAATTATCCTGTGCTCACCCTCTGGTAGCTTGGCACAGAGCAGTCAGGCTTAACAGAAGAGGCATTGTGTAAAGTATTTGTGCAACACTTCAAACAGCAACAGAGTGAAAACACCACAAAAAGACTCCATGTTAAAAGATAATACTTTTAAAAATGATACTAAAATGACAAAAATCTTATAAGTAGAATTCGAGATATGACTTTCTAAGGAATAAACTGTAAAATAGCACTTAAAAGCAATAAGCGATTATTTGGGATCGGATTTGGGCATGTAAAACTTAAATGTACATGTCCCGCCTTTTAAATACATTGCACCCTGCCCTCTGCGTTACCTAGGGCCTATCTTAGGGGTGACTTATATGGATCACAAGGGAATGTTTAGGACTAGCAGGTTTATCTTGCCACGTCAAAATGTCAGTGTAAACTGCACAGACAGGCCCTGCAAAGGCAGGCCTGAGTCATGGTTAGAGGGCTACTTAAGTGGGTAGTACAATGGGTGATGCAGGCCCACTAGTAGCATTTAATTTACTTTTAATTTACAGGCCCTGGTCACTAGGAACTTAAAAGTAAATTAAATATGCAAATTGGGAATGAGACAATATTACCTTGTTTAAGGGAGAGAGCACAAGCACTTTAGCACTAGTTAGCAGTGGTAAACAGTGGTGTGGGGGTGGTGATCAATTCCAGCCTTTGCTGCCCCGTATGGTGGCAGGTAAGAGCGGGCGGGGTCTGACGCCCCCAAAAGACATGCGGCTCGGGGCTGGCTGCCCCCCATCCACTTGCTACCCCACTGGTGGTAAAGTGCACAGAGTCCTAAAGCCAGCAAAAACGAGGTCAGAAAAATGGAGAGAGGCAAGCCAAAAATTGAGGTAAGATCACCCTAAGGCTGTCAGTTCTAATATATTCTTATTAATATTAACGGTGTACTGTGTATGTCCAGACATTCATCACTTCAAAACAGCACTTTGAATTAGAAAGCAAATACAACAGCACCTTTTAGGCATATTGTGTAACAAACAAGGAGCCCTAATAATGTGAATAAAGTGTGAATATGGGTGTTAAGTATAAGTATTTCAGATTACACCACTTGAAATATGGGGATGGTATAACTCAAACAGAACCTGTGTGTCATACCAAACTACACTTTGCATAGGCATTAGGTACAGTGACACCAGGTTAGCCATCATATTGCAATCATTGCACAACAAATTGATGCAGGAAATGTGGCAGTAGCATTCCAACTTTAGGTGTATCTTGATTAAAACCTAAAAAAGTAAATGAGGGTGCAGCCGTGGTGCTGGGGTGTGAGATATTTCTTTATTGTCCAGCCATTCCCTCACTATTACCACTTATATATCCTGCATATCCAGGAAAAAAATATAATGGCCATTAGTATCTGGCTAGTATTGGTTCACCCATCCTGAGTCATGTATTGATAAAAAACATTTGTGGGAGCTGTTAGGTATACAACTTGTGTAATTATGTTGAGGTAAGCACTTTGAAGCACAGATATTGGATATTTTAGAGGTAGTAAGTCTTTATGTACTCTTGAATCATCTCTCTGTGTGTCCATCAAGATGAGGTTGCATTTTGATTTTCTCTGACAATCCATAGAGGTACTACACATTGCTCAATCTACCATTGCAATGGATGTCATTTTTGTAGTTGCACGTTCAGAGACTGCATATGATATTTACTTTATTCCCCTCTGTTTCAGATTTAAAAATATTTGATCGTGTTTTTGTATGATATGCATGAAGATTTTTTAGACCATACCAATCTGGTCATGGAATTTCAAAATTGTTTATTGTAAACCAGGTTCAGATTCTCAAATGTTATCATGTCATACATATACTTCACCCAAATGATCAAATAGTGCCAAATACCAATGTGTAGTGATGCACAATACGTGTAGACAGAAATTGTGCTTATCATTTAAGTGTGTTGCATATGAAAAGTCATTAGGAATGAATTGCCTTTCGTAAATATGGATGCTATTTGATGAGAACAGTTGAACAAGATCAGATTCTTCACAAAAATAGACTACTGTAGTGAGTTGCAAAGAATGTGGCATTGATGTCCTACACAGGACAGATCGTAAAACTGGCCAGGAGGTTTTCACAAATGCTATAGTGAATTTATGGTTCAGAAACTGGGGAAATGGGGGGAAGATGGCCACTTGCTAGGGCGGCTCCGGCACCGTCGACCGTCATCCCTCAGCAATCCTGACACCTATCCGGCCACAGGAGTTCCATCCCTGTGCATGAGCCCCCGGAGGCAGCTGTAAAGTGTGTTGCCCCTCCTGAATACATCTGGAGGTGGAGAAAGCAGCCGGCGCGGCGGTGGCCTGGCGTTGCGAGTTTCCTGCGGGCTCACGTAGTTTTGGCACCTGGATTTGAAGAGGTGTGTCCGGGGGAGCGACCTGCGGGCGCGTGGCGAGCTGGTGCCGGAGTGTGCGGTCTTCTGTAACGGGCGGCCTGGCTGTGGCGCCGTGAAGTGTGCCCTATACTGCGGAGTCCGGTAAGCGACCGACTGGCTCGTTGTGATTGGCGTCGCTGCGGGGGATGCTTCACTGGATGTGTGCGGTGGTCCTGGAGCGAGACAGGCCCCCTGTGTGTGACACAAATAGACTGCCTAATACCCCAGGGGACTGTCGCTTGGACGAGCGGAGCAGATTGCACCCCCGCCTTGCATGGACACCTCAGGACATGCTGTGCCCTCACACACAACAATAGCTGCACTGGGGGCTCCCCCCCGCCATATGGTGTGGTTTGACTTTCCTGCTTTGCCTGCTGCATTGGGTCGACTGACAGTCTTGGGGAGGCCTGGAGGAGTGTATAGGCACTGGACTTCGCTGCTATAAATAATTAAGCCCTGCATTGCGCTGCCGAAGGGCGTGGATGTCACTGGGCCTTACCCTGGCCTTGAAATGGACCTACAGGGCACTACTACTGTCCAGGTGAGATAGCATATATCTGGGAGGACTGCTCAATTGGCGCTGGTGTCCCAGGCTAGCCGGTGGCACTTCCCTGGCACTACAGTTCTTCTGAAGCGTATTGATGACCCGGTCCTTTGCTCCAACCCTTGTATAGTTTGCCCCATGAGAGGCTGTGGTTCTACAGCAGGGGGAGGGACCCAACAGGCCACATTGTAATCTCTGCGGTAGGCAGCGGCGAATACCTCAGGTCGTGGTCTCTATGGCCGCAATCCAGAAATGGCGACGGTAAAGGGCAGCCGAACCGCACAGCAGCAAAAAATTGACAAGTTTGCCCTACAAAAGTCGCAGGACGGGGGGCAGCTGGCCTTAGGCATGGAGCATGAGGCCCAGCAGAGGGTGACTGAAGCACCTATGCACCAGGAGGAATATGCAGCTATCACAGGAGTACGCACATCACTTGAAAGTCGTATTGATTCAGTTGCCACTGAAATTTCCCCCCTGAAAGCAGACCTCCAAAAAATGGACTCTCGGATGAAGGAAGTGGAGGGTGTAACACAAGAAATTGTCTCTGATGTGTCCACACTGAAAAATCAAAGCTCTGTCCTACAACAAAAGACTGAGTCATTGGTGATCCAACTGGACAATTACGAAGGCAGGTTGTGACGCAACAACGTCCGCATCCTAGGGGTCCCAGAGAGGGCAGAAGGGGCAGCAGTCGACCTCTTTGTGGAAGACCTTGTGACTAAACATTTGCAGCCTAAGCATCTTTCCAACTACTGCTCCATCGACAGAGCTCATCGTATCCCGGGGGTAGGCCCAAACCTGGGGCGCCCCCGTGGCCTATCCTGACGAAAGTGTTTAACTTTAGTGACCGAGACCATATCCTCCATACGGCTCGAAATGCCCCTCCTCTAAAATTTGAAAACAGCACCATCACTTTTTTCCCTGGCTTCACTGACAAAGTTCATATACAAAGACGTTCCTTTTTGGAAGTTAAAAAAGCTCTCAGGGAGAGAGATATCAAGTATGCCATGCTCTTCCCGGCGAGTCAAAGCAGAGGGTAAGAGTTGGTTCTTCACTGGGGGTGGGCGGAATTTGCGAAATCCACTTTCGCAAATTATCGCGAAAATGTTAAAAATTATCGCAAACACGCGGAAATATAACGAAGATGCAGAAGTTTTTTTCCCACATGTTCGCGAGATTTTCTGCATAGTTGCGGCTCGCCAACTTACCCACGTGGTTGCTCGCGGGCGCGGCCATCTTGTTTTCAGTTGTCTCGCGGTGCATGATCGCGAGAAGAAAGACGTGATCACGCGACGCATGACGTCACTGCGGGCGCGAACTGTCGCGAGACAGCGCAAATGGCTTAAAACAATACAACATTTCATGGAGAACGCGACCGGATCAAGAAAACTTGTCGGCGAACGCAGGGATTCAGGTAAGGCGATCGCACGCGCGCGAGAATGTATTATTTTACAGTGCGAGCAAGAAACAAATTATCTCCAAGCTGCGGAATACGGAAATTTTGACATTTTCGCGCTTTCCGCGGAACGCGAAAATGTCAAATTATCGCAATTTCCGCGAACGGAACGAAATTTTAGCCCAGGCCTATTCTTCACAGACCCCGAGGAGGTGATGGAGTGGCTTGATGGCTGGCGGAGGGTAGGAGAGAAAGGACGCCTTGAGCTGAAAGACCGATGAGCATTGGTGTTGCATTACCAACAATAGCCCGTATATAGAGGCGATGGCCTGTGAGGATGGGAGATTTTGGAATGTACCCGGGGGGTCTGCACCCGGTTCCGTTGCAGTGACAGCCGACTGGGGACTCACATAGGGCTGTATTATTTGTGATGGGGTTGCCGGAGTGTGAATTCGAAATGGACCATTTGCTCTGTCAAGGCCAGGTGGGTCCCCGCCGCCGGGTGAGATGGGACAGAGCTGGTTTATGGACCTGAGGAGCCGTTGTCTGGGGCTTCAATGAGTATATTTCACTGTACCAGAGGTTCCTGTGGCCTATATCATTACATCTGTTTAGTAGGGATGGGAGGGACGGGTTGAGCTCACGGTTCCTTTATTGCAGGGGTGGGAGGGCGAAGGGCACTCTGCACTGTTGGGGAAGCAGGTCACCAGATTCTGTCATGCACGGAGGAAGTGAGGGGGGTGGAGGGAGTTCTGGGTGGGTGGGTTGTAGAATAGTTGGTTGTTTTAGTTTAACACAGAGATGCATCATTCAGATAATGCTACAATGGTTGTTTGAATCAGGTACATTGAGGTTTGATGCTTACATAATGAGGTCTTGGGATTGTTTCTCCTCTCAGCTATTAATTAACACTCGGCTGTCGACCCATTGGCTAACGTACTGCATGATCACTCATAATCCGCATCCTTATTATAGTTTTGGTGAGATGGGTACCCCATTACTGATATACACGGTTTGCTCTCCTCCCTCTATTAATAGGACCAATAGTAGAACTTAAGTACCTGACGTGGAACGTAAATGGGTTGGGGGACAAATTAAAACAGGGCATAGTTCTCCAATATTTAAAGAGACAGGCTTCTGATCTAGCCCTCTTGCAGGAAACCCCCTTGATTGGCAATACGTGTAGGCCCTCAGTAGTTGGGGGTATCAGCTGATGGCACACTCGAGGTTCACTTCTGGCTCCCGTGGTGCTCGAGTGCTGTTATGTCAAAACTGCCCCTACATGGTGAAGAAAACTTGGGTCAATTAACATGGCCAGTTTGTGGCATTGTCCGGTGCTTTGGAGGGTAAGACACTCAATGTACTCTCGGTCTATGTTCCCCCCCGCGTTGCAGCAACCCACTCTGAGGGACCTTAGTAAGCTTATTCTCGATCTCCCTCTTGGCACGCCCGTGATTGGGGAGACTTCAACCTGTCGGTAGATGGTTTGCTGGATCGTTTGCCCCCACGCCGAGACCTTGTCTCTGGGTCTAAATTAGCTGAATTTCTAATGGCGCTTGGGGACACCATAACCCTATGCAGTCGCAATTCACTTTTCATTCCGGGACCCACAATAGTCAGTTGAGGATTGACTATATCCTAACACATGCACAGGACCTTCCTGAATTCAGAGAGGTGCGCTGCTTGGCTCAGGGAATTTCAGACCATTCCCCTATTTTCACTAAGATAACCATAGGTTCGCAGACTAGTCGTATGACCTTGACTATAAACCCATGGGCACTCAAGTTACCACGGGTCAAGGCGGCACTGATTAAAGATATTGTTGGTTTGGTTGCTTCGGCCCAGATCCTGTGGGGTGCCTTCGGGGCTGTCATAAAGTGGAGCGCCCTGATGGTAGGCCACAAGAGTGAGTAAAGGAAGCGCATAGACCAATTGGAGATAAATATCCTTCAGGTTGAAATGGCGCTGGCACAGTCCCATGACATAGCCGCACAGCAGTTGTTGTCAGTCCAGACATTGGACTATATCAGCTCCTTACCAAAGCGGCGAAGGCAAAACAGAAATCAATCTGGCATTAGATTTATGAGCATGGGGAGAAGATGGGTAAGCTTCTGGCCTGGTTAGAAAAAAAGGAGCAATTATCGAGATGGGTGCATCAACTACAGGGGCCTAAGGGGGAGGAAATCACCAATCCTCAACAAATAGCAGAAACATTCGCCACTCATTTCGACTCGGTTTATACGTCAACTGCGACAGTCTCGTCGCCTTAAGCTTGGGAGTTTCTTTCGACCATCAATGTCTCCTGTTTGTCAGCGGAAGACAGGGATTCACTTGAAGGAGATCCCACTGAAGAACAAATCCAATTGGCCATTCAAGACATTCGCTCGTGCAAGGCTATGGGACCCAATGGAATCCCAATCAAGTTTTTTAAATCAACGGCTTCAAAACTTTCTTCCTATCCCTGCCAAATGTATATGGAGAGCTATGAAAAGGGTGCCCTGCCTGAGGCGATCCGATTGTTCACGATAGTGGTCATCCACAAACCAGGCTAACTACCTTCTGACTGCAAGGCATGTAGGCCTATTTGTCTACTCACTGTGGAAGCTAAGATATTTGCCACATTACTTGCCAATAGACTTGTCCCCTTCTTGCTGGGTTGATCCATCCGGATGAATCAGGTTAAATGCCGGGCCGAAATACTGCCCTGAACATACGTCGTATGCACGGAGTGTTGGGCAGACAGCAGACGATCAGAAAAAATGTGGCCCTGCTTTCCTTGGGTGCCCAAATGGCTTTTGACACTATTGAATGGAATGATCTGTTTGCGGTCCTAGAGCGAATGGGATTTGGGCCCAATTTCATAAAGTGGGTCAAGCTGCTGTATGCTAGCCAACCACTCAAGTGGCGGTAAACCAGCACACCTCTAGAAAGTTTCAACTGGGATGGGGCACCTGGCAGGTATGCCCCCTATTGCCCTAAATTCGCTTTGGTACTGGAGCCCTTGGCGGTCTGGGTGAAGGGTGACCCTTTGATTCGTGGACTCAAATGGACCAATGGTCATGAGGATAGGATATCATTGTATGCGGATGATATACTGCTATACATGGCCACTCCGACATCCACCCTACACCGTATCCTCCATATCTTCTGCATATTTGGCAATCATTCGGGTTACATCATCAATTGGACCAAATCGCATTTATGCCCACTATTTGGCCCGTCGCCATGCATACCGAGGGACTATCAGATCCCTGTAGCACTGGAGGGCTTTCGCTATTTGGGCATTTATGTTATGACTGACTCTTCTTGTTTTTATGACATAAATCTGCTAGGCCCCCTGGCACGCTTCCGTGCTGATGTCAAACACTGGCGTTCTCTTCCTCTTACTCTACTGGGATGCGCTGCCCTTTTTAAAATGTTGATGTTACCCCGATTCCTCTATGAGCTGCAAAATACCCCCAATAGGATCCCCGACTCCTATTTCTCTGGTATAGACAGTGCCGTATGCACCACAAGCTCTCTGCGGGGTGGTACGACGGGGGAATTGCGTTACCTGACCTTCGGTTATATTATCAGGCATCTCAACTAGTGGCAATTAATTGCTTGGCTAATGGGGACAAGGGCGACTCGAGTTTCTGCACTGATGGCTCATGGGACAGGGCGAATTTAATAGAGCACACTGCACGATTCCCACCAAACTCTGCCTTACTGGACCGACAGCATGCACGGTCGAAACCTGGCATAAGGTTAACAAAACGTTAGGTTGGCACAATAGAATCACGCACACAACGCCTCTCTGGGAACCTGAACAACTGCCCCGGGTTCGACAAGTGGGATCTTAGAGGAATCTCACAGGTGGGAGACATGTGAAACTCTAAGGGACTAATCACTTTTGCCACCCTGCAGAAAGAATACGATCTTGCACAAACTAAAACATTTAGATATTTACAGATCAGTCATGCGCTCAAAGCAACAATACCAGGGGGAGACCCACCTCCTGAGGCGTCCCCACTAGAAGACAGGTTAATATTCGGCCCCATGGTCAGGAAGGCCTTCTCCTTCACCTATAAAAAGTTGATTAACAACCACCCGGACCCCTTAAGATGCTTGCGGCAGCATTGGGTGGCAGATCTAGGGGAATTGGATGAGGATGATTGGCGAGACGCCCAAGCTTCACCTAGAGAGGTGGCCATTCCTATGAGACTGCGGTTGGTCCAACTTAAAATCCTGCACCGAGTCTATCTTGCCGCGAGGGTGTTGGTCAGGATGGGAAGGAAGACTGTTCATTCCTGTCTCAGACACTGTCATCAGGAGGGGACCTTCTTTCATATGATTTGGTAATGTCCAGCCGCCCAAATATACTAGAAAGCTGTCACCACACACTTAAATAACGCTGGGGGTGAAAAGCTAACGACATCCCCGAAGCTCTGTTTATTGAATATTTGGGATGCAAAATGAAACATCGTACAGAAATGGGGTGAGGGGGAGGTGATGTGTGCTAGAAACTGGGCCGCTGATATGGACAGAGCCATGATCGTGGAGAAAGATGTTTTTAAACACAGAGGATGCCCCCAGAAGTTGAACCGTAATGAGCAGTGTGGAACACTTACCGGGGAGACAGTTGTGTATCTCCCACGGTAGAATTAAGCTGTGACGAATCTGGATTGCATGAATTATTTAATGCTATTGGAGAAACACCAGATTGATGTGTCAATGGGGAACGTTGTACGTACGATAGCCAATGTACGCTTGGTATCTGATTTTGATTTTTGGGAAGATCTGCATTGTTGTGTTTTAGTTACTGTCAATAAAAAGTTTAATAAAAAAAAAAGAAACTGGGGAAGTGTACCTCTTCTTTCTCTGATGAGTGTTTTGCTTCCACTGGATGTTGTGGTGCTGGAATAGAAGGCAGATGAGTGATCGTACTTGCCTCTGAAACACACATCAGATTCAGTAGATGTGATTCCCAGTTTCTCATTTACATTTATGGATGCCAGTAAAACAGCATGGTAGTCCCTGGAAAGGGCTTGCTGGTTGGACAAAACTGCTTGCCGTTGCTTTTGAGGGCACTTTATGATGCCATGAAGGAATACATCTTGCCCTCCAAACGGTTACCAAAAGCCTCCATACCTCTTTCCATGGACTAGAGGGAGGAATTGATGGCTCCCAGCTGGTTAACAACATCACTGCTGTCAGACAATGAAGGCTGGTGTTGTTGGTCCTTCTGCATCATCCCACCAACGATGTCAGCTAAGTAAACATCAATCCCATGGAGCCAAGAGTAGGTGTCAAAAATAGCCTTTGATAACCCTTTATTGGGGCTGAGACACCTACGGACTCCTTCAAGAGTGCACACTATAGTCGGCATACTCACACTCGAAGAGGGGCACACCAAAACACAAAATCAATGCTGCAGACACCACTATTGCCACATGGCATTCTATTGGCCAACTTGCAGCAAAGCTTCCGATATATGCTCCGGCGCTGCCTCTAGCACACCATGCGGTGCTCTCGGTGACACAGGAGGAAGGCCCGATGCGCTCACTGAGAGAGGCTGGCTCTGACCAAATGAAGGACATCTACCCCGACGGGAAGTTTCATCACACTTGAGGGACTTCAATATATTATCAACCCAACGCCGTTATTTCAGTTCCCTCTGCATAGACTGAAGCATGCTCTACAAACACATTACAATACATTCCCCGCTGAGCCCCCTCCCTGCAGTCTCTGCAATTGTTACTGGTCGCGCCCTGTATAGAGCAGTGCATGATGAGAAGGTCACTGTTGGCGACAGAAGTCTAGCACGCTGTAATGATAAGCTCACCCCCCGCTGACATAATTAGAATGGGAGCACATCTGCAAACCCACCAGTACTCTCACTCCAAACGGTAATCTGCGAATTATCCATTTCAAATATATTCATCAAGTACACCACACACCAATCAAACTGCACAGTTTTGGTCTTCGACATTCAAGCAAATGTAAGCGCTGGGTTAAGGATCTGGTGTATTGTAAGGAAAACCTCGAACTTTATGCAGAAGAGCTTCCATCGTCTTCTAAGCCCAAGGACATCTGGGAACCTTTCGCATCAATACCTCCACTCGCAAGCCCAGGGAAGTTCAATATCTGATAAAAAGTGATAAGCATGTATTTGTATATGTTTTAACATGATGATGTCACTGTATAATACAAGTAGTCCACAACAAGATATGTGCAGAGGTCGGTCAATCACATGTTTGATGTTGATTGTTGTTTGTACTGCCTTGCTAGGCAGTGATGCTATAATTGTTCCCATGGATATCTAAAAAAGAGATTAAAAAAAGAGTGCACACTATAGTCTTCACCCCCAACCTGACTTCATAAGCTGATGGACTCCTAACACTCGCCATTGAAATGTGACTTGGGGGTCCTCATAGTCCTCACTTGCAATATGATATGTTGATGATCCATGTCTAGTCTGGGTTGGTTCATTTGGATACCCAACATCATCATCTTCCCTTGCCGAAACCGGAGGAGATGTTTCAAGTGTGTCCAGGAATTGTTTGAAGGTGTCTTCATCCATGGGGTACAGGAGGGTGTCATCAACGGGAGACATCCTCTACAACGCAGGCATTAGAACGCAATGCCTTTGCAACGCAACTATTACAACGCAGGTTCACTTACATGACATGAATTTACAACGCATGCCATTACAACGCGTATACAAGTACAACGCATGCTTGTACAACGCATTGGTAAGATTCGTATGGTAAGTGTTTGTTATATTTTTTGATAATATATGTTTAATAATATAAGTAATATTTATTTATAAAAGAAAATAATTTTATTATAGTTTTTAATATTGAGGTATTAATATTGTTAACAAAAAGTTAATACTTATGCTAATAATAATAATTAATATTTTATGGAATCGTTATACATTTTGAGTAATTTAATACTCAGGTATGGGTATTAACACTACTTTTTAAATCATTATGTAAACATTTACAGAAGATTTTATTTTGATTTTAAGAGGAAAAAATTAATACTCAGGTATAAATTTTGTTATGAAACATGTTAATATTGATGATATTAATTATTCTGTGTGTTGTAAGATTGTGGTAAAATGTTATGTACATTAATACTCAGGTATTAATTATATTTGTAAGGATGTATTTGTTATGCAAAAAGTTATAGAAAATATTATTATAAAGTTATAAAAAATATTTAAATATTTTATACATAAATAGTTATTAATGTAAATATAGGTAATGTGATTTTTAATTATTTGTATTGTTAAGAATAAATGGTGAATATTAATAATTATATTTAAATGTAAAGTACATGTAAATTATTGATTATTACTGTAAAAAAAGTTATACATATGTAGATTTAAATGTGTAAATTAACAAATAATTATTTAGCATTTTCATATTTTTAAAACATAAATAAACATGTATAAACAAATACAAGATATGTAATGTATTTATAACAAATTTGTCTTAATAATTTTTAGATATTTAGAATAATTGAAATAAATTAAGAAAAATATGTACAAAACTAGAGTACATATAAACATATTTTATACAATATTTTTTGTATTTTATTATGTACAGTAACATTTTATAATTGATTTTTTAATAACTTTCTCACGCTTTTCCATTGTTTTCAATGAGAGAAAATGTTGTTTTTTAATTTTTACTAAAAGACATGACGTTAACACGTAAAAGTAAGTTTCATTATTACGGAGATCGTCACTGGAGAGAACAGAAGCAAGGGAGAGCTGTGTTAAGGTAAGACAAATTTACATTCTTAAAATACATAGGTGCCAATTACGATCCGGTAAAAAATTTCCCCGTACGACTCGTATCCGGTCTTTTTACCGTACGAATCGTACAATTGCCGTACAAACTGGCAATCACGATTCGCATGGTAAAAAGTCCATACGAACCGCATTCGGAATATTTCCCCACACGTCCTCGGGTCGGAAAATGTGTCCGACACGTCCTCGGACGATTTACCATACAAATGTGAAAAGTGAAGTCCGACCGAGGAATCACGATCCAACCCGTGCGTCCGCTCTCACAACCGTATGGTAAAAACACCGTCCGCACCGAACTCCCATTGCAACCATGGAGACATGTGCCCGCATACGCGCCCAACACTCCCCCCAGCACCCATACGTTCGAGTCGTACTCCCCGTTAATGTACACCCCCCCTGTATGTACACCCGTGCACGTGTCGAACCCCCACCCGTGTATGTACACCCCTGTACGTTCGAGTCGTACCCCCACCCCTGTACGTGTCCTACCCCCGTGTATGTACACCCCTGTACGTTCGAGTCGTACCCCCACCCCTGTATGTGTCGTACCCCCGTGTATGTACACCCCTGTACGTTCGAGTCGTACCCCCACCCCTGTACATGTCCTACCCCTGTGTATGTACACCCCTGTACGTTCGAGTCGTACCCCCACCCCTGTACGTGTCGTACCCCCGTGTATGTACACCCCTGTACGTTCAAGTCGTACCCCCACCCCTGTACGTGTCCTACCCCCGTATATGTACACCCCTGTACGTTCGAGTCATACCCCCACCCCTGTACGTGTAGTACCCCCGTGTATGTACACCCCTGTACGTTCGAGTCGTACCCCCACCCCTGTACGTGTCCTACCCCCGTGTATGTACACCCCTGTACGTTCGAGTCGTACCCCCACCCCTGTACGTGTCGTACCCCCGTGTATGTACACCCCTGTACGTTCGAGTCGTACCCCCACCCCTGTACATGTCGTACCCCCGTGTATGTACACCCCTGTACGTTCAAGTCGTACCCCCACCCCTGTACGTGTCCTACCCCCGTGTATGTACACCCCTGTACATTCGAGTCGTACTCCCACCCTTGTACGTGTCGTACCCCTGTGTATGTACACCCCTGTACGTTCGAGTCATACCCCCACCCCTGTACGTGTCCTACCCCCGTGTATGTACACCCCTGTACGTTCGAGTCGTACCCCCACCCCTGTAAGTGTCGTACCCCCGTGTATGTACACCCCTGTATGTTCGAGTCGTACCCCCACCCCTGTACGTGTCGTACCCCCGTGTATGTACACCCCTGTACGTTCAAGTCGTACCCCCACCCCTGTACGTGTCCTACCCCCGTGTATGTACACCCCTGTACATTCGAGTCGTACTCCCACCCTTGTACGTGTCGTACCCCTGTGTATGTACACCCCTGTACGTTCGAGTCATACCCCCACCCCTGTACGTGTCCTACCCCCGTGTATGTATACCCCTGTACATTCGAGTCGTACCCCCACCCCTGTACGTGTCGTACCCCCGTGTATGTACACCCCTGTACGTTCGAGTCGTACCCCCACCCCTGTATGTGTCCTACCCCCGTGTATGTACACCCCTGTACATTCGAGTCGTACCCCCACCCCTGTACGTGTCGTACCCCCGTGTATGTACACCCCTGTACGTTTGAGTCGTACCCCCACCCCTGTACATGTCGTACCCCCATGTATGTACACCCCTGTATGTTCGAGTCGTACCCCCACCCCTGTACGTGTCCTACCCCCGTGTATGTACACCCCTGTACGTTCAAGTCGTACCCCCACCCCTGTACGTGTCGTACCCCCGTGTATGTACACCCCTGTACGTTCGAGTCGTACCCCTGTACGTGTCGTACCCCCGTGTATGTACACCCCTGTACGTTCAAGTCGTACCCCCACCCCTGTACGTGTCGTACCCCCGTGTATGTACACCCCTGTACGTTTGAGTCGTACCCCCACCCCTGTACGTGTCGTACCCCCTTGTATGTACATCTCTGTACGTTCGAGTCGTACCCCCACCCCTGTACGTGTCCTACCCCCGTGTATGTACACCCCTGTACGTTCGAGTCGTACCCCCACCCCTGTACATGTCGTACGCCCGTGTATGTACACCCCTGTATGTTCGAGTCGTACCCCCACCCCTGTACGTGTCGTACCCCCGTGTATGTACACCCCTGTACGTTCGAGTCGTGCCCCCACCGCTGTACGTGTCGTACCCCCCTGTATGTACACCCGTGTACGTCAGAGTCGCACCCCCACCACAACCTCCTAAGTACGGAGCGCACCCCAGGCCTCAACATCACAACCGCATGTACGAGTCGTACCAAGACACACACAAGGACAGCACCGTACAACCAAATGGCCCATGTACACACCGTACACACGCTAAAAACGCACGTACACAACCAGGACAAACCAAAACAACACAAGAATACACCATTCGAATGGCACAAAGCCACAAAACATGTCCAACAAACACTAAAAAAACACATTCACTGACCTGCAACTGCCAAAAACAAACAGAGGCCCAAAACACCACCACTCCTTATAACACACCCACCCAAACTTCAAACACAGCCACACCCACCAATGGACCAATAAAAAGGGCCCACACACACAAACCATGAGCCTTTGCAACAGACTGACTGCTGCCAGACACCACAGACAACCTACAGCACCATACTACAAGCTTCACCACACCTTACACTTGCACACCTTCACACAACCACCTTCACAAACACCCCCTCATCACATTCACACACACACACACCTGCACAACCACACCCACACACCCACAACCATCCACACACCCCCCCCACCATCCACACCCACACCCCTCACCATGCCCACTAACAAGAATCCAAAGTTCAGTAACCGAGAGTTGGAGGTCCTTGTCGATGAAATCCTCAGAGTCGAGCCACAGCTCTTTGGAACATTGGTCAGACAGACCAGCATGGCAGCAAAAACAGCCATGTGGCAGACCATCGTCGATGCTGTGAATGCTGTTGCGGACACCAGAAGGACCAGGCATGAATGCCAAGCCAGGTGGTACGATCTGCGGAGGAGGGTCCGAGCCAAGATGCTGGAGGAACACAACCAGGCCAACACCACTGGAGGAGGGCCCTCCCGCAGACCCGTACACTACCAGCCCTGGGAGGAGAGGGTGATGGCCATACAGCCGGTGGAGGCAGTCGAAGGATTAGGAGGACTCCGAGACCCGGGTGAGTACACAAACAACGCACCTCACATGGGGGGAACGTCATCCACAACCAAAATCACTAACAGGCACGCAACCACCCCAAGCTATCGCATGACTCAACCACACTCCATGAACACGCACATGCCACTGCCGCCACCATGCCCCATGCACCCAGCTGGACAATGTCAAGTCACAGGCCACAGAAGACACCAACACATGACACGGTAACCCGGATGGCGGGAGGGTGGGCCCCAAAATTCACATAGTGCAACTCAGAAGCAGACAACAATGCCCTCTGCCCATATGGCCTAGGTCACAGCCAGACAAACACTGTGTCCCCACACAGGAAAGACTCGCCAGCAAATGGCGGACGCCTTGCATCAACACATGGGGGTGAAGGCACTGTTTTGCACATGACAGCAGCTAATGAACAGCCAACATTGTGAAAGAGTGGCATCACACACCACCACAGCAGCAGCGCCGAGACACACAGTACACCCAATGGGTGCCTGGAGATCAGAAACAAACTCACATCAACAAGCCAAGGGCCATTCAAAGATCTGCTAACAGTGTGTGCCCAGGAAGCTGGACTGAGGTGACAGAGGGTGCCACACAGAGGGAGGGAGAGGGGGACAGAGAGGGAGGGAGACACAGGGAGACGGACAGAGGGAGGAGGCTGACACACGGAGGGAGGGAGAGGGGGACAGAGAGGGAGGGAGACAAAGGGACACGGACAGAGGGAGGAGGCTGACACACAGAGGGAGGGAGAGGGGGACAGAGAGGGAGGGAGACACAGGGACATGGACAGAGGGAGGAGGCTGACACACGGAGGGAGGGAGAGGGGGACAAAGAGGGAGGGAGACACAGGGACACGGACAGAGGGAGGAGGCTGACACACAGAGGGAGGGAGAGGGGGACAGAGAGGGAGGGAGACACAGGGACACGGACAGAGGGAGGAGGCTGACACACAGAGGGAGGGAGAGGGGGACAGAGAGGGAGGGAGACACAGGGAGAGCAAATCAGCCGTGTGGTATGTGGGAATGTCTGCTCGTCAGCAGGTAGACTGCGTGCATGTAGCCAAGGGTGGCCAGTGCCAGAACCCCCCCTCTTCTCCATGGCAAAACACAGGGCCATGTCACAACCTGTTCACGAGCACAACGACAGCTACCTGCATTATATAAGTGTGTGGATCCACTCCATGTGCACATGTACAGTGCTACACGGAAGGCGCCAATGCATGGCTCGCCACACCTGCCCACTCCACTGCTGACTGCAGTCACACTTGACGCAGCACGTAAGACTGTGCCACACATAGTTAAAGGGGCCAAAGTGGTGCCCAAGGGACACACCCATGCACAAGTGCACTGTGAGTGGAATGCAAGACAGATCCTAATTCCAAGAGGAAATGTGCCAACTTTGAAACTGATGAAACATGGATGTTGCATGGACCAAAATTAACATTGTCTCTCTCACACACAAGTCAACCTTGTGGTTCACCCCCCAACACTGGGGGGGAAGACTCACAGGACCCGGATCTGCGGGAGCCCGATCCCACCGGCAGTGACGACTCTCACCACTCTGTGGACGACCCCGACCAACCTGGCACCTCTGGTGTCCAACCACCTGCAGCACCTGCGTCAGGTACAACGGGGCCAACCACCACCCCCACTCCTGCCACATCCCAGGAGACACCCAGGATCCCTGCCCCACCACCACAAAGCAGCCAGGCTGGCCAGGAGGGACACGGTGTCCCGGGCACCCAGGAGGAGGCAGGCGACAACGCCAATGCCACCCCTCAGGGGTCCCGGAGACCCGATGTGCCCACAAGGGCAGGCCAGGTGCAAGTGGGCAGGGGTGGTGGGAGTGGAGGACGGCGGAGGCGCCAGCCTGACCAGTTGGCTGGGGAACCGGTATATTCCCATGTCCGTAACATCCTGGACACATACCGGCAGGACACCACGGGCATGGCCCAGGTTGTGTCCACCCTCAATGAGACCAAGGGGACCCTCGATGAGATAAAGACCCAGCAGGCCCAGCAACATGCCTGTCTACTGCAACACCAACGGAGGATGGAGGACAGACAGGCTGAGCAAGTGACGGTGTTCCAGGGGATTCACAATACACTCCGTCGGATGGCCGACAACATGGGCAACCCTCCCTGTGCCAGAAGGCGTAGAACATCACCACCCACAGGGAGGGATCAGGAGGAGGAGGAAACATCCGATGGAGCATCCCAAACATCGTCACGGCCTGCTTCTGAGGGTCCCCGCAGGAGGCCGGGTCGTCCACGGAAAGGACCGTGAGGGTCGGCGCTACATCACCATCTCCCAGGACTCCTGGCCTGGCACCTGGCCCAGTGGAGCAACAGCATCACAGCATCAAGAGACATTCTCTGCCACATGGCCTTGCTGGTCACTGTCTGACCAATGTTGACAAAGACTGTGGCATGGACTCAGAGGATTTCCAATGGCAAGGACACCAACTCCCCTACTGAAATTTGGATTCCAAACTCCCGGAAAGCCCCTCACGTCATACCCCCCCCTCCACCCCCCCCCCCAAAAAAAATAAAAAATCACACCATGAAGAGAAGATGCCTGCTGGTTGCATTATTACCTTACATGTGTCTTGTAAAGTCTAAACATGCCTGAGTTATCTTTTGACTTCAACCATCCACACCCTGGGGCCTGAGTCTGGAACAGGACACACGGGTCACAGTGTATTAGGCAAGACAGACATGGAGCACCATACACACCCGTGATGGGCCCAACCAGCTGAGGGGGTGGCCGCACAACCGTGCTGACAGACACATTGAGTACAGCAACAGTCATGCGCAGAGGTCAGGGATCCAGTCCAGTGTCCTGGGGGGCACCCAGGTATGTGTAGACAGGTGGCAGAACCATGTCCTGCAAGCTTGAGTCCGGTGGATGCAGAGAATGGGGGCCTGCCAACGTTGGATGCATGGGGATGGCACATGTCACAATACCCACACAGTCATGGACATCATGCCCAATACACAGTCTCAGCCCACACACACAGCTTGCATCTTGCAACTCGACACATAGACACATAGCCACTATCCGGGAAAAGCATGCCAGACATGCTGGATGCACCGTAGCAACACACCAGCATTGACTGAGAAGAGGCACCTTGGAGGCATAGGGACAACTTTATTAGTCATGTTTTCGGGATTGCAGAGGCAACTTGAAGTACACATGAACACTTCATGTGGAGTAACATATGGGTCCATCACTGGCACCCCCCTTCTGCAGCACAAATGCGTGATAGCCATGGAACTGGCACACAATTGTCGGGCACCAGCTAAACACCCACAGCTGCTCACGGAGAGACTGCCATACACCATTGATCCGTTGATGTAGAAGTCCCACACCATGTCAAGCCAATGCAAACTGTATGTGTCCGAGGGCAGTGTTACACACATTGATGCCATCATCACAATCCACTATCCCATCACTGATGACTGTCAACCAGTCAGACCATCTATTCAGGTGTACACAGCTGCATGTCGTGTCCCATGGTGATGCTACATGGCTGCAGAGGAACCAAACATCGACAGGGGCAGTGTGCATACATCGTGAACAACTGCCACACCCAATACACTCCTGATGCATCCCTTACCCTAAGGAGACTTCCAAACTTGTCCGTGCGTGTAACGCTGAGTCAGCACACGATGACGTGTCCATGAGGAATAGCAGTGCCACAACAATGCAACCAGCAGACGGCATGCGCAAGTACCTGGGGATGAGAGACACACAAGAAGTCAGCCACAAAAAGCACAGCCACTTGCATGTGCATGTACTCGACACATGTATGGATGACAACATGCTAGTTCACAATTATGACTGGGGAAATACAACCATCACTGCCACCATCACTCCAGTGACACACCCACACACACCTCTGACTCACGTGCCATACATGCAGGTGGAGACACACATCACAACACATGCCACACGTGGACCAATGTGTGCACACTCAGACACTGGTACTCACCACTAAGCAAAGAAGTCGCGTATGAGCAGAGTCCGGATGTCCTCTTGCGGCTCCACATCCTCCACATCACTAGCCCCATTGCCAAGCCCTTCGTCCTCCACGGGTGGATGGTCCTCGTCATCTTGATCCAGGATGAGTGGCACAGCTTTCTCAACTGCCATGTTGTGCAGCATGCAGCAGACCATGAAGATTTTGCAGACCTTCGCAGGGGCATATGGGAGCGCGCCGCCGGTCTTGTGGAGGCACCTAAATCGGCTCTTCAGCAGGCCAAACGTCCTCTCTATCACTCGCCTTGTCCGGCCATGGGCGGTGTTGTAGCGGAGCTGGGCCGGCGTGATGGGGTTGCGGAGAGGTGTGAGCAGCCATGGCATGTTGGGATAGCCAGCGTCACCTACATGGGAAGCACATGGACATTGTTAGAACTGGTGAAGCGGTCGTGCTGGTAGGCTATGCAAAATACAGGACAGACAGACTGTACCCACCAACAACACATGCTCGTTCGTTGCGCAGCTGCATCATCATTTCAGGCACCCTGCTACGCCTCATGATGTAGGCATCATGTGCTGATCCTGGAAAACGAGCACAGACATGTGAAATCACCATGTTGGACAGACACACCACAAGGGCATTGATGGAGTGGTAGTGCTTCCGATTCCGGTACGCTACCTCCCGTGCGTGTGGTGGTACCAAAGCTACATGTGTCCCATCTATGGACCCAATGACATGGGGCATCCCTCCCAGGGCATAGAATCCACGCTTGACCCTAGTCAACATTTCAGGGGTTGGGAACTTGATGAAGTCATCCAGGTGAATCAACATGGCCTCTAAGAAATCATGCAGCACACGGCAGAACATGCTCTGGGACATGCCACCAACATGAGCTATGGTATTTTGAAAGGTACCCGTGGCTAGAAAATGTAGGGCTGCCATTACCTTCAGCTTGGGTGTCAGTGCCGTAGGATACCTGTGCAGCGGTTGCAGGTGTGGTGCCAGTCTCGCCGTCAACTCCAGAATCAACCGTTGGGGGAAGCGGTAGCACCGGATACGATCATTCTCCCGCATGGCAGCCAAGTCCGGAATTGCTCGGGGAAGAGGCGGCGCTCTGCAGGAATTTGGAAGTGACACGGAAGAGTGAGTGCCCCACAACAACAAATAATTTGTACTGAGCACATGTTATTCTGTCTATACACATATGCTACATACGGAGTCAGGTATGTGCCACATGCCCTGGACACGTATGGCTGGCAGCTGACACTCCTACCAAGACCCAGCTACACACGGAGATTGAGAACCTCCACATGCCATGCCATGGGATTAGCTGTGTCCCAGTGCAAGTGAACAGCCAGACGCAACACAGGAGTGACATACACCCACACATCAGCAGAAGTAGGATGCCGATTGCAGAGACTGGTAGCGGAACACTAGAGCCACAGGTGACATGACATTACACTAGGACAGCCCACACACCTTGCCATGAAGGTGCACATGTCATGACTCACCACACATTCATTGAGAGGATGCAGACATGTCCTTGTCACGCTACTCCGTGTCCCATGCATACATACGCACCGCACATCCGATACCACATGTGGCATGGTGTGCGGAACAGTGTCCAATGTCAATCTACACACATACACATGTTGGTTGCTGCAACAGCTGCAGCTTTTGAGGGTGCTCCAACATCAACCTAATGGGAAGCCCCCACACATACATGACATAGTCACATCGTGCACCGTGGGTAGTGACAAGTCAGGTGTGGTAACCCCTGTACCGGGCATCAGGGGACACTTCCGTGTGTTGGTGTCCGTGCCATGCCAGTGACGCTCATCCCAAGTGTGCAGTACGACATGCACACATGTCAAAGGAGTCAAGGGCATGCCTGGCACACATTGCACCGTCACACATTACATCTGTACACATCTCATCATACATCTGGTGCCTTCTCGACTCAGGAGTAATGTTCCACATCACAGCCTGTCACACCTGTGCCCCACACATGTAGTAATGCACAGACAATGCCTTGATGTCCATCCATGGACAAGTATGTCCGCCCTATTCCTTCCTGTGTGCTGCCTGTCACCACTGTGATGTGTGAAAACCGCCGTACTGCTGCTAAGAGGGCCTGTGTACGTTCCAATATCACTATGGGAGTGCTGCCGTATGTGTACCCATCGTGATGGTGAGCGTACAGGCATGTTTACGGTCCGTACCACTACGTGTACGCATACGCGAGAACACCCATAGTGATATGGAGCGTACAGGCGCGTGTAAGGCCCTACCACTATGGGTGTTCTTGCGTATGCGTACTCATAGTGGTACGGACCGTACACACGCATGTACCCTCCATGTCACTCTGGGTGTCCTCGCGTATGCGTACTCGTAGTGGTACGGACCGTACACACGCCTGTACGCTCCCTATCACTACGTGTACGCATACGCGAGAACACCCATAGTGATATGGAGCGTACAGGCGCGTGTACGGCCCTACCACTATGGGTGTTCTTGCGTATGCGTACTCGTAGTGGTACGGACCGTACACACGCCTGTACGCTCCATATCACTATGGGTGTTCTCGCGTATGCGTACACGTAGTGATAGGGAGCGTACAGGCGCGTGTACGGCCCGTACCACTACGAGTACGCATACGCGAGGACACCCAGAGTGATAGTGAACGTAGGCACGCGTGTACGGGCCGTTGCTATGCATTTGGGGTGCCCTAGGGCCCCGGAATGCACCGTACTTGTGTGTGAAGCTCCAAATTACATAGGGGACACATGAGGGACAAGTATTAAGGCCTACATGCATGCTGGTTGTCATGGAGACCAAGTTCAAATTTTGAATTTGTTCAGGAAGCTGCACGGCAGAAGTCAGTTGGAATGAATCTACTTTGTTGCAATGTGTTTGTGGGGCTGACATCATGCAGGAGAAAAAAACTGATTGAGAACCCACAGACTGCTAGGTTTGAAGGGATTGGAGGAAACATAGGATGCAAATGTGAGTGACCAATCACTCTGTACTCCTGTGCATGAGATGGGCCAGCAAGGCAGATATAAGGCAGCCAGGTCCCATGAGGGAGCACTTGCCTGCACATCTCTGTATTCCACGACCCAGCTGCTGCTACTGATTCCCTGGAACCATGTCAAGGGCTGTGGAGAGGTCACAGCCATTCACCCTGGAGGAGAACATGGCTTTGGTGGATGTGATCCTCCCACGGTACCCCATGCTGTATGGGCGACCAGGTTATCAGGTGAGTGCAGTGTCCACTGGCACAGACTGTGTCCCTTTTTAGTGACTGTGACTTCTGCCATTGTGTCCAGGTATTAGAAAAAGCAAAACATACTGTCCAGACTGAGAATCACTACAAACACCTTTTTATAGCTCCTATCATGAAAGGTAAAACGTGAGATGAGGGCTTTATGAATTTCCTTTTAATCAGGAGAATATTTATTGTTTATTTCTCATTTTTCTCATATTGTGCGTTCAATAATTATTCATTGCGCATTTACATTTTACAAAAAACAACATAATAAAAATACAAAAACATTAAACAACATTACACAATAATCTTGATCCCCTAAATGGAGATTACATACTGCATTCACTCCTCAAACATTCATGGCCAATACACTCATACATACAATCGACAAGCACTGAACAAAGTGGTCCTAATGACACCTATCCCTTTTCAGACACCCCTCCTGTCTCAGGGCACTGCTGGGAGGACTCTGCACACGCCCCTCCTGTCTCAGGGCACTGCTGGGAGGACTCTGCACCCACCCCTCCTGTCTCTGGGCACTGCTGGGAGTGTTAGGCACCCACCCCTCCTGTGTCAGGGCACTGCTGGGAGGACTCTGCACACACCCCTCCTGTCTCAGGGCACTGCTGGGAGGACTCTGCACACACCCCTCCTGTCTCAGGGCACTGCTGGGAGGACTCTGCACCCACCCCTCCTGTCTCTGGGCACTGCTGGGAGTGTTAGGCACCCACCCCTCCTGTGTCAGGGCACTGCTGGGAGGACTCTGCACACACCCCTCCTGTGTCAGGGCACTGCTGGGAGGACTCTGCACACACCCCTCCTGTCTCAGGGCACTGCTGGGAGGACTCTGCACACACCCCTCCTGTGTCAGGGCACTGCTGGGAGGACTCTGCACACACCCCTCCTGTCTCAGGGCACTGCTGGGAGGACTCTGCACCCACCCCTCCTGTCTCTGGGCACTGCTGGGAGTGATAGGCCCCCACCCCTCCAGTCTCAGGGCACTGCTGGGAGTGATAGGCACCCACCCCTCCTGTCTCTGGGCACTGCTGGGAGTGTTAGGCACCCACCCCTCCTGTGTCAGGGCACTGCTGGGAGGACTCTGCACACACCCCTCCTGTCTCAGGGCACTGCTGGGAGTGATAGGCACCACCCCTCCTGTCTCTGGGCACTGCTGGGAGTGTTAGGCACCCACCCCTCCTGTGTCAGGGCACTGCTGGGAGGACTCTGCACACACCCCTCCTGTGTCAGGGCACTGCTGGGAGGACTCTGCACACACCCCACCTGTCTCAGGGCACTGCTGGGAGGACTCTGCACACACCCCTCCTGTCTCAGGGCACTGCTGGGAGGACTCTGCACACACCCCTCCTGTCTCAGGGCACTGCTGGGAGGACTCTGCACCCACCCCTCCTGTCTCTGGGCACTGCTGGGAGTGATAGGCCCCCACCCCTCCTGTCTCAGGCCACTGCTGGGAGTGATAGGCACCCACCCCTCCTATCTCTGGGCACTGCTGGGAGTGTTAGGCACCCACCCCTCCTGTGTCAGGGCACTGCTGGGAGGACTCTGCACACACCCCTCCTGTCTCAGGGCACTGCTGGGAGTGATAGGCCCCCACCCCTCCTGTCTCAGGGCACTGCTGGGAGTGTTAGGCACCCACCCCTCCTGTGTCAGGGCACTGCTGGGAGGACTCTGCACACACCCCTCCTGTCTCAGGGCACTGCTGGGAGGACTCTGCACCCACCCCTCCTGTCTCTGGGCACTGCTGGGAGTGTTAGGCACCCACCCCTACTGTGTCAGGGCACTGCTGGGAGGACTCTGCACACACCCCTCCTGTGTCAGGGCACTGCTGGGAGGACTCTGCACACACCCCTCCTGTCTCAGGGCACTGCTGGGAGGACTCTGCACACACCCCTCCTGTCTCAGGGCACTGCTGGGAGGACTCTGCACACACCCCTCCTCTCTCAGGGCACTGCTGGGAGGACTCTGCACACACCCCTCCTGTCTCAGGGCACTGCTGGGAGGACTCTGCACCCACCCCTCCTGTCTCTGGGCACTGCTGGGAGTGATAGGCCCCCACCCCTCCTGTCTCAGGGCACTGCTGGGAGTGATAGGCACCCACCCCTCCTGTCTCTGGGCACTGCTGGGAGTGTTAGGCACCCACCCCTCCTGTGTCAGGGCACTGCTGGGAGGACTCTGCACACACCCCTCCTGTCTCAGGGCACTGCTGGGAGTGATAGGCCCCCACCCCTCCTGTCTCAGGGCACTGCTGGGAGTGTTAGGCACCCACCCCTCCTGTGTCAGGGCACTGCTGGGAGGACTCTGCACACACCCCTCCTATTTCACAATATGTACGCTCATGACATACACGGATGTGGGTACGCTCCATGCATTCGAGGTGGGGGTACGTGTCGTACTTACACTGTTGGGGTGGGGGGTATGCTCCATACGTCCGCGGGTGAGGGTACGTGTCGTACGTACAATGTTTGCATGGGGGGTATGCTCCATGCATTCGAGGTGAGGGTACGGGTCGTACTTACACTGTTGGGGTGGGGGTACGCTCCATACGTACGCGGGTGGGGGTACGGGTCGTACTTACACTGTTGGGGTGGGGGTACGCTCCATGCATTCGAGGTGAGGGTACGGATCGTACTTACACTGTTGGGGTGGGGGTACGCTCCATACGTACGCGGGTGGGGGTACGGGTCGTACTTACACTGTTGGGGTGGGGGTACGCTCCATGCATTCGAGGTGAGGGTACGGATCGTACTTCCACTGTTGGGGTGGGGGTACGCTCCATACGTACGCGGGTGGGGGTACGGGTCGTACTTACACTGTTGGGGTTGGGGGTACGCTCCTTGCATACGCGGGTGGGGGTACGTGTCGTACTTACACTGTTGGCATGGGGGGTATGCTCCTTGCATACGCGGGTGGGGGTACGGGGCGTACTTACACTGTTGGGGTGGGGGGTACGCTCCTTGCATACGCGGGTGAGGGTACGGGTCGTACTTACACTGTTGGGGTGGGGGTACGCTCCATGCATACGGGGTGGGGGTACGGTCCGTACATATCCGTCCCCACGCTATGTGATGCTTGTGCGGCCCGTACCCAGGCCTTTGCCACGTGGGTACGAGCCGTCCCGCCATTGTTGGGGTGACGTAGGTGTGGGCGTGGTACGACTCGTACCCACGCTCTTAAGGCGTGGGTACGGGACGTACCTGTCTGGTTGTGTTGCCGGTTCGCGTCGTCAAGAACCTCCGTTGTGGCGGTCGCTGGCTTAGCTGGACACGCCCCCACCCCCTCGTAGTGACCAGGGCCTGGGAGTCAGGTATGTCCAGGGCATATGTGCTGTGTGACTTTGGTGGGGGGTTTGTGGCCTGCCCTGGTCCTGCCACCCCCCCCCACTTTCCCCCCTCCCTTAGTTGTTCTGACCTTCTGCGGCATCTGCGTCGTAACCTGTAGAGGAGGTCGACTGCTATGAGGGCCGGGATGACACGTAGGTTCGGGTCCATGTCTGTCCGTCGTGTACGGGTACTCCTTGTTCGCGTCGTCCTGTCTGTCCGTCGCGTACTGGTACTCCTTGTTCGCGTCGTCCTGATTTCCCGGCAGTTTTTGGCTGCCGGATAATATTTACCGCGCGGGATGACGTCGGTGCGAATCGTAATTCCTGGTTCGTGAATGGCAGGCTGCGAGCGTCCCGACGTCAGGTCGGCGCTTTCCCGGATCGCATTTGTAGGTTTATTTTCGTCGGTCGGGGTTTTGTACGATTTGTATGGAAATGGTGTTTCCGTGCGAATCGTAATTCCATGTTGGTAGATTTTGACGACCGGGTACGCGTCGGACGGAGAATATGCTCCGTCCGACGGTTCGTACCCGGTTTTTACAGGATCGTGATCGGCGCCATAGTGGCCGATTCCGATCCGAGTCGGAAAGCACTCCGACCGAGCCGGATCCGGGGTGTTTTCCGACCGATCCGGACTCCTGCAGTCCGACCGAGTGAGTACGATGCGGCCATATGCTGTCGAACTCGGAGCCGGTCGTACGACGCGCACATGGGCTCCCATTGACTGAATGGGTACGTCGCGGACAAGGGTGTCCCCTACAGTGGAAACGCGTCGGTGCCATCCACACCGTACATGCCTTTGTTGGGGAGACCCATGGGTCTCCCCCTGTGTATGAGTTGTAAGGCTGCAGGTGACGGGGGGTCCAACGCGGACACCTGAAGTCCGACTCCCAGAGCTTTTGCGAGCCAGACGCTCTGACTCGATCCGGCTGTCCGAATTGAGCATCGTACTAGCTTGGTCGTGAAACGTCTCCATTGTGCGCCATGGTTTGCTTGCGACCGAGTCGTGCGGAACGGTTCTGAGCCAGAAACGATTCGGGCGGAGATTTCGCACTTGTTCGCATCGTACTTCGACGTCCGGGCCTGTGTATGACTTGGACGGAAAATCAGCCTCTGAATCGGATCCGCTAAAGCCGAACCCGACTCGGTGCCCTACCGAACGACATCGGAATCAACCCCATAGTGTAGTGGTAATGTTTATTGTAAGGAGAGATGAGGGAGGTACATATATTTAGTAAATGTGTTTAACTATTTTTGATGTGTTTTGATTTTTGACCAATTAATTTCCACGATTTTATGTTGCAGTAGTAGTCCCACGTCCGGTCTAATTTTTTTCACAAACCACTTTTGTTTGATAAAGTGGTTAATGTTATATATATTAAACACTTAATCAAACAAAAGTGTTAGGAAAGGTGTACTTTTTTGGTTTAGCCACACACTGTTTAATAAATAACATATTTTTATCTTCTTCGCGGTTAGATGTATTTAAACTTCGTTTAAAAGTAATACACTTTGGATGTGTTCATTATTATTTTTCAACAGGATTTTTGGGCTAGATGGATTGAATCCTTGGAATTTGTTGCGCTTTTTCTATCTAAAAAAATTACATTTTCAGGATTTTTTTATTGGGTGTGTTTTTTGACATATGCACTGTTTTTAGTGTGCATATTAATATCTTTTTAATCGGTCTATGGATTTTCAAATGGATTCTCTGTTATTTACTATGGTTTAAAAAAAATATAAAGGACTCTTGGTGAAGTAATGGATGGAATGTAAGTCCAAGAGTTGAAGAAAGAAAATATCTGAAGGTAAGAGGACCCGACTTTTATTATTAATTTAAAAATGTTTGGAAATGATCAATTGAATTAGTACGAGTTGTTTTAGGGCAAAACAGACAAGTAAAAATATTGGTGCCGATTACGATCCGGTAAAAAAATACCCCATACAACTCGTATCCGGTCTTTTTACCGTACGAATCGTACAAGTGCCGTACAAACTCCCAGCCCCCGTATGTACGCGCCGACCCCCCCCAGCCCCCGTATGTACGCGCCGACCCCCCCCAGCCTCCGTACGTTCGAGTCGTACCCCCCCAGCCCCCGTACATTCGAGTTGTACCCCCCGTGTATGTACACCCGTGTACGTTCGAGTCGTGCCCCCCCGTGCATGTACACCCGTGTACGTGTCGAACCCCCCGTGTATGTACACCCGTGTACGTTCGAGTCATACCCCCCGTGCATGTACACCCGTGTACGTGTCGAACCCCCGTGTATGTACACCCGTGTACGTTCGAGTCGTACCCCCCCGTGCATGTACACCCGTGTACGTTTGAGTCGTACCCCCACCCGTGTATGTACGGTGCGTACCCCCAGCGCTACGCGGGGGGGTTCGACACATACACGGGTGTACATGCACGGGGGTACGACTCGAACGTACACGGGTGTTCATACACGGGGGGGTTCGACACGTACACGGGTGTACATGCTGCACGGGGGGGTACGACTCGAACGTACACGGGTGTACATACACGGGGGGTACGACTTGAACGTACGGGGGCTGGGGGGGTACGACTCGAACGTATGGGGCTGGGGGGGGGTCAGCGCGTACATACGGGGGCTGGGGGGGTCGGCGCATACATACGGGGGCTGGGGGGGTCGCCGCATACATACGGGGGCTGGGGGGTCACCGCGTACATACGGGGGCTGGGGGGGGTCGGCGCGTACATACGGGGGCTGGGGGGGGTCGGCGCGTACATACGGGGGCTGGGGGGGGTCGGCGCGTACATACGGGGGCTGGGGGGGTTGGCGCGTATATACGGGGGCTGGGGGGGGTCACCGCGTACATACGGGGGCTGGGGGGGGGTACGGTGCCTACCGGGCCACCTACTCTGGTCGTTTCGCGCCGTACTTCGCTTTTCCGGCACTTTTTGGGTGCCGTGAAAATATTGCCGTCCGGACTGCTGTCGGTTCGAATCGTACTTCCTGGGTCGTGAAACGCTGCCTGAATGCGTCCCGACGTCACGTCGCAGCATTCCCGGATCACATTCGTATGTATATTTTCGTCGGTCGGTGTTTTTTACGATTCGTACGGAAATGGTGTTTCCGTGCGAATCGTAATTCCATGTTTGTAAAGTTTTCCGACCGGGTACGAGTCGGACGGAGAAAACTCTCCGACCGACGGTTCGTACCCGGTTTTTCCAGGATCGTAATCGGCACCTTAGTGTTTTAAAAGTGCAGGATGTGTGCAAGATTATCAAGGTAGTCTGAAGTCACTGTCAACGAAAATTGTTGAATTACACCCAATAGTCTTTCTGACATTTCCTTAGTTCTGGTAGAAATACGTGGGTTCAGACTACCTGTTAATGATTGCGCCATTCTCATTTCTTGCTCCTTCTTCAAAATTTCCAAGAAATGATAGAAATTGGTATGAGGTTTGCCACTTGATTTGTTGAAGGAGTTGTGCCATCTCTCTACGGCATTGTTTGTTTTTGCTCCTCCCTCTAAGCAGGTTGAGTAACGGTTCCACCAGTCCACATGGAAACTTGGTCTCCTTCTGTGACCCGACCTGCTTAGATGGCCAATCCATGCGTCTTCAAAATAATTTAGTATAGGTGCAAATTTATCTTCATTTGTTGTAAAATATTCTGATTCAGTAATTGAAGTGTAGTACTCGTCTACACTGTCAGGAGGAACTAACCAAAGGGCATTTAGTTTTTTTAGTTCATACTGTAGTTTGCTGTCTGATATATAATCCTCAATTAAGGATGTTTTGGGAAATTTTCGCCAATATGCCTGAGAAAAGTGAAAGAAACATCATTAAATTTGTGTCTCTGGATATGTTTTTGTTATTGTATTAATAATAATTAATTCAAAGTCAATTATTACTTTTCTCTGACTTTTGTTGGATGTTTTAGATTTTATCATTGATAAAAATTCAGTGTATGTTGAGGACTGTTTATCAGGGAGTAAACTGTATACTAGGGAACTACTGTATTGTTAATGTATGTGTGAATAGTGTATATTTGGGTGAATCCAAATATCATTGTTTTCTAACCTTTCTAGATTATGGGGCGTGCTAAAGATTAGCATTCTCTTTTGTAGGTTTTGGTTGTCATGCAATAGAAAGGTTCATTAGAAACAGTAACATAGAGTTCAGGTGGAATTATTATGTCAGAGTATGTTTGGGTTGTTACTCTTTGTGGGTTACTTGTCTGTTTTTGATGTTGAATAATTCTTCTCAAATTAGGTATTGTGGGCATACTACTTGCAACATGTGGGCGAATGTGTTGTAATACTTCCCTTAAAACTGTACCGCAAGGTTTATTGGAGGTGCATGCAATATATCTGATTGCATTTATCCTTTCTCGAACTTCAGTCTCCATTGCAAAGGCAGAGTGGTTATGGTCTGCGGTTCTTAAAACAGCGTCACCAAGAGTAACCGCTCTGCCTGTTCAATGGGTGTAGTAATATTGTACACACCTCCAGTGACACATGGGTTCAGATAGTCTCTCCTTTAAATAAACATACCCAGTATGATTCAGTAGTCTGCTCCCTCTTTTTGATTGTATATACTTGACTTCTTTGGATGGGGTAGCCAAGAGAAGAAAGATTTTTTTTATTTATTTAAAATTTAGTGGTATATACCTGTTTAGAGGAAAAATGATACTATGTTTTATATAATTATTTTCACAGTTTAGAATGTATGTACTTTCAAATTGTGTTTAATGCTTTTATTTTGATGTATCTCTATCTTTGTTGTATTAAACATAGACATGGATGCTTTAATGGGAGAGCAAAAAATTAAATTAGTTGTATAGAAAAATATTTCAGTTTTTCTTACCTTTCAATCAGATGTTGCAATGTTCTTTTGGTTGGGAAAATTGATTCTTTTTTTCTGTGTTTCTGAAAAGAAAAATATTTTTTGTGTTGTATTAGATTTATATAGTTTAATGTTGAAGTTTCCTAGGGAGAGAAACATAGTTAATTTGTTTGGTTGGCTTTTGTTTTAGGAATCTTACCTTTATAATATTGTATAGGTCATTTCTTTCTTTGATTTATGATTTTGAGTTGTATTGTGGTCTGAAAAAATTTAAATAAAATTATTGTTAGTATATTAAAACTATTTTACATAATTTCTCTGAAATATAATAGTATATTTTTGGTTAAGGAACACATTAATGTTTTATAATTCTATAAAACTTTTTTTTTATTCGAAGAGATATATTTGTGTTTATTTGTCTACATGTCTGATTCAAGTATAAACAATCTATTTACCTGTTATATGTCTTTTTCTGTGGGAGAAACAATTATATTTTCTTTATATTAATATAAGTAAAATTTAGAATGTAAGAATTTATTGGTGTGGAAATTACCTTGTAATGTTTTTCTTTTTTCTGATTGTTTGAAGGTCTGCAAGCTGAAAAAATAAATATTTGTACATTGTTTATAATTTGGGATGATGATGTTTTTTATATTGTTTCATTTGTGTTTGTATGATTTTTCATTTATTTGCTTTTTTTGGGGGGTTATATTTAAGGAAATTACCTTGGTATATGCTTTTGATGATGTTAAGTAGATATGTATATATTTTGTCACGTCCAAATATTTTTTTCTGTTTTGGATGTTGGATGTTGTAGTACTCTGTTGATATATAAAAACACAAAACAAAATATATTTAGTATGTGATAACATTTATCAGGTAGCATGTTTTACTGAGATAACTTTATGTTTTAGAATTTTTTGGAATTTACCTTTTATAAATATAAAGAATTTTTACAGTGATACACATTATTTATATTAGGAATGGTAGTTTTATCTTATTTCTAATTAGAACTATTTTAGAAGTATGGACTCTTTGGTTTAGCAATAGTAATTTTGACACACAACTATCCTGCACCTTTTTTGAAAGAAGCATCTTTTGGAGTTGGAATAGCAATTTAAACCCCATCACTATCCAGCATATTCTCTGAGGCAAGCATCCTTTGGAGTAGGAATAGTAATTTTAATATACTGCTATCCTGCAACTTTCTTGAGAAAAGCATCCTTTAGAGTAGGAATAGTAATTTTAATATACCAGTATCATGCACCTTTCTAGAAAGAAGCACCTTTTGGAGTTGGAATAGTTATTTCAACCCCATCACTATCCAGAATTTTCTCTGAGGCAAGCACCCTTTGGAGTATGAATAGCAATTTTAACATAGTCCTATCCTGCACCTTTTCTGAATCAAGCACCTTTTGGAGTTGGAATAGTTATTTAAACCCCATCACTATACAGCATTGTCTCTGAGGCAAGCACCCTTTGGAGTAGGAATAGTAATTTTAACATACTAATATCCTGCACCTTTTCTGAATCAAGCACCTTTTGGAGTTGGAATAGTTATTTAAACCTAAAGACGATCCAGCATTTTCTGTGAGGCAAGCACACTTTGGAGTAGGAATAGTAATTTTAACATATTGCTATCATGCACCTTTTTTGAAAGAAGTACCTTTTGGAGTTGGAATAGTCATTTTAATCCCATCACTATCCAGCATTTTCTCTGAGGCACGCACCCTTTGGAGTAGGAATAGTAATTTTAACATACTACTATCATGCCACTTTTCTGAAGCAAGCACCTTTTGGAGTTAGAATAGTAATTTAAACCTCATCACTATCCCAAATGAGGGAAGCACTGTTTGGAGTAGGAATAGAAATTTGAATAAACTACTAGTCTGCACTGTTTTCTGAAGCAAGCAGTATTTGGAGTTGGAATACAAATTTAAAGCTCAACACTATCCCAAATGTTCTCTGAGGTAAGCTTCCTTTGGATTTGAAATAGTAATTTTAATATATCACTATCTTGCACTTTTGCTGAAAAAAACACTTTTTGGAGTTAGAATAGTAATTTAAACGCTGAAAATATCCTGCATTTTCTCTGAGACAAGCAGTCTATCGATTAGGAATACGTTTTTTATCGTAACCCAAGCAACATTTGGAGTTGGAATCAATCAATCAATCAATCATAGCATTTATAAAGCGCACTACTTTCCCGTGAGGGTATCAAGACACTGGGGGGTGGGGGATGCTGCTACTGCTCGAAAAGCCAGGTCTTGAGGAGTATTCTGAAGGTTAGCAGGTCTTGGGTCTGCCGTAGGTGGATAGGGAGGGTGTTCCAGGTCTTGGCGGCGAGGTGGGAGAACGATCTGGCGCCGGAGGTCGCTCTTCGGATGCGGGGGACTGTGGCGAGGGCGAGGTCGGTGGAGCGGAGCTGGCGGGTGGGGGTGTAGAAGCTGAGTCGACTGTTGAGGTTCGCTGGTCCGGTGTTGCAGAGTGCCTTCTGTGCGTGGGTGAGGAGCTTGAAGGTTATCCTCTTGTTGATGGGGAACCAGTGCAGGTCTCTCAGGTGGGGTGTGATGTGGCTGGGGTGAGGGATCTCAAGTATCAGGCATGCAGAGGCGTTCTGGGTGCGTTGAAGCCGTTTCAGGAGTTTGGCCGAGGCTCCTGTGTAGAGGGCGTTTCCATAGTCCAACCTGCTGCTGACGAGGGCCTGGGTGACCGTTCTTGTTTCGGTGGGGATCCAATTGTAGATCTTGCGGAGCATGCGGAGGGTGTTGAAGCAGGAGGAAGAGACGGCGTTAACTTGCTTAGTCATGGAGAGGGTGGAGTCGAGGATGACCCCTAGGTTGCGTGCGTGGTCGGTGGGTGTTGGAGCTGTTCCCAGTGCGGTCGGCCACCAGGAGTCGTCCCAGGCCGAGGGGGTGGATCCGAGGATGAGGACCTCCGTCTTGTCTGAGTTCAGCTTCAGCCGGCTGTTCCTCATCCATTCGATGACGGCCTTCATTCCTTCGTGGAGGTTGGTATTGGCGGTGTGAGGGTCCTTGGTGAGGGAGAGGATCAGCTGGGTGTCATTGGCATAGGAGATGATGTTGAGGTCGTGCAGTCTGGCGACGTGGGCGAGCAGTGCCATGTCGATGTTAAACAGCGTTAGGGATGAGCCCTGGAGTATGCCGCAGATGATCTCGGTGGCTTCGGAGCGGAAGAGGGGGAGGCGGACGCTCTGTGTTCTGCCAGGGAGGAAGGAGGTTATCCAGTCCAGGGCCTTCTCCTGGATCCGGCGTCGTGGAGGCGTGTCTGTAGTCTGCGGTGGCAGACCGTTTCGAAGGCGGCTGACAGGTCCAGGAGAATGAGGGCCGCGGTTTCTCCATTGTCTAGCAGGGTCCTGATGTCATCAGTGAAGGCAATGAGGGCGGTTTCGGTGCTGTGGTTGCTGCGAAACCCGGACTGGGATGGGTCCAGAATGATGTTTTCCTCGAGGTAGTGGGTCAGTTGTTTGTTGACGGTCTTCTTGATCACCTTCGCTGGGAACGGGAGCAGGGAGATGGGCCGGAAGTTCTTGAGATCATTGGTGTCCGCCTTGGGTTTCTTGAGTAAGTCGTTGATATCGGCGTGCTTCCAGCTCTTCGGGAACGTTGCTGTCTCGAAGGAAATGTTGATGGCGGAGATGGGGTGCAATGGCGGTGCTGACTTTGTTGAAGATTTGGTGCGGGCATGGGTCTGACGGAGAACCGGAGTGGACAGTGATCATGATCTTGATGGTGTCGTTGTCGTTTATGTTGGTCCAGGAGACCAGGCGGTTGGTGCGAATGGTGGTCGTGGGGGCAGAGGTCTCAGTGGTTGTCAGGGAGGTCGTGGCGTTGAAGCTGTCATGGATGTCTGCAATCTTGTGATGGAAGAAGGTGGCCAGCGAGTCGCACAGGTCTTGTGAAGGTGGGATGTCATTGGTGTTGGAGCTGGGGTTGGAGAGTTCCTACACGATGTTGAAGAGCTCTGTGCTGTTGTGTGCATTGTTGTCTGTGAGGTCTTTGAAGGAGGCCCTTTTGGCGGATCTGATGAGGGGAGGTGGGAGGAAGGAGCAGCTGGGAGGCAGGAGTGGGCCTGCGAATGGGAGAGCAGGGGACGGGGCCACAGGGGACACAGCGGCAGGAAGAGCGAAGGGGGAAGCGTGCGGGTGGTACAGAAGGCAAAAAGGGCACAAAACGGGGAAAAAAAACAGTCACAGTGGAATAAGCGAGATACAGCACCCTACCACAGATACAGTAAGATACAACAGGGACAAAGATACAGTAAAATGCAACAGGGGAAAGATACAACAAGGGCAACAGGGAAAAGCAGTAAACAAAGAAGGCTATACAAGGCACGAACTTGCACGAGCGGCAGCAGAGGGCTCAGGGCAGTGTCACACAGGTGGTACTGTGCGGCGAGGTGAGCGGCCTGCCTGGTGACAGGGTCAAGGGTCGCTCTCTTCACTGCGCAGCGGCCGCCATATGAGGGGAGGTGTGGGGAGCAGCAGCTGGGAGGCGGGAGCGGGGTGGCAAAAGGGAGAGCAGGGGGGCGGGGACGCAGGGGAAGCAGCGGCAGGAAGAGCGAAGGGGGAAGTGGGCGGGGGTACAGAAGGCAAGAAGGGCACAAAATGGGGGGAAAAAACAGTCACAGTGGAATAAGCAAGATACAGTACCCTACCACAGAAAAAGTAAGATACAACAGGGACAAAGATACAGTAAAATGCAACAGGGGAAAGATACAACAAGGGCAACAGGGAAAAGCAGTAAACAAAGAAGGCTCTACAAGGCACGAACTTGCACGAGCGGCAGCAGAGGGCTCAGGGCAGTGTCACACAGGTGGTACTGTGCGGCGAGGTGAGCGGCCTGCCTGGTGACAGGGTCAAGGGTCGCTCTCTTCACTGCGCAGCGGCCGCCATATGAGGGGAGGTGTGGGGAGAAGCAGCTGGGAGGCGGGAGCGGGGCGGCAAAAGGGAGAGCAGGGGGGCGGGGACGCAGGGGAAGCAGCGGCAGGAAGAGCGAAGGGGGAAGTGGGCGGGGGTACAGAAGGCAAGAAGGGCACAAAATGGGGGGAAAAACAGTCACAGTGGAATAAGCAAGATACAGTACCCTACCACAGAAAAAGTAAGATACAACAGGGACAAAGATACAGTAAAATGCAACAGGGGAGAGATACAACAAGGGCAACAGGGAAAAGCAGCAAAAAAAGAAGGCTATACAAGGCACAAACTTGCACGAGCGTCAGCAGAGGGCTCAGGGCAGCGTCACACAGGTGGTGCTGTGCGGCGAGGGGAGCGCCCTGCCTGAAACGACTGCCTGAAACGACTGAAACAAAACGACTGTCTAGTATTTTAAAGGATGCAAACACTGTTAGGTGTAAGAATAGTAATTTTAATCTTCCACTATTCTGCACCTTATTTGTGGAAACCCTGCTTTTGTATTGGTATAGTTATTTAAGGACGTACTTTATAACATTTTTGGGACGGAAATACTATTTTTATTTGGAATATATTTTGTAAACTGAATGCTCATTATTATTTTCCTTGGTGAAGTATCATTTGTTTTAGGAATATTTTGTACAAACCCACTATTATACATTTATTTAGAAATGATAAAAAAATATGTAGTCACTTACTTTATATATATTGTCCCAAATAGAGTATTTAGCAAAGTTTGTAGGATTTTGTAAAGTTTTGTAACAAGCTGGAAAAAAAGATAATATGTTTGATTTTAGTATATTTGCGTCTCTACAAATTATTAAGGGGCTGATTTCGATGTTGGACATCGGTCAGGAGCTGTAACCGACCAACCTGCTGTCGCCGGTTACGGCCCTGCAAGTACGATGCGACCGAACAGGGTTCGTTCGCATTCGTATACTTCACAATGCAAGCATGCATTCCAAGCGGAATGCATGCTTGCAGTGCGAAAAGCAAGGGTGCCGTTCATCCTTGCACCCTGTGGCCGGCACCCCAAGGTACCTGCCTCCGGGTGCAGGGATCTACAGAGGGGCACCATAGGTGCCCCCAGGCGGCTATCCGGCAGCCTCACACCCATGGGGGCCCCACTGGGGGCCCCCAAAGACAGTTTCTGACTGCCTTTTCATGCCGGAAAGACCGAGACGAAAAGGCAGTGAAAAACTGCCATCGTACTCCCTCGGTCGCAAAGAGGCGGCCAGGGGAGTGCTGAGGGATTTCCGGATGGCGGACGGGCTCTCCGAGCCTGTCGTCCGCAATCCGGAAATCCGAGTCGGATTCCTTTCCGACCGAGCCCATCAGAATGGCTCGGTCAGAAAGGAATCCGGCCGACACCTTCCGATTCGGTCGGAGCCTAAGTAGTTATACATTTCTATAGTTTGTACTTACTTCGTGTTTTGGATGGTTTTCTTCGATGATTATATTTTGGAGTGTGTAATCCCGTGTGCAGTCTCTGGTAATCAGGTAACTACAGTTTTTAAAATGGTGGACGGCTACTTTTATGCGTTTTGTTGTGTTAAACGTTATTTGAAAGGAAAATATGTTTTGCTTATGATTTTTCTTTGTGCTTTTATTGATGTGTAAGAATGTAAATAATTATTTTGTTATGTAAGTTTTCGTAACTTTTCATTTTGGTAAGTTTTAACATCCATTTTGGCTGTTTCCGGGTCAATTCAATGTAAGAGTTGTAGGACGTTTGTTTGCCGGCATTTAAAAATGGTAGTTTTCTTTTTTATGTTGATATTAGTTATGTCCTATTGTGTTGTTCGTATGCCGAGGTTTTCTATTTTTAAATGGTAGTTTATTTTGTGAAATAAATTCTATTAATTTTAGTGTATTTGTTTTGTAATCAAATCAGATTTTTTTTTATTGTTGGATAAATGTGTATGATGGTAAAATATTTTTATAAATTATTTTGTATTAATTTAAGTTTTACATTTATTTGTTATGTGTTTTATATATTTGGGTAATGTTTAGTATATTTTTTTTTTAAAAAGTTTTAAAAAGTACCCTAGTATTAATTGTATTACTCGAGTACTTTCCCCCCATTTTGGTATTTTTGTTAAATATTATGTTATAAAATAGTGTTTATTGAAGCAATATTAAAAAAAAATTAATATCATTTTTTTTTCATAAATAACTAATATTAAACAAGAGTTTAGTAACTACTTTTTAATACACTTCCCCACCCAAAACGCTATTTTCCCTGCATCCCGCTACGTGGGTTTATAATACAAATTAAAAATAGCGTTGTAAAAGTGTGCTTTGTGGTAGTATGCGTTGTAATAGATTATTCAATGTATTATAGTCCATTTGCGTTCTAATGGTATGTGTTGTAAAAACTTGCGATGTTATGTCATTTGCGTTGTAAAAGCATGCGTTGTATTTGTTTGCGTTGTAACATCATATAATTTTCATATAATATGCTGCCTAGTGTCATCGCAGGTACTCTTGCACAATGTTGCAAGGGTGCCTGCATTTTTCTGTAGGCATTGGTTTGTGCACTAGCCAAGAGCTGTTATGCATTATATAATGTTAAGAGGCCCACATTCCTGCCCTCTACCTTTCAGGCAGCACAACACACCAAGCTGCCTTGCTGCACTGTTGTGCATGCCATTTGTGAATATTAGCACCCTAGGGGTCATATTTATCAAACATGCACACAATACACAGCAAGCCACCTTGCTGCAGTGCATGGAGTGGAAAGGGCACGTATGTGACATATTTCCCATTATACGGGACAATCCTGTGCTTTCCAAATGAACTTTTGCCTGCCTAGCCCTAATGTAGGCACCTTGCATCATGGTTCAAGGGTACCTGAGCTGTAGGCAGGATTGATTTTTTATGTAGGGGCACCTTCCTAATGCATGTAGGGGCATGTAGGGGCACCTTCCTAATAGGCATTTTTCTCTTTATATGTGTGCTGCAGAATGCAGCAAACGTCAAAAGACTAAATTACAAGGGGAAAAAATAGATTTCTCAGCATAGCACCTGTGGTGGGGTGGCATACAGTTCTACCTATTTAGGAAAATCTGGGTATGTGTCATAATTCGTGGTTAGATGCAAATTCAAGTTCAAAATAACTTTATTTTGGCTATCAAGGGTCATAAATGTGTGTAAAACACAGCATAAACCAAATATAAATACATAAGTAAACGGTTAAAACACAATTCGTGTAAAAACCTTTTAAAAAAAACAGAAACACACACTATCAGCAGTCGGTAGATAGTGGAAAAAAAACATTAATGCAGTAAGGATCAATCATATATGTGGACAAAGAGCCCTTCTATGCACCAGCCACATGGCACCCACTAATTTAACAACAGACCAAGCAAATAATGGCCGAGAGTCAGTTTTAAGAATACGAAGGGCAGTGCTGTGTCTTCTAGCCCCTAGCTCTTTGCATATGGGCAACAGCCAATGGACATGTGCACGTGTATACGCTGGACACACTAAAAAACCATGGGCTATTGATTCTTTACAGGAGTTACACGCAGGGCAAGTCAAAGATTCTGCCACTGCCCATTTGCAAGTAAACTGTTTTAGCTGTAGGGTACCGACTCTGAATTGAAAATAAAGTTTCCTATCTGATGGTACTGTGATAGTGTCCCAAAACTGCTCGTAAGACAATGATGATTTAAAATTCAGAAATTCACTTATCAAGGTACAACTGGTAGCTTTGTGAGCCTCTTCGGACTACGTTTTTTCCCAGTAAAGCCTCTTCTTAGTTTCCTTAGAAGGAATAGGGCACTCTCGAGGATTCTCCCATAGCTTAATTAGTGCTAATGAAGCAGAAGCCTGCTTAATATGATTAAACCAATGAATTTTATGGAAATGGTCTGACTTAATTACATCCTGGAGGGCAGTAGTGAAATGAGCCAACTCTGGAGTTGACCAAAGGCATCTGCAAAACAACAGCGGACGTAATCTACATTTAGCCTCTACCCGTTTTACACCTATATCCACGCTCCGGGAAACAGCAGTTACCACGCGTGGCTTTACAGCGCAAGTCGCTTCTACAACTTGCACTAGGTGGCGTGCAACACCAGGGAATGTGTTGGATTTTAAATTCAACACATTCCCTGCTGTTGCGCTAACTGGAGTAGGAATAGTAATTTATACTATTCCTAAGTCCAGCGCACCATCTAGTGCAAGTCGTAGAAACCACTTGCGATTTAAAACCACGCGTGGTAACAACGCAGTCGTTGTAACGACCACGTTGTTACCTACCGTGTGGTAACACCATGCATTGAAACGTCACACATTCCCTTACTCCACCAATGGCCCACCTCACTGCTGCACAGTAAAGCGAGGGAGCGATTTCCGGAGCATTGTATTGCTGTATGTTTAAGTTTATTAAGAAACTCAGGGCCATGATGTACTTGAATCCCCTCTCTCAGCACTGTCCTTCCCTCACACTCCTGCTACCAACTCTGTTGGAATGAGAGATGCCACCCGTTCCTCCAATGGGTCCAAATCCACCTGGACATCAGATCCTTCTCTGGTCCTCATGGTTGCCTTGAGGTTCCTGGCCAGTTTTTCTTTTGTTCTATGTTTATACTCATGCCACCTTTTCGTTCACTCCACAACAGTCCTTCTTGTTTATGCAATACAGTTGATCTTGTCCACGATAGTTTGTCATATGGCATCCTTCTTTGCTAATGGCAATTTGAAGGTGACAAATAATAGATGTTCATTCTAGGTCATCTCATTTGTGAGTATTTAATTTTCCTCGTGTGAGAAATTAGACTTCCTCATCCCTTTCCCCTCAGTTGTTGGTAGATCTTTTGGACAGGCCTGGACTGGGATCCCAAAGTAGCACTGGCAAATGTTCTCAAACCAGCCCCATACAATGCATAGCGAGTGAGTACAGAAAGCGAGCCTCACTAATACAAGAAGGCTCGGTCCCCCCTCTCCCCCAAAGAACATTTGGGAAAAAATGGTGCATTCTACATCACATTTTACATTATACAGTCAATTGTATTACTTTTTAAAGCATAGTAAATGATGACCTTACAGTACACCAGGATACAGCAATCTTGTTTGGGGCTCTTCACTGATTTCCTCACCATCACCTTCCAACAGTGCCTCTGACCTCTCCATGGCCCCTCTCTCACATGTATTTGATTTGGTTTATAGCTCCTCTTTTACCATTGTAGGGTGTCAGAGCATTTTACATCATGCACACATGTAGAGAAAAGGAATCATACATGTGTAAATCAGTGTATAAAAAATGTTGCATAAGGCAAAAGGAACTACAAGGTGTAGGATTCACATGTCGCCATTTTTCAAGAGTTCTTGGGGGCATATTATCAAGAAACGGCGTTAAAATTATCTAAAGCGGCGATAATGGGCTTGATAATATGCTCTATGGAATTCCAATTGAAGCCCATGTTAGATGTCCTTCACATCTAATCTGAGCTTCAATTGGAAATCCATAGAGCATATTATCAAGCCCATTATCGCCGTTTTAGCGGCAGTTTTCTGCCGCTAAAGCAGCGATAATTTTATCGCCGGTCTTGATAATATGCCCCTTGGTTTGAGAGCATAAAACTCAGGATTCAGAATGTAACACAGTGGTTACGGTTGGCTTTACTAATAAGAATTTATTTCTACACAAACCAACCCTTTTTAGCAAAATTAGGATAATGAAAGACTGGGGAAAAAACATAACTTTCTAACCGACATTACAATTGTAATTTAGGTACAGCACAGTGACCAAAGGATCTCTGTGACAAAAGCAGTAACCCACTGAGCTATGCACATAAAATACTGTTCTATGATCTGTATAGTACACGCTGCGCTATATTAGATGAATCAAAACTGCCACAAGACAAAACTCCGATCTCTCTCCAGCAGGTACATTAATCACCAAAGTTAACTTGCCACTCTTATATTTGCCTGAAAACAGTTTGATATATAAGGAACTCTGTAGTGCTTTTAAAACTGCTGCACTGCTACAAAACTGGCCAGGTAACAAAAGCGGCCCATCACTCTTCTAGCCTCCCGGGAAAACGCTGAGGCTCGGTGCAGCCAATCTGGCCTCGCTTCTGCTTTAGGGGTGTTGCCCCCTTGGGTTTCTGATGCTCCTTCCATTGTTGTAGAAATTGGGGGTAGGGGGTTGACAGTGAGAATTGTGTTGTTGCTCTGTTTATTGTTTTTCAGTATTCCTGCGACGCAATGACGCAATGCAAATCCACTTTGAGTCATGTAGGTAGCAGCTGCGTTACGGCACTTGGCATCACAATCAACTACTTTGCGTTGTAATGCATGACACATCTCATGGCCCTGTGCCATGGTCTGCGTATGGTAAATAGAGCGGGGCAGATTTACAAGCCCCGTGCGCCACTTTTGCGCCGCCGTTGCGTCACTTCTGTGACGCAGCGGCAGCGCAAAGCTAGCACCATGCTGTGACAGATTTACAACGTGACGCATCTAGGGAGAGGCGTCACGTTGTAAAGCCCTGCGCCAGAAGTAGGCGTTCCTGCGCAGGAGGGGGCGTTCCGTCGCAGGAACGCCTCCTAAAAGTGGCTGAGTGAAATCTACAAGATTTCACTCAGTCACTTTTAGGCCCATGCTGCGTCAAAACCCTGCGCCTGCCTGAAGCAGGCATGACGATTGACGCAGCATTCACAAGATAGGGCCCCCCCGAGCATTGCTGGAGCTCCGTCGCGCTTGCGACGTAACTCCAGCAATGTGCCACTTTTACGGCACAGATGCGTCACGCATCTGTGCCGTTTTTGCCCTATGGTGCGCCGCATTGTAAATGCGGCGCATCTATGGTGGCGGGGCTGTGGCGCACAATAACTGGCGCATCCCTCTTGATATGCAGGGATGCGCCAGTTATTGTAAATATGCCCCAGCGTATTCATAGCGCTGGATAAGGCCGCAGCATGGCGCTATTCATTCTGACGCATAGCAGCGTTGCTTCAGAAATGAAAAATGTGCCCCTTCATGCCTAAACAGTGTGTTTACTTTAAGAATATTACTTTTCTCTTGGTCAGTATTAATACTTACAAATAGGTTATGTTTTTTCTAAATTGCAATTTTATCAAACCATAATTCAGAACACTTTCTCAAATTTGCTGGATTTCCATATATATGTTAATTTGAGGGTTTCTTTGCGAATGCTTCTTTTCCAATCAGGTTTTAAAATGCATCCTCCTATAAAAGTGCAAGATATTCTATTTATGGGTTTGGCACTTAAATTCAGGTGTACGACAGGTTCACCGTGACTGAGACACTGTTACGAGCCAACATCTGAACCATACCCTTAAAATGTACACACACAACCACTGTTGAATGCACCGGGTTTTGTTTTTGTCTCTTCTATCAAAGTATAGCATAGGCTTGTCTTTCTTAGTGTCACGTTTTTATTCGTGTGTGCAAAACAGGTTTCTCTCCCCCATGCAAATTCCTCTGTAGCAACCACAAACGTGCCTCTCGCGCCTCCAGTAACTTCTCACAGACGTGTGAATGCAGTAAATGAATTGGTGGAAGTTGGTACATAGATTTATGGATGTCTGAATAATGACGGCACCATATGCTTCCCATCTGTGTCTCGGAAGGCATTTGTGGATGAGTTCTAGAAGCCTTTAGTGACTCCAGCGGGTTCCACAGCAGAGCGAATCATTGTAAATTGTATTGATTTGCTTTGAAATTTGTTGAATCAAAGTAAATCAAACACCTTCTATAGGTTGCAATGAAAAATGTGCTTAAAAATTGCAAATGTGCACCAGGCGATTGCACGATTTGTTGCCGCCATAGTTAGTCGCCATGACTCTGCTGCCAGTTCTTGTGTTCTCATTGCCTGAAAATCCCTCACGTCTGCTCCACTGAGGCTTTTTGGCCTCTCAGGCGTTACAGGCGACTAAGGAGGAAGGATGTGATGACCGCACAAGAGCGTTCACCTGCTACTTGGATTCCTCGTCCTTTCACAAAGCTTGTTCCTTCACGTTAGGTGACTTCTGGTTTAGTGCTCAGGTCAGGGTAGGCGTGCATCTCAGCAGGTTGTGGGCCTCATTTACTAGATTGTGACGTACACACGGCAGCACAGCGAGCCTTCCTGCTGCCCTGCCGTGTGTCAAAATAAAAGGGCAGGAATGTGCCGTATTCACAAGATAAGGCACATTCCTGTCCTTTTCCCTGTGCAGCACACAAAGAGTAGCCGTACGCACATGCAGACACTCTTGGATCATGTTGCAAGGGTGTCTGCGTTGCGGAGATGATTGTTTTTGTGCAGGAAAGAGTTCGGTGGAGCAGAGAGGCGGGGCGGGCAAATGTAAACACCGGAATATGGATGAACGGAGGTAAATACACATTTAAATAAATAAAATTAATTTTGTTGCGCGCGCTGCATCACATTTTGCGATGAAGCACGTGCAAAGGAATTCGTTTTATTTATTTAAATGTGCATTTACCTCTGTTCATCCATATTCCAGTGTTTACATTTCCCCACCCTGCCCCTCCCCCGCCTCTCTGCCCCACCGAACTCCCTCCACGGACCTCTAGTGCTTCCTGCTCAAAAACCATAATTGATGGCATTATCCTCTTTGAATGCGTGCTGCACAATACTTAGAAAGAGGAAAAAACAAGGAGAAATTCAAGTATTTCTCCTCGTTGTGCCACTCCTAAGCTTCCCCTCGGGAGGCAGAGGCTTCTGATGCATTCCCAGCTGTATAAAACATTGTAAATCTGTGAATGTGTCGGGTTCCATGGATGTTGAGTGGGAACACCCACAGCAACACCTATGCAACACTCCCTTCACGTAGAGTAATGCGTGAAAGGGGCCCATATTTACAAGGCTACGAAAAGTCAGGCAGGGTGACTTTATGTGGCCGTGTAAATATGGGCAAGCCCATTGTGCTGCCGGTACACCATAGATGCGTATTACAAAGATCCTGCAGAGGGACTGTATTTGCTACTCTGAGCGAACGGATAAAGCAGTTCACTGAGCTCGCCGGCTTTTCAGCCAGGCGGGAAAGTCACCAGTGGTGGATAATTGTCTCCCTGCCTGCAGGGCTTGTGGGGAGATGCAGTTAGCTAGGATTGGAGGGCACAATGTGGAAGGCGCCATTACGCTGCCTTAGTTCCGGGTTCCAGGACGCAAGCATGACCAGGATGTTTAACACGCAAGTGCTAACCTTTCTCTTTTCTCCCAGCTGATTGGAGTGGATTGCAAGTTTTAAGATGCCAGCAAATTTGGTAAGTCAACAAAGCTAGGATTATCGGCTATCGGTGATAAGGAGATCTTGCCTTAGATTTGCAGTGACATTTTGCTTGGAGGCTGGAATAATGGTCAAACATTCAAGGAAGAGGCATCATATGGAGTCTTCATCTTCCCCACCTCCAAAAACATGCAGAGAGGGTGAAGAGGCTAAAATTAAGTGCCTAATTAGAGAATTCATGGTGGATCTCACCTTTGGCAAATGAAAGGGGCATGATAAACTATCCGCCTTATCCTCTGAATCTGAGGCAGATGCTCCTGGCACAGAGGAAATCAGAGGGAAATATGTTTTTAAAGAGTTATTGTCTGACTTAATTTCCAGTGTTAAGAGTAACATGGGGTGCCCGGGAAATGCCTGTGACTTCTTCATGTTCCCTGCTCAGGTAATTTTCTGAGTTCTGTTCCTATTGACTTTCCTGGGCATCCTTATATCATGGAATTTCTTAAGAGGGAATAGAAAGACTCCAACAATATTATTAGGCTGTGTTTTATGGCTAAATTGTATCAAAATATGTTAATATATTTAAGATATGCAGCAAAATCTTCCAGATTCCATTCCAATTGATTCATTTGTTGTTGGTCTGGTTGGTAGAACTTCACTGGCAGAGGACGCAGTCATTAAAGATCCTACCGACAAAAAGATTGATGCTGCTCTACAGAAAGTGTATCCTGGTTCTTATTGGCACTTAGGGCAAGCATATATGAAACTTATGTGGCCCAGTCTTTGATTTGTGATCTGAAGGCTCTTTTCAGGTCTTTGGATGATGCTGTGAATTGTTTCTAGTCTCTGTGAACACACTAAACGACAGCTGGAATATATGTCGGACATTTCCTTTGATGTAGTAAGAGCTTTGGTATTTTCTGGGGGTGCATGAATGGCTGCTAGGAGGAATTTGGTGTTGAAACACTGGTGCACAGACTGGGCACAAAAAGCATTGGTTCTACATTTGCCTTTTCAAGGTAACCAATTGTTGGGGCGGACTTGAGTAGAAACTCCACAAGTTGTTAAAGAAAAGAAGCATTCCTCTTCGTTAAAGCAGCCTTCTTTGGATAAGCAGTCTTTCAAAACAAAATCTCCTTTTCAACAACCCTCTCATAGGCAATCACAGCACTTCCAGGGAAAGTCCCAGTTCAAAAGAGGGTTTGATAAGAAGACAAAATCTCCCCCAAACCATCAGTCCTGACTATATGAAGGCTGGTCAGGGGTTTACGTCGGAGGCAGGATCAAGCCCCTTCTCCAGGTGTGGAAGGTATCTACTTCCAACACAATGGTACTAGATATAACTCAAAAGGGGTTCAAGATAGAGTTTGCCTCTCTCCCAAGCAACTCTGGGGTCAGACCAAATCCATGGCCTGCCAAGGGAGAAAAGAGACTGTCCATTTGTTGTCGTACAGTTCCTAATATTCAGTAAGACTTCCCATTTGGGCAACATAAGCATCAAAACTAGGGGGACTATGTCCACTCATCCCATTAAAATATGTTGGCCTTCACAGTGCGCCATGTGGACACGTAAACCTATAAGGGTACCTGATGATGTTCACAACCTCAGAACGTGACAACCCTAATTCCCCCAAGGAAATTGTGGAAACAAATCTACCCTTTTGATGTATCTCAGGCATGCCCAAAGGGAGACACAAGAAAAACAAATTGACATTTCAAACATTTATTGAAGCAATTGGTTTCTTGTGTGAAATATGTGCACTACAATGACTAGTAGGAGGAAACAGAGCATTGTAACCAGCATTACAAGAATGATGAAAAAGATTTAAAAAAATGCAACCATTATATTTATTACATTCATTGTATGAATATATATAACTGTACTATTACCTAGCAATACCTATCATAGTGAGCACAGGGTGAATGTGGTTCTGCCAGATACCTTGGCGTGGTCTAACTCTCCATTTTTCTGTGTGCGTGTTTCATCCCAAAGCCAATCTGATGCAGGACAGGCTGCCTTCCCTCTCAGGGTAATGATGAGATTCATCTGGGCTAGATTTCAGGCACAGGGCTACCACAACAATCCATGAAAATGGCCCTCTACTGAACAAAGGGTTGGGGCGGTTTTTATAATTAAACTGTACCCAATTTGTATTGTGCCTGTGTTCAGATCCTCCTGTTATTGTTGATTCTACCAATTCAGAGTTGTCAATAATATGCAAGGGAAGTTTACACAGCGTACTTCCTTCTTAGACAAAATGTATGATGATATGATAATGTGCCTATGAAAAATGTATTTGTAAGCAAAACACTTTCTGAGTACACTATCAGAAGCAAGCATGCAAGCAAAATGTGCAATAAATCATCATCTCAAGAGATGTTAATTTTAAACATAAACATGTAAAAATTGGTGCATTTGAGCACAGGCCCTATTAGCCTCACAATATTGTCAAGGAATTGATTCTCTTCTCCAGAATCATGCTGTCTCAGAAGTTCTTCAGATAGAGAGGAGCAAGGAGGTCTGCTCCATACGTTTCTGGTGGAGAAGTTAAAGGGGAGCTTTCAAATGGTGTTGGATCTCAAAGCCTATCAATAAGTTTGTGAGATCTCTGCCCTTCAAGATGGAGGCTCTTCAGAGGGTAATTCCATTGGTGATCAAAGGCATTTCATGTGTATGCGGATCTGCAGGATGCCTATTATCATGTCCCTATCCATCTGGGCTGCCAGCATTTGCTTAAGTTTTGCATCAGGTAGAGACATTTTCAGTTCCGGGTGTTGCCCTTCAGGCTGAGGTCTGTACCCCGAGTATTCACACAATTGGTGGCTCCCTTGGTGACCTTTTTCATCTGCAGGGGATTCAGCTGTATACCTATTCAGATGACTGGCTTATGCCCACCCCCACAAAGTCGTTCTTCATCTGGATTCTTCCTTTGTTCCAAAAGTGGTTTCCTAGTTTCATAAGTCACAGGAGATTATTCCTCCAGCCTTAAATGCGGATGAGTCTTCTAATTCAGATGTTCACTATCGCCTCTTGTATGTTAAGAGGGTGCTTTTGGATATTTGGATAAGAAAAAGTCTTTTCAGGAGACAGATTCTTTGGTTGTGTCTTTTAGGGCCTCGACTAAAGGTGATAAGGCTTCCTCTTTGTCCATCAGTAGATGGATAAAACAATTGATTTCTCTGTCCTATTCTTTCTTTGCGACTCTTCTTATAGTCGGGATTCAGGGTCGATCCACCAGAGATGTTCCTGGTACCTAGGCAGAAGTGAAGAGAATTTACATTTCAGAGATTTGTCTGGCAGCTACATGGGCAGCTCTGAATACTTTTGTAAACATTTTTGCTCATAGAATGTTTTGTGTAATGATAATCTTGGGCTTGGTGTTTTGCAATTTGTTGTTTCTTAAACCAGCCTGATTTGTGTACTGAATAAAACACTAAGGGGGGCGCAATGGTCTTTTGTGCTGTTTGTTCTTCTTTGGCTATCATATGAAGCAGTAGAGTACAGCTTGGGTATTCCTCATTAGTGATGAGGGGAACGAGGACAAAGGGCACCTGGGAGTAATGTCTCATTACTTACCGTAATCTTCAATACTCCTTGTCGTGCTGTCCTTGTCCCATCCATCACTCCCCTTCATCCCTCCCGGATTGCCAGCATTTATGTGGAGGTCTTGGTAGTTCAGCCGGAATGCTGGATAGGTATTGCATATGTAGGCTCCTGCAGGGGGAGAAGGGACAATATATATGGGCCTTCCTCTGTCTTTTTTCTGTATGGCGAGATGGTAACATCTCATTAGCGATGAATGGGACGAGGACAGTAGGACCAGAAGTAATGAGACATTTCCATTGCTCTCCTAACTTTACGACTTACGGTATTTACAAAGGGCAACGCTACTACTTCTAAATGCCCTTTGTGAATACCGAAAGTCGTAAAGTTAGGATTTTGTCTAAGATTACTTTTGTGAATCAGGCCCATAGTTTTTATAGGCTTTCTTTAGCAGGAACTGTGAGCAGGTTGGAGATGCAGAGAATCACTCACTGGCAACCTGTGCTGGGAGTGAAAGCAGCTGCTCTCCAGTCTGCAAGTTGAACGGAATGCAGTTGAAGGCGGATCACATAAGGTGAGGGATCATGTGTCATTATGAATCTCCTTCACACTTGCAGCAGGAGCTTGGGTTGAGGTGACAGCACTACAGAATAGGGGGCATATTTATAAATGAGTCGTGCTTGCAACATGCAACATGGTGCATGTGTGATGCAAGCCCAAACTGCTCATCTTGATAATTAACACCGCCAAACACTTGGCTGATGCACTACTTATCAAAATTCAAATTACTGAGGGAGCCCTGAAATTTGGCATTTTGAAAACTGCCAATAAAACCAAACTGGATAAGATTAATAATGAGATTTCGCAATATAAGGAATATCTAATGAAGATGAAAATAACCAAATTACAAAAAGATATAAAAAAGTTTCATAAGGAGAAGGTGTACCATTTATCTCAAAGAGGATTACACACCCATGGTAGGCAATGTCTCATCAGACAAAAGTCAAACCTCCTGCAGGAGAAACTCCTCCAATAGTAATTCCAGCAACGACAGCTGGGGCAGCAATGGCACCAGGCATGGCCTACGACCACCTTTCTTTGGCTATAAGGGACCTCCAGTTCAGGGACCCGCCTTTTGGCAGTTCCCTATGTTCCAACAGGGACCACCACAGTTCTTCCCCCACTCTTCAACACCCCATTTTTTAGTCAGAGGCTGTGGCAGAGGAAGAGGATGCAGAAGAGGAAATCACAAACGGGTTCAGTGGCAAAACGCACCACAACAATTCATGAAAACCCAGAGCCAGACAGGGAAGAGAAACTGATTGTGAACCTTTCAGACATGGCCTTGACCAAAACCGAGACTAGGATCCTCAAGAAAGGTCTTGGGTTTGTCCCTACTCCTAAACACGACAAATTCCGGAACACCTGTGAACTACAAAATGTATTCTACAAGATACAACTCAAAGCGTTCTTTCAGGACAAACTAGAGCAGACACAAGAAGACACTGGACAACTGAATCCATCAAGATTCACTCCCAATGCTGGCCAAGCCCAAAATTAAATCCTGATGTTCGAACAGGCAGTCCTTCAAGAAGTTTCCAGGGACTGTACTACCTCTGCCTTCCATAACCTTTCTGCCCCCGAAGCTGTGGCGGTAAATGCTCTAGCAAAGGACCCCTCGATCACCATCAAGCAAGCTGACAAGGGTGGTGTCACTCTGATCATGTCAACAGTGGACTATGACAGTGAATGCAACTGCCAGTTGGAAAACCGCCATTACTATACCCCAGTTGATAGTGACCCCATGAGTGCGCTAACAACTTGCATCACATCAATGTTATTCACTGCCGAGACAGAAGGGTGGATTATCCAAAAGGAGGCAGATTTTTTTTATCAAAAAATAACTCAGAATACCCTATTTCTATGTCCTCCCTAAAATTCACAAGGGACAGATTCCACCACCTGGACGTCCCATAGTTTCCGGGATTGATTCCCTTCTCAAAATTCTCTCATGCTTCTGTGACCATTTTTTAAAACCAGATACCTTATTGTTCCAGGATACTAGGGATGTACTTGCTCATTGCAAATATTGATGCAGCCGCTGAAATTGATTCACTGGTGACATTAGATGTGGAAGCCCTCTACACGAACATCCCGCAAACAGCGAAATTGGAGGTTGTGGAGGCTAATCTCCTTGCTGAGGATTGGGACTCCCCAACACCAGTGAATTTCATAATGGAATGCGCCACACTAGCCCTAACTTAAAACTTCTTTCAGTTAAAAAAAACAGCTGTATCACCAGACGCAGGGAACTTCAATGGGGAGTACATTCGGCCTGGCATGCCTCTACATGGTGGCCTTTGAGAAAAGAGTTATCTTTGACATCTCTGACCCCTACACCAGTAACATACTTCTCTGGCGTAGATACATTGACGACATTCTGATATTCTGGAAGGGTGACATAGCATCATATGAGGAATTTTGTGGATGGGTCAACACTCTCAATCCCTACCTCCGCTTCACAAACACCATATCCAATACATGTATCCCTTTCCTAGACCGGATGATCACACTAACGGGGGCTAACTGAGTACCACAGTATACAAGAAACCTACAGACTGTAATAGTCTTCTCTTGTACAGTAGTCACCATCCTAAGGCACTAAGAGACAACCTGACAATCGGACAGTTCCTGCGGCTATGAAGCAACTGTAGTACTGTCCCTGATTATGACACCAAGGCTGACTAACTGGCACACAAACTTGAGGTTACGCGATTACCCTTCACACATCATCAACATAGCAAAAGAGTGGCCCCGTAGCAACAACAGATAGTCACTGTTAGAGCAGAACCAAAGAAACACGACAGATACCCTTATGTGTGTCACCATATTCACTACTGATTCTAACAGAATCAAGAAGATCATTAAAAAACATTGGGGCGTCTTGCAAACAGGTGAACTAACATTACCATCACCCAAGTTTGTGTTCAAACGCACCAGGAACCTGAAACACATCTTTGTCCACACAAGACCACCACATAGCACCAAAGCTGACCAACAACCATTGTGGGACCTTCCTCCGGTGACGTGTCATTTCCTGTGTGGGTTATGCACCGTATATGCCATGACAGAGCCGACCAAGGAGATCCAGTTACCCCCCACGTTTAAATGGATACAAAGAAGGCACACAAATTGCAACACAAGCAACAGCATTTATACTTTGACATGCCCTTGGAACCTATGCTACATAGGTGTGACCACTAGGATGGCCAAAACACGAATCATGGAGCATCGTAACAACATCCGCTGCCACAAACTCAACACTAAGCTTTGCTCACATTGTTCAGAGAAGGGCCATACACCAGACAGTCTCAAATGGACAATCATAGAGGCACACCCCCATATGAGCAGACAAGCCTACCTTAGAAAGGAACCATAATGGATATTTTTCCTTTCCAGTGATAAGAATGGTCTAAATTAATTAAACCCCTGGAACAAAGTGAATAGAGAGTGCACTACCTACACTCATTTACTACCATGAGTTAGGGTGGCATTATATCCCTCTTTCCACATCCCTTCTGTCTTCCTCAGTGGACCCTTTAAAGCTAGGATAACACTTCTTGAGGGGGCTTTAGTTCCCCTTTTCTCTCCTGCCCCTGGCCCTACCTCGCATGTGACTAAACTCTATACCTACTTAGTGGACCTTTTGAAGCTAGGATAACAATTGCTTGAGAGTAATTGAGTCCCCCTCTTCACCCCTCCATCTGTCCCTACTTCCCCTGTGACTAAGCATTGGACTTACAGCCATGGAGGGCACTACATCACACTGAGCTTGACCTACTCTTTTGCCCTCCCTTTTGCACACTTGTCACTCCATCTAAGGGATCACCGATTTATGGGCATCCTCCCCATTACCAATACCTGATACTCTAGTCCACCCACTATAAACACCATCACCACGTGTTCTGTTCTAGGCTTGCACGCCGGGAGAGACACCCCCTGTCGCGCTCTACTTTATGAGCCCTTTTTACTGTGAAAGTGTTTTCTTAGGCACTCCATACTACATGTGAGCTCCCTCTTTGCCCAATTCAGTTGAGCCATCCCCTCTGTCTGCCACTCCATGAGAGCCGCCTTGCTTGACAGCCATGACCCCTCCATCAGCGGGTCCACAATTAAGCATGTCTCTTCCATCCCACTGTGTCACATTCAGGCACTATCGACCATACGCCTCACTAAATGTGAGCCGTCCCGCTTTTGTGCCATTTTTAGTGAGCAACTCCTGTTGTCTGCCACTATTTGTGGGCTGCCTCCACTTTGGCCACAACTTGTTTCAACTAGGCACTAGCAGCAATTTTTTTAACTGCTTCAGAGTCACTTCCGAGTACATAATTCCCTCAACCAAGATGGCACCCACATTTGCCCTCTTTTACTCCGGTGATACTCACTTTCTCTGCTAGCCTACTGTTAGTTGTTCCTCACAAAGAATGATGGGATGCTACTATACACAAGAGGGAGAGAGGGTGTGTGTAAACAGGGAATCTTTACTTTTAAAGACGAGAACCCTCACTCACCCGAGGGTGACATGCTTCATCATTGGGTCCCCTCCTGCACACTGCAACCGCAAGGTATACAGTGTGGGCTACAACTCTCAAAAAAACGAGAGGAGCGTGAGGTGTTTTATGAGGATGCCAATTTAGGCAGGGGGAGTAAGGGGCAGAGTGTAAATCAGAAAAAAGGGGTGTGTATGTAAAACTAGCTACTGGGTGACAAAATTCAATTTACTATTAGTCCCCAGCAGCTAGAATTAAAAAATGAGGTGATATAGGATTGAAAAAATATCCTAATTATTAATGGTCGACATGTTTCTGCCAGATGACTATGAGTTCGCGGCATTCATCAGGACCTCTCAATATTATCACTCTGCTTCAAGAACAAAAAATGAAGTAAAAACCATACTCAATATTATGGTGGTTTGTGACAACAGAACCAGCTGCAGTCCGGTCCAGTGTCTATAGAAAATAAAAATAATAATCAGCAATTTCATTATCATTTCCAAAATATCATAGACTCCCAACACACACAAACACCACACACGTGATTTTTGTGCTACACACGTGATTAAAAAGAACAGACAAAATTAAGGTAAGTATCAGATAACTCACCTATAAGGTAATATTAATTCACCTCTACCTTTAAAGGAATGATGCCTCAGATCACAGATTACTGAGAAGGAATACATAAACAAACAAATAAACAGAAAGAAAACAGCTCAGACTGGCTTTTCCAAGTTGCACAGAATTAAACAGGTGTAATAAAAGCCTAGCGCTTCCATAAATATGCCAGGTAATCAGTATTTATTTAGGACACAAGTGATCTGTTTAACACCTAAATTAACGTTGTCAAAAGGGAACAGATCGATAAAAAGCGAAAAAACAAAGAAAATCAGAAGACACCAAACGCAGCCCAACTTAGTTAGAGATGGTGACCGTATATCTCGCTCATCCTAAAAAGCGAGAGGCTCACAGTCCCTGATTATCGGTGTCTGGCACTAGAATTACGCGTATGATAGAAAGTATTAGCAAAAGAGTATGAAGATCCTTGCCATACAGTGTAGAATATGCGCACGGCAAATCATCAAACGTGCACACAAAAGGCGGCAACCACTCTCAACCCGCATACCTTTTGTTAACCCGTGTCCTTCCGTTCAGGGCACCAACCGAGGGGAAGAAAGAGCGCGTATCCAAGTGTTTTTAACCCAAGCAAGTAGCTCCATGAATATGTCTGACCCGGAAGTAAAGCAATTAACATCCGGGTCAGAAGGGATCAAGGGAAATGTAGTTCTTCTTCACGGAGCAAAATACGCAGACACTATCCGACACAATTGATTAAAAGAGCCTCTAAAAGAGCACGTAACAACATAGGGACTGTGAGCCTCTCGCTTTTTAGGATGTGCGAGATATACGGATCTCTAACTAAGTTGGGCTGCGTTTGGTGTCTTCTGATTTTCTTTGTTTTTTCGCTTTTTATCGATCTGTTCCCTTTTGACAACGTTAGGTGTTAAACAGATCACTTGTGTCCTAAATAAATACTGATTACCTAGCATATTTATGGAAGCGCTAGGCTTTTATTACACCTGTTTAATTCTGTGCAACTTGGAAAAGCCAGTCTGAGCTGTTTTCTTTCTGTTTATTTGTTTGTTTATGTATTCCTTCTCAGTAATCTGTGATCTGAGGCATCATTCCTTTAAAGGTAGAGGTAAATTAATATTACCTTATAGGTGAGTTATCTGATACTTACCTTAATTTTTGTCTGTTCTTTTTAATCACGTGTGTAGCACAAAAATCACGTGTGTGGTGTTTGTGTCGGTGTGTGTTGGGAGTCTATGATATTTTGGAAATGATAATGAAATTGCTGATTATTATTTTTATTTTCTATAGACACTGGACCGGACTGCAGCTGGTTCTGTTGTCACAAACCACCATAATATTGAGTATGGTTTTTACTTCATTTTTTGTTCTTGAAGCAGAGTGATAATATTGAGAGGTCCTGATGAATGCCGCAAACTCGTAGTCATCTGGCAGAAACATGTCGACCATTAATAATTAAGATATTTTTTCAATCCTATATCACCTCATTTTTTAATTCTAGCCGAGGGGGACTAATAGTAAATAGAATTTTGTCACCCAGTAGCTAGTTTTACATACACACCCCTTTTTTTCTGATTTACACTCTGCCCCTTACTCCCCCTGCCTAAATTGGCATCCTCATAAAACACCTCACGCTCCTCTCGTTGTTTTGAGAGTTGTAGCCCACACTGTATACCTTGCGGTTGCAGTGTGCAAGAGGGGACCCAATGATGAAGCATGTCACCCTCGGGTGAGTGAGGGTTCTCGTCTTTAAAAGTAAAGATTCCCTGTTTACACACACCCTCTCTCCCTCTTGTGTATAGTAGCATCCCATCATTCTTTGTGAGGAACATTCATTAGGAGTTAGTGATGCTTGATGCTTTGATTTACTCCAACCATTTGAACCCTTCAGTGTGATATATAGCTCACTGTTAGTCCCACCCTACGCGGGCAGGAAGCTTTTGGTACACCTGGGCTGGCCCATCGGCTGCGTCTGCTCCAGGTACTTATGTTGGCCGCACCTCCCCCTCTTCACTCTCCTGAGCTGGCGGAGAGAGGGGTAGGTCTACAGGCCAAGCAGCCGCTGCTGAACTGTAAGTACTCTGGTAATTTTTCACCACATGAGGACGACGCTTGGCTCACCCGTGTTCGTTTCCCATGCCGATCCTATTTCACTGGGACTAATTGTTGCCTGTAACAACTTCATGATGTGACTTTATGCCTAACTTAGGACGTTAATATTGTTAACGTACCCTCCGCTAGCACCTCGAAAGAGCTAGTGAGCCACCCTTGTTGGATGAGTGTTTAACCACGGTGGTTGTTTTATCATCGGTCTTATCTCAGTCCTTACATGTGCCACACGTTTGCCACATTGATTCTTCCTTCTCACAGAGCTTACCACTTATGAGTTTTACTAACCGCCTGAACATGTAGACTTGCATGTTGTCTCTCAAGAGGCTGTTCATAATGTTGTTCTTCATGATTTATGTTGTTTTCCTTTCTATTTTTATAAGTTAGGTCGGTCTACTAATAAGGTACCTCACTGCTAGGTTGCTTAAGTGCTTGGTTTACACTTGACACTAACATTGGAACCAACCACTGTGTAGATAGTATACATTTGGTCTTGAAGAATTACCACGTGATCCTCCAGACACATCAGGCAAGAAACATGTCAACCACTATTCCGTAGCCACCACTGTCCATTATTTCAGTGGTGGCACACCTTTCTGATTTTAATTGGGACCAGTGGGCTCGCTGATTAAAATTGATTTGGAGTACCACTGTGCCTCATTTTAGCCCTTTTTGCACAACTTCCTCACACCTTGCACTCACATCTACACTACGAGGCCCTATACTCACACTGCACCTAACGGCCTGGGACAAAAATATCTCTGATAAAGAACCCCTCATAGGATGCCTGTCAGGCATTGCAGCACTGGCCTGAAGAGGAGCATGCCCTATGATGAAGCATGACACCCAACCAGGTGTGTGAGGGCCCAAAATCCCAAAGTGGGAGACACCCTGTCAGGGTTAGGGTGTTAGACCGACCTTTTTCTCTCCAAAAGGAACTTCATACCATAGTTGCTTGCTTGATAAATCTAGAGTACCGCAACGCAGCACAAATCGCTGTGTTGCATTACTCTGCGCCAGGGAGGCGTTCCATGGGTGTTGCATGGGTGTTCCCACACAGCATCCATGAATTTTGATGCATTCCCAAATTTACCCAAAGTGGTAGACCTGGGAATGTGCCAAATTGCTACGCTTTCCCTGGTGAGGTGTAACAAGGAGGAATATATTTAGTTCTCCTCCTAACTTTCTCTTTCTGTGTGTGCTACTTTCAGCAGCGCACATAGAAAGAGGACAATGTCTCAGGGATTGTTTTTGTGCAGGAATGTACTCCTTCCTGCACAAAAACAATCCGCCTTACAATGCAGGCACCCTTGCACTATAGTGCAAAGTTGCTTACATTGGTGCTAGGCAGCAAAAACGGTGCCAGTGCAGAAACAAAGGCACGAATGCACCGTATTCTTTTAAATATGTCGCATTCCTGAGCTTTCCCTTTCACTCAGTGCAGCAAAGTGACTTGCTGCCCTGCACGACTTTGCCATAAATATGGCCCTAAGTGTGCAGTGCCATTGCTTCTACCTCTGGACAGCTAACCAAACTTAGCAAAAGGCACCAGCCACGGGTCTCACATCCCCCAATCTCTAGAAGGACTTTTACAAGAAGCAGCCAAGGTTTTTGGCTGACTGAGGGCCTGATTTAGATTTCAGCGGACGGGTTACTCCGTCACAACGTTGATGTATTTCTTGTCCTCCGAAATATAAATTCCATTATATCCAATGGGATTTATATTTCAGTGGATGGGATATGCATCACCATTGTGACAGAGTAACAAGTCTGCCAAAATTCAATTCAGACACTGAGTCATTAGTTAGGATTCATGCATCAAATATTTCGTAAAAGTGGTGCAGAAAGCAATATTTAATTTACATTACGAAAGCAAAAGTGTAATTGTTGAGCTTCAGGAGCACATATGTTGTAGGAAATGTAAAATATAACCCCATACTAAAAAATGTAAAAAATTAAAAAATAGCGCAACAACAGACACCGGAAGAGAACACACAGTTGTATGTAGTGAAAGAACAGTTCAGGCCCAAATTGCACGCTAACCAGAGTAAGGTGAAAAGTTCACTTATGAACACAATGGAATAGGTAACTTGAAAAGATTTCAGTTGAAGGCCAACTCTGTGCAGCAAACATAAAAATATTTACGGGTTTAGCACACAGGATCACCGGCATGCACTTCGTGCTTCCAAAGAGATTGGTACCTGATTAGACAATGGGTCCAGAAAAAACAATTAGCTTAGAAAACACAGATGTTTTTGTTGCACAATTATGAAAGCACACACTCAAATGAAATTACATTTGCCTTGAATACACATGCATGCACGAGTAAAATAATGCTTCATTTGTTGAGCATTGTTTGAAGTGCAATAAAGAGTATGTAGAGGATTATATCCGAGTTTGGGGCTATGGTGTCACAGTTCTTTGATTGTTTTTTCCATTTTCAATCTCTAACCTGCAAGTCAATTATTATTTGCTGTTTTGTAATAAAGCATTGTGTAGCATGTAAATAAAAAGAGCTGCCTGTGGAGCAGCAATTTGAGAGAGACCGCCAGACGGACTGTGCACAGCCAAGGTTTGTCTCCCTGTCGCAACAGTAAATAGCTGTCTTTTCATTGCCAAGTCGAGTCCATGTCTTACTTTATTTTAAAGATTTTATTCACCCCACAACAGTTGCGAGCCAGATAGGAGGTCCCTTTTTGCCCCCACCTGACTGCTGACACCAGACAACTGCCTACCCCCCATTGCGCATCTTTGGATGAAGTAGGCAGACACCTTGTTCGCAAAGTTCTGCCTCTGCAGGGGGGTTGGGGTTTTTTAAGATGAGGACAGAGCCAATCACTTTCCTTGTTTGTGTATTGATGTGTCTTCCTTGGCAATGCTAAGCACAGATGTAAATACAATGTTGTGAGAGATATGGGCACCGCATGCAAGGATGTGTATTGTGTACATGTGGTGCACAATAGCTAAGGCGACTACATAACTAGTTAACCTGATAGTCCCAATATAATTTTTGAAGTGGTCATTCTGGGTAATCTGAAATTGGAAGGAGCCAAATTACTGCCCTGTATCTAATGTTAAGTAGTCATTCCATGGTCTAAACAATGCATAGTTTAAAAGGAATCTCCTCTCGGGTGCTTAGGGAAATGCCAGGGGTCGCCAGTTGCCTTTACAGGGTAGAATAGGAACTGTTGATTAAAATGCTGCATTATCAGTTAACCTGATATTCCCATATATATATATATATTCACTTAAAAAACCATAGGTTTCACACATGTTATAGTTAGCTGGACATTTCCCTCGTAAAAAACCAATGAAATTCCCCCGTTATAGTTAGTGCAGGCAACTATAACTCACGCGACCGCAATCCTCTGCTGATGACGTCAGATATTACATCACTGATTACATATGTATCTTTCTGAAAAATAAATATTTGTAATATATGTATAGCTAAAGATTAATGGAAGAAGACATGGGTAAATAGGTGTCTAAATACAGTGATGTAATATCTGACGTCATCAGCAGAGGATTGCGGTCGCGTGAGTTATAGTTGCCTGCACTAACTATAACGGGGGAATTTCATTGGTTTTTTACGAGGGAAATGTCCAGCTAACTATAACATGTGTGAAACCTATGGTTTTTTAAGTGAATTTGCAAGGTTTTTTAAATGCTAATTCCTAACTATACCGTGTGTGAAACCTATGGTCTTTTAAGTGAATTTGTACGGTTTTTTAAATGCTTTCAGCCTCATGCATCAAGCCAAAATCCAGTCGGTAAAATACCGATTCGCTAATAGCTCCCGGTATTGAGTTAAAAATACCCAATCCTAATGCATCAACCCAAAAGCAAAAATCGCTATTTAAGGAATCCTTAAATAGCGATTCCTTAAATAGCGATAGCATTTAAGGAATCCCAAATTGAGATTCCTTAATTTAAGGAATCTCAATTTGGGATTCCTTAAATGCAATGCATGAAAGTCAAAAAATTAGCGAATTCGGTAATAGGGGGCGCAAATTACCATGAAGATGAACTGCATGGTAATTTGCTAAAAGTTTGAAAAATGCACTTTTGTGCATTTTTCAAAGTTTCAAGTTGCGCACACACATGCCCTTAGAGCATGTGTGTGTGCAACATATGTGCACATATCAATTTCAGGGGTGCAATAGGGTGTCATTTTGACACCCTTGCACCCTTGAAATTGCATGAGCAATTTGCGAGAACCTACTGGCACTCGCTATTTGCTCATGCAATCTCCATTTCATTCCTATGGGCCTGGAGGCCCATAGGAATGATTGGGATGGCATTCCTTAATTGTTACTCGCAATTTGCTAGTAGCAATTAAGGAAAGTTAAGGAATCGCTATTTGAATAGCGATTCCTACATGCATAGCCTTTTGCTATTCCTTATTAGCGATTCCTTATTTTTTGCTAATAAGGAATTGCAAATGGCATTGTTGATGCATATGCCCCTAAGTTGTGTATTTATTAATATTTTTTTTTCAGGTTTTTCACCGTGCGCGCACCGTGCGCTTCGTGCACCGTGCGCGCGCTGTGGGCACTCGGTGCGCTTCGCGCACCCAGCACCCACGGTGCGTTGTGCGTGCCGTGCGCGCATGGTGCGCGCACCCCGCGCTTTTTCGTCAAAAAAATAGTTGTTTTTTTCACCCTTGGGGGTCCTTCAGTGACCCCCTGACAAAGGCTAGGGAGTCAGGAACTGTCCACCCTGCCCCCTTTTCATGTTCTCCACCTTTGTTTTTCACTGCCTCAGACTGCAAGAGACAAAATGGTGGCCGACACTTCCTGATTTCGACCGATTCGAATGTTTACTGACATCTAACAACCAATCAGAATTGCGCTCGCGCACGTCACCGTGCGCACACGGTGCACGCTTATAGATATATATGTACTTTTACCTGAAATTTTCTCTGGAACTACTGAACAGATTGACTCCAGATATTCAAAAGGCACATCCCTGACCTGAGGACTACCTCTCAGCCAAATTTCAAGTAATTCTGTTCAGCCGTTCGGGCTGTACCTTGGACTAAAGGTCCCTATGGAAAAATGCATGGGGAAAACGCGTTTTGGGACCTCCCTTTTTTCTCGGCCCCCGCTTGACTAATCACCCCGAGACTTTCAGGGTAGGAGCGGAGCGGAGCGCCCCACCTATTTTGAAAAATTCGCGAGGATTCGTCAACCGGCGCCAAAGTTATTCAAAATAGAATTTTCAGATTTCCTATGGAAACACGGTCCTAACTATAACTATCTACTGGCGACCGCCAGTAGATAATATATATATATATATCTATATATATATATATATATATATATATATATATATATAACGTTGGAAGTGGTAAGTCGGGGTAGTTTGAAATTGGAAGGCACCAATATGTGTTCCAATGCATGACACAGAGGGACAGCTAAAAAGCAGGTCTTGCTAAACTTCACTTCCAGATACAACCTGAACACTCAAATTTCGCCCCTGGACCTAATGTCCAGAAAATCATTCCATGGTCTCAAGGACGGATGGTTAGTAAGGGATCCCCTTTCAATCGTGGAGGGAAGTGGCCAGGGGTTGCAAGTTGCATTTACAGATTAGAATAGGAATTGTTGATTAAAATGCCGCATTACCAGTTAACCTGATTTTCCCAATTAAACGTTGGAGGTGGTAAGTCGGGGTAGTCTGAAATTGGAAGGCACCATTATGTGTTCCAATGCTTGACACAGAGGGACAGCTGAAAAGCGGCAGTTTGCTAAACTTCACCTCCAGATGCAACCTGAACACTCAAATTGCTGCCTGGGCCTAATGTCCAGAAAGTCATTCCATGGTCTCAAGGACAGATGGTTAGGAAGGGATCCCCTTTCAAGCATGGAGGGAAGTGGCCAGGGGTTGCTAGTTGCATTTGCATAGTAGAAAAGGAATTGTTGATTAAAATGCTGCATTATCAGTTAACCTGATATTCCCAAAATAATCTTGGAAGTGGTCAGTCGAGGTAATTTGAAATTGGAAGTTGGAAGGCGCCAACATGTGTTCCAATGTTTGACACAGAGGGGCAGCTTAAAAGTTGGTGTTTCTAAACTTTACTTCCAGATACAATCTGAACACTCAAATTACTGCCCTGGACCTAATGTCCAGGAAGTCATTCCATAGTCTCAAAGATGGATGGTTAGAAAGGAATCCCCTCTCAAGAGTGGATCGAAGTGGCTAGGGGTTGCCAGTTGTATTTATCGAGTAGAAAAGAAAATATTGATTCTCATTTATAAGACGTAGAAGTGTTCATATTTTTATGCTGATGATGGATGCATGTGTGTATGAATGAAATGAGGCCACAGTATGATGTTGTGTAATGGTGTATACGCACACAGTTGGCAAGAACAAAAATTGGTATTTTCTTATGCATTTGCATAATTGGTAAGGACAAAAATTGACATTTTGATGTGCATCGCATAATTGGTAAGATAAAAGTTGGTATTTTTATATGCATTCCCATAATTGGTAAAGGACAATAATTTATATTTTGATGTGTATCATATAATTGATACAATAAAAGTCAATATTTCATATGCATCGCAATATTACTAGGACAAGATTTTATATTTTGACGTGCATCGGAAAAGAATTAATGAATTCCCAGGTTCTCTAAATAATTTTGCAAGTTAAAAAAATGTGGTAATATTTGTCAAATGAGATAAAAGGTTACATTTTAGAAAGCATTGGAAATACAAGTTATCATGGAAACTCCATTAGACAATATGCAAAAGACTTTTCCACATGATCAAAGAAAATTACAATGATATAACGTGGAGTGGTTTAAAGCGCCACCCAAAAGCATACGTATCTCTGGCCAAAAGAGAGAACGTTCAATAATAAGGTATTTGAGCATATTACTACGTACCGTAAAAGCAAATATGCTGGGGCCAAACTGCAGAAGAGAGAAGCTATTTTTAGCTTTATGGCAATTTCTTTGTGACAAATCTAAAAATTTCTCAAAAGATGGTGCCTTTAATACCCTGTCTGTTCCCCCACCCCATATGATTCTCCAAGCACTGCTCCCACAGTGCCTAGTATCCACCCACTGGTGCAGCTACAAGATGCTGCAGTTGGGTTTGAGAACCTTGAAATACAATCCCCTCCACACTCTTCAAAAGCCACACCTAATGTACCCACAAATGCCAAAGCCAAGACATGTGAGTACACCTAGGTAGCAAACAAGGGTAGGTGACTCCCAGTTCACAGGGCAACTAGAAGGGCAGTTCGTACTGCATCTAGATTCGGCGTTCGCCCAGAAGGATAAAAGTGAAGAGCAAAGTCTATTGCGTTTGTTGCAAAGAAGGGACACCACAAAGAAGGGTCTACCCCACAGAGAAGCAAGACAAATGATATAAGATGGAGTGACTATGTGGATAAGCCTGTAAGTATGGAAGTACAGAAGAGAAGTAGAGCGTAGAAGGACCAAGGACAGTTTACCACCTTGGCAGAAGGGAAGTGTAGTAGCTACACCAGAAAGTGTCCAAGAATGGTTATCACACAGAGAGAGTAGGGGCGATGCCAGAGAAGTAAGGGGAGAGAGATATCACGATGGTGTATCAGGACAGATGCAGGGAGGTTTTGCGAGAATAATAAAAAGGATAGAAGCTCTACACAAGCGTGTGGATAGCATTGGTGAACTGCTTCAAACCGTAAAATCCGGGGACCCCACCTATAATATTGAGTTCCAAGAAAGACCCCTTATTGATTTGGACTAATCAATGAGTGTAAGGGATTGCCAAAATATATTAATACTAGAGAAAGAGAGCAGGATGTCCTTTCTAGAGGTAGGAAAACTTGAGCAACAGAGCTTGAGAGATTGCGGTTTCAGGGCAAACATGCCCAGCCAGACCCCAGAATGGGATCCTGTGAGGATATGGAAGAAATGACACTAAAGGATAGACCAGTGCAGCAAATGAGTGTTCAATCAATTTTGCGCAGCACAGATCTCACTCCTAGGGAGGTAGTAGCCAAAGGAGAGAATAGCTAATACCATGTTGTGTCATTTGCAGATAAATTAGTAGATTGGACAGAGCAGTTAGCTCCACAAATGAATCCATGGACACAAGACAGGTCTTTTTATCCACCAATATGGTGAATTCTAGGGACTGCATTTTCTATGGAGAGGAAGGACAAGACTGGGTTACCCCTACATGCGGAAATGTTTGCGTGTATGGCAGAAATGTCCCAGTCAGTAAAGTCCCCAGCGTTCAACTACTCCCTTAGACCAAATGCCCTTTATACACAAGGGACCTGGGGCACCACATTATGTTCCTTGGCCACAGATGGACAAGGAGAATCTCAGAAAGCTGTTACAGGGAAATGGATTAGAGCAGTTGAGAAACAAACCACAGGTATCACCTTAGCAGCCAGGGACATAAAGTCTTCTCAGTTCCCTTATAGGGGATGAAACAGACACTATGGGGCATATTTACAAGCCCCTATCCCCCCAGGAATGTCACTTTTAATGACATTCCTGTGGTGATAAATCCTTTGCTTTATTTACTTGAAGTGGCTTAATGCTGCCTTGTAAATAAGGCCCCCTTTCACGCTACACTGAAAGGGGCATGCAATGGGTGGTGCGGCGGGCTGGGTTGTTTGTGCAGAAATGAACACCTTCCTGCACAATAACAATCATTCCTGCCAACGCAGGCACCCTTGCACTATGGTACAAGGGTGCCTGCGTTGGCACTAGGCAGCTAGATTTAGTGCCAGCGCTAGATGAAATAAGGCCCATCCCTTGCTTTCAGAATGGCGGAGCGTGGGGTTAGCAATGTTTGCTTAATGACATGCTTTACCATTCCCTTGTGAATATGACCCTGTGTTTCAAAAGGCTTCATTTAATCTGGTTAGAACAGTGGTTTGGGATCAGCTGAGGAAGATGTATACTGATGGGCCAGACATTGGATCTCTCATGGCTCAGTCAATGTAGCCAAATGAGGACTCTGCTCAGTTCCTTAACAGGAAGAAAGAGAAATGGACCTAGGAAGTAGGTCAGGGTTGGGAAGTAACAGGAGGCAATGCAATTCAATGTTATAATGTAGCTAAAAAAGGGTTGCTCTCTGACATGCAGGACAGCCTGGATAACATAGTGGCACTAGAAGCCAAGCCCTGGACAGAAATACAAACAGACATAATATATTTGCGCAAGAAAAAGCAGGAGAAAGAAAGGAGCAACAGGAAGTGACACGAAAAGCAGAAGCCAAGTTAGTGCAGCAGAAGTTGGAGAAGAAAGGAGCAGTAAAAGGAGCTGTAGTGGCAGCTACCACTCAGATGACTGCAATGTCTTTTGGATCGGTCCCAGGGACCCTCCAACAACAGCACCCACAGCAGCAGTATAATGTAAGGATACAGGAAAGTAGTAGGGGAGGAGAAGGAGGAAGAGGAAGAGGTAGGATAGGTCCACCAAAGAGGGATCAGGTATGTCATTATTGTCAGAAGCTTGGGCATTATATTAGAGACTGCAAAACTAAAAGATGGGATGAGCAAACTGGAAGAGCTGGAATGTATAATCAGTCAGGTAACACAACAGTGCAGCCACCACCAAATCTGACAATAATTGATGTGCTGCAGATACCATCCCAAAATGCACATCCACTAGTATTGCCTCAGGCGCAGCAGGCGCAGTCTCAGCAAGGCTACCAAGCACCACAAATGGGGACTCCACTTCAAGGTGGACAAGGAGGTGTAGTTCTGAGGGGAAGAAATCCTTTCCAGATGAAATCTGTGGGAGGATATATACAATGAAGGTGCCAGCAGAGTATTTCTATGTGTCAAGTCTTGTCAACGATGCACATGTCAGATGAGGAACCCGCCATGACAGTAGGTATCAATAACAAAAGGTATGCATTCTTCATAGATACAGGAGAAACCAGATCCTGTATTAGAGAGGGGGCATTCTGATTATAAACAGATCAATCACCATACAAGAATTCTCTGGGTAAATTACAAGGGTTCCTTTTACAAAACCAGTGGAGATGGAAGTAGGAGGGAGGCACACTGATGACTGTCTACTGTTTTCACCTGCTGGCCCAGCTAATCTGTTAAGGAGAGATCTGATGGCTAAATTGAATATGACCATTCATTTCAAATCTGATGGCACCATGATTTGCTCCACCCCTGGAGTTTCACCATCCAGGATCATGGCAGGAACAGTAGATTCCTCTACTGGAGATGAGATCAGAGCATGACCTGCTCATATGGGAGCATTCGCTACAGCGGTGTACACTATTATAGCAGAGACACCAGAGTTACTGGGGAGGGACGTTCAGTTGCCCAAAGAGTTTCTCTTTCAGTGACAAGGACAGGACGCTTGGATGTCTGATGCTGAATTAATATATCAGATAGAGGCTTTAGAAGTAACACCAACCTATAGCACTCTGATAGCCAGTGACCATAATTGTGTTTTATGAGCATGTGTTATCTTCATTGAGCCAGAAAAAATGGTGAGAGAGGTATTAAATGACCAACTGTTTGATGACGATCTTAAGAAAATGGTTAAAATGTTCCAAGATAACATACCATTGAGGACAGTGTTAGTAGTAAGGATGCCCACACCAGGTACAGGTTTTGATTCTGTTAGGGAAGCAGATCTATCCCAGGTACCAGACACCTTGTGGACCAGGGGGCCCCATGATGTCAGCCTTGTTCGCATTGCCACACCATTACAAATTACAGTAAAGGAAGGAGCTCTCTTACCCAGAGTGAGCCAATATCCTCTGTCTACAGAAGCAGATGAGGGCATCACCCCTACTATAAAGGCATTGATAGAGCAGGGAGTAATGTACCCTGGAATACTTGGTGCATGGTTCAAGACATGCACCTCCTGAAGGATATAGTAGTACCTGAATTTCCAATTCTTCCTGACCACTCCATCATTTTGAGGAATATTCCTCAGGATGCCAAGTATTTTTCTAATATTAATTTGAAAAACAAATTCTTTAGAATCCCTCTACATCCAGACAGCCACTATCCAACAGCATTCTCCTAATGTGGGACTCAGTATTTGTACTCACGTTTACCCCAAGAGCATTGTGAGTCCCCCAGTGTTTTCAACACAATAATAAAGAATGGATTGTCAAATTTCCAGTGTGATAGCACATTGTTGCAATATGTTGATGACATATTGATTTGTAGTCCTACTGAGCAGCAGCATAGAAAAGCCTCTATATCTCTTGTAGTAACTCTTGCCCAGAGTGGATACAAAGTAGAGAGAGAGAAAATTCAGTACTGTCAGAAAGAGGCTCAATATTTAGAGCAGCATCCATCCACCAAATGACTGAGCTAGAAACTGTGAAAGGAATGGAAAACTTTCTAGGTCTCTATAACTATGGAAGATATTGGTTTTTTTAATTATAGCAAAATAATCGCACCCTTGTTTGTTTCTATCAAGCAAGGGGGAGACAGGAATGACAAGATACCATGGACACCAGAGATGAGGAAAAGCTTTCAGAAATTGTAGGCGGAAATAACAAATGCTCAATTTTTACGAACCGCTTACTATACCAAGGAGTTTTACTTATTCTGCCACTGCAATGTTCAGGTGATGACAGCAGTCCTTACACAGAAACACCTATTAGGACATAAACCCATTACATATTTTAGTGGACTGTTGGATTTAGTAATGAAAGGACATTATCCCTATAGCAAGCTCTCACCACTGAAGCATTTGCAGTACAGGAGAGCACCCCCTTTGCCATGGGGGCACCTTAAATGCTTTATGCAGAACATGTAGTATTTACCAATATCCTGAAGGCTAAGACCACTCTGACTGCACAGAGAGTGTCAGGCCATGAGGTGGAACTATCACTGTCATCTTCGAAGCTTATGAAGGGTCATACAGTGAATCTTGCAACATTCTTTGCCAATCCAATTTTAAGCTCTGAGGAGGATGCATATGACTGTGCAACCTACATTCCCAATAAATCCAGTCAAGCAGCAGAGGATTCTATATCAGGTAGCTTTGTGTATTTCGTTGAATGTTCTTCCACTATTGACCAGTAGACACAAATTTGACACCAGGTGTAGCAGTAGTCAGAGCATAACAGCCTGATTCTTCTGATAAGCTACATATAGTAGAGCAGTTGGCATTACCAGCACACTGTTCTGCCTAAGCAGCAGCGTTAACAGAACTTATAGAAACTCTTAAACTAGGAGCAAGAGGAGTCATTACATTATATTCAGATTCAGCTGATGTGACAGCCACTGTGTCTTCCAGCATTAGGAGATGGGCCAGGAGAGCTTTCCTTGAGTCAGAGAGTAGTCCTGTTATGCATCGGAACCTCTTAGAGGCTCTAATAGAGGTTCTTGTGTTACCTCAGGCATTGGCAGTTGGGAAATGTGCAGTACATACATGTCAACAGGATTTTGTATATCGGGGTAATGCACTAGCAGATTGTGCAGCTGAAGGGGCAACTAGGCACACGCCCTTCCTGTGCCATCAGGTTCACGACATGTCCCTCTCTGGTGACTCAGAGTGCCTTACCACCTGAGTCTGAATCCAAATTTGCCAAAGACAATGACATGCCTCATTATGCTGAGACAGAGCAGTTACATCTGTGAGAATTACACAAAACACATAGGAAGATAGAGGATGCCCCACTCAGGGGATGACCAATGTTTAGCCAAATATCTACATGTAAATCAGTGATGCCACAGGCTTTGCTTGTGATAGCTCGTGATTAATTACATCTACCAGCCCATACCTTAAGAGATTACTTGTCTATGCAAGAACAACAAGACTGGTTTGTCCCCAATTTCCATGACATACTTACCATGTATCTTCATAACTGTCTTGTCTGTCAGCAACTTTCCCCAAATCGTACACTAAAAGTGATTAATTCCACAACTACAAGGTCCCTTTAAAAATCTTGATATGGACTTTGTGGATATGATTGATAGGTGCAATAAATACAGGTACCACATAGTTGTGGTCTGCCCTTTTTCTCAATGCATCGAATTGGACCATGCGTCCATTGTGATGCTAAATCAAAAGCCACATTTTTAGTTTGTGAAGTAATTCCACAATGGAGAATTCCAGAAGGGATAAGGACAGGAAATGGCACCCATTTTGTCAATACAATATTCATGCATATCACGAAACATAAACTATCCTCTGTGTGCCAAAAGTAATGGCATTGTTGAGCGCCTGAACGGCCTCTCGACAAGTAAAATCAGTAAGTTATGTGCTACATTGGACAAGAAATGGTTGTACCACTAGAAGTAATGTCCAGGGAGAGAGAGGTGCAGAGATCTTAAATTACGAGATGCACATGTAGTTTTGTGTACTAATGAAATGTGCAAGATCCAGCTCTAAACAGGTAACTAAGGAGAAATGCGCCACTGCTGAGATCGACCTTCCAATTGTGTACGTAGGAGATCAAGTATTTTGAAAGAACTTTGTCCGTAAATAACAAGAAAACACTGTGATCATTGTGACCCCCTCTGCCCTGGATGGCAGGAAGCCCTAGATTCACAGCACAAATGTTCATCTAAACCCAGCATCTCGCCATACATTATGATTATGAACAATGTAAATGGAATGGAGGCAGGAAGAAGATTCTGATAAAAAAAAATTAAAAATCCACCTCTGCTTTTGTACAATTTTTTGAAAAGACAGCACAAAAGATATGTATTTTTTATTATTATTATTATTATTACTTTATTTCGGCCATTTTGGCCATAAAAGTCACATACATACATTAAAAAAAATCAAACTGTAAACATAGCAGCAATTTAAGAGAATAGTGCACAAAAAATGAATACCTTTTACAATTCATCTCATTTCAAATTTTTAAAAATATATAAAAATATTAAAAATGTAAGAGATTTGTAAACATATACATATTTCCAACTCAAAGTACCTGTCCTTGTTTCTTACGAGTTATGTAGGCAGAGTATAGAAATTTACTTATGCTAAATACAATGTACTGGGTTGAGTTACTTTTCATGATCCTAAAGGCTATAACGCAGGACCTGGTTCCCAAAAGGTTGCACATTGGTTTTAGCCATTTCTTTCTAGCATTCATGTAGGCGCTACAGACAAAAAACATATGAGCTTCATTCTCAGAACAGACATTGGAACACATAGGGCAACACCCCTTTTTAACATTCGCTTCTCCCATTCTTTTTTGTGCCCATCTTTCGGTGTTGTAATTAAGCATAAGTATCCCATATCTGAACTTTAGATAAAGGGTTTTTGCAATAGGAGGCTCTATCTCGTCCAGGAATGGTTCAAAACGAAACTCATCCTTAAATGACAAAAAGAACTGGACTGCGGAGCCTACACTAATTCCATCCACTAAATTTCTGTTCGTGTGGGTCCAAAAAGCTCGCTTAACTATTAGTTTAGAAGAGGTGGGCAATTTGTCGGGAGCCTCCCACATGGAATATAAGCCCAGGAGTGTAAACCATTTTTTAATATGCACTAGCCATTGGATGGAATTAAAAGAATCAAGGGTCATCAGTTCATGTAGACCATTTCTATATTCTATCAATTCCGGGGTGGACCAAAGCCTAACCCAGAATATTAATGGTCTTAAGATAGCTAGGTGGTCTGTTCTCTTAAGGTTCAGGTCAAGTTGGAGAGGTAAAAGAGGTGTACTATTAGGGACCCTTACAGAGGCACGCATGAATTTGTTGTCCAGATTTTGAAAGCTATTCTTGGCCCATGCGCCCCATATCTCTGCTCCATAAAGCACAGCAGATTGTATTTTGAATTTAAAAAGTTCTAAAACCGGGGTTACACTTTTACTCGTGCTAGTATTCATTTTACATAAAATTGGCTTAGCATTTTGGGCATATGTTATCTTGCTTTTCTCGATTTGGGCTTTCCAACTAAGTTTGGAATCAAGCACAACACCCAGATAGGAAAAGTTTTCCACAATATCTAGTTTTTGGCTATTCAGGGTTAAAGACCCTCTATCTGGCATACTGGGATTTAATGACATGCATTTTGTTTTGTCAGCATTGATTTCCAGGCCCTTTATCTGACAATAGCGACTGAAGGAATTAAGGAGTGCCTGGAGGCCCTTTTTTGTTTGAGATATAAGTAATGTATCATCTGCGAAGAGCAACGCAGGCACCCTTTCACCATTGAGCCGCGGCGAATCGTTAACACAGACATTCAGATAAGCAGGAGCATCATTAATAAACAGCGAAAACAAGGTAGGGGCCAGGACACATCCCTGGCGAACCCCGCGTTCAATGGGAATATTACGTGTCAACTCGCCATTAGGGCCCCACCTAATGTTTGCAAAGTTATCAGCATGTAGCTCGACTATTTGGGCTAGGAGGCATCCCGGTAGACCCATTTCTCTTAGAGTTTTCCAAAGTAGACTGCGTGGGACAAGATCGAATGCAGCCCTCAGGTCAACGAAGGCAACATACAGGTGACCTTTTTTAATGTGCACATACTTCCAAATCAAACAACAAAATCGAAAAATTTGATCAATAGTGCTGGTCCTACTCCTAAAACCAGCTTGAAATTTGGAAATTATGTTCGAGTCTTCCAGCCAGTCGTTGATCCTGAATAGCAAGTGTTTAGCATATAATTTTTGGAGCGTGTCCATCAGACTAATGGGTCTGTAGTTAGAGGGTGTCAATCTATCCCCCTTTTTAAATATTAACACAATCTCCGCTGCACGCCAACTATCAGGAAAGTTGCAGTTTGATGATAAAGCATTAAAAAGGCGGTTCACATATGGGGCCCAGACGTCAACTTCATGTTTGTAAAGATCCCCCGGTATTTTATCAGGACCAGGGGCTTTGGTGTTTTTAAGTTCGTTGATCGCCCTTACTGTCTCATCCAGTGTAAAATTGAGGGGTTCAATAATGGGAGAATCAATAAAGGGGGGGCACCTTAAACTCGCTTTACTGTCGCCATCGTATTGTTTATAAAGATTTGTAAAGTGAGTTACCCAGGTCATCTCATCCAGGAATGCATCTTTCACAGCTCTCCCAGCATGCCCCCCATTAGCCACCAGCCTCCAGAAGCCAACATTATCATTAATTTTTGCTGCAGCTAACATTTCAGCCCAAATTGATTCTTCCCATAGTCTTTTAGATGTTTTAAGTATACGTTTGTATTCAACCCTTGCAAGATTAACTTCTTCTTTTGTCTTGTTTTTAATGGCAAGCAATAAGTTTCTTTTAGCAATCCTACACGAGTGGTCATACCATAACTTTCCGTGATTAGCCACTCTTATAGATTGTTGTTTTTTTCTCGGCATATCTGATAGATACGTTTTTAGTTCTGAAAAGAAGATTTTGTGGAGATCAACAAAATGATCAAAATGTTCAGGTAAGAAGGCATGGTCAACTGTGTGTGCAAACGTTTGCTCAAAAAGAGAGTATACCAATGCTAAGGCCTTACCATCCGCCAGAACACGTGACCATCTTACTGCACGTCTGTTGTTGTTTATATGGACGTCCTCACACGTACTTACAGTTGATGTTATGGAAGTATCACTAAACAAATTCATATTGATGTAAAGTTCTAAAGGATAGTGATCGCTTTCCCCCCTGCTTACTACTTTCAGATCGATCAAAAAATGCCAGATGCTAAGAGAAACAAGAACAAAATCTAGACTACTTTTAGCTTTAGAGAAGGTTGGTTGTTTTTGCAAGTCCGATGGGAGACGGCCGTTTCCTGCTCTAAGGCCGTGGTCTGCGGTGAGTCTTAATAATTGGCTAGCCAATGTGGAGTATTTTACAGATTTTGAGGTACCAAGCTGAGGGATATTATACGCTTGGTCCTCATCTTCAAACACATCAGAAATGCCCAGAACAGGTTCGTAATTACAATTTAAGTCTCCTCCCAAGATAACCGGGATGTCTCCAACTACGTTTTTCAAGAGGAGATCCAGGTCTTCAAATGTTGGTGAAACCTTGGAGTGGCCAATCGGTCTGTTATAAACATTAATTATGTAACATTTGTTTCCACAGGGTGGAGTAACCCTTAGGGCCAAGATATCCGGAGAGCCTGTGTCAACAAGATCAACCTGCATGGGCAAGGTGATTTTTAGCCAAATTAATAGGCCCCCCGATGGTCTTCCTCGAATGGACTGTACTGCCTCAATGCCATAAGTTTTAAATCCTACCCGATGTGGAACTTCTATCGCCCAAGTTTCTTGTAGCAGACAAATATCACAGATGTCAATATAGTCTGCCCAGTCAGGGTCTTTTAAGTTCTTACAAACACCTGCGATGTTCCAAGATAAAATAAGTAGACGAGGTGATAGACTCTGGGTGACATTGGAGGGATTGACTACACACTGTTTAGATAAAATGCCTAGCTGTGAATTTAGCATGTCTTTCTCTGCATCCCTGACTCTTTCTTTCACTACGGTATTAGATCCCCCAGCCGGGCCACCCTTAGCTTTACTATAACATACATCTCTGGCTTTGTAAGATAGTTCCACGTTCTGGGGATTTGAGACCGTCCTATGCATCCTAACCTTAATGGTCTGATCTTCATCATGCAAATGTAGTACATTTTTTAGTTTGGTATTACCTTTATCCATGCTACAGAAGGTGTCATATAAATTAGAGATACAGTCAGGCATAGTGGCAAGTCAATCGACAGCGTCAAGGCAACTAAATCTGTTGGAGGTGGTAATGCCAGACCACATATTATAATCACCATGTCTAGCCAAATTGGGAGCACTGCCATAATAATGGTTGACATAGTTCCACTTGGGGACATGATGAATGGGTCTAGGTAAAGGGTAAAAAAATGGTAAGGGTCTAGCTTCGATGGAAGGATTCACACCGTACGATTTCCAATTGCATATTAGTTCAGCACTTTGGGGTTCTTCGAAGGATATGACAATACAGTCACCCGTGGTTGATTTGGCCGTTGGCCCTACCCATGGTACCCTCCTAACCATAAGAATCTTACTTTTCATCTGGTTAGGAATGGGTTTATATTTGTCTAGCCAAAAAATCACTTTATTTTTTAAAGATTGAAAATTTTCTTCATATTGGCTATCCAATTCTGGTACCCCTGTGAGGACGACTACAAATGGACTAGCGTCTGGGGGCAGATCTATATACCCTCCTCTAAAGTTACTATGCGTGTGGCTAGACTGATGTATTTTTGTTTCTATGCTTCTTTTTCATCTCATGATTCTATCTTTTTTGCCCTTTTATAGCAATGTGTCCTTTAGTTGAAAATGGTTCTCAAGTAGGAAGAGAACTCCTTAACAACAATGTGACCCGTAATGCGTATACTCAGCTGTCGGATAATATGTTGTGTCAGCATATGTCAGACATAAGTTCAGAAAATACAAATGAATCTTGTTTTGTGTGTTCCTTAATTCCTCATGCAACCGGATCAGAAAGTTTCCATTCAACAAAGGAGGTACTCCAAGTACAGCTCTATGTTTGCTACATCTCTATCTGTGTAGGATTAAGGCCCAAATGCAGTTAACACATTAAGGTAGTAAATGTTTTTGTTAACACCACAAAATATGACTCATTAGCAGAAGTGTTATTCATTCTTACAGATAGACAGGACATCAGGGATGAAATATCACATATCAAGAAAACAGACCATCCTACTACTATAGATTGGGTCCAGATGGTTTTAGACTTGGGATTATCAGGAGTAGCACACCCACCCACTGAGTGTAACAGCTATGTAGTAAATCCTTTACCTCCAGAGTGTGCCCATAGGCCAGGATTTAGAGTCACCGGTTAACTCTGTGCCCATGATCAATGGCACTCTAATATTACATTTTCCTGTAGGGCAATATCAGTATGGAATTGCACAGATGTTAGTCAGGATCAAATAAAGAAGTGCGCACATATCTGGAATGAGAACATTACATGTTACACTTGGATAGGTAGTATGATAAGTCCTCAGACTTTCAGAGGAAATGGCACTGTAAGACCACTATTCACAATGCCACCATACAGAGGGGCACCTTCAGCCTCATGGACTACCACTGGCAGTGCGTAGAACTGCTGTACACTCAATTACCATCAAACTAGGGTGCAATCTGCTTCATTGTGAGCTAGCACGCTCCAGTTTTGATAATTTTTGGAATAAATTTGTCAGCTTTGCATAAACACCCCATGAGCAATCCAACGGCCTTACTCCACCATAGTCGAAGGAAGAGAACTGCAGAATACTATGGTACAAGTACTTGGAATGAGGTTCCCCAAGAATACCCCCTGTTCAGTGATGCACAATTATTCTCTGGGAGCATCCTGCTGCTTGTTCAGGGCAAAGCAACAACTCGTTGGCTTCAGATTACTCATTGCAAATTTCTGAAACTCATAAACACCAAAACAACAGATTTAACACCATAAAGGAAGAGCTGTGTGCCATGAGAATGAAGGTTATGCAACACCTGACCTTATGATGGCCATGCAAGGAGGGGTATGCGAGAAAATTGGAACGGCTTGCTGCACATTTATCCCAGTGAATGATACGAAAAATTGAACTTTATCAGAGGCCATACGGACACGGTATAATTCGCAAAAGAAAATGGTAGATGAAGGAGGTGCCCCAGACAAGTAGTTTAGTGTGTGTTTCTCACTACTGCCATCTTGGATGTTGGGACTATTGACAGCCTTGTTGCCGATTATTGTGGTCTTACTGCTAATATATTGTGTCGCACAGTTAATCTTAGCATGCTGTAGGAGAATAAAAGTAAATGCGAGGGGATGTTTTCAGTTAGGACACCACCCCAAGTAATGGATTCCCAAGGCAACTTGTATCACCTAGAGCCAAGTATAGACCAAGGTCTGGATCCAGTAGTTGAAATATCAACTACAGGGGGAATTTTGTAAGAAATGTAAAGTATAAACCCCCAGTAGAAAAATAAAAAAATAAAAAAACATAGCGTGACAACCGATACCAGCAGAAAACACATCGCTGTACATGGATAAAGAACAGTTCAAGCCCAAATCTTGCGCTGACCAAAGTAAAGTGAAAAGTTCACTTATAAACACAATGAAATAGGTAACTTGACAGGGTTTTAAGTTGAAGGCTAAATCTGTGTAGCACACATAAAAAATATTGATGGGTTTAGCAAACAGGATCACTGGCACACACTTTGTGCTTTCAAAGAGATTGTAACCTGATTATGCAATTGGTCCAGGAAATCAAACTACCTTAGCACACATGAAGGTTTTAGGTGTACAATGATGAAAGCACACACTCAACTGAAATTACATTTGCCACAAATAAACATGCATTCACAAGTAGTTTGTTGAGCATTGTTGGAAGTACAATAATATGTAGAGGATTAAGTCAGACTTTGGGGTTATGGGGTCACAGGTATTTGAGAGTTTTCCATCTTCAATCTGTAGCCTGCAAGCCAATTATTATTTGCTGTTTTGTGATAAAGCATTTTGTAACTTATCCATAAAAAGAGCTGTCGGTGGAGCAGCAATTTGAGAAAGACCGACAGCTTACCTGTGTGCAGCCAAGGTTTGTCTCCCTGATGTGAGAGTAAATAGCTGTCTTTGCATTGCCAACTGAAGTCCATGCCTGTTTTTATTTTAAAAGTTTTAGTCACCCCACAACAGATATATCAAGACAGTAGATATAAAATAACAGACTCAGTGCTTGTTGAACACATAGGGCCTCATTACGATGTAGGGCGGAAAGAATTCCGACCAACTCGGTCTCGGAATCATTTCCGACCAAATCAGATTCGGGGAGTCCGACCGACTGATTACGATGGTTCCAAACACCGTTCGGTCGAGCTCCCATTGACTTCAATGGGAGCCTATGTTCCAACCGACAACTCAGGCTCCCATTGAAACAAGCATTGGCATAGCCAATAGGTCTCACTTTTGGGACCTTCTAAGTATTTAGTTATGCAGCACAATATCCTTGGTGCTGAAGAAATATGATTTCCTTCTCAGGGGTCTCACTGATAGTTAGTCCATTCAAACCAATAATAAAGAATTTGGCACAGAAGCTGAAATATAAAAGAACATTTTTATTAAACTCAAATGAGTGTGACTACGTCACACAGAAGCCATAGCAACTGAATGAGGTAGTCCATAGAATGGTCTTACTTCACGTCTTATATACTCTTTATCCTGCCCCAGGCTTGTAAGGGAGTTGTACCAATTACATTCCTAAACAAATGGAAAATCTGGAGGGTCAGCAGGTGAGTAGCCTTTGGGCTTTTAGCAGGATATGGGCAAAACATTATAATTACATAGTTCACAAAGGTTAATCTGATTTAGATGGCACTGCAGGGCATGGCATGATTACATGTACAGTATCTTGATTGACAATCTCAGACAAAGATCGATCAGGGAAATTGGCTTTGCGAGGTCAGTTTCAGGTGAAGAGGTCAGTTTCTTACAGTTCATTCCAGAGTCAGAAAGAAACCTAGTTAATGTAGACACAGACTAAGAAGGCCAGGCCACTTTGTTCGCCAGGCTACCTTCACAGGCCTACGTGAGGGCAACACAAAATGGTGGCACAATAAAATGGAGTCAGTCTCGAGAATTACAGAACCTCAGACCCTCCTTTTGCCATTACGTAGGCAATAACCTAAGACTCATGTTAATCTGAATCTAGGTCTATATCGATATTCATTAGGTCGTCAAGGTGTTGCTGTAACATCATCTTATTATTCTCTACTTCTCTCGGGACAGGTCTCCTAACACACATAGTAGCACAAAGACTCACTTCTGGTGGACCATTTTTGGATGCTAGAGGTGGAGCCACTTCCTCTTCCTTGGCAATTCAGTCAAATGAGAACTTAATTAACATTTACTTTATACAATTGCACTGGAATCGCTTGTGCAACTGTGCCTAAAGTCCATTCCAAGCCTCTCTGGCAGGCTTCTATCGTCCATCAAATCTGCTTCCATTGTCTTCTTCCACATTGGGTCTCTCGATTCAGGCCTCTTCATGAAAATAGTACTGCTTAGTTGGAGTGCCCTCCTGGCAAACACTCACAGCTCACTCGAAAGTCTCAATGTCTCAAGGCAGTGCACCAGTGTCTCTCCTCTGCGGCAGACACTACAAATAATGTGCTCTTCATTGGTCATGGGCACAGATCATCTTGTGCAGACCCGGGTCTACATTCTCAGGCTCCAACACTCATTATTCAGTGTCAAAGGACGCTCAGGCTGCTCTTTCATGGGCACCATAATGTAGTGCCTTTTGTCAATCTTAGATCCTCCGGTGCACTGCCCTTCCATTGGAGCAAAGAAAAAGGGGGGGGGGTGTGGCCAAAACTCAGGCCAAGGGGTTCTAGGGACTGCACACTGTCAGAGGTTACCAGCACATGACAGGTAGAAAACTGAAGCCTCAAACCAGCCCTGCTATCAACAACAGGGATCCTTCTCTTTCGCTCTTTTACACTGAAACTCTGGTTTTGTGATGTCCAATGCCATCTGATGGAGCAAGTACGATACCATTGATGGCGCGCTGGCGATCGCTGTCCAGCCTCACTACTTTCTGAGTGCTGGGCCTGTAGGGCCAAGACGTCCGCCTTTCATCTAAAGCTGTCACTGATGGGAATTAGGCTTAAATCAATGTTCTGCAGGTTATTATGACTTAATTCCCGCAGAATCTAGTGACGTAGGAAATGTGACACAGTTGTTAGTTTCCTTCAGTTTAGTATAAAAACAGTTCATTGTATTTAACAATAGGACTGCAGGCAGGTGGCCTACAATCTTCAAGGGAGTGGCCAGAAGCCATGGGACGACTCTGGTTTAGAATGCACTGTCACTCTCATAAGATGCAAAGGTAAAGGCAGTACTTCTAGTCCAGGGGTCTCCAACGAGTAGCTCGGGAGCCACTGGTAGCTCGCCAGTACCTTCAAAGTAGCTCTCTGAGGTGAAGTTAAGCCCAGAATCAATTTCAGAGTAGATGCCTATTAAAGAAGGCAGCACTGATCATCTCAAGACCCTAAGAGTGACAGCCAGCCAAACGTATCACAGTAACTCATACCAACACTCAAACACACAGTGTGCCAGCCTATAGGATCTGCTACATGACAGTCTGTATCCAATCTCAATATAATTAAGCCACAAGGAGATTGACCATGTTGCAGTCTCTCCTTTATCAGTCACAACATGTGTGTGAACAGTGCACCATCAAAAAGGTATGGCAGCAGTAGCCTGAGCTGTAATCAGTGCTGACCCACCAAAATGCGGGACTGCAGGAGTCAGAGTGAAAATGTGTCAGTTTAGATGCATGATCAGCTCAAAACCTGAGGAGAACAGGGTCTGATACAGACCAGAGAAAACTTAGAGACTTTTAGAACAGATCACCATACTTAACGCTCCTAATAGAGAACGAGGTTGCTCCAAGGGGAGTGTGAAAAAAAAAAAAGTGCTCATGAGGTAGGACAGATATAAAGGAGGGGAATCCAAAAGGCAAATTCAATAACCAATCAATTAAACATTCTGGTATCATTAGTAAAACTGGACGTGGTTCATAGTGGCACCAGTTTTACAGATAGGCCAGTCCCTTATGGATTTACAAATATTAATTTCATGATTTTCTAATGGGATAAACATCTCTTAAATTACTACATCTGTGTGTTCCTACATTCCTTATCTAGAACACCTCAAAAGGGAAAACGCATGATACAAATTATCAGGGCATGCAGATACCTCCCTTTAATAATTGTGCAGCAAGTGCACCATGCAATACACAGGCTAAACAATATCTCCTCATGGTCACTGAGATATACCTGTCACCCTAGTCTAATAATTCTCAGGTCTCTGGTGTCTGATCTACAATTTTTCCTTTCCCTAGTTACCTGTCCGGAGGGGGCACTATACCCACTTAAAATCACAATCCTGCTACTCAGGACAGCAAATAGGAAACTCTTGGTGTCTCTTATGACTACATGTAGAAGTGCAATATCATAAGGAAAGTTAGGTCACCTTTAGCAAGAGCCACAGATTTATAGTTCATCCTTAGGGTCTAATCAGGGAACATCAATCTAGGCTGCTCGTCCCTTAAAGGAAGGAGCAGTAACATGACTAACTGCAGGTGACACACTTTTAATCCTGTATATCTCTTTTGGTTTTTTTGGGTTTTTTTTCAATACCGTTATAGCCAAATAGACATGCACTGGTGAAGTGTTGTCTGTCATATTCACAGCATGAAATATCAAATCTTTGAAATTTAGTAACCAGAACAAGTCCAACCAACTGTTGCGTAGCGATGGGCATCGTCATGACCATCCCCTCACAACACAGGGGAGCTTGTAACAGTATTAAAAGCAAAAGCGTAAACACAACACATAAACAAACAAAAACGTGCATAAAATAAAAACACCCATGCCAAGCCATCAGGTATACTTGCTGTATACCAAGCACAGAAAGCATAGACAAATTACAATAGCACATATAAATGAGCGGTGACGCACGCACTTCATAGACAAATTACAATAGCACATGTAAATGAGCGGTGGCGCACACACTTCATGCAGCCCAAAACCCAATATTCGGGCCTTCTTAATTTGTCAGGCTTAAAATTAAAAGTACACTTTCTTTTACTTTCCTCACCCTCCTTTTGACAACTGGTCACCAGTTAGTGGTGATCAGCTGTCAAATACAACTTACTGTGTCGCTTCTGACACACAGGACCAGCAGGATCAATTCATAGAAGGACAAAATGCAAAAACGTGTAAAACACACAAACATTTTTTCTTCAAAGGAGTCATACAAAAACTCCTCTTGTTTCAACATACTGCTAACCCCCACCTTACTGACCTCAAGGTCAAAATCTGCCTCTCCTCAGCCCTCTCTCTCTTCACCCTGAAGCTGTCAAAGACAAAAAGCCTACCTAACTCTTTCTAACTTGCAATAACCAACCCTATCCAAAACCACATACCATATATATTACTCCCTTTAGGAGCCACAATCCACTCCTATTCCCAGACTCAAAAACATCTACTGGGAATAATTCACAGAACACAACAACACAACATACCAGCTTTAGAACAAATGCTTGTTACCACCCTATGCAATGGTACTCATTTCATCGACCTTAAATGGATGAACGTCTCAGTAGGTCCAGCTAGAGTTAAAACCTTCAACCCTGATATTAAACTCAAACCTCTGCACCGGGCACATTGGCTCACTGAGCCATTAAAAGCAACCCCAAATGAGAACAACCTGCAAATTTGTATTATACCTAAATGTATGCATTTACTGAAGCCTAAGGCACTTTAAAAGCAACTCTAAATGAAAAAAAATGCTGCCTAAATAGTGCCTTCACCCAATTTCGACTTTGACACCTGGGGCACTTAACCCCTTCCCTGCTCATGACGGAACCACTCCGTCATGAGCCACGGTTGCGCTGTGCTCATGACGGAGTGGTTCCGTCATGCTGCGGCCGTTGGCCGCCGCTCCGCCCACGCGGCGCTAATTCCCCGCCTGTGCGGGCGATTAGCGCAGTGGGCGGAGACGTGACGGAACCACTCCATCATGAGCACAGCTCAACTGTGGCTCGTGACGGAGCGGTTCCGTCACAAGCACAGCGCTACCGCGCTGCCCCCAAACCCCCCCCCAGCGCGGCGGCGGAATTCCTGCCGTGGCGAAGGGGTTAAAAATAAATATCCTATAATTGTGCTACATATTAATCATCCTCAGAATGTTCTTTACAAATTGCAGAGATTGGACATTAGACATATCTCATGTAAATCCTTAGAAAAATGAGTTTTTTCGCCTGCGCCAAGTGAAATTCCATATGCAAATGTTCTCATTTTTGCGGTTCAACACAACTTAAATTAAATTTTAATGCTAGGAGGTCACAGTATGAGTATTAAGCTTTATAAATATTAAAAATCGAATTTAGAAGCACTTATTTTTAATAACTCTTTTGCATAATTAATAATTATTTTTAATAAACCCAATCATTTTTGATAGATCTATATATAAAAGCAAGCTGCATCTCTTGCCTATCATTTTAGACGCATTTATTTATAAGCCTAAACACAGAAGCTTAACTTCAAACATGACAAATTCTTGCGCCACTTTTTTTATTTTTAAAAAGAACAATTATTCTAACATTAGAACCAAGAATATGCTTATAAAAATGCTTAAAGAGAGAAAACCCTTAATTGAAATGTCTTCTTGTAATACAAAATAATGAACCGTAGTTTTGGAACCTTTTTTAAAACAACAGCCTGAAATGCAAAGTTCCACCCATGTTTACCTGAGGGCGAAGTCCTGGCTTGAGTAAACATTCCTGTCTATTCGTGACCTGCTATTTGCTCCGCGGCAGTAAAAGCTTGTCTCTCAGTGTTACAACATGAGCACGGTGTCAGTCTTTTTCAAACTCTGACATATCAATGCGTGTTGCGTTTGAGTTCAGCAAAGATTTACTTCAGCTGAAGTGTTTGCCTGTTAATATCTAATACAATGTATGTAAGTAAAAAAATACTATAAGTTTATTTTTCTACAAAACACACAATTTCGTTTTTGATGCCTTTTTATTCCTAGTGAATGTGAATTTTAATTTTATATTTTAAGCATTTAACAGTTTGTATATATGCATAATTGCTTACTCTATAAATTAAATAGCAATATATAGCTATTGTAGCATATCATATGGTTCATTTCCGGATTTTTATTTAATTTCTACTTAATTAATTAACTGACATTTTGCTTCACAGACTGAAAACATCAAGAAAAAACCACAAACACACATTGAGCTCATTTCAGACATAAACAGAAAGGGGTCAAACACTCAGGACACACAATACAGCGCGTTTTAGTTATTTATTTCATAAATAGCGCCATCGCTATTTACTTACAGAAGTTGCACTAATGGGAAAACCACATAGACATTTAAACACACATTTAACCCACAGATCAATACTCAAGACAGAAACAAAGGACAGCCCACAGACTGTACTTAAACCAAACCATTTGTAAATACTAGTTTTAAGTCATATTTACAAGAAGCGCTTCTCAATGGTGTTCCAAAAGACTGCAAAAACAGCCCCACAGACCTTTATTTCCAAGAAGCCAAGATACACTCAATTCACTAGCTTTGGCTGGCAGAACACCAAAAATCGCTCTGCATATCTCCATTCATAAGATTGCGCAGAACAAAGGATCCTTGTATGTATTATGTCCATATTTTAATTCCCTGGGGATACAGAATCACCAAGGAAGAAATATGTTTTTATACCTAAACCTATTTAGGCATTCCCTCTAGGGGAGCCGGCTAATTTACTTCACATCACACCAAGAAAAAGCAACACATTCTTCAATGTGAGCTTTGAAAACAGGCATGCCAAAAATACTGCAGAATATGCAATATTATAATCAAAGTAGTGCTTAAGGTACTCTTCGTACGTTGCACCATTCAACAAAACCAGATAGAGAAAAATCTCCTCATTACCTGCCTACACAAATTGCAATTCGCATATACAAACGTATACAAATCCAAAGTTGGCCAACACAAATTCCAAAATTTCAAAGCTATAGTAAGTGTTACTAAACTACCTTACCAATCCAAGGCAAAAACCAACAGTGAGAGCTGCATAACGACTTTTACCAAACAAATGGTTGTCCAAATTCTAACTGCCAAGTTCTAAATGACCTAACGGTCTTTTTTTAAAATACTCACGCCAAAAATTTTCTCAGTCAGAGGTGACATCATGTGGAGGATCAAAATCAGGAAGATCAGAAATATACTGGGCTGCAGAGACAAAGAATCCCCAGAATATCCGTGCACAGAGTACCTCCTTAGTAGAGTCCTGTCCTGTCCTCCTCAGTAGATTTCTGTCTTCTGACAAGATCACTCCCACAGATAGCCACTTCTCTGATGAGCCCCACGTTGGGCGCCATTTGAAGAAATATGATTTCCTTCTCAGGGGTCTCACTGATACTTAGTCCATTCAAACTAATAATAAAGAATTTGGCACAGAAGCTGAAATATAAAAGAACATTTTTATTAAACTCAAATGAGTGTGACTACATCACACAGAAGCCGTAGCAACTGAATGAGGTAGTCCATGGAATGGTCTTACTTCACGTCTTATATACTCTTTATCCTGCCCCAGGCATGTAAGGGAGTTGTACCAATTACATTCCTAAACAAATGGAAAATCCGGAGGGTCAGCAGGTGAGTAGACTTTGGGGTTTTAGCAGGATATGGGCAAAACATTATAATTACATATTTCACAAAGGTTAATCTGATTTAGATGGCACTGCAGGGCATGGCATTATTACATGTACAGTATCTTGATTGGCAATCTCAGACAAAGATCCATCAGGGAAATTGGCTTTGCGAGGTCAGTTTCAGGTGAAGAGGTCAGTTTCTTACAGTTCATTCCAGAGTCAGAAAGAAACCTAGTTAATGTATACATAGACTAAGAAGGCCAGGCCACTTTGTTTGCCAGGCTACCTTCACAGGCCTACGTGAGGGCAACACAAAATGGTGGCACAATAAAATGGAGTCAGTCTCGAGAATTACAGAACCGCAGTGCAACCACATCAACTGTTGCGTGGCTAAACACTTATAAGGTCCCAAAAGCGAGACCTATTGGCTAAGCCAATGCTTGGTGTGCTTGTGTGTGTGGTTGTGTGTGTGTGGTTGTGTGTGTGTGTTTGTGGTGGTGTGTGGTTTTGTGTGTGTGTGTGTGGGTGTGTGTGGGTGTGGTTGTGGGTGCAGGTGCGGTTGTGGGTGTGTATGTGGGTGTGGGTGTGGTTGTGTGTGGTTGTGTGTGTGGTTGTGTGTGGTTGTGTGTGTGTGGTTGTGTGTGTGTGTTTGTGTGTGTGGTTGTGTGTGTGTGCTTGTGTGTGGTTGTGAGTGTGTGATTGTGTGTGTGTGTGGTGTGTGTGGTTGTGTGGGTGGTTGTGTGGTTGTGTGTGTGGTTGTGTGTGTGTGGTTGTGTGTGTGTGTGTGTGTGTGTGGTTGTGTGTGTGTGTGTGGTTGTGTGCATGTGTGGTTGTGTGTGGGTGTGGTTGTGGGTGCAGGTGCGGTTGTGGGTGTGTATGTGGGTGTGTGTGTGGTTGTGTGTGGTTGTGTGTGTGTGGTGGTTGTGTGTGTGTGCTTGTGTGTGGTTGTGAGTGTGTAATTGTGTGTGTGTGTGGTGTGTGTGGTTGTGTGGGTGGTTGTGTGGTTGTGTGTGTGGTTGTGTGTGTGTGGTTGTGTGTGTGTGTGTGTGTGTGTGTGTGTGGTTGTGTGTGTGTGTGGTTGTGTGCGTGTGTGGTTGTATGTGTGTGGTTGTGTGTGTGTGTGTGGTTGTGTGGGTGTGGGTGTGGTTGTGGGTGTTTGTGTGTGTGGATGTGTGTGTGGTTGTGTGTGTGTGGTTGTGTGTGTGTGGTTGTGTGTGTGTGTGGTGTGTGTGGTTGTGTGGCTGTGTGGGTGGTTGTGTGGGTGGTTGTGTGTGTGGTTGTGTGTGTGTGGTTGTGTGTGTGTGGTTGTGTGTGTGTGGTTCTATGTGTGGTTGTATGTGTGGTTGTACGTGTTGATGTGTGTATGGTTGTGTGTGTGGTTGTGTGTGTGTGGTTGTGTGTGTGTGTGGTTGTGTGTGTGTGGTTGTGTGTGTATGTGTGGTTGTGTGTGTGGTTGTGTGTGGTTGTGGTTGTGTGTGGTTGTGTGTGTGTGAATGTGTGTGTGGTTGTGGTTGTGGTTGTGTGTGTGGTCCGTGAAATTTGGTGATTTCACGGTTAAAATAAAAATATATCCAGTTTGGTAAATCTGTATTTTTTCCCTACTACTTCCGGGTGGAGAGTGGGTTTGGGGAACCTGCCAGCTCCATTACATTATAGTACTAACGTTTGCTTTTCTTTTTAATGAGCGCGTGTTTTGCTCCAAAGTTATCATTTCCCAAGCAGCAGTGGAGGTGGCTCTGAACATTAGCCATACCATTGATCAAGAGGAAGGCTAATCAGTTCAGCTTTCTTGCTGGCAGCGTACCTTTGTGGTCTTGCACATAAAAGTGAAACCTGAGAGGCTTCAGCGTTCCAGGCTCAAAGCCGCTAGTTTTACTACAGGGCTGCAGGCACGCTGTGCTGCCTCCCCTGTACTTGACCTCCCGTGACCCGGCCAGCGGCGTGCTGACATAGATGCCGAGCTCCGCTCCGTGAGCGGCTAGTGGTCACACGCATGACCTTTAATGGTCAATAAAATAAAGATGACTTGTCTAGAATGGTTTTCCTGTGCTTTAGTCTCCATTGAGATAATTTACCTCTGCTTATTGTCCGTGTCAGTTCATAGCAGGAGGCTTATTCAGCAGTAGTAAAGCAAAGGGAATACACTGATTGAAAGTCGACAAAATACACTTAGAGATTGTTTCAGTGTGTGACTTTCACCTCTGATTCAGAAAGTAGCTGGAAGCATGGTAACCAAGACATGGGTAAGAAATTGACATTAATGCGAGGAGAGTGGAGAGGATGTGGACTAACGGCCAGAGCTGCAGATCTTGGAGCTGGTTATGCAAATTCGACCCTCGGCTTCGGCTCAACACCCTGTGATTCTGGGCAAATCAATCACGTAATCTCTCCCTGCCTATCAAAAATAAATGTGCCTTGGGTAACGTAACTGGTGCTCATGTAAAGGGCTCCAATACCTTCAGGTCGAGTTCGCGCTATGTAAATCTGAAAAAAAGCGTATGTTTGAACTTATCAATGAGACATAAAACACGAGCTTCTCTGGGATAAGTCGGCTGTTCGTTTATACTTTTGTCAGCCCTAAAGACCGGGCAATGCACGTCATTGTATTACGGTTCAAAGCGCCGAGCCCAAGCAAGTGTGCCGCTGCCAATGCCTCATCATTCGAGCCATGCCTCCCGCCCCTCTTTAATATGAAAGCTATAAAAGAAAACAAAAAAGGCCCAGGAACTGTTATTGTTAAAGCCAAAAACTAATTAGTCGTTGCCTCGCGATGTGTTATGTGAAAAGTCTCTTGAAATAATGGCCTGCTTTTTCAGATTTTATAGGTTTACTGAGTGTAGTTTTCGCTGGTATTTCCTGTTTCCCTTGCTAGGAAAATGGCTCACGGAGCACATCAAAGCGGCCGCGAAAGTGAGGGGCGCGTGCCCGCGCACATGCACTGTAGCTCTAGGCTACAGTGATAGCACTTTTTGGAGCCCTCACAAAAAGTCTCGCCAGACCAGCGCATGCGCTGGGTCAGGCGAGACCTAAAATGGGATGGTTGCAGAGGCCCATAGTGTTATTACTTTTCTGATTCCCACAGAAATATATTTCAACTTTGTAAACTTCATAAATAGTGAAGCGTAATTAGGAAAGGTTTGTACAATGCATGTTTGGAGAGTATTATGTAGCTAATCAAAGCCAGATGTAAAATGTGGGTTCATGGCAAAATTTGTCAGTCTATTCTAATCCACTTGGAGTTGCTGACAGTGTTTTGATTCTCATGGTACGTACATCTATGGGTCATCATCAGTACAAGAAATTATTTTTGGTAGGACAATAAAAGTCAAAGTAAGTCACAAAGTTGGGTCAGACACAAAAGAAATATTTCAAAAAGTCCTCTTAAAAAATGGGGCAGTATAAAATGTACTTGAATGCTTCAAAATTAACAAAATCCATAATGTAGCAGAAGAATGACTGGCCAAGAAATGAAATAATCATCACATAGTGATAACAAAAAATATCTAAAGGAACACTGCAAAAGTGCTCGTTGGAAGACATATTGGTGTTGTTATCTACTGCGATGTCTATAGTTAATAAGCTCCAAATTAAGCACCATTTCTCTGAAGTTGCTGCTAGGGATTCAGATTATCTTCAGCAGTGCATTCTTGATTAGGTAGTATACTTGGAAAAGGTCTTGGTGCAACGGTAAATGCCAGTGGTGGCTTCTCCACTATTGCAGTGGAGCGTCGCCCCACTGCTTTTAAGCAGTGCGAAGTAGAAACATAAAATGATAATAACTTTGACTTCTTATCATTTTATGCATGTGCTGCTTTGTTGGTGGGCGGGTGATCGGCTGCTCTGCTCTTGGAGCAGGGCAGGGGAGGAGTGGTTTGCCCACTTCACATGCACATGACTGTTTGGCCGGCCCTCTTGGGCCACCCAAAACAGTCATGCGCATTTTCCACATTACAGCCTGCTTGGAGAACATACCCAGGCCCCCATGCCCTGGATGAGCGCTGAACCAGGACGCTCAGACTAATCACAATGCTTCATTACAGCGTTGTGATTGGTCAGGGAAGACTGGGTGCTAACCAATCACAACGCTGCATCGCAGTGTTGTGATTGGTCAGTGGGGACTGGCTGTGCTTCCTAATCCTCGAGTTCGACCAGGAGAGCAGGAGCAGAGACCCGGGACTCGGCGGAAAGGTTAGTTTATTATTATTATTTTTTTTATTGCCCCCTCCTGCGCGTGACCCCACCTTTCCGCCTCTGCCCCACCACCCGTGAGCTATGCCGGCCCCTACTGGCAAATGCTGCGGTGGAACTATGACACTCCAAGAATGGCCACTAGGTATCACTGAGTCAGACTCTGAGGGACGAAGGGTAAGATTCAGAGAAAGATTCTGAATGTGTAGAGAATCTTACCTAGGTAAATGGCTAGTCTATGTGGGTTAACCCCTTCGCTGCGGCGGGAATTCCGCCGCAGCGCTGGGGGTGTGGGGGGGCAGCGCGGTGGCGCTGTGCTCATGACGGAGCCACTCCGTCATGAGCCACGGTTGAGCTGTGCTCATGACGGAGTGGTTCCGTCATGACTCCGCCCAGTTGCATTGTCCTCCCGCACAGGCGGGGAAACAGCGCCGCATGGGCGGAGCGGCCGCCAACGGCCGCGGCATGACGGAACCGCTCCGTCATGAGCACACGGCAACCGTGGCTCATGACGGCGTGGTTCTGTCATGAGCGCTGAAGGAGTTAAGGTACCAGGTTGTAGTATCTGACCTTGTCCTGCCTTGGGCACAGAGAGAAAAGTTAACAGTTTCACTTTTCCAGTAGGTCACACCATCTGGCTTCTGTGAAGATTGTGCAAACTGAGAGTGTAGGAAAGTACAGAATCCCATGAGAATTGGTGGTTTTCAGGTTCGCAGCACTGAGGGGGCCTGGGTGCCTAAAGATGAGCCTCACTCCAAAATGCCCATCCTTCAGAGGAAAGAGGGCAGCAGCTATGGCTCACTATATAAGCTAGGTAGGACCTTTTTAGGCTTGCAGCATCATTAGCTCCAGTTCTCTTCAGATACTCGCTCTAGGTGCGCAGTCAGAAAAAGTTAGGCAACTCTTGTCAGTTGGGCCGTCATGATAGAGACAGCTGTCAACAGAAGCATCTAGTCCTAGAACAAGGCAAAGATTTCAGTCCAAATTGAGCTTCTGTACCTTAGGATTAGCAGATAGTCCTACTTCAGCGTACTGTGATTCTCATCGGTACAAGAAGAATTGTGTTAAATTGCTAGACCAACTGACTGCAGAGGCTAGTCCAGTGCAAACAGGCAGTCCTCATTCTCTCTGTCCATGCCCTAGGGGAGCAATAACAGGTCCAGGGTACCTCATGAAATCAGCACAGCACAGCACACAAATGCAGAAGCCAGACACCACGTCCCCTCCCAGTCCTGTTTCGGGTGATGGCAAAGAAATCCGTAGCGGGGGCTGGAGGGCCACTTCCACTGGCCTGTTCATCGTGAGGGGACTGATGACAGCCCTGTCCACGGGGAGATAAACAGTCCACAGATTCCAAGCTATGGCAGTCTGCGAAAGTTTCATCAAATCGGTCGTCCATGGATTACCTAGTAGACAACCCTAGTTTAGGAAATCACATCTAATCACACTTTACCAGCAAGAACCAAACTAGGGCTTTCAGATTCCTTCTGTTCCACAAGCCCATTATTAAACCACAAAGAGTCACGGTGATGAAAAGACACACAAGCAGGGCCGCTGTGTTTTTCCTCCTATAATCAACTCAACTCTTGACAGAAAAAACCTTAGCTTGCTACAACAGGGAAAAGGCAAAAACAGAAGCTAAAACACGTCTTTTACCTTTACGGCAGAAAACAGCAGAAGAGTTTCATTTCTCGCTGCTCATTATTAGGATATTAAAACACCCCACTGCGCATTAGATTTCACACTACGGGCATTAGGCATATCATGTGAGACTTAATGAAAAGACGTTGCTTGTCATACACATCAGGAGATACAATTATGGTCCTATGTTCCTCATGTAAATAGTGGCGGGACTGCCAACATTCCCCTTTTTAGAAGTCTGCATTCAATTTGCAGTTTGTCTCCGGACACAGTAAGCAAAAACGTTGCTTTAAAATAGTGCAAAAGATAAAATAGGGCACAAGTAAAATATGTGAAAGTAACCCATTTGAAAGTAACATTTCAAATGTCCACCCCCTGCTAGGACAGCCTTGTGCATTGGACTTTATAGGTTAGCTTGTGTCTACTTCAAAATGATTGAACTTTTCTCAAATGTGCTACTTAAAACACTTCCATCTCTTGTTTTTCAATGTTTGCTTTAGGTCTGGATTCGACATCTTCTAATTTTAGTTCCATCCAGTCAGGTTTCTCAAAAAGTGATTCACAACATGTCATTACCAATCCTACATTATGTTTACTTTTTTTAAAAATGTATTTTACATTTTTGCCTAGCCCGTCAGAAGTGTGTTATTGTTCATTACAGAATAACAATAATAGAGAAGCTAGCACTGTTCACAATGAAACATTGTAGAACTGCGTTTTGAGACAAGGGGCATATCAACAACAACCGGCGATAATTATCGCTGAGTGCACTTAGCGCTCGGATAATTATCGCCGGCTAGCGCCGATTTTTATCGCTGAGATAGCGTGCTATTAGCAACGCTTATCTCATCGTCGATAAAAATCCTAGCGCTAACTGGCTAACGTGAGATTATCGCTGGAAACCCAGCGATAATCTCACGTTAGCTAGTTGATAAGGACTCACAAACTTAGCCATGATATCCACCTTCCATAGGATATCATGGCTAAGTCAGTCCTGAAGCAGGTGTTAGGAAAGTAGCGATAACAGGTGTTATCGCTACTTTTCCTGATGCTATGCTTCATAGCGTGGGGCTTGATGATAGGAGAAATGTCGCTTAGCGACATTTCTCCTATCATGTCAGGTCAGGAACGCCCACTTTGCATCTCATTAGAGATGTAAAGCTGGGCGTTAGAAATACCCACGCTAAAGCAAGGTTTCACGCGTTAGCGTGACCTTGCTAATATAGCGATACAATTATCGCCGCTTTTCGGCCGAAAACGGCCGCTAAAGCGGCGATAATTTTTTATCGCCTCGTTGTAAATATGCCCCCAAGTGGGGACTATCTGGAGGAAGCGTATGACATTTCAACCGGAAAGAGAAAAGGAGAAACAATTGTTCAAATTAACGTGCGTGGTGGATAAGTTCAATATCGTGTCGTATGGATTGTAGAAGGGACACCTAAATAGGAAAGAAAATAAAGAAAATGGTGAGACTAATTAACGTTAGAAGTGGAGCATTTAACACAGTGTCTTGTGTGGTTAGAAAAGAGAAGAGCAATTTCAAAAGATCAGAAGAGCATGCCCCCGTTAGGACTGGTTATATAGGCCAAGAGAGTTTTTATTATTTTCCGAAATTAAAGGAGATCATCCAGACACCAGAGGACTTTAGGAGGAGAGATGCAAAGTGTTGGGACTGCTGCTTAAAATGATTGTGATGCAGCCTGGTGAGCCTTTCATTTTCCTTCCATTTCCAGTCATTAGTTATTTATGCTTCTGTTGAGATCTTCCGGGTTGATGAAAGATAAAATGAATCATGCAGATGGTGAGCAGCCAAAATATCGAAACTAAAATATCTACCTACACAAATATCGAGTTTTTAATATCGATGGGACAGAATATCGATGTCAATAATATCTATGGACAGAATATCGATCCTAAGGTAAGTATTTTAATATCGATGTTAGTAATATCGAAGTTAGTAATATCGACATCAAATATATCGATTTTACTAATATTGATGTTACTAATATCGATATTTATATTATTGTTATGTATTTTATTATGTATTTAATATGTATGTGTTATATGTTTTTAGTTAAGTGTTCTACTGGTTTTAACATATATGTATACAATTTTTATATGTTAACAATGGTTTTTTAAGTCAATTTTGTGTTTTAGTACCGTAGCGGGTTGTGGGTTTATAGGGGAATAGGGTGGGAAGTAATTTAATTATATGGAATTAATTATACATTTTTAGGAATTATAAATTGATAATACATTTTTGCGTTTAAGTTCTGTAGCGGGTTGTGGGTTTATAGGGGAATAGGGTGGGAAGTAATTTAATTGTAATTAATTAATAATTTATTTTCATTTATTGGTATTGATAATTATATTATTGTTAATTAAGTATTAATTGGTAATTAATTTTTATTAATTGGCAATTAGTTTTAATTGGTTGATTAATTGATAATTATGTTAAGTGTATTATTTTATTAGTGGAGTGTGTTGTGCGTTTATAGGGGAATAGTGTTGGAAGTAATTGAAATCTAATTAAGTAATTATTAAATTAGTTGTTGGGTATTGATAATTAATTAATTGGACAATAATTATTAATTGGTAAATATTTTAAATTATAATATTTTGGTTATGAAAAATAATTAATTGTTGATTAATGATTAATTGTGAATTAAATGTAATTAAATATTATGCATTGATATTTCTAATTAATATATTAATAAGTAATTATTAATTGGTAATTTATGTGTAATATTTATTATTTTGGCGTATGAAAAATATTTAATAGTTCAATATTTTTTAATTGGTAATTAATGTTTCATAATTATTATTTTGCGGTATATATTTTTTTAAATGGTTAAATATATTTTAATTGGTATTTACTTTTTAATAATTCATATGTTTTTGGTTATGAAAAATATTTTATCGTTTAATATTTATTATTTGGTAATTGATATTTATTAATTATTATTTATTGGTATTTATTATTAATGTATTGTTAATTAATTATTCTTTGGTAGTTATGTTTGTAATAATTATTTATTGGTATTTGTAAATAATTTTGAGTTATTTAATGATTAAATCACTAATTATTTTAAATAAATATTTTATTTATAACTGTTATTTTTAACTTCTACGCTATCCAACACTTTCCCTACTGTTGCACCCTCTGGAGTTGGAATAGTAAATTTTATCCCTACGCTATGCAACACTTTCCGTACTGTTGCATTCTCTGGAGTTGGAATACTAATTTTTACCCCTACGCTATCCAACACTTTCCCTACTGTTGCACTCTCTGGAGTAGGAATAGTAATTTTTACCCCTACGCTATCCAACACTTTCCCTTCTGTTGCACTCTTTGGAGTTGGAATAGTAATTTTTACCCAGTCGCTATCCAACACTTTCCCTACTGTTGCACTCTGTGGAGTTGGAATAGTAATTTTTACCCCTTCACTATCCAACACTTTCCCTACTGTTGCACTCTCTGGAGTGGGAATAGTAATTTTTACCCCTACGCTATCCAACACTTTCCCTACTGTTGCACTCTCTGGAGTTGGAATAGTAATTTTTACCCTTACGCTATCCAACACTTTCCCTACTGTTGCACTCTCTGGAGTTGGAATAGTAATTTGTACCCCTACACTATCCAACACTTTCCCTACTGTTGCACTCTCTGGAGTTGGAATAGTAATTTGTACCCCTACGCTATCCAACACTTTCCCTACTGTTGCACTCTCTGGAGTGGGAATAGTAATTTTTTCCCCTTCGCTATCCAACATTTTCCCTACTGTTGCACTCTCTGGAGTTGGAATAGTAATTTTTACCCCTACACTATCCAACACTTTCCCTACTGTTGCACTCTCTGGAGTGGGAATAGTAATTTTTACCCCTACGCTATCCAACACTTTCCCTACTGTTGCAGTCTCTGGAGTGGGAATAGTAATTTGTACCCCTACGCTATCCAACACTTTCCCTACTGTTGCACTCTTTGGAGTGGGAATAGTAATTTTTACCCCTACGCTATCCAACACTTTCCCTACTGTTGCACTCTGTGGAGTTGGAATAGTAATTTTTACCTCTACGCTATCCAACACTTTCCCTACTGTTGCACTCTCTGGAGTTTTAATAATAATTTTTACCCCTCCGCTATCCAACACTTTCCCTACTGTTGCACTCTCTGGAGTGGGAATAGTAATTTTTACCCCTACGCTATCCAACACTTTCCCTATTGTTACACTCCCTGGAGTGGAAATAGTAATTTTTAGCTCTACGCTATCCAACATTTTCTTTACTGTTTATTTTTGGAGCTGGAGTAGTAGTTTTATTGTCGGTGCTATTTAATATATTTTGTATTATTTTAGCTAATGTAATATATAATTAATTTTAACAATATTCAAATTAAATGTAATTTTTTAAATGTGTTATATATAATTATTTAATTTGTATTCATGTTATTGTTTTATGTGTATGATGTATTTGTAATTTATAATAATTTTTAACAAGTTATAAGTTATTCAAACAATTATTAAAATGTATTATTAAGTAAGTATATATATTATATATTATATGTATATGTTTAAATAATGTTTTATTACATTATATATATTAATTATTAATTTTAAACATTATAACATATATTTAATTATGTTTCTTTTATTTATAAGTATTATTTGGTTTATTTTACTTTTTTTTTTAACTAAAAAATACTTTATATTTTTAATAACGATATTTTTGACATTCTATATTTTATTTTCGATATTTTTGTACTTACCATGTTGTAGATAGGATCTCGATATTCTTGTCATCGATATTTTTGTATCGATATTTTTGTAGGTCGATTTTCTGTCCGTCGATATTCTGTCAGACATTCCATGCAGATGAAGTGCATTGAAGACGATGCAGGCCAGTTGAAGTGGATTCAGGGTGGATCTTTCAGCACCAGGGTGTTGGGATCTAACCGTTTCCTTCTAGACAATAGTCTTGCTGCAAAATCTAGCTAGACTTTGAGGGGTAATGAGGGGGTTTTTCAACTGATGTTTAACAATGTGGCCTCTAAATCCCATCCTAGACATGGGGTGAAGGCTCACCATTGATTGTTTTGTCATTGGTATTATTTTGCTACTTATGACACATCATAACAGAGTCATGTTTCCAGCCTACCAGGTCAGCGCTAGGTTTTCAATGGCTAGTAAGCTGAAGCCCAGGCTTCCATGCTGCCAAACCATCTCATAACTAAGAACAGCAGAGGCGTAGCGAGGTTCAGGCGAGGATTTGTGTCACGCAGTGGCGTTTCCCGAGAGCTACGAAGTGTGATGTGATATCCCTGCGTGGAGATGCATCGCACCAGTTCTGATAGCCTGCGTTGGGTCCGGCAATGTTCTTAGATGGAGATGTGTCGCGAGGCTGTGGTTCCGATGGACAATGCAAAGTCATTGCATCAGGGAAGTCCGTGCAGCAGAGGTGATGCACCGGTTCTATGGGAGATGAGCCGTGCCACAGTGAAACTCTGCCAGTTCTGCTGACTCCACAGGTGGGCTGGCAGAGCACCTTCAGGCCCATTTTCAAGGATCCAGAATAGGGATGGCAGTGCTTGGGAGGGTAGGACTCACAGAAGGCAGAGTCCAGGTGCTGGATTCAAGGTTGTTGGAAGCCTGTTATGTCCCTGAGGCTTCTGATAAGGAGGCCAGCCAACTGGCACTTGGAGTCACTCTGGTGTCCTGCGTTTAGAGATGCAGGTACAGTCCTTCTCACCCAGGCACAAAGACAGCAGGGCAGAAGTTCAGCACAGCAGAGCATGAGTCTTTCAGGGCAGCATTCCACCAGAATGGCAGTCTGTTCAGCCGCACAACAGTCGTTATTCCTGGCAGAGTCCACAGGTCCAAAGTGACTACACAGCCACATTGGAGACCGGGGATTGACGTGAACACACGCCAAAGCACGAAAGTGTTTACTTACTGACCATAGGATTTAAAGAATTAGACCACCGCAGCAACTACACAGCGATATCATATGCACAAGAAACACCCTGACCTGACGGAATCAACTTTTATTCCCTGCCTATTGGCTGGGACGGAATTATAACCGGTCTCAAGTAGGTAGAATCTTCACCGTACTACATTCACAAGCTCTGAGGAAGTCGCGGGTATTCCCGGGCAACGAAACACGTGTTGGCTGGACCAACGGAAGAAAGAAAATTAAAGTGCAACTACCAACATATCTGTCTTGTATCATATTCTTATATGACAATTATTGTTTGATATTTTATGTGTGCTCGGGTACGAAATCTATGTTGTGTGACCCCTAGAGATTACGAATTGGGAGGGGCGGGTGACTCCTCTCCCCTTGAGCACCTACAGATAGATATTTCACTGACCAGATACCGGAAAGAGGTAGCGCCATTACCATCCTGGGACGTATCATCCATCCATTATCTAGGTCCAGAAGTGTACTGAAGAGTTAGGTCTAAGGATCCAATATTTATAGCTGGTGCCCACTGTGAAATAGAGGAAGCGTCTAGAGGTTTCCAGCCCCCCCCCGAGGGTTCCTTCATCTCCTTCCTCCCTATTTTGGCCGCAGCTTGTCTGGCTCACAAGCGACCAATGTCATACCTGTTGTGAGAATGCTGAGGCAGAGCTTTTGTGATGTGCAAATGTGGTGGGTGACAGCTCCTCCTTCGCATTAACTAATAGTGATGCATCCTGCCAACACCTATCTTCCCTTTTTCCCACTGTCTGGGAGCCATACACAAAGACCAACTGCCAGCTACCCGTTGCCATGTGACCCAGGATCTGGCTGCAAGCACCAAATGGTTAGGACCGGAAAATGCCAACTTTCTAAAAGTGGCATTTTTAGAACTGTGACAAAAATATCACTTTGCCTTTAAAGAGGACTTTTAATTACAATTATTTAGACACCAAACTCAACTCATTACCTGCTCCCAATTGAAAGTTATCACTTAGTAAATGTAATAAGGCAACCAAATGTTATCCTATGGGAGAGGTAGGCCTCATAGTAGTGAAAAACAAATGTAAGCGTGTTTCACTACCCGGACATGTAAAACTTAAAAGTACAACTTTTTAATTCACTACACCATGTTCGCTGGGTTCTGTAGGGCCTACCCTAGGGGTGACTTATATCAATCAATCAAAATATTTGTAAAGCGCACTACTTACCCGCAAGGGTTTCAAGGTGCTGAGGGTGGGGAGTGGGGGGTGCTGTTGCTACTGATCGAACAGCCAGGTCTTGAGTCGTCTCCTGAAGGTTAGAAGGTCTTCGGATTGTCATAGGTTGAGGGGGAGGGTGTTCCAGGTCTTGGCAGCACGGTGGGAGAAGGATCTGCCTCCGGCTGTGTTTCGTGGGACGGTAGCCAGGGAGAGGTCTGCGGAGCAGAGTTTCCTGTTGGGTACGTAGAAGGAGAGTCGACTGTTGAGATAGGCTGGGCCGGTCTTGTGGAGTGCCTTGTGTGCGTGGATCAGGAGTTTGAAGTAGATTCTTTTGTCGACAGGGAGCCAGTGTAGGTTCCTCAGGTGGGGGGTGATGGGGTCGTGGCGCGGGACGTCGAGGATCAGGCGTGCAGAGGCATTCTGGATTCTTTGCAGTCTGTTGATGAGCTTGGTCAGGGCTCCGGCGTAGACGGCATTTCCGTAGTTGAGTCTGCTGCTGACTAGGGCCTGGGTGACTGTTTTCCTTGTGCCTGTCGGGATCCATCTGTAGATCTTGCAGAGCATACGGAGGGTGTTGAAGCAGGTGGAGGAGACAGCTTTGACTTGTTTGGTCATGGTGAGTTTCGAGTCGAGGATGACTCCCAGGTTGCGTGCGTGGTTGGTAGGTGCAAGGGGTGTCCCCAGAGATGCGGGCCACCCCCCGCACCGCTGGTGTATGAAAAAGGTTAGATTTGGGCCTGGCAAAAGGTTTATTTTGCCAGATCAAAATGAAGTTTAAAACAGCACACAGGTTGTAATGGCAGTCCTGAAACATATTTAAAGGACTACATAAGTGGGTTTGCACTTGTTAGCAGTGGTAAGTTGTGCAGACCTCTAAAAGCCAACATAAATGTGTTCAGAAAACAGGAGGGTGAAGACAAAAGGTTTGGGGATGACTGCAGAAATGGCCAAGTCTAACAATGATCTTTACTAAAATAGACTAGATTTGTTTGGGGTGGGACTAGCCTACCTGGTTACTAGGTCAGACATGTTTCCATTGACCTCAGTTTGCAGGTGGGGTCATTTGGATTCGTCTTTGGCCATGACATATTTGAAGAAATAGGAAATAGGAGTGCCATCGCACCCGGTGTTCCAATCAAGCAAGAGTCTCCCAGGACAAAATTCTGAAAGAGAAAGGCACATACCCTGACCCAAAAACAATAAAGAACATATGTAACTCATTCATTCTAGATGATAAATCATGTCTTTACAAAAACAAATCTAAAGTAAGCATTTGCCATGTCTATCATGTTTTAATACATTTCACATTCCAGCTATAGAGAAGTGTATATGACTTTTCTTTCTTAGCAGATTAAATCAGAGTTAATTCACTGAAATTCAATTTAAATTGTGCATTAATGGTTATTAGATCTTGTCCTTATTATTAGATCATCTCGCCATAGGGTCATCAACTCCATCAGGCACATTTCCATATACCAATGATAACCGTACCCGTTCAGGTAAGGCCACATCTTCTCAATGTAGCCAACATTTCATTTTCAGAGGGTCGAAACATTGACACAGTAATAGTGTACTGTTTTTATTTGATTCTGGAGTATTTCACTATGTGTTAGAATGTGTATCAACGATCCCTATACCCTCAATCAGTCACTATTTATGCACTAGCCCACTACATACCCACTTATCTCAATTGCACTGCGCCATTGCGTCGTTTGGGAGCAATAATTTATTTTTAATTTCCTTGAATATGAAAGCCCAATGATTTTTCTTTCTGCTAAAATTTTTTATAAAACTGTGTTGTTTGCAATAGATCCAATCTGTTGATGGTTAACTACTATTTTCCGAGGAAGTAGTGGCATATGCTCCCCTCAAAGGGCCATTGTTTCCTCTACTCCATTGTGGTCGGCTTGAAATCATACCTAGGTCCTGGTCAACTGAGAACTGGTATTTTTTAATGAAGCTTTACTTTTTATATGCACTTTTTGCATTAACAACTAAACAAATCCTATCTCTAATTCCACTTATGGGGTGGGAAGTTTAATATGCATTAATTATGTAACAGTTAATTATCAATTTGGAAATAATAATTTAATTAATCATTTATTAAGTAAATTGTGTAATACTAATATATTTTAGTTATATTTTAGGTACGGGTTGCTAGGTTTGCAGGTGTAAAGAGTGGAGAGTTAATTAAGTAATAATGAATTAATTAATTATTAATTGTTATATAATTATTTAATTGATTATTAATCATGTAACTTGTCTAATACTTGCAGATTTTAGTTATGTTTTAAGGGTGGGTTGCTGGTTTTATAGAGTTATAGGGTGGAAAGTTCAATCAGGGATTTCAATCAGGGATTTGTGTAGTGCACTACTCACCGGTGAGGGTCTCAAGGCGCTGGGGAGGGGGTACAAGCAGCTCTGTCTCATCCGAGGAGCAAGGTCTTGAGGCTCTTGCTGACTGTTTGCAGTGTGGGGGTTTGTTTGTCTGATGCTGAGGGGGAGTTCGTTCCCGGTTTTGGCTGCCGTGTAGGAGAAGGATCGTCTCCCACTCTGGCTCTACAAAAGTTAATTTAGTAATAACTAATTAAGGATTGATTATTAATTGGTAATTATGTAACATATCAATTATGTAAATTGTGCTATACTTATTTATTTTAGTTTTATTTTAGGTGTTGTTTGTAGGGTTATAGGTTAGGAAGCTAATTAATTAATATTTAAATAAGAATTTTGTATTGATGATTATTTGATTAATAATTATGTACATTGCTTAATTTTTAGTTATTTATTTAGTAAATATATATATTTGTAATGTTAATTTACAATGTTTATGTTGAGTTCAAAATTTTACCTAAATTAATAGGGTTATGCAAATATACAATATGTTTGAAGTGAAGTACTTTCCCTACTTTTGCACAGACTAGAGTGGGAAAAATAAATCTTACCTCTCTGAAGTCCAACGCGTTCCCCACTGTTGCACAGTCTGGAGTGGGAATAGTAAATCTTACCCCTCTGAAGTTCAGCACTTTCCTACAAGTTTGCTGTTTGGAGTGGGAATAGTAAATGTAACCCCTTTGAAGCCCAAACTTTCCTTCCTGTTGTGCTGTTTGGAGTAGGAATAGCAGATTGACTTCCTCTAAGGTCCAACACTTTCCCTAATTATATGCTGACTGGAGTAGAAGAGTAAATGTACCCCCGCCAAAGTCTAATGCTTTTCCTAAAGTTAATTAGTGTGGAGTAGGATTAGTAAATTTAACCCATCTGAAGTCCAACACTTTCCCTACTGTTTCGCTGACTGGAGTAGAAATAGTAAATATAACCTCTGCAAAATTCTACGTTTTCTCTTCTGTTATGTTGAATGGTGTAGAAATAGTATATTTAACCCCTCTAAAGTCTAACACTTTCCTTACTGTTGCGTTGTTTGGAATGGGAATAGTTAATCTAACATTATCGAAGTGCACCACTTTGCCTACTGTTTGGAGTGGGAATAGTGAATTTAACCCCTCTGACATCCTTCACTTTCCCTACTGTTGCATAAACTGGAGATGGAAATAATATATCTAATGTTTCCAGACTCCAATACTTTTCCTAATATTGGATACATACATATATATATACATATACATATATATATATATATAATTTATTTATTTTTTAATGTTATATTTTCTAAACGTGTAATATTATGTAACTTGCTATAATATTGTTTCAATTGTGTTTTTTGTTTTTTATACTTTATGCAGTGACTTTTTATATATATATCTATATCAATGTAAAGATATAGATATATGTATATAAACTATATTTTTGCATGTTTTGAATGGAATTACTGTCAAACAAAATGTTATTTCTGATATTTTTGTATTTATCGTTATAAGTATGGGGGCACAATATTTTGGTAAACAATATTTTTATTTTCCAAATATTTTTATTGAAGGTTACCAACTTGTTCCACATTGTATGACAGGCAGCTGATATTGATAATCAGGTCTTATACAGATAGGGCATACATTCAAAGCAATTATCCTCTTGTGTTACACATCCAGCAACATAATGATTGAAGGAAGAGTTGTATCCTGCCAGAAAGATAGTATCTGTGGCAAGGGGGAGGAAGTAAACAGAGAAGAGAAAGGCAAAACTAGAAGGGGTGGGCGGGGGGAAAAGGGGAAGGGGAAAGAGAGAGGGGGGAAGAGAGAGGGGAGGATGAGCCATCCCGGGCGGAACCTGCCAGGGCTTTTGTTAGGAGTCAAGGGGTGGGCTTCGAGCTTTCTATGTTATCAGGTTGAGCTTCCATCTGGGGGGTTGCAGTTGCACAGGTTAGGAAGATGTCTTCAAACAGTTGGAGGGCACGGAGCCGAAGAGGAGTGAAGCAAGTGTATTCTAGTTTGGAGAGTGTTTGAGTAGTGGTTGCCAGACTCGGTGAATTTGGGTTCTGTGTGTTTCACCTGGCATTAGAGGAGCTCCATCGCCATAATGCACCAGAGACGGGTGAACCATGAAGCGATAGGTGGCACAGAGGGCTTTTTCCAGTGAAGGGCTAGTATTGGTTTGTCCGCACCTAGCATGTGTGCATTAAGATGCTATTTGGCATGGGTCATTGCGGCAAGTGTCAGGGGTCGAATGCCCAATATGGCCACGGTGTGTGTGTGTTTGGGACAGGGAAACTGTTAGCATCTTTTATGTAGCTCAGGATTTCCTTCCAGTATAGGGTAAGTAGTGGGCAGGACCACCAAATATGGATGAAGTCGCCGGTCGCTGATTGACAGAGCCAACAGCTTGGGGAGGAGGTGGGAAAGCGCAGGGGAGAGCAGTACCCTCTAGTCATGATTTTGTATGTGGTTTTGCATTGGGGTATGCTCCTATATAATTTGGGGATATCGCGCCATGCTGTTCCCACTGTTTCATAGAGATGTCCTCTGAGCTGTCCGTGTGCCAGTCTGTTTGGTAGGTGTGGGGTCGGACAGGGGTAGAGTGTTTCAACACTTGATATGTGTAGGATATCAAACCCGTTTGCCATCAAAGAGCGTACCAGTGTCTCGAAAGGGGTGAGTGGTAGGGTTTCCGCCTGTGGGTTCGATGGTGCGAGCAGCCAGTATCAAAGTTGATAATATTGTAGTCGCGAGGCTTCCGTGAAACAATAGTCTCTTTTGCATTGGTCAAAAGTTTTGAACGTTCCTCCCGCAAAGAGGTCTTGAATCGTGAAGCACTCTCCCTCCCTCCTTGCCGAGAATGATTGCGTTGCAAGCGAGGGGAGTCAGGGTTGCAAGTCAAAGGAATGCTGGGGGGAAGGAAAGGATGTGAGGCCCCTAAAAACTGCAATCTTGTCCCAGATGTCAAGGACCGTGTTCGTGGGGGGTGACTATATAAGTGCTACGCGGTTGGAGATGCTTCGGGAGCCATGCCAGATCCCAGAGTGGTCTTCAGTCCACCATGCGGTCCATATGGAACCAGTGATTTTTGCTTTCGCAGACAATCCATTTAGAAGGTGCAAAGCCCAATAATATTCCAGTAGGTTGGAGCACGCCAGGCTTCCCAGTCTCTGGGCAGCCTGAGGAGGTTGTTAGAGAATCTCTGGCATTTCCCGCCCTAGTCACATCACGTTGGAGTCATAGGATAGCGGTCTGCGGAATAGGAGTAGGCAATGTTTGAAAGACGTATAGGATTTTGGGTAGAAAGGACATCTTGACTGCTTTGAGGTGGCCCAGACAGGACATGGGGACCAGTTTCCAGGCACGTAGGTCCTCTAAAATGGATTTCCTACACTCCGACCAGTTAGACTGGGTCCACGTTGCCAGAGAGGGAGCCTAGATAACTGAGCGAATGTGAAGCCTATTAGAAGGGAGCAAGCAATTGCAGTTTGAGTATATGTCTTGGACAGGGATCAACAAATTTTAAAACTTGAGAATTGTCCATGTTAATCTTAAATCCTATAATTCCCTCATAGGATTGGAGAAGGGTTACTAGGGCAGGTAAAGAAGTTCTTGGTTTAGTCACAATAAGTAAGAGGTCATCAGGAAATAAGGCAACTTTGTGTTCTAGTCCACCAAAAGGGACGCCTTTGATGTCTACAGTTTGGCATACTGCAATTGCCAGTGCTTCTACCACCAATGCAAAAAGTAGGAGTAAGAGCGAGCAGCCCTGTCTAGTGCCCCTTTCTATGTATATGGGCAGGGAGAGCAGGCCGTTAACCTAGATCTGCGCAATGGGGAGGAGTAAGATACCATGATTCAAGGGATCATAGTCAGACCCAGTCCTACTTTCCGCAGGCTTGCTTGCAAAAAGATCAGTCTGACACGGTCAAATGCTTCTTCAGCATCCAGGTAGAGCAAACATGCTGGGATGTTCCTGTGATGGACCTTTCCGACTAGGTGGGCTACCCGACGTAGATTATCCAGGCCCTGACCCTGACATATAAATTCAACCAGACTGGGCAGGTAAGGTTCCAGACGATTTACTTGGTGAAAATCTTGGCATCTGTGTTTAGGAGGACAATAGGGTGGTATGATGTGCACAGGGAAAGGTCCTTACCCGGCTTAGGGATGGGAGCTATTTCGGCCATGGGCTTAGTAGGAGTGAGGCCCACATTCTCCGAGAACGAATTAAAAAGATGCAACAGGTGGTCCTGGATCTGGGATAGGAACGTGTGATAGAATGAAACCGGGAGGCCACCTGAGCCAGGGGTTTTGCCGACTTGTAGGTCTTTGAGAGCCCTCTGCAGCTCAGTCAAGGTGATTGGGGCCTCTAAGAGTTGTGAATGATGAGCATTGAGGAGTGTCCATGAGCAAGAGGATAAGAAAGAGTTGATGTCTCCCTGGGAAGTATTTTCCTCCTTATAAAAAGTTTTATAGAAGATGCGGAACGCTTGCTGCTTATCGCGCTCTGAAGTAGCTCATGTACCATCCGTACATTTGATCTTGGAGATGTGGGCCCATGCTACCCGCTGGCAAAGTCGACGAGCCAGGACGGATCCCCCTCGTAGTATCTCTGCTTCAGTGCTAGCAATGATTATTCCGCTTTGCTTGTCCAGTGTACCCTCAGCTGGACCCGAAGTAGAGCAATCTGCTTTTTTTTATCGTTTAGAGGGTGTTGAGTGGTCCAGGCGTTCCAGGGTACTAATGTTTCTGGTCAGCCCGATCTCCACTAGTCTTGCCTCCCTTCTGCAGGCTATCACGATTGAAGTAATTAAACTCTGGGTTGTTGCCTTAAAAGTGTCCTATAAGATAAAGCTTGGGGTTTCAGGTAGTGTATTTGATGTAAAATAAGCAGAGGTCTCCTGTCTTATCTTGTCTACATTAACCGGGTTGCGTAGGATATGAGGGGGAAATCATCAGCGGGGGATCGTGTTGTATTGTTATGACATTGCAGTACCATTTCAAGGTGGACATGGTCTGAGATAGAGATGTCTGAGATAAAAGCTGACTCCAGATCCAGAATTAGCGAGTGTGAGAGGAAACAATAATCAATACGTGAATAGGAGCGGTGAACATGTAAGTAAAAGGAAAAGTATTGGATGTCTGGGTGTTTGTGACGCCAAGCATCTGTGAAGCCCGAGTCTATGAGAGCCCTTTTGCGTTTTGCAGACATTGCCCCCGTACACTGGAAGGAAGAAGCACTGTTATCTAACTCGGAATCCCAGATCAAGTTGAAGTCTCATCCCACAATTAGGCGATCCACTTCTCATGTCGCCTGGTCTTTCAATAGTATTCTAAGATAAAGGTCTTGTTACTGGTTAGGTGCATGCACATTAAACAAGGTATGGGGTTGTGCATTGTGTCGAACTACAATTTTTAAATACCGGCCCTCCCTGTCCCTTACCACCCGTGAGCCTTGAGAGTACAAGTCTGCCTTACACAAGATTGCAAACCTAGCTCTCTTGGCGCCCAGTATTGTGTTGGATATTTCAGGTGGGCCATTAGATATATGTCCGCTTGCAGGAGGTGAGTCTCTTGCAGGAAGATAACATCTGGATACTGTATAAATAGGTAGCCCCAGATTTGACGCCTCTTTTAAAATCCCCTTATATTGAGAGAGCGAAATTTGATGTGGGCGGTGTCAGTCATTATCTGGAGCAAGGTGGTCAGCTACTAAGGTGGGATAAGTATAGGATGTTGCCCAGCCCGGGGTTTGAAGGGCCAAGTGTCGAGAGGGTTGTTGGGTAGGGTTAGTGTTCAACATGGGTTTCCCCATGGCAGAGAGGGAGAGGCTAGAGTAAGTGAAGCTGAAAGGTTGTGATAAAAGCCGTGATAGATAGCAGTTCTTCCGTAGAATCGGGCAGGTATAAGGGATAGCCTAGTTGGTGCCAACCCCCCTCCCAGGACCTCCCACAGGCATTATAGAGAGAGGGGGGATAGATAGGTAAGAACATAAACAGTAAAAGTCCAACAGGGCCAAAAAACCTTATTCCAGTCCTGGAATGGCCTTCTAGTCTGAGCAAGTGCCATTCTGGAGAAGTCACTCTCCTATGGTACAAATCAAGTGTGGGGGCACAGAAGAAATCTGTGAGTTCTCCATGCTTCATCCCCCACAGCCAGCGGTCGTCAGGACAAAGGAGTCCCTCACTGTAGAGCTAGAGTTGATGTCAGTGAAGAAGCCACCGGTTCATTCCGCCTCAGGGACCTCATCAGCGGGCGGCAGAGGAGGCGGTCAGGAGGGGTGGTATATTATGCTGTCCACAGTCTCTGGGTACTCGAAATTGAAAACGGCCTTGTGTAGAAAAGTGAGGCTCTTTCACATTAGGTAAAGCTTTCAAACACCAGCCAAGAGGAGGAGGTCCCTGTATTTATTCACAGGCCGCTTGTGAGCGGGCAGGGCAGTGCGCGCCGTCCATGGACCGAAGATGCTGGATGATGTTTTGCTTAGCCTGGGAGGCGGATTGTTCCTTAGCATGAGTTCTGCATTTAGACCGGCGCACCATGAACCACTCAGGGCGTTAAGGTTCTTGAGACGATATAGGTGGAGGAGAAGGGCTAGTCTCACAGGAGGCTACTGGTAGTTGTAATAGCTGTTTAGCATCTCGTAGAGAGCAGAACACCCGAGCCTGCCCTCCTAGGTAAAGATCAAGGCAAAAGGATGGCCCCACTGATATTTGGTTTTAAGAGTGCATAAAATATCAGTGACAGACTTGAATTCTCTGCGTCATCGTAGCCTCACTGGGGCAATGTCTTGAACTATTTGAATCATGTTTCCCTTGTAGAACAGCTGCGCCTTTTGTCACAAGGCCTGCAGACTAAGACAAAGAATTTTCCGTAAAGAAATGTACTGTAGTGAGTACATCAGGCACAACGTCTGGGGCAGCCCGGGGCCGAGGCGGCTCGATGGGCTCTATCTAAAGCTAGTGGGGAGGTGTGCTCGTCATCTCTGATTTCTTGGAGCAGGTCTGCCATGATGTCCGTGCCCTGGAGCCCTCCTGGTATCCCCCTGATGCAGAGGTTGTTTCTTCTGCTTCTGTTTTATAATTCCTCCTGTTTTAATTGGAGGTCAATGTGTTGCTCCTCAAGGGCAGCCAGCCCCTGACACAGGTTCTTTTGGTCCTCTGAGCGTGCATCCACTGTGCGTTCAAGGTCGTCGACTCTTCCACCAATTTCCGTAATATCATGTTTTAGGTCTTGAAGACAGGCCTTGAATTTCATCTTCAGGGAGCCAATCTTTGATTTTATTTGCTGTAGTAAATTGCTCATGAAGTCAAGTGTAAGGACGGTGGCCGCGACATCCTGGGTGGGGTCCGTGGGGGTGGGGCCCGACTTGAGCCACATGGAAGCAACAGGTATTTCGTTTGGGAGGCTGGTTGGTGTGTTTTTGCCAAGTTTGGTACATGGCATTGTGGAAATCGAAAATAATTGCTGTTAGCATGAGCTGAAGCCATCTTGGTTGTGACATCCATTTTTGTTAGCCATGTGATTCTTCCGTCTTCGCTGTTCCTTGCCTTTCTATTCTGCTGGAGTCATCAGCTTTAGTTAACTCCTTCTATTCTAAGCTAAAGCAATGTATGAGCCCAGAAAGGCCTGTAGCTGCTAGAATGCACCTGTTTGAGAATGTAACTGTCTATCATATCCTACTGATGTAAGCAGTTCTTTCTCCCCTCCCACTTTGCTGACTAAGTGATATCCATCTGCTCATGTTAGTCGATAGCTATTCCTGTGTATGTTTCTACCTTCTATTTGAGTCTAAATGCTTACTTCGCAACAAACTCAGTATAAAAGACCCATGGTCTGTGTATTTAAGTCACTACCTCCTGGAACACTTGAGGGTGTTGTATGGACGTGGTCTCACTCATGAGTGAGTAAACTTTCTATTTTTGAATTCCAGCTTCAGTGCCAATCTCATCTTTGTTGGTTTAAGGACCCATGGACAGAGAAGGGTGAACCCCTGCACCGGTGGGCCCCTAAATGGCTCATTTCCACAGCATGATCCAACAAAGACACCTCAGTTTGTCGATGTCCACTATTGGGCTTATGTAGATGTTATAGGGAGGTCGATGGCCAGGGTTTCGTTGCGCGGACCCTGCGTTGGCCCGAGGTCCACGGAAGCGGAGCGCAGTTCTTCGTGGTCAGCTGCAGTGTCCGAGGGGCTAAGGGAAGTACGTGTAGCCTCAGCCGCTAGGTAGGGAATCAAGGGCTCCTCAGAAGCTACAAAGTCCTCTGTCTCCTTGTGTTAGTGTGCAACAACAAAGTCTCCTATGGTAAAAGGATCTCCCCAGTCCCAATGCGAGCTTAGGCTCCCCCAGGCACCCCAGGCTCCAAGAGAGGGTGCAGTCCTCCAGGACACAGAGGAGGCCAAAAGAGAGAGTCACAAGTACTGCACTAGTATCATCGGGAGGGGTGGCAGCAGAAGGGTGGGCTCCTGACAGCATTGGATCAGAATCAGATTGCAAAGGCAGTGAGGCTTAAAAGCACAGCTGGTGGGCATTGGGAATGTTAGGGTAGACGAATGAGGGAGGGGCTGTGCCCAGGGAGGGGCTGAAAGGTGCAGTTCAGCCAGAGCTTTGGGGCATTCAATGATTCTAATTAGTCACTAGTACAGGAGCAGGGAGATGGCCCAGAGGTGGGGGTTAGGGAGTGAGGCACACTGTACGATCCCACAGCGGTCCGCCCCTTACCTCTGGTGTGTAGTTGATGTCTCTTGAGACCCGGTCAGCTTTAGTCAGGTCCTCGGTAGCACTCCTCCTACAACGAGTGAGATGGCACAGCCCCTTCGAGCCTCACATTGCTGTTGGCCGTGGGCTCCAGAAACGTGAAATTAGGTCCCTGCCTCCTGCCAACATCGCAGCCATGCCTCGGGCCAGCAGCACAGGTGGGCCTCTGCAGCATTCACTGAGGCCTTTGACCCTGGCTGTGTTGTGTCTCAATCCTCTCCCTCTTGCGCCGCCCGCCACTGTGGTGTCAAGCTCAGCGGGGGCCCCAGACTGCCCCAGTAGCAGGCAATGTAGGCTGCAAGATGGCGGGGCAGCCCGGTTAGGGATCTCAGAGCAGCAGCCACGTGGAGCACGGGGAGAGAGTGCAGTCCACTCTCCCCCCACAGAGGATGAAGGGCCTCAGGGGTCGGATGTAGATCCAATAGAGACACCCGGTGGGCCGCAAGGAGATAACGGGCCACCCCATCGGCGATGCTATAAGCTGTGTGGCGGCGGTCCACCCTGTCTAGGGGCCATACTAACAGTGGACACAGGGGGCACTGGGAGGAAGCCTGGTCTAGTCCCCCTCCTGCCGAGGAGGAGAGGTTGTCAGCGGGTGCCCCCAGAAGCCAGATATGGAGCCAGCATGGCTACCAGGGAAAGATGGACCGCTACGTTGTAGGCTGCAAAATGGCAGACCGGGCCATGCGGGGGTCTCAGACAGCAGCCCCGGGTGAATAGGTGGTGGTAGAGAACACCTGGCTTAGTCTCCACTCAGCAGGCAGCGGAAGAATGTTCGGGATGTCTGTGCAGGAAGTTTTGCGTATCCCGATGCTGTGGGACTACTTGTAACAGGCTGCGGAGGAGCAGAGACACAGAAAGGTATGTCTCACTCCATTGGCTGCTTGGCCACGCCCCCGTAAACAATATTTTTGACACATTATTTGTGTCAGTGATCCAACACATCTGCAGGAGGGTTAAGTAAGACAGGGAAGGTGGTGGGGGTTGGTTAATGACAGGAAGTAAGGTATTTACTTCACACTAGGGGTGGATATTTACATGAAAATGCCAGAGATCAGTGTTATACCAAATTTAGCAACACCCCACTCCAATATTTTCAAAACACAGGAGTGCACAGTATTTGCAAAAATACAGCACACCCTTGCATTTCCCCAAGCGATGGCGCTAAAAAAGCTGCCTTGCGCCAGGGCAGGCACCCTTCCACCATGTAGCAAGGGTGCCTGCACTGCAGTGGTAATTGTTTATGTGACAATCAATAATGGCAATTTGCTCTTTCTATGTGTGCTGCAGAAATTAATAATTTCTCCACGTATCACTATTCTAAAACCAGGTATTACCAGTCCTTAGTTTTTGGCCCAATCCTAGCCTTGTAAAACTGGGGCAGCGTAAAAAAGTAATGGGTGTTTCAGTGGAACGCCCAATACAACACCCATTGCCTGCCCCTTTGCTGCAGCAAACTGCAGTGGGAAAGGACATATTTGCCAGGTAGTGTTAAGGCATCTTTAGTGGCTTAGCACCACCTAGTAAATATGGGAAATGGCGCAACGCCACTGGAGTGTTAGAAAAAGTGACGCTCCAGTGGTGTTAGGGGCTTGGAAATAAGCCACTAGGTTCGGTGAGGAGATACCATGTTATGTCTGGCTCCCCCATTTCTCCTCTGCCCTTGCATAGATGTTGAAAGCAGAGGAGATGATTTTGGGAGACATGCCTAACATAAAATTATAGATGGGTAAAAAGTGAACTCCAAAGATTTATTTCACCTCTGGGTTCTGAGTGACATCATAGAGCTCTCAAGCTTCACTCTTGTTGTCCTTTTATGTCACCAGGAACCCCTCAGTGAAAAACATTCAAGTAATTCTCTTTTTCCCACCTATAATTCTAGATGTTGGTGAATGAATTGCAAAGTGCTTGTGCAACAAATGTGCAAAGAATTTGCTATCTGACAATTTGGTAGGCTTCATCCTTTCTCAAAGGGAATATACATTTTCACATTTAGAGGGAAGGGGTTTAAATACTATCAACAATCTACAGGAGGAAAGACATATGCACATGTAGACCCTAAGTATTGTATAAAATCTTCAGATGTGTAATAATATAAAACACAATTACAAATGAAATATAATACAACATATACTTTTAAAGAAATAGAACTGCAATCAGTGATGATGCCATAAAATGTATTGAAATTCCATCGTACTGCAATGTGGTGTCTGTATCAAAACCTGGCACGGAATCAGGTAAATTAATGAAACTACTGAACTGGGGTGTTTAAGTGAATACAAATTGTTAAAGAGTGCATAACAGAGAGAGAGAGATTCATAGGTTTCCAGCCCAAAGGCAAATACATCTTGTGTCTCTAAAACCAAAGCAGCAATATAAAATATTGACAAAAAATAAGTGTAATCCTTCAGGGTTCAGGCCAAACGGTAACTTAGTAGTACATACTGTAAAATGTTTTACTTTCTAGTCTTTTAATACGTAAATTATGTACCTCAAGATACTCGATTCACTAAAAACTATAACTGTAGATAAGCTGTAAATGGTACTCGTCAATAATGCAGATGCTCATGTATTCTCTTATTTGTTGTAATGCTCATATATTCTCTTAATTGAGTAATACCTCCTTGCAATATTAGGAGGTTGAAAATATATCTCAGCCATAAAAAAAATTATCTTGCCATTTGTCTATATCATGAGCCCAAGCAGCACTGTGTTCCTAAAGGTTCATCATGAGATTAGCAAAGATGAGGGTCACACCAGCGCCCTTAGTAACTCTGCTTTTCTGTAAAAACATTTTCCATAAAATTAGAAAAAATAAGAAGCCAAAATAAATTCCATCATGTTTAAATTAACTTGCTATTAAGGTAAAATGAACCAGATATGTCTTGTAAGAAATATTGAATTGCTTTTAAACCCCAATATTCATACATAGCGATATGACTTCAAGAGTCTCTCTCCAAGGTAGTCTACTCAATACATCCGTTTGAATCCCTCAATTATGAATGAAGGCTGAATTGCCTATACTGACTGGTCTGGTCAATACAGAATGTATTAGAGAATATTTCCAGTCTAATATCCAATAATGGTCACAGTGGGTCTCTCTGATATTTGTTTAATGACTTATAACATTTTGGACGTTTTAGAAGTAGATGCAGTGTGATATTTCACCATCAAACAGTTAGAATCTTCTAATGACAAGCCATCTCATAAACATTTGTACTATTTGTATAGCACATAACATAACACTATTTCAATTGTGCATAGTAATTTACATTGTCGAGTTCTCTATATGTTTCATCCAAATACAATTGCTTATCCAAACTTACAATATTTTCCTCTTTTTATGAGGGTTTGATGGCATATTAGGGTAATTCTTAACAATATTTAGAGCTGCTGATTCTTTTTTCCTTTAACAACTTTTTGTTGAATTTTTAACCGAGCTGAGTCGGTAACACTCAGTACAAATATATCTTATAACATCGAGCAGAGTAGCACTGTGTATTGACATTTTAACCATAATCATCACATAGGTAGGACAAAAATATTTGTACAGTCCATGCCCTGTAGCCCCTCCTCACTCCCTCATCCAGCCCCTCTCTTTTTTGTCGACCTCCCGTACTGTTTTTAGACCATGGGGTGCTGGGGCAATGTTCTAGATGTGTACCCCTAGCTTCGGCCCACTCCTTCCACATCTTGTAGTGTTTTTAGGGCCAGCCTCTTGCCTTGTATATGGGGCGTTGCATACCCACACAAAAGTCCATGCCTTTGACCCATACCTCAACCGACAGGGCAGCTACCTCTTTCCAGGCCTTTGCAATGTCCTTCTTGGCTACTATGAGGCCCAGCCAAAGGAGTACCTTCTGGTATCGTGTGCCACCCAACTTGTCTCTAATTTCCCCAAAACCCCCTCCCAGAAAGGAGAAAGGGCAGGGCAGTACCAAAACATATGGGATAAATTACCCTGGGAGCTCCTGCCACCACCAATACCAAAACCAATACCATCACCACTAATACCACCACCAATAAACACCACCGAAAATACCAAAACCACCACCAATACCAACCACCACAAATACCAATATCCCTACCAATACCACCACCACCAATACTACAACCAATACCACCACCACCACCAATACCACCACCAATACCACCACCACCAATATCATCACCACCAAGACTACCATGACCACCACCACCACCAATGCCACCACCACCAATACCACCACTACCAATACCACCACAACCAACACCATCAACACCAATACCACAACCACCAATACAACCACATCCAATACCACCATCAATACCAATACCACCACCACCAATACCACCACCAATACTACCACCACCAATCCCACTTACCACCAATACCACTACCACCAATGCCAATACCACTACCAATACCAATACCACCACCACCACCCCAATACCACCACCAATATCACCACCACCAATATCACCACCACCAATATCACCACCACAAATACCACCACCAATACCACCACCACCAACACCCCCACCAATAACACCACCACCAATACCATCCCCACCAATACCACCACCAATAACACCACCAATATTACCCCCACCTATACCACCCATACCAATACCACCACCGCAATATCAATACCACCACCACCAATACCATCACCACAAATACCATCACTAATACCACCATCACCAAAAACACCACCATCACCAATACCACCAATACCAACACCACCACCAACAACATCACCAATACCACTAATACCACCACCAATACCACTACCACCAATTCCAATGCCACCAATACCATCACCAATACCACCACCACCACCAATAACACCACCACCACCAATACCCCCACCACCAATACCACCACCACCACCACCAATACCACCAATACCACCACCAATACCACCACCACCAATACCACCACCACCAATACCAGTACCACCACCACTAATACCAAAACCACCACCAATACCAATTCCACCACCACAAATACCAATGCCATCAAAAATACAACCCCCACCACAATACTACCACAACCACCACCAATACCACCATCACAATACCACCACTACCAATACCACCACCACCAATACCACAACCAGCAATACCACAACAACCAATACTACCATCAATACCCATATCACCACCAATACCAACAACACCAATACCACCACCAACACCACCAATACCACCACCACCAATACCACCATCAATACTATCACCACCACCACCAATACCACCACAACCAATACCACCTCCACCACCAATAACCCCACCACCAATATCACCACCACCAATATCTCCACCACCACTATCACCACCACAAATAGCACCACCACCAATACCAACACCAATGCCACCAATACCGCCACCACCAATACCTTCAGCCATACCACCACCAATATACCACAACCAATACCGCCACCACCAATACCACCACCAATACCACTGTCACCACCAATACCACCACCACCAATCCCACTCACCACTACCAATACCTCCACCACCACCAATACTACCACCAATACCACTACCACCAATCCCACCACCACCAACAGCCCCACCAATACCACCACCAATACCACCACCACCACCAATACCACCACCACTAATACCAACACCAACATCACCACCACCACTAATAACACCACCATCACCAATCCCACCACCCCCACCAATCCCACTAATACCACCACCAATAACACCACAAATATTACTACCACCAATACCACCGCCACCACCAATAGTATCACTACCACCAGTACCACCACCACCAATACCACCACTACCAATACCACCACCAATACCACCATTCCCAATACCACCACCACCAATACCATCCCCACCAATACCACCACCAATACCAGCACAAATGCCTTCACCAATACCACAACCACCACTACCACCACCACCAATAACACCACCAAGACCTATACCACCACCACCATCAATACCACCACAAATACAACCACCACCACCAATACAATCACAACCAATACCAGCACCAATAGCACCACCATCAATACCAATACCATCAATACCACCAATGCCACCACCACCAATACCACCACCTCCACCACCAATACTGCCACCACCAATACCACCAGCACCAATACCACCACCACCAATTCGATACCACCACCACTACCAATACTACCACCTCCACCACCAATACTGCCACCACCAATATTATTCCACAACCAATACTACCACCACCACCACCACCAATATCACCACCAATGCCACCACCAACAATGCCCCCACTACCACCACCACCACTACCACACCACCAATACCAATACCATCCCTAATACCACCACCACCACCAATACCTTCACCCATACCACCACCACCAATAGTACCACAACCAATACCACCACCACAAATACCATCACCAATACCACTGCCACCACAAATACCACCACCACCAATGCCATCAATACCAATCACACCACCACCAATCCCATCACCAATACCAATACCACCACCACCCTCACCAGCAATAGCACCAGAAATACCACCAATACCACCACCAATACCAAAACCAATACATCACCACTAATATCACCACCAATAACACCACCACCAATACCAAAACCACCACCAATACCAATACCACCACCACAAATACCAATACCCCTACCAATACCACCACCACCACCAATACTACCACCAATACCACCACCACCACCAATACCACCACCAATACCACCACCACCAATCTCATCACCACCAATACTACCACGACCACCACCACCACCAATATCACCACCACCACCAATACCACCACTACCAATACCACCACAACCAATACCACGAACACCAATACCACAACCACCAATATCACCACAACCAATACCACCATCAATACCAATACCACCACCAATACCAACAACATCAATACCACCACCACCACCAATCCCACCACCACCAATCCCACTTACCACCAATACCACCACAACCAATGCCAATACCACTACCAATACCACCACCACCCCCAATACCACCACCAATACCGCCACCACCAATAACACCGCCACCAACACCCCCACAAATAGCACCCCAATACCACCACCAATACCATCACCACCAATACCACCATCAATTACACCACCAATATTACCCCCACCAATACCACCACCACCACCACCAAAACCACCACTACCAATACCACCACCACCAATACCACCACAAATACCATCACCAATACCACCACCACCAATAACACCACCACCACCAATACCAACACCACCACCAACACCATTACCAATACCACCAATACCAGCACCACCAATTCCAATGCCACCAATACCATAACCAATACCACCACCACCAACACCCCCACCACCAATACCACTACCATAACCAATACCACCACCAATACCACCAATAACAGTACCACCACCACTAATACCAAAACCACCACCAATACCAATAACACCACCACAAATACCACTACCACCACAAATAAAACCACCACCACCAATACCAAAACCACCAATATCACCACCACCAATACCACCAGCACCAATACCACAACCAGCAATACCACAACAACCAATACCACCACAATACCACCATCAATACCAATATCACCACCAATACCAACAACGCCGATACCACCACCAACACCACCAATACCACCACCACCAATCCCACCACCAATCCAACCACCACCAACACCCACCGATACCACCAAAACCAATAACACCACCACCACCAATACTGTCAGTGCTACCACCAATAACACCACCAATATTACCACCACCAATACTATTACGACCACCAATACCACCATCACCAATGCCACCACCACCAATACCACAACCAATACCACCACCACCAATACCAATACCACCACCACAAATACCATCACCACTAATAACACGACCAATGCTACCACAAATACCATCACCGATACCACCACCACCAATAACACAACCACCACCACTAACCATATCACCGCCACCAATATCTCTACCACCACTACCACCCCCACAAATACCAAGAGCACCAACACCAATGCCACCACCACCACCACCCATACCACCACCACCACCAATACCACCATAACCTATACCGCCACCACCAATACCACAACCAATACCACTGCCACCACCAATACCAATGCCACCAATCCCAGCACTACCAATACCATCACCAATACCATCTCCAATACCAACACCAATACCACCACCAATACCACCACTACCAATACCACCACTACCAATACCACCACCACCAATACCCCCACCACCATTACCACCACCACCAATACCGCCACCAGCAATGCCACCAATACCACTACCAATACCACCACCACTATCACCACCAATTCCACCATTAATACCACCACAAATACTACAACCACCAATACTAAAACCTCCACCAATGCCAATACCACCACCAGAAATACCAATATCACAACCACCACCAATACCACCACCAATACCACCACCATCAATATCACCACCACCATTACTACCATGACCACCATCATCACCAATACCACCACTACCAATACCACCACCACCAATACCACCAATACCACAACCACCAATACCACCACAACCAATACCACCATCAATACCAATACCTCCACCAATACCAACAACAACACTACCACCACCACCACCATCACCAATACCACCACCACCAATCCCACTCACCACCAATACCACCACCACCAATGCCAATACCATTACCAATACCAATACCACCACTACCACCAAAACCACCACCACCAATACCACCATCACCAACCCCCCACCAATACCACCACCAATACCACCACCACCAATACCACCACCACTAATACCAACACCAATACCAATACCACCACCACCACCAATACCACCACCACCAATACCACCACCACCACCAATCCCACTAATACCACCACCAATAACACCACAAATATTACTACCACCAATACCACCGCCACCACCAATAGCATCACTACCACCAGTACCACCACCACCAAAACCATCACTACCAATACCACCACAAAAACCACCACCACCATTCCCAATACTACCACCACCACCACCAATACCATCACCACCAATTACGCCACCAATACCAGCACAAATACCATCACCAATACCACAACCACCAATACCACCACCACCAAAAACACCACCACCACCAATACCACCACCATCAATGCCACCACCAATGCTAATACCACCACCACCTATACTACCATCAAAACCAATACAACCACCAATACAACCACCACCACCAATTTCACCGCCACCACCACCAATACCATCACAACCAATACCACCACCAATAGCACCACCACCAATACCATCAATACCAATGTCACCACCACCAATACCACCACCTCCACCACCAATACCACCACCACCAATCCAATATCACCACCAATACAGCCAACACCAATACCACGACCAATACTACCACCACCACCACCACCACCAATATCACCACCAATACCACCACCAAAAATAACACCACTACCACCACTATCACACCACCAATACCACCAACACCAATACCACCACCAATACCACCACCACCAATATCATCACCAATACCACCACCAATACCTTCCCCTATACCACCACCACCTCCAAGACGACCACCAATACCACCACAACCAATACCACCACCAATACCACCGCCACCACCAATACCACCACCCCTAATGCCATCAATAACAATCCCACCACCACCAATCCCATCACCAATACCAATACCTCTACCAATACCATCACCACCAACACCCCCACCAGCAAAACCACTTCACTACCAATACCACCAATACCACCACCAATACCAAAACCAATATCACCACCACTAATACCACCACCAATACCACCACCACCAATACCAGTACCACCACCACAATACCAAAACCACCACCAATACCAATACCAATACCACCACCATAAATACCAATACCACCACCAATACCACCACCATTACCACCACCAATACCACCACCACCAATATCACCACCACCAATACCACCACTACCAATACCACCACATCCAATACCACCAACACCAATACCACAACCACCAATACCACCACAACCAATACCACCATCAATACCAATACCACCACCAATACCAATAACACCAGTACCACCACCACCAATACCACCACCACCAATCCCACTTACCACCAATACCACCACCACCAATGCCAATACCACTACCAATACCACCATCATCCCCAATACCACCACCATTACCGTCACCACCAATATCACCACCACCAATACCACCACCAATAGCACCACCAATACCACCACCACCAATACCCCCACCAATCCCACCACCAATCCCACCACCACCACCAATCCCACCACCACCAATATCACCACCGATATCACCACCAATACCACCACCAATACCACCACCACCAATACCATCACGAATAATACCACTAATATTTCCCCACCAATACCACCACCACTACCAATACCATCACCACCAATACCACCACCACCAATACCACCACCACCAATAGCACCACCACCACCAATACCAACACCACCACCAATACCATCGCCAATACCACCACCAATACCACCCCCACCAATAGCACCACCATCACCAATACCAACAACACCACCAATACCATCGCCAATACCACCACCACCACCAATACCACCACCACCAATTCGAATGACACCAATACCATCACCAATACCACAACCAATACCACCACTACCAATACCACCACCACCACCAATACCCCCACCACCAATACCACCACCACCAATACCACCACCACCACCAATACAACCACCACCAATACCACCAATATGACCACTAATACCGCCACCAATACCGCCACCATTGACACCACTACCAATACCACCACCACCAATACCAGTACCACCACCACAATAGCAAAACCACCACCAATACCAATATCACCATCACAAATACCAATACCATCACCAATACAACCACCACCACTAATACCACCACCAATACCACCACCACATATATCACCACCACCAATACTACCATGACCACCACCACCACCAATACCACCACCACCAATAATACCCCTAGCAATACCATCACCACCAATACCACCAGCACAAAAACCACAACCACCAATACCACCATAAAAATACCACCATCAATACCAATAGCACCACCAATACCAACAACTCTAATACCACCACCAACACCACCAATCCCACTTACCACCAATACCACCACCACCAATGACAATACCATTACCAATACCACCACCACCACCAATAATAATACCACCAATACTGCCACTACCACCCCAATACTGCCACCACGAATACTATCACCAGCAATACTACCACCAATACCACCACCACCAAAACCCCCACCAATGCCACCACCAATACCACCACCAATACTACTACCACCACCAATTACCCCACCACCAATACCACCACCACAAGCAATACCACCAGTACCACCACCAATAACACTACCAGTATTACCACCACCAATACCACCATCAACATCAATACCATCACCACCAATACCACTACCAATACCACCAAAAATACCACCAATACCAATACCATCACCACCAATACACCACCAATACCACCACAAATACCATCACCAATACAACCACCACCAATACCGCCACCACCAATAACACCACCACCACCAATACCACCAATACCATTACCACCACCAATATCATAATCAATACCACCACAACCACTACCAATACAACCACCAATACCACCACCAATACCACCAATACCACCACCCCCAATGCCACCACCAAGACCAATACCACTACAACCACCAAAACCACCACCACTAATACCACCACCACCATTAACCCCATCACCAATATCACCACCACCAATACCTCCACCACCAGTACCACAACCAACAATACCACCACCATCAATACCACAACCAATGCCATCAATACCACCACCACCAATACCACCACCACTAACACCACAACCACTAGCAATACCAATACAACAACCACCAATACCACTACCACCACCAGTACCCCCACCACCACCAATACCACCAATCCAATACCACCACCAATACAGCCAACACCAATACCACAACCAATACTACCACCACCACCAATATCACCAGCAATACCACCGCCAACAATACCACCACTACCACCACTACCACACCACCAATCCCACCAACACCAATACCACCACCAATACCATCACCAATACCACCACCACCACCAATACCTTCACCCATACCACCACCACCACCAATACGATGACCAATACCACCACAACCAATACCACCGCCACCACCAATACCACCACCACTAATGCCATCAATACCAATCCCACCACCACCAATCCCATCACCAATACCAATACCACCACCAATACCATCACCACCAACACCCCCACCAGCAAAACCACTACCAATACCACCAATACCACCACCAATACCAAAACCAATATCACCACCACTAATACCACCACCAATACCACCACCACCAATACCAGTACCACCACCACAATACCAAAACCACCACCAATACCAATACCACCACCACAAATACCCATACCACCACCAATACCACCACCACCACCATTTCCACCACCAATACCACCACCACCAATATCACCACCACCAATACTACCATGACCACCACTACCACCAATACCACCACCACCACTACCAATACCACCACATCCAATACCACCAACACCAATACCACAACCACCAATACCACCACAGCCAATACCACCATCAATACCACCACCAATACCAACAACACCAGTACCACCACCACCAACACCACCACCACCAATCCCACTTACCACCAATACCACCACCACCAATGCCAATACCACTACCAATACCACCACCATCCCCAATACCACCACCACCTCCAATAGCACCACCAATACCACCACCACCAACACCCCCACCAATACCACCACCACCACCAATACCACCAATACCACCACCAATACCACCACCACCAATACCACCACGAATAACACCACCAATATGTCCCCACCAATACCACTACTAATATCATCACCACTAGTACCACCACTACCAATACCACAACCAATACCACCACCACCAATACCACCACCACCAATAGCATCACCACCAATACCACCACAAATACCATCACCAATACCACCACCACCAAAACCACCACCACCAACAGCACCACCACCACCAATACCAACACCAACACCAACACCAATACTATTGCCAATACCACCACCACCACCATTACCACCACCACCAATTCCAATGCCACCAATACCATCACTGATACCACAACCAATACCACCACTAACAATACCACCACCACCACCAATACCCCACCACCAATACCACCACCACCAATACCACCACCACCACCAATATCACCACCACCAATACCACCACCAAAACCAACACCAATACCACCAACAGTAAAACCACTACAAATACCACCACCACCAATACCAGTACCACCACCACCAATAGCAAAACCACCACCAATACCAATATCACCACCACAAATACCAATACCATCACCAATACAACCACCACCACTAATAACAATACCATTACCAATACCAATACCACCAACACCATCAATAATACCACCAATACTGCCACCACCACTACCACCACCAATACTGCCACCGCGAATACTACCACCAGCAATACCACCACCAATACCACCACCACCAAAACCCCCACCAATACCACCACCACCAATACTACTACCACCACCAATTCCCCCACCACCAGTATCACCACCACCACCAATACCACCAATAACACCACCAATAACACTGTCAATATTACCACCACCACCATCAATACCATCACCACCAATACCACTACTACCAATATAACCAAAAATACCACCAATACCATCACCACCAATACACCACCAATACACCACCAATACTACCACCACCACCATTAACCCCACTGTTGTAAATTAAAGAAGCAGAATATGATTAAGCATTTACTGAAAACATTAATGCTTCCCCTGTTATCGTGTTTTCTTCGGTTATGTTGACTGAAGTCCGGACTCCATTTTGTATTGACATGCTGCCACGTGTTCGTCACGAGGAGAGTCCGACCTCTGTGTTAGTTGCTCCTGTATTCTGCCTAGTAACAGTCTATAAATAGCTCTCTTGTCCATCTGCACATGCCCAGACTTGACCACATCTGTTATAATTAGCTTTGCTTGACCATGCGTTTTCGCGGGCCCAAAGAGTATGTTAGCTCCGCCCATGTATTGATTCAGTATCGAGAATGACCATAAATGGTAATGTTCTTCGACCTCATGTTGTATCCACCCACTATGAGCCCCTCTGTTGTGTATAAAAGGGGACTGTGTACGCAAGTTCTGTGTGCTACTCCATGCAATACTGAAGAGTGTTGTGTGGATTGTAGGACCACCCTTAAGGGTTAATAAACGTTGTTTTTGTACTTTGCAGTTTCCGTGCCAACTTCCTTATAGATTCCGTTACAGGAGAGCGAACCCTTGTGCTTTGCGGGCCTAGCTGGGGCCTGTATTCATCAATTGGCGCCCGTCACGTGGGGCTCATCGGCGACTCGGATGCTCGAAGGACTGGTCGCGACGAAGGTGAGGAGTTTGGCCGGGGACGTGATCACTGCCAGCGGCGTCTTAGCCCTGGCATCCCGAGGTTTTTCTTCCTTCCCTTCCGAGCTGACCGTCTGGGTGGCGCCGGTCATCGACTGAGACCTCTTCTGTCGGTCCTGCCGTGAGAGCCGTTTGGGCGATTGTGGAGCTTGGCAGTTGGAACCTGGACTCTTGATTGGTAAGAACCGTTGTACGGTACTTGCTCCGAGTTTTGAAGCCTGGTCTGGCTATTTGAGTTTGATTGATGGTGACTAGTCATATTTTGAATTTGTCTTTGTGAAAATATATGCGTTGCAACACATATAGGCAGGTAATGTGGAGAAATTTCTCCGGAGCTGTGTAAACTTTGAACGGCGCAACGATTAAGTGCCATTTTCTTTATAATATTGCATATTTTGCACTATTCCTAGCATGCCTGCTTTTAGCGCACTCCGTAAGTGGTGCTGCTGTTTTGGAAACCGGTTGAACCTCGAGGAATCTGCTCCAGCTCCCCCAGAGGGGACTCCTAATAGGGATATGTACGTGAAGCATGGTCTTTCTTCCATAATGTACAGCACGTTATGGAGGAAATACACGAAGAAGGATCCTGAGTTGCGATGGCCTTTGTATGGATCGTTTGATATACGTAAGATTGAGTATGTGGAACAGTGTATGTGTAAGCGACGTGCTCGTCAGGATATGTTTGAGTGTGTGCGATTATGGGTGAAGGAAGTGCGTGAGCGAGAGAAACGTGAGAAAGCGCTGTTTGATAAGGAGCAACGAAAGAATGATCATGTGCGAGCGCAGGAAGCGAAGCGTCGGGAGGACAAAGAGCAAACGGATAGACAAGAGAAAGAGCGTAGGCTACAAGTTTCGGGTCAATATGTTGTTCGTCAGCCGCTTTATCCTGTCCTTAATAATTCTGATGATGATTTTTATTTGCTAGATCGCTCTCCGCCCCCTTATGTTGGCGCATCTGCTCCACGGCCGCAAGATTCAGACCCGGTTTCGGGTAAGGTAGACACACGGTCCATGCTGTCGGCCGAGCAAATGGCTGAGCTTCGGACACTTTCCTTCCGTGCGCTTAAAGGCAAGGTATCCATGGAGGACTTATTTCAAACTTGGGGGCCGTGGCAGGAGAGAGATAAAGTGTATTTTCTGGGTCATTTCGCGGAGGAAGTGATTACTGCTTTCCGAAAATATTCTCATATTCTTGAGCCTGACGAAGTGTCTTCGGACGCTAGAGCAATACGTAACGGTGCTTTTTCTCCCTCTAAGGCTCCTGAGGCGGCTCGGCGGCTGTTCGCCTTGCGGGACGAGGTGCTGGCCCTTCGAGAGAAAGCACGCCAACAAACGGAGGCGGAGAAGCAGTCGGATTCGGTTGCGGCAGGGGGCTACCCATCTACCTCCCAGTCAGATAAGGATGATGTAGTGCATGCTAAACCAATGCGAGAGGCAGCGCCTTTGTATGTTCCTCCTAAAGGAGCGGGGACTAGCCCGGACATTAATTCTGTCGATGCTAGGGGATATTTTGTGTATAATTGGGTTTATACTCCATGGCATAGAGCCGATGTTATGGCATTGAAGAATGCATTGCCTGACCCCCGTAAGAATCCAGCGGCCTTCTATGAAGAAGTCGAGGGGGCCTTGAATTCTTGCGTTATGACTTTAGCAGATATAGACCTGTTCTTTGGTCTTATTCTACCACCGGATATGTGGCGATCTGTACGAAAGGTAGATGATATAGTTGCCTTTAAGGCCCGGTGGTCTGAGCTTGAGGATGAAGACAGGGAGAGGAAGCCCGCGCAGAAACCGCCGCAGAGTATTTTAGATCTCCCCGCTGCAATTGTGACTAAGTTAAAGACGATTATCCCCCCTAAAAAGATCGACTGGAATATGTTAGCAGCATGTAAACAGAAAGTTGACGAGTCAGTTGCAGATTTCTTCACGCGCTTTGAAGAAACATTTCATGACTTTAGTGGCCAGTCGCTTACTGACGACACAGGCCGCCATCTTTTCGCGGACAAATATGTGGCTAATCTGCTACCGGCAGTTGCGGCCCGGTTAAAAGCGAGTGAGAGTTCTTGGTCCTCCGCGACACCGACGGCCCTTCTGACTATCGCTCAGTATTATGAGCGTCAGGAGCACGAGGCGAAGGGCCAGGAGGAGAAGAAATCGAAAGATCTCAAAACCAAGGTGATGTTAGCACAAGTATATGGCCCGCCCCGACGGGGTAATAATAATAGAGGAAGGGGCGGATCTTATGGTCCCCCTTCGGGCCGATCTGATTTGAATAGGAACCAGTGTGCGTATTGCAAGCAGTTGGGCCATTGGGCCAGGGATTGCCCAGCGTTGCGTGCTTCGCGTCAGGGGCACACTCCGGGTGGCCCGAGAGGTAGAGGGGGCTTCTCGAACTTTAGAGGGAATTCTAACGATAATGTCCGTTTCGATACTGCTGGGCAGCACCGAGATAGCTCAAATGTTTTTGATCGCCAGCACCAGTATCATGTATCGGACACCGATCAATCGGGATATCATGATTCTCAGCATGCATAGGAATGCGTAGGATGGGGGTCCGAATCAGTTGAGGTGCCGGTCGATCAGACGGGTCCTTATGTATCGGCTGAGGTTTTAGGTTCTACTGATCAGTTCCTAGTGGATACAGGAGCGACACGTAGTGCATTGTCTAGGTACTTGGTTCCGGGGGCTCCCCCATCCGGCTCAATAGTTACATCGGTAGGGTTTGACGGTACACTCTCCCGAAGCCCTCTTTCGCAGCCCCTTGCATTTAAAGTTGATTGTTTTTCTGCGCCCTGTCCGTTCCTGCTTGCTCCGTATACACCGGATAACATTATGGGCCTTGATATGTTAAAGTACTTTAGGGCCACAATCCGCTGCTCCCCTGAGGGTGTGAGGGTGATCTTAAATGACAACTATCCCAGGGCTGGGCGGATGTGTACGATATCAGAGGATGCATTGTTGGCTACCCTCCCCCGAGCTTTATGGGCGACTTCGGACACAGATGTGGGACAAATGGTGATTCCTCCGGTCCACATTAGCGTCCAGGAGGGGGCGGTGTTACCACGCCTCCCGCAGTATCGTATTTCCTAGGAGGGCGAGGAAGCTCTCATACAGATTGTGCAAGATTTGATCGCAGTAGGAGTAGTGGAAGAAGTTCCCTATAATATCTGTAACAGTCCGATTCTCCCTATTCTGAAAAAGGACACGGATGCAAAGGTCTATCGGTTCATAATTGATTTGAGGGAGGTAAACAAGATCGTGATACCTCAGTACCCGGTGGTTTCTGATATCACGACGTTGCTTACCTTGGTCCCACCTACGGTGACCATGTTCTCAGTGATTGATTTGAAAAATGCCTTCTTTTCTATTCCCATTCACCCTGATAGCCGATTTCTTTTTGGGTTCACATTAAACAATAGATCTTATCGTTTTTGTAGAATTCCCCAAGGTTATACAGAAAGCCCTAGTATTTACAGTCAGGCTTTGAAGCGACAGTTGGACTCCTTTGCCTTACTCGAGGGGGTCGCCCTCATTCAATATGTCGATGACATCCTGTTGGCGGCTGACACCCTGGAGTTGTGCGAGAAAAGCACGCTAGCCTTACTTTCCTTTTTAGCATCCCACAATCACAAGGTCTCTAGGAAGAAATTGCAATTCTGTAGACCAAAGGTGACTTATTTGGGTCACCTTTTGTCTAAGGAGGGGCGTGCACTCACACCAGATCGTATCCAAGTAATTTTGGACACACCGAGGCCATCCACGCAGAAGGATGTGCGTGCATTTTTGGGTCTTGTTTCTTTTTGTAGACAGTGGATATTGGGGTTTTCACACATAGCTAAGCCATTACTAGCTCTCTTGACAAAAGACACGCCCATCCCGATCCCCTGGTCAGATGAGTGTGACGCTGCCTTTCAGCAATTGAGAAAGGCCCTTTGTTCAGCACCAGTGTTAGGGACCCCTGATTATGCAAAACCCTTTTCGTTGTATGTGCATGAGAAAGATGGATGTGCATTATCAGTCTTAGTGCAGATGCACGGCGATAAGCAGCGCCCTTGTGCATACTTTTCGGCTGTACTTGATCCTGTCGCCCGAGCATTGCCAGGGTGTTTTCGCTCGGTTGCGGCGACAGCTGTGTCAATACGGCAGAGTGAAGGAATTGTGTTATCCCATAAACTGTTGGTGTTAGTCCCCCACGCTGTTGATGCCCTGCTTAATCAAACAAAGACGCAGCATTTGACCAGTGCCCGTTTAACGGGATATGAGTTGACGCTTTTGGCTCCTCATATTACGTTAAAAAGGTGCGTGACATTAAACCCGGCCACATTGTTGCCATACCCCGAGACCCAGCCTGAGGCACAGAAAGCGCATGATTGTATTCTTGTGACTGAGGAACAAACAAAGGGTCGTATTGATCTCCAGGATACGCCCTTTTCAGATGTAGATGGAGAACTGTGGGTGGATGGATCATGCCTGAAGCTACCAGATGGTACGACTTCAGCAGCGTATGCAATTACCACATTGCAAACGATAGTGGAGACAGCACGCATACCGCAGAAATCAGCTCAAGCAGCGGAACTGATAGCATTAACACGAGCATGTGAGCTCAGTACAGGATTGTGTGTGAATGTTTACACAGATAGCCGCTAGGCTTTCGGAGTAGCGCACGATTTCGGCCTACTCTGGAAGGAGAGAGGGTTCTTAACGTCACATGGGGTACAGATAATGCATGGGGAGTTAGTCCACAATCTCTTAACCGCATTGACATACCCGAAGAAAATTGCCATTGTTAAGTGTAGTGCCCATAGGAAAGTAGTTGATAAAGTTGGAAAAGGGAATGCGTTAGCGGATCGCGTAGCACGGGAGACTGCGATGCAGCCCGGCGCTACTGCCATGTATGTAGTAAAATCACAGGTGGAGAGATGGCATGACGCGAAGGAAGAAGTGCGAGAAATACAAAGGACCGCTTCTGACAAAGAGCGGGAACGATGGGCTAGCGAAGGAGAACTGGATGATGAGGGTTGTTGGAGAAATAAGCAGATGGATAGATGGAAATTCCCAACGGCCTTTGTACAACCTATGGTTCAGATGGCACATGGGCTAGCACATGTTGGAGCTTCCGCAATTGTGAAATTGCTTACCCAAGTCTGGGAGCATCCAGAGATTGCTAGCACAGCAAAGAGGGTGGTGCAGACCTGTATGATCTGTCTGAAATATAACCCAGGGAAAGGCACTCGAACTCCAGCAGGAGGATTTGCGACGCCCACTGCACCCTTTGAGGTTCTGCAGATGGATTATATCCAGCTTGAGCGCTGTAACAATTTGAAGTATGTTCTAGTAGTGGTCTGCGCCTTCAGTAAATGGGTTGAGGCGTACCCTACGAAAGACAATACTGCAATGACTACAGCGAAGCTATTGCTGAAAGAGTTTTTCCCTCGATACGGCGTCTGTAGACTTCTGTGGAGTGATAATGGCCCTCACTTTGTAGCGGATGTTATAAAATATGTCTTGAAGGGCCTAGGCATCACCCAGAAGTTCCACGCCGTATTCCACCCCCAGTCTGCAGGACTAGTCGAGAAGTATAATGGTACACTGAAGCTTAAGATCGCCAAAATCCAAGCTTCAACATCTTTGACTTGGCCAGACGCCCTGCCACTGGCGTTATTGTCAATTAGGTCGGTGCCACACTCTCGAACTGGCCTTACGCCATACGAAATCGTATTTGGACGCCCAATGAATATTTGGGGTCCACCAAGGCCTAAGGCTGTGTATGATGTACCTTGTGTAATGATGAGCGATTATCTGGCACAGTTAACGGATAATTTGGTTTCTATTCATCAACAGGTCCGAGAGGCGCTCCCTGATCGGTCTACCGGCGAAGGACATGGTCTCCGGCCTGGGGATCATGTCATGGTGAAGGTTTTCGACAGAACGAACAGTTTGGAGCCGAGATGGGTCGGACCTGAGCAAGTCCTTCTTGCAACAAGGACGGCAGTGCGAGTCTCGAACAGGAAGAATTGGATCCATTCCTTGCACTGTCGAAAGGTACCGCCCGGATTGGTGGAGTCTGCCGTGCTGACCGATCAACGAGAAATCCTAGCAGCAGAGACAGGCCGTGCTGCGGAGCCAAACGACACTGAGGGGCTCTTTCCGGACCACGCGACTTCTGGAGGAAGGCGATATCATCTGCGACCAAGGAAGTGAGGTTTCCAGTACCGGGACATACTGTCAGAACGGCCCTTGGGTTAGTGAAACGGAGAGCCGATGAGGCAAGGGGGGGGGATCAGCCCTGCATTAGTGTAGCGACACCCGTCTTGGCCCGCTGGTGAAGAAATCAACCGCTGCCCAAGGGGAAGAGTTCTGACAGACCTTTTTAGTTTCAGGAAGATATCAGGGTATTGTTTCCTTTGACATGGAGAAGAAGAAAATTCTTTGTGCGTTGGGGTTCATGTTAACAGTAGCTATCGTTGGTATAACCACATGGTTTGTGGAGGAGGCAACTCCTGCTCGAAAGACGCTTGTGTTGACGACTCCAGTGCCTGCGGAGCACTACTTTTATACATTGCCATATCAAGAGTTGAAGCATCGACAATCCTATTTGAATAACACTTTCATTCAGATGCTGCATCACACCCACGTTGCTACGAACGCTACGAACTGTTGGATATGTGGGATGATGCCAGCCCATCAGAAGAAAGGAGGTACGCCATTCATACCACTTCCTTTCTCTCACAATGGCTCTTGTAGAGCATGGTACACTTTGCTGTTTGCCACTCGGAAACCGACAGTGGGACGATTGCTTTTCAGACTCAATAAAGAATGTCATCAGGACAAAAATGGATATCCACAAGCAAATGGGACAATTTGGGAATGGGAAGAGTACCGACCAGACAATGAATCCATTCCCTATATCTTCACGAACACCAGAGACACTGTGGGGAAGGACAAGTTTGTGATCCAAGTGGCTCAAGCCCAAGCGGACCTGTGTGTCCAGAGTGTGGGTTTTATCCCTGTTGGTGTCAGTGATTGCATAACCGTATTAAACATTGACGGGTTAAATAATAGTACCTTCCTAGCATCCCATAATACCTACTTTGTATGTGGAAATAAAGGCTATTACCGTTTGCCGGCTGGGTGGTCTGGGGTATGCTATGTATCGTTCCTATTACCTCCTGTATTCTTAGCACCCGCGTCATATCATAAGGATTTAAAACTGTTGAATAATGTGACTGTAAATAGATATAAACGTACTCTATCAATTGATGATGTGGATCAAACCGATACCAGCTTGCAACAGTATATTGATTTTAACTTAGGACTGTTTTTCTTTGTTGGAGCTGCTTTGAATAGTAGGAAGATCCGAAGATTGACAAGAGTGGTAGAAGCTGTGACAAATCAGACTGCTGCCGTTCTTGGGAATCTTACGGAAGAATTACAAATAACTAGGATTGTTGCATTACAGAATCGTATGGTATTAGATGTAATGCTAGCTGATCGAGGTGGAGCCTGTAAAATTATTGGAAGTAGCTGCTGTGTGTTCATCCCTGATCATACGCCATCCGTCTATAATGCCATTAACAAGCTGCATAAAATAGCAGCTGAAATCCACACAGAAAACGGCACTTGGTCCTTTTCTGGATGGTTTTGGGCGTTGGTTACTACCTGGGGATGGAAGGTCTTAACTGGTCTCTGCATTATTATAGCAATTCTGTTCTTTCTCTGTATGTGCATTCAATGTGGACCATTGTGCTGTTCCGTATGCATTTCATTCTGCATTCCAGATAAGAAAGCTATTGCCGATGTTGCTCGCCAGAAGGGTCTAGCTAAAGAGGTTAAGGGAATGATGATAATTGATATATATGATGATTATTCTTGGAAGCCGGATGTCTTCAGTAAATGCTGAAAGGGTCGTCTGTTGTAAATTAAAGCAGAATATGATTAAGCATTTACTGAAAACATTAATGCTTCCCCTGTTATCGTGTTTTCTTCGGTTATGTTGACTGAAGTCCGGACTCCATTTTGTATTGACATGCTGCCACGTGTTCGTCACGAGGAGAGTCCGACCTCTGTGTTAGTTGCTCCTGTATTCTGCCTAGTAACAGTCTATAAATAGCTCTCTTGTCCATCTGCACATGCCCAGACTTGACCACATCTGTTATAATTAGCTTTGCTTGACCATGCGTTTTCGCGGGCCCAAAGAGTATGTTAGCTCCGCCCATGTATTGATTCAGTATCGAGAATGACCATAAATGGTAATGTTCTTCGACCTCATGTTGTATCCACCCACTATGAGCCCCTCTGTTGTGTATAAAAGGGGACTGTGTACGCAAGTTCTGTGTGCTACTCCATGCAATACTGAAGAGTGTTGTGTGGATTGTAGGACCACCCTTAAGGGTTAATAAACGTTGTTTTTGTACTTTGCAGTTTCCGTGCCAACTTCCTTATAGATTCCGTTACAGGAGAGCGAACCCTTGTGCTTTGCGGGCCTAGCTGGGGCCTGTATTCATCACCACCACCAATGCCACCACCAATACTAATACCACCACCAAGACCAATACCACCCCAACCACCAAAACCATCACCACCACCATTAACCCCACCACCAATATCACCACCACCAATACCTCCACCACCAGTACCACAACCAACAATACCACCACCACCAATACCACCACCACTAACACCACAACCACTAGCAATACCAATACAACAACCACCAATACCACTAATACCACCAGTACCCCCACCACCACCAATACAACCACCACCACGAGCAATACAACCACCACCAATACCACCATTACAACCACCAATACCACCACCACCACCAATACCACCACCAATACGACCACCACTAATACCACCACCAATACCACCAATGCCAGTACCACCACGACCAATACCAATACCACCACCACAAAGTCCAATACCACCAACACCACCAATACCACCACCAATACCACCACCACCAATATCACCACCACCAATACTACCATGACCACCACCACCATCAATACCAATACCACTAGCAATACCACCAATACGACCACCACTAATACCAATACCACCAATGCCAGTACCACCACGACCAATACCAATACCACCACCACAAAGTCCAATACTACCACCACCACCAATACCACCACTACCAATACCACCAATACCTCCATAACCAATACCACCATAAGCAATACCACCATCAATACCAATACCACCACCAATACCACCACCACCAATACCACCACCACCAATACCACCACGAATAATACCACTAATATTTCCCCACCAATACCACCACCACTACCAATACCATCACCACCAATACCACCAATACCACCACCACCAATACCACCACCACCAATAGCACCACCACCACCAATACCAACACCACCACCAATACCATCGCCAATACCACCACCACCACCAATACCACCACCACCACCAATACCATCGCCAATACCACCACCACCACCAATACCACCACCACCAATTCGAATGACACCAATACCATCACCGATACCACAACCAATACCACCACCACCAATACCCCCACCACCAATACCACTACCACCCATACCATAACTACCACCACCAATACCACCACCACCATCAATACCACCACCAATACACCACCATTAATACCACCACCAATACCACCAATACCACCACCACCAATACCAGTACCATCACCACAAAAACCAATACCACCACCAACACCACTACCAATACCACCACCACCAATATCACCAACACCAATACTACCATGACCACCACCACCACCAATACCACCACCACCAATACCACCACTACCAATACCACCACCACCAATACCACCAAAACCATCAATACCACCACCAATACACCACCATTAATACCACCACCAATACCACCACCACCAATACCAGTACCATTACCACCAATACCACCACCACCAATGCCAATACCACTACCAATACCAACACCATCCCCAATACCACCACCATTACCGTCACCACCAATACCACCACCACCAATACCACCACCAATAGCACCACCAATACCACCACCACAAACACCCCCACCAATACCACCACCAATCCCACCACCACCACCAATACCACCACCGATACCACCACCAATACCACCACCACCAATACCACCACGAATAATACCACTAATATTTCCCCACCAATACCACCACCACTACCAATACCATCACCACCAATACCACCACCACCAATACCACCACCACCAATAGCACCACCACCACCAATACCAACACCACCACCAATACCATCACCAATACCACCACCACCACCAATACCACCACCACCAATAGCACCACCATCACCAATACCAACACCACCACCAATACCATCGCCAATACCACCACCACCACCAATACCACCACCACCAATTCGAATGACACCAATACCATCACCGATACCACAACCAATACCACCACTACCAATACCACCACCACCACCAATACCCCCACCACCAATACCACTACCACCAATACCACCACCACCACCAATACCACCACCACCAATACCACCAATATGACCACCAATACCACCACCATAAAAACCACTACCAGTACCACCACCACAATAGCAAAACCACCACCAATACCAATATTACCACCACAAATACCAATACCATCACCAATACAACCACCACCACTTATACCACCACCAATACCACCACCACATATATCAGCACCACCATTACTACCATGACCACCACCACCACCAATACCACCACCACCAATACTACCCCTAGCAATACCATCACCACCAATACCACCAGCACGAATACCACAACCACCAATACCACCACAAAAAACTACCACCATCAATACCAATAGCACCACCAATACCAACAACACTAATACTACCACCAACACCACCAATCCCACTTACCACCAATACCACCACCACCAATGCCAATACCATTACCAACACCAATACCACCACCACCACCAATAATACCACCAATACTGCCACTACCACTACCACCACCAATACTGCCACCACGAATACTACCACCAGCAATACTACCACCAATACCACCACCACCAAAACCCCCACCAATGCCACCACCAATACCACCACCAATACTACTACCACCACCAATTCCCTCACCACCAATGCCACCACCACAACCAATACCACCAATACCACCACCAATAACACTACCAGTATTACCACCACCAATACCACCATCACCATCAATACCATCACCACCAATACCACTACTACCAATACCACCAAAAAAACACCAATACCAATACCATCACCACCAATACACCACCAATACCACCACAAATACCATCACCAATACAACCACCACCAATACCACCACCACCAATAACACCACCACCACCAATACCAACACCACCACCAATACCATAATCAATACCACCACAACCACTACCAATACAACCACCAATACCACCACCAATACCACCAATACCACCACCCCCAATGCCACCACCAATACTAATACCACCAGCACCAATACCACCACCACCAATACCACCACCGATACCACCACCAATACCACCACCACCACCAATACCACCATGAATAACACCACCAATATTTCCCCACCAATACCACTACCAATACCATCACCACTAGTACCACCACTACCAATACCACAACCAATACCACCACCACCAATACCACCACCACCAATAGCATCACCACCAATACACCACCAATACCACTACAAATACCATCACCAATAACACCACCACCAATACCACCACCACCAATAGCACCACCACCACCAATCCCAAAACAACACCACCAATACTATTGCCAATACCACCACCACCACCAATACCACCACCACCAATTCCAATGCCACCAATACCATCACTGATACCACAACCAATACCACCACTACCAATACCACCACCACCACCAATACCCCCACCACCCATACCACCACCACCACCAATACCACCACCACCAATACCAACACCAAAACCACCAACAGTAAAACCACTACCAATACCACCACCACCAATACCAGTACCACCACCACCAATAGCAAAACCACCACCAATACCAATATCACCACCACAAATACCAATACCATCACCAATACAACCACCACCACTAATACCAATACCATTACCAATACCAATACCACCAACACCACCAATTAATACCACCATTACTGCCACCACCACTACCACCACCAATACTGCCACCGCAAATACTACCACCAGCAATACCACCACAAATACCACCACCACCAAAACCCCCACCAATACCACCACCAATACCACCTCCAATACTACTACCACCACCAATTCCCCCACCACCAGTACCACCACCACCACCAATACCACCAATACCACCACCAATAACACTACCAATATTAACACCACCACCATCAATACCATCACCACCAATACCACTACTACCAATATCACCAAAAAAACCTCCAATACCAATACCATCACCACCAATACACCACCAATACTACCACCACCACCATTAACCCCACCACCAATGCCACCACCAATACTAATACCACCACCAAGACCAATACCACCACAACCACCAAAACCACCACCACCATTAACCCCACCACCAATATCCCCACCGCCAATACCTCCACCACCAGTACCACAACCAACAATACCACCACCACCAATACCACCACCACTAACACCACAACCACTAGCAATACCAATACAACGACCACCAATACCACTAATACCACCAGTACCCCCACCACCACCAATACAACCACCACCACCAGCAATACAACCACCACCAATACCACCATTACAACCACCAATACCACCACCACCACCAATACCACCACCACTACGACCCCCACTAATACCACCACCAATACCACCAATGCCAGTACCACCACGACCAATATCAATACCACCACCACAAAATCCAATACCACCAACACCACCAATACCACCACCAATACCACCACCACCAATATCACCACCACCAGTACTACCATGACCACTGCCACCATCAATACCAATACCACTAGCAATACCACCAATACGACCACCACTAATACCACCACCAATACCACCAATGCCAGTACCACCAGGACCAATACCAATACCACCACCACAAAGTCCAATACTACCACCACCACCAATACCACCACTACCAATACCACCAATACCACCATAACTAATACCACCATAAGCAATACCATCCTCAATACCAATACCACCACCAATACCACCACCACCAATACCACCCCTACCAATACCACCATTACCAATGTCAAAACCAAGACCAATACCACCACAAATACCATCACCAATACCACCACCACCAATACCACCACCACCAATAACACAACCACCACCAATACCACCAATGCCAACACCACCATCAATGCCATCACCAATATCACCAGTACCACCCCCACCTCCAATACCACCACCACCAATTCCAATGCCACCAATACCAATTACACCACCACCAATACCATCACCAATACCACCACCAATACCACCACCACCAATACCACCACTACCACCAATACCCCCACCACCAATACCACCACCACCCATACCATCACTACCACCACCAATACCACCACCACCATCAATACCACCACCAATCCACCACCATTAATACCACCACCAATACCACCACCACCAATAGCAGTACCATCACCACTAATACCAAAACCACCACCAATACCAATACCAACACCACAAAAACCAATACCACCACGAACACCACTACCAATACCACCACCACCAATATCACCAACACCAATACTACCATGACCACCACCAATACCACCACCACCAATACCACCACTACCAATACCACCACCACCAATACCACCACCACCAATATCACCACCACCAGTACTACCATGACCACCGCCACCATCAATACCAATACCACTAGCAATACCACCAATACGACCACCACTAATACCACCACCAATACCACCAATGCCAGTACCACCAGGACCAATACCAATACCACCACCACAAAGTCCAATACTACCACCACCACCAATACCATCACTACCAATACCACCAATACCACCATAACCAATACCACCATAAGCAATACCATCCTCAATACCACCACCAATACCACCACCACCAATACCACCCCCACCAATACCACCATTACCAATGCCAAAACCAAGACCAATACCACCACAAATACCATCACCAATACCACCACCACCAATACCACCACCACCAATAACACAACCACCACCAATACCACCAATGCCAACACCACCATCAATGCCATCACCAATATCACCAGTACCACCCCCACCTCCAATACCACCACCACCAATTCCAATGCCACCAATACCAATTACACCACCACCAATACCATCACCAATACCACCACCAATACCACCACCACCAATACCACCACTACCACCAATACCCCCACCACCAATACCACCACCACCCATACCATCACTACCACCACCAATACCACCACCACCATCAATACCACCACCAATACACCACCATTAATACCACCACCAATACCACCACCACCAATAGCAGTACCATCACCACCAATACCAAAACCACCACCAATACCAATACCAACACCACAAAAACCAATACCACCACGAACACCACTACCAATACCACCACCACCAATATCACCAACACCAATACTACCATGACCACCACCAATACCACCACCACCAATACCACCACTACCAATACCACCACCACCAATACCACCAGCACCATCAATACCACCACCAATACACCACCATTAATACCACCACCAATACCAGTACCATCACCACCAATACCAAAACCACCACCAATACCAATACCAACACCACAAAAACCAATACCACCACCAACACCACTACCAATACCACCACCACCAATATCACCAACACCAATACTACCATGACCACCACCACCACCAATACCACCACCACTACCAATACCACCACCACCAATACCACCAGCACCAATCCCACCATCAATAACAATACCACCATCAATACCAACAACACCAGCACCCCCCCACCACCAATCCCACTTACCATCAATACCACCACCACCAATTCCAATACCACTACCAATACCAATACTACCACCATCCCCCAATACCCACACCATTACTGCCCCCACCATTACCACCAACACCCCCACCAATACCACCACCAATACCACCACCAATACAACCACCACCACCAATACCACCACCACCAATACCACCACCAATACCACCACCACCAATACCACCACAACAAATACCACCAATACCACCACCAATAACACCACCAATATTTCCCCACCAATACCACCACCACTACCAATACCATCACCACCGATACCACCGATACCACCACCAATACCACCACCACCAATACCACCACCACCAATATCATCACCACCAATACACCACCAATACCACCACAAATACCATCACCAATACCACCACCACCAATACCACCACCAATAATACCACCACCACCAATACCAACACCACCACCAATTCCATCACCAACACCACCAATACCATCACCACCACCAATACCACCACCACCAATTCCAATGCCACCAATACCAATACCATCACCAATACCACCACCAATACCACCACCACCAATAACACCACCACCACCAAGACCAACACCACCACCAATACCATCACCAACACCAGCAATACCACCACCACCACCAATACCACCACCACCACCACCAATTCCAATGCCACTAATAACAATACCATCAGCAATACCACAACCAATACCACCACCACCAATACCCCCACCACCAATACTGCCACCACCAATACCACCACCACCACAAATACCACCACCAATGCCACCACCATTAAAACCACCGCCAATACCAGTACCACCCCCACCAATACCAAAACCACCACCAATACCAATACCACCACTACAAATACAAATACCACCACCAATACAACCATCACCACCAATACCACCACCAATACCACCACCACCAATACCACCACAACCAATACCATCACCACCAATACCACCAGCACCAATACCACAACCACCAATACCACCACAACCAAAACCACCATCAATACCAGTACCACCACCAATACCAACAACACCAATACCATCACCACCACCAATCCCACTTACCACCGATACCACCACCACCAATGTCAATACCACTACCAATACCAATACCCCCACCACCAATAATACTACCAATACTGCCACCACCACTACCATCACCAATACCGCCACCACAAATACTACCACCACCAATACCACCACCAATACCACCACCACCAAACCCCCACCAATACCACCACCAATACCTCCACCAATACTACTACCAGCACCAATACCCCCACCACCAATACCACCACCACCACCAATACCACCACCAATAACACCACCAATATTATCACCACCAATACCACCACCAATACCATCACCACCTTTACCACTACTACCAATACCACCACCAATACCTCCAATACCAATACCATCACCAATATACACCACCAATACCACCACAAATACCATCACCAATACCACCACCACCAATAAGACCACCACAACCAATACCACCAAAACCAAAACCAACACCACCACCAATACCATCATCAATACCACCACCACAACTACCAATAAAACCACCTATACCACCACCACCACCACCAATACCACCACCACCACCAATGCCACCACCAATACTAATACCACCAGCATCAATACCACCACCAAGACCAATACCACCACAACCACCAAAACCACCACCACCAATACCGCCACCACCACCAATAACCCCACCACCAATATTACCACCACCAATATCTCCACCACCAGTACCACAACCACCAATACCACCACCGCCAATACCACAACAAATGCCACCAATACCACCACCACCAATACCACCAATACTACCACCACTAACACCAAAACTACTAGCAATACCAATACACCCACCACCAATACTACCACCACCACCAATACACCCACCACCACCAATACCATCACCACCACCAATAACCCCACCACCAATATCACCACCACCAATATCTCCACCACCAGTACTACAACCACCAATACCACCACCACCAATACCACAACAAATGCCACCAATACCACCACCACCAATACCACCAATACCACCACCACTAACATCAAAACTACTAGCAACACCAATACACCCACCACCAATACTACCACCACCACCAATACACCCACCACCACCAATACCACCACCAGCAATACAACCACAACCAATACCACCATTACAACCAACAATACAACTACCACAACCATTACCACCATCAATACCACCACCAATACCACCACCACTGATACCACCACCAATGCCAGTACCACCACGACCAATACCAATACCACCACCACAAAGTCCAATACCACCATTACCACCAATACCACCACCACCAATACTACTATGACCACCACCACCACCAATACTACCACCACCAATACCACCACCACCAATACCACTACTACCAATGCCACCATTACCAATACCACCACCACCAATACCATTATAACCAATACCACCACCAATACCACCCTGACCAATACCACCATTACCAATGCCAAAACCACTAACAATACTAATACCACCACAAATAACATCACCAATACGACCACCACCAATAACACCACCACCACCAACACCACCAATGCTAACACCACCACTAATACCATCACCAATATCACAAATACCACCACCACCACTAATACCACCACCACCACCAATACCACCACCACCAATTCCAATGCCACCAATACCAATCCCACCAAGACCAATACCATCACCAATACTACCACCAATACCACCATCACCAATACCACCACAGCCACGAATACCCCCACCACCAATACCACCACCACCCATACTACCAATACCACCACCATTAATACCACCACCAATACCACCACCACCAATACCAGTACCACCACCACCAATACCAAAATCACCACCAATACCACCAACACCACCAATACCACTGCCAATACCACCACCACAAATATCACCACCACCAATACTACCACGACCACCACCACCACCAATACCACCACCACAAATACCACCACTACCAATACCACCACCACCAATACCACCAGCACAAATACCACCATCAATACCAATACCACCACTAATACCAACAACACCAGTACCACCACAACCACCACCAATACCAACACCACCAATCCCACTTACCACCAATACCACCGCCACCAATGCCAATACAACTACCAATATCACCACCACCCCCAATACCACCACTATTACCGCCACCACCAATACCACCACAACCAATACCACCACCAATACCACCAACACCCCCATCAATACCACCACCAATACCACCACCCCCACCAATACCACCACCACCAATGCCACCATCGATACACCACCAATACCACCACCACCAATACCACCACGAATAACATCACTAATATTTCCCCACCAATACCACCACCACTACCAATACCATCACCACCAATACCACCATACCAATACCACCACCAATACCACCACCACCAATACCAATACCACCACCACCAATACCATCACCACCAATACACCACCAATACCAGCACAAATACCATCACCAATACCACCACCACCAATACCACCACCACCAATAACACCCCCACCACCATTACCAACACCCCCACCAATACCATCACCAATAACACCACCACAACCACCACCACCAATTCCAATGCCACCAATACCATCACCATCACCAATACCACCACCAATACCACCACCACCAAAACCAGTACCACCACCACCAATACCAAAACCACCACCAATACTAATACCACTACCACAAATAACAATACCACCACCAATACAACAATCACCAAAAATATCACCACCACCAATACCACCACCAATACCACCACAACCAATACCACCACAAATGCCACCACCAATACCACCACCACTAATGCAATCAATACCAATCCCACCACCACCAATCCCATCACCAATACCAATACCACCACCAATACCATCACCACCAACACCCCCACCAGCAATACCACCACCAATACCACCACTAATACCACCACCAATGCCAAAACCAATATCACCACCACTAATGCCACCACCAATACCAGTACCATCCCCACAATACCAAAACCACCACAAATACCAATACCAATACCACCACCACAAATACCAATACCAAAACCAATACCACCAAAACCACCAATACCACCACCAATACCACCACCACCAATATCACCACCACCAATACTACCACGACCACCACCAATACCACCACTACTAATACCACCACAACCAATACCAACAACACCAGTACCACCACCACCACCACCAATACCACCAATACCACCAATCACACTTACCACCAATACCACCACCACCAATGCCAATCCCACTACCAATACCAATACCACCATGACCCCCAATAACACCACCATTACCCCACCACCAATACCAGCACCACCAATACCATCACCAATACCACCACCACCAACAGCCCCACCAATACCACCACCACCACCAATACTGTTGAAAACTAAAACGGCAATGTGATTAAGTATTCACTAAAGACATGACTTCTTTCTAGTTAAAACATGTTTCCTGTCTTATGTTGACTAATGTCTGGACTCCATTTTGTATTGTCATGTCTCCACGTGCTTTGCACGAGAAGAGTCCTACCTTTTCGCTAGTTGCTCTTGTAATCTGCCCAGTAACAGTCTATAAATAGCTCCTTTGTCCGGCTGGCGCATGTCCAGACTTGACCACATCTGTTATCAGTTAGTCCTTGTTTGACCATGTTTTCGCGGGCTCAGGAATGTGTTAACTCCGCCCACATATTGATCCTGTATCGAAAATGTCCATAAATGGTAATGAATCTTGCTCTATGTTGTATCCACCCACTTATGAGCCCCTCTGTTGTGTATAAAAGGGGACCGTGTACGCAAGTTCTTTGTGCTACTCTATGCAATACTGAAGAAGTGTTGTGTAGGTTGTAGGACCACCCTTAAGGGTTAATAAACTTTGTCTTTGTATTTGCAGCTTCCGTGCCAACTTCCTTCTAGCTTTTGTTACAGGAGAGGGAACCCTTGTATTTTGCGGGCCTAGCTGGGGCCTGTATTCATCAATACCACCACCACCAATACCACCACCAATACCACCACCAACAATACCAGTACCACCAATACCACCACGAATAACACCACCACTATTTCCTAACCAATACCACCACCACTTCCAATACCATCACCACCAATACCAAAACCACCACCATCAATACCATCACCAATACACCACCAATACCACCAGAAATACCATCACCAATACCACCACCACCAATAACACCACCACCACCAATACCAATACCGCCACCAATACCATCACCAATACCACCACCACCAATACCACCACCACCAATTCCAATGCCACCAATACCAATACCATCACCAATACCACCACCAATACCATAACCACCAATACCACCACCACCACCAATACCACCACCACCAATACCACCAATACGACCACCAAAACCATCACCACCACCATTACCACCACCATTAAAACCACCACCAATTCCACCACCACCAATACCAGTACTACTACCACCAATACCAAAACCACCACCAATACCACCACCACAAATTCCAATACCAACACCAATACCACCACCACAAATATCACCACCACCATGACCACCAGCACCACCAATACAACCACCAATACCACCACTACCAATACCATCACCACCATTACCACCAGCACCAATACCACAACCACCAATACCACCACAACCAATACCACCAATAATACCAATACCACCACCAACAACACCAATACCACCACCAACACCACCAATCCCACTTACCACCAATACCACCAGCACCAAGGCCAATACCAATACCAATACCAATGCCACCACCACCACCAATAATCCCACCAATACTGCCACCACCACTACCACCACCAATACCACCACCACGAATACTACCACCAGCAATACAGCAATACCACCACCAATTCCACCACCACCAAACCCCCCACCAATACCACCACCAATACTACTACCACCACCAATACCCCCACCACCAATACCACCACTACCACCAATACCACCACCAATAACACCACCAGTTTTACCACCACCAATATCACCACCACCAACACCACTACCACCATCAATACCATCATCAACAATACCGCTACTACCAATACCACCACTAATACCACCAATACCATCACCCGCAATACACCACCAATATCACAACAAATACCATCACAATACTAATACCACCAGCACCAATACCACCACCAAGACCAATACCACCTCAACCACTAAACCTAAACAGGTTGTTTCATAAATTGAACTATTCAAAAATATAATTTGTATTGGGATAAGGCATGCACGATGCAAAGCTTCAGAGCCTTGCACCTGCCAGAATTTAGAACCCCAAACAAACTTAAGATCTTCAGCACCCTTCCAAAGCTCATAGCCACCCACTGCAGGTTGATCAATAAAGAATTTAGAATACACTAATTTAGAGTGGGTGAGCATGACTTTAGAATAGGATGTAATATTCAATTTAAAATAAAATCAATCCAGATTGGATTTATTAAAATCTGTGAATTATACACATTTTTTCAAAAGAGTTTTGGAACTGCCTTCAATGGGAGCTGGGCAATGTTCCCATTGTGTGTAATTTAAAAAATTCTAAATGTATTAGCTTTATGCAGGTAATGATGACCAAAAGGTTGGTAACAAAATAAATCAGCATAATTTGCAGTATTTAAATACAAATCCTCAGCATCAAATGCAGCATAATACTTCAAATCAGAAAACAAAGATTCAACGACTTCTGCGTCCCAATCATCAGAGCGTATGTTTTGTTTCACTACATCCCCCATAGAAACACGAAGTACATTGGGAACATTAACCACTTCTGTGGGGCCATGAATTTGGAAGCTAACTGCATCCCAAACTATTCCATCCACAACTGGCCAGGCAGAGATGTTGACAAAAGATCGGTCCCTTTTCATGATGTGTGATGAGGAGTGCGGTGCCAAAGTTCTATCAATTATTTTAACTGCAGAGCGTTCAGTGAGGTAGTGACCATTTATTAAAAGGAAGAAAAATGTCACAAATCCAATCGACATGAACAAAAAAATGGTGATGATCACCAACCAAATGTATGTCCAGGGAGGGATCAAATAATTGCTTTTAAACCAGATGACAAAATTAGAACATTTGGAGGGGGGGTCTCGATGATGTGGAGTTAGAGTCAAAGGAAAAACGCGACTGGTTGAGTGTGTTGTCTTGCAAACCAGGCAATGACTCTGTAGCGGGATACGTATGTTCAGTTTCTTCATGAAGACTGCAAGCCGCAGGCTGTAGCAAAGGACCAGTAACAGCGGTCATCTCTATGGCAGTGTCAGGCCTTATGTTGTTGGAACTGGCCAAGACTGTATCCCTGGATATTGTTGGACAGGAAGCAGCAGGTGTCATACTATGTAGAATCGGCCAGGGGTTGTAGTTTGACACTGTCCACTGAGATGTATCTGTTATCTTTGCGACCAGGAAGTGGTGGTAAAATGACTGGACGAGTACCCTTCACGCCAAGCACTGGGACATGTGCACAATAAGAGGGGCCAAACTCTTTCTTTTCTCCGCCTTCTCATGGACCAGGTCTTCATTCTTGGGTAGCCAGCCGACTACCGGAATCTGCAGCGCCGTTTCAGTGGCTGAGGGTAAATGTTCCTTTGCAAGACTGTCTCGAGCCTCTTGTAGTTGCTGTACCACATCAGATTGATCATCTACGTCAAAGGACCCATCTGTAGCCGCCATGTCTAAACCATCAAGATCTGGAACAAACATCTTCATGCCAAAGAGCATTTTGTATGGGGACCAGATCTTCTAGGGAGATTATTTAGTGCATGTTGTACGCTATACAAATGGGCGAACCAGTTCCTGCCAATACCTGTAACTCTAGCTGTCAAGGAATTCTTGAAGTCACGGTTCATTCACTCCACAACTGAATTGCCCTCAGGCCTGTATGGAGACGAAAATTTGACTTGCGCCCCCAAAGACCTCATGGCATCCTTGTATGCCTTAGAGGTGAACGCGGGACCCTGGTCAGAATGAAAGGTGCCACATGCAAAAATTCCCACAAAGACATGCAAATCCCTGATGACAGTTCGTGCATCAGCACTGTGTTGTGGCCAAAACCAAAGAAAACGTGTGCACGTATCAAGTGCAACCAAGATAAACATACGCAGTATCAGAAGGAAATGTACCGCAGTGATCTAAATAAACACAATTGAATGGTTTATTAGACATGTACAGCTGTGTTTGTGGTGGGCGTGCTGCTATAGAAGGTTTAAACCCTTGCGTGCGGGTTTATTTCTCCGACTGTGCGGGAGAAATAAACGGCGTTCGGGAACACGACGTCTCCCGGCCGTCATGCGCACACGCCCACCGTAATACACAACGGCCGGGAGACGTCGTGCGCACTCAAGGGGTTAATCTGCTGACAAATGTCACAAGAAAGCACATAAATACGGGTTTGTTTATATAACCCACGCCACCAGTAACGTTGCTGTAAGATAGAGACGAAACGCCTGCATGAGCCGAGGCCATGCCTTTGTGCGCGGCTGTTATCAAAGCTTGTCTGCGGTCCTGGTTGGGAATCAACCTGTCACCAACGTCATTAATCCTCACATAGGGATCTTTATCCGGACTTAAATGATAAGAGTATTTTGAAGGGAAACCCTGTGGGTACTTCCCTTCTCTGTAGCAGCTATAGCTGCCAAGATGTCATCATCAATCTTAGTCATGGATTTTGTAACTGCTGCTACTGAATAAGTGGCTACTGCTGTTTTAACTGCTTAGTCAGCCAAACTGTTACCGACCGCGTGTACTCCTACGCGCTGGTGGCCAAGAGTATGAAACACCTGTGTGAGAGGCAGACGTTCTTTAAGCTCTGTGACTTGAACCCAAAGCATTTTATGCTTTATTGCGCTGCCTTTAGAATCACGATAGTCGTTCTGAGACCAAAAGAATAAGTTGTCATTAAAAGACTGAACACTGTAGTAAGAGTCACTTACAATCAAGGTTGTCACCTTAGGATCAGCCAACTCCGGTGCTAGCACCAGAGCTCGCAGCTCCGCTATATGGCTGGTACAGTCCCCTAGTGCCTGCGTGTGCACGATACTGGACTCAGCGTTCACCATGGTACCTGCCACTATAGCGCAAGCTGCAGAGTAAGAATGTTTTGATCTGGTCGCCGCTTGCGCTGAACCGTCGGTATAAATGCAACAATGGTAGTCCTCGAGCGGGCGCATTGACAGAGAAGCAGGATGAACATTTTCATACTGTAAGAACTCCTGAGTTTGCAATGAGGAGTCAAAGATATAGGTGACATCAGATAGCCCATTGTATTCAACGCAGATGTAAAGCTTTTGAGTTTGATACACTGGCTTTCGTTACAGCTTCAAGAGCAGGATATGGTGTTACAACCATCATGCGTTTTCCTTGCACCAGTTTACGTTCCTTTAGGATCGCCATCTGGGCTGCGGTCAATACTTTTTCAACTGTCGAAAAACGCAGTTCAGCCGAAGTGTACAAATGTGACTTGTAAGCAATAGATACTGTGTCACCTTCATTAAATGTCAAGTAGGTGAAACCCACTGCCCCTGGCACAATTCTTATCACCAGGTTTGTGTGGTTATCATGTGTGAACAAGTATTTAGATTCAATAGGATCAGACTGCAAGGATTGCAGAATAGCTGAATGTTCTGGGAGCCAGCAGGCTTTTGTAAAGGTAGGTTGTATCAAGGCATTCAGCAGCTTGATAAGCTGGGCATAATCCGGAATGTAAATTCGTCCAAAGTTTAAAAATCCCAGCAAGGATTGCAATGTTTTCAGAGTTGTAGGAGAGCGCAAACGTGTGAATTTCTCCAAGAAGTGAGGCGCCAGGCCTTTACCTTCATTATTGAGGTCGTAGCCCAGGAACAACACAGTGTACTCTGCAAAGTGCGATTTTGCAAAGTTAAATTTGTAACCGTAGTCTGCAAACAAAGCTGTGATGCGGTCCACGCGACAAAGACGTGGCCATAATTCGTCGTCCGTGAGATAAATATCATCGACGTACGAGTACGCATCAGGGTCTATGTTGTCTAACAGAGAGACAACACGTGCGGCAAAAATGCCCAGGCTGTTTTTGTAGCCCATGGCCAATCTTGTAAATTGTTTTTGTTTACGGCCCAGGGTGAAGGCTGGTCATTGACTACTTATAGAGGACAGATTGTGGCTAAAAAAGCAATTGGAAATGTCAAGTGTAGTTTTATATTTCTTACGCATAAGACTGTCTACAAGTCCTGAGCTATGGGTATTCTGAACCGCACAGTTGCGACAATGAGAGTTCAAATGTCGGTAATCCAAAACTAAGCGGTACGACCCATCTGGTTTGGTTACTGTAAAAAGAGGGTTATTCATCGGTGACACACATGTCTCAATCACTCCTTGATATTCTAATTGTTCAAGAATTTCAGAAACAGGAGCTTTTGCTTCCTGTCGGAGGGGATATCGGGGCATAGACCGCAATGGTATCTCATGTGGCGGAGAGGTTTTATCCAAGCCCACCTGAGTACGGTACAGGGCCGGTGCAAGCACCAAAGCCCACTCTTTTACAAAAACCATTGCTTGCTCCTTGGCTACGTTGTGTGAAAACTAGGGAGGATTACCTCCTCCCCTCTTGGAGCGGCTAAAACAAAAGGCGGGCCAGTCTGTCTCAGCTAATAAGATGTCATATGAAGAAGTCAGATTTCCCAAAAAATCCCTTTAATGACACGTTGTATATCACCTTCAATTAAAAGTATAATTTCATATTGGGTGTCAGCAGTTTCTACTGTGAAGAAAGTCTCAGTTGCTGTCGCCTCCAGAGATGGACGCAGTGCTTGCCGCACTATGGTAAACTACGCTGAGCTGTCTAACAGCGTTACTGCCCAAGTTAGATTCCGAAGGCGGGTTCTCACCGTCTGTGGCATATCTCGCTGTTAACGCAGCAGCTTTCTTTTTTTTTTTTGAAAATTTTATTGTGCAGAAAGAAGGTTACAGTCACGGGCCTACAACCACCAGGGCCGGCCGCTAGTAGGTAAAAGATCACACAGTGCAATAAAGATGACTGGCCCATCGGGGCTCCGCACAATACAGAAGAGCAGACTGCACATAGAGGAAATCAGGATACACCCTTTTAACATAAATAACAACTTAAAACAAAGGCGAGGCAAGAAAACATAAGATGGGCGTCGGGCCACAGCAGGGGCACGTCCATATCCGACCACCCGATGGCAGTCAAAAAACAGGGGAACAAAGAGGTAGGGTGGGGGGGAGAGACGGGAATACAAATCTATACTCAGATGTGCCAAGTGAGTAAGGAACCATCAAGGATCAGGGGGACATGGCGACATCAGACGTGTCCATCAGGGGGGAGCACAAATACTTCCACGATACGCATTCCACTGCCCCCAAATTCTGTTCCAAGCCCCGGGCTTACCACGAGCCACATAAACAGTCTTTTCCCTAAACATGCACCAGTCCATGTTCTCCTTCCAGACAGACACGGTGGGGGCCCGCTGCGAACCCCAAAGCTGCGCTATGTCCCTCTTTGCTATCATGTTCCCCAGGGAACCCCACCGCGTCTGGGCAGCATTATAGTCATTGGGCTTCCACACATTCAGCACACAACGACGCACCTCCGGCAACAGCGTGACCCCGGTGACTCGCCCCATAACCTCATGCACCTGACGCCAGTATTCCACCACCTCGCGGCACTCCCACAGGATGTGGAGAAAGGTGGCACTGTGCCCACAGCCACGCTTGCAGAGCCCATCCTCAGAAAACCCCATCGAGACCAAACGGGGGCCCGTCACGTAAACGCGATGGAGGATCTTAAGCTGGACCAAACGGAGACGGGCCGGGATGGCCACCTCCTTAGGAGATGACAGCGCGGACTGCCAGTCCTCGTCATCCAACTCAACTCCATCCCTCGTCCATGTCTCCCGTAGATGCACCAAGAGGTCAGCCCGATTATTTATCAACTTTTTATATATCAAGGAGATAGTACTATCGGGAACGTGACCGTCGAGTATGCGGTCCTCGAGGGGCGAAGAAACAGGGACCGTGGACCCTTCCCCAAAGACCGAGAGCAGGGCATGCCGCACCTGGGCGTAGCGAAAAAACTCCCTCTCACTAAGCTCATACTCGCTTCGGAGCGCCGCGAAGGTCTTGACCGCGCCTTTAACCCACAGATCCCCCACTCTGCTAATACCGATCGTGTCCCAGTGCTCAAAGCCTTTTGTCGTCCAAAGGCTCCCCAGGCGGTCTGAGGCAAACAGGGGAGTGGCACACGTTAAACGCTCACCCCACCCCATCGCAACATTCGCCGCCTTCCACACCCTTACCGCAATCTTGGTAGGGCCCGTGAGGGTACCGCCAGCAGATCGGGAATAAAGCGCTCTGTTATAATTACCGCCGGGAAGCAGGAATTTATCCCGGGTTCAGACCAGGAGCATACGTGGCATGGTTAATTGCCGACAGTCGAGAGGCCCAGTAGTACCGTCTAATGTCAGGAAGCGCGATGCCCCCGTCGTACCAGGGGAGAGTAAGCTTTGCCAGAGCGATACGCGCCCGCCCATCCCAGACCAGTCTCCTCTGCAGGCTCTCCACCTCCCGAAAGTAGGCCACCGGGATGACATCAAATGAGTTCTGTAGTGCGTAGAGAAATCTGGGAAGGGACATCATTTTAAACAGGGCCGCGCGACCAAGCGGAGACAGGGGCAACCTACACCAACGCGCCGTATCCACCCTCAAACGTCGGAGTGGAGACAGGAGGTTCTGCTCATAGCGGACCGCCGGGTCCAACGAAACATACACCCCCAGGTACTTAAAGCCGGATGAGGACGTTTGGATAGGAAGTAGAGGCGGCAAGACGGGAGGGCCACCGGAAAGAGGGTACACACAAGATTTGGACCAGTTAATTATCAAACCCGAGTTTTTCCCAAAGGAGGTGAGGACATCAAAGAGAACATTGAGTGACTGTCGCGGCGAGGTGAGGTACAGAAGGATATCGTCCGCGTACAGCGAGACCCGATCCTCGAAGCCCGGAGCCCACCGGATCCCCCTGATAGAGGGCTCCCAGCGGAGCCAGGCGGCGAGCGGTTCCAAGGCCAGAGCAAAAAGCAGAGGGGACAACGGGCATCCCTGCCTAGTGCCCCTCCCGAGAGCAAAGGGCCTGGAAGCCCGCCCATTGACAACCACCTGAGCCATTGGTCCGGCATAAAGAAGCTTCACCCAGCTAAGAAATCCATCCCCAAAGCCAAACTTCTCCAAGACCGCCCAGAGGAATGGCCACTCGATGGTATCAAAGGCCATGGTGGCGTCCAATGAAACCAATACGGCTGGTTCAGAAAAGTATTTCGCCCTAGCCAGGACACCGTGCAGACGCCGCAGATTAAGAGCGGTATTACGGTGGGGGATGAAGCCGCATTGATCCGGATGAATAAGATCACAGATAACGCTCAGCAAGCGGTTGGCGAGGACTTTAGCCAGGATTTTGGGTTCTGCGTTTAAGAGGGAGATAGGCCTATATGAAGCACAGCGGTCACGTGGTTTACCCTCCTTAGGAATCACGACTATAGTCGCCAGATGCTGGTCGGCGGGAAGGGAACCCCTCTCGTTCGACTCCTGAAACATACGACGAAGGAAGGGCGCGATTTTATCCGGGCGTAGTTTGTATAGTTCGATCGGCAGGCCATTAGGGCCCATGGCTTTGCCCGAGCGAAGGGAGCCAATCGCGGCAGCAATCTCATCGACGGCCAAGGGGGCATCCAACCGCTCACGGTCCTCGACGGATAAGCCGGGCAGGACAATATCCCGAAGTAGAAGACGAGAGTCGTCTTCATCTCTGTCAGAGACCGGGGAATACACCGTCCGGAGGTGGTCAGCAAAGCACTCCACAATCTCGCCAGGCTCAGTCACACACACTCCATCCGCAACCCGGAGCTCCGGGACCACACGATTCACTCTCTCCTTCCTATCCAGCCAAGCAATCAATTTACCAGCCTTGTCTCCAGCATCATACAACCTACCCTGCTGCTCCCTATACATGGTCCGGGCAGCGTCAGTAACAAGGGACTTATACTCGAACTGTTTCAGGCTGAGGGCATGCAGCCCATCCGGAGAGACACCCGTCTCCAAGGCCGCCTCCAACCCCAAGATGTCGGTCTCCAGCTTCTCCACCTCCTCCGTCTTAACCTTCTTAGCCGCCACAATCTGGGATAGGGCATGCCCACGGAGTACTGCCTTAAAGGCTTCCCACAGGGACACTGCGGACATCACCGACCCATCATTTTCAAGGAAGTATTGGTCAATCGACTTGACCAGACTATAGCGGATCGTGGGGTTCCGCAGGTACCAAGGGTTAATAGGAGCGATCCGCCCAGCAGACCGCGTCCCAGTGTCAAAAAGCAACCACAGTGGGGAATGATCAGAGATACCCCGGGCCAAATGCTTAACCTCTCGAATCCGAGCAGTCTGGGCCGCGGGCATAAGAAAGTAATCCAATCTGGAGAGACTCCCATGCGCCCCCGAATGAAAGGTGTACTGACACTGTGTAGGATGCATTAACCTCCAGCAATCGACCAGGCCGAAGGTCTCCATGAATCCGCCAAGCCACGCCTGCGCAGCAGGGAGGGCCCTGGGCGGGTGGCGATCCCGGTCGCCCGAGACCACCGAATTGAAATCCCCACCCATAAGCAGAAGACTGTCAGGAAGCTCAAGCAGCATTCGACCCAAATCTGAAAAGGTGGAGTTCTGGAGGCCCGGGGGGACATAGACAGAGACCAGGGAAAGGGACTGCCCCTCCCACCGCCCAGTCAAAGCCACATAGCGCCCTCTGTCGTCCGGGACTACCCTGGTGATCTCCAGCGGAAGTGAAGATCGCAGAAGAATGCCAACCCCTCTAGAGCCAGTGGTGAAACCAGAATGGGCAACGAGTCGGTACCCCCCCCTGTTCATGGCATGACAAACGTTACCCACCAGATGCGTCTCCTGTAAAAACACCACATCAGGAGACATACGTCGCAGATACTGCAGCACAACACCCCGTTTGATACGGTCCCCCAATCCATTGACGTTCCATGACATCAACCTCAACCCGTCTCCCCCCATCCCCTCCAGTCGATCAAAGGTCCCCCGGCAGATAGCGCAACGCCCAAGACAAGAACAGAACAAAAACCTCGCATGAAAAACAAAACAAACAAATCAAAGCCCCCCAACCCCCCCCCAACTACCAACTCCCCCCACCCTGCACCCCTGCGACCCAAAAAACCACCCCAACTTGCAGTGTGCCTGTCGCCCCATAAACCCCATTCTACGGAATGACCCCGGAGGAGGAGAGGGACCCGTCCCCAGCCGCCCCCCACATAGATCATAATGAAACAAAATGCAAAAGAGATGGTGAACCCAGCCGAACAGTACAGAATGGCAAAATCAAGGACCAAAGTCACTCCGAGGGAGACCCGCCACCCTCGGTACCAGGAGAGGGCCCAGGCCGGTCCCCGCGGCCCGGCAACGAGTCAAGCCAGTCACTCACAATCGCGGGAGAGTCAAAAAAGAGTGTCCGATCTTCGTGCTCCACTCTGAGCCTAGCAGGAAAAAGCATGGAGTACTTGAGACCCAGGTCGCGGAGGCGACGCTTTACCCCTTGGAAGCCCATCCTTTGCTTCTGGACAAGTTGGGTGAAGTCCGGGAAAAAGTTAATAGACGCATTCTCATGGCGGACCAGGCCATGGGCCCGCGAGGCCTGCAAAATCACATCTCGGTCTCTGTAGTAGAAAAGTTTGGCAACAATGGGCCTCGGGGGGGCCCCCGGCCGCGGCCGACCGCCCGGAACTCGATGGGCCCGCTCCACGGCAAAGAACTTACTCAGGCCGGCGGGGGCAAGATTCTTGAGGATGAGCTCTTCCACCAAGAGATCCACCGGGTGGTTGTCGGAAGACTCCGGGACGCCCACGACTCGGACGTTATTGCGGCGGGCCCGTCCCTCAAAGTCCTCCAGCCTCCGGGCCAGCAGATCGTTGGCCGACTTGAGGTCGCCGAGAGTGGCCCGCTGGTCCGACACATCCGTAACCAGGGTGGACGTCCGCACCTCAAGCGATTGAACCCTCTCGTTGGTCTTGGAGAGATCCGCCCGAATCAGTGCGACATCAATAGCCACCGTGTCGATTTTACGGGCCAAGGCCTCGTATTGCGTAGCAATAGTCTCCTTGATGCCGTTAATGGCGCCCATAATGTCCTGCAGGGACGGATCCGAGGGCATGGACGAGCCACCACCAGCCTCGTCCGAGGGGGCTCCAGCCGCTCCAGGGGACCCTCTTCCTTGAGTATAGCGATCCATGTTGTTCGTCTGGACCGGACCCCCGCGGAGGGATGTCTTAGTCTTACGCCCCTCGGGGCCACCCCTGCCACCCATGAGAACCACGCTCACCAACGGGGACCGCCGGCCCAGCGTCAAGGGGGGTGCCGGCCACTCAGTCAGAAGCCGCACCAGGTACCGTGGTGCGGCCGGGCGAAGAAACAAAAATCAACGGACACACTGGTGGCAAGCGGAGACAAGGGCATCCAGCGGAGATAAACACCCAGCCGCTCCAATCAGTTAGGATCTCCAGCCCCTCAGGGATCCAAAAGTGAAACCGAAAGTAATGGAGCGGCCCCTGGCACAGATCCGCTGCCGCTGTTGTTCAATTACACCCCGGCTCCACAGGTCACCCTCGCACCGGGCACAGCCATCGATTGGGCCTCGAAAGTTCCAACCACCGTAGATCAGGATTCCCAGGTCCGATTTGATTTCTGAAAGAAGATCCACGCTCAGCCAGAATTCGCCTTCCAGATTCCGTCAGCCAAGTCAGGATAATTTCAGGATAAATTCCGAGGAGCGGCAAGGGTCCGGGGAGCCCTGTGCTCACGCGACCATCTTGGATGCGCGCTAGGCTCCTCCCTGCGCAGCAGCTTTCTTTATCTGAAACGGAGGGTGTTGACGAGGAAAATCGCCCTGCTTTCCTTTACCGTCAGTTTGACGAGGTTGCTCGTGTCCTTGCGGGGCACCTCGACCTCTGCCGTGATCCTGGCGATCACCTCCACCGGCTTGTGAGTCCAATGTTTCATGTGAAGAATGAGGAGAACGCTGGTCAGGGACCTGAAACCTGTCAGGAGAACTAATTCTCGCAAATCATATGTGCTCTCAGAGGGTTCGAGTGCCGGTGACGCTGCACGTGACCCTTGTTTCTGTTGTTGTTTCCCCTGTTTTTTATTTTTCCAATTCCTTTTTGGAAAGATAGGACAGTTGTGATGGTGGTGTGTGTAGGCTTGCGCTTGGCTGTTGGTGTGTGTGGACTGGCACTTGGTTGGTGGTGTGCGTGGAATGGTGCTTGGCTGGTGGTGTGTGTGGACTGGCGGTGTGCATGGACTGGCGGTGTGCGTGGAGTGGTGCGTGGCTGGTGGTGTGCATGGACTGGAGCTTGGCTGGTGGTGTGCATGGACTGGTGGTGTGTGTGGACTGGTGCTTGGCTGGTGGTGTCCGTGGACTGGAGCTTGGCTGGCAGGGTGCGTGGATTGGCGATTGGCTGCCGGTGTGCCTGGACTGGCGATTGGCTGGCGGTGTGCCTGGACTGGTGCTTGGCTAGCGGTGTGCGTGGACTGGTGTTTGGCTAGCGGTGTGCATGGACTGGCGCTCTGCTAGCGGTGTGTGTGGACTGGTGCTCGGCTGGCTGTGTGTGAGTAGTGACTTTCTGCTGGTCACTACATACACTGCTAGCTGAGTGCCACTCCACGCAATCCATCAGCCTGTGTAGTTGCTGTGTCTGGATTGTGGGCGTGTGAAAGTGATGGGCCCTTGAATGGCGCTGTGTGCTGGTGTGAGTTTTGTTATGTGATGGGCCCGCGGCTGGCGGTGTGAATGGTTTTGTATGTCTCACACGTATGAAAGGTGTATGAATGGCCTGTAAAGAGGTTGGTTCCTTGTCGTGGCTTTACTGCTCACGAGCTGTGAGTCAATGGTTCAGTTTTTCGCCCTTTCAATTATTACCAGTGCATTTCATTTTTGTGAAATCACTTGCTAATACAATTGTATCTACAGAACCATCACTCACCCTCGTGCCAAATCCAACCAGTATGTGTGTGTGCTTGTGGATTAGATGGCTGTGCAGTAATATTTGTCTTTCTGAAGCAGGGTGTACCTTGTCCCTTTTTGGTGAATTTTGTAATGTGTTGCTTTTGTGCCTGGTGGTGCGAATGGTCTTGTTTGTATCACGTATGAAAGGTGTGTGAATGGCCTGTAAAGTGGTTGGTGCCTTGACGTGGCTTTACAGCTCACGAGCTGCGAGTCACTAGTTTAGTTTTTTGTGAATTTAATTATTGACAGTGCATTTCATTTTTGTGAAATCTCTTGTTAATAAAAATTTAATACACTGAACCATGACTCGCCCTCGTGCCAAATCCAACCAGTATGTGTGTGTGTTTAAGGAATAGATGGTTGTGCAGGAATCTTTGTCTTTAGTTTCTCTGCCAAGGTACACTTTCCATGTAAGAATAACCCACCAACTGTAGATATTGTCGAAAACCCATGGGAGTTCATGGTGATGTCTCTCTTGTGAATTCAAAATGTTTTTTTATCCCCAATGTCCTGCAAACCTCAAAATGTCTGCCACATTTTCTTTGCAATATTATTCCCAAATTCTCACGCTGTAGGAACAATAGTTAACCCCTTCGATGCTCATGACGAAACGGTTCCGTCATGAGCATCGGTTGAGCTGTGCTCATGACGGAACCGTTCCGTCATGGCCCCGCCCGCGCTAGAACCCTTCAGCACCGCGGGGGAATCCGCGCAGCGCTGAAGGGGTTAATCTGGTTTTTCAAGGGGGGTCACTTTGGTTTTTGGCCCAGTGCTCGGCGGCCATCTAGGGAAACCTACCAAACCCACACATTTCTGAAAACTAGACACCAGGTGGCTTCCAGGGAGGTATGGCTTGCGTGGATCCCCCAACCTTTCCTTACCCAGAATCCCCTGCAAACCTCAATTTTTGATGAGAAAATCATTTTTTTCACACATTTTGGTGTGGGAAAGTTGTGGCATCACCGGGCTCACACAAATGTACCACCACCCAGCGTTCCCCCAGGTCTCCCGGTAAAAATGGTGCCTCACTTGTGTGGGAGGCCCAAGTACCTGCGGCAGGCAAGGGCCCAAAACGTAGTGAGGCGACATCAAAATGGCCTATCGCAAAACCATCTGGTTTTGCAAGGGGGGTCACTTTGGTTTTTGACCCGGTGCTCGGCAGCCATCTAGGGAAACCTACCAAACCCACACATTTCTGAAAACTAGACACCCGGCAGCTTCCAGGGAGGTATAGCTTGTGTGGATCCCCCAACGTTTCCTTACCCAGAGTCCCCTGCAAACCTCAATTTTTGCAGAAAAAATCACTTTTTTCACACATTTTGGTGTGGGAAAGTTGTGGCATCACCGGGCTCACCCAAATTTACCACCACCCAGCATTCCCCCAGGTCTCCCGGTAAAAATGGTGCCTCACTTGTGTGGGAGGCCCAAGTACCCGCGGCAGGCAAGGGCCCAAAACGTAGTGATGCGACATTTGGGATAGGCAATGTTGATGTCGCATCACTACGTTTTGGGCCCTTGCGGGTACTTGGGCCTCCCACACAAGTGAGGCACCAGTTTTACCGGGAGACCTGGGGGAACGCTGGGTGTTGGTAAATTTGTGTGAGCCCGGTGATGCCACAACTTTCCCACACCAAAATGTGTGAAAAAAGTGATTTTTTCAGCTAAAATTGAGGTTTGCAGGGGATTCTGGGTAAGGAAACGTTGGGGGATCCACGCAAGCCATACCTCCTTGGAAGCCGCCGGGTGTCTAGTTTTCAGAAATGTATGGGTTTGGTACGTTTCCCTAGATGGCCGCCAAGCACTGGGCCAAAAACCCAAGTGACCCCCCTTGCAAAACCAGGTGGTTTTGCGATAGGCCATTTTGATGTCGCCTCACTACGTTTTGGGCCCTTGCCTGCCGCGGGTACTTGGGCCTCCCACACAAGTGAGGCACCATTTTTACCGGGAGACCTGGGGGAACGCTGGGTGGTGGTAAGTTTGTGTGAGCCCGGTGATGCCACAACTTTCCCACCCCAAAATGTGTGAAAAAAATTATTTTCTCAGCAAAAATTGAGGTTTGCAGGGGATTCTGGGTAAGGAAACGTTGGGGGATCCATGCAAGCCATACCTCCCTAGAAGCCGCCTGGTGTCTAGTTTTCAGAAATGTGTGGGTTTGGTAGGTTTCCCTAGATGGCCGCCGAGCACCGGGTCAAAAACCAAAGTGACCCCCCTTGCAAAACCAGGTGGTTTTGCGATAGGCCATTTTGATGGTGCCTCACTACGTTTCGGGCCCTTGCCTGCCGCGGGTACTTGGGCCTCCCACACAACTGAGGCACCATTTTTACCGGGAGACCTGGGGGAACGCTGGGTGGTGGTAAATTTGTGTGAGCCCGGTGATGCCACAACTTTCCCACACCAAAATGTGTGAAAAAAGTGATTTTTTCTGCAAAAATTGAGGTTTGCAGGGGACTCTGGGTAAGGAAACGTTGGGGGATGCACACAAGCCATACCTCCCTGGAAGCTGCCGGGTGTCTAGTTTTCAGAAATGTGTGGGTTTGGTAGGTTTCCCTAGATGGCTGCCGAGCACCGGGTCAAAAACCAAAGTGACCCCCCTTGCAAAACCAGATGGTCTTGCGATAGGCCATTTTGATGTCGCCTCACTACGTTTTGGGCCCTTGCCTGCCGCAGGTACTTGGGCCTCCCACACAAGTGAGGCACCATTTTTACCGGGAGACCTGGGGGAACGCTGGGTGGTGGTACATTTGTGTGAGCCCGGTGATGCCACAACTTTCCCACACCAAAATGTGTGAAAAAAATGATTTTCTCAGCAAAAATTGAGGTTTGCAGGGGATTCTGGGTAAGGAAACGTTGGGGGATCCACGCAAGCCATACCTCCCTGGAAGCCGCCTGGTGTCTAGTTTTCAGAAATGTGTGGGTTTGGTAGGTTTCCCTAGATGGCCGCCGAGCACCGGGTCAAAAACCAAAGTGACCCCCTTGCAAAACCAGGTGGTTTTGCGATAGGCCATTTTGATGTCGCCTCACTACGTTTTGGGCCCTTGCCTGCCGCGGGTACTTGGGCCTCCAACACAAGTGAGGCACCAATTTTACCGGGAGACCTGGGGGAACGCTGGGTGGTGGTAAATTTGTGTGAGCCCGGTGATGCCACAACTTTCCCACACCAAAATGTGTGAAAAAAGTGATTTTTTCAGCAAAAATTGAGGTTTGCAGGGGATTCTGGGTAAGAAAACATTGGGGGATCCACGCAAGCCATACCTCCCTGGAAGCCGCCGGGTGTCTAGTTTTCAGAAATGTGTGGGTTTGGTAGGTTTCCCTAGATGGCTGCCGAGCACCGGGTCAAAAACCAAAGTGACCCACCTTGCAAAACCTGGTGGTTTTGCGATAGGCCATTTTGATGTCGCCTCACTACGTTTTGGGCCCTTGCCTGCCGCGGGTACTTGGGCCTCCCACACAAGTGAGGCACCATTTTTACCGGGAGACCTGGGGGAATGCTGGGTGGTGGTAAAATTTGTGTGAGCCCAGTGATGCCACAACTATCCCACACCAAAATGTGTGAAAAAAGTGATTTTTTCAGCTAAAATTGAGGTTTGCAGGGGATTCTGGGTAAGGAAACATTGGGGGATCCACGCAAGCCATACCTCCCTGGAAGGCGCCGGGTGTCTAGTTTTCAGAAATGCATGGGTTTGGTAGGTTTCCTGTTGGACTTGGCCCTTCTGGCAGGTTCACCCCTGAACTTTTTGCTTTTTTATTGGTGACTTGGTGTGGTGATTTTTGGTTTCTGCGCACTTTCCCTGTGTCCCAGAGGAAAGTGCGTGCGCATTCTGAATGCATGTGGTGAGATAGGCCTGCCCTCCCATAGGAATGCATGGGGAATGTATGTGTCCCTAGTAGTTCCTGATGCGTGGGGTGTGCAGGCCCAAGTTTGGTATGTGCGGACTCGTGTGATTCAATGCTGCGCGATGATGTGTGCGGCGTGCATGTACCTAGTGTGGAAGTGCCACTTCTAGAAGTGGGCACTTCGGTGTGCAGTGTGAAATGTGTGCCTTGTCGCATGATTGGCTGGTTGAGGTCATGTGACGGTCTAGGGATTCCCCAGAGTCAGGATGAGTCACCCAGTGGTGAATGGGGAGATCAGCAGCTAGATGGGTGGGAGGAGTACACCTGGGTCCTGAATAGGGCAGGGTTTTCCCCACACAATGCTGGCTCCGCCCCCTGTGGTGCGACTGATGACCCTAGCCCTGCCAGGGAATAGAGTGAGGGGCTGAGCACATCAAGGGTGCTCCCCAACCAGCTGCGACTGGTTTTCCCCCTCACCCTGAACCAAGAACAAAGACTTTTACTGTATAAAAAGGGGCTGTGTCCCCTTACAATTTGTTCTCTTCCAGGATCCAACTTGAGGGGGGCCTGCTGCTGCTGGGCGCCAGGAGAGACCGCCACTGGGGACTGACTCCCTGCTGGAGGGCCCTGTGAGCTGGCCCCTGGGCCCAGACTTTGCCCCCCCTGCCTTTTTGAAGGACTTTATTGCTGGACATTGGGCTTATTCTCCCTAGAGCGTCTGGGAGCTTTTATTGGCCTTTAGCGCTAAGAGCGCTTCTACTTGTTATCCTTAGCGCTAGGAGCGCTTTAATTCTACAAACCGGTGCCCACCCGGCATTTGCCCCGTGCTTTGGCGATCCTGAAGTCCCCTGGCAGGTGCCCACCCTGCCAGGGACATTGTGGTGGCGTTCGTTGGCGGGTGCCTACCCCGCTTCTTGAATTATTCCTACGGCGGGTGCCCACTCCGCCGTACAGTGCGCACTTCTCGCCGTTTCACCGCCGCGACCCGGCGACCAGGAAGTCAGGCACCCTCTGGGGGCGTGCCGCGGGACGGAAGCCTCGTTTCCAAGTCAGGAAGCGGACGGGAGCCTACCCCGCGCTTCCCGGAGCAGAGGGAGAGAGAAGGACTGCTGAGGCGGCGGGGCCCCAAGGCACATTGTCGGTGCCTGCCCCGCCGCGAGAGAGCCGTCCTACACCGGAGCCTCCCCAGCGGAGGGGAAGCCCCACCGGAGAAGAGCCGTCGACCGCCGGAGTCCCCAGAGAAAAGCCCGGTAAGTGGTGAAGGGCTGGGGGACTCCGTACGTGTGGGGCATTTCTTTGGTGCGTGGAGCCCCCGAGGCTCCCACGCGCCGCAGTGGTGAGGTGAGTTCCCGAGCAGGGCTCCCTCGGTAAAGGGGGCATTTTGGTTCGTCATCAGAGCGGCCCCGGAAGGCAGCGGGCCGCTCCAACGTTACTTGGGGCCAGATTTCTGAATCAGAGCGGCCCCGTAAGGCAGTGGGCCGCTCCAACGAAGGAGCACATTATTATTTAGAGCTTGCAAGGCTCTAGGGGGCATTTCATTGATTTCTGAGCCCCGCGGCTCCAACGAAGGGGCAAGGTATTGGTTTCTCGAGCCCCGTGAGGCTGCCAGGTGAAACGAGGCATTTCTTTGGCACTCAGAGCGGCCCCGGAAGGCAGCGGGCCGCTCCAACGTTGGCCCCCACTGTGTATTTTAGAGCGCTGACGCTCCAACGTTGGGGGCGAGATTTTATTAGAGTCCAGAGGGACTCCGAGGCACAGTGGTGCCCAGGCTCATTTCCCCAGCTGCCCAGCACTTAGTGGGCAGCTGCCACGTTTAGGTGGAGGACAGTTGACGTTTTGGTTTGCGCAGCTTGCGCAGCCTTGCCCTAACATTCAGACACAGGGCGTCCTTGCCCCTTCCCGGACAGTTGGCCTAGGGACTGCCACAGTGGTGGCTAAATGTGAATTTGGCGTTATTGTTCCTAACCTGCACCTCTGAATGTGTTTTTATGCGTCATGTGCCTTGTTCTTACACCTCCTGAATGTGTTATTTTATGCATCCTGTGTTTTCCTTTGTTTTACACCTCTGAATGTTATGCATCATGTGTTTATGTGCTTAGACCCCTACAGGTATTGTGATACTTAGGTGGTTGTTTGTTTTCTCCTAGTACAGGTGGTACTAGTGAGGTCCTGATTCCCTGCGCAGTATTTTCCTAAGGTGGTTAGGGTTGCGTAGGTGGTACTTACCTGTGACCAGTAGTTACTGGTTGTGTGCTATATATGTTATTTTGTACTACAGTATTTTATATGCTATGTGCTAATTTCTAAGAGTGCTAATTTCGGACAGTGGTCCATGTGGCCCTGTCCCCTGTACATATAATCCCTTGTAAATTCTGCCCGTGCCTGTTGGCACATTGTAAAGTGTGTGTTTTTATCTGATGTGTTGTGTATATTACAAAGGTTATTTTTATATAATACCTTGTGTGGAGTTCCTTTTGTGGTGGGCCTTGGGTGTTGTTGCTGGGTGCGCGCGCAAACGCTTTACACATCGCCTCAGGGATAAGCCTGTCTGTTCGTGCCAAGCTACCAAGGGGGTGAGCAGGGGTTATCTTTGGCGTGTAACTCCCCAGCCCTGACTAGAGTGGTGGTTTCTGTCTGGCTTTGGCGCAAGCCTCAGCCAACCAGGAATCCCATTTCTAACATTGGTGATCAGCGGTGGGATTTGGACTTGCGTTTGCGCTGTACCGCAGCGGCAACTGGCCGCACTACAAAACTCTGCATTTAGATAAATCACATGGTATAGGGATTATTGTTCTAAGTTTGTTTTTAATTGTCATTTCTTTGGAAATGTGTTTTTGTGCACTGTGAGTTAGGTGTCCCTAGCTCGGGAGGGTAGATCATCCCCCTTAGTGCATTGTGTTTTCTGGATTCACCAGAGGGTGGGATCCAGTGGTGGCAGCGTAATAATGTCCAGTACATTTGTCCCCCGCCCTGCGCCCAGAGTTGGTACCTGTGTCACGTGGTGGTCAGGTTGAGGAATCAGGGGTGGTAGAAACTGCCTTACCAGTCCGAGGGGAGGGTTGTGTGTGGATGGATGGTGTGTGGCACTAGGCAAGTGAGTGTGAGTTCTCTGGGTTAGAGAGCTTGCTGAATCTTTTTGTGAATTTTGTGCTCCTGTTAGGCTCAGACCCCTAGGTCCCCTGTATAATCTTTTTACCATAACGTCCGCCAGAATGGAGCCTGCTTGTGATCCCTATGAGCTAGCTTGGCGCCAGAGGCAGGAGTTAGAAAGGTCCTGTACAGGGGGAGAGTCCGACACTCTGTACGAACTTCAGGACCACCTGGTCCTATGGCAAAAGGGTCCATGGGATCTTGAGCACAGTATGGAAAGGGCCCGGGCCTCACACCTGGAGGGTGGTGGGTCTGTGGGGAGCCCTGAAGATTCAGAAGAGGAGGCTGAGAGGGCCTCCACCAGAGGCAAAGTAGCTCTGGAGGGTAGACTATCCCCTGCACGCAATTTTAATTTTCTGGGCTCCCCCGGGAGGGTTGAGTCCAGTGGTGGTAGCTATATAGACTGCAGTGTAGGAAATCCCAGTCCCAGTTCCCCTAGTCTGGTACCTGTTCCCCAGGAGGAGGAGTTAAGGTTAAAATTCAGGGGCAGTAGGAAACTGTCTCACCAGACTTGGGAGGAGTTTGTGGATGGATGTGAGGATGCAATGTTTGATTGGATTCCCACAGCAAGTGATTTTGATATACTGTGTAATCTGGTTCTCAAAGAACACCTGCTCAGTTGTTGTGTGCCGGGGTTGCGCCAACACCTGTTGGGGTGTGGATTGTCTGAGCCCCTTGAGCTTGCGGAGGAAGCAGAGCGCTGGGAAAGGGCTAGAGGTTCTCTAGAGTCATTAGGGAGTGACTCCAAAAGTAGTGGGTCAGGTATCTTCCAGCCCAGCGTGGTGGAAGAGGCTCAGTGTAGCCCAGCTAGGTCCCAGGATAGCGAGGAGGGTGTAGGGGCTCACTGTCTGGCTCAGTGGAGCAGGAGTGAGAGGGTGACCGAGGGTCCCCGGACGTACGAAACCCTGCCTCAGGACTTGGATGGTTTCATGAGGGAACACCAAGTTGGGGACCTAGGCTGTCCTGTTAGCCCATTTGAGGAAGATCTCCTAGTGAGTAGAGGACCTAGAGCACCTGTAACCAGGGCTCCTGTGGTTCTAGAGGCTGGCAGTACAGCTCCGGTAGGGAGGGTACAGGAGTCCAGCATGAGGAGTGAGTGGGGGATGAGCTCCCCAGTGGAAGAGCCTGTGGGTCAGGGACTACCCAGTTGGGCTAGGATCCCGTGTAGTGACCAGGGTGACACCACTTCTGTTCTGGGGGATCTCCGCGCACTGTCAGGTGGACAGGGGACGGGAGATCAGCGCCAGACAGACAGTCGCTCGACATATGTGTCATTTGATAGCCTCAGGGGGATGGAGTGTCAGTCCCCCAAAGTCCTGGAGTGCCAGGCGATTATTCCACCAAAGGTTCTAGGCCGGAGGTTGGAAGGCCAGGTTCGGGATCAGCCTGACCTGAAGGGTGGGACGTCTGTAATCAGCGTCCCGACCGGTTCTTCTTCCAGAGGTACCGCCCCAGTTGGTAGGGAGCAGGGTTCTGGAAGGGGGTGCAGAGGGTGGGAGAGCCCACCTCTGGCCCCGGTACAACCTGAGGGGTTAAACCCTGGGTTGGAATGGCGTTCTAGGTGTACCCCTCGCCGGAGGAGGAACCCTAGGAGAAGAGGTGGGGGGAGGAGAGCCTTCCCTGAGACTCCTGGTCCGCCTGAGGGTGTAGACCCTAGGCTGGAGAACCAGTGGCAGTCTAGTCCTGTCTTGCAGAGAGGAAGAGTGGAGAATGGCCGCTATGTGCCAGGGGTTACTACCCCCCACTCTGTGATTAGGCAAAGACCGGTGGCAGCTGGGTGGCCTAGGGCCTGGTCTTGGCCGCGGACAGCTTGGGAGTACCAGTGGGGTAGCCCAGTTGGTCCAGACAGTGGTGTTAGAAAGAATTCCATGGGTTCACCGTGGCGTAAAACCGGAGGGTGTCCCTGCAGTTGCGGGCCCGCGTCCGTGTTCTATCGCCCCAAGCAGGGAAGTCCATCACGGTGGTGATTGGTCTGCCCTGCGTTTTGGCTGGAAGGGGGTTGTGTTGGACTTGGCCCTTCTGGCAGGTACACCCCTGAACTTTTTGCTTTTTTATTGGTGACTTGGTGTGGTGATTTTTGGTTTCTGCGCACTTTCCCTGTGTCCCAGAGGAAAGTGCGTGCGCATTCTGAATGCATGTGGTGAGATAGGCCTGCCCTCCCATAGGAATGCATGGGGAATGTATGTGTCCCTAGTAGTTCCTGATGCGTGGGGTGTGCAGGCCCAAGTTTGGTATGTGCGGACTCGTGTGATTGAATGCTGCGCGATGATGTGTGCGGCGTGCATGTACCTAGTGTGGAAGTGCCACTTCTAGAAGTGGGCACTTCGGTGTGCAGTGTGAAATGTGTGCCTTGTCGCATGATTGGCTGGTTGAGGTCATGTGACGGGCTAGGGATTCCCCAGAGTCAGGATGAGTCACCCAGTGGTGAATGGGAGATCAGCAGCTAGATGGGTGGGAGGAGTACACCTGGGTCCTGAATAGGGCAGGGTTTCCCCACACAATGCTGGCTCCGCCCCCTGTGGTGCGACTGATGACCCTAGCCCTGCCAGGGAATAGAGTGAGGGGCTGAGCACATCAAGGGTGCTCCCCAACCAGCTGCGACTGGTTTTCCCCCTCACCCTGAACCAAGAACAAAGACTTTTACTGTATAAAAAGGGGCTGTGTCCCCTTACAATTTGTTCTCTTCCAGGATCCAACTTGAGGGGGGCCTGCTGCTGCTGGGCGCCAGGAGAGACCGCCACTGGGGACTGCCTCCCTGCTGGAGGGCCCTGTGAGCTGGCCCCTGGGCCCAGTCTTTGCCCCCCCAGCCTTTTTGAAGGACTTTATTGCTGGACATTGGGCTTATTCTCCCTAGAGCGTCTGGGAGCTTTTATTGGCCTTTAGCGCTAAGAGCGCTTCTACTTGTTATCCTTAGCGCTAGGAGCGCTTTAATTCTACAAACCGGTGCCCACCCGGCATTTGCCCCATGCTTTGGCGATCCTGAAGTCCCCTGGCAGGTGCCCACCCTGCCAGGGACATTGTGGTGGCGTTCGTTGGCGGGTGCCTACCCCGCTTCTTGAATTATTCCTACGGCGGGTGCCCACCCCGCTGTACATTGCGCACTTCTCGCCGTTTCACCGCCGCGACCCGGCGACCAGGAAGTCAGGCACCCTCTGGGGGCGTGCCGCGGGACGGAAGCCTCGTTTCCAAGTCAGGAAGCGGACGGGAGCCTACCCCGCGCTTCCCGGAGCAGAGGGAGAGAGGACTGCTGAGGCGGCGGGGCCCCGAGGCACATTGTCGGTGCATGCCCCGCCGCGAGAGAGCCGTCCTGCCACCGGAGCCTCCCCAGCGGAGGGGAAGCCCCACCGGAGAAGAGCCGTCGACCGCCGGAGTCCCCAGAGAAAAGCCCGGTAAGTGGTGAAGGGCTGGGGGACTCCGTACGTGTGGGGCATTTCTTTGGTGCGTGGAGCCCCCGAGGCTTCCACGCGCCGCAGTGGTGAGGTGAGTTCCCGAGCAGGACTCCCTCGGTAACGGGGGCATTTTGGTTCGTCATCAGAGCGGCCCCGGAAGGCAGCGGGCCGCTCCAACGTTACTTGGGGCCAGATTTCTGAATCAGAGCGGCCCCGTAAGGCAGTGGGCCGCTCCAACGAAGGAGCACATTATTATTTAGAGCTTGCAAGGCTCTAGGGGGCATTTCATTGGTTTCTGAGCCCCGCGGCTCCAACGAAGGGGCAAGGTATTGGTTTCTCGAGCCCCGTGAGGCTGCCAGGTGAAACGAGGCATTTCTTTGGCACTCAGAGCGGCCCCGGAAGGCAGCGGGCCGCTCCAACGTTGGCCCCCACTGTGTATTTTAGAGCGCTGACGCTCCAACGTTGGGGGCGAGATTTTGTTATGGTCCAGAGGGACTCCGAGGCACAGTGGTGCCCAGGCTCATTTCCCCAGCTGCCCAGCACTTAGTGGGCAGCTGCCACGTTTAGGTGGGGGACAGTTGACGTTTTGGTTTGCGCAGCTTGCGCAGCCTTGCCCTAACATTCAGACACAGGGCGTCCTTGCCCCTTCCCGGCCAGTTGGCCTAGGGACTGCCACAGTGGTGGCTAAATGTGAATTTGGCGTTATTGTTCCTAACCTGCACCTCTGAATGTGTTTTTATGCGTCATGTGCCTTGTTCTTACACCTCCTGAATGTGTTATTTTATGCATCCTGTGTTTTCCTTTGTTTTACACCTCTGAATGTTATGCATCATGTGTTTATGTGCTTAGACCCCTACAGGTATTGTGATACTTAGGTGGTTGTTTGTTTTCTCCTAGTACAGGTGGTACTAGTGAGGTCCTGATTCCCTGAGCAGTATTTTCCTAAGGTGGTTAGGGTTGCGTAGGTGGTACTTACCTGTGACCAGTAGTTACTGGTTGTGTGCTATATATGTTATTTTGTACTACAGTATTTTATATCCTATGTGCTAATTTCTAAGAGTGCTAATTTCGGACAGTGGTCCATGTGGCCCTGTCCCCTGTACATATAATCCCTTGTAAATTCTGCCCGTGCCTGATGGCACATTGTAAAGTGTGTGTTTTTATCTGATGTGTTGTGTATAATACAAAGGTTATTTTTATATAATACCTTGTGTGGAGTTTCTTTTGTGGTGGGCCTTGGGTGTTGTTGCTGGGTGCGCGCGCAAACGCTTTACACATCGCCTCAGGGATAAGCCTGTCTGTTCGTGCCAAGCTACCAAGGGGGTGAGCAGGGGTTATCTTTGGCGTGTAACTCCCCAGCCCTGACTAGAGTGGTGGTTTCTGTCTGGCTTTGGCGCAAGCCTCAGCCAACCAGAAATCCCATTTCTAACATTTCCCTAGATGGCCGCCGAGCACCGGGCCAAAAACCAGGTGGTTTTGCGATAGGCCATTTTGATGTCGCCTCACTACGTTTTGGGCCCTTGCCTGCCACGGGTACTTGGGCCTCCCACACAAGTGAGGCACCATTTTTACCGGGAGACCTGGGGGAACGCTGGGTGGTGGTAAATTTGTGTGAACCCGGTGATGCCACAACTTTCCCACACCAAAATGTGTGAAAAAAGTAATTTTTTCAGCTAAAATTGAAGTTTGCAGGGGATTCTGGGTAAGGAAACGTTGGGGGATCCACGCAAGCCATACATCCCTGGAAGCCGCCGGGTGTCTAGTTTTCAGAAATGTATGGGTTTGGTAGGTTTCCCTAGATGGCCGCCAAGCACTGGGCCAAAATCCCAAGTGACCCCACTTGCAAAACCAGGTGGTTTTGCAATAGGCCATTTTGATGTCGCCTCATTACGTTTTGGGCCCTTGCCTGCCGTGGGTACTTGAGCCTCCCACACAAGTGAGGCACCATTTTTTCCGGTAGACCTGGGGGAACGCTGGGTGGTGGTAAATTTGTGTGAGTCCGGTGATGCCACAACTTTCCCACCCCAAAATGTATGAAAAAAGTGCTTTTTTCAGCTAAAAATGAGGTTTGCAGGGGATTCTGGGTAAGGAAACGTTGGGGGATCCACGCAAGCCATACCTCCCTGGAAGCCGCTGGGTGTCTAGTTTTCAGAAATGCGTGGGTTTGGTAGGTTTCCCTAGGTGCCGGCAGAGCTAGGGTTAAAAAACCACAGCTAGTCACTTTGCCAAAAAAGGGTCATTTTTCACTGCAAAATTGAGGTGTGATCACGTTGCGTTTTGCGCCGTTTCCTGTCGCGGGCACTAGGCCGACCTGCACAAGTGAGGTACCATTTTTCTCGTAGGACTTTGGGGAACACGGGGTGGGTGGAAATTTGTGGATCCACGCAGATTCCAGAACTTTCCATCACAGAAATGTGGGGAAAATGTGTTTTTTTTGTCAATGTTTTACGTTTGCAAGGGATTCTGGGTAACAGACCATGGTGGAAGGCAGTCAAGTCACCCCATCCTGGATTCCCCTGGGTGTCTAGTTTTCAAAAATGTATAGGTTTGCTAGGTTTCCCTAGGTGCCGGCAGGGCTAGGGTTCAAAAACTACAGCTAGTCACTTTGTCAAAAAGGGGTCATTTTTCACTGCAAAATTGAGGTGTGATCACGTTGCGTTTTGCGCCGTTTCCTGCCGCGGGCACTAGGCCGACCCACACAAGTGAGGTACCATTTTTCTCGTAGGACTTTGGGGAACACGGGGTGGGTGGAAATTTGTGGATCCACGCAGATTCCAGAACTTTCCATCACAGAAATGTGGGGAATATGTGTTTTTTTTGTCCATTATTTAGGTTTGCAAGGGATTCTGGGTAACAGACCATGGTGGGAGGCAGTCAAGTCACCCCATCCTGGATTCCCCTGGGTGTCTAGTTTAAAAAAAATTATAGGTTTGCTAGGTTTCCCTAGGTGCCGGCAGGGCTAGGGTTCAAAAACTACAGCTAGACTCTTCGCAAAAAAAGTGTTCATTTTCAGTGTGAAAATGTGGTGTGTTCACCTTAGGTTTTGAGCCACTTCCTGTCGTGGGCACTATGCCTACCCACACAAGTGAGGTACCATTTTTATCGGGAGACTTAGGGTAGTTCAGATTTTTAAAGCAACTGTTATTACCTATTGATTTTTGATGCGTTTCTCCCTTCCAAATGAAAGACATTGTGTAAAAAAAAAGTCATTTTGAAAAATGACCAATAATTGTCATGCAAGTATGAGTATTCCCAATTTCGAAAATATGCAAATATGCACTGTTTCTAAACTCTGTAATTTGTTCCCATTTCAGAAATACATAGGTGTCTTTCATACCGATTTTTCCATGTATACATTTTCCCACAATAATTGCTATATACCCGGAACAAAAAAAAAACATTACAAAATGCTGCTCAGTTTTTTACTCTGGGTTCGTTGGGCTCTTGGTGAACCTACAAGTCCTATATATCCCCACAACCAGGAAGGTCCACCAGATGTAACGGTACATTGCTTTCAAAGAGATGTCATAATTAGAAGAAGTTACAGGTGAAAACGTTGACTCAAAAGGCTGCTTTTTTCAACAAATCTTTAATTTTTCCTATATTTAACTGTTAGTTTCTATAAAGAAACCTTGATGGATCTACACAAATGACCCCTTGCTGAATTCAGAATTTTGTCTACTTTTCAAAAATGTATAGCTTTCTAGGATCCATTATTGCTTTTCTACCCATTTATACCATTATCTGGAAGGAGGTTGAAAGCATAAAAAATAGCAAAAATAGGATATGTCCCAGAAAAATGTCAAAACTGTGTAAAAAATGTTGGATTTCTGACAAAAATCTGTCATTCCCTAAAAGCTGGAGAAATTGTGATTTTAGCCCCACAAACCCTTTTGTGATATCATTTGCAGAGAAAAACCCAGACGCTTTCATTTGCAGCCACTTTTCCCCATTTTTCACAAAAAAAACAAAATTTTGCTGTATTTTGACTAATTTCTGGGAACCCTCTAGGAGAATCCACAAACCCTGGGTACCTTTAGAATCCCCATGATGTTGGAAGAAAAGGACGCAAATTTGGCGTGGATACCTACTGTGGTCAAAAAGTTACAGGGGCCTAAGCGCGCACTACCCCAAATAGCCCAAAAAAGGCTTAGCACAGGAGGGGAAAAGGCCTAGCAGCGAAGGGGTTCATGTGTGGCAGCGCAATAGGGTAGTAATTCAAAAGAATAAAAAACATTTAATTGTATCAAGCTTGAAAGAACCTATAAAAACATCAATATAGGTAGGTTATGCCGTCACAGCTATTTTTCCGGAAGACAGAAGCGAGGGTACCGTCTTTATTAGACTGCACCGTCTGAGTTTGCTGTTGTGCCGGTATTTTAGAAAAAGGCTTAAAACCCAAACTATTGCGTCCAATGGTCTTATAGGCATCGGCAATTATTTTTGGTAACACTTGGAGTTTCTCTTCTTCCGGGACAAGACGCAAAGCATTAGACACTTGAAAGCTAACCGCATCCCCCTTGATGTTCGCAAGTAGGAGATCAGCAACTACGTCAAGCACTCCGAAAAGCCTCATCCTCAACTCAACTGTCACCTCTGGGCCATGCTCATCCTGAACACGCTTAATCACGGAGGATAAATACAGTCATAGAAGGTGTGCCAAAACACTTCGCATACACCGCTGCGAACACTTTACCCCAAGTCTCACAATCGGTTACCTCTGGTATTAAGTCTTTCTGCAAACTTATTGTCAAGATCCTGTGTTTCTCCACAGGAGAGGTATTAGGAAATACCGCTTCCAGCTGGTCAAATCTCTCGGCATGCCAGTAAGGTAAATCATCCTTATTCTGTGGTCGCTTGCCCATAACCGAATTAACCATAACGGGACTAATAGACATCCCGGCCGGGCCAGCTGGTTGCGCCACAACCCGACGTGCTCCCATCTGGAGATTGCGGGAAACGTATTGTACTAGAGCCCTATGCACCTCAATCAACGAGGTGTGCAAGACACGCAATTCGGCTACAGTGGCTGCTAGATAACGTGGATGTGGTGTGTACCCGGCCAAAACTGGCCAAGGGGCCCATGGAATGGACAAAGGGCCTAACCAAGCCGGAGTCACAGTGTGGGAGTGGGCGCCATCAAACCAAATACAGTGTTGCCATGCTGAAATCAGAACCTCGAGAGTCGTATATGGCCGATACGCTACAGGTACTGCAGTGGGAGTGTATGTATGGAACAAATTATCATCATCGTTCACTGCTGGAAACGTTACCCAAGAGTAAAATACCTCAAAGTGCAAAGCCGGATCGGCTCTAACCACAAAGATTAGTGCAATACCAGCGTCTGGCACTCCATATGCTGCCAAATGCTGACAGACTGGCGAGTGACTATGCGCCGCAAAATCGACTTCAGCCATAAGGACTAAGAAAAGGAATACACCTTAAAAGCATGACAGTGCAACAGGTTCGTAATTCATATGAATGAGAAAACCTTTTTATTATATCAAGCTTGAAAAGACCTATAAAGTTTCAATACAGGTAGGTTATGCCGTCACCACTGTTTACCGGAAAACAGGAGTGAGGGTATTGTGGACAAGTAGAAGCACTACTAAAGCGTCTCGTAAATAAGTACCAGACCAAACATTAAGGGCACCATGTTGCAGGGATTCTGCTCATGAACAGAACTATGCGCAGGAAACCAGGACCTCGGTGTATTGTTGTGTACCAAAAAGCCACCTCAGTGCCCAGAACCCCAATCCGACTAGCATTAGTGTCTCATTCGTTCTCCGTACTACAACGAAGCTACCAATGATTAGACAACCTAGAACATGCGACTTAGTAAACTCTTAGGATTAGTGGGAAACAAGAACACTCTTTCATTCACACTCATACTTGTCCACAACGTGAGTAACTAGAGACACTGTATAGTTTAAAATGTTTATTTTTAACTAAAGGGCTCTAAGGTGCAGTACTCTAGCCAATACGAGCAGCATAATGCAAAAAAACAATATAATTAGCATTGTTACAATTCCATAAAGCACAAAAGAGGAAATCATATTATAATGACAGTGGAAACAGGACTATAGCTCCTTTTACCACCCTCCCCGTGCTTATGTGCTAGTATAGAATAATTATAGAAGACCTCTGGACTTTGTCAGCGAGACCCCATACCTACGAGATCAGATGCAGTAAATTACATCCCAGGATCAGCACAGCTCTTCTATGTTGGAAAGGTTTTCTCCAAGTGTTTTCTCATGCATGTAATGCCATATTAAAAGCACCCGAGTTTCAGTTGGGCCGCTGTGCTTCATGTTATGTCTATGTGCGTGGGACTGACCAAAGTGAATCAACAGCATGCATTGTTATTCGACCTTGAACAGGCTGTAGATACAGAGAGCGCGGTGCCCCGCTGGATATGTGAAAGGTGAACGGTTCTCATGTGAAGCAGCGCCAGCAAAGTATTTCACGAGAAAAGAGCCATGTAGTGTTGTGTGCAAAAAGTGGCAGAATGGCAGCCAAGCCTATACTACTTGTGATAACTTAGCAATGTCTGCTGTTAACCCCATTTCCTCACTACACCACCACCAATACCAATACCACCACCACCACCAACACCATCACTACCAATAACACAACCAATACCACCACAAATACCATCACCAACACCACCACCACCAATACCACCAATAACACCACCACTACCAATACCAACACCACTACCAATACCATCACCAATACCACCAATACCACCGCCACCACCACCAATACGACCACCCATACTACGACCACCACCAAACCACCACCACCAATGCAACCACCAATACTAATACCACCACCAATACCACCACCACCATTAACCCCACCACTAATATCACCACCACCAATATCTCCTGAACTACCACCACAAATATCACCACCAATACCACCACCAATGCCACCAATACCACCACCACCACCAATACCACCACCACCACCAACACCGCTACCACCACTAATACCAATACAACCACCACAAGTACCAATACCAGCACCACCACCAATACCACCACCAATATCACCAATACCACTGTTGTAAATTGGCAGCGATTGGGTTAGCATTAGCGGAAGCCATCTTGTATTAAGAGGCTATCTTGTCCATTTTGTGGAATCCATTTTGTATTTCTGGCAGCCATTTTGTTTGCCATGTGCTGCCACGTGCTCACCATGTGCTCTGTCCTCCCTCAGTGTTGACTGCTCTTGTAAACTGCCTAGAAACGAACTATATTAAGCATCTTCCACCTTCGCACATGCCCAGTTGAGTTTGCAGCTGTCCTTGCAGCTGTTAGTAGTATGTAACTGTCAGGATGTGTTTACTAGCATTGACAAACTGTTAACTCCTCCTACTTGTCTACTGTGCATTTCTATATGACCTTATATGTACTTAAAACCTTATTCTGTACTTGTACCGCCTTTTTTTGAACCCTGCGTGGGTATAAAAGGACCATGCTCCTTCTGTTCGGTGTGCTACTTCATTCATTACCGAAGGGTGCTGTGTGAATGTAGTTCCACCTCATGAGGTTTATTAAACTTTGTATTTTCTATTCCAGTTTCTGTGCCAACTTCTTCCTATTGGTCTGAGGACTCTGTGCAGAGAAGGGCAAACCCCTTGCACTGGTAGGCCTAGCTGAGGTCCACTTCTACAAATTGGCGCCCGACACGTGGGGCTCATCGGCGACTCGACTGGTAAGAGTCGTTCTGCGGTGCTTGCTGTTGGTTTTTATTCCTGGGATTGGTAAGGTAGTATAGTAACACTTACTGCGGCTTTTGTATTTTGGAATTTGTGTTGGCCAACTTGGATTTCTATGGGATTCATATATAAATTGCAATTTATATAGGCAGGTAATGAGGAGAATTTTCTCTATCTGAATTGATTTGAACGGCACATCGTACTAAAGGTACCTTAAGTGCTACTTTGATTATAATACTGCATATTCTGCACTATTTTTGGCATGCCTGTTTTTAGCACACTTCGTAGGATGTGTTGCTTTTGTAGTGGTACCAATTTGAGACTCGATGAAGCACAACCGGCCCCCCCGAAGGGGACGCCTAATAGGGATATGTATATTAAGTATGGTCTTTCTTCTATAATGTACAGCACATTATGGAATAAATACACTCGTAAGGATTCTGAGTTGTGTTGGTCTATGCATGGGTCATTTGATTTACGAAAGATTGAGTATGTGGAACAATGTATGTTTAAGCGAAAGACTAGGCAAGATATGTTTGACTGTGTACGAATGTGGGAGAAAGAAGTGCGTGAACGAATGAAGTGTGAGCAAGCCTTGATTGAAAAAGAACATTTATGCGAAAGCATTAGAGTTGAAAAACAAAGAAATAAAAGAGTTAAAAGAGAGAGAAGATAGGGAGCGCAATTTACAGGTAACTGGCCAATACGCTGTTTGTTGGCCCCTTTATCCTATACTTAATAAACCACAAGATGATTTCTTATTATTAGATCGTCTTCCACCTCCGTATACTGTTCCTTCTGCCCCTCATGAGTCAGATAAGGACTCTGGTTCGGAGGAACACAAGGCACGAGAAACTCGTTCTATGTTGACCGCTGAGCGTGCGTCCCAGCTTAGATCTGCTGCTCCTAAAGCAGTTCGTAGCACTGCCCCCGCCTCTAAACTTCTAGATAGTATGAAAGGGTGGCAGGAAAGGGAGCAGCTGTATTTTACTGAGGTGTTTACCGCAGAGGTCCTTGAGCTGTTTAGGAAATATTCTGAGGAGTTAGAGCCCGACGATGTAGCAGATAATTGTAAGCAAATGCGTGATGGTCTTTTTGTTTTCTCCCAGGTGAATGATACAATCAGGCATTTGGTTAAACTGCGTGTTGATGCAGTCCGTTTAAGAGAGGAGAAAAAGGCTGCAGACGTAGCTGCACAGACATCTCAGACCGGCATGGCACAAGCTTCTATCTTCGGAACAGATAAGACTATGATAGTTCATGCGAAACCTATGCGGGAGGCCGCGCCTCTGTATGTTCCTCCTAAAGGAATGGGTACAAGTGATGATAAGGCTTCTATCGATACAAAGGATTATTTTATTTATAATTGGGTTTACACTCCTTGGAATAGGACGGATGTCATGGCACTTAAAACTGCATTGCCTGATCCGCGGAAAAATCCAGCCGCTTTTTATGAGGAAGTTGAGGGTGCTATTAGCTCTTTTACTATGACTTTGCCTGATATTGATTATTGATATTACCGCTTGATATGTGGAGAACTGTTCGTAAAATTGATGATCGTGCAGCTTTTGGGGCGTTATGGAAAGACTTAGAACAAATGGATGTAGAAAGGGAACCCGCACAGAAGCCATGTCAGTTAATTTTAGATCTTCCCGCAGCCATATTAGTTAAGTTAAAAACGATTATTCCCCCTAAAAAGATAGATTGGACTGTTTTAGCGTCTTGTAAGCAAAAGGCAGATGAATCGGTCTCTGATTTCTTTACACGCTTTGAAGAAGCATTCCGCGTTTTTAGTGGTCAGTCATTGACAGATGACACGGGCAGACATCTGTTTGTCGATAAATATGTCGCAAACCTGTTGCCAGGAATAGCTAGTCGCCTAAAAGCCAGTGAGAGTTCATGGACTACCTCTTCTCTGGTTTATCTCTTGACTATGGCTCAGTATTATGAACGCCAGGAATTAGAAGCAAAGGGTAAAGAGGATAAAAAGACTAAAGAACTAGTAAGGAAGGTTATGGTGGCTCAGGCTTATGGTCCGCCTTTTAGAGGTAGTGATAGAGGTGGACGTGATTCTTATGGTTCGTCTTTCCCTTCTTATACACGTTCGAATTTGTCTGATGACCAGTACGCGTACTGTAAAAAAGAATTGGGCATTGGGCTTCCGATTGTCCAGCACTGCGTGCTCAGCAGTGTCCACGTGGTCGGGGACAAATGAGAAATCGTTCAGGATATTCAGGGCCTAGAGGAAGCACAGGTGATCGTGCTAGGTTTGATGCTAAAATACGTGGGCAGGATGGGTTTAACACTTTTGATAGAAGGAACCAATATCAAATGTCCGACTATGTGCCGTCTGATTTTCAAGATTCTGCTTATGCATAGGATCGCCTAGGATGGGATAAAGAATCAGTTGAAGTTCCAGTAATCAGAGGGGTCCCTATGTTACAGCACATGTTTTGGGTTCTACTGATCAGTTTCTGGTTGATACAGGAGCTACTCATAGCGCCTTATCTAAACATTGGTTGCAAGGGCTCCCCTGTCTGGCTTAACCATTACATCGATAGGTTTCGATGGCACGCCTTCCCTTAGCCCACTGTCGCAACCACTTGCATTCCATGTGGATAAATTTACTGCTCCATGTCCATTTTTGCTTACCCTGAATACACCAAACAATATTGTGGGTCTTGATATGCTCAAGTATTTCAGGGCTACGATACGATGTTCTCCAGAAGGTGTACGTGCTATCTTGAATGACAACCATCCTGTTACGGAGCGAACTTGTCTTGTTAAAGAGGATATTGCATTAGCTTCACTCCCTAGTACTTTGTGTGCTACTTCAGACACTGATGTAGGGCAAATGGTTATTCCACCAGTACATATTAGTGTCAAGGAGGGCACTGTGCTGCCACGTTTGCCTCAATACAAAATTTCACAGGAAGGCGAAGAAGCACTCATACGTATTGTCCATGATCTCATTGAAGTGGGGGTTGTTGAGGAAGTTCCTTACAATGTTTGTAACAGTCTGATTCTTCCTATTCTTAAAAAAGATACTGACACTAGGATTTACCTATTCATTATTGATAGTTAACAAGATTGTAGTACCACAATACCCCGTGGTTTCTGACATAACAACATTTCTTACTTTGGTTCCTCCGACAGCAACTACATTCTCTGTGATAGACTTGAATAATGCTTTCTTTTCGATCCCTATTCATCCTGATAGCCGATATTTGTTCGGTTTGACTTAGAATAATCGATCGTATAGATTTTGTAGAGTTCCTCAAGGCTATACTGAGAGTCCAAGTATTTACAGTCAAGCATTAGAAAAAGAAAACTGGATTCTTTCATTTTGCCTGAAGGTGTGGCTCTCATACAATATGTCAATGACATCTTGTTGGCAGCCGATACCCCTGAACAGTGTGAAAAATGTACTTTGTCCTTGCTTTCTTTTCTTGCTTCCTATCATCACAAAGTGTCACGAAAGAAATTGCAATATTGTAGACCGAAGGTAACCTACTTAGGTCACCTTCTGTCTAAAGAGGGACGTGCACTCACACCAGATCACATTCAAGCTATTTTAGACACACCAGTGCACCGTACTCAGAAAGATGTCCGTGCATTCATTGGTCTTACTTCTTTTTGTAGGCGATGGATATTAGCGTTTTCACATATTGTTAAACCCCTGTTGGCTCTTTTGACTAAAGATACTCCAATGCCCCTTCCATGGACGACTGAATGCCAGAATGCTTTCCAACAATTGCAACAAGCCCTTTGTTCTGCACCAGTATTAGGAACTCCGGATTACACCAAGGCTTTTACACTCTATGTACACAAAAGAGATGGTTGCGCACTTTCAGTTTTAGTGCAGACACACGGTGACAAACAGCGTTCCTGTGCATGTTTTTCAGCAGTAATTGATCCTGTTGCTCGTGCGTTGCCTGGATGCCTCCGTTCAGTTGCAGCAACAGCTGTCTCAATACGTCAGAGTCAAGGGATAGTTTTGTCACATAAGCTGTTGGTGCTAGTACCCCATGCGGTTGATGCCCGTTTAAATCAGACGAAGATGCAGCATTTAACTAGTGCTCGTCTGACAGGATACAAATTGACATTGTTGGCCCCTCACACTACACAGAAGAGATGTGCGACACTAAACCCAGCCACTTTGATGCCATACCCGGTGACTCAGTCTCAGTCACAGGAGTCTCATGATTGAATATTCCTTACTGAGGAACAGACAAAGGGTCGTGTCAATTTGCAAGACACGCCCCTTTCAAGTGTTGATGGGGAACTATGGGTTGATGGGTCATGTTTGAAGTTACCAGATGGTACAACGTCAGCTGCATATGCGTATTACAACACTTCAGCCGGTAGTTGAGACAGCTCGTATTCCACAGAAGTCAGCTCAGGCAGCTGAGCTAATAGCTTTGACACAAGCGTGTGAACTTAGTACTGACTTACCTGTGAACATTTATACAGATGGCCGCTATGCTTTCGGAGTGGCTCATGATTTTGGGCTACTCTGGAAGGAAAGGGGCTTTCTTACATCCCACGGGATGCAAATAATGCATGGAGAATTAGTACATAATCTCTTGACTGCTTTAACATACCCGAAGAGAGTAGCAATTGTTAAAAGTAGCGCACATAAGAAAGCAATTGATAAGATAGGACAAGGCAATGCTTTTGCAGACCAAACAGCCCGTGAAACTGCCATGCAGCGAAGCACCACGTCTATGTACGTAGTGAAGTCACAGTCTGAACGCTGGCATGATACCAGACAGGATGTGCTAGATATGCAGAGATCTGCTTCTACAGAAGAAATTTAGCAATGGTCTAAGGAGGGAACATTGGACGATGAGGGCTGTTGGAGGAATAAAGAGATGAGCAAGTGGAGATTGCCTACAGCCTATTTACAACCTATGATTCATATGGCATATGGGCCGGCACATGTTGGAGCCTCCTCGATAACGAAATTGCTCATGCAAGTTTGGGAGCATCCAGAAATTGCCGGCACAGCTAAAAGGATTGTGCAGCCTTGTCTGATTTGTCTTCAGCATAATCCTGGTAAAGGGACACAAACTCCTACAAGAGGGTTTGCTACGCCAACCGCACCATTTGAAGTTTTCCAAATGGATTACATCCAGCTTGAGCGCTGTAACAACTTAAAGTATGTTTTGGTAGTGGTATGTGCCTTCAGTAAATGGATAGAGGCACACCCTACGAAGGACAATACAGCTCTCACTACAGCAAAGGTACTTTTGAAGGAATTCTTCCCTAGATTTGGTGTTTGGAAACTTTTATGGAGTGATAACGGACCCCATTTTATTGGGCAAGTTGTTGAATATGTCCTGAAGGGATTAGGAATCAAGCAGAAATTTCATGCTGCTTTCCATCCACAATCAGCAGGGCTAGTGGAAAGGTATAACGCCACGCTTAAATTGAAACTGGCTAAAATACAGGCTTCCACGTCTTTGAAATGGCCTGATGCACTACCCTTAGCACTGTTGTCCATTAGATCAGTGCCACATTGCGATCTGGTCTTACACCATATGAGGTGGTATTCGGAAGGCCTATGAACATTTGGGGAGTTCCTAAACCACATCCCATACATGATGTACCATGTGTAGTGATGAGTGACTACCTATCACAATTGACTGACAGTTTGATTTCTATTCATCAACAGGTTCGAGAAGCTCTTCCTGATAGGTCTGCAGGTGAAGGCCATGGACTTCGACCTGGAGACCAGGTGATGATCCGATCTTTCCAGAGGTCGAGCAGCTTGGACCCGATGTGGCGCGGCCCGGAGCAGGTGCTCCTTTCAACAAGCACTGTGGTCCCAGTGATGAACAGGAGGAACTGGGTGCACTCCACCCACTGCAAGAAAGTGCTGTCTACCTTCATGGCTCCTGCTGCCTTGATCGACCATCGGGACATCCTGGATACAGAGAGAGGCAAAGCCTTATCACCTGATGAACCTGAGGAAGTCTTCCCGGACCACACGATTCCTGGAGTATCCCGATACCAACTGAGACAATGGAAAGAGCCTGCATCGTCGAAATAGACTGGTTGAGCAACCGCCCTGGGTTAGTGAAACGGAATGACGATGTGGCAAGGGGGGGAATCAGTCCTGTATAGTGTAGCGACACCGGTCTTGACCCTCGGTGAAGAAACCAACGGCTGCCCAGGGATAAGAACTCCAACAATTGTTTCCAACGACAAGCTGATCATGTCCACAAGGAGATCAACTGTTGCTAAGAGAAAGATCATTTGTGCTATAGGGTTTGTTCTTGCTATGGTGGCTGTAGCAGTAATAACCTGGTTCATTGAGAAAGTGGCTCCTGCTCAAGAGCTTTTGATCGCCACTACTCCAGTATCAGTTGAACACCACTACTTTACACTTCCCTACCATGAGCAGAAGCATCGACAATCCTACTTAAATAATACCTTTATCCAGATGTTGCATCATACTCATAATGCCACAAATACTACCAACTGTTGGGTGTGTGGGATGATACCTGCACATCAAAAGAAAGGAGGAACACCTTTTATTCCTCTTCCCTTTTCTCATAATGGTTCTTGTCAAGCTTGGTATGCGCTTTTGTTTGCATCTGGAAGACGTACAGTAGGCGGGCTTCTTTTTCGCCTTAATAAAGTATGCTACCAAGATAAAGATGGTTATCCTCAAGCCAAAGGGACCAAATGGGAATGGGAAGAGTATCAACCGGACAATATTTCAACACCATATGTCTTCACAAATATGAGAACTTTTACCAGTAATGAACAATTTGTGATTTCTGTTACTAGAGCTAAAGCAGATCTATGTATAAGCAGTATTGGGAGAATTCCAGTGGGGAAAAGCGAATGTACTGTAATTCTGACTATTGAAGGTGTAAATAACAGTAGTTTTATAGCCTCACATAATACTTACTTTATCTGTGGTAGCCAAGGATATTATCAACTACCTGCTGGGTGGTCAGGTGTGTGCTATGTGTCCTTTCTATTGCCCCCTGTGTTTCTGGCACCTGCATCATACCACCGGGACCTTAAATTATTCGACGATATCTCTAGAAATAGATACAAAAGGACAATAAGGGCTGACGAAGTAGACCAAACTGATACCACTCTGCAACAATATGTCGATTTTAATTTAGGTTTGTTCTTCTTTGTGGGTGCTGCATTAAACAGTAGGAAAATAAGACGATTGACTAGAGTTGTGGAAGCTGTTACCAAGCAGACAGCTATGGCACTTGGGAACATTACGGAGGAGCTGCAAATTACAAGGATTGTAGCTCTCCAGAACCGAATGGTTCTAGATGTGGTTCTGGCTGATCGAGGTGGTGCATGTCGCATCATCGGTAGCAGCTGTTGCGTATTCATACCGGATCACTCACCTTCAGTATATGACGCAATATCAAAACTGCATAAGATTGCTGCAGAAATTCATCCAGAGACTGGTACTTGGACTTTTGCTGGATGGTTTTGGACTCTTGTTTCTGCTTGGGGCTGGAAACTACTGGCTATCCTGTGTGTATTGATTGCGATACTTTTTACATGCTGTGTATGTATCCAATGTGGTCCAATGCTTTGCTCCATTTGCATCTCTGTCTGTATACCTGTCAAAAGGAATGTTGCAGAAACAAAGGCCCAACAAATGTTGAATAAAGAGGTGGCCGAAATAATCCTAATAGATGTATGGGATGCATATTTAGATTACCCCAGAGGAACGAATGTCTTCAGCTAATGCTAAAAGGGTCGTCTGTTGTAAATTAGCAGCAATTGGGTTAGCATTAGCAGATGCCATCTTGTATTTAGAGGCTATCTTATCCATTTTGTGGAATCCATTTTGTATTTCTGGCAGCCATTTTGTTTGCCATGTGCTGCCACGTGCTCACCATGTGCTCTGTCCTCCCTCAGTGTTGACTGCTCTTGTAATCTGCCTAGAAACAAACTATATTTAGCATCTTCCACCTTCGCACATGCCCAGTTGAGTTTGCAGCTGTCCTTGCAGCTGTTAGTAGTATGTAACTGTCAGGATGTGTTTACTAGCATTGGCAAACTGTTAACTCCTCCTACTTGTCGACTGTGCATTTCTATATGACCTTATATGTACTTAAAACCTTATTCTGTACTTGTACCGCCTTCTTTTGAGCCCCTGTGTGGGTATAAAAGGACCATGCTCCTTCTGTTCGGTGTGCTACTTCATTCATTACCGAAGGGTGCTGTGTGAATGTAGTTCCACCTAATGAGGTTTATTAAACTTTGTATTTTCTATTCCAGTTTCTGTGCCAACTTCTTCCTATTGGTCTGAGGACTCTGTGCATAGAAGGGTGAACCCCTTGCACTGGTAGGACTAGCTGAGGTCCACTTCTACACCACCACCACCAATACCACCACCACCACCAATACCACAACTACCACCACTACCAAAACCACCACCACCACCTATACCTCCACCACCAATCCCATCATAAATAACAATACCACCACCAATACCACCACCACAACCAATACCACCACCACCAATACCACCACCAATGCCACCAATACCACCAACAACACCAACACCACCACCAATAGCACCACCACTAATACATCACCAATACCACCAATTCCACCACCACCAATACTACTACCACCAATACCACCACCACCAATAGCACCACTAATACCACCAATACCACCACCACCAATACCAATACCACCAATGCCACCAGAAATACCAATACCACCACCAATACCACCTCCACCACCAATACCACCACCACCAATAACTTCACACCACTAATACCACCACCACCAATACCAACACAACCACCAATACCACCACCAATACCAGCACCAGCAATACCACCACCACCGCCAATACCACCAATACCACCACCAATACTACCACCAGCAATACCTGTACCAGAACCACCACTACCAATACCATTACTACCACCAATACCAATACCACCACCACCAATACCACCACCTCCACCAATACCACCCCCAATACTACCAATGCCACCAGCACCAATACTACCACCAATACCATTGCCAATACCACCAATACCACCACCACAAATACAATCACCAATATGAACACCAATATCAATACCACCACCAACACCAACACAAATACCACCACCACCAATACCAATACCACCACCAAGACCAATACCACCATCAACACCAATACCACCACCACCAATACCACCACCAATAACCCCACCACCAATACCACCACCACTAGCACCACCACCAATACCACCACCACCAATATCACCGCCAATGCCACCAATACCACCACCACCACAAATACAACCACCAATACCACCACCTCTAATATCAGTACCACCACCAGCAACACCAATACCACCACCAATACCAATACAACCACCACAAATACAAATACTACCACCACCAATATCACCAATACCACCACCACCACCACCAATACCACCACCACCACCACCAATACCACAACTACAACCACCACCAATACCACCACCACCAATACCAACGCCATCATGAATACCAATACCACCACCACTACCACCACCAATACCACCATCAATACCAAGACCACCACCAATACCTCCACCACAACCAATACCACCACCACCAATACCACCTCCAATACCGCCAATACCACCAATTCCACCACCACCAATACACCAATAGTTGTGCAAAACCGGGTAAAAGTAAAAGAATATGGCCAGCCATGATGGAGCTCAGGTCAGGTAGAAGAAGGGGATTGGGCTCAGTTGATGCTTACCTTCAGACTTAGAATACATTTCAAAGAAAAATTTCTGAGAAGGTTATGTGCAGTGGGGCAAGGCTGCAGGTGGTGTCCAAGGAGGAAGTATCAAAGTCGGGAGCCGTCTGACAAAGTCGTTGTCGAAATTTCTACGTTTGGACTTAGTTCCTTTTTTGGAAGTCAAAACGCTTCAGCGGGATGAAGCTGAAGGCTATAGTAGACAGTATTTCCAAGAATCCAGATACCCCTTTGCCGAGAGACTGGTGAACAGGATTTGCTGCTTCCTAGAAAAATATAGCGAGAACTGCTGATCAGTGATGCACCTTGGGTGGAGGTTTGTTAGAGTTTTCCCTCAATTTTCTGGGCAGTTTTTAGCCACAAATTCCCTATGTTTTAGATTTTTTGCTATCTGGGCTCATTAAGCACCATCATCAAGGGTCCAGGACAGGCATCACTTGGGGGGTTATTTCAAGATGGTGGGAGCCTGTTCTGCCTTGTGGCGCTAAACAGGAGGAAAGCAAACTGGCCCTGGGAGTGACTCTGGTAGTCCTGGGTTCAGGAGATGAAGTAGGTCTCAAGCAGCAGTATAGTCCTCTATGGGTTCAAGGCAGGTTCCAGACAGCAAAAGCAGTCCTTTCAGATGCACCAAAGTGGGCTTGTGGAGTACACAGCAGTCCACAGCAGCAAGCTGTCCTTTGAAAGTCCTTTCCAGGTCCAGAAACTGAACTGAAGAGTGGTTCTAGGGCTCCTATTTTTATACATGGTTCCTTCTTTGAAGCACAAGATATTTTTAGAAGTTGGCCTTTGAAGTGCTTGGAATTTCCTAACTTCCCTGCTCTCGCTCCCAGCTTGCTGCAGGGACAATACAGTGGTGGCAAGTCCTTTATTTGAAGGCAAAGCACAGACTATTCAGTTGCAAGAGGGGCTGTGTTCAGCTCCGCCCTCTTCCTGCCAGGTCATCACCCATTCAGATACACCTCTACCCTCTTCTATGTAACTGTCAAACTACACCCAGTCATGTGACCTAGGCCAGACTGCAGGCACCAACTAGAAAGGGCAGGAAAATGCCAACTTTCTAAAAGTAGCATTTTAAAAATTGTAATTCAAAATCCAACTTTACCATCAAAGAGGATTTTTAATTACAATTTCATAGTCACCAAACACTTAGGGGTCTATTACAATAGTGGGCGGATCGCCACCACCCGTATGGCGGTAGCAATCCATCCACCATTACCCACCGCCCACCTCTCATTTCCCCCCCACCATATTATGATGGCGGAGGGGACCCCGGCGAATGGAAAGACCGTCTGCCGGTTTTCCGCCCATCAACGAGTCGACTGGGCAGAAAAGGGGCTGAATATGGCCATCCATATTACAATGAAGTCGGAGATGTGCCTTTCCATGGTGGCATTGCCGCCATGGAAAGGCATGCGGTTCCTGAATGTGGGAGCCCGTTGCGGGCCCCCAGGTTGTCGGCGGGGTGGGGGGTGCACATGGGGGGTACCTATGTTACCCCCATGCATTTTCATGCATAGCATGCCTTTTTTACATTGCAGCGGGTGCAGCTGAAAGCACCGCCCGCCGCAATGTAAAAAATGCTGGATGCGCCCGCCAGTGTGGCGGGTGCATCCTAATATGCATCACGGGACCGCCGCACATATGGCGGGTGGTCCCTTTTGCCGTTACGGTTGCCCGCGGACTTTGTCTGCCCACTATCGTAATAGACCCCAAAATGTTTTCCTTTTCCCAATCAAAAATGAGCACTTATTAAAAGCACTTAGGCAATTTCCTGTTATCCCATGTGACAGGTATGCATCACAGTAGTGAAAAATGAATTTAGGAGTTTTTCACTACCAGGACATGTAAAACCTAAACATACAGGTCCAACCATTTAATTACAATTCACTTTGCACTATGGAATTCCTAAGGCCTCCCTTACATGTGAAAATATAAGCAATAAAAAGGGGAGTTGAAAGCTTGGCAAGGGAGTTATATTGCCAAGTCAAATTGGCAGTTTAAACCTGCTTTCAGACTGCACTGCAGACCTGGGACATGTTTTAAGGGGATACTTTAGTGGGTGGCACAATAACTGGTGCAGGGCCATAACTCGCAATTAATTTACAGGCCTTGCGTATATGGTATACCACTCTACAAGGGAAGTATAAGTACATTAAATTAAATATGCCAATTAGGTATAAGCCAACTTTACCGTGCTTAAGGGAGGCAGCACAAACACTTTAGCACTGTTTAGCAGTGGTATGGTGCACAGAGTCTAAGGGCCAACTAAAAGAAATTCAGCATAAAAATAGGAGGGGTGAAGGCAAAATGTTTGGGGAGTCCCTGCAGAGAAGACCTGGTTCAACACTCACTGATACTATAAGGGTAGAGGAAATTGAACTTGGATGCCTGTGTCTCTCACTATTAACAATGATCTTTCTGTTTTTCATCTCTTGTAATTTTCTAACCCTGTAAGTTGGCCTTAGTCTGGCTGGGATCAGCATTGTGCTCACCTAACCAGAATTTAGACAAAATTTTGAGTCCGTGATATCGACTGACACAATTATCGAGTTGGAAATATCGTGACACAGAAATATCGTGAGCAAGAATATCTTTGATAAAAATATAAATTTTAAGGTAATATAGATGTTTTAAATATAGAAGTTAAAAATATTGTTTGCAAAAATGTAGAGCCTCAGTCAGAAAGGCTCCGAACTGCTTTCGGATTTTCCTAACCTGTTTCGGAACTCATGTTTCCGACTGATTCGGAAACATTTCCAACCGACCGTTTATGATAGAAGGTAACCGCTTGGTCTATCCAACTCTGTTCCAACCGGCATTTGGAGACACTGAGTCAGTCAGAGCCGAATCGTACAGGTCTATGGACTGCGTTGCCGACCGATGCATTATGATGTCGTATTCGTGCAGCATGTCTGAATCGGTCTGTCCGACACAAGACAGCTGTCGGAAACTGACTTTGGGGCTGGTAGCAGGCCCCCATTCACCCAGAGGCCTCCAGTTGGGGCTCGTGGGGGGTACCCAAGGAACCCCTCTTTCCAACCATGCGCAGTGTGGCAGGCACAATGGGGTGCCTGGGACAGGGTGCAGGGTTTTCCGCAACCACTCCATTTTTCAATGGGAGCCTTTGTTGTTGGTTAGAACATAGGCTTCCATTGAAGTCAATGAGAGTCCAACTGACCCATGTTCAGAAACATCATAATCAGTTGTTCAGACTGTCTGAACCCGAGTCGGTCGGAACCGATTCTGACACGGAGTCGGTCAGAATGCTTTCGGACCAACATCGTAATGAGGCCTATAGTTGTCTAAGATATAGATTTTTTAATTAGTGTTATTTATTTTAGTATATATTTTAAATGTATGTGATGTCATTTTTTGCATAAGTATTGCTTATGTTTTTTAATACATGTGTTACATTTTTAATAGTTATTATATTTAATTTAATAACATTTTGTGGTTTTTATTTTCTTAGCGTGTTAATACTCCTGAAGTTTTTAAACCAGTCTGGTAAGTCTGGAGGACATTTTGGAATGTAAACAATTAAAGAAAACATGCATCAAAGGCTTGTGATCTGAGACCAATTCAAATCCTGTTCCCCAAATAAAACATCCTAAACCTGTGTATGGCCCAAACGCATGCTAACGCTTCCCTCGTGATGGTGCTGCACAGTTGCTCATAAGGTCTCAAAGCCCTGGAAGCAAACCCTATAGTCCTGTCACCATCAGTAGCCTTTTGAGTGAGTATTGCCCCCAAGCCTAAAGCATTAGCATCCACAGTTATAACAAAGGTGCGATTCTCGCAGAAAAGCAGTAAAGTTTACCTTCTAAAATGCTGCATCCTGTTCATCCGCCCAGACAAATGCATGTTATGTTATGTTATGTTATAACAATTTGTTACGAGCACAGCGACTCCAGCGAAGGAGCATCCCGGCGCAGAGACACGGAGCAGTCATAACACAACATGGAGATAATGCTACAGAAAAGTAGTAAGACAGGGAAGCTAAAATAAGAAGGTTTTTATGGCTCTACGAAACGACAGCAAGTCCTCTATCAGCCGAATTTCAACTGGGAGAGTGTTCCAGATTGACGCGGCTCTCACCCTAAAGGACCGGCCCCCCATCCTGCTGAGCCTAAATCTGGGGACAACCGCAAGGGCCTGACCTTGAGATCGAAGATTGCGGGTAGGGACATAGAAAGAGATGGAGTTGGCCAGGATCTCAGGGCCAATGCCTCTAAGGATTTTGAAGGTCAGACACAGGACCTTAAAAAGAATACGCTTCCTCACCGGGAGCCAGTGCAGGGAGCGGATAACATGAGATACCGGGCAGAACTTAGGAAGTCCAACAATGGCTCTCGCCGCGGCGTTCTGCACCCGCTGCAAACGGGTTAACTCAGCCTGGTTAGCCCCCGCCAGCAAAGAGCTAGCGTAGTCCAGACGGGAGATGATGGTTACCTGGACCACAAGCTGTCTGGTAGGGGCATCGAAGAACTTAAGCACCGGCCTTAACCCTCTTAGGAGACCGAAGCAACAGGCTGCGATTTTTTTGGTGTGCCCTATGAATGTGAGACCAGCGTCTAACCAGACCCCAAGGTTCTTTACCTCCGTCACTAAGGTCGGAGTGGGGCCCAACTCCGAGGGCCACCACTGATCGCCCCAAAGCTCCACTCCCTTCCCGACAACCATAACCTCTGTTTTTGAGGCATTCAGCTGGAGACAGTTGCCTGTCAACCAGCTAGCCACCGCCTTCAGTCCGGACTGAAACCTGGGGGCATCCTGTTCCGCATCCCCGCTGAGAGTAACCGCCAGCTGTGTGTCATGGGCATATGAGACCATGGTTAGGCCCCACTGCCTTGCGACATCAGCCAGCGGTCTCACGTAGAGATTGAACAGCGTGGGACTCAGCGAGGATCCCTGCGGAACCCCCATGGCCAGAGGCTGGAACCTGGACTTGAAGGGAGGGATGGCAACACAGAAGGAGCGGTTGTCTAGGAAGGAGCGGAACCATTGCAGCGCCAGGCCGCCGATACCAGTCTCCTCGAGCCGCCTAAGGAGGATGCTGTGCGATACAGTATCGAATGCGGCGCTGAGATCTAACAAAATCAGCGCCGCCGTCTGACCAGCATCCAACCTTGCACGGAGATGTTCCACCATCACCAGAAGGGCAGCCTCCGTGCTGTGACCAGCACAGAAGCCATTCTGTGTGGGATCGAGGGCATTGGACCGGGCTAGGTATTCAGACAGGGCCAGATTAACATGAGCCTCTGTCAACTTAGCTGGCCAGGGCAGCAGCGAGATGGGACGGTAGCTTTCCGGCTTAGACGGGTCAAGAGATGGTTTTTTAATGATCGGAGACACCACCGCCTGCTTCCAACTGATGGGAACGACCCCAGTCTCTAAGGAGAGATTGACAAGAGAGCGTATAGCCACGCGCCCCACAAAAGTCTGATCTCGGAAGAGGGCAGGCCTCACTGGGTCGGATGGAGACCCAGATTTAACTTGCGTCGCAAGTTTGTCAAACCCTTCCAAAGTGAGGGGGGGATATGAAAGCAGAGCGGGCTGGTAAAGTGTCTCCTTAGGGCTACCCATCGCTATACCAGTGCTCGGGAAGGTCCGATATATAGACTGAACTTTTCCCAGGAAATAGGTAGCGAGGAATTCACAGTGTGTGACAGAACTCTCAACCGTAGAGATAGACCGCTTAGACATGAGATCTTTCACCGCCTTGAAGATGGCCTTCGACGGGTTAGTGCTATTCCGGAATTCCTCTGCATAAAATGCCGCTCGGGCACGACAAATGGCCCGGTGGTAGAGCTTGACGGACGCGACATATGTAGCTTTTAACTCAGCCCCATATGTCTTCCGCCAGGCCCTCTCCGCCCGTCTACAGGCTCCCTTCAGAGCGCGCAAAGCGTCGTCATACCAGGGGCTTGACACTCGAGGGTTGATCTTCGTTGTTACAACAGGTATCAAAACATCCAGAGCCCTAATGAGCCAAGAGCAGAAGAGATCGTACCCCTTCTCTACGTTGTTAAATGGGCCCAAAGGTTCCACAGACAGAAGATGGTAAAAGTCATCCAGCCTGAGTTTACTCCAGGGTCTCCTGGGTACCCGCTTGGCTGAAGAGGTGGAAATGTTGGTAGTCATAGGGCAATAAATGGATACCAAAGAATGGTCAGACCACTCTACAGGAGACACCGACGTGACTTTAGCCTCGGTCAAGTTGGTAAAAAAAGGGTCAAGAATATGTCTCCCGGAATGAGTAGGCTGGGAGACCAGCTGAAAAAGTTGAAAGGCCTCTAAGTCCATAAGAATACTACGTGCTGTCAGACAAGATGGAGCATCGAAATGCAAATTTAAATCGCCCAAGATGGAAAAATTAGCACAGTCAGTGACCAAGGTGGCGACAGTGTCTGGGAAAACATTCCTGAACGCCACATCACTGCCCGGCGGACGATACCCCACCATCCCAGAGAGTGTAAATTCTGGGCTGACAGAGACTTTAAAAGAGGCACTTTCACAGCCAGCGATCTTAAGAATGGTCCACACACAGGAAAAACTAGATCTCACTATCAAAGCTATAACCCCCCCTCTGGATAGCCTATTCGCAATATACATAGAGTAGCCGGGAGGGCAAACAATATTGGGAATGGCAGTGTCGGCTTCCTGAAGCCATGTTTCGGTTAAGGCTAAAATATCCGGGGTTTCGTCTTCAATCAGGTCGTACACATTTTGTTGATGTTTAAGAATCGACCTGACATTAAGATTCAAAATCCGCAGTGAGGGCGGTAGCCCCCTGTTGTGCCGAACGGCAGAGGGACAAAGCCGGGAAAGAAGCTGCGGGGGGTCAAGCGCCAAACCATTACAGGGACAGCGGTAGGGGCCACATAATGGATGAACGGGCTGTAGAATGCAATGACCGCTCACCTTACCGATAGAGTACAGGCGCTCCCTGGAGTATGTATGCATGGCAACAGTGCTGGGTAGACGAGAGCAGGCCAGAGCCCGCCACGTCCCGCGCGTCCTTAGCGCGGACGGGCGCAGACGGGCAGGACTCTGGCACGACTCCGGCCACGCGAGGACACGCCCGCTGCGCGATCCCGCTGCGCTAGGGGAGGAGCATTAAATGCGCGTTCCCCCGCTGGCGCATGCGCAATGCAGCGCTGTCCGATGTAATGGGCCACTCACCCCAGTGCAAGATGTCCGCCACCCTGGGAACCAACCCGCCAAGCGGCGGTGCGGGATACAATTAATGTGCAGGTAAGGGGCTGAGGTAGAGCAAGGGTCAAGCGACCTAAAATCAATTCAAATTAAACGAAAATATGCAATAAAATGTAGCAGAGCAGCAAGCGCCGTCACGCTCCTGTCTGCAATGAGCTCCGTGTCAGGGGAGAGAGAACGGGGACTCGCGTTAAATACGCGTTCCCCCGCTGGCGCATGCGCAATGCAGCGCTGTCCGATGTAATGGGCCACTCACCCCAGTGCAAGATGTCCGCCACCCTGGGAACCAACCCGCCAAGCGGCGGTGCGGGATACAATTAATGTGCAGGTAAGGGGCTGAGGTAGAGCAAGGGTCAAGCGACCTAAAATCAATTCAAATTAAACGAAAATATGCAATAAAATGTAGCAGAGCAGCAAGCGCCGTCACGCTCCTGTCTGCAATGAGCTCCGTGTCAGGGGAGAGAGAACGGGGACTCGCGTTAAATACGCGTTCCCCCGCTGGCGCATGCGCAATGCAGCGCTGTCCGATGTAATGGGCCACTCACCCCAGTGCAAGATGTCCGCCGCCCTGGGAACCAACCCGCCAAGCGGCGGTGCGGGATACAATTAATGTGCAGGTAAGGGGCTGAGGTAGAGCAAGGGTCAAGCGACCTAAAATCAATTCAAATTAAACGAAAATATGCAATAAAATGTAGCAGAGCAGCAAGCGCCGTCACGCTCCTGTCTGCAATGTCCCTTCCTGAGCAATAACCTTAAAGGTTCAACACATTTATCATACCCAGACACAAAGCAAGCATAATACTCTGCAAGCCCCAAACATTAACGTGAAGAATCCTTAGCCACCGGGGCTTTAGCTCCCTTAATAGCCTTAACAAGAGACATCTTGGGACGGATACCTTTGGAAGACATTTTATGACCTAAATAGACCAGCTCCTTCACGGCAAACTTGCATTTATCCATTCTAACAGTCATTCCTCTCTCCAATAAGATGGTATGTACCTTCCTCAGGATTTTTTTATAATGTGCCAAATCCTTAGCATAAACAAAAATGTCATCTTGGTAGGTTTGCACACCAGCTATGTTCACAAATAGGCTATCTATAAGCTTCTGGAACACGCTGGCAGCAGATGTCAGCCCAAAGGGTAATCTTAAATACGTATATGCCCCAAAGGGTGTCACAAATGTGGTAAGTTCTTGAGAATCAATGGTAAGAGCAATTTGGTGCCATGCGGATCTCAGGTGAATCGTGGAGAACCTTTGCGCCTCCCCAAGTCTTGCTGATAACTCTTGAATTTTTCGGCAGGGGATGGCAATCCATAATAATATTCCTGTTCAGGGCGCTCAAGTCAGTAAACAACCTAATCTCGTAGTTCTTTTTGCATACGACAATGGGGGCGACCCAATGCGAGGAATCTGTGGGCTCGATAATACCTCGAGACAAAAGGGAGTGCAGTGAAGTCTTTAGATCAATCCTGGCACTCAACAGGACAGGGCAAACCTTATGGACTACCGGCTGCGCATTAGGCACTAACCTGATCCTGTAACTTTACCAACTTGGTCTGAAAACACAGCCTTAAAATCAGCCAAAACGTCAGCCACAGACTCCTGATTGACATCAAGGAAAGATACAGGTAACTGTCCCAGAACCTCAGGAGTAGATGAGCCTAGGACCAACACTATGCCCAGCTTTGCCAAATCCTTACAATCAACAATGTCCCTTCCCTTGACAGCGACATAAACCGTGGTTTCTGTTACTCTACCCAGACATGTCTCCTTGGCAAGAAAGTAGCGCAACATGTTAATGTCCTTTTACCAAAGGCTTGGGGGTTAACATCTGTAGGAGACAAAGAACAATCACTTCCCCAGCATATATAAAATAAGGGGTTTTGAAGAAGAATACATGACGTTGGAATGCATGCATTCACAACTCATGTCTACACAACGCGGTCAGCACAATGACTGCATTGTTACCACGCATACCATTACAACGCAAGTCATTACAATGACTTGCTGTAGGGGACGCTGGAGTTTTGTATAGTATAATTTACTATTCCAACTCCGGTCTGTGCAACAGTATGGAAGGTACTAAAAGGTTTTGGCAGTAGGGGTAAATATGCGCAAGACAATGGGATCCGTTTTTACAATACAAATTAACAAGAACAAGAGTGCTCAAGATTAGCATACAACCACTGCCAAAAGTTGTAAGAGAGATGGACAAGGTCCACCCTTAATACAAAACAATCAATAGAAATGTGAGCAACAATTGTCAATGTAACGTTTCATATAAGTTCACAACTCAATAAGTAAGGTTTCTTTCATTTCTTTTAATGGTCAATTTTCATATATTCTTCAGTAAAGGATGCTTTCAACCACAGGGTAACCACAAGATTGCCAACACGTGTTTCGTCAGGCAAGTTTGCCAATCGACTTCATCAGGGCAAAAACGACTTACCAAAAACGAAACATGTAAGAGAAAAGTCACTTAAATAATCCATCCCACAAGCTATAAATTTAGACAAGTGCATTCCTGTAAAGAAAGAACATATACTCAAGCTTTTATAGCAGACAATATGGGTTATGTAGGACACTATCAAACAGCCAATCATATCCATACGTCAAAGGTGGTCAGAGGGGGGCGTGGCTTGCAGCCGAAGGTGATGGCCGCAGCCTAGTGCGGCTCCTGTGTCTGAAGCCCACTCCCGCAACTATCCTGGAATAAATCCTGGCGGAAACCGGCACTATACCCTCGGAGGCGTCACCTGGGTGACGGGGGCATCGGCTGCGAGCGACATTAGCCTGGTGGCGGGCGTGACAGCGAGCAGCCACGAAACAACGCGTAAGCGGCCTACAGGAGGAGGCAGAGCCGGGGCCTCGGGTGGCGGCCTGCCGGCACGAGAGAACCTACGCAGGCGTGGCCTCATCCCTGTGGCCTGGGATTTCAGACGCCTGAGACGAGAGTGGCAGAGTGTGGCGCAGAGGGCGGGCGCACTTGGCGTCGCGACCCCTTCGCCGAAACTAGGACCCCGGAGGGGCACTGGGGCTTCTCCGGAGCAGTGGCGGGCCCCTGAAGAGTTGCCCTGAGAGTGGATTGCAGCGGGCTGGCGTGCGGGACACTCGAGGGAGCCTGACATTGGCCTTCAAGGTGGTGACTTAGCAGTGAAGGTCCCGGCACCGGATCGGGACGCAGTGTTCCGGAAGCCTGCGACTAGAGGTGAGCTTTGGACTCCTGGGGGCAGCGGCAGGACACCGGTGAAACCGCACGTGGAAGACCTCGTGGCAGGTGGCGGCGAGTGCTAGATCCCTGCTGTGCCTCACCCCCTCTCGGAGACCCGGATCGGCAGGGGGCAATATCGCTCGCATTGGCCACTATGGGAGGCAAGGGGCAACGTGGGGGGCCACACACCAAACTTGAGAAATTTGCGTACCAGAAGGACCGAGTGTGCTCGCCCCCCCCCGACAAGCCTAAGGAAATCACCCTCCAGGACGTAATGGCCACACTGACCCAGATGCAGGTCTCGATAGGGACAATTTCGACGGACATAGCGTTGCTGAGGGCCGATGTATCTAAAATGAGTACGAGATTGTCGGAGGTGGAAACGGCTGCGGCGACCCTTACCGGCGACACGGCGGAGTGTAAAAAGAAAATACAGGCACTGGAACTTGTCCAAAAACAGCTGCTGGAAAAGCTTGATGATCAGGAAGGAAGGTCCAGAAGGAACAATGTACGCGCAGTAGGTGTGCCGGAGAGCGAGAGGGGGCCGGCTCTGGACCTTTTCATAGAAAAACTTATCACGGACCAGCTGCAGCCACGTGGGCTATCAAAATTTTTCTCGGTGGAAAGAGCGCACCGGGTGCCCGGAGGTAGGCCTAGACCGGGGGCCCCCCCGCGACCGATCCTGGCGCGTATGTTTAACTTCCGAGACAGGGACGCTCTCCTGCAGGCAGCACGTACCGCCCCCCCCGCTGAAGGTGGACAATTGTACAGTAACCCTATATCCGTACTATACTACAGCAGTGATGAAGCAGCGTCGCGACTTCATGACCATAAAAAAGGAGTTGCGCACTCGTGAGCTCAATTACGCGATGCTCTATCCAGCAAAACTGCGGGTGGAGGTGGAGGGACTGGCATGGTTCTTCGCCACACCGACGGAGGCCACGGAGTGATTGGAGGGTTGGCGCCCGGTGAAAGACGTTAGCCGCGCAGGGCGAGACCATAAACAGAACTCTAGACCATCCAGGGCACCGGAGACCGCTGGCTCAGAAGACATGGAGCGCACACCACCGGACTAAGTCTCAGAGGAAAGACTGGACTGCTGAATGGTATTTGGAGTGGAGAGTTTGAGGGATTCCCGTGGTCACGGGTGGCGGGGCCACTGTAGGGATGTTGGAAGACTGGAATTTGCTGTCCTTAATAACTGGCTTCTCGCATTGACCCACAATTGGTGAAGGGAGTGGGCGACTGGCAGGGAGCAGCTCCTCCCCTATACGCAAGTACCAAGTTATGGGAACTAAGCACTCAGCTAAGTTGGGGTGGCGGGTAGTTCGAAATCCGCTGGGCAGGGAGGGGGGTGGAGGGATGGGGGCAACACGTGAAAGTTGTTTTATGTTTTGTTTTCTGTTTAGAACTTACACATTGGCGATTGAAGCAAGCGATGTATGATATGGAACAGTGGATCAGTGTACATTTCATGCTATTTCATACTACCCTGCATGATGGAAAGAGCGCACATGCCCACTGTAGAGGCTAATATTAGCTCAGATATAGGGAGTCCGCAATCCTCCAGCCCTTTGTTTAAAGTACTGTCCTGGAATGTGAATGGCTTGGGAGATAAAATGAAACGGGGACTGGTCCTACAATATCTCAAGCGTAAATGGCCAGCAGTGGCACTCCTGCAGGAAACGCATTTAGTGGGCACGACTACAAAGGCACTGGATAGGTGGGGCTATAAAATGGTGGTACATTCTGAATATACGTCGGGTTCACGTGGGGTGGGCATATTAGTCAATAAGCGATTCCCACTAATCATTGTTGACTCCCGCAGGGGGGAACATGGTCATTTTGCGGCGATGACCTGCCAGTGGGAGGGAAAAGTATATAACTTAGTGACAGTGTATGTACCCCCGACACTCCATCAGGCTACTTTCCTAGCGTTGGGAGAGTTTCTGCTGACGCTACCACATGGGGAACTAATAATAGGCGGAGACTTTAATGCGACGATGGATCTGATGATGGACAGGTCGCCCACCAGGGATCTTGGTAGCGCTACTCCCAAACTGCTTGAATTCACGGAGGCACTGGGCCTCATAGACACCTGGAGAGCCCACTGCCCGGAGGAACGGCAATACACATTTCACTCGGGGGTCCATAACAGCCTCTCTCGAATAGATTAATTTTTTGCGACGGGGTTAAGGGGGATGATGGAGGTAACACATTTGCCTAGGGGCATCTCAGACCACTCACCAGTACTCATCACATATGCAACCTTCACCCCACAGAGACGTAGGGTATTCCCAATCCACCCTGGCTACCACAAAATACCCAAAATTAATAAAGCTCTCCTTGTGACAACCAGACAGTATCTCAAAGAAAATAAAGACTCAGTGACGAGCCCAACGACATTGTGGGAGGCGTACAAAACGGTCCTTCGAGGGCAGGCCATCTCGATGGTGGCTGATCATAATAAAACCCAGCAAAATGAGATACATGACCTTGAACAGGGGGTGGCCCGGGCCGAGGCTGACCATGTAACACACATAGATGAAGACACCACACGTAGAGTGCTGATGGCGCGACAAGAATATAAGTCATATGTTTGGGAGGCGGCAAAAGCTACAACGCAGCATACGATCTACGAACTAGGGGATAAGGCGGGTAGATTGTTAGCCTGGCTGGAGAAAAAGGAACGTGCGGCTAGATGGGTGGGGCGGATCCAGCTGGAAACTGGTGGTTTCACGTTGGAGCCCCAGCACATTGCGGAGGCCCTGTCGGTGCACTACAAAAAGATCTACATTCCGGAGGCCACATCCACTGTTATGGACAATTTGGCGTTCCTTAGAGACATTGCCATGCCCACGTTGGCCCCGTCCGAGGTGGCGGCCTTAGAAAAGGATCTGACCACGGAGGACATTACACTTGCAATAGCCTCCCTTCGTACTGGGAAGGCGCTGGGGCCAAATGGAATTCCAGTGGAATTCTATAAGAAAGCCACAACTTACATTGTTCCGCATCTGTTGGGCATGTACACGGACAGTTTGAAGAACGGGATTCTACCCCGGGAGACTGGCCACCATAGTAGCCATCCCCAAGCCTCAGAAACCACCGCATGAGTGCACCTCCTATCGCCCAATTTCACTGCTGAACGCCGAGGCAAAGATTCTTGCAAAAGTCTTGGCAACAAGATTGCAGCCACACCTCGCCACGGTCATCCACCCGGATCAATCCGGGTTTATGCCAAACCGAAATACCGCCCTGAACCTACGACGGTTGCATGGAGTTCTAGCGCATCGCTCCTCGATAGAGGAGGATGCAGTCATTCTCTCACTAGACGCACGGATGGCATTCTATTTGGTGGAATGGCCTTTTCTCTTTGCTGTTCTTCGCCACCTGGGATTTGGCCCCAAGATCTGCGCTTGGATCCAGCTCCTATATACCAAGCCTATGGCGCAGGTGGTCGTAAATGGGCATATCTCGAACACCTTCCCCTTGGGACGGGGGACACGACAGGGATGCCCCCTCTCCCCACTTCTCTTCGCACTAGTATTGGAGCCGCTGGCGGCATGGGTGCGACAGGACCCGGTCCTCCGTGGCCTAAAGTGGACGATGGGATGGGAGGACCACATCTCTCTGTATGCGGACGATGTCCTCCTGTACTTGGCCTCGCCGACGCGCTTGATACGCTGCCTCCTAGATATTTGCGCATCATACGGGAGGGTATCCGGCTACACGATAAACTGGGAAAAATCCTATCTCTATGTGCTCCAGGGCTCCCCACCGCAGCTCCCTAGGGGGTGTGACATCCGGGTGGTAGAAGACGGTTTCAAATACTTAGGAATATATGTGACAGCAGATAAAGCGAAATTTGTCACGGAAAATCTGACACAGCCCCTGGTTCGGTTCCGGCGCGACGTTAAACACTGGCGCTCCCTGCCTCTGACGCTGCTGGGACGAGCTGCCCTCTTTAAAATGATGGCGCTTCCCAGATTTCTCTACCTGCTTCAGAACACACCCTTCCCGGTGGCTCCTGCATACTTTATTGCCATAAACGCAGAAGTGACCAGTTTATTGTGGGAAGATAAGACGCCACGGATAGCGCTCCATAAACTGACCAGAGGCTGGTACGACGGAGGTATCACCCTCCCTAATCTTAAGATATACTACTGGGCATCACAGCTGATGGTAATAAACCAGTGGCTTCACATGCCGGGGGACGATCCGGCTTACCGGATGGATCGTCAGCTGCTGGGGACTGGAGGGGTTCTGGGGGTACTCTATAACTACACCAGGAAACGCTGCCTTACGGGCCCAACGGCACACACTCTGCGGGTATGGTTCGAGGCGCAACGTGCTCTTGGCTGGGAGGGGAAGATAACTCAGGCCACCGCGCTATGGGATGCGAAACAGTTGGGAGTGCTGCGTACTTCCAAGGGGTTTCAACAATGGGATCTGATTGGAATCTCGAGGGTCGGTGATCTCTGGCAAAAAGGTGACATAGTCACGTTTGCTCATTTGCAAGCCGAATATGACCTGGCAGATACTGAAAAATTTCGCTATTTGCAAATCAGGCACGCACTCCGGGCGGTGGTCCCACCTGGGACTCGGTTGGCAGAGTCCTCGCCCCTGGAGGATAGACTCCTCATGGAGCATTTGACTAAAAGGGCTACGTCCCTGACATATCGGAAGGTGATAAATAATCAACCAGATCCATTTCTAGCCCTTAAGGCTAAATGGGAGACAGAACTGGGAGCATTTGACGACTGGCAGGCGGCACTTTCCTCCCCGAAGGAGGTGGGGATATCATCCAAACTGAAACTGGTCCAATTAAAAATACTGCACCGCACATACTATACACGCACACTTCTATATACACTTCGACGGACGGACTCACCGCTTTGTCTTAGGCGGTGCGGATGGCAGTCTCTTCCATACCCTCTGGGACTGCCCCGTCATAGCCCAGCACTGGAAGGCGAATATGCGTACACTCTCCCAGGTGACAAAAGTTGCGACTCTTCCGGAACCAAGGAGGTGCCTCCTCAATGTGTGGGAGCCTACGGACCTTAGCCGTGTGGCGCAACTCTGGGGGACCCTGGGACTATTATTGGCAAAGCGCAACATAGCCCATAGATGGGGATCCAGACAGCCCCCTACCCTATCCCAATGGTGTAACGATATGGAAACCACAATGGTCGTTGAAAAAACAGTATACATACATAGAGGCTGCCCCAAAAAGTGGACCCAGGTATGGGGAGGATGGAATGCGTACAGAGGGAACATATGCGACCCCCCACGTGAGACCTCAGAGTCGGAGTTGAGTGACTGAGAAAGTACCGTAGATTGATACGTAGGTTAAAGACTGCTGTAATACTACATGATGCAACTGGAGGCCAATGCGGTGCCTCGCACCACTGCTATGTTATTGTATTGTGAAAATGCTCTCTGACCGTCTGTACACTTTCCAATGGTCGAAATGCTGATTTATTCAATGCCAATGTACGTTGATTTGTGTTGAAATTCTCAAGAAAAATATTTTCAAAAAAAAAAAAAAAGGTGGTCAGAGACCTAAAAAGATCTAAATATATCTATAAATTCACATAGGTAACCATAGGACAATATTTATTAAACCCGCAAATAGCAGGTATAAGGAAAAATATATATAGATGCAATTAAAAACTCTAATCAAATATCCAAACAGGCCAGGCACAGGAGAACGTTATAAACATAGCCGATAGTTTAAATAGAGTAAAAAGCACTGTCAAAGACGCTGCGTGTGTCATAATAACTTGTATATACTCCTAATGAAGAAGTAAATTTCACATATAAGAAAAGTATCGCAAGAAATGGGCCAACTAATTATTAACGAAAAACAAAAAATTAGTGCAAATATAGATTGCACAAATAAAACAAACTGCCAGATAGAGGTATTGACGGCCACTACATTCACAAAGTAAGTTCGGTTCTTGACTTCACAAAGAAATTACAGTGGACCATAACCTTAAGGTCGTATTACCTAAAACAGAAGTCCCCACCTCACAGTCAGCATAATGAAGAGTCATGAAAAAACACCAATATGTTTTCAACGGGTCTCGGTCATGGTACACCGAGTCCCAACCTATAGTAAAAGAAATATAACAGAGTTGCTTATATTGCTCAATACGAGTGACAAGTAACGTATCATAACCTTAACGCAGAATATCAGCTTTAACTAGTCAAAAAACACACCCTAGTTAGGAATCCGACAGTAAAGCCTATTTTCTTTGAGAAAAAATCCTCCAAACTATTTCAAATGAAATACCTTATCAGTCGTTACGACCAGCAGCATATATTTGAACATCGGCGTCTAGCATCAGCGCCATATTGGAGTGGCCTTATATACACGCGAGAGTGAAGTAAACATTGAAAACGGACAAAGTGTACCACTAGAGCGTAATCCTCTTAGCCAATGCAGCGTTACCAAATAATGTATAATCTGGTCTGAAAGCAAAGGTATCGGTCAATAGCGCGTAACATAATATGGCCGCCAAAACCAACAAATAGTCAACACAAATTTCATAAGACAGAAATCAACCAATCAGGAAACATAAGTAAAAGAAAATAACAAGTCTACCCCGATCCAATCAAAATAGCAGTCAGCAAATACGCACCTCAAAATAAATAAAATTGTGACCCAACAATATAAGCATATATCAGAAAAAGTGCGCTACAAACGTAAATGCCATGGTAGTACAGAAAATATAAAACAACAAAGGAAGTTTTATTTCTTACAAAACGGGTCAATCACTCAATTAGCAGAATCATAATTCACATAAGCATAGTGAAAACGTAACCGTTCATACAGGTAACCAATATATTAGATATAATAGAACAAATAATCACCACATAATAGGGCCCATTTCAACTTGTCTGATCCAATACAGAGAGACAATAGCGAGATTATGTTTGATCTAAATATTCTAGATCCTAAAGTCAAGAAAGATTTATTTGTAAAAAGGAAATTGTTAGTCACATTTTATTTTTAACTCAAATAGCAGTCAACAGTTATTCACCAATTAAAATAAGAACCCATAAGAAGAGAGAAAAGATGGTAGAGGCAAGAGGTATAAGCACCAAAGCAAGAATAGCCTCCTATACTTAATACATCAGAGAACCAAATACTCCTACTTGGTCATAATAACATTCAAATATTACAGTTAGATCATTGATAGCATGGTAATCATGACATACAAGACATAGAATTTAGAATTATAACATCAAAGAGAAGTGTTTTCATCTACATAACATTCCAGTATCTATAGATACATCAAACATCATTATAGGGCAACAGCACAGAAAAAGATGGTAAGAAAAAAATTTAGACTCCAAAGACATATTGCAGTTCATTATCGATGTTAATTCCCAGCTCCACAGCATGAAGACTAAGGATCCAACGTGCTTCCGCCTGTCTCAAAGTAAGTTCACGATTACCACCCCTGGGATTGAGAGGTATACTTTCAAGACCATGGAATTGGAATGATAGTTGTTTACGTTGTTCAGGGCATTCTGTTGCATGACAACCTATCGGATATCTTTCATCAAGATTTTTAAGATCCCTGAAGTGTTCGGCAATACGTTCTTTAATGCCCCTTATTGTGCTCCCCACATAAATATTGGAGCACTTGCACACAATAATGTGGATCACAAATTTCGTGGTACAATCTATATGTTGTTAAATCAGAAATTTCTTTGGACCAGTATATTGAAAATCCCATTTGTCTGAACAGGCAAATTTACACATACTGCAATTAGCACGTCTAAATGAGCCAAGATTACACTTATGTAACCAGGTCTGATTAGATTTATCACATTTAGGGTAATTTGGGTTTATCATATTACGGATAGTTAATCCCTTACGATAAGTTACACTTGGGTACTTGGTTACATGTTTATGCAGTTGTGGGTCTGATGTAAGTAAATGCCACTGGCGTTTCAGGATATTCAGAATTTTATAAGACCACGGATGGTAGTTGGTCACCATCTTAGTGGGCAGCAGTTCATCCCTTATGTTAGATCGTGATAATAAGGTCTCAGTCTTCAGTAGTGTATGTGCACGTCTTTTAGATTTAGTTATAACTCTTTTATCATATCCTCATGCCAGGAACCTAGATTCCATATCATCTGTACAGGCATTTAATTCTACATAATTTGATCAATTCTTACGTGCCTTAAAGAATTCACCAAAAGTTATGGCATTAATTTGTGTCTTAGGGTGGGCGCTATCTGCATGCAATAAAGAATTGCAAGCTGTCTCCTTTCTGTGCATTTTACAGTTACATTTCTCATCTTCTACATATAATTCTACATCCAGGAAGACAATAGACTGTGCACTATAGGACATAGTAAATGTCATATTATAACTGTTGTTGTTAAGTAAGTTAAAAAATTGGTGCAGATCACAAATGCTACCTGTCCATATTAAAAGACTGTCATCAATGTATCTTCCAAAATACATGATAAAATCATGCCAAGCGGCCCCGGATAGGCCCCAGATATGCGTCGCCTCAAACCACCCCATAAAGAGGCAGGCAAAAGACAGTGCAAATCTGGAGCCCATCGCGGTCCCGCATATTTGTTGGTACCAGTCAGATTTAAACAAGAAAACGTTATGCTCCAATATCATCTGTGCCATGTTTATCAACATCTCAGAATGTTCCAGTAGTTCTACAGGTCTTTTATATAAGAAATGTCGTAGAGCTTCTAAACCATGATGGTGAAGTATATTAGTGTAAAGAGAAACGACATCAAGTGTCACCAAGATCATAAATTCATCCCATGGAATATCCATTATGATGTTAAGGATATGTTTAGTGTATCTTATCGTAGAGGGGAGATTAATTACATATGGTTGCAAATAGGTGTCTACAAATTCTGATATTTTCTCATTAGGTCCACCAATACCAGATACAATTGGTCTCCCAGGTAGCCTAGTGGCATTCTGGTGAATTTTGGGTAAGGATTACAAACATGGATAACGAGGTTTATCAATTACCACATATTTATATTCATCTTCATTCAGCAATCCTGAAGCAAACCATAGTTTAAGCTGTTCATTAATCAATTTGGTGATTTTAAAAACAGGATTAAAAGACAATCTGTTATAACATTGTTCGTTGTTCAGTTGACACAAAATTTCCCCTTCATAATATTCCCTGTCCATAATTACAATATTTCCGCCCTTATCGGCTTCTTTTATGGTAATTTCGCTGTTTGACATAAGCTGTTTAAGGGCAATACGTTCAGAGGGGGTAAGGTTATCGACATGTGGCATAAGATTACACTCATTAATATGGGTTTCACATCTGTCAAGTTCTTTGTTAACAACCCTGTGAAATGCATCAATATTATTACCTCTAGAAAGTTGTGGTGTCCATTTAGACCTGGGTTTGAGGCCGCTATCAACACTATGATCAGTACTATATTCCAAGTCATGGAGCACCTTAAACATAGTGATGGGATCTTCTTCACTTTCTGTGATAGACAACAATAAGGTAGTGTCACGAATGTCTTGTATACATAAATCACCAACAATAGCTTCAGGTGCTGGTTGTTTATTCACAGAAACATTAGAAGCAAAAAACGTTATCAATTAGAGATTCCTTACAAATTTGTATATGTCAATTTTGACAGTAGTCATATCACAAAAAGCAGTCGGACAAAAATTCATCCCCTTACTCAACACAGAAATCATATCTTTTGAAAGGGAAAAGCTAGACAAGTTAATAACTTGAATTTCCTTTCCAGTAGTGTTCATTGCCTGGCTTTGTTCCACGAGCGTGTGTTCACCCTTTCTCTTCCTGGATTTACCTCTCCCCCTACATCCTCTCTTTGTCTTCCTTTTAAATCCTCTCTCTGTTTCACATTGCTCTCCTTGTTTCCAATGCGAATTATTTGAACTTTGCGTAAAAAATGATTTCCCATTGGTGTACTTACTGCCGATTCTATGTTGCCATCCTCACCTGAAACAGAAATGTTGCTAGATGAGGCTGTGCTCACAGCACTAAGTAGGGAAATTTTACGTACGCCATGTTGTAAGTCTTGCTTGAATAGGTTGTCAAATTTCTTGGCGAAAGTAAAGACCCTACCATTGCGATAGTCAATCTCATCCCACTTAAGTTTGCGGGCTTTTTTGTCTTTAATCTCATCATCAAACTGGAAGGTGTTGGTTTGCAAATCCAACTCCTAACACCCCCACAGCAAGTCGTTGTAAGTACTTGCGCTGTAATGGTATGCGTGGTAACAATGTGGTTGTTGTACTGACCACGTTGTAATGGTACCGTGTTGTACCGACAGCGTTGTAAGCGCTGTTTCCCCTTTAGGAATGGTAATGGGTGATTCTGAATCAGCCATGACTGAGAGTGAAATATCATCAATCATAACTTACCAAATAGGACTTTGATAACACATTCTTGAGAACCATCATCAAGGGTAAGCACCACATTGTTGAGTGAGTCGGAGCAAGTATCAGCATCCACACTGCTGATCTTTGCAGACTGCTTAAAACCACCAACACTTCTGCAAACACTTTGAAAATGACCTAACTTCTTACATGAAAGATATTTCTTGCCCAAAGCAGGACAGTTTTGGAAGTTACTCATGTGTGTCTTAGATCCACATCTAAAACAGACCACCCCCCCAAAAAAATTGGGACACTTTATACTTTTTCCCTTTTATACTAATAGCGCAAACCTCATCAACATCTTCCACACCAGAAGAGACAGCATTGACATTTCAAGAATCAGGATGAAGAATTTTAGACGACATAAGTGATTGTTCAATACTTTTTGCTAAATCAAGAACCTCCGTTAATGTTGGATTCCTGCAACTCAATAACCTTTCTGAGACTATTCTGGAAACACAATTAAAGAGAAACTGGTCTCTGATATCCAAATTCGCTCTAAAATCGGAAGTAGCAGCTAAAACTCTGAGAGAGCAAACATATCCCTCAACGCTTTCCTCAGGTTTTTGTTTGCGCTTAAAAAAAGCATGACGCTCCAGCATAATGTTTGGTTCATCAGAAAACTGTTAGTATAACCTGGATACGGATTCCAAGTACCATCTCCTACAGGAGCAGGACAAGGAGGTAAACTATCAAAAATGCGTTGGGCAGCATGACTCACACTACCAAATATGCAAACTTGCGGGCAGGACTGTAACCAGTGGTGTCAATGGCAATTACATTATTTTCAAAAAGCCTAAACCAATGTACCCATTTAATAGGAGGTTTGCTAGGCTTACTTAGAAATGGAGGAGGTTGAGGGTGTGACAGCGTCATCGGTTAAGCACTCCAGGAGCAAGAGTGAAAATTAAATCAGCAGAGCGCACAGCCCAGAGGAGGGGTTGTGTTGGGTTAAGTACAGCAGATTAACCAATCGGGCGGAGTGATGTCACCTGGAGGCACGCCCCTTTATAATCCAGCGGGTTGGTTTGCCAAAACTAACACACACACCTCTTATAAGATCCGGAAGGAAAATCTGAATTAAGTCGACCAATTGGGCAGGTGATGGCAGCTGGAGGTACGGCCTTGAAGATCCAGTGAGTTAGGGTGCCAAACACCGCCTGTATGATCCGGAAGAAAATCCACGAGTCAGGGTGGCAGAGGAAGCTTTCATGAAGCACTGCTGGAGGACACCACAGACATCGAATAATCCATTTATGTCCACAGCAAGCAGAGCAGCTGCACGGCATAGAGGCAAAATGATGACAAATATAATAGGTGCCGGTGAGTGAAGGGAGGAAGATCGTCGCCAAAATGCGATGAATTCCTCAGCAGGCAAATGTGGTAATAAACATTTATTTATTGACAGTCTTCAGACCCACAACGTGTACAACCAGCTCGGTTCCCAACAGATTACTGGGTGCAGTAACGGGAAATGAGCTTACTGCGGTGGAGGCACACGCGAGGAACTTCAAACTAAAACAGTTTCAGACACCCAGATTACGCTCTAGGGTGAGGGTGAACAAGGACTACACGCGCTGGTGACATAACGCGTTCAGTATACCACTTAAAGCACAAAGCTTAACATGTAATATGGATTCAAGCTAGCCTGGCTGATGAGGTGTGAGGCCCCAAAACCGGTCCCAGGATGCTTATTTCCGGTTTAGGGGGGACCTAGCTTGGCAGTTCGGGCTGGACTGATTCCATGAGGCACAGGGTCAATACTGATTTGCATATGGCTGGGTCTAAACTGGGGTGGCATGGTGAGCAAAAGAACGATGGATTTAACCCTGATCTCTTGACTGGGGGTGCATGTTTGATTTTCTCTGCAGTCCATCCATCATCTGTGTGTCTTTTGCAAGTCCACTTAGAGCATTTGGTTTACAGGCCCTGGGCACACATGGTGCACTGTACTAGGGACTTAGCAGTAAATCAAACAAGCCAACTGTGGACACACTAATCCATACAACAACTTACAGTGGGAGCACTTGCACTTTTGGCAGTGAACAGCAATTGCAAAGTGCCCAAAGCATCCTGACCAGAAAAACAAAGTCCAACACACAGTAAAACACAGGAGGCAAAGGCAAAAATTACAGGGAAAACCCACGCCAAGGATGCCAGGTCTAACAAGAACAAATTGCATCAGATAACCCAAAAACATGATAACCCAAAATGCAAGAACATGATAACTCAAAACAAGAATCAATCATCTGCATCACTGCTGCCGCCTTCATACTCGTTAGTAACAGAATTATCGCAGCCACTGACTTGGCACTCTCCACCAGTAACAGAACAGGGCATCACATTCTTTTTGCAAGCACATCACATGGTTGCACATTGTATCGTGAAGAAACAACTTATCATATTCAATAACAAGTCAGGAGTGGGTGGCAAGTCACATACTGTGGGCCAAAATTAATTATCTTTTTGATACCAACCCCATTCTTTCGGATTGAGATTCTCTTCAGTTGATTGCCACGTTCTGATTTGATAATAGGAGCGAAAGCTGTGGTATTTAGTGGCAGATTCGGTGGTGGCAATCGTTCTGGTGTAACAAATCATTTGGCAGCTACTACATTTTCTAACAACATTCGATGATGAAGTGTGTTAAAGGCATCCATTTTCCTGCACCCATACAACACCAACAGGGACTTCTTACCAGTGTTTTCAGTGTCAATGTGTTAGGAATCTTCCTAACAGCAAAATGTTTGCAACTACTTAGAGCTCCTTTTCCTTAAGTAGATCAATGAATGTGTTGGACTTTTTAATTGAAAAAATACTGGAAATTGGTTTGTAACCTGTATAAGCGTGTAGAATTAGCAGGTACTAGCAAATGTCAGTGCAGAGCAAGGCCTGATTACCAAGAATATCGTACACAGAATTCATAGATGAACCTTGTTTTATGTTGCTACGATAATACAAATTGAAACCATAGTTCTTGACATGATACAATAGAAGAATTAGCAAATCTGTGTCTTCCTCTATAATGCTAGTGGATTATTATTTGGATGACAATATCACTGCATGAACAATATCCACATCACCATCTTCTCCAGCATGTTGCATCGTACACCCGTGTTTCCTTAACATTTGACAAGAACTTATCTTTCTGGCAAACAAAATTCATTTCTTCTGTAAATTTTTCAACTTCATTGTAGGAAGAACAGAATTCCTAGTTATGAAGAACGTCAATAAGGTACCTTGATCTGAAGCTATGGTGCAGTGGAACACCAAGACCAATCTGAAGCGGACATATTAAGGCTCTTGAGCGGATGGTTTGCATAATGCTCTGGCCTATGGCACCTGCTTTAGTTAAGAGATCTTTTCCTACAAATAACTTGGAACACAGCAATCTTAAACTACTGGGAAGGTAATCCAAAGTGCTTTCAGCATTGAGGTCACTTGTAGCTGGATGTACGTCTTTTCTTTCAGAGTGAGATGACTTGACATCACTTTTAATTAGTTTTGCCGCAGCTTCTATTACATAGATCTTCTGCAGTTCAAAGTCACAATCCTGGGGGCATGGCCAAGATGGCAGCGGAGTAGCACCATTTCTCTGGGGCTCGGCTCGCCGAGGCTGATAAAAAAGCCATCCAGCCGCAACCTTGGGACCCTTGAGGCGAAGAAAGTGGTCTCAGGGTGTCCGAAAAGTGCGGCACGCAGCAACAGCGCCTTATGGAGACTCGTGCCAGTGGGACACCGCAGAGGCCACACCGAGGGGCCCACAGCCAGGGGAGGGGCGCGTTGCCCGTGACTCGAGTTGCCTCGATCACTAGCGGGGCCTTGGTGAGCTCCTATCGATGAGAAGTGCGTCGGAAGGACATCAGAACCAACAGGTGTGTGGCGAGCCAGGATATTGCAGGGAGCCCGCACTGGAGCCCTGGCCCACGAGACAGCGGAGGAGCCGAGGTGAGGCCTGGTGACAGGGCCGGAGGGGTAGATGTGACCCCGGCTGAGCGGGCAGCTTTCTCCCCCGGGTCCGGAGTCCTTGGGAGCCCCGTAGTGAGAGTTTGCAGGGAGGCCGTGGCGCAAGGCCCCCGGTGCCAGATCTTGCGGCCGAGTCCTTGGCGAAGTGGAGACAGGCCCCAGAGTAACAGCTCAGAGGCTGAACGCTTGTTCGGTGCGGTCCTAGCTGCGAACAGAAAGTGCTTGGCCATCACAGCAGCCACGGTGGGCGGCACGATCTTGAGGACCCGTGGGCCCTGGACGGATTCAGCCCCTAAAGCATACCCCGGTCACACCCCACACAAGGCCTGTGGCCTAAGCAGCGTGGAACCTTCGCAGCAGGTACGGCAGGTGGTGTGACGTGGGGCCCGGGACCCACACAGTGTTGGAGTAGCCCGTTCCGAACGCACTCTTGGTGCCCATTTCATGATCAGGCCTGGAGGCCCGACACTGAGACTGGCCACTCCCGTGATTGGAGGCGTGCTCCCCCGAAGCGGGGGTGGATTGACGGGTGCACAATGGCGGCAGGTTCCGCTCAAAGGTTAAGTCGCTGAGTCCACTGAGTTTGGCCCCACCTTGACCGGCCCAGCGGCAATAGCCGGAGGGGGGCAGCCGGGTGGGGCCTGCGAGACGGCAGTGAGCACGATATTGTGATGGCTTATACACGCACCCCCCAGCAGGGGTATGCTGCACGTCTGGTGATGTCAGAACCATTACCGACAAGAAACCTTCTATCTGCACTATCAGTGCCCATCAACCAATGAGAAACAAAAAGATCCTAAGAACTTTGACTTGGAGCAAGGCCTGGGAAGTATGGAACCTTAAGATGGCCGACGCTCTTGGGGAGTTAGCGTTCTAGTCTTTCTCATTGTTCCAGAACTCTATGAGAAGCGCGCAACTTAGAACGTTGGCGCACTTCACCTGAACCCGTCACCCTAGCAGCAACCTTGAGTCCGAGTTAGTTTTAGTGAGGGCATTTCCCGTAGTTTCCTGACAGGAAGAGTTTCCAATTACGCTTACCTTGAACCGTAGCAGTTTCGGAATTCGTGTCTGCGTGTTAAGTTTCACCTCGAGCCTACCGCTCCTGAGGTAGTGTTCGGCTGGAGCTCATGCGCAGTTCAAGAAAGAGTCTGGAGTTCCGCAACAGAAAACCCGTCATCTGTTTGAAGGAGGAGAACCTTCGTCAGAGAGTCATGCGTCAGTGAGGCGCGTCTGTTCCAATTGTTGTGAGACATTTGACTGGAGAGTCAGTGAAGAGTTCGAAGTTCCATGAGAAGCACCAGAGCTAAGTTTTGAGTCTAAAGTCACACCGTGTAAATGTTATGATGTAATTAAGGAATAGTGTTGTAGTACTACCCAAGTTCATCTATCTACGAACTGTTCCTGTGAAAAAGAAAAAGAATATTAGAAATTGATACATTCCTGAGAGTAAAAGATAGGTATGACGTAGTTTTAGGGAGTTAAATAGATTGTTGTGAGGTATAAGAAAAGACCACTAACTTTTGTGTTAACATTAGGAACTATTAGAAGAGAGATACGGAGCAGAAAAAATAGCTGTCCAATAGAAGAGAAGCAACACTGGGTTTACAAGCTGGTATGTAGAAGGGGCTATAATATAAGACTAAAGGTTATTAAGAGGAAGGAGATTAAATAGAACTAATAAGTCTAATGTTTATTCAGCCTCCTGAATGATCTAACCAGAAGCCAGTTTAACAGAAAGAAGACCCAACAGGAAGCAGTCAACCAGTGGCAGTCTCTTCTCTTCTCTTTTGTTATTTTATCCAATCCCCCTACCCCCTCCGGAGAAGGCATTAACGCATCTTTTCATAGTGCTGCGTTGGTGGTTCTTGGAGGTGGTGTTGGGAAAAGGCATCTCTGTTCCTGCGCAAGAAAGAAAGGGCTCCTGACAGAGTGAAGTGCCCACGTATTGATTGCGCCCGAACAGAATGGCTGAAGGTTTGGAGTTGCAAAAATTAGGAGAGGTCTTGCACATAATACAAAAAGAATTAGCCGCAGTTAGGGATGAAAACAGGGGTTTGAGACAGGAGGTAATGGACACAAGGAGAGAAACAGTCGAACTGGCAGCTAAGATTTCCAGTTTTAATCCGACATCCAGTTTGAAATTCCCAGACACAGAAGGTGAACACTCCACTTCTAGTGTAGCCACACATGTAGTCCATTCTCTCTCTCCTGTTATTCTTCTAGCCCCCCCAGAAAGATTCAGTGGTGATCCTCAGAAGGCTCAAATCTTTTTGACGCAATGCTCCCTGCACTTCATGTGTCGTCCTTCGATTTTTCCAGACGCACAGTCCCGTGTGGCCTTTATTTTGTCATACCTTAGCGGAGATGCCGCTAGTTGGTCCATGCCCTTAGTCACCAGAGACGATGCTCTTCTTTATCACTTCGAAGATTTCAAAAAAGAATTTTTGAGGATATTTGATCGCCGAAAGATTTCTCAAGCCACAGACAATGAACTTTTAGAATTAAAGCAGGGGAACAAGGATCTTGTAGCATATCTAGCTCAATACAATAAGTTGGTGGTAGAAACGGACTGGCCGGAATGTAAAAGAGCAGCAGTCTTCTATCGTGGATTAAAAGACGAATTGAAGGATGTTTTGGCCCAAATTCCAAATCGACCTACCGACGTTTCAGCCTTAATCGATTTGGTTTTGGAAATCGATTTTCATCAAAGTGAGAGGAAGGGTGAAAAGCGAAAGGATTTCAAATTTAGTATACCAAGATTCGACAGAACTAAGAATGACTCAACGAAAATACCAGACAGTCAATCTGGAACCGAGCCTATGCAGATTGGAGTGGTTCGGGGTCCTCTGACCAAGGAGGAGAAGGAGAGAAGACGACAGAATAATTTGTGCCTGTATTGTGGAGGAAGTGGACACTTCGTCAGAATTTGTCCCAAAAAGCCAAAAATGTTCTCAAAGGAGAAGGAAAACTCCACGCACCACCAATAGGAGGAGTTGGGTTGGTAGGTGCTGAGGATAAGGCAACTCCAGAAGAACATCATATCGCGAACACTTTACAGTCTTCATCTCCCCACCTTGTAATTTCAATGAAAATAAAGTTCAGGAATGTCATTTTAACTGAGGTGTCAGTTATGATTGATTCAGGGGCAACAGGAAACTTCTGCGATATCAAATATGCAGCCAGCGTCGGACTAAGACCCATCTTGAAGTCAAGAAGTGAACCAGTAAGAGCCGTAGATGGAACTAATCTTTCCTCCGGACCGATCACTAGTCACACGGAACAAGTAGAGTAGACCTTTCAAGAGGAACATCGCGAACTCATCCAGTTCAATTTGATCGATGCTCCTCAGTTCCAGATTATATTGGGCCTGCCATGGTTAACGGAACACAATCCAAGCATCGATTGGGGAGCGAGAACTGTGAGCATGAATTCTGAATTCTGTAAGGGCAACTGTTTTGACCATCTTGTGGAAACTAAGGAATCAGGACCAGCAACCTCTTTGAGTGAACAAGAAATTTCTGTGTGTGTGATCCACACTGGTGAAATACCATCTGAATATAAGGAATTCGAGGAAGTGTTCAACGAGATAGAGGCAGAGAAGTTACCGCCACATCGGCCATTTGACTGCAGGATAGATCTGGAGCCAGGCGCGCATTTACCATGTAGCCGAGTGTATGCCTTGACAGAGAAAGAGAATGAACACTTGAAGGAATACATTGGGAAATACTTGGCCAACGGATTAATCCGTCCATCTCAGTCTCCGGTCTCCTCCCCTTTATTCTTTGTACCCAAAAAAGAAGGCGAGTTAAGAACCTGTATTGACTATCGAGCCATTAACAAAGTTACCATCAAGAATCGGTACCCTCTTCCTCTCATCTCTGTGCTGTTAGACCAGGTAAAGGAGGCACAGATTTACACGAAACTAGACCTGCGAGGGGCATACCACTTGATCCGGGTTCGAGAAGGGGACGAGTGGAAAACGGCGTTCCGAACAAAGCTAGGTTTGTACGAGTACCAGGTCATGCCTTACGGCTTATGCAACGCACCAGCAGCCTTCCAACATTTTATAAATAGTGTCTTGAGTGAGTATATCGATCAATGCGTCATAGTATATATCGACGATATATTGATTTACTCCAGAACAGAACAAGAACATCCAGGCCAGGTGAAGAAAATTCTACAAAAATTGAAGGAGAACCACTTGTATGTTAAATTGGAAAAGTGTGCATTTAGTGTAAAAGAGGTGGAATTTCTTGGATTCGTGCTCACGCCGTCTGGAATCACGATGGACATTAAGAAGGTTAAGGCAGTTCTAGAATGGAAATCTCCAAGTTGTGTGAAAGAATTGCAAACCTTCATTGGTTTTGCCAATTTTTACCGGAGGTTTGTGAATGAATTTTCACACAAGCTGGTTCCTCTTACTCGATTGCTCAAAAAGGGAGTTCCTTTTGAGTGGTCCGAGGAGGCAGAAGAAGCCTTTAGGTCACTTAAAGAAGAGTTTACCTCCGCACCAATTTTATTACATCCAGACCCTAGTGAACCCTTCTATTTGGAGACGGATGCTTCGGATCTAGCAATAGGAGGAGTCCTCTCTCAACGACACAAGAAAACAGGACAACTCCACCCAGTGGCTTACAGATCGAGGAAATTAACACCAGCTGAAGTTAACTACACCATCACAGAAAAAGAGCTACTGGCGATCAAGGACGCTTTCCAGGAGTGGAGACACTATCTATTGGGAGCGAGACATACCGTGACCGTGTTCACAGACCATAGGAACCTAAAATTCCTGAAATCTGCAAAAACCCTTACCCCGAGACAGCTGAGATGGTCGTTGTATTTCGCGGATTTTGACTTCGTGATCACTTTCCGACCAGGAACTAAGAATGGGAAGGCTGATGCCCTGTCAAGATTAAAAATGGAAAAGCTTGAAAGCGACCAAGAATCAAAGACAATCATTCCCGAACACCAAATACTTGGGGCGGTGAGTCAAGAAACCTTCGAGGAAAGGGTAGCTGGAGCAATGTCACAGAAAGAAATGCATGATTGGGCAGAGCAAGAACCTTTCCGAAAGATTCAACATGGACTACCTTGGCATGAAGAAAAACTGTATCTGCCTACTCTAGAGCTTCAGCAATTAGTTTTGAAGAACAATCATGAGAGCAAATTAGCCGGGCATAAGGGCATACAAAAGACTGAAGACTTGATTAAAAGAAACTATTGGTGGCCACAAATGACTAAGGACATTCACTCTCATGTGAAGGCCTGCGGGGTCTGTGCGCGAGGAAAATCGGAGAGACAGTCACCTAGGGGGTATCTCCAACCTATGCCCACACCCCCACATCCCTGGCACACGGTTACTGTAGATTTGATAGTGGACTTGCCTTCCAGTCAGGGTTTTAACTCCATATTAGTATTTGTAGATGCATTCACCAAGATGGCGCATTTTGTTGCATTAAAGGGACTTCCGACAGCTAGAGAACTGGCTCACCAATTTGGCATACACATAGTGCGAGCCCATGGTGTTCCTCGAGTGATTATCTCAGATCGGGGTTCACAGTTCATATCTCGCTTCTGGAAGGCCTTGATGGACAGTTTGGGAGTTGAAACCAAATATTCCACTAGCTATCACCCGGAGACAGATGGGCAAACTGAGAGAGTCAACCAGGAACTAGAACAGTATTTAAGGATGTTTTTGTTAGATCAAGAAGGGGATTGGCCAGAGTATTTGTGGGCTGCAGAGTTCGCACACAATAATGCTAAAAATGTTTCTACGGGTTTTTCCCCTTTCTATCTAAATTATGGTAGGCATCCAAATGCTTCTGTAATTGGTAAAGAAATCTCAGTCCCAGCTGTGCAGGAAATAGTACAAAATTTAGCCCAAGTCCATCAGACTGCCACTAATAACTTAATACAAGCCAAGCAGACATACAAGAAATATGCTGACAGGAAAAGAAGGGAAGGTCCTAAACTGCAAGTAGGAGACAGGGTTTGGTTAAACGCTAAAAATCTCAGACTCAAAGGAGATAGAAAATTCCAACCAAAATTTGTAGGTCCTTACCCCATAGAGAAAGTAATCAATCCAGTGACTTACCGTTTGACCTTACCACCTGAAATGAAGATTCATCCTGTGTTCCATGTTTCCTTACTAAAAAAAATATCCTCAGATTTAAGAATGGACCTCCCTCCAAAACCTGTGCACTTAGAATCAGGAGTTGAGTTTGAGATAAAAAGAATTCTAGACTCTAAGAGATCTAAAGGAACAGTTTACTATTTAGTGGACTGGAAAGGCTATGGTCCAGAGGAACGATCTTGGGAGAAATGTTCTGATGTCCATGCCCCCCGTTTGATACGATCCTTTCATCTAAAATTTCCTCAGAAGCCAAGATTGGAGGGACCTCCTTTGAGAGGGGGTACTGTCAGAACCATTACCGACAAGAAACCTTCTATCTGCACTATCAGTGCCCATCAACCAATGAGAAACAAAAAGATCCTAAGAACTTTGACTTGGAGCAAGGCCTGGGAAGTATGGAACCTTAAGATGGCCGACGCTCTGGGGGAGTTAGCGTTCTAGTCTTTCTCATTGTTCCAGAACTGTATGAGAAGCGCGCAACTTAGAACGTTGGCGCACTTCACCTGAACCCGTCACCCTAGCAGCAACCTTGAGTCCGAGTTAGTTTTAGTGAGGGCATTTCCCGTAGTTTCCTGACAGGAAGAGTTTCCAATTACGCTTACCTTGAACCGTAGCAGTTTCGGAATTCGTGTCTGCGTGTTAAGTTTCACCTCGAGCCTACCGCTCCTGAGGTAGTGTTCGGCTGGAGCTCATGCGCAGTTCAAGAAAGAGTCTGGAGTTCCGCAACAGAAAACCCGTCATCTGTTTGAAGGAGGAGAACCTTTGTCAGAGAGTCATGCGTCAGTGAGGCGCGTCTGTTCCAATTGTTGTGAGACATTTGACTGGAGAGTCAGTGAAGAGTTCGAAGTTCCATGAGAAGCACCAGAGCTAAGTTTTGAGTCTAAAGTCACACCGTGTAAATGTTATGATGTAATTAAGGAATAGTGTTGTAGTACTACCCAAGTTCATCTATCTACGAACTGTTCCTGTGAAAAAGAAAAAGAATATTAGAAATTGATACATTCCTGAGAGTAAAAGATAGGTATGACGTAGTTTTAGGGAGTTAAATAGATTGTTGTGAGGTATAAGAAAAGACCACTAACTTTTGTGTTAACATTAGGAACTATTAGAAGAGAGATACGGAGCAGAAAAAATAGCTGTCCAATAGAAGAGAAGCAACACTGGGTTTACAAGCTGGTATGTAGAAGGGGCTATAATATAAGACTAAAGGTTATTAAGAGGAAGGAGATTAAATAGAACTAATAAGTCTAATGTTTATTCAGCCTCCTGAATGATCTAACCAGAAGCCAGTTTAACAGAAAGAAGACCCAACAGGAAGCAGTCAACCAGTGGCAGTCTCTTCTCTTCTCTTTTGTTATTTTATCCAATCCCCCTACCCCCTCCGGAGAAGGCATTAACGCATCTTTTCATAGTGCTGCGTTGGTGGTTCTTGGAGGTGGTGTTGGGAAAAGGCATCTCTGTTCCTGCGCAAGAAAGAAAGGGCTCCTGACAGGTGATCGGGACCGGTGGCAGTCGAAGGAGCATTTGTCCCCCATTTGAGGCTATACGGGGTGTGGGCCCAGTAGTCCTGTGCCCCGCCGATCATAGCCATGGCTACACAGCAATCCAAGAAAGACGCCATAAGTAAGGACCCTTCCATTAAGGACCTGCTGCAGAAAACGGGTGGGAAGAAGGCTGGCGAGGTGGGTATGGATTCCAATACAGGGCACGCTGCTGAAACAGTCACAAAAGAGTTCATGGAACAGCTATTCAGCTCGCTCCGGGATGACTTTGTTGGCCTGCGACCAGAGATGGCCTCCGATATTAAGCAGCTTAGGACGGACCTCAGTGAGGTGGGGAACAGAGTGGATACCCTGGTGGGCAATGGGGACCGATGAGAGGAAGAGCTCACTACCCAGGCCCGGGAACTAATTGACCTCCGCGAACCGAATGAGGAGCTATACCTCAAGTAAATCGCTCGAGGCGCTCTAACATCCACATCAAGGGCTTAACACTTCAAGCAGACAGCGGCAAGCTGGAAGAATGGGTTCTTCGCCTTTTTAAACACATGAGTTGCGGGACAAGGAAGTTACATTGGATCGCACTCACCATGCCGGTCGGCCCGCCTCACGTCCCGGCCAACCACAATTTATCCTGACTTGCCTGCATTCCTACCGGCAGAAGGAGATTATCATGGCCGCCACACGTGACCGGCCGACAGTGGAATTCGAGGGCCTCCAGATGGGGGTCTTCCAGGATCTCTCACCCCTCACCCTACAGCGGCGCAAGGAGCTATGACCAGCCACCTCCCTCCTCTGCGAGCAAGGAATTCAGTATTGGTGGGGGCATCTGTTCCGCCTGTCCTTCGTCTAGAATAATGAAACACATGGGGTGCGGAATCTACAGGAAGCGAAGGCCATACTTGGTAGCGCTCTGACAGTTGCAGATGACTCAGATGTGACGGAGGGAGGCCCATCAACGGGAAAGCTGTCAATAGCGGGCAGAAGACATGGCCCTAGGAGAGGTACCCAGATGAAGCCGTCGAAGGAGGAGTGCCAAAAAGAACGGGAAGCCGTGCTGCGACAGCAGCAGGACCGGGAGGGGTCCAGTGACCAAAACCACTGAAAGACCCTGGTAGTCAGTGTCCTGCGACCTGGTAGTAGGAGGAATGGTCAGAGTCCAGCGGTTTGAGATATCAGTCTTGGTGGGGGAAGCCCCATCTTCAGAGTGGTGATGACCGACCGTCGGACCCATGGACCCTTGCACGCCAGTGCGAATTGTTCCTGTTGGAAGACGACATTAAAGTCTTTCTGTATTTTTCACCTTCTCTCTCTTCTATTCCTTTCTCTCTCTTTCTTCTTTCCTTTCTTCTCTACCCACAAGAGATCTGCAGCCATCCCACAGACAGGTAGGGTGAACCTTCGATACTGGTGGCCTGGGGCAGCGAGAGGGGGCGGAGAGGACGGGACACCCTTGGGGAAGAGAATGGGGCCCCTGCGCTCACTGGAGGCACACTGTCTGAGTGTATTATGTGCTCTTTCCCTTAAATGTTGCGCTGGATGCTTGGCCCGGTGCCATAGGCTTACCCCCTACACACACATAGGCCCTGCTCCATCAGGCTAGAGGGACACTGCTAGGCACTGCGGAAGGGAGTGGGAGTGCCCAAGTGGCGGTCCATGGGCAGGGCACGGGAAGGGGGGAGCAAGTACCCTGTCGCTGCTGGCTTTCTGAGCGAAGTGCTAGATAAGTGCTCAAATGTGTCCCCTCACAATATCTCATGACAAGACTTAAAGTAGTTATCATGAGCTTCAATGTTTGGGGTCTTAACTCGCCTGTAAAGTGGCGAGCGCTTCTTGCCTTGTTGAGATGCTAAATGTGATATCTGCCTCCTACAGGAGACCCACCTCATGCAGGCTGACTGGAAACGTCTTACATCTAAATGGTTCGATAGACAATACTTCTCATCAGGGCCAGGGAAGAAGGCTGGAGTGGCGATCCTTTTGGCTATGCACTTTCAGGGCACAGTAGTGGGAACCCACTTGTATGTAGCTGGGTGCCTCCTGGCCTTGCGGGTGTTGCTAGGAGAGTGAGTGCACACAATAGCCTCGGTCTATAGCTGCAATGAGCACCAGGAGGCCTTTTTACGTGATGCGATAAGTCGGCTCCTGGAGTCCCCTGACGAAGACTTAGTAATCGGGGGTGACTTTAGCTTGGTTCCGGTGGCAGAGTTGGACAGGCCGACGCTTTGGGTGGGACACTCTGGTTCAATCTCCGACACGATGCTTCAGAGACTGGGGGGAGCTGGTCTTACAGACGCCTGGCGCCATCGCTATCCGACTGCACAGGAGTACACTTTTTTCTCGGCGGCACATCAGGCGTATGCCCACATAGATCTTTTTTGGGCCTCGCCTAGAGTCACGGCATCCACCGACGATGTATCTATCGGGGTGGCAGCGCTCTCTGACCACTCCCCGATCGTCTTAACCTTGCTCCTCCATGGCGGCTCCCCGCGGCAGAGTTCGCGGCGCTTAAATCATAAATTGCTCACATACGATGCCAATATAATTGAACTGCGCTATCAAAGCCTATTTGGAAGTGAATGACGTAAGCTTGGTTGGGGGTAGACACGCTCTGGGACGCCCTCAAGGCTGCCCTACACGGATGCTGTATTGCTATCGCGGTGGGCCTGAACAAGGACCGTAAGGCTAAGAGGGGGGAATTGGAGGACCAAATTAAGGGGCTGGAGGGGGTTCATCACCGTACGTGGGCGGTCCAAACACGACGACTACTCACGAAGGCGAGGAAGCAGCCGCGGGCACCTGACCTCGACTGTGCCGAATATGCTCGAATATGCTCTGCTCCGCACTAAGCAGCGCTACTACGAGGGGGGTAACAAGGCTGGGAGACTCCTGGCACATGCTCTCCGAGCAGAGACGGCGACACGTCGGGTCGCGGAACTTAAGAATGGCCGTGGAGAGACCCTGCAGGCGGATGGAGACATTGGGTCTGAATTTGAGGCCTTTTATACGGCTCTTTACCCAGCTGAGAACCTGGACCGTACCGCGGCTGAGGAGTATACGCAGCCGGCGCCAGTGACCCCACTACTGGTCTCCACCATGACCAAATTGGACACGGATATCCGCCCTGATGAAGTCTTACGAGCCGTTCAGGGATTTTCTGTTGGTAAGGCACCGGGCGAAGACGGCTTCCCGGTTGACTTCTATAAAATCTTTGCTCCGGACCTCGCTCCCCTCCTGGCACCCCTGTTCAACACTTTTAGCACAACCGGGAAACTTGCCTCACCGTCCATGGCAGAGGTAGTTGTCATTCCCAAGCTGGGTAAGGATCCTCAAGAATGCGACTCATACCGCCCCATCTCTTTGCTTAATGTTGATCTGAAGATCTTCACCAGCATTTTGGTCTCTCGACTCGCCCCCCACATACAAGGCCTGGTGGATCCGGACCAATCGGGCTAAATAACACGAATTTCGTTGCGCGCGCTGCATTGCATTTTGCGATGCAGCGCGCGCAAAGGAATTCATTTTATTTATTTAAATGTGTACTTACCTCGGTTCATACATATTCCGGTGTTTACATTTCCCCACCCAGCCCCTCCCCCGCCTCACTGCCCCACCAAACTCCCTCCACGGACCGCTAATGCCTACGGGGCAAGACGCAATGCACCCAGACCCCGGCGATACTCCTATTGGTAGATGTTGAAAAGGCATTTGACCGGATCCATTGGCCTTATCTGCAACAGGTCCTCTGGCGATTTAGGTTATGGGAGGGATTCAGGAAATGGGTGAACTGTGTTTACCATGGTCCGCAGGCCTGCATTCAGGTTAACGGGGTGGTCTCCCGCCCTTTCCAGATTGGGCGCGGCACACGGCAGGAGTGTCCCCTCTCCTCTCTCCTCTTCGAGCTTTATATGGAGCCGTTTTCCGAAAGGGTCCGCCAGCTCCCCACGGTCACCGTGATCCGGATGGGAGATAGGGAGCCAAGATTTTGTTATATGCAGACAACGTGCTCCTTCTCTTAACCCGCCCGTTGCTTTCTCTTCCCCCCTTGCTGGTAGAGGTCGATGCCTTTAGCGCGGCGTCGGGATTCAAAATCAACCTGAAAAAGACTGCACTTCCCATTCACTTGTGCTACTAGCGACATCACATACCTGGGGCTCCGGGTTTTCTCGACCACCGCGAAGATTGCCCAAGTGAACTACTAGGAGATACTGGCCAAGATTCGCCACGAACTGAACAATTGGAAGAAAGATGTCCTTTCATGGCTGGGCAAGATAGCCGACATTAAAATGACAATTCTGCCCCGTCTTCTTTACATAATGCAGACACTCCCCCTATGTCCGCCGACTACGATACTGGCCGAAATGCAGCAACTAATCAATAGCATTTGGGAGGGAAAGAGAGCGTGCATGGCTCGCCACCTCACGTACTTGAGACAGGAGGAAGGGGGACTTTGGGTCCCACATCTTGGGCGCTACTATGAGGCGGCACAATTGCGCTGCATGATAGAATGGTACCAACTAGAGTCGGAAAAACACTAGTGCTTCATGGATAGGGGTGTTGCAGGGATCCACATCTGGAAGGTTCCCTGGCTCCCCAAACGACATAGCCCGCAGAGCGTGTACGTCTCCCCGGTTCTGCGTGCCACCATGAAGGTATGGAACCGGTCCAGGAGAAATGTCAGCTGTCCCCGGCTGTGTCGCCCTTTACCCATTTCATTGGGAACCTAGACTTCCCCCCGGCTCTCGTAGGAAACGCATACTTGAAATGGCAAGAAGCAAACTGTAAACGTATAGGCAACCTTTTCGATTTGCAGGGAATCATGAACTTTCCCCAATTGGTAACCCACTATGGGATCCCCAAGGAGGCATACTGGCAGTACTTGGCGCTGCACCATTGGGTCACACGGCCCCAAGTCTGGGTACACGCAGGTCAGCTCCTTACAAAATTTGAGCTCTGGTAGATTACCCGCACCTCAAACAAACGCCTCGTGTCAGATATCTATAATTTTCTCAACAAGGCTAAAAACCAAACTAAGTCCCCAGAACAGCGTAGGTGGGAATCGAAGCTGGGTCGGAAATTTTCCTCGAAAGAGTGGGCGGACATCATTCACAGGATCCGGCCTCATCGTGCAGTACATCAGGGAAGGAGATGCTCCTAAAAATTGTGCACTATTGGTATTATACCCCGGCGCGTGTCGCCCAGTGGCAGCCACACAGCAGCGATCTTTGTTGGCGGGCACACTGTCACACATTCTATGGCACTGCCCTAAGATACAGGCATACTGGGAATCTATACTGACCTTGGTTGACCACATATACCAGACAGAACTCCCCAGATTCCCTAGCAACATCCTGCTAGGACTTCCCAACCCTCTCACATACCCTCTCAGGTCCTGTAGGGGTAGGGCGATCACTCTAGCGCTGGGGGTAGCTAAGCAGGTTCTCCTGGCAAAATGGGGCACGGAGGACATCCCAACTAAACTAGACTGGCTGCACAGACTGTGGGATGTGGTAGGGATGGAAAGGATCACTGCGGGTATTAATCGCACGTTGCCTAAATTTGATAAGACCTGGGCGTCCACTGTGGCATACCTATCCTCCGAGTTAGTTGAGCTTACTTGCCCTCGGTACTTAAGGGTCCTGCGGTTTTCCACAGCCCCCCCCCCCCACGTACAAGCCACTCCCTTCGGAGGAAAATTCATCCTAGATCCCTACCAGGTCATACTTCCAGCTGCGGGTGGAATCCTGTCTCTTCTCTCCTCTGCTTTCCTCAGTTTCCTCTCTGCTTCCCTTCACTCTTCTTTGACTCTCCCTCTCTTTCATTGACAAAGTTTGGAAATTGACTACACTGCTCCCCATCAACCAGTGGTTGTAGGTGGGTATAATGTTCTCGCTTGCCACACATTAAATAAAAACAATTTAAACCATAAAAAAATAAACACAATTAAACAACAAAGTCACAATCCTTTGGCTTGCAAAGATAAATTTGAAGAATGTTATTAGCTGTTTCATGAACAGCTACACATTAGCTTTTCCACTTTCCCCCAATATAATAATACCATCTCCATAACATTCTACAAGCTTCCTTTTCATGTGCATATAATTGTATGCTTCCTTGTAGATATTCTTCCATATTAGTTCTGCAATGCGCATTTGTTTTTCATCATTTGAGTCTAGGTAACTACAAGTCTTCAGAAAAGCTTCATGTTGTGCGTTATTACTTGGATGACCTACTTTCAATTACTCCGATTGCTGCTCAACAGATGAATATTCTTTAGGGTTGTTTCTTCTGCTTCGAAAGTTTACATTGGCAGATTGGTGGTAAAAGCAATCTGCAGCATGAAGATCCAAAAGAAAATATGCAGTACGGGCTCTTGCTGCAAACAGCCATTCATCATCTCGAATTTCAGAGCACGTTTTTATAGTTTCAAAGAATTCTAATGTCCTTACATACACATGTTCTGTTCTCGGCTTGTGCTTGCTCAAAAAGTTCACGAGTTCTGCCAAACAGTCAGTCGCTCTGCAGAGTGCTCCTGCAGATATTTGAGCACTTCTCTTTGCAATAGATGCTGTACTTGCCTCTCGATTCTTAACTTCAATATCTTTCTCAGTAAGCCTCTTTTCACAGGAAACATGAACTCTGGTTCCAGAAGTTATGACGACATCACTTCCACAGTTTTGACTGGCAGTGTGGATGCCCTCAGCTCCTTTTTTCAGCCAACATCGCAATCTTCTGTCCATCATCCAATCTCTCCTTACATATAAGACACTGCTGTTCAATGGCAGCCATATCCATGTGAGGAAAGAAAAATAAGTTAATAATCAGAGGTATAGCGACTATTTAAGTGTGGCAGTATATTTAAAAAGTCTTATTTATGTCACTAACACTCTAGTTAAAACATCCTAATATGCCTTCATATTTGTTTACATGCTGACATTTTGATATGTGATTTTCGGGGCTTTCCCGTTACCAGGTTTTGTCGCATTTGGCGATGTCAAACACTACCTATTCACAAGTAGAAACCCATTAACTAAGCTTCTGTTGCAATTTTGCCCACATCTTACACCAGTTTGACTGGACCAGAAAAGAAATGAGCTGCCGGCTGAGAAGTGCAAACCCCTCTGCCTTCTCAGTAAAAGGGAGGCAGAAGAACACTGAGAACAAGCATTTGCAATGCAATAGGACTCGCATTTGCGAGAGTTTGAGCTATTAGCATTGTAAATTTCAGTGCCTTTTATTTATGTTTTCAAAAAACCAAACTTAAATAAAAATCATTGTCATTCACAATGCCAATAGCTCAAACTCGTATAAATGCGAGACCTATTGCATTGCAAATGCTTGTTTATTGTGTGGAGCACCAGAGAGTTTTCCGATTAGCTCCGAGCAGTGCGCATCAGTGCTTTTTAAAAAGCTTTCACAATAATAAAAAAAATACAGAAAAACAAGGGAGGAATGTTGGGTAGTAAAGCAGGATAGAAGGTAGGGTGGGGTGCCAGGCAGTGGGAAAGCAAGCAGAAACAGCTGGCAGGAGGCACGGGGGCGAAGAGAACCAACACAAGACACGGAGCTTGGTTGCTGATAAAGTAAAACAAAGGGTCTGGAATAGGGTGACCCATTTCAGAAATCCAACTAGGTTAACCAAGGGCGTCAGCGACTAGAAAGGCCATAAATTTCATTAGCAGATAACAACCAAAAGTGAAGCGAAAGCACGTGACCAACGAGAAATGCAGCTATTAAGCCCCTGTATGTGGAGAGTGGCACACTGCACAAATGCCCTATAGCATACCATATATATTAGCTGCAGTTTTTTATGTTTTAATATGTTTTGTTCATTAGCGTACTGGGAAACACGAGGTGAAATTCAGCCCCTGTATGGAGTGAGCGGCGCACCGCACAACTGCTCTATAGCATACCGATATTTTAAATGTACTGTAATGCATAATTTATAGCAAAGATAAGAGGAAAGGAGCAAAATTGTATGCACTGTAACTGTTGTGATATTGTTCCATGTAAAATTACTAATGGGGTAGGATAACTGGCACAATAATTGGTGTGCCATGTTTACAGACATGATAACATATGATGGGGCATTATTTCCTCCACAGACACTTTCTGAAGCAGCTGATGGCATGCACAATAACTGATGGTGCATTATATTAGAATGATAGTTAGATTGCCTCCATACTCTCGCTGTCTTTTTCAGTGCTTTCATTAGGGAGCGAAGTTTATCACTGAACCATGGTGCATATTTACCTACAGAACGCTGTCACATAGATTATGGAGGAGCTATATTATTAAGAGAATTAGTTATGATAGATTGTATTTTTTAGTTGGGTTTGTCACCTCAACTGTTGTGATGCAAGCCGGGCACAAAAGTGGTAACAAATCTGTTCCCACAACCGTAAAGTTACAAAGACCATATTTAGGAAAGCTTAAAGCGGGAATCAATGATCAATCATTTCTTACTAATGCCCCACAGTTAAATTTTCCCTCTGGTGCCTGCTATCTTGCCATCAACCGCCCATGACTGCCACCCATCAATGGCAATATACATTTCATCACAGACCAAAGGCCCCCAGTGTCCTCCATCAGTCTCCCAACGCCCTAACAATACCCTCTTGCACACACTCACAAATACATCCCAAAGTATATTCTTAAATGCATCTTTAACTTATTTTTTGACACGGAAAAACAATGTTTTCATAACAAAATAAAAACGGATAAAGGAAATGACGCACCCATTGATTGAGTGATTCGTTCAGGGTCACTCACACAACGCGTTCTCGAGGGGAAGCAGGAATTAGAATGTAGTTCTCAGACTGCTCAGCTAATAGGCCATGGTGGCCACCCGTCCCCATAACCCAGAGTGCAGTGTATTTCAGTCCGATGCAAAAGTAAAGCCATGCCCCAATAATGCCAGGATGCACATTAAGCATCGTGCTTCCTTACTCAGTAGAATTAACCCTCCAGGTAAAGGCTTGAGAAATTAAGACCATCCACAGCCTGGGAAAGCCATGGGTGAGATGCCGCTTTCTGGCAGCACCTCCTTTCCCTCTGCTTGGAGGTCTGACCGCGCCTCGGCTGACTGCAACTCCTCGATGAAAACTAAAAGCTTACAGATTCACTGCTTACAACGTCGAGCATTTCTAACGTATTTGATGAAAAGGAACCAGTCGCTCATTATTACGCCAAGACATGTAGCTATGACGCAGGTGCCCGTGAAACTCTATAAATATTTTATACACCTTTTTATAGCGCTTGGTGTAGGATGCTACATGTAACAAGCTTTGGCAACGCGGCCGCGAAAGTGAAAGTGATCGCGATCGCGGTTACGATCGCGTGCTAGGAAAGACACATGGCGCTGCGCGCGTGCACGTTCATGTGCACTGAAGCTTTAGGCCACGGCAGCACTTCAAAAAGCCTGTATACAAAATGTCTCGGCCAGATCAGCGCAAGCGCTGGATCAGGAGAGACCGAAAAAACAAGGGCCGCATATCAGCTCACAGAGCAGTTGTTGATTGATGGCCAGGCTCACAGATGCATCAGGAAGTCTGTCAGGACTAGCAGCGATTATGTGTGCCAGTCTTTAGCCCCCGCCACAGCATCTCCCAGTTAATGACTTTGATGTAGGACGTAACCAATTTTTAGAACTCTGTAAAGTGCCAAGTCCAGGGCATATACGCTTAATCTACCAATTCTTTACAGAAAGCAACAAACATAATTTTGATCATTTCATTAGTAAATGAGGTAGGAATTAGGCAGCTGGCATTTCATTTAGAGATATCAACTTAACCTGATGGCTCATCCAGCTCTTAATGTCTCTTGCTTGAAAGTTCATCATTAGAAAGTCCTACATGGTTTATTTTTCTCAGTAGTCCCTGTATCATGTTATGTTTTTTTTGTTTTGCTATAAGTGCAGTAGAATTAGGTATAACACGGGCGTGTCACATCAGTGTGAGCCCCTGAACCTTAACCTTGGTGTCAGGAATTTGTTTGTTTTTCTTTGTGGCTTTCAGTTTAAAATCACACAAAATGAATCTGGTGGTGCAAACTTAAAAAATATGGTGCCTTTTTTTGTTTGCGGGTCTTCTGTAACAAATTCCATAATGTAGCCAAATATTTCTTTTTGTGCTACTGTATGATTGATATTTTCCTAATCATAAAAAATATAATGAATTATCATGATATAAAAATGGATACAAATGATCCTACTACCCTTACTGTATTCATTGTGCTTGCTTTCTTCATTCATATCTTTTGGTGTAAGTGACTTATACCTACAGTTACAAGAATTATTTCTTCAAAACAGATACCTCTTTGGAACATTTGTAATTTAAAACAATTGGAATGTTTATAACTCGCTTTCTAGTCTTTTTTTGGAAATCTGTCAGAGTGGTATTGTTGCAACAACCCTCTTTCAGTTTGTAAAGCTGTGCACGACAGATGAATTAAACAAGCATTTGCAATGCAATAGGTCTCGCATTTATAAGAGTTTGAGCTATTGGCATTGTAAAATTACAATGCCTTTTATTTATGCTTTGGTTTTAAAACAAATAAAAGGCATTGTCATTTACAATGTCAGTAGCATAAACTCGCATAAAAGCAGTGTGTGGAGTGCAGCAGTGTGCGGCGTGCAGCAGTGTGCGGCGTGCAGCAGCGTGTGGCGTGCAGCAGCGTGTGGCATGCAGCAGCGTGTGGCGTGCAGCGGCTTGCAGCGGTGTGCGGCATGCAGCAGTGTACAGCATGCAGCAGTGTGCTGCGTGCAGCAGTGTCGTGCAGCATGCAGCAGTGAGTAATGCAGCAGTGTGCAGCAGTGTGTGGCGTGCAGCAGTGTGCGGCATTGTGTGGTGTGCAGCATTGTGCGGCGTGCAGCATTGTGCGGCGTGCAGCATTGTGCGGCGTGCAGCATTGTGCAGCAGTGCAGCAGTGTGCGGTGTGCAGCAGTGTGCGGTGTGCAGCAGTGTGCGGTGTGCAGCAGTGTGCGGCGTGCAGCGGCATGCAGCAGTGTGTGGCATGCAGCAGTGTGCGGCGTGCAGCAGTGTGTGGCATGCAGCAGTGTTTCGTGTAGCAGTGTGAGGCATGCATCAGTGTGTGGCGTGCAGCAGTGTGCGGCATGCAGCAGTGTGCGGCATGCAGCAGTGTGTGGCGTGCAGCAGTGTATGGCGTGCAGCAGTGTGTGGCGTGCAGCAGTGTGTGGCGTGCAGCGGCGTGCAGCAGTGTGTGGCGTGCAGCAGTGTGCGGCGTGCAGCAGTGTGTGGCGTGCAGCGGCGTGCAGCAGTGTGCGGCATGCAGCAGTGTGTGGCGTGCAGCAGTGTGTGGCGTGCAGCAGTGTGCGCCGTTCAGCAGTGTGCGCCGTTCAGCAGTGTGTGGCGTGCAGCAGTGTGTGGCATGCAGCAGTGTGCGGCATGCAGCAGTGTGCGGCGTGCAGCGGCATGCAGCAGTGTGTGGCGTGCAGCAGTGTGTGGCGTGCAGCAGTGTGTGGCGTGAAGCAGTGTGCGGCGTGCAGCAGTGTGCGGCGTGCAGCGGCATGCAGCAGTGTGCGGCGTGCAGCAGTGTGCGGCGTGCAGCAGTGTGAGGCGTGCAGCAGTGTGTGGCGTGCAGCAGTGTGTGGCGTGCAGCAGTGTGTGGCGTGCAGCGGCGTGCAGCAGTGTGCGGCATGCAGCAGTGTGTGGCGTGCAGCAGTGTGCGGCGTGCAGCAGTGTGCGGCGTGCAGCAGTGTGCAGCGTGCAGCAGTCTCGCATTTGTGAAAGTTAGAGTTTTTAGCATTGAAATCTAATATTTTTTTACTTTAGTCTGTTCATTTGCAGAGGAGTGATTATATTTGCATAGCGCTATTGCCATTTATATGACGTTGTGGCGCTGGAGAACCTGGAAATAGGTTATAAGGGAGGGGAGACAAGAGTGATAGGTGCGTGAAAAATAAGTAACAAAATCCTTGAAAAAACAAACACATAGGTAATGCAAGATTAAGTAAAGCATGTGAAATCTAGTCAGGAACAACATGTTTACTTTAAAGGTTTTGGTTAGTTAGAGCCAAACGCAATTTACCGGCAGCCCAGAACTGCTTGCCTCTATCTAATGTGCTGAACCACCGTAGTGCGAGAGCGGACTCAAACTGTGAATTCACTCCAAAATACTATGACAATGACAGCGACATTAAACGAGGAGGGAGTGGGAGGGGGGAGTGGGGGCGGGCCGCAGTTGTAAAAGGCAGGGAGAGGGTGAGATTGAGGAAGGGAAAGATAGGGATCAAAGGAAAAAACAAGGGGGTGGCAAATGGTGTGCACTTTGATGTCCTCAGTGTCCGCACGGCTCACTGAGGACATCAAAGCAAGTGATCAGGCAGTGCTTTTCAGGCTGCCAAATGGTGCGCGCGCCTGGGGCACATGCACTGTATTTGGAGGCCTGAAAAGCCACTGTTTGCACTTCCAAAACTCGCTTACTATAAGTCTCGCCAGAGCAGCGCTAAAGCGCTGTCTCAGGCGAGACCTAAAAAGAAAATGGGCTTCATGAACATACTATGCCTCCTGTCAAGGGATTACTGGACTCTAGAGAGTCTGTTTCTTTGTAGAACCGGAAGTCCATGACACAGCAGCAGCACTTCGCCACCTGCTCCTGATTTCACGGTTTGTCATGCAATAAGCTATGTTTTCTGCAAAAAAGACGTGCCTCCGGACTTCCCTGGCAGGTAATTTAGAGGACTTCACTTACTCACCTGCAGAGTATTCAACTCTCCTGAGTGGGAGTCCACCCAAAAATCACACTTGTCCGTTAATGTGATTTCACAGAACAGTCCCTTTATCCCAAACATAGAGCCTTGTGCGTGGACGGTAAAAACTGGATTTGCAGTGATTACTTCATATGTGCACAGATCGTTGACCATTTGTGATATGTAATGTTTCATAGTGATTTATACAGCACTCAATGTAAGGCATGTATGCAGCACACAGCAGCAATGCTGCCTCCTGGTGCATAGTTGCAGGTGCTTGTTTGTAAAAAAAGAAAAAGTCTATTTTTGGGCATTATCATTTCATTATGGGCCTGTGTGTATTACTCAAGTGCAGAGCATACCCGTAGGGCCCATAGTACTTCGGTACTGTTAGAATTGGCCATCTCTGGTTGGCACAAGTATGCACTGGTGACAAGCAGGGACTCTTACTTCTAGGTCAGAGTAAGGGGATCACCCTTTCAAATAACCCCTGCTCACCCTTTAGGTAGTGTGGCGCAAGCAGTCAAGACTATTCTCAGGGCGTCATAGGTTAAGCATTTGTGAACACATACAGTAATACAATGACACACCACAAATGGACACCAGTCAAGGTTGTATCAAAAATAGTTTTCTTTATATAAGGCTTAGCACAAGACCAGAATAACGAATAAAATGACCACAGTATTATTTTAAAGTTCAATGTTTTTGTAGAAAGGCTTAAAATGCAAAAATAGGCTTCTTTTAGTTAAAATATGCTTCTTTCACATAAGTACGCTTCTGTCAAGGCTCTTTACGGTTAGTACCTGGATTCGCGACTCGTTGGCATTCAAAACAAGGGAAGTACGAGTCTGACAATCGTTGCGAACTCCGGGGTCCGTGGCATGCACGCTGCGGTGCGAACAGAACAAAGTACCTTGGTGTTGTAGGGTCCGCGACGGACAGTGCGGGACAAGTCGATGGGTCCGGGTCGTAGTTCGGCAGCGTATTCGGATGCTGGTCGGGTCGCGGCATCGGTATGCGGCGTTGGTACGGGACCTTCAGGGATACGTGCGGATGGCCCGGATCGGCTTGCAGAGTCCGTGGCGTTCGGCGTTCGAGCCGAACCTTCGGTGCGGATAGGCGGCGACACTTCTCGGCGAGCCGTACAGCGTACGGGGAGGATCAGCGTGATGCGGCTTCTCGGCTCTGAGTACGGCACGGTGCAGTACGTTAGCAGCATACGGACCGTACCTGCGGGACAACGAAGAGATTGTTGAAACAAAGTTGCAAAGTCTCTTTTAGTCCTTTTCCTCTCCTTTCTCAGCAAGGCACCAGCTGCAGGCCAATCCCCCAGGTTAAGGAAAGTTACTCCTCCTTCAGCTTCTTCCAGGTCCTTCCAGTCAGGCAGAGTTTCTTCGTGGTTCAATCAGGATCTGATTTCTTAGGAGCAGGGCTCCTACATTTATACCAAGTTTCTTTTGTCTTTGCAGGCCAAGGGGGCCTTTGCCTAATCCCAGTCCAGTTTTTTTCAGTGAGGAGCACTTTGTTGTTGGGACTCTGGCTTCTTCTTTCAGCAGGCAGGGCAGAGACATCAGACGCTCCCCAGGGGGTGGAGCCAGCATTGTGGTGGCAGAGCACGGCCCTATTCAGAGTCAAGGTGCACTCCTCCCACCCATCCTGGTGTAATCTCTCTATTCACCACCTGGCAGCCCCAGCCTGTCTCCTGGAACTTCCCAGCCCTGTCACTCAAGCGACACACAAAGAAGATAGCCCCCCCCGCCCAGAGGCGGACTGAAATGGTTAGGCACGCAAAGGCTAACTTTCTAAAAGTAGCATTTGCAAACCCAGGATATTAAAATAAACTTTGCTAAAAGATGTATTTTATTATTCTGAGTTCAGGCATACTAAACATGAATTTCTACCATGCTTCCTGAGCCTGCTAGGGTTATAGAGTGTTATAATCTAGCAGCCCATTCTGGCCAATGGAGAGCAGGTAGCCTTACACTAGTGAAAAACGAAAATGGCTGCAATTCACTATTAGGACATGCCACACACTTCAGGGCATGTCCTACCTTATCCTTACAATGCACCCTGCCCTAGGGCCTACCTTAGGGGTGACTAACATGAAGGTAAGGGAAGGTTTAGGGACTGGCAAGTGGGGACACTTGCCCAGTCAGCATGACAGTACCAGGTTGCATGCAGGTTCTGCAATGACAGACCTTAGACACATTTTACCAGGCTGCTTCTGTGGGTGGCACAACCAGTGCTGCAAGCCCACTAGCAGCATTTGGATATACAATCCCTTGGCACCCCTGGTGCACTCTACTAGGGACTGATAGTAAACCAAATAAGCCTAACATGGAAGTCAATTCACATAATACATTTTCCCATAGGGAGCACTTGCTCTGTGGCACTGGATGGCAGTGACACAGGGCCCTGAGCAGCTAACACCAGCACAAAAAATACATTGAGGCATAGACAAAAATGGAAGGGTGACCCACGCCAATGGTGCCAGGTCTAACAGGTACCATGACAGGCCTTTCCATTAGCGCACTGCCTAGGTTTCCATCTGTATTTGTGTTCTGCTGCAGACTCCATGCAGATTGTGTACTTTGGTGTGGTGTTTGTGATGTAACAGACCATTGCAGACTGGAGATACCTCCAGTTGTGAGTAACCAGGAGGTTCACGGCCAGGTTTATCACCCAGGCATACACCACAGAACTTGTGAAATCTGCCAGGTCGGCTGGACAACGATGCAACAGGTAACTATTTTTAACCCCTATTAGTCAGGGCTTTGTATTATTGGTTTACACAGGAGCGGGTTTGAGGCACCAATGTTGGTACTCTGGCATCTTTCAAGCCCACAAAAATCCCCCCAAAGCCCTTTTTATCTGCACACCCGAGTGAAGTTTACATGCACCAGTCAACCAGCAGTGAACACCAAAGCTGACCCTTTCCTGCTCGCAGCCCGGCCTCACCTCTCTCAAACGTCACGAGCCGCCACTGTTGGGTAGAGACCTAACATTGCAATAAAGGCTGTTAGGCCTCCGGAGGGTGCATGAGGGTGTGGGGATATAAGCAGTCACAAACACAAGTAGAGACCAATCCACTGGCAAACAAGCAGTAGTATGTATGAAGCCAACTTCTACTTTAACTCTTGCCCTGGGAATGACATTAGTACAGTAAAACCTGCATGCCCTGCAAGAGACAGGGCCATCCAAACAAAAGGGAAAGTGACTGGTGCAGGAAGTGGTCTGCTTCTCAAGAGACTGTCTCTGAGTGGACGTAAGCCATAGAAGCATAGCACATTTTTGCATGGGGACTGACCTCAATGGTGGGAGAGGCAGAGGTCCTGGCTCTTGGTGACGTTCGGGCATGGAGGAACGCAGATGGACTCGGCTTTGGAGTGCCAGTGGCATATCCGTGCTCGCATCAGGTCTAAATAGGCAGGACAATTTAGCCGCATGTGGACTCTGGAATTACCATCATGAATCCTGGCTCCATTTGCTATGCTGTTGTCCCAAGTTAGCCAGCGAGAGGCATGACTAGTTCTTCCTATCTGCAGAGCCCAGGGTCTTGTACGATGCAGAGAAGTTTCAGACTTGTGTTTCTCTGCTAAAACAGCTCAAAAAGTCGCACAGCTGGGGAAATTTACAGAATCAATCCGAGCCGCACTGACGCAGACAATAAAGTTACAAAAAGAAACCAGTCGGCTAGCAAGCAAGAGAGACTTTGACAAACCTCCCTTCTAAGTCTAATGCATTTGCACTTGCAATTTATAACCAATTTTGATATTAGTTTTATGGTTTTATGCCCTACTAACTTCCCAAATTGGTAGTTAAGGCATCAAGAACGAAGTGTGGAAGAATTTAGAGCTCTCTCCGCTCAAACGGTATGAACCGTGTTGGTCCAGAGAGCAAGGGTTATGGACAGGGCCGAACTGGCTACCGGGCGTTTTGGTGTGCTGCCAAGCTGGGGGCTGATTTCGTTGATGGGGACCTGCGTGTGCTTAAAACCATTTTGCTTTGTTTATTTAAAATCACACGCAGGTCCCCATCAATGAAATCAGCCCCCACCGCAGTGAAATCAGCCCCCAGCTTGGCAGCACACGAAAACGCCCAGTAGCCAGTCCGGCCCTGGTTATGGAAGGTAACCACTTTCCAAAAGAAAGAAATGTGACGCAGTAAAATAACCAAAATAACATAAATATGGCTCTAAAGGTTACAAGGTAAGCATGTATAGTACAACTGATTGTGCCAAATAGTAATCTGCCTGCTTGCCTGAACTAACTGCAGCTATAACATACTATTGTAATTAATGAAGTGCAAAGTGCAGATTTAGAAAGAGTTAACAAAACAAACTTCTTCAAGGGAGGTTTCTGTGGTGTGTTGCATGAAATGGAGCTATCCTCCAATGCAAGCACGCTTGTGCCATAATGCAAAGGTGTCTGTATTGTGGTCAGAATAGTTTTTGTGCTGGATGGAATCCCTTTAGTAACGAAAACTATGCTGTTTGTCAATTTTATCTTTGCATGCATGCTGCATAATGCAGCACACATGCAAATAGGAATTAAACTGAAATAAAAATCGTTTTCTTTGCTACACCAGAGTCAAGGAGGCATGAAATGTTGGTGCAAATCCATTTCTACAGCTATGGATATGCATTAGAATTCATGACTGGTTGCGTGGAAACGTCCATACAACACCTATGAAGCACCAAGCTGACAAAAAGTAATGCAAGGCAGCACATTGCACAGCATTGCCTTACCTTTTGTTACAAGCCAACATAAATTGCGATATGTGTTGGTTTATAAAGACAAACCTAAATCTTATGTTCGGTCCTCATTAAAAAAAGTAATGCTAACCTGAAGCAAAATCTTTGTACATCTCTGGCACAAATTCCTTGCAATATACTCCAACATAAACATAAACAGATGATAAATAACACTTTTTTTCTATTTTGAAACCAAAAAATTTGATTTATTTTAAAATTGCCAAACTTTTTGAAAATGCTTTTGTAATTTTGCAAACATTTTAGGTAATTAAACTTAAAAAAACAAAAAAGGCATCTGAACTTTGAGAGTAAACAGAAAACAAATTATACATCTTCTAGCGGCACTGGTGCTCAGACCAACGCACTCTGCTGCCCGACAACCACCACCTTGTTGCAGTAAATGATCATGTGCTGCTAAGCATGATTCTCATTGGTGTGCCCCTACAGCACTTGGGATGGGACAGTATCCCCATGTCCAATGAGGGTATAGCGGTCGAAATGGAAGCCTCCTGTGCATTCCGTTGCCACACTTCTTTGCAAGGTGTATGGAATGGTGTGCACGCATGTGTTTCCACATTCCCGAAGTGCCATGGGAATGCTTCTTTGAAGTACTCCTTAAAAAGGTCTTGTTTCAGTTACATGTGACGATTTTGCTTGAAACTTTCTTTGCCCCTTGGGAGTTACGGAAGAACTGCCAGACCACAGACTCCATGGTGGTCCTAGAATTCTCCTCCTGCATTACTTCTTCAGTCTCGTATCTAGAGGCCATATTTTGTGGGAGTGAAGCCCCCAAAAATTGCAACAATGCAACAAATTTGAAGGGCACAGCACAAGATGTGGTCACACGTAAGTGCTAATCCCAAATGAGGATGAAAGGGTCGGAACTTTTTGTATATAGAGCAGGACAGTGATTTCAACCAATCACTTACCTTTCATGTGTGTGCCATAGGTAACGAGGTACCAAAGTCAGAAACTGTGGGACCGCAACACCCAAAACTGAGGCAATTTCACAAAAAGTCTAAAGGGATACTCATTAATTGACCTCATAAAAACACTCTAGGCTCAAATCTTAATGAAAAATCACTCTTTCACACTAAACACAACTGTTTTTTAAAGGTTTGCCAGACAGAAGATACTTCTGTGGGACCAGAACAGGAAATAAACCCCACATGGCCCACACAGGGCATTTCAATTGGTCCATAGTATTGTGCAGGAGTGATGTTACAAATGATGTCATTTGAGATGTCATGAATGATGTAATAAATGATGTAGTTGAATATTTGATGAGTGATGTCATATGTGATGTCCTAAGTGCATGGCAGTGACGCAAGTCAGGGTAGTGACACAAGTCATAGTTAACTCACTGAAGTATAACTGGCGAAGTTCAGAGTTTTTCTGGTGTGTACAGGGTCACATTATGGGTAAGATTGTGACCTAACTATAATGTCCCATTATCCTTTGGGTGTATGAGGACATTCATTTTTTCGTTTGGTTATTTCTTTGGTGTTGTTTGACGAATCTTCACAAAACTTTGTAAAAACAAAACATTTTTCAACTCAGCGCCCTCCAGGAAAGTTTCTTGGTGAGCTGTCCAGCGGGAGCCAAGAAAAAGGGGAGGTCCCAAACCGAAACACATTTTCCATATTCATTAGGTCTCGCCTGACCCAGCGCATGCGCTGGTCTGGCGAGACTTTTTGTGAGGGCTCAAAAAATGCTACCGTGGCCAGCCTAGAGCTACAGTGCATGTGCGCGGGCGCGCGCTTAGGAGCAGAGGCTGGCAAACCTCGTCATGCTCATTAAGCGCCCGCGATCACTTTCACTTTCGCCCACGATCACTTGATGTTCTCGTTCAAAGAACATCAAACATCAGAGAACATGTTGTTGTGTTAATGCTTTGCTGCGCCCGTTTGACTTACAATGTGCTTTCTCTTTCCACAAACTTGATGTTTGTGTTCCTTTATTTTGAGATGCTTTTAGTATTATTGTTTTGTGACTTAAAGAACATTAAGGAAATGTTACTGTGAAACTGGACAACGTTCACAGTGTTTATTTCTGATCGCAGCGGCTGCTTCATGTCCGTTGCACCAATCAGGGAGTCCTTTCGTTGGCGCTTTCATGAGGACATGATGAGGAAGCTGGAAACTTTTGGCACATTCTTTTTAAAAGCACAGCATGTTGGAGACTGGTTAATCGAATAGACCTATGTAGCGCTTTAGATCTCAAAGCGCTATGGTGGGTGCAGCAGTTACAACTCATGAAATATGGGGTGCAACTCACAAGGAGGGGGCAGGTTTGAGTGCACATTTGCTGCAATCGAACTCTTAATATGATGGGCTGTGTGTATCCATTATCAGCACTCGGTCTTCGCTAAGTGATCTTGTTTATTTTGTTGTTGTGTTAATGCTTTGCTGCGCCCGTTTGACTTACAACGTGTTTTCTCTTTCCACAAACTCGATGTTTGTGTTCCTTTATTTTGAGATGCTTTTTAGTATTACTGTCACACTCACAACCACAACCACACACACAGCCACACACACAACCACACACACAACCACAACCACACGCACAACCACACACACACAACCACACACACACAACCACACACAACCATACATACAACCACACACACACAACCACACACATACACACAACCACACACACACACAACCACACCCACAACCACACACACAACCACACACACAACCACACACACAACCCCACACACACAACCACACACACAACCACACGCACAACCACACGCACAACCACACCACCACACGCACACCACACACATACAACCACACACAACCACACAACCACACACACAACCACACACACACAACCACACACACAACCACACACAACCACACACACACACACAACCACATACACAACCACAACCACACACACAACCACACAAACAACCACACACACAACCATACCCACAACCACAACCACACACACACACAACCACACCCAATGACACCCACAACCACACACACACTACCACACACACAACCATACACATAACCACAACCACACACAACACACACAACCCCACACACAACCACACACACACACAACCACAACCACACACACACACAATCATACACATACAACCACACACAACCATACACACAACCACACCCACAACCACAACCACACCCACAACCACACACAGCCACACACACAACCACACACAACCGCACACACCCAACCACACACACAACCACACACACACAACCACACACACACAACCACAACCACACACACAACCACACACAAACACAAACACACACACAACCACACACCCAACCACACACACACACAACCACAACCACACACACACAATCATACACACACAACCACACACAACCATACACACAACCACACCCACAACCACAACCACACCCACAACCACACACAGCCACACACACAACCACACACAACCACACGCACCCAACCACACACACAACCACACACACACAACCACACACACACAACCACACACACAACCACACACACAACCACACACAACCACAAACACACACACAACCACACACCCAACCACACACACACACAACCACAACCACACACAACACACGCACACACACAACCACACACACAACCACACACATAACCACACACAACCACACACACAACAACACACACAACCACACACACACAACCACACACACACAACCAAACACACTATCACACACACAACCACACACACACAACCACAACCACACACAACCACACACACACAACCACACACACAGCCACACACACAACCACACACACAACCACACACACAACCACACACACACACACACAACCACACACAACCACACACACAACCACACACACAACTACAACCACACACACAACCACACACAACCACATACACACAACCACACACACTACCACACACATACACAACCGCACACACAACCACACAAACACACACATACAACCACACACACACAACCACACACATACACACAACCACACACACAACCACACAAAACCACACACACAACCACACACAACCACACCCAACAACACATCCACACACACACCCATAACCACACCTGCACCCACAACCGCACCCACACAGAACCACAACCACACACACAACCATACACACAACCACACACAAGCACACACACAACCAAACACACAACCACACACACAACCACACACACACACAGAACCACACACAACCACAATCATACACACAACCACACACACACACACCCAACCGCACACACCCAACCACACACACAACCACACACACAACACACACAACCACACACACAACCACACACACAACCACACACAACCACACATCCACACACACACCCACAACCGCACCCGCACCCACAACCGCACCCACAACCGCACCCACAACCACACCCACACACACAACCACACACAACTACACACACAGCCACACACACACACAACTACACACACACAACCACACACACACACAACCACACACACACACAACCACACACACACAACCACACACACACACACAACCACACACACACAACCACACACACAACCACACCAAGCATTGGCATAGCCAATAGGTCTCGATTTTGGGACCTTATAAGTGTTTAGCCACGCAACAGTTGATGTGGTTGCACGAAGGATATTGTGCTGTATAACTAAATACTTAGAAGGTCACAAAAGCAAGACCTATTGGCTATGCCAATGCTTGTTTATCCATAGGAACTTTAGACAGGGTTACAGCCCAAACAGCCCCAGCTGAACAGATTTACACCAAATTTGGCAGAAAGCTAGCTCTTGGTCCAGAAAGACTGCAAATTGCAATACACCCCCTGCAGATGAGAGCTACTCTTATAGGGTTTGATGTAAATCCATTCAGCTGTTTTTAAGCAATTATTTCTCAAAAACTTGGTATATGTCACACCACAGAGGGTCCGCGGACCTGACGGATTTCATGGAGAGATTTGATTGACTGCCACCACCTCGACAGCAGCCATCCTAGGACTAAAGAATAAAAGGTTAAAAAAAAAGGCATAAAGTGGCAGGGTAGGGATAGAAATCCCGCCCCCCACAGTGGGGCAGGGCCTGGTGGGGCACCACAAAATGTTTCTTTTGGGGAGTGGACATGTCGCCCCCTCCAGAAGCCTCTCTAAGACCCAGGGACCTCATTCCCTGGGGCCAATGTGTATTATGTGGGGAGGGGGGCATGCAACTCCCCTAAATGAGCCTTAATAAATCCCAGGGATTACATCCCCTGGGACCAAGATCAATAATAAATGGGGAGAGGGACATGTGGCCCCTCTCCTCGTGTCTTAAAAGGCCCTCTGGGCCCCATCCCCTGGGTCCCAGATGCACAAAAAGGGGAGGGTGACACCTTCTCCACGACCGAGCCTTATATGCACCCCAGAACCCTATCCTCCGGGGCCAAACTAAAATGAAAAGAGAGAGAGCCACATGGCCTCCCTTCACTGAGGGTCTTAAGGACCCCGGGGATGGCAAGCGCACAGACTGTGCTCTGGGGAGCCCACCCCTCCCGGCCTGCATCAGTGTGGGCAGAGAAACATATGTTTACTTCCATCCGGCAGGAGCATTTTTAAATCACCCACTGGGTGGGAGCAAATATGCCTTTCCTGCCTGCAGGAGCGCAGGCATGGAAAACATGTCTACTCTCATTCAGTGGGAGCTTTAAGAATGCTTCCACTGTGGGGGGCATGGCTAGCACCCCAAGATTGAGGTTGCATAAGTGACAAGCTCTAGGACGCAAATGCAGCGAAATTTAACTGCTCCTGGCAGCCCTGTGTTCCAGTGGGGCAGCGCTATGGTGGCAGACTTCCTGATGACCACAGCGGGCTGAGTGGCGAGGTCATGGAGCGCTGCTGGGCATCACCCTGCAATCTGGAGCGGTCCCGTTCGAGGTGGGCCTGCAGTGCGTGGAACAGGCCTGAACGCGCCGGCCTTTCTTGTTACCCCGGACGGAGGCAGTGGTCACTCACGGCGGCATGCTCTCCTGCACAAGGTCCCGGCTGGCGGCCTACCTGGTATGCCTCAGGTGCTGCCCTGCTGTGGTTGGCGGATGATTGTGGGCTGCCTGCTGGGGGTGATCTTGCCCCCCCCGCCAGTGCCTTCGGAGATCGTGAGATTGCCTTTGGAGACCTGCGGCAATCTCCGTCTACATGGTGTCGTAACTGCGCCTGACGATCGTGCAGCAGAGCTACCTTGACAGTGGACCTGCAATGCAGGGGAGAAAGACAGGTACCCTCCCGTGGCCCTGATCCTGTTTGTTTGGCAGTGCTGGCTGATGCTGCCAAATGGGGGCCTGGTTTCGCTTTCCGCAGTGCTTTAGTTGCTGAGGTGGGGACAGCGGCCTTACCCCTTCCCCCTTCTCCTTCGTTGCTTGCTCAGTCTTGGGCCCCGGCAGAGAGGTGGGTCCTGACTCACTGCTAAAGTGTGGCATTGTGATCTGTGGCTCCCTCCCTCTGTCGCCCGGCTGCGCACCTGGGACTGTCCTGATAGCCGAAGTGCTCAAACTGGTGGGAGTACGCCTGAATACCCGGGGGCCACCTCGAGGCCCTGTAGGATCATCTAAATTCAACGCGACTAGGCCCAGCGCCCAGGATCTCCAAGTGGCATCCTCCTTTGTAAGGCGGAGGAGGTGGGGATGCACTATACCTATGTAGGCTGGGTGATGCACGAGGTCAAATATTGCACCCTCCTGTCGTGCTATCCCAATTAGGGCGTGGATGCGCACTGATCTAGTGAGACTCTCTCTTTCCCCCTTTTGCGCTAATCCACGAACAGTGGCCTGGCTGAATAACCTGGTTGTAGGTTCTGGATCCTTGTTCCCAAGCGGAGACGGCAGGCGGGAAGTGTAATACTCCCCCTCTGGTGAGCAGATACTGCTGAGTTTTGTTTTTGGACCTGCACTGTCTTGTTGACCACTTGTTCTGTGTGGAGCCCATAGGTGCAATACACTCTGCAACGTGGCTGAGCCACTATCGGCAATGGACAGGAGTAAAACGAAGACGATGGCGGACACAAACAGGGCTGGCTCGCTGCCTTCAGAGACCTCCTTGATACAGTTGCGTTGGAATGAGGATGGGGCTACAGCTCTACCTCCTGATGTTAAGCTGGATATGATACTCCAAGAAATCCGAGAGTCACGATTGGCTTTTGCGCAACAAATAGGTACTATTTTAACGGAACTAAACTTGCTCAAGAATGATCATAAGAAACTGGCAGACAAGGTGAAGATCTCTGACCAATCAATTTTAACTCTACTGCCGCAGGTGAAGAAGCATGACGTACAAATACAGCAGATGCAACAGCAAATTGAGGCCTTGCAGGCCCGTGCCAATGATGCAGAAGGTAGGGCCCGACGTAACAACCTTAACATTGTTGGGCTCCCTGAAGGTGCAAAAGGGCAACACCCCACAAGATTTATTGAGAACTGGCTGAAGACCAGTGCAGCCCCCACTGACTTATCTGCACTTTTCACAGTGGAACGGGCCCACCGAGGACCTATGCGTAAAACCATTCCTGGCGCAAACACACGCCCAATGCTGGCTAGAATCCTAAATTACACAGACCATGATCATACCTTGCAAACAGCCCAAGACACCGGCCCCATCTATTTTGACAACACAAACATTTCAATTTTTGCAGATTACACACTGGCAGTTCAATGCCTACGCTATTCATTCATGGAGGTCAAGGCCTGGGCCAGTGCTGCAGGCTTGGTTTTTGCTCTTTTGTTCCATGCCAAACTCAAGATCATCCACAACCAGCGTGCTTGTTTTTTTGACATGTCCGAAAGTGCATGGGAATTGCTGGACAGGAACTTTCTGGGCACTGTACATGTTATACGCACTACATAGTCACAGCCGAAAGCACGGCACCCTCCACGTCGAAGGAGGAAGGGACTCACCACGCAAAGCAAGGTGACTAGTCCCCCCTCGCAGCAGGTGGTGCTGGAGGGCAGACGTGAGGCCCTTCGTTCAGACTCAGTATTGCTGAGCCCTCGTGCACCTATCAGCTCTAGTCCGTCAGTGAAGGTGTCCTCGGACTCGGACTCTGGGTACAGCATGGCGTTGTTTCTTTCTGTGTCTACGCAACTCAGCAATGACCCACTGACCTAACAGTTTCATGAGTGTAATGTGAACTGGGGTATTGTTTCATGTTCTTCTGACATACGTCCATCCCCGGGTAGGAATACCTTGTTACCCATTGTTTGACATATGCCACCTGTTGTACTATGACCCATACCTGGGCTGCTCTACTGGAAGCTGCATGGCATGCTTAACTATCGTGGTCCTGTGGCCCAGCCCGTCTTGGTTTAGTCCACACTTTGTAGCCGATACTTACATATCCAGAGTAAGCAGCCAACCCCACAGGCAAGAAGCCCTTACTGTTATTTAGTGTGTCATGTGATTTGTTCGCACACTGTTTGGTCGACCGAAGTGTAGTCGTTTGACCCTGTATTGGGATTATGTTGCTTTGTTTGAGCTACTGGTCTGTTTCCTGACATTCCCAGGGGTGGGGGCCTGGGAGGTGGTGGGGGATGGAGTTTATATTCTTGATGTCATGTCTGTAGCGAAGTCATACAATATCATCTCCTGGAATATACGGGGATGGGTTCCATACAGAAACGACATAGGATAGTGGCCCAGCTGCATCACCATAGGGCACAGATAGTATCCCTACAAGAAACACACTTGATTTCTTCTGAGCTTGGCAGGGTGCAGAGAAGATGGAGGGGTCAATTATATGGTACTGTATACTCTGCTTTCTCATGGGGAGGGGCAATCTGGCTGCGAGCGGGAGTCCCCTTCTCATTGACAGACAGCACGATCGATGATCATGGGAGATGCGTAATCCTACAAGAAACGTTAGATGGTGCACCATTGGTCTTGGGGTCAATCTACGCACTTAACACTGACCAGGACGCCTTCCTTTCCCGCCTCTCACGAGCCCTTTCAGACTGGACGCAGTATCCATGAATATTAGGAGGAGTCTTTAATGCAGTGTTTGATATTCACTTGGAACGCTTGCACCCTCCCTTATCTAATGTAGCCACTACTGTACAGGCCACTAACTTGACTAACCGGGCCAAGGGATGGGGATTGCTGGATATATGGAGATTGCAGCATGTTGGTCTGCGTGAATATTCCTTCTATTCCTGCCCAAATTCCCTGCATACATGCCTTGATCATTTTATATGCACCCCAGACGTGTTCCCCACGGTTGTGCACACTGCACAGCACCTATCTGGGAAAAACTATCTCGGACCACAACACATTGGAGTTGGTACTTAACTGAGGTCGGACCCCCACACCTATTCCTACATGGCGCGTCAACCGTTACAACTCAAGGACCCAGTGTTCCGTGATACGTTAACCACTACCATCACTACATATTTTACGAAAATGAGGGCACAGCGACATCCAGGGCTGTTGAATGGGAGGCATTTAGGGTGACAGTCTGGGGAGTCTCAATGGAAACACTAGTGGGGGTCAGGCAGGAGGTGACCAGGGATCTTACAGACCAGGAGGACTTGTTACGAACGCTGGAAGTGGCGGCCCAGTCTGACATGGAGAAAAGACCAGACCTCCAAGAAGCCAGGATTAAATATGCTGAGCTGTTAGAACACTTGTGTGTGATAGATCTGCATGCGTACACACTGCTCAATCATGCGGAGGCGGATACGTCAAGCACATTAATGAATGAATGAATGAAATAGATTTTATCATGCGCAACTTAGCCCAGTGGGCGTCAAGGCGCCTAAATCAAAATAATACAGCTCGCAGATCAGAACCAGCAGAATCTCATTGATAATTAATAGCTTATTAGGTTAGAACCCACCCCTACGCCTATTCTGGCCATACATGATAACTGCCATACCTTAATTACTACACAAGTGGAAATTAATAAAACAGTTCACGATTACTATGCAGTCCTTTACGCTGCCCCCCCATAACATGATGGACGCAACAGCAACATTCCTAGAGTCACTGGAGCTCCCCACCATTACTGAAGCACAGGCTGCGGACTTGGCGGCCCCTCTGACCGCTGCTGAGATCCGTGGTGCAATACAGGGACTCGCCTGTAATAAAACCCCAGGCTCCAATGGGCTCCCTATTGAGTTTTATTCCACTTTTACAACGCCCTTAGTTCCCACACTTTTACAACTGTACACCACCGCCTTAACAGAGGGTATCTTGTCTCCCACGACTAAGGAGGCGATAGTGACCTCCTTGTTGAAACCTGACAAGTCCCGACAGACCTCACAGCATATAGGCCCCTATCGATTCTTAATATGGAATATAAAATTCTCAGGAAACTTATAGCATCGAGCTCCTTCCCTTACTCTCCAAATTGATCCACACAGACCAGTGTAGCTTCATACCCAAATGCAGTACCTCATTGAACAGTCGATGCTTCTATGCCCTTTTACATTCTGCCCGAGCCGATTCCCCCCGAGCGGGTTGCCTCTCTTTGGATATCCGTCAGGTATTTGATTCTTTTAGTTGGCCGTACATGCTGGCTGCATTGGTCAAATATGGGATTCCTCCAGAATTTATCAAGTGGGTAGAGTTGCTTTATACTAGACCCACAGCGAGGGCAAAAACTGGCACCAACATCTCCCCAGCATATGATGTTTTTTAGGGTGCCCCCTGTCGCCCTTGCTGTTTGTGCTGGCTTTAGAACCCCTGGCACGAGTGTGTGCCACGATGGCTCCGTATGGTATTCCGGTTGGCCTGCTACGTCACTCTGTTTTGGCTTATGCAGATGACATGTTGCTCTACTTTGCAGATATGCATGTAGACATGACACCTGTAGCCTCGCTTTTTGAGCAATTTGGGGAGATATCTGGTTTGCACCTTAACGCCTCCAAATCAGTAGCTTTCTCCTTTTATGATACATACACTCTTCCCACACTTCAATTTTGACCAGTGCAGTTCAAGGTAGAGCCTTCTACCTTTAAATATCTAGGGATCCACATCTACAGGACCACATCGGATACCGTCAATGGAAATGTGGTCCGTACACTTAACAATCTCAAAGCCCAAGTAGGGTTTTGAAACACTCTGCTTCTAACAACCGCAGGCTATGTAGCCGTTTCTAAAATGGTTATGCTCTCTAGATTATTGTATCGATTAGTGAATCTTCCTGTGATCCTTTCTGCCTGGATTTATAGAGCACTAGACACATTATTGACCTCATTACTATGGGGACAGGGTCGTCACAGATTGGCTCTTCCCAAAATGCAGTTAACGAGCACTGAGGGGAGCATGGGAACTGCAGTGGATGGCTTATTGGTTGGCTAGTCATAACCTATTTGAGGTAGGTTATTCCCCTGAACGTCTGTGGGCTGGATCACTGCAATCATTAGTATTCCCTGTTGCGGATCAAGTGAGAGACCCCCCATTTCTTTTACGCATTGCACTCCATTATTGGAAATTAGCGATGAAATACACTGACACACCTGTATCATACGTCCCCAATGTCCCCCTGTGCGGCCTACCCATGTTACGGAGAGTACTCTCTGCCACTAGACTGCGCAGTTGGGTGGAGGCCGTTGTGGAGACCGTAGGTGACTTATTTCTCGATGGGAACTTAATGCCTCATGAAGAATTCACGCAGACTTTTTCGGGCCCTCACACCCTGTTTCTAACACATGCTGTGATTACACAATATGTGCATAAGTAATGGCTGGTGGACCAGAAGGAACCTGACCTTCAGACTATTGCAGACGCTGCACATAATGGGCCATGGTAGTCATCTAGTCAGATGGTTGTACCAAGGTTCACAGTCCCACCTGGGAATCTCCTTCTTGACTCTTCGTCATAAATGGGAGGCGGACGTAGCCAGGGAGATTACTGACAGGGAATGGGTGCAGATCCGTGAGTATCCTAGGCGCGTCTCCCAAAATGCCCAGCTGAATACAATACAACAACACAGTAGTACACCTACAATAGTATTACACAGGCCTACCTCACACCCCGATAAAACTTATGTACCCAACTTCCTCCTCGGAGTGTCTTAGATGTCACTGCCCAGAGGCAGATTTTGTACACATGTTATGGGCCTGCCCCTCCCTTGTAGAATTCTGGACAGAGATCATACAGGACCTCACACACCTCACTGAACTCTCCACATGGAATGCTCCTGAAGCCTGTCTTCTGGGTCTCTTTCCTCTTTCTTAGAAGGAGAAGGTACTACGCCATTTTACTGGCCTCACCTTAATGTTGGCCAAAAGACCTATCACACAGCGGTGGAAATCACACAGGGCGCTAGTGAGGGGGAAATGGTGTGAGGAGGTAACAAAATGGGCAACTGCTGCGAGAGAGGCACTGCAGCACGAGGAGTATAGAGGGCAGAGGTAGAAACCAATATCAATGGAATGGGCTCAATTACTAGAACATTAAAAAAAACAATCTACAACTCTTGCTGACGACTGATGTACTGCTGAGGTCACGACCTACTTCCTCCCCCTTCCCTCCCCCGGTACCCCTCCTCCCCCACCAGGTCCTAACGCCCTCCACCCTGACCAGCCCACCAGGTAAATGAAGCAGACACTTAGTTCGAAGTAGCTCAGTTATTTATTGTTGTTTCTTCTACTTGAATATGATTTATTATTTGATTGAACAATGGTAGATGATATATTTGTGATTATAGGCATCATGTAAATCGACTATGTATAACATATACCGAATTTTTCCACCGTATTCATGTATGCAATCAATATATGCAAATGGATAACCTGGAGATGTTATACTTGTAAGCTTTATTGTTGCCATGAACACCAGATCTGTATGTCACTGATTGCTTCATATGTACATGGAGAAATGTAATGTGAACATCAACAAAACTAAAAACGCAATCAAATCTGAGTGGGAGCAGACTTCTGTTTCCCTGGCTGCACTTTTGTGGTCAGGGAAGCACATACTGCTCCTACCCAGCAGGAGCATGAAGAAATAGCTGGTCCCGTCGGGTGGGAGCAATGCCAGCTCCTGCAGTATTGGGCAGTCGGCTGGAGCTGCGTGGACACTTAGGCTCCCCCAGATGCCCTCCAACTTGCTGCTTGGTGAGTGTCCCAGGTGGGCACTACATCACCCTCCAACAAATAAATGTGCCATGGGTAATCGGGTCCCCATAGCCACAATATGCTCAGGGAGAGCGTAATACCCCCTCCACTTTATAATGGCAATCAACCCCAGGGAATGTGGTCCCTAGTGCCTAGTAAGGCTCGGGAGTGGGGTCACATTGCCCCCCTTTAAACTGGCAATCAGCCATGGATAATTGGGTCTCTGTGGCAGATTAAGACTCCCCTCCCATTTTTAGGGGCATTCGGCCCCTGAAGTTAGGGCCCCTGGGGCATATTTAATCTCTAGGAGGAAAGGCCGCACAACCCCCTCCCTTGTACAAAGGAATTCGGCCCTAGGGGATGGGATCCCCATGGGACTATCATGGTTCCTGGAGGGGGGTTGTTGCGCGCCCCTTCTCCTATGTTTATGTTATTGCACTGGGAGGTGGGGCACTATTGGCTCAGTTAGGGGGGCAGTGTTCCCCTTAGATGCCCTAAGGTCCCATGTGGCTCAGGAAAGGGATCCACTCGCCCCCTCCCCTTTAGAAATATATTTTGACCCTAGGGCATGGGGACCCTGGATCCTGAATTGATATGGGGTCGGGGCGTGCACAGCTTCTCCCGTTTAAAAAAAATAGTTTGGTGCCCAAGATGGCGATAGTATAAGACGTGTTTACAGGTCTCTCTGGCCCGCCATACTATTGCCTTGTAATCGCTAGCTCTACGCCTTGCTTACTGGCTGGGGAGACGAGGACTGGGCTCCAGAACACAAGCGGACCACCAGGGAGTGCAGAGAACTCGGAGATCCAGCAAAATATTCCCTGGTAGCGGACAGCACCTGGCGCGAGGTGCGGATGGCAGCCTCCTCCACGACAGTCTGGATCTTGCCGATTGCCGGGGACGCCCTCCAGCCCCCCCGAGCCAAAACCACTCTAGCAGGGCAGGTGGTGGCTGAAAGCAAGTAGTGGCTTGCGGCGCATGCGGCGGAGGCTGATTTGGGGCCGACTGATGGCGAGGTGAGGCCCGTGTGGAGAGGAGAAGGAACCTTGAGACAGTGAAACCAGGAGCCAGATCACACGCAGCCCTAGGAGGTGAGTGTCTGCAAATGGTGCCCCCACCGTCTGCTGCACGAGTGACCTGGAACAAGTGAAGGAGCTCCCATGCAGCGCTTGTGGAGGGACCCTAGCCTTGTGAGTGCCAAGAACGTTGGGGCGCTGGCTCTGGCCCTGCTGCGCAAGGGAGTTTGAGCCCCTGCGAATGACGTGCCTGTAATTGTGGGCAACTTAGCCCCTGCTGTGTAGGCGAGTGACCAGGCAGTGAGTTTGGGACACAGGGGGGAACCTGCGTAGAATCCTTGGGGCCTGGGCACGCTCAGGTGTGAAGAGCGAATGGTTAGCCCACAGCGCACTGGGAGGCAAGGGAGAAATAGGGCCCAGTAGGAGCTGGGTCCTTTGGCACTTTGATATGGCGCTGACCCGCCCGATCACTATTATGCGGGGCCGACTGATGAGTCCCCCCTAGAGTACATTAGCACACAGACCTGGGAGGTGTGCGCAGACTGCGAGCTCGGCCAGAAGAATTGGCACGCCCCCTCCACCTTTCCTGAGCAGTTTGAGTTCCACACGCTGGTGAGTGAGGGCGGTGCCTATCTGGGCCATTGCTGCATAGTGGCAACGCCTCAAGCAGTGCGAGGACTGGAGTGGTGAGTGACCGATTCCGCATATGGAGGGCACCCCTGCAACAGGTCAACACAGGCTAGCTGAGACCCAAGGAATCAGTGGCGCTTGCAGCACTGTGGCCGCCGCTTGCTGCGCACGGTCTGAGCTGCATGTGAACAATGACGAGTGACCAACTGAAAAAAGAGCGCTCAGTGAAAGAGATGCTCCTGAAGCAGCCCACACAAGGAGCTACCAGGACTATGGACCATGATGAAGACGGGCTGCAGGGTATTCAGGACGGAGCTGATGCCCCAGCCACGAAAGCCTTCATGACTGCGCTATTCACCTCACTGCATGAAGACTGCCAAGAGCTCAAAGGGCAACTCGCAGCGGACCTCAAAGAAGTGAAATACGATGTAGAGGAAATAGGCGACAGCGTAGCGACCCTTGAAGATCATGAAAATGTAAGGGATGAAGAATTGAATATGATGCAGCAAGAAATCCTCTGACTCAAAGAACAGTATATTGAACTATAGGGCCACACGGTATATCTAGAAAATGGCTCCTGCTGCAACAATGTGCGCATCAGAGGTGTGAGCTCAGGTGCAGAGGGAGAGGACATTAGAGAATTTGTTGTGGCCCTCTTTCACCAGGTGTTGGGCGATGACCACATGGCCGATATCCAAATTGACAGGGTTCATCAGGTAGGGTTGCCAAGAAGTGGTAAGGCTCCACCGCCTGACATATTGGCTTGTGTACACGACTTTCAGCTAAAGGAACTGATTATTAAGAAGGCGAGAGCAGCCCACCCCTTGCATTTCCGGGGTCATGCTCCGACATTTTTTCAAGATCTGTCGGCTGCCACTCTGTTCAAGCGACGTGAATTTTGTTCGATTATGATGCACCTGAAAGAGAAAGGAATCACATACTCCTGGGGTCATCCCTTCCGTATCATCTTCCGCTATGAGGGCAAGTTGCGGCAGATACGCTCACTTCAGGAGGCCAGGGAGGTCCTGGGAATTGCAAAGCCCATGTCCCCGAAAATGCAATGTAAAGCTATGGAGGGATCGAGGCACACTCAGTCTTGCGGGCAGCCGGTGGGGAAGATTTCCTCATTCCACATGCCGGACACAGCAACAATAGCAAAGGAAATAGAAGCAGTCACCTCTTCATTGGCCACTATCCTGGGCCATTCGTCCCCCAGCTGAACATGTAGAGATTGCACAATGAGCACACCTAAATGGCGGAGCCGCGGACCTCCCTCGCCTTCCCTTGAAGCTCAGCAGTGGGCGCTTGCCCCCTTACCCAGTTCTAACTAGACAAACTTTTGTCTCCAGAAATGCTTGATCTTGTTTCACCCATTCCACTGGTAAAGCTTATAATGTTTTCTTGCATGGGGTTTACTTTATTTTTGTGTAACCTGCACCGGTCACAGGGAGGCCATATATGCGAGGGTAGCGCTGCACACTGCCACGACCACCCCACTTCGCCCAACCTACTAGGCGTACGCCCCCATATACCTCTCAACATCAGTTACATCCCATGGGTAAGGATCTAAAGATCGTATCCCTCAACGTACATGGCCTCAAACACCCTGTGAATATCGAGATTTATGATTTCTGATAAATCTAGACATGTGTCTTGTTCTATGAGTATTAAGTGCAATCATGCACAACAACACTTATAGAACACCCTTTCAACACAAAGTGGTCTAAATGATGAGGTTGTATTTACATGGAGTATAAAAAGTGCTCAGAGTGCCTTTTCATCTCTTTGTAAATATAAAAGAGTATCTTCCACAATAACTATGTTACAAAAAGTGACATATTTCCGTTTTTAAATTTCCTTGAGAATGATAAAAGTAAGCACAGAGATTTGTCTGCAAAGATGTTCAAAGAAGAATGATTGAAATGATTGCGGTCCTTCAACAGCTAAAAACGTGAAATATTATGAATCCCTCAAATCTCTTTTTTTGAAGGTCACATGATATCTGATTATGGTCAGATTTCAAAACTACATAAACAGAGTGTTTTTAGAAACGTGTTTCAACTTTGTAGCTTCTTGCACGCCTCTTCATTCTGCATATTGAGACTTAGTTAAACTTACCTTCACAGTAATAGGAATAAAAAATGGTATTCATTTTTTGCTGTTTTACATTCAAATATAAATTGTTAAAAATTGCTTATTTTAAAATTTGGATCTGTGAAAGAAAAAAAAAAAATTATAACATATAATAATACATTTTTTACAACACAACATAATTTCCACAAAGTAATTTGTTTGCCTTTTTTGCTGTTCTCAGAATATATTGAATTTCACTAGAAATAGTGATTTCAATGGTACTCATCACTTAACAGCAGGCAAAAAAAAAACAATCAGAAAGATTGTTAAAAAAAAAACAACATACTATTCTCAGTAAAATACAAGAAAATACAAAGCATACATATATGAAATGCTTACAGATGACAAAATTGTATAACTTTAACTTATAAAAACTGTAAATCTTGCCGCATTAAAATAATCACTGAATAAATGACCACCAAAAAGTCCATAATTCAAAAATATACCTTTCCTTGAGGCCAAATGGTATTTTTGCACTTCTTCTTTATGTAAATTGTCCATTGGTAGTCCTATTAAATTATAATAATAAATTCCTCAGAGAGTGAACTATCTTCCTAAAACTTGGCTTTAAAAATATTAGGTAGGAATTTTGTAATTCCCTAGGCAAACGTTGTTTGAAAACCAACTGGGCATCATTACAAAGTATCCAGCCTTTGTCACATTTTATATAGGCAGTGTAATGTCCAGATGTGGTGGAAGGACCATCATGGAAAATTATTGCAATTGCTACAAAAGTCCTTCCTGATATTGATACTTGTGTTGCTACAAACTGCTTTATTAAAGTATCCAATTTTCTTCCATCAGCTGTACAACGTTGCATCATTAAAATTATGTATTTTCCATATTTTGTTAAGAAAAATGTGGATAACATTTCTGATTTACATTGGCTACACTCCATGGGCCCGATTCACAGAACTAACTTAGGACAAAATCCTAAACTTACTACTATTTTGGTATTCACAGAAGGCACTTACTCATTTTGGTATTCGCAGAAGTTAAGAGTCCTAACTTTAGGACTCCTAAATGCCTTCTGTGAATACCGAAAGTCTGAAAGTTAGGATTTTTCTCAGTTTAGGAGTAGTAAAGTTAGGAGTCCTAAGTTTACTACTCCTAAACTGAGAAAAATCCTAACTTTAAGACTTTCGGTATTCACAGAAGGCATTTAGGAGTCCTAAAGTTAGGAGTGCTAAGTTTACTACTCCTAAACTGAGAAAAATCCTAACTTTAAGACTTTCGGTATTCACAGAAGGCATTTAGGAGTCCTAAAGTTAGGAGTCCCAGGCGACCCAGGAAGAGGGGGTGCCGAAGGAAAATTAACCACGGGAAGGACAGGAGCTGGAATCAAAGGAAGTGGAGCAACTATTCCAGGCTGACCAGCAGCTGGCTGTACAACAGGTAGTAACTGTGGTACTGTAATACCTTGTGCATACGGTGGAGGTGAATTCAACAGGTAAGACAACAGAGGATCCTTCTCATGATCCTCCATCGGCTTAGTAGGACAAGATGGCAATACAGGGTAACATTTATCAATTGCAAAATTATATTTTCTATTCGCCATCTCCATTGCTTTCTCGGTCTCGTTGACATGCAGCTGCCTAGCAGACTCCATTAAAGTCAACCCTTTCTCTTTCTGTTCTTTCTTCGTCTTCCTAATTTCTCTCTGTTTGGCTTCTTTACGCCATACGCGAAAAGAATCAAACATTGCCGGCCGGGCTTTTCTCTTAAACAACTTCATTTCTAGATTGTCTAGAATTTCGGTTTCGAAGCTACCATGCGATTTCGGTTTCGAAGCTACCATGCGGTGGCCAACTAAGGACACCATCTTTTCTGGTATAACGGACCCATACTTCATTATATGTAATAGGACCAACACCATGTTTACAATAGAGCTCATATGTAGGAGTTCCAATCGGAGGAACCGAACACGAATCCTCCAACCGGGAATCCCCGTTGCAACGTAACCAGGACAGGAAACAATTACTACTTGTAGTCATGACAAACAAAGACAAATTCCAACCAAAATGCGCAAAGAACTTAGGCCTACCAAAATGAACTAATACCAAAACAAAGATTATCTAAACAAGAGCAACCAATGATAATCTACGAATAAACCAGAGCAACAAGGAACAACCAAACTGAACGTAACCCACTTAATACTTAACTGAAATGTGGAAGACGTCACCAAGGAGAACCCGTCTACGTCTCGTCGTACTAAGGTCTGCACCTCGGGTCCAAGACAGGGCGACAGTCAGGGCAGCGGTCCTCTGTAGCCGTCTGGGAACGGGAACCCTCGTGGAAGAGATCGTCGGGCCACTTTTACGACATGCAGGGATCGATGAAGCGGGGTACCTCCCTCCGGAATCTTCACACGAAACTTCTCGAACTTTTCAGGCTTTGGACCGGTACCGGATGACGTTGCCCCAGGATGACGTTGCCCCACGTTGGGCGCCAATTTGAGGTTCTGGAGTTTTAAGAGTCCAGAGGTGTCAGGGAAACAACACCCAAAGACCCCTGAGTTCCTCCTGTCTCGGTGCACAAATAAACAGAGACACGGGCTTCTCGATGGTGGCGTCAAAGACCAAGGTTTATTTACTACAGGGACACAGAAGTCATAGGAACCACACAGAGGCAGAATCTACGACACTGTTCAAATTGCATTAAGTGGGTTGTTCTTTAAATACACGCAAAATGTCTTTAGGCAACATTACACGAATATTTCTCATGCCCAACCCGGTATCCCAAACAAACAGTAAATAGACATCAAACAATAATTAGTCGTAGGATTTCGGTATTCGATCAGATTCCCCTGACAGTTTTCCATTCTTTGTCCGAACCTCCCTATCATAAAAATCGTAACCTCCCCATTGTAAAAGCCCAGAAGGAGAGGAGCAGAGCCAGGTGCAAAGGATTGAAAAGTAGGATAAGAGGTGTTTATGGATCATAAACGGGCATGGCTACCGTCTTCGGCCTTTCAGTCAGGACAACGGACACGAGAACCAGTATAGCAGGACTGGCCTCAGGCAGGGGAGGCAGCTTGATTCTGCCTAGTCATGTAGTGTCAGCCTCTCTCGGGGCTCGAGCTTACGTGTCCTTAACAAGGTGACTCTGCCGGGGTCATCGCCCGTTCATTGACTGTGAGGGCAAGAAACAAAATGGATGCCATGACTTTACAACAGAATGCCCTATTTCTCAGTGAATTCATGATAGTTGCGTAGCGAAAACACTGTTATGCATATAATGGATCATTTGCGGTTCATTGGTACCAAAATCGTGTCAGTACTACGATACCGAATTCACGGGTTCGGATCGCTACAGAACCTCAGACCGTCCTTTTGCCCTTACATAGGCAATAACTCACTCTATGTCAGAATCCATTTCTATGTTCATCAGGTCACTGATATGTTGTTGAAGCATTATTCTATCCCGTGGCGTATCTCTAAAAACAGGTGGTCTTCTTACGCATGTTGAAATGCAGAGGTTACATAAGGCAGGGCCACACTGAACAATGAGACAGCACGAAAATAAAAATACCAACGCAACACCAGTGACTATCAGAACCTTCCATCCCCACGCAGGCAACAGGCTCCAGAACCATCCCATTAATGACCAGTCACCTTCCTCTACATGAATAGAGTCAGAGATCTTATGTAACTTAGAGATGGCCTTGTACACCGTTGGCGCATTATCCGGGATAAAAACACAGCAACTCGATTGGATCATCTTACACACTCCACCTCGATCTGCAAGTAACACATCAAGAACCATACGGTTCTGTAACGTCATGAGGCGATCCGCTTGAAGCTCAGCTGTCAGGTTACTAAGGGCACCCGCAGTTTCGGTGATAGTGGATTCAACTACCCGTGTTAGTTGACATAAGTTTCTACTGTTGGCCATAGGCCCCCAGAACGGAAGGAAACCTTTGAAGGAGTCTCCTGCTTCTTGGCCAGCAGTATCTTCTTTACTGAAAACACCTCTCACAACTCTAGTTTTGTGATAGTCCGGTGCAGCAGTGTATGTCGGAGGTAGCAGTTGAGCGATATAACATGAGCCTGAGAAGTCAGCAGGCAGCCATGTGTATGCTCTGTCTTGGCAAACAAAATAGGTACCCTTAGCAGCTAAGAATGCAGGGGAAGACTGTGACGGGAAAACATATGTTTCGATACAGTCACTCTTCCCTAGTCGAGCTTTTGGATTCCTCCCATTTCCTTGCAAACAGACCTGACCTTGGTGGGGTACGACCCAGATTGGAGTCGAGCTTTTACGTTTGTTCTCACCCAGAGTAATGCCATATTCCGTAACATTCCAACCCATGTAAACTCGCAATTCATCCTTGGGAATGAACGGAGTATTATTGACATCTCTAACCATGTCAGTGATTCCTTTTACCAAGGCTCTATTAGCAGAGTTATACCGAGTGGAACGCGGAGGTCGTGGAGGATAGGTCTCTAGGGCATAAGCGAACATGGTCTGAAATGCCCAGAATGATCCATTATAACTAAAGGGCAGAACCAGATAAGGGATGCCCTTGTCCATGGTATGTGGTATCAAGCCACACACCCAGCAGTTTGTTTTGTTAACCACTAGTTGATGTTGGTGCAAGAGCTGAATGAAAGTGTTATTTATAAACTCAGAGCGTCGAGCTTGCTCGTGGGCAGGAAAAGGATGGAAAGAATGGAGAGAAACAACAGTCGGAGAAACAGGAACATGGGGAGATACTGTAGATGTAACAGGTGTAAAGATCAACTGAATACCAAAAATAATTCCGCCTACCAAAGTTATCAAAACAATTAGAAGTGGCAGAGTACATTGCATTAGAAAACATTTGCTATATAATATGTCATATAGCTTTGTCTTGTGCACATTTATGACATTAACCCGTCGCAGTTCAGGAAGCTCCATCTTCTACAACCGTTCGCAACGGATGGTTTGTACCTGTTAAAAACTTGCCTCTGTTTACCCTGGGAGTTCCCAAGATAGACAGAAGAAACCAACCTTATGTCTGATTCCCTGCAAATTAAAACAAGGCACACGTTACGACCCTACGGTAACCCAGATGGCAAGGTGAGAGAAACAATAAAAACAAAAAGATAAAAATTTTGAGCAAACTTCCTGACTGAATGGAATGCAGTAAGATCGAAACAGTTTTCAAACAGAAAGGTAATTATGCAATGTCATTAGTTCATAACATGAGAACGTAGATTATATCTGTACTTTCCGGGTCTTGTCTGATCTTGAAATAGCTGGTCTACAGGTGCGGAAATGTTCGACTCCACAGGTGGCAAATGTTCACTTTGTACGATACTCGGTCCAGGATTCAAAGGAGCGGTTCCTGCTGAGGTGTCAAAGCTCTGTGTTTCAGTTCGTGGGTGGTCCGTTATGTACTCTGCATCACTGAAAGGGATGTGCCTAGGAACAGGTTCTGTCTCGGATACACCAAATCCCTGTCTAACCCAATTGTCATAGGGGAGTGGGAGAGGGACACGCTTCGTATGGCTAGCGTGCACCCAATTTTTCCTTCCAGCTAGGCGTACAGCAGTTCTTGTTGTGAGGAGTACCTGGAACGGACCCACGAATCTTGGCTGGAGGTTCCGAGTTCGTTCGAAATTCCGAACTACAACTTGGTCGCCTGGTTTCAACGTGTGGCCTGGACTCTCTGGCAGTTTAGGCAAGGATTCGAATACCTGTTGATGAATAAGGCTTAATTTAGCAGTCAGATCATAAAGATAATCAATCAACATTGGGTATTCAATCTGTTTGAATTCCTTTGGCCTAGGGACTCCCCAAACATTAGCAGGACGACCGAACACAATCTCATATGGGCTAAGCCCTACTCGAGAGTGTACAGTCGCTCTGGTGGACAGTAGAGCTAAAGGCAGTGCGTCTGGCCAAGAGAGACCAGTGGAAGCTTGAATTTTAGCAAGTTTCAGCTTCAGGGTGCCATTGTACCCTTCAACCAAACCCGCTGACTGTGGGTGATTCGCACTGTGGAATTTCTGGGTAATACCCAGACCCGCACACACACTCTTCATAACTTTCCCTACAAACTCACTTCCATTGTCCGACCAAACAATCCGTGGCATACCATACCTGGGGAAGTATTCTTTGAGGAGGATTTTGGCAGTGGACATAGCAGTGTTATCCTTCAACGTATATGCCTCAATCCATCTTGAAAAGGCACAGACTACCACTAGGACGTATTTAAGATTGTTACACCTATCCATGTGGATATAATCCAACTGAATCACTTCAAAGGGACAAGAAGGGGGAGCAAAATGACCAGTTGGGGTTGGGGTTCCCTTGCCAGGATTATGCATCAGGCATATCATGCAATTTTTCACCACTCTTTCCGCACACTTAGTAATTCCATCGTTCTTCCATACTGGAGCTAACATTTTACAGATCCCTTTCGAACTGATGTGCGCTGCTCCATGCGCCATCGTGACTACCGCAAGTACATACGCATCAGGTAACATCCAACGTTGCTGCTCAGACAAATCAACCCAACATCCACTTGAATCCATTTTACCCGTTTTCTCCTTCCATTCATTCTTCTCATTTTCAGTTGCTTCATTCTGGATTGCCTTCACACTTTCAATCGTATTCTCACACATCCCTGATTCAGCAGTCCATCTTGCAGACGTTGCAACATACATTCGGCTCGTCATGTTCTTGGCCGTCTCTTTGGCGACCTCATCAGCAAACGCGTTCCCACGGCCAACATCATCCGTAATCTTCCGATGTGCACTGCACTTCACAATCTCAACTTCATTCGGTAGGGTCAGAGATTCCAATAGATCACTGACTAACTGTCCATGTTGGATCTTAGTTCCATGGGACGTGAGAAAACCTCTTTCTCTCCAGAGACGTCCAAAGCTATGTGATACGCCGAAGGCGTATTGGCTATCAGTAAACACATTCACTCTCTTTCCCTCAGCTAAAACACACGCTCTTGTTAGTGCAATTAATTCTGCAGCTTGGGCAGAATTCTGACTTACTCTTGCAGTCTCAACAATCGTACTCAAAGTCGTAACTGCATACGCGGCCGTCACATCACCATTCTGTAATTTAAAACATGACCCATCGACATATAAGGTGCCGTCTGGATCTAGTAACGGAGTATCTTTCAAATCAATCCTACCTTTTGTCTCTTCCTCAGTTCTGAAACAACAGTCATGGGGCTCTGAATCACTCGACTCCTGAGTAGTCGGCAACAGCGTTGCTGGATTCAATATGTTGCATCGCTTGATCTGAATGTGACTTGCCAAAAGCGTCAGCTCATAGCCTGATAGTCTAGCACTGGTGAGGTGCTGAGTTTTCGTTCGATTCATGAGTGTATCCACAGCATGTGGAACCATGACTACTAACATGTTGTTCATGACAAGTCCAGCAGACTGTCGAATAGACACTGCAGCTGCTGCTGTAGCTCTCAAACAACTTGGCAATGCTCTGGCTACCGGATCTAATGTGGATGAGAAATATGCACAAGGCCGCTGTTTGTCACCAAATTGTTGCGTTAATACACTCAACGCACAACCTTCTCTTTCATGGACATATAGTGTAAACGGCTTACTGTAGTCAGGAGTACCCAACACAGGAGCTGAACACAGCGCATCACGTAAGTCAGAGAAGCTCTTCTGACATTCATCAGACCATGGCAAAGGGCTCGGAACACCTTTTCCAGTCAGGGCTACCAATGGTTTTGCCATGAGAGAAAAATTTGGGATCCATTGCCTGCAGTATGACGTAATACCCAAAAACGCACGTACTTCTCTTTGTGTGCTTGGTACAGTCATCTGCGAGATTGCTTTGATTCTCTCTGGGGTCAACCTTCTTCCCTCCTTTGACAAAAGATGACCTAAGTAGGTCACTTCTTGGCAACAATATTGCAGTTTAGAAGGTGACACCTTGTGATGTAAGTCTGACAAATGACGTAATAGAGAAATTGTAGCTGCTTTGCAAGTTTCCTTGTCATCAGCAGCCAGTAAAAGATTGTCTACGTATTGGATCAGAGCAACACCAGGAGGAAGTACAAGAGCATCTAATTGACTTTTCAATGCTTGACTGTAAATTGAAGGGCTCTCACAATAACCTTGTGGAGCGCGCTTGAATCTGAAACTGCGACCTCCGAAGGAGAAACCAAAAATGTCTCTACTTTCCTCGGCTATGGGAATGCTGAAAAAGGCATTTTTCAAGTCGATAACTGTAAACCATGAGGCTGAGGCAGGAATCAACGTCAATAATGCAGTGATATCTGGGACCACAGGAAACTGTGGAATCACTATTTTATTAACTTCTCTGAGGTCAATCACAAATCTGTAGATTGGAGGCTTGGAAGGGTCAGTGCGTTTCAAAATCGGCAGAACAGGACTATTGCAGACATTTCCTCTAGTTTCCTCAATCACATCTTTCTGTATTAAGTCTTTCACAATCAGTAAGAGTGCTCGTTCACCTTAATTCGAAATCCGATACTGTGGGATTCGTGGGAATTTAACATTCGCTTTCAGACTTACCACATAAGGGGGAATTTCCAAGAGGCCTACATCGTTAGGTCCAGTTGCCCAAAGGGTATCAGGGAGAGAACGCAGCTCCGGTGGGAGCTTATCCATCGACATATACATTGGAGAGATGACTCTTTTGCCTAATGTGAGCTGTACTCCCGAAGGAGAACAGTACAGTGTCGCATGTAGGCGTTTCAACAGATCTAAACCAAGCAGATTCTCATTACAACCGGTTGTTAGAATAAGGGGTGCTTCTAGTTCGCATGGCCCAACAGATATTGGCAAAGGACTAGAAACAGGATTGTGAACAGGGGCGCCTGAGAAACCTACTGAAGTGTTCGTTAAGCCAGACAAAGGTGCGCCAGGGAGTTTCGCATGCATAATTGAACTTTTTGCCGCACCAGTATCCAACAGAAATGGTTCGACCACGCCTGAGGTAATTACTGCGACATAAGGTCCACTCTGATCAACTGGAACTGATACTACTCTCTCTCTTTGCCTGTGGCTGTCCTAGTACTCGCTTCTCTGAATCTCCTCATTATGATCATAATAATCTTCAACATGATACTGTGGAGATCTACCTGCTTGCGCAGATTGTGCATTTCGCTGATCAAAATAATTCGATTGGCGATCGGCCTGTGGTGTCATAGTACCACGTCCTCTACCTCTAGGAGTTTGCATAGATCCAACAATACCTCTCTGAGCTGGGACACCACTAGTCTGTGCGTGCAGTACCGGACACTCATTCTTATAATGACCCTCCTTTTTACAATAGGCACACTGATTCCATGCTAACTGTTGTCGAGAAAAACCATAATTAAATCTTTGGGACGTCCCTTGCTGGAATTGTGGCTGTTGCTGAAACTGGGGTCGCTGCTGTGAATCTGACTGATTCGAACGAGGCGGATACGCCTGTTGCAAAAGAACTTTAGTCTTTAAATCTTTTGTTTTCTTTTCTGACTTTTCCTTCTCTTCTTTCTCTCTATTCTCGTAATACTGAGCAGTTGCAAGTATCTGTGCTGTCGTCGACACCGCCCATGCACTTTCAGAATCCTTTAACTTGTTACTAAGTTCAGGTAGTAAATTAAACACGAACTTGTCGACAAACAATCTCTGGCCTCCTTCAGTACTCATATCTTGCCCACTGTGGTCTACGAAGGTCTCTTCAAATCTAGTGAAAAAGTCAGAGACGCTTTCGTCCTTCTTTTGTTTGCATGCCGATAGTTTATCCCAATTGACTCGTAACGCTGGCATCAGCGTTTTCATCAGATTCATTATTCTGCCAGGTAGGGCAGCAATCAGAGGTTCAGGTTTAGCACCGCCAACTTGTTGCGCATCTGCTGCTACAATAACTGGCCAATCACCTCCTAAGGCGACTGGGTGGTTCTCTTGCCGAATCTTGGCCCATATAGGCTGTGGCACTACATTACCAAATAACATTTCAATGTCTGCCAAATTCATGATGCACGCTTGAACTGTCTGCGTTAACTCTTTGTAATAACCAGCAGGATTTTTACGTGGGTCTGGTAATGCTTGTTTTACTGCTAACACTTCGGCCCGTTTCCAAGGGATGTGTATCCACACTCTCTGGAAATGTGCCGGGGCAGCTACAATATTATTAGCCCCATCAGCTTGAACTGCATCACGCCATATCGGCGGAACTTCCCTCATCGGATATTGACCTCGTTTTTTCCTAGTAGCAAACGGTGAACTGTCAGGGTCTCTTGTCGCTCGAAGAGGGGAATCATCCCTATGAGCTAAAATCAGTTCTATCGCTCCCCTTACTTCTGAACCTATCACCATTCCTGCGGCGAACTTCTGTTGAATATTTATCAAATCAGAGGGGACGGAATCTAAGTCATCATCTTCCCATTCTTCACGCACAAGAGAACACATCACGTCAAAAACATAACGTTGAGTAGGTTCATTCCATTGCATAAAAGTATCTAACACTCTTTGTGCATCATACTTCACAGCTTTCGACATCCACCTAAGAGCTGTCGAATCTAACATGTCTCGTTCCTGGGGACCAGGAAGCTGGCTACGTCTCTGTATAGAGTCAGAAACGGGGGTCTCAATTAAAGACCTGTAGAGAGGAGTTAAGATATTAGTTACAGAGTCGGTTATTTTCCGACGAACGGAAAGCGGAGTCAGAATGTTCACAGGGTTCGGGGACAGGGCAGCTGGAGCAGATGAAATAGTAAGGGTAGGAGTAGCAGGTAAAGCAGTTTGCGTAACGACAGGCAAAGGCGGAACATGCGACCCAGGAAGAGGGGGTGCCGAAGGAACATTAACCACGGGAAGGACAGGAGCTGGAATCAAAGGAAGTGGAGCAACTATTCCAGGCTGACCAGCAGCTGGCTGTACAACAGGTAGTAACTGTGGTACTGTAATACCTTGTGCATACGGTGGAGGTGAATTCAACAGGTAAGACAACAGAGGATCCTTCTCAAGATCCTCCATCGGCTTAGTAGGACAAGATGGCAATACAGGGTAACATTTATCAATTGCCAAATTATATTTTCTATTCGCCATCTCCATTGCTTTCTCGGTCTCGTTGACATGCAGCTGCCTAGCAGACTCCATTAAAGTCAACCCTTTCTCTTTCTGTTCTTTCTTCGTCTTCCTAATTTCTCTCTGTTTGGCTTCTTTACGCCATACGCGAAAAGAATCAAACATTGCCGGACGGGCTTTTCTCTTAAACAACTTCATTTCTAGATTGTCTAGAATTTCGGTTTCGAAGCTACCATGCGATTTCGGTTTCGAAGCTACCATGCGGTGGCCAACTAAGGACACCATCTTTTCTGGTATAACGGACCCATACTTCATTATACGTAATAGGACCAACACCATGTTTACAATAGAGCTCATATGTAGGAGTTCCAATCGGAGGAACCGAACACGAATCCTCCAACCGGGAATCCCCGCTGCAACGTAACCAGGACAGGAAACAATTACTACTGGTAGTCATGACAAACAAAGACAAATTCCAACCAAAATGCGCAAAGAACTTAGGCCTACCAAAATGAACTAATACCAAAACAAAGATTATCTAAACAAGAGCAACCAATGATAATCTACGAATAAACCAGAGCAACAAGGAACAACCAAACTGAACGTAACCCACTTAATACTTAACTGAAATGTGGAAGACGTCACCAAGGAGAACCCGTCTACGTCTCGCCGTACTAAGGTCTGCACCTCGGGTCCAAGACAGGGCGACAGTCAGGGCAGCGGTCCTCTGTAGCCGTCTGGGAACGGGAACCCTCGTGGAAGAGATCGTCGGGCCACTTTTACGACATGCAGGGATCGATGAAGCGGGGTACCTCCCTCCGGAATTTTCACACGAAACTTCTCGAACTTTTCAGGCTTTGGACCGGTACCGGATGACGTTGCCCCACGTTGGGCGCCAATTTGAGGTTCTGGACTTTTAAGAGTCCAGAGGTGTCAGGGAAACAACACCCAAAGACCCCTGAGTTCCTCCTGTCTCGGTGCACAAATAAACAGAGACACGGGCTTCTCGATGGTGGCGTCAAAGACCAAGGTTTATTTACTGCAGGGACACAGAAGTCATAGGAACCACACAGAGGCAGAATCTACGAGACTGTTCAAATTGCATTAAGTGGGTTGTTCTTTAAATACACGCAAAATGTCTTTAGGCAACATTACACGAATATTTCTCATGCCCAACCCGGTATCCCAAACAAACAGAAAATAGGCATCAAACAATAATTAGTCGTAGGATTTCGGTATTCGATCAGATTCCCCTGACAGTTTTCCATTCTTTGTCCGAACCTCCCTATCATAAAAATCGTAACCTCCCCATTGTAAAAGCCCAGAAGGAGAGGAGCAGAGCCAGGTGCAAAGGATTGAAAAGTAGGATAAGAGGTGTTTATGGATCATAAACGGGCATGGCTACCGTCTTCGGCCTTTCAGTCAGGACAACGGACACGAGAACCAGTATAGCAGGACTGGCCTCAGGCAGGGGAGGCAGCTTGATTCTGCCTAGTCATGTAGCGTCAGCCTCTCTCGGGGCTCGAGCTTACGTGTCCTTAACAAGGTGACTCTTCCGGGGTCATCGCCCGTTCATTGACTATGTGAGGGCAAGAAACAAAATGGATGCCGTAACTAAAATGGATGCCATGACTTTACAACAGAATGCCCTATTTCTCAGTGAATTCATGATAGTTGCGTAGCGAAAACACTGTTATGCATATAATGGAGCATTTGCGGTTCATTGGTACCAAAATCGTGTCAGTACTACGATACCGAATTCACGGGTTCGGATCGCTACAGAACCTCAAACCTGGCCCCTCTGGTGTCCAACCACCTGCAGCACCTGCATCAGGTACAACTGTGCCAACCACCACCCCCATTCCTGCGACATCCCAGGAGACACCCAGGAGCCCTGCCCGCACACAACAATACAGCCAGTCTGTCCACGAGGGACAAGGTTCTCCGGGCACCCAGGAGGAGGCAGGCAACACCGCAAATGCCATCCCTCAGGGGTCCCGGAGTCCCGATGTGCCCACAACGGCAGGCCAGGCGCAAGTGGGCAGGGGTGGTGGGAGTGGAGGACGGCGGAGGCGCGAACCTGACCAGTTGGCTCAGGACCCGGCTATGGCACACGTCAGAACCATCCTGGACACATACCGGCGTGACTCCAGAGGCATCGCCCAGGTAGTGGGGACCCTCAATGAGATGAAGGCCCTGCAGGTTGAGCATCATGCCAGGATGGAGGCAAGACTTGCAGAGCTCTTGGCGGTGCACAGGGACGTGAGCCAATCCCTCCGTCAGATCGCCCAAAGCCTGGCAAACCCTCCCTGTGCCACCAGGCGTAGAGCAGCACCTGAAACAGGGAGGGAGGAGGAGGAGGATTCATCTGACGGAGCGTCCCTTGCATCGTCAAGGCAGGCGTCTGAGGGTCCCCGCAGGAAGGTGGGTCGTCCACGAAAAAGACCGTGAGAGTCAGCGGAACATCACCATCTCCCAGGTCACCTGGCCTGGCACCTGGCCCTCTGGCCCAACAGCAGCACAGCAGAAAAGGACATTCTCTGCCATATGGCCTCGCTGGTCACTGTCTGACCAATGTTGACAAAGACTGTGGCACAGACTCTGATGACTGTCAATGGCAAGGACACCAACTCCCCCTGTGAACTTTGGATTCCACACTCCCGCCAAGCACCTCTTGTCACCCCCCCAAACACGTACCCCAGCACTAAGAAAATTCATCACAATCACAAGATGATGCCGTCATTTTGCATTATTCCACTACATGTGTATGTTGTAAAGTCAAACCATGCCTGATTTCTGAATTAACTCCAAACATCCATACCCTGGGGTCTGAGTCTGGCACAGGACACAGATGGGTCACAACGTACCATCCAAGACAGACATGGAGCACCATACTCACCCGTGATGGGCCCAACCAGCTGAGGGGGTGCCCGCACAACTGTGCCTACAGACCTATTTAGAAGAGCAACAGTCATGCGCAGAGGTCAGGTATCATGTGGAGTGTCCTGGGGTGGGAGTCCCAGGTATGTGTAGACACGTGGCCGAACCATTTCCTGCATGCTTGAGTCAGGTGGATGTGGAGAATGGTGGGCCAGCCAAGGTTGGATGCATGGAGATGGCACAATTGGGTGTTGGATCACAGTGCCACAAGGTTGTGTTGTGGTTGTGGGCTGCATCCTGAGTGTGTGCGTGGATTGAGAAGGTCATCCTGCAGCTGGCAGTGATCCACTTCCCCCATCTCTGTTGGACGTTGATGTGGCCTGGTCGCCGGATGTAGTAGCAGAGCTGTGCAGATGCACCCTAGATGCGGACAAGTATCATGGGATTTCTAACGCACATGTCCGTAGAGTGCAGGGTAGGATTAGACACGGATGTCGTAGTTGACCTGGGGGATGGTCTCCCTCTTGCCTTGAGGTGGATGGAACTGGGGATCTTGTGCATAATGCAGAGTGTGCTGCCGCATGAGGCACAGATACTGCTGATCAGCATAGCACATGTCAGCAAGCAATCCATGATGAACACCATCTCGTTTGCGGGGACACTGGGTGCCCTTGCTGCAGGGCCTGCAGCAGCATGCGCCATGTCAAGGAAACAATGCCACAAGTAGCACACAAAGACAAGGATCTCAGGAAGGAACTATGTAAAAGGTGTATGTCAAGGAAGGAATGTCTGGTTCAACATGACACACACACACAATGGATTCACATGCAGCACAGTGGCCGCCGTGGAGACTGACATGCCACAATACCTACACAGCCATGGACATCATGCACAATACAGAATCTAATCCCTGACAAACAGCTTGCATCTTGCTACTCTACACATAGACTCATATGCACCATCTCTGAGAACAATGCCAGACATGCCGCATGCACAGTGGCAACAGCCCACCATTGACAGAGATGAGGCACCTTGGAGGCAGAGGGACACCTTTATTACTCGTGTGTGGGAATGCTAATGCAACTCTGTCAACACATACACAGGTCATGTGGATGAACACGTGGGACCAACACTGGCACCCCCCTTACCGCCACAGTTGCTGGAAATCCATGGCACTGGCACACAAGTGATGGGTTACAGCTAAACACCCCCTGCTGCTCACGGAGAGCCTGCTATACACCATTGAGCCCCTAATGGGGAATTCACACACCATGTCAACCCGGTGCAACCCGTATGTTTCCGAGGCCAGTGTTACACACATTGATGGCTCCATCACAATCCCATTACAGATGACTGTCACCAAGTCTGACCATCAATTCAGGTGAATTCTGCTCCAGGTCATGTGCCCAATGGTGATTCTACATGTATGCAAAGTAACCAAACATGAACAGGAGCAGTGTACACACATTCAAAACAAATACCACTCCCAAAAAGCCGTGCTGCATCCCTTACCCGAAGGAGATTTTCAAACTTGTCCGTGCATGTAACGCTGATTCAGCACATGTTGCTGTGTTCATGAGGAATAGCAGGAGCACAACAATGCCACCAGCAGACAGCATGCGCAAGTACCTGTGGATGGGAGACACACCAGAAGTCAGCCAAAAGAAGCACATCCGCATGCATGTGCACGTACTCGACACGTATTAGGTTGTCAACATGCTAGGTGACAATGGTGACTCTGGAAAAACATTCTTCTATTGCACCATCCCTCGAGTGACACATCCAAACACACCTCAGACTCACTTGGAAGACATGCAGATGGACACACACATTGCAACACATGCCACACACAGCCCACTGCGTGCACACTCAGACACTGGAACTCACCACTAAGCAAAGAAGTCGCGTATGAGCTGACTCCGCATGTCCTCTACCGCCTCCTCCTCCTCCACATCACTTGCCTCGTGGCCAAGCCCTTCATCCTCCATGGGTGGATGGTCCTGCTCATCTGGATCCAGGATGAGTGGCACAGCTTTCTCCACTGCCATGTTGTGCAGCATGCAGCACACGAGGAATATCTTGCAGACCTTCACCGGTGCATATGGGAGTGGGCCACCGGTCTTGTGGAGGCAACGGAATCGGCTCTTCAGGAGGCCAAACGTCCTCTCTATCACTCGCCTGGTCCACCCATGGGCGTTGTTGTAGCGGTGATCGGCAGCCGTGCTGGGGTTGCGGAGAGGCGTGATCAGCCATGGCATGTTGGGATAGCCAGCATCCCCTACATGGAAACATCATGGACAAGAGTGGGTCAGGAGGAGCAGTAAGACAGGAAGATGACGTTAAATACAGGACTGCCAAAGTATACCCACCAACAATACATGCTCGTTCGTTGCGCAGCTGCAGCATCATTTCTGGCACCCTGCTACGCCTCATGATGTACGCATTGTGTGCCGTTCCTGGAAAACGAGCACAGACATGTGAAATCAACATGTTGGCAAGACACACCGCAAGGGCATTAATGGAGTGGTAATGCTTGCGGTTACGGAAGGCTACCTCCTGTGCCTGTGGTGGTACCAAAGCCACATGTGTTCCATCTATGGACCCAATTACATGGGGCATCCCTCCCAGGGCATAGAACTCATGCTTGACAGCTGTCAACTGCTCAGGAGTTGGGAATTTAATGAACTCATCGAAGGTGCTCCAACATGGCCTCTAAAAAATCATGCAGAACACGGCTGAACATGGTTTGGGACATCCCACCGACATGGGCAATGGTATGTTGAAAGGTACCCGTGGCCAAGAAATGTAGGGCTGCCATCACCTTCATCTTGGGTGTCAGTGCACCAGGATACCTGTGTAGCGGTTGGAGGTGTGGTGCCAGCCGTGTCGTCAGGCCCTCAATCAAACGTTGGGGGAATCGGTAGCGGCGTATACAGTCATTTTCCCGCATGTCAGCCAAGTCCGGAATTGGTCGAAGGAGAGGCGGAGCCCTGCAGTGAATTAGAAGGGACAACGAAGAGTGAGTACAGTACACCACCAATGTCAATGTACAGAGCACATGCTCAACAGGCAATACACATATGCTACATACAGAGTCAGGTCTGTGCAATGTGCCCTGGACACATATGCCAGGCATGTGACACTACTACCAAGAGCCAGCTACAAACGTTGATTCTCAACCTCATTATGCCATGCCATGAAACTAGCTGTGGGCCAGTGTAAGTGAGCAGGCAGACGCATTACATGAGTTACAGACATCCAAATATGTGCAGAAGAAGGATGTTTATTGTACAGACAGGTTGTAGAACACTAGAGGCACAGGTGACATGTCATAGAAAAAGGACAGACCACACACCTTGCCATGAAGGATTGCATGTCAAGACTGATCACACATACATTGAGAGTATGCATATATGTCCTTGTTTTGAAACTCCGTGTCGATGTATACACACACACCTCACGTCGGATTCCACATGTGGCCTGGTATGCGTAACACTGTGCCATGGCCATCTACACACAGACACATGTTGGTTGCAGCAACTGCAGATGCATTTGACCAAACACCTACAGCAAGCTAATGGGAACACATGACACACACATGACATAGCTACAGCGTGCAACGCGGGCATTCACTTGTCAGGGGTAAAATTCCGTGTACCTGGCATCAGGGGACATTTGCGGGTGTCGGTGACTGTGCCATGCCAGTGACGCATGGCCCACCAAGTCAGTACTACATGCACACATGTCAAAGGAGTGAAGGGGATGTGTGGCACATAGGGCATCATCACACGTGACATGTGTACACAGTCCATCATACTGTAATTAGCTTCACACCTCAGGAGTATGGTGCCACATCACAGCCTGACCCACCTGTGCCCGACACATGTAGTACTGCACAGACGATGCCTTGATGTCCAGCCCTGGCCATGTATGACAGCTCAATTCATTCCTGTGTGCCGCCTGTCACCACTGTCAGGTGTGAATCCCACCGTACATACGCTCCGAGGGCGTGTGTGGGGTCCCTATAACTATGGTGGTGCTGGCGTACGTGTACGCCATAGTGATAGGGACCGTACACACGCGTGTACGGTCCCTATCACTATGGTGGTGCTGGCGTACGTGTACGCCATAGTAGTCCGGACCGTACACACGCGTGTACGGTCCGGACTACTATGGCGTACACGTACGCCAGCTCCACCATAGTGATAGGGACCGTACACGCGTGTGTACGGTCCGGACTACTATGGCGTACACGTACGCCAGCACCACCATGGTTATAGGGGCCGTACACGTGTGTGTACGGTCGGGACTACTATGGCGTAAACGTACGCCAGCACCACCATAGTGATAGGGACCGTACACGTGTGTGTACGGTCCCTATCACTATGGCGTACACGTACGCCAGCACCACCATAGTTATAGGGACCGTACACACGCGTGTTCGGTCCGTTGCAATGCTTTTGGGGTGCCCTAGGGCTGTGGGACGCACCGCACCTGTGTTGTGACATAGGATTGCCATAGGGGACACATGAGGGACAAGTATAGGAGCCTAAATGCATGCTGGTTGTCATGGAGACCGAGTTTCAGGTTTGAATTTTGCATCATGTGGCCAGCAGAAGTCGGTTGGAGACAATTTACTTTGTTGCAATGTGGTTGTTGACATTACATCATGCTCAATTTTAAAACCATGCATAGCCTGTCACTGGGGTAGTTTTAAATTGATTGGAGGACACGTGGGATGCTAATTTGACTGAGCCAATCACTTTGTACTCCTGTAAATGAAACAGGCCAGCAAGGAAGATATAAGGCAGCCAGGTCCCTTGAGAGAGCACTTGCCTGCACATCCCTTCATTACACAACACTGCTGCTGCTTGTCATTCCTCTGGCACCATGTCCAGGTCTGTGGAGAGGGCCCAGCCATTCACCATGGAGGAGAACATTGCATTGGTGGATGTGATCCTCCCACAGTACACCATGCTGTATGGTCGACCAGGGGAGCAGGTGAGTGCAGACCCCACTAGCTTAAACTGTGCCCCTCATTTTAAATGTGACTTCTGGCATTGTGTCCAGGTGTGACAGACATGCAGGGTTCTTCATAGTGGTTCCCAGGGGGGGGGGGGAAGGGCTCATGTCTCCCATGCAGAGCATGCTGTAGTTCCTGTGTGCACAACGCACTAGCATGGTGCTTACTGTGACGATCACTGCATGGTGCATGCTGCTTTCGGACTGCCTAATCCTCCTGGAAATGTTGTTCCTACAGTCCTGATGTGAGTCTGTGCTCCCCCCAGGGTGACAGGTGCCAGGACCCACAGATGTGTGTCTGTTCTGTGTACCTGTGGTGAGAGTGTCCAAATTATGTGTTCGTCCCCTGGACATTGGTGTGAGTCCCCTGTCATGTGGGTGTGTGCATATGTGGAGTGTTGCACCCCAGCTGCATGTGGGATGGATACACCCTGGCCATCTGATGTGAGCAGGGAGCTGTGCTGGATGTCTGCCGTGCTGAGACAGCCCCACATCTGTGACACCCCCAGTCTAGTGGCACATGTGCAGAGTGAGGTTTGTAGCGGCAGTTGCCAATGCCAGGTGATTGTTCAGTGCCTGTGTGTGTCTGTGTACTCTGCTTAGGTGGCGTAAGTGGGCTGGGGCATGTGACTGCTTAGGGGTACTGTTCAGATTCCTGTTGTAGCTTGGGATGCACAGTGCGAGCCTGCATCATTGATTGTGTTGCACCCCTCATGCCACCTGTGTGCTTTCAATGGCACCTACTGCATTTGCCCATTCCCAGGAGGATGATGTCACTATGACAAAGGTGCAATGAGTTGGCTGCATACTGTGGCCAGTTCAAACATGCATGATTTGTAATATGTGTGTCTCTGTATCATTGATAAGGTGGATTGATGTATTGTCACTTTTGCATCCTCACAGGTAGGCGTCTGTGCCAAGGGGGAGATCTGGAAGCAAGCCGTCAGTGCCGTGAGGAGGGCGGAGGGTCGGAAGCGGCGCCTAGCCTAGGTGAGGAAACGCTGGCAGGACATCCGGTGCTGGACACGGAGGATCGCATGGTTCCTGCTGGGGGACTCACCTGAGAGCCACAAAAACCATGGGCGCCACCGTCTGACCCACATCCATAAGCGTGTGCTGGCGGTGGTCTTCCCTGATCTGGATAGGCGCCTAGCGGAGAAGCAGCAGCAGGAAGGGGGTAGGTACATGTGTGTTTGTTGTGTGTCACCAGCTTTTGGAAGTGCGCAGTTGCATGGATACACTGCCAGGGTTTAAATGTGCAGTGCGTATCCTGTTCCCCAAAGTAAAGCGGTGCTGTTCTTCCTCCCTTCCCCTCCTTGCCATGTGTTCCCTGGTCTGTGTGTAGTCACTCTTGCACAAGGTCATCTAGGCTGGCAGTAACTCCAAGTGCCCAATGCTTGCAGCATCATGTGTGGGGGTGGTGTGTAACAGGTTTTTGCACGTTGCCTGAGCCCTGGCCAGTTCAGTCATTGTGGGGTCCATGTTAGTTGGCACTGATGCTGAGTCCTGACATGGGAGTATGTGTTTCATGTGTACTGCCTTACTGCCTGCATGTCGAATGTTGTGCCCTCTGACATGATGTGCTTGAGTGTGAGATGTGCATAGTGCAGGGATGGTGGCTTGTGTTCCAGTCATATCCATCCAGGGCCATGGAGTAGTGTGGCCACTACAGTCCCCTGGGGCACCTTTACCTAGGTATCATGTGTGTCATCAGACAATGTGGTCATTCTCTGTGTCTTCAGCATAGTTTGGGCCCTGTGTCATAGTACCATGGCCTCATTAGAATTCACGTATACTGTGCTACATGTGTCCACTATACAGGGTGACATAAATTAGCTGGTGCATACTCACAGGGGCCAGTGCCTGTGTGTCTTGGTACAACTATCTGATGATGGTTGTTTGTCAGTGATATGTGTGGACAGGCGCACCAGGGGTAGTTTGTGTGCGATCAGGATTAATTGCAGGCCATGTGTTTTCATCCCAGACTAAGAGGTGTAAGTACTTCCTCTGTCTCAATCACATTGTCTCAGGTAGGGGGGGGGTGGTGCGGGCAAGGCCTACATGTCCAAACCTGAAGTCTCCTTGCTCGGTCTGGCCAGTGTGTGATGTTTGTGTGGCCAAACACTCAAGGTGCAGTGCCCCAGTCATGTTGGCCATGGTTTACTGTATTACCTTTGCAGCATGTCCCAAGAGTTGCTAGACATGGTTCCTGCTCATCCCTTTCTTGGCTACGCTGTGTGTGGCTGATGCTGTGCTAGATTGTCCCCAGAGCCTGGCTCCTCTGTACAATTTGATATCAAGTTATTTGATATTGTGTCATGCTCTCCATATTTTAACAGTGGCATGGTGGGTCAACAAACTGTGTGTTGCAGGGACTACATATGTACCTTGTATTGTAGATGTTACTCTTGTAGCTTTTCAGGCTATGCACTGTGACCTATGTAGAGTTGACTCATGTGACATATGTATACAGGTGTCTGATTTCTCCTGTCTCTTCACCTTGCCCACGGCATCGTCGGGGGACCACGAGGGAGACACTGGCACGGACCGTGAGGAGGGAGCGAGCACCAGTGCCAGCAGTGTAGAGTTGTCTGGCACATCGAGTGGCACGGAGGCCGACGGGAGTGTAGCGGAGGACCTGTCCAGTCAAACCACCACCGACTATGACGCAGACGGGTCCGAGGATGAGCACTCCGAGGGGGCGGAGGATGCTCCCACAGCTGACACCAGCACTCCATCGCTACCCGCCCCCTCCATTCCGCTCACCGGCCTCCCACTTGCTCGTGTCCCTTCCCGCCGTGCTAGGTCACCACGTGTCTCCTTCTTGCCAGGCACCGCACCCCCTGCCCCTGTCTCCACTGCTGCCACCAATGCCGAGTCTGTGGACATCCTGCGGCAGTTGCAGGTTGGTCAGACTGCGATGCTTAATGTCCTCCATGGCCACAGCCAAGTGATCAACCAGATGGAGGCATACATGGAGGGCATTTCAGCTGCGCAGTCTGACCAACGCAACTTGCTGAGGTCCATAGACTCGACACTGACTGCAGCATTGGGTCTCCTGCAGCGCTACGTCCCCCCCCTACCCCTGCAGCATCCACACTTCCCACTCCCATGCCTGTCCACAGCACACCCAGACGTAGCCATGCACGCACACCACCAGACACAGGCACCATACCACCAGGGAAGGCAAATGGCACACCTCCTGGCACGCATACACAGGGTGAAGTAGGCACACCCACTGGGTCGGGGGGGAAACGGAAGACACGCAGCCAGAGTGGGAGTCCACATTCATCACGACCACCACCCTCCAAATCCACTCCCCTCAGCTCTCCTGGCCAAGAGTCGGACACAGGGTCAGTCCTGCCCAGTATGTCCATCAGCCCCAGTGTGGCACCACCCCGCAAGCGGTGGAGGCAGGACACCGGCAGGGAAGTTGAGTCCCCCCCTGTCCACACCCTCCACCAGTAGCGCTGCGACCCATCCCTCCGACCCCCCCCTCCTTGGGGCCTGTGGTTCCTTTGGGTGCAGGGGAGACGCTGGGCGACCTGGCAGTAGTGTGCAGCGCCGTGCTCGAATCCACCTTTGGCGCTGCCCCACCCCCTGTGTTGGAGTCATCCGTCCCTGCACCCACAACACCTACCCTTGCCCCTCCTGTCCCTGCAGTGCCTGGTCCTTCCCCCCACATGATGCCCCCCCCCCCTGTGGATGACAAGGTTGTCTGAACTGTGCAGGCAAGCTAGGGGACACGCATCCAAATGTGTCCCCCACCTGGATTGGAACTATGGACTGCCCTATGGGACTTGTGCATTTTGAACTCTTCGAACAATTCATTTTAGAACATTGCTGATTAAAGCTATTTTATTTTCCTTGGCACACTACTGCTTTTCTGGCATTGCTGTTGGTGGTGCTGCCCCATGATTTGGGGTGGCGATAATGTGTTAGGTGTCTGGGATATGTTGTAGTGTGCTGTTCGTGGGGTGGACCCTGTTATCTGTGTGCCATCACACGGTATTTGCTATCAAACTTTGCTCATGTTAGCTGTTACTGCATGGTGACATTGTCCCAAGGTGTGTACCTTCCTCTGTGGACCCTGACATCTTCCCTGCAGGGTGTTGTGAAGACATTTGTGCAGTGCTGTGTCTACATTTGCTGGGTGTGTGACAGACCCCTTCAACTTTGGCCATGCATGCTGGCCAAGGTCTCCACCTGCATCATTTGTGTCATTCTTGGGGGTCACTGTACTTGTGACTGGAGTATATTGAAAGGACTTCATGTGTACATGTTCCCTTTTCTGCAGTATGCATGTGTGTACTCCCAGCCTCGCACACATGTGTTTCGTGTTCTGCTGGGTCTTTGAGCACCTGACTGACAATTGTGGGCATTGTATCTGTGTGTACTCAACCCCTTTCTTTCCATGGGCACAGCTGGGGGGACTCTGCACACACCCCTCCTGTGTCTGGGCACTGCTGGGAGGACTCTGCACCCACACCTCCTATGTCTGGGCACTGCTGGGAGTGATAGGCACACACCCCTCCTGTGTCTGGGCACTGCTGGGAGGACTCTGCACACACCCCTCCTATGTCTGGGCACTGCTGGGAGGACTCTGCACCCACCCCTCCTGTGTCTGGGCACTGCTGGGAGGACTCTGCACCCACCCCGCCTATGTCTGGGCACTGCTGGGAGTGATAGGCACACACCCCTCCTGTGTCTGGGCACTGCTGGGAGGACTCTGCACCCACCCCTCCTGTGTCTGGGCACTGCTAGGAGGACACTGCACACACCCCTCCTGTGGCTGGGCACTGCTGGGAGGACTCTGCACACACCCCTCCTGTGTCTGGGCACTGCTGGGAGGACTCTGCACACACCCCTCCTGTGTCTGGGCACTGCTGGGAGTGATAGGCACCCACCCCTCCTGTGTCTGGGCACTGCTGGGAGGACTCTGCACCCACCCCTCCTGTGTCTGGGCACTGCTGGGAGGACTCTGCACACACCCCTCCTGTGTCTGGGCACTGCTGGGAGTGATAGGCACCCACCCCTCCTGTGTCTGGGCACTGCTGGGAGGACTCTGCACACACCCCTCCTGTGTCTGGGCACTGCTGGGAGGACTCTGCACACACCCCTCCTGTGTCTGGGCACTGCTGGGAGGACTCTGCACACACACCTCCTGTGTCTGGGCACTGCTGGGAGTGATAGGCACCCACCCCTCCTGTGTCTGGGCACTGCTGGGAGGACTCTGCACCCACCCCTCCTGTGTCTGGGCTCTGCTGGGAGGACTCTGCACACACCCCTCCTGTGTCTGGGCACGGCTGGGAGTGATAGGCACCCACCCCTCCTGTGTCTGGGCACTGCTGGGAGGACTCTGCACCCACCCCTCCTATGTCTGGGCATGTACGGTCGGGACATACACGGGTGTGGGTACGCTCCATTCATACACGGGTGTGGGTATGCTCCATTCATACACAGCTGTGGGTACGCTCCGTACATACACTGGTGGGGTGGGGGTACGGTCTGTACATACACTGGTGGGGTGAGGTATGCTCCATTCATACACGGGTGGGGGTACGCTCCATTCATACACGGGTGGGGGTACGCTCCGTACATACAATGGTGGGGTGGGGGTACGCTCCATTCATACACGGGTGGGGGTACGCTCCGTACATACACTGGTGGGGTGGGGGTACGGTCCGTACATACACGGGTGGGGAGTTGGTATGCTGCATGCATACACGGGTGGGGGTACGCTCCATTCATACACGGGTGGGGGTACGCTCTGTACATACCTGTACCCACGGTTTGCAGGCCTGGGTACGTACCGTCCCCAGGCCTTAAGAGCGTGGGTACGGGCCGTACCACGCCCACCACTACGTCACCCCGACAATGGCGGTACGGCCCGTACCCACGTTCGAATGGCATGGTTACGGGCCGTACCAGCATTGTTGGGGTGATGTGGGGGTACGCGTGGTACGACCCGTACCAACGCTCTGAGGGCCTGGGTACGGTGCAGACCCCCAATGGGGTGCCGTCGGGGTACGCACCGTCCCCAGCCCTTCAGAGCGTGGGTACGGGTTGTACTCTTGTAGCTTTTCAGGCTATGCACTGTGACCTATGTAGAGTTGACTCATGTGACATATGTATACAGGTGTCTGATTTCTCCTGTCTCTTCACCTTGCCCACAGCATCGTCGGGGGACCACGAGGGAGACACTGGCACGGACCGTGAGGAGGGAGCGAGCACCAGTGCCAGCAGTGTAGAGTTGTCTGGCACATCGAGTGGCACGGAGGCCGACGGGAGTGTAGCGGAGGACCTGTCCAGTCAAACCACCACCGACTATGACGCAGACGGGTCCGAGGATGAGCACTCCGAGGGGGCGGAGGATGCTCCCACAGCTGACACCAGCACTCCATCGCTACCCGCCCCCTCCATTCCGCTCACCGGCCTCCCACTTGCTCGTGTCCCTTCCCGCCGTGCTAGGTCACCACGTGTCTCCTTCTTGCCAGGCACCGCACCCCCTGCCCCTGTCTCCACTGCTGCCACCAATGCCGAGTCTGTGGACATCCTGCGGCAGTTGCAGGTTGGTCAGACTGCGATGCTTAATGTCCTCCATGGCCACAGCCAAGTGATCAACCAGATGGAGGCATACATGGAGGGCATTTCAGCTGCGCAGTCTGACCAACGCAACTTGCTGAGGTCCATAGACTCGACACTGACTGCAGCATTGGGTCTCCTGCAGCGCTACGTCCCCCCCCTACCCCTGCAGCATCCACACTTCCCACTCCCATGCCTGTCCACAGCACACCCAGACGTAGCCATGCACGCACACCACCAGACACAGGCACCATACCACCAGGGAAGGCAAATGGCACACCTCCTGGCACGCATACACAGGGTGAAGTAGGCACACCCACTGGGTCGGGGGGGAAACGGAAGACACGCAGCCAGAGTGGGAGTCCACATTCATCACGACCACCACCCTCCAAATCCACTCCCCTCAGCTCTCCTGGCCAAGAGTCGGACACAGGGTCAGTCCTGCCCAGTATGTCCATCAGCCCCAGTGTGGCACCACCCCGCAAGCGGTGGAGGCAGGACACCGGCAGGGAAGTTGAGTCCCCCCCTGTCCACACCCTCCACCAGTAGCGCTGCGACCCATCCCTCCGACCCCCCCCTCCTTGGGGCCTGTGGTTCCTTTGGGTGCAGGGGAGACGCTGGGCGACCTGGCAGTAGTGTGCAGCGCCGTGCTCGAATCCACCTTTGGCGCTGCCCCACCCCCTGTGTTGGAGTCATCCGTCCCTGCACCCACAACACCTACCCTTGCCCCTCCTGTCCCTGCAGTGCCTGGTCCTTCCCCCCACATGATGCCCCCCCCCCTGTGGATGACAAGGTTGTCTGAACTGTGCAGGCAAGCTAGGGGACACGCATCCAAATGTGTCCCCCACCTGGATTGGAACTATGGACTGCCCTATGGGACTTGTGCATTTTGAACTCTTCGAACAATTCATTTTAGAACATTGCTGATTAAAGCTATTTTATTTTCCTTGGCACACTACTGCTTTTCTGGCATTGCTGTTGGTGGTGCTGCCCCATGATTTGGGGTGGCGATAATGTGTTAGGTGTCTGGGATATGTTGTAGTGTGCTGTTCGTGGGGTGGACCCTGTTATCTGTGTGCCATCACACGGTATTTGCTATCAAACTTTGCTCATGTTAGCTGTTACTGCATGGTGACATTGTCCCAAGGTGTGTACCTTCCTCTGTGGACCCTGACATCTTCCCTGCAGGGTGTTGTGAAGACATTTGTGCAGTGCTGTGTCTACATTTGCTGGGTGTGTGACAGACCCCTTCAACTTTGGCCATGCATGCTGGCCAAGGTCTCCACCTGCATCATTTGTGTCATTCTTGGGGGTCACTGTACTTGTGACTGGAGTATATTGAAAGGACTTCATGTGTACATGTTCCCTTTTCTGCAGTATGCATGTGTGTACTCCCAGCCTCGCACACATGTGTTTCGTGTTCTGCTGGGTCTTTGAGCACCTGACTGACAATTGTGGGCATTGTATCTGTGTGTACTCAACCCCTTTCTTTCCATGGGCACAGCTGGGGGGACTCTGCACACACCCCTCCTGTGTCTGGGCACTGCTGGGAGGACTCTGCACCCACACCTCCTATGTCTGGGCACTGCTGGGAGTGATAGGCACACACCCCTCCTGTGTCTGGGCACTGCTGGGAGGACTCTGCACACACCCCTCCTATGTCTGGGCACTGCTGGGAGGACTCTGCACCCACCCCTCCTGTGTCTGGGCACTGCTGGGAGGACTCTGCACCCACCCCGCCTATGTCTGGGCACTGCTGGGAGTGATAGGCACACACCCCTCCTGTGTCTGGGCACTGCTGGGAGGACTCTGCACCCACCCCTCCTGTGTCTGGGCACTGCTGGGAGGACACTGCACACACCCCTCCTGTGGCTGGGCACTGCTGGGAGGACTCTGCACACACCCCTCCTGTGTCTGGGCACTGCTGGGAGGACTCTGCACACACCCCTCCTGTGTCTGGGCACTGCTGGGAGTGATAGGCACCCACCCCTCCTGTGTCTGGGCACTGCTGGGAGGACTCTGCACCCACCCCTCCTGTGTCTGGGCACTGCTGGGAGGACTCTGCACACACCCCTCCTGTGTCTGGGCACTGCTGGGAGTGATAGGCACCCACCCCTCCTGTGTCTGGGCACTGCTGGGAGGACTCTGCACACACCCCTCCTGTGTCTGGGCACTGCTGGGAGGACTCTGCACACACCCCTCCTGTGTCTGGGCACTGCTGGGAGGACTCTGCACACACACCTCCTGTGTCTGGGCACTGCTGGGAGTGATAGGCACCCACCCCTCCTGTGTCTGGGCACTGCTGGGAGGACTCTGCACCCACCCCTCCTGTGTCTGGGCTCTGCTGGGAGGACTCTGCACACACCCCTCCTGTGTCTGGGCACGGCTGGGAGTGATAGGCACCCACCCCTCCTGTGTCTGGGCACTGCTGGGAGGACTCTGCACCCACCCCTCCTATGTCTGGGCATGTACGGTCGGGACATACACGGGTGTGGGTACGCTCCATTCATACACGGGTGTGGGTATGCTCCATTCATACACAGCTGTGGGTACGCTCCGTACATACACTGGTGGGGTGGGGGTACGGTCTGTACATACACTGGTGGGGTGGGGTATGCTCCATTCATACACGGGTGGGGGTACGCTCCATTCATACACGGGTGGGGGTACGCTCCGTACATACAATGGTGGGGTGGGGGTACGCTCCATTCATACACGGGTGGGGGTACGCTCCGTACATACACTGGTGGGGTGGGGGTACGGTCCGTACATACACGGGTGGGGAGTTGGTACGCTGCATGCATACACGGGTGGGGGTACGCTCCATTCATACACGGGTGGGGGTACGCTCTGTACATACCTGTACCCACGGTTTGCAGGCCTGGGTACGTACCGTCCCCAGGCCTTAAGAGCGTGGGTACGGGCCGTACCACGCCCACCACTACGTCACCCCGACAATGGCGGTACGGCCCGTCCCCACGTTCGAATGGCATGGTTACGGGCCGTACCAGCATTGTTGGGGTGATGTGGGGGTACGCGTGGTACGACCCGTACCAACGCTCTGAGGGCCTGGGTACGGTGCAGACCCCCAATGGGGTGCCGTCGGGGTACGCACCGTCCCCAGCCCTTCAGAGCGTGGGTACGGGTTGTACCACGCGTACCCCCACATCACCCCAACAATGCTGGTACGGGCCATACCGCCATTGTCGGGGTGACATAGTGGTGGGTGTGGTACGGCCCGTACCCACGCTCTTAAGGCCTGGGTACGGTATGTACCGGTATTGTTGTGTTGTCGGTTCGCGTCAACATCCACTTCCGTTGTGGCAGACGCTTGCGTTGCTGGACACGCCCCCACCCCCTCGAGGTGACCAGGTCCTGCAGGTCAGGTATGTCCAGAGCATGTGTGATTTGTGACTTGTGTGGCAGTTATGTGTCCTGCCCCTGCCCCCGTGCCCCTGGGTGTTATTCTGACCTTCTGCGGCGTCTGCGTCGGTGCCTGTAGAGCAGGTGGACTGCTATGAGGGCTGGGATGACACGTAGGTTCAGGTCCATGGCTGTCCGTCGCGTACAGGTGCTCCTTGTGCACGTCACCTGGTTTCCCGGCAGTTTTTGGCAGCCAGGAAATATAATCTGTGCAGGGTGACGTCGGTGCGGATCGTACTTCCTGGTTCGTGAACCGCAGCCTGCATGCGTCCCGACGTCACGTCGGTGCATTCCCAGATCACATTGGTATGTATATTTTCGTCGGTCGGTGTATTTTACGATTCGTACGGAAATGGTGTTTCCGTAGGAATCGTACTTTCATGTTTGTAATGTTTATTTCCCGGGTACGAGTCGGACGGAGAAAACACTCCGACCGACGGTTCGTACCCGGTTTCTCCAGGATCGGAATTGGCACCTAAGTGTCCAACATATTGGTTTTCAAAATATCTGTACTTTCAGGGTCATTTTCTGCTAAATATTCAATTTCTTGAACAGATTTCAGTTCCCGATTTCGCATTCCTGCAAGACCTAGACTCACCCAAATGATTCTTCTACTTTTGGAATATAGACTTGCAGATGATAACCGATCTGAACCTTCATATGCTCCAACTTCACGATGTGATAACATCTTCAAACTGAAACTGTATAATTTCTTACTTAGAGTCTTCTCGTGAGAAATCTCATCCCACATTTCTTTCAATTCAGTCTTTTCTGATTTAGTAATGTAAGACGTTACATATCGAGCAACAGCAATGGAATTGTCTGCAACATACTGAATTTCCATGTTAGCGTTCCACATGGATAAAATACCTGGATTGTAGTCATTTATGTATTTTGATTCTTCGCTTCTTCTTAAGTTGTAGGTGTTTTTCGGAGACTTTTTTGTGATGGTATGTCGTACAGCTGACATAAAACTGTTCACTCTTCCTTTGGCTAATATAGGACGTGGAAATCCAAAACGACATTTGGTATAGAACTTATCCTTTGACTTGTACTTTCGTCGACAGTATTTTCCACACCTATGGCTTTGAAATCGTAAGACTTATTGTTTTAAGTTTTTCTCTTCTCTGCTATTTGGAACAGCACATGTAGCATAATCTTCAATGAAAGACAAAACAGTTTCATCTGAATCTGTTCCAAATTTGGGGGCGTCCTTGACCCATAACAACATATGTATGTGAGGAGCACCTCTTGCTTGATACTCCTTTCTCCAAAAGAAATCCACAACTTCTCCAAGAGGAGGATTCTTTTTATTGCAGATGAAAGACATCATAGCTTCAAATCTATGATTGAAATATCTGCATACATTGACAGGATCCAAAGAGCACAATTCTCCAGGTGTCTTGTATTCAATATTTTTTATATTGGAATTTGCCTCTCGAAGAAATTCAAGTAAATCATCCCAAGCATACTCAGCACAGGTTAGTGTAACAAACCATGTAGGAGTTCCCAAGTTCCGTAGCATGCATTTCAGTTCTCCATGTCGACGGTACCAATATTCATTAGTCCCACGCTGACATGCCATCAGATTAATCAACTGAGATTCTAAATGATCATCTCTCTGATGCACTTTATCCATAAAATCCTTTGCAGTTACATTTTGAAGATGCATTCCAGTTTTTAAAATGTGATTTACTGCATATGAAAGTCCAGACAAGTCACTTTCAAACAGAAGATGAAACATATAAGGGATACATTGTCGAAATCTTGGATCTTCTGCATATAATCTTGTTGTCCGATATTCAGATGCAGGAATCTGCACAGGACGTTCATCATATCGTCCACCTTTTCCTGTTGGAAACAACTGCGGGAAAAAACGAGCATCCAAGCTCTCTTCCCATACACTCATGGGACTTCCTGTTGCTTTTTTCATTTCAAACAACTCAAATGTATTCCCCATCACCTCTTTGGAATGAAGTGGATGTACACTGTAATGTTCATAGATCTCTTCACATCTGGACATGTCAACTTTTTCAATGTGTCCACTTAATGTTTCACTATCATCTGCTAAATCTATTTCTTCTTCTCCAACAAACACATTTCTATAGTACTCATTATTTTTTTATCAGATACAATGATGCCTTTTGCACTTTTCTAACATCCACTAACTCTTGCCAGATTTTCTTATTCTTAGTAGGAACACCATTAACTAGAATGACTAGTGGCTAATTTTCTGCATGATCTACACCAATAGTTTCAAAATGTTTCCTTAAATCTAATGGTAAATACACAACTCTTCCTTTCAATCCTCTTTGCAACTCTGATGGAGGTAATTTACTTGTTTTGGGCTCCATACGAACAATAGCCTGAAACGGGTGAACACATTGTATCAGAATAGACTCATACGTATTTAAATCAATCAGCTCTGGAGGAATAGCAACCAACTCTAGATTATTATGAACAGCTCTAGCAGGCATTTTATTCTCCTCTTATTTATTATAACAATATTTGCAAATACGCTGCTCACATCCCAAATCAAAACAATCCTCTACCAACAAATAAGTTGCAAATTCCATCCACTTATCATTATCTTCGATTTCACTTTTTAAATACAGATTGACACCCCTAGTCTGATTTTTATAGTGATTTCGCCGACAACAAATACAAGAAACATTTGGTCTTTCACCTGAAATTACCTTAAACTTTGTGATTTCATCCTCAAATTTTTCTGTAATTACAGGTTCTACATTGTCTTCAACATTTTGTTCTACTAATGTGTCAGTTTCTTCACTCTCTTGCTGAGGCCCAAAGTAACAAAACTCAATATCCTCACAGACCTGCTTCACATCTGAAACAGACCCACGTAAAAGAGCACTGTTCAACTCACTTAACTTTAGTGCTGGACTTTTTGCATAATACAACCTTCTCACTAACTTCCGCATTTGAGTATGATGTACTGCCAGAATTCTGAAATGGTGAAAAACACTTTCACAAACTTTCCTAGAAAGACAAGCCAGAGAATGACCTTGCAAACCAGTATGTTTTCTCACTCTGCAAGGGTCTAGTCCTTGCAACAGCTTAATCTTTTGTTTTACACTTTTTTTTGTATTGACTCATAAAAAACTACATGATTTTTCAATAGATTCCTGTCGTACACTACAAACACTACTGCAATCCCAAGTGTACACAAGGTTTTTAGCACGTCTCCCTAAAACTTCATCAGCTATCACTTCTTCTGCATTTCTTTCAACCATTTTCTCTTTCTCCATTGGACAACCATCACTAACCTCATAACCTCTACCACTGGTGTCAACTGCATACAATCATTTTTCACTTAGTGAATAACTCTCTTCATTAAAAAAAGGCTCTGAACTAGAACTGTGTTTCCATTCTCCCAAAAAAACATCACAAATCATTTTTTTTATTAATAACTCTTTTCCTCCTACTTTTGGCCTTCATTACATATATTGGTTTATCTAGTGATCGAATTCTGTTTAACACTAAAATAAACAGTTTCCTTTTTACTTCAAAAGCCTTTTCCACAATGCTTTCAATATGCTTCTTCTTTTTATAAAATAAAGCTCTCTTTTTATATTTCTTTACATCTTTCAGCAAATTATGCACTACTCTCTTGTAAAATATTTTTTTGCGTAATTCCTTATACTGATTTTGTCTTCTTTTACCATACTTTATCTCCTTTGACTGAACATTTGCTTCTTTACTTTTCCTCTTATTTTTATTTTTTTTCTTACTTAAAAATTTTTCTGAAGTTGCAGCATTCTCTACATTCTGTTTGCTCCTACAAACATTTTTAATAAATTGCTTCGTGATCTTACCAGAATTTTTTTCCCTTTTAGCCACATTATCTTGTTCATTCAATACTTGTGGTTGATTTTTCTTCAAGTAATCCTCCTGTCTCTGTTCTTTTCTTTTTCTTTTTTTTTCTGGCATAATTTCTCGATTTTAACGTTGAAAAACAGTATCTGCAAAAAAGAATCACAAATAAATGTATATTAATAACTTTCAAATTTACAGTATTCCATTACTGTACAAACACATTTTATATAAAAACAGACTAAGAAACTATAGCCCTGAATCACAAGTGTGACGATGATTAAAACACTACAGACATAGTACATACTAGTTTGAAGCAGTTCATGCCCTAAAGCCTACCTCACTAAAAGACTACATGCTAAGTGACTGAATGATTACTAAAAGGAGACACACTGGGTGAGTACCAGGGTGTTTGCTAGAAGTATATGAATACTAACTGGGGAATTGAAGGTACGAAAGACAACTGTGTAGCTGATTAGAGAACTGAATGCATACTGGATAGGCATTTAAAGCAGTCCATGTGCTAAGGCCCGGCCCACTGCATTACTCCTTGGGTACTGACAGAATGTTTAGACTACAGCAAGGAGACTGCCTGGATGAATTTATAAGTGGAAGGCTTTTCGCACAGGGAATGGATTAGTACTTGGTACTGAATGGGTCACTAGAAGAGTGCAAAAGGAGAGACAGGATGTTTGCTGGACTATATGGATACTGACTAGGGAATTGAAAGTGTAAAAGACAAGTCTGTAGATGGTTAGAAAACTGCATGCATAGTGCATAGGGGTTTGAAGCAGTCCATGTGCTAAGGCCTGGCTCAGTGCATGAATACTTAGACAGTGACTGAATCATTAGAGTACTGTAAAGAGAGTGTCTTAGTGAATTTATAAGTGTTTGCGTTTTGGCACAGTGAATGGATTACTACATGGTGCTGAATGGGTCACTAGAAGACTGCAAAGGGACTGACAGGGTGTTTCCTAGAAGTGTATGGATACTGACTAGGCAATTGAAGGTATGAAAACAACTGTGTAGGTGGTTACAGAACTACATGCATACTGCATAGACATTTGAAGCAGCCTATTTGGTAATGAATGGTTCACAACATAAGTACTTAGAAACTGACTAAATCATCAGACTACTTCTAGGACAGTGCCTGGGTAAAAATTTTACATTTTCAGCTCTGGTGCAGTGAAGACAGTACTACATGGTACTGCACTTTAGTGTCAAATCATGACTCATTTTATCAATGCATAAGCAAACACTGACTTCTAATGCTACTAAAACTTGACAACATGACAGGTTTTATAACAGTTATCTGTCAGCAAATACACAATGTTACCAAACGCTTCTCTCACAGTGGTTCCCAAATGTACACAGACTCACAGTGTGATTCTAGACAAGCACCACTATCCCTAGGAGTTTACCAAAACTCATTCACTACAGTGGAAGAGGTAAGGGGACTGCACACAATCTACATATTTCACGACAACACTTTAGTGTCAATGCCTGACTCATTTAATCAACACATAAGCAAACACTAGCTTCTAATGCTACTAAAAGTTGACAACATGACAGGTTTTAAAACAGTTATCTGTCAGCAAATACACAATGTTACCAAACGCTTCTCTCACAGTGGTTCCCAAATGTACACAGACTCACAGTGTGATTCTAGACAAGCACCACTATCCCTAGGAGTTTACCAAAACTCATTCACTACCCTGGAAGTGGTAAGGGAACTGCACACAATCTACATATTTCACGACTACACTTTACTGTCAATACCTAACTCATTTAATGAAAGCATAAGCAATGACTGGCTTCTAATGCTACTAAAACTTCACAACATGACATGTTTTAACCCCTTCAGTGCCACGCCCTTTCCCCCTCCTGTGCCGGGCGTTGCACTAGTGGGTGGGGTTCATGACGAGATAGTCTCGTCATGGGCACAGCGCAACTGTGCTCCATGACGAGACTATCTCGTCATGGGCACTGAAGAGGTTAAAACAGTTATCTATCAGCAAATACATGATGTTACCAAACACTTCTCTCACAGTGGTTCCCAAATGTACACAGACTCACAGTGTGATTCTTGACAAGCACCACTATCCCTAGGAGTTCACCAAAACTCATTCACTACAGTGGAAGAGGTAAGGGAACTGCACACAATCTACATATTTCACGACTGCACTTTAGTGTCAATGCCTGACTCTTTTAATCAACGCATAAGCAAAGAGTAGCTTCTAATGCTACTAAAACTTAACAACATGACAGATTTTAAAACAGTTATCTGTCAGCAAATACACGATGTTACCAAACGCTTCTCTCACAGTGGTTCCCAAATGCACACAGACTCACAGTGTGATTCTACACAAGCACCACTATCCCTAGGAGTTTACCAAATCTCATTCACTACAGTGCAAGTGGTAAGGGAACTGCACACAATCTACATATTTCACGACTACACTTTACTGGCAATACCTAATTCATTTAATGAAAGCATAAGCCATAACTGTCTTCTAATGCTACTAAAACTTCACAATATGACATGTTTTAAAACAGTTATCTATCAGCAAATACACGATGTTACCAAACGCTTCTCTCACAGTGGTTCCCACATGTACACACACTCACAGTGTGATTCTAGACAAGCAACACTATCCCTAGCAGCTTACCAAAACTCATTCACTACTGTGCAAGGGGTAAGGAGACTACACACAATCTACATATTAAAGTACAGCACATTAGTGTCAAAGCATGACTTATTTTATCAATGCATAAGCAAACACTGACTTCTAATGCTACTAAAACTTGACAACATGACAGGTTTTATAACAGTTATCTGTCAGCAAATACATGATGTTACCAAATGCTTCTCTCACACTGGTTCCCAAATGCACACATACTCACTGTGTGATTCTAGACAAACAACACTATCCCTTGCACTATACCAAAACACATTTCTTCATCTAGAAGAAGTACTACATTTTAGTATAGAAACATAACATAACTCATTTCACAAATTCATAAACAATGACTGGTTTCTAATTCTACCAAAATATAAAAACAGCACAGTTATCTCTCTGCAAACACATGAAAAACACAAATGCTTATCACAGAATGGTTTCTACATTCACACACACTGTCAATAAGATTGTACAGAAAACAAGTACTCCTTACACTTTAGCAGGAGAAATACATTAGTCTGATTAAAATCAAAATAGTCTACATACATCCCCTCACAATTAAATAACTCACCTTTCAAGGGGCCCGATTCACAGAACTAACTTAAGGCAAAATCCTAAACTTACTACCATTTTGGTATTCACAGAAGGCACTTACTCATTTTGGTATTCACAGAAGGCACTTAGGGCCCGATTCACAGAACAAACTTAAGACTAAATCCTAAACTTAGTACCATTCTGGTATTCACAGAATGCACCTAGTACTTCTGGTATTCACAGAATGAACTTACTACTTTTGCTATTCACAGAATGAACTTAGTACTTTTGCTATTCACAGAATGGATTTACGACTCCTAAACTTACGTCCGCACTCGGGCCGGAAATTCCGGCCCGGAGGCGGAGCTTACGGCCCGGAGGCGGGGCTTCCGGGCCGGAGGCGGGGCTTCCGGGCCGGAGGCGGAGCTTCCGGCCCGGAGGTGGAGATTTCAGCCATAGCTAAATGGGCTGGAATCCCCACCTCCGGGCCGGAAGCTCCGCCTCCGGCCCGGAAGCCCCGCCTCCGGCCCGGAAGCTCCGCCTCCGGGCCGGAATTTCCGGCCCGAGTGCGGACGTAAGTTTAGGAGTCGTAAATCCATTCTGTGAATAGCAAAAGTACTAAGTTCATTCTGTGAATAGCAAAAGTAGTAAGTTCATTCTGTGAATACCAGAAGTACTAAGTGCATTCTGTGAATACCAGAATGGTACTAAGTTTAGGATTTAGTCTTAAGTTTGTTCTGTGAATCGGGCCCTTACTCATTTTGGTATTCACAGAAGTTAGGAGTCCTAACTTTAGGACTCCTAAATGCCTTCTGTGAATACCGAAAGTCTTAAAATTAGGATTTTTCTCAGTTTAGTAGTAGTATAGTTAGGACTCCTAACTTTAGGACTCCTAAATGCCTTCAGTGAATACCGAAAGTCTTAAAATTTGGATTTTTCTCAATTTAGTAGTCCTAAGTTTAGACTTAGGACTACTAAATTGAGAAAAATCCTAATTTTAAGACTTTCGGTATTCACAGAAGGCATTTAGGAGTCCTAAAGTTAGGAGTCCTAACTATACTACTACTAAACTGAGAAAAATCCTAATTTTAAGGCTTTCGGTAGTCACAGAAGGCATTTAGGAGTCCTAAAGTTAGGAGTCCTAAATTTAGGACTACTAAATTGAGAAAAATCCTAATTTTAAGAATTTCGGTATTCACAGAAGGCATTTAGGAGTCCTAAAGTTAGGAGTCCTAACTATACTACTACTAAACTGAGAAAAATCCTAATTTTAAGACTTTCAGTATTCAAAGAAGCCATTTAGGAGTCCTAAAGTTAGGAGTCCTAACTATACTACTACTAAACTGTGAAAAATCCTAATTTTAAGACTTTCGGTATTTACAGAAGGCATTTAGGAGTCCTAAAGTTAGGACTCCTAACTTCTGTGAATACCGAAATGAGTAAGTGCCTTCTGTGAATACCAAAATGAGTAAGTGCCTTCTGTGAATACCAAAATGGTAGTAAGTTTAGGATTTTGTCTTAAGTTAGTTCTGTGAATCGGGCCCAAGATGTTTTGTAGATTAAGAAGTATATCAGTCACACACCAGATATCAGTCACACACCAGATTTTCTTATACAGAATCTCTGCAGTGTGCACCTGTCAGCAGAACCAAAGAATGGCAAGGTTTCCCTCTCATTTTCCACACATATACATGTAAACATCAAATCACATTCCTTCCCACATAAATTCAAAAGCAAACACACATTTCTATTGGTTAAACATTTCAACCCTTTCCAAATGACATAAACTTCAACCCTTCCCCCAATCTGCCTTCTGCCCGTTACCATAGAAACAGGTCATGGAACACTGTACTGAGGACACAGGTCACAAGTTCAGCACACACAATGTTGCTAATCAAAACAGCAAGTGTGCTTGACTTCTCAACATATCAGCTTATCATATATAATGTTCCTTACAATCAGTTTTTCTTAATCATGCGTTTAAAAAACAGAAATATGTACCCTACCTCTCAGTGTAGAAGGTTGTCAAACAACCAATGATTTCTTATCTTTTTTCAAAATTGCATCTTAGCAACCATTTTAGAAACATCTTACTTTCCAAACTGCCATTTCATTTTGAGAGACCATCTGAGTGCATCCAGACCTCCTTACAAGATGCTCACAGTGTGGATTGTGGGACACAGCTACATTTTCTGGAGCCAAAGGTATGCAGAAAACAAAGGCATTCACAAAGACTTAGGTTTGCCAAATGTAGACATTAAATGGATTGGACAGAGAGGGTTAAAGTGCCACCAATTGATGCCATTGGTGAAATCCTTCATGCAAATCCAACACCCTGACCTCATAATAGTGCACTGTGGTGGCAATGACCTAGGCACTTTGACTGGGGTAGGTCTGGAAATGCTTATGAAGGACACCTTTGCACAACTGATTTCACTTTTCCCTAAAACTGCCTTTGTGTACTCTAACATATGCCAAAGGCAGAAATGGAACTGGTCCAATCATTGTTGACCACAGATTGAGAAAGCTAGGAAACATGTGAATAATTCTGTTTCTGCTTTTCTCCGAGACTACAGAATGGGGTCCATTTACAATAACAATTTGCGCTTTCATATGCAAGAGATGTATAGGAGAGATGGAGTACACTTTACTGATGAAGGAAACAGAGTCTTCCTCAACAACTTTCGACTCTGTATAGGTACTTACTTATAAGTACCAAAAACTCTCAATGAACACAACAGCTCTTTTTAGAGCCACTCGTGAACGAAACACTTAAGCTTAATCTTTATCTCCCAACAATTTAATTTTTTTCCTCTTGGATCCCCGAACCCAATGCGAGAGGATCCATGCATCCAGCGCGATAGGATGCGCGCACTGTGCGCGCACCGTGCGCGCACTTCCCTGTGTTTTTTTTTTAAAAAAGGGGGGCCCCAGGGGGTCCTTCTGGGACCCCCTAAGCACCTCTAGAGGGTCAGAGTATTTCCCCTCGGCCCCCTTTATATGTTTTACACACTTATTCCCCTTCCATCTTCTGCCTCGCTTCTACCGAGGCAGAAAATGGCCGCCAACAGTTCCTGGTTTCGAATGTAGAGGGACAATCGACAGCCAATTAGCATTCAGCGCGCGATCGGGAAGGTGCGCGCTCGGTTCGGGGAGGGTGCGCTTACGGTGTGGGTAGGGTGCGCTTACGGTGTGGGTAGGGTCCGCGGATCCTCCCCGGCCATAGATATATCTATCTTTTTAACTCTAATTTTCTCAGAAACTACTGAACAGATTCACACCATATATGCAAAAGGCACGAGTCCGAACTGAGGACTACCTCTTTGCCAAATTTGGTGTCATTCCATTCAGCAGTTCGGGCTGTAGCTGCGACAACAGATCCTATGGGAAATTGCATGGGGAAAACACGTTTTGAAACCCTCCTTTTTTCGCTTGACGGATCACCGCAAAACTTTCAGGATAGGAGCGGAGCAGAGCTGGCCAAAAGTTTGGAAAATTTCGCGAAGATTCATCAACCAGCGCCAAAGATATTCCCAATAGAATGTTGCGGATTTCCTATGGAAAATAGGTCCTAACTATATCTACTGGCGACCACCAGTAGATAATATATATATATATATATATACTGCTAGCTTCGTCGCGAAGACCACTCAGTCCCAAACAAAGACAAATGCAGACCCTTTTTGATGGTGCGTATGTGTTTATTTGAAAATGCCCTGCACCACCGCCATGACGTGTTTCGGGCAGCTGAGTGCCCTTGATCACATGACGCACCTGTGGAGTGCTTTCACCTTTGTAAAGTGCCAGTGCAACACATGTGACTAAAATTCAAACATGAATTAGTGCACAGACATAAAAGAAAGTTTGGTCGAGATTACATTGCAAACAATCTTGAAAATATATACTATTTGATTAATTTGATACATGTGTAAAATATCAATTTAGTATATATAACACTGCTAGTGATTGTAAAATATTTATATAGTAATAAATATTTAAAAAAAACTCCCAAGCAAAGCATACTTTTAAGAATTTCATAAAAGACATGCTAACAATTGTACTATCAAGGTAAAATACTGATTTTAAGACAAGAAATAAGGTTAAAACTATCTGTGTTATATCCTTAAAATCCAGTCAACAATCAATAAAAAACCTGAAACTTTCAAGACAGGAGCTGACCTGGTGGGCCGTTAGTTTGCACCGGCACCAAAGATATTGGCAAAAGAAAAACCGCATTTCCTATGGAAACTAGGTCCTAACTATAGGTTTTACACATATATATATTCACTGAAAAAACCATGGGTTTCACACACGTTATAGTTAGGAATTAGCATTTAAAAAACCTTTGAAATTCACTGAAAAAACCATGGGTTTCACACACGTTATAGTTAGGAATTAGCATTTAAAAAACCTTAGAAATTCAATGAAAAAACCAAAGGTTTCACACATGTTATAGTTAGCTGGACATTTCACTCGTAAAAAACCAATGAAATTCCCCCGTTATAGTTAGTTCAGCTAACTATAACTCGCGCGCCCGCAATGCACTACTGATGACGTCACATATTACATCACTCATGACATGGTCAGTGACATCACTCATGACATCACTGATGACATCTCAAATGACATCACTGATGACATCATCCAGTGAATGTGTGTTTTTCTGAAAATTAAATATGTTTTATATATGTATATCTCAAGGTCGATGGAAGAATAAATGAGTATATAAGTGTCTAAATTGATGATTTGTTTCTGAAAAATTGAATGTATAACTGACTGATTAAGTGTATCTTTTTGAATACATGGCTTAGTGAGTAATGTTTAAATGTGTAAATACCTGTATCAGTCTCTCACTTTGTGTATAAGTGGCTGCATGGGTTGGTGAGTAGCTACATGAGTGTCTATATAGGTTAATAGTTGGTTTTTTGAGTATCAGTATGAGTGTCTGAGTGTCTTCATGGTGCGGTGGGGGGTATTACGTAGTGCATAGATGCATGAATGAGTGACTCACTGTTTGTATGTGTTGAAGACAGCATGTGTGCAGGACTGTATGGGTGGATGAGTGTGTGCATGGGTGTGTTAGTGAGTGAATGACTGTCTCAATAGTGTCTTCATAAGTAACTACATATGTTTTAAACTAGTATATGTGACTATTGTTGTTTATAAGTGAGTATATGTGAGAGTGAGAGATTGGAAGAGTTCCTGTATGAATATGTATGTGTTTCTATAAGTGATTGTTAAAAAGACTAAGTATGTGTAAGTTTCTGTAAAAGTAAGTGTGCTGGTGTGTGTATAACTGTATATGCAAGTAAATGGATGTTTGATTCTTTATTAGCATGAGTGACTATGTGTGTGAGTAACTCTATGGATGAGTGGGATTGTGTTACAGGATGTTTAGGTGTATGAGTACATATGATGTGTGAGTACATGTATGAGTGACTGTATAGGATTGTTGGTGGATGAGTGGATGTGTATGTGGATCTTAGAATTACTGAATAGGTTGTTGTAACTGTTATTGGTATGTCCATTGTTTTGAAAATTTTAGTGTCTATTTTTGAATGTTTGTATCAAAGGTTATATTAGGGTGAGAGGAGGTCTACCACTCTGTCACAAGGATAATGTCATCAGTGATGTCATTTGAGATGTCATCAGTGATGTCATGAGTGATGTCACTGACCATGTCATGAGTGATGTAATATGTGACGTCATCAGTAGTGCATTGCGGGCGCGCGAGTTATAGTTAGCTGAACTAACTATAACGGGGGAATTTCATTGGTTTTTTACGAGTGAAATGTCCAGCTAACTATAACATGTGTGAAACCTTTGGTTTTTTCATTGAATTTCTAAGGTTTTTTAAATGCTAATTCCTAACTATAACGTGTGTGAAACCCATGGTTTTTTCAGTGAATTTCAAAGGTTTTTTAAATGCTAATTCCTAACTATAACGTGTGTGAAACCCATGGTTTTTTCAGTGAATTTGCAAGGTTTTTTAAATGCTAATTTTTTTTTTTTCTTCTATTTTTTTTTTGACATATTTTTATTTTAATTTTCTATCCTTTTTTAAAGACTATGGTTAAATTTTTAAAATTCTATAATATGTTTTTTTTAATATATTTTATAAAATAAACAGGTAAAATTTATTAGCAATACATTTTTTCCTTTTTTTTTTTTTTTTTTTTTAGTACGCGTACCGTAAGCTTACGGTAAGCGTACGGTTTACGCAATGTCCGTAATTTATCTACGCTGTTTGCGTATAGTTACGCAATTTGTGTAGCTGCGCGTACTCCGCGTGGGACGCGTATGCGTGTACGCTACACGCGCACGTTACGCGGAAGTGTCGGGGAGTGACTGTTATGCGGATGCGCGCAAGCGCGTGTCTTTTTTACGCGCATGCGTACTTTTGCCGTAAGCGTACCGTAAGCGTACGGTAGGTCATGTGAACATGAAACACAACTTTTGATTGGTTGAAACTACTTTCAGTTCTAGAACTCTCCTACACCACACCCATTCCCCTCATTTCTGCTTGTGATCCCTTAGGAGAAGGAGCTGGGTTGTCTTTGTGATACGATGGCAGAACAGCAGAGCTCTTCTGAGAGTGAGGCTAGCAGCACTACCTTGAGGCAGAGAGCGAGGAAACAAAAGACCTCTTACGTATGGGAGTATTTTACTTTTCCAGAAGGCCAGCAAAAGGTAAATGCACCCTTAGTGACTTGCAAGCTGTGTAAGCGTGTACTTTCAAGAGGTAATCCTGACAGGAAGTATTCCTTTGGGAATCACACCATGATGAGACACCTTAAGGATGTACACAGAAGGACACATGCTCGACTTACTGAAGGTAACCCTTCAGTAAATCAACCAAGCACATCCACAGCAGCTCAGCCTGGACCATCATCTGCAGAGCCGAGTCCTTCTTCTGCAGGTCAGGTGAGCCCTTCATCTGTGGGGGGAGCATCTCCTTTTTCTGGTCCTCTGGAAATTAACCCTCGGTTTGCGAGGGTTGAAGTACGGTGCGCCCATTGTCACGATCTAATTACTTATAGGGAGACCAGTGTTTCCCTAGTGAATAGTAAAATAGATCAGCACACTTGTCGTACCGTCTAATATTCCCAATCTTTCTTTCCTCTGTCCCTGCATGAACACAACGGCTCTTTTAAGAGCCAACCTTACCTTTCATCTATTTTTTTTATATTTTTTTTAAAACTTTTTTTTTTTTTTTTTTACCGTACGGGTAATTTTTTTTTTTTTTTTTAAAAACACTAAAAATCAATTATCACATTACAAGGTCCTTGAGAGACTACAATTAAAAACTGCAAATGTGATTGTAGAGAAGTGGAAAAAAGGGACCATGACATTATTGACTTACCATACCCACTCAAAAAAAGATTTATTCATTTAATTTATTTTTAATTGCTTTTAAAATGGTTATAGTTTTCGAAAATTTTCTATCTCAATCTGAAAAAAAAGAAAAAAGTATTAATATTTAATAAAACATTTAATAATACAGTACACATATTTACATATTTTTCAAAAAATATTTTTGCCTTTTTTTTGCTGTTTTCAGAAAATATTGCATTTCACTATAAATTGTGAAAGCAATTGCATTCATCATTTAACAGCAGGCAAAAAAAAATTAACAATCTCAAAGATTGTTTTTAAAAAAGAACAGGGTATATAGTACACGCACTGCGTAATAATAATTTGGTTGTTAATTGGTTGTTTCGTGCTCCAAGGTCTCGCTTTCCGAAAATGAGTGAGTAGAACGTGAAGAATGCACTCCCCAAGACATGGGGTGTGTCCCTCGGGCACAGATGTAGTCCTCTCAATGAGGTTTCAAATGTTGTTCAAATGAGTAGAGTTAAACTTTCATCAATTTGAAGAAACTTTATTCGTCGTTTTTGGTGGCGTTCATTTCAAACACGTCACAATAAACACTGACATAGGTTACGTATTCCCAATGCATTTCGGCGTGAGCCTTCATCAGGGGAGATCTACAAATGGTAAAGAGGATGGGTGAATGTGGGATCCATGGATGGCATAGCATATATTTACATAAAACGTTATTGGTTAAATAAACAAACAAAAAGGTAAAAAAAGGTGAAAGGAAGCGGGTTAATCGGAGTGAAAAAAGGTCAAACGGGCGTGGGTGACTCATTTATGAAAAGTGAAACATCGTGTATGTATAGTTCAGTCGAAATAAGATGTCTAGTGCTTTTAGTAAAGAAATATCCCTAAAGGATACCCAAGGAATGGTTACAAACGGTAGGAAACTACCGTGAAGCGTGCGAGTAGAAAGTGCAAGTAAGGACGTGTAAGATGTTCTTACCGGGAGCTTAACGCCTCATCGTGTCGTCCGTGTGATCCGTGTGTGGCTGTTCGCGTCTGTAATCGTTTTAGGACGAGTTTAAATGTTGAGAAAGGGGCGTTGAAAGTGTGTCACGTGTCAGGTAGCAGTGTGTATGAACATAGGACTAAAGGATTGTGAACGTGAAAATGGTAGAAGGACTAGTGTGCCGAGACTACCCTATTTGTCATTATTAACGCGTACTGCGTAAAATGAGGATATCTAAAAGAAACGTGAGGTAATCACAAAGTGGTGATGAGTTTTGTTTAAGGGAACAGTTGAGAGCAGAACAGTCATAAACGAAAGTTGGTTATAAGTCGGTGTAAATCAAAGATGCATTGTACGATAGTTGGCAGGTGATATATATAACCAGATTGAAAGTGTTAATAAATGAATGATTAAACATATTCACAATTCATATGGTAATGCAGGTATAAAAAATGAGCACTTAAGTAAGTAATTACAAATAACATGAAAATTCAGTACGATCATTCAAGCCGTTCGGCTTCATCGAGTTAAAAAAATAAATCCAATGATTTTCTCTTTGCAACATGAAGTTGCGATTGTCTCTCCCTTCTTGCTTTGTTACTGTTTCCAGAACACAAAATTTTAATTGGCTAACGTTGTGGCCAACTTCCAAAAAGTGTTGAGCAACTGATGATTTTTGTTGTTTAGTCCTAATGTTGGATTTATGTTCGTTGAGTCTTATTTTCATTTTTCTTTCGGTTTGTCCAACATAAATTTTGACACAGGGGCATTTAAGCATGTAGATGACATTAGATGTATCACAGGTTGCCGTTGTTTTCAATTTGATTTTGTGCCCTTTCATAGGGTGTGTGATGTAATTACCTTTAATGATGTTATTACAGTTGTTACAATTCAAACAAGGGATAGTTCCTTTGAATGGGAGTGTTGTGAGAGGTAGTTGTTGTTGTTTCAAAAGTTCGCCTATGTTCTTGTTGCGAGTGTAGGCGAAAATTGGTTCCTCATCAAAAATATGGTTAAAGTCCTGTTCTAATCTGAGCAATTGCCAATGCTTTTTGATTATTCGTCTGTAGCTTGTACTCATGGTCGAATATTTGGAAACTATCGTAACTTGATTGCTGATTGGTTTGGGTGGTGTAGTGAGAAGTTGATTCCGGTTTTTGGATTCAGATCTTTCTTTCGCTTTTAGTAGTACCTGATCAGGGTAACCACGAATTTTGAACCTTTGTGTGAGAGTGTTCAGTTGATCCAACGATTTATCTTGATTTGATACGATTCTTTTTACTCTGAGCATTTGGGAGTATGGGAGATGTTGTTTGAGTGGTGGCGGGTGAAAACTTTGATAGTGGAGGGTATTGTTCCTGTCTGTGTTTTTTCTATATAGGTCAGTCTCAAAACCCGTAGGTGTTTTGATAATGGTAACGTCCAGGAAGTTGATGATATCTGAATTGATGTTGAAAGTGAATTGTAGTCGTTGATCAATTTGGTTAAGGTTGTCAAGGTGATCTTTAAGAGTGTGATCCGAACCTTTCCATATGATGAAAATATCATCGATGAATCTGAGATATAGTTTTAAATTGCTGATCCAAGTAGATGAGCTTAAGATGTGATCTTCCTCGAATTGATTCATGAAAATATTGGCATACGCTGGAGCAGCGCAATTTCCCATAGATGTGCCAGTTAGCTGTTGATACCATTCATTATTGTGTACAAAATAGCTGTGGAAGAGGGTGAATTGCATTAGTTCCATCAAAAAAACCTGTAAGTTATGTGGGTGTTTGGAGTGTAGCAATGCCTGTTCAACCGCCTCTAAACCCATTTGATGAGGGATGGAGGTGTATAAGGAATTAACGTCCACTGTACATAAGATAATGTGTTCATCTTCTGATATAGATACTTGATTAAGTTTGATTAAAAAATCAGTGGTATCTTTCAAGAATGATTTCATGGAGCTGACACTGGGTTGAAGATGGCGGTCTAAAAATTTGCCAACTGGTTCATGAAGACTACCACGTGTTGAAACAATCGGTCGACAGGGAGGTTTGGTGGGATGCTTGTGGATTTTGGGTACCATAAAGATGGTTGGACTTTTTGGGTTGGATTGAATAAGGAAATTTTGAACCTTCTCATTAATGGTGCCATTATCAACGGCAGCTTGTACGATGGCCTGTAGAATCACACTGTATTGTGTTGTAGGATTACTTTCCAGTTTCAAATATGTTTCGGAATCCTGGACGTGAGTAGATATTTGCAAGTTGTAATAATCTGAATTGAGTACAACTAGTGCTCCACCTTTGTCTGCTTTGGTACAGATAATATCGGGATTGCCGGCGATGGATCTTAAAATGCCTATCTCTTTGTTGGTGAGATTGCTGCGTGTTGATCTGCTTCTGCTGTAATTGAGTTTAGATAAATCATTCTTTACACATGATTCAAATAGGTCCAGACATTTATGGCTAACCGGAGCCATAAATGTACTTTTAGGTCGCAAACCCTTCAAGGGATCTTCTTCTTGTTCTTTAATGGGTGTCAAGATGTTGTCAAAGAAGTGTCGGAGTCTCAGTTTCCTCATGAGCTTGTAAAAGCTGATGTGAAATTCGAGTAGGTTGCTGGTTGTTGTTGGTACGAAAGATGTACCCTTCTGTAAGACTTTCAGTTCGATGTCACTGAAGGTGTATTCAGAAATGTTAATGACCAAGTTGTTTATTGATTCATTTTCTTTGTACGGTCCCTCTTGGTTGAGGTGGTGCGAGTATGTGGAGGATCCTTTTCTTTGGTTTTTTCTATGGCTCCTCCTGGGTCGTCTTGTCCTGTGGGGCCTACCTCTAAAAAAGGAGTTGTTTCACTATTTAGGGTTGTAGTTGACGTTGATGGTGTATCTGCTGAAGTTGTTGCTGATATTTTATCCTTTGCAGGAGGCCTTCTTTGTGGTTGTGTGAAATCACTATCAGAAGAGGAGGTCTCAGTATTGTTAGTGTATGGTTTATTTTGTCTCCGTCTGGCGTAGATTTCGGCCCAGGTGTATACCTCACCCATTTTGTAATCCGTTGTGTCCCTGCGGAACTTTCGGATTTTGCGTTCGTTAACTTCAGCTGAATGTTTTGCCAACTGCTTATTGATATCCTCCAAAATTACATTGAAATCTTCTGTGGTTAATGATTTTTCTAGTTCGGTTTTGATGTCAAATATTTCTTTAGTGAGTTCCTCCAAGATGGTTGATAATTCTTCTATAATTAATAGGATCAAGTCTAGGGAACATTTATTGAGAATTGCGAACCATTTGTCTTTAAACTTCTGTTGATTCTTACATAAGGATGGTTTAAGTGGTATTCTGAGTCCCCTTGGAATTCTCTGAGCTCTGTGGTATCTGATCAATGTACTCGCATGTAAGCGTTGGTTGATTTGTTTCCTCGAAAGGTATAAAAGCTGACGTATATTCTGCTCCTTTGTGTTCCTGGTTGAAAAGGTAGTTGCATCCTCTTCTATGAGAGCGTAGATCCTAGATGCTTCCTCTTGACCGTAAGCAAATGTTTCTGCTCTTGTATCCGTTAGATTTGTAGATCTCCCCTGATGAAGGCTCACACCGAAATGCATTGGGAATACGTAACCTATGTCAGTGTTTATTGTGACGTGTTTGAAATGAACGCCACCAAAAACGACAAATAAAGTTTCTTCAAATTGATGAAAGTTTAACTCTACTCATTTGAACAACATTTGAAACCTCATTGAGAGGACTACATCTGTGCCCGAGGGACACACCCCATGTTTTTAAAAAAGCCCAGAATCTCTTTTTTCACAAACATAACTTTAAAGAAATGCATAATATTCTAAAAAAATATCATCTAATATCTATACTTATTTCTTTAAAATACCGTCTGATATTTTTGTTTCAGAAGTATAATCACAATAATATATGTCAAATAACTCCACAATACATCTGGTTCCATTTCCTTTAGGCCAAATAGTAATTTTAAAATTCTTTTTTTGTTTAATTTCCAATGGTAATCCAATAAAAAACAAAAGTTTAAATTGTACAGATGTCACCGTTTCTCTGTAACATTTTGGTTTCCGAAAGATTAATTAATAATTAAATAAGTCCACAATAGAATTGTTTACTTTTCCGCATGGCCAAATAGTAATTTTAAAAATCTTTTTTGAAAAAATTTCCAATGGCAATCCAATAACATTCCAAAATTTAAATTGTGCAGATGTTACCGATTTTTTCTAAATTTTTGGCTTTCCAAAGTTTCCTTAAAAAATGGAAAAATTCCACATTACAATTGGTTACCTTTCCATTAGGCCAAATGATAATTTGTTAAATCTTTTTATTTGTAAATTCCAAATGGTAATCCAATAAAATGGTAAAATTGTTTTCTCCAGATGTTGTCAAATCTCTCTAAAATTTAGGTTTCAGGAAGATTAGATAGGAATTTGCTAAATCAAAAGGCAAACGTTGCTTAAAAATCAATTGGGAATCATTACACAGTGTCCAGCCTTTTTCACATTTAAGATAAACTGTGTAATGACCAGAAGTTACAGTAGGTCCATCATGGAAAATTATTGCAACTGTTACAAAAGTTTTTCCTGAAATTGATAATTGCTGTCCTGTAAACTTCTTTATTAAAGTATCCAATTTTGAACCATCAGCTCTACATCGTTGCATCATTAAAATTACATACTGTCTGTATTCCTTTAAAATTAATGTTGAAAACATGTCAGATTTACACTCACCGCATTGCATGCTATGATTAGCATCTTTAACTAATTTTGCAAAAGTGACTGTTTTACTCTCTGGCAATGTTAAATAAATAAACCTTTCAGAATCAACATTAGAGCCACATATATTATAACAGTTTTCACAACTATGTTCCCATTTATAAGAGAGACCAAATACATTTTCAATGTTAACCCCTTCTTCTTCCAGTACCTGAAGAAAATAAATCAAGAATTCCTGTGCGTCTTGCTGTACATTTTGAGAAAACTGTGTTCATCCTGAACATACATCTAAAACTTTTCTAATTTCAGTAGCACTTTCTATTTGAGTTTTATAATTACTCAGCTTTTCAAAAAGGAGACTCAGCACAGTACAGAATCTTTTTCCCTGATTTACTATTATCTGCTCTTGCAAACTTTCCAGATAAAATGCAACATTCAGCACTACATTAGCGTAGCAGTTGACACCAGAGCTATTTTCAAAATAACATCCTACAACCTGTTCTTCATTTTCCTTATTCTTTTTGCTTGCAATTACATCACTCCTCTTTTTTTTCCTCCTCTCTACATCTTCATTACAGATATTCTCATTTCTCCTTTTACGAGAAACTACACGTTTCTCCAACACAGGATACTGACCTAAATGAGGAGCATAGCTTCTTCTTAATCTATTATACTCCTTTACACAGTTTGTATCAGCACTAACTTTTGAATCATCAAAGTCTATCATGAATAAACCTGATAATGTTTTCACTCGTGACAAAGCAACATATGCCATACCTTCTTTGAACACAGTTGAACCAATGTTCACAAATGCACAATCTACAGTCAATCCTTGAGACTTGTGAATAGTTACAGCATATGCTAGAGAAAACGGAAACTGCTTCCTACGTACATATAAGTCTTTCACAAGCATGAAACGAACTGTACAACGACAAATATCTTTAACTTCTTCTATCTGATCAAATTTTATTTTTAAACATTCAATTCCATCTTTTTTCTGATAATTAATAAAACCCACAACTCTTCCCATAGCTCCATTAACTAAACCTTTTTCAACATCCAAATTTCTCCTTAAAAATACTCTACAGTTCATGCAAACATATAGATTTTTTTCTAATCCAACTGTTTTGGAAATCTTCTTCTCTAGTGAATCCAATTTATTTTTCAGTGTGCCTGTTAATGTGACAGTAATTCTTCCATCCTCAATTTTGTCCACTGCTTCCAATTTCCTGATATCTTCCTTTTCCAATTTCAAAAGCTCCTCATTGAATATTGAGCATTCACGTAGAGTTGGCATTAAGCAGATGACACTTTTGTTTTCTGCAATGTTCTTGTATATCTTCTCTGCAACTATTTCTTCCTTTGGAAATAAATTATGTAGCAGCCGAGTCTGTAATGCTTTTTTGCCAGCTTCTGTGAGTAGTCCAATCCAATTTCAGAATACTTCCATATTCTTCATCGTTTGCTTGCCTCATATTAGTTGTAAGTTCCTTGTACTCAAAGAAGGACCAAATATTTGTATTACCGATGCTTCCCAATGACTTCTTCGTGTCTTCATGTGTCACAGTATTAAACACTGGTTGTCCTTTAACTGGAGTAAGTTGCAAAAGATCTCCAAAAACTATGACGTGTTTTCCTCCAAATAACACGTCATAGTCTGACTTCAGAATTTGCTGCATTCTTAAATGCACAAAGGCAAGCATTAAGTTCGATACCATGCTGACCTCATCAATAATGAGAACTTGCATCTTCTTCAATACTCTTGAAACTTCCAAGCATGCTTCTCCAGTTAGCTTGTTGTATTGTATTTTGTTCTCATGCTCCACTGGTAACATTAGCAAACGATGTAAAGTGATTCCTTTTATGTTATATGCTGCTAACCCAGTTGGAGCAGTAACCACACAAGACAAAGTAGAATCCATTTTTTGCTGTAGGTAGCTTCTGATGACTTTTATTAGGAAACTTTTTCCAGTTCCAGCTTGTCCGCTTACATACATCCTGATTGGATGAAATGATGTGCATGAGCACTCTTTTTTTTCATGTAGAAATCCGTGATCAATTTTGTTTCTGATCTCTTCATAAATTTGTTGCTGCTCTTGATTCAGTTGTCTTTCCAAATTTTGTAAGTCTATAAATTCTTCTTGAGCTTGATTCATTGCTGTTTCCACTTCATTCATGGCTATTGATGCTTCATTTTCAACGATTGGTTGTCCTAGGGGATCTTGACTGAGTGTTCCTGAACTTTGGCTGTCCTGAGAACTGTCTCTAGCTATTTCTGCTGCAATTGTAGTTTCCTGTTCAATTTCTTCATTTAACATTTGCAGATAAGTTGTGAATGTTCTGCATTGTATGCTGTCTTTGCAAGCATTAAATGAATCTTCATAGCTTTGAAATTCTCCCAGTAGTTCATCCTCTGTACGCCATGGTTTAAACAGCTGTAAAAGAGCCAAGTAGTAAAATTCCTTTTTGTCAGTAGTGTCGCAACTCAGCTTCCGGTGATTTATAAAACTTCCTTTTGTTTGCTTCACCAAACATCCTTCCTCACCAATGACTTTATATTTTCCATTGTTGATGTCTTCTGCGGCTTTCCGTGAATAAATGTAGTTCTGCAGCACTTCATAGAGACACATGTTCTCCAGATGATGACTTCTCTTTGGGTAATATGTATCCAACATGTTTGATTTCAAAATATCTGTACTTTCTGGGTCATTCTTGGCCAAATATTCAATTTCTCCAACAGATTTCAGTACCCGATTTCTCATTGCTGCAAGGCCTAAACTTGCCCAAATTATTCTTCTTGATTTCGAGTAGAGACTTGCAGAAGATAACCTATCTGAACATTCGTAGGATCCAATTTCTCGATGCGATAACATCTTCAAACTGAAACTGTACAGCTTCTTACTGACAGTTTTCTCGTGAGAAATCTCTTCCCACATTTCCTTCAATTCTGTTTTTTCTGATTTCGTAATGTAAGACGTTACATATCGAGCAACAGCAATGGAATTGTCAGCTACATACTGTATATCCATGTTAGCGTTCCACATGGATAAAATCACTGGGTTGTAGTCATTTATATTTTTTGATTCTTCTTTTCTTTTAAGGTTGTAGGTATTCTTAGGTGATTTTCTTGTGATAGTATGTCTCACAGCTGACATAAAACTGTTAACTCTTCCATTTGAAAGAACAGGTCTAGGAAATCCAAATCGACATTTAGTGTAGTATTTATCTTTGCTCTTGTATTTCCGTCGACAGTATTTTCCACACCAATGACTTTGGAAACGTAAAACTTGCTCCTTTAACTTTTTCTCTTCTGTGCTTTTTGGTATAGCACATGTTGCATATTCTTCAATGTAAGATAACACTGCTTCATCAGTATCTGTTCCAAACTTTGGGGCATCCTTGATCCACAACAGCATATGAATATGAGGAGCACCTCTTGCCTGGTACTCTTTTCTCCAAAAGAAATCCACTACTTCTCCTAGAGGTGGATTTTTTTTATTGCAGATGAAGGACATCATAGCCTCAAATCTATGATTGAAATATCTGCAAACATTAACCGGATCCAATGAGCACAGTTCTCCTGTTGTCTTGTATTCGATGTTTTTAATGTTTGAATTTGCCTCTCGTAGAAAATCCAGTAAATCATCCCAAGCGTACTCGGCACAGCTTAGGGTAAGGAACCATGTTGGAGTTCCTAAATTCCGTAACATGCATTTTAATTCACCATGGCATCGGTACCAATATTCATTTGTCCCACGATGACAAGTCAACAGATTGATCAGTTGTGTTTCCAAATGATCATCTCGGTGCTGCACTTTCTCCATAAAATCCATAGCAGACACATTTTGTAAATGTACTCCACTTTTTAAAATGTGATTTACTGCATAAGACAGTGCAGACAAGTCGCTTTCAAATAAAAGATGGAACAAATAAGGAATACTTTGTCGAAATCTGGGATCTTCAGCATATAGTCTTGTAGTCCGATACTCAGAAGCTGGAATCTGTTCCGGACGTTCATCGTATCGTCCTCCTTTTCCTTTAGGAAACAGCTGGGGAAAACATCGAGCTTCCAAGCTCTCCTCCCATACACTCACGGGAGTTCCTTTTGCTTTCTTCATCTGAAATAGATCAATATTATCTCCCATAACTTCTTTTGAATGAAGAGGATGTATGCTAAAATGTTCATAAATTTCTTCTTCCTTTGACTTGTCCACTTTTTCAATTTGTCCAGTTGGTGTTTCTGTGTCTTCTTGTAAATCTTCTTCTTCTTCTTCTTCTTCTATATAAATTGATTCATACCATTTGTTATTCCTTTTCAAATACAAATTTGCTCTTTGTACTTTCCGTACATCTACCAGCTCCTGCCAAATCTTCTTATTCTTTGTAGGTACACCATTAACCAGAATAATTAATGGTTCAGTTTCCAAAGTATCCGCATCAATAGTTTCCATATTTTTTTTCAAATCCAAGGGCAAATACACCACTCTACCTTTTAAACCTCTCATTAAATCTGAAGGAGGTAATTTACCAGTTTTGGGCTCCATACGTACTATGGTCTGGAACGGATGAACACATTGAATGAGTATAGACTCATATGTATTTAATTCAGCAGGAATAGCATCCAATTCTAAATTATTATGTACAGCTCTGGTCGGCATTCTATTTTCCTCTAACTTGTTGTAACAGTATTTACAAATACGCTGAACTTCACCCAATTCAAAACAATTTTCAAGAAATATATAGGTGGCAAAATCCTTCCACTTATAATTATCTTCATTTTCACTCTTTCTGTAGAGACCAACATACCTGGTTTGTTTTCTATAATGAGTTCTGCGGCAACAAATACAAGTAATATTTGGTCTTTCATTAGAGATTATTGCAAATTTTGTTATGTGATCATTAAATGTCTTACTTACAGAGGGTTCTACATTTTCTTCCACTTCTTCCTCATTTACTGAGTCCTTCTCTGCACTGTTTTGTTCAGGACCAAAGTACCAAAACTGAATTTCATCAACAACCTTCTCTACATATGATACCGTTCCACGGAACAGAGCCCTATTCAATTCATCTAACTTTATTGCTGGACTTTTAGCAAAATACAACCGTCTCACAGACTTTCTCATTTCAGTATGATGAACAGCCAGCATCCTAAAATGATGGAAAACACTATTACACACTTTTCTAGATAGACAAGCCAGAGAATGACCCTGCAAACCAGTATTCTCTCTCACTCTGCATGGATCTAAACTTTGAAGCACCTTAATCTTCTGTTTCACACTTTTTTTGCTATATTCTCTTAGAAACTCACGAAATTTATCAATAGATTCCTGACGCACAGTGCAAATACTACTACAATTCCAAGTGTACACTGGGGCTTTAGGACGTCTCCCCATAGCCTCATCCGCCATCACTTGTACCTCATCTCTTGGAACCATTATCTCCTTCTCCATTATGCAACCATTTTTCACTTCATAAGCACGACCTCTGGTGTCAACTGCATGCAGCAAACTATTACTTTGAAAATAACTCTCTTCATTAAAAAAAGGTTCACTACTTGAACTATGCATCCATTTTCCTAAAAACACTTTACAAAAGTTTGTTCTGTTCACTACTCTTTTCCTTTTGCTATGTGATTTCAGTACATTAACCATTTTGTCTAATGTACGCATCCTATTCAAAATTAAAATGAATAGTTTCCTTTTTAATTCTAATGCCTTTGCTGCAATGGCTTCAATTTCTTTTTTTCTCTTATAAAACTTTGCCTTTTGCTTATATTTCTTCACATCCTTTATCAAATTGGACATAACTCTCCTCTGAAACATTTTTCTACGTATCTCTTTAAACGCTGTTTTTCTGTTTAAGTTTATCTTTTTAGTTGCAGAAGGTATATTTGCATTAACTAAATTCTCAATTTTGTCCTGTCCTTTTCGATTTAAATCATTCTTTCCAGTACAGACATTTTGTACATTTTTCCTTTTTTTGAATATGTTCCTTAGAAAATCTTTTGTTTGCTTACCAGAAGATTTTTTCTTCTTCCCAACATGAGCATCTTCAACTAACTTAGGTCCTCCAGTTGTCTTCAAATATAGGTTTTTTTTCTGCTCTTTTTTTACTCTGGATTTTGTAGGCATCTTAAATTTTGTTCACTGCTCTTCAGCAATACCTGAAAAAAACTAAAAAAAAATTCCTTTATTTTATTTAAATATATTACTACATTTGTTTTCACATTAGTCACAAAACGAAATTTCTTTGCCAATTTGAAAGCACACTTACTGCTCTTTTTTTTGGCAAGTGATAAACACTTTTACAGACTGACACATTATGAATCCACTTTTCAGATTTTTTAAAAAGCACATGTCCAAACTGCTTTTTCAGACCATCACCATTTGCAACCTGGGTGACTGCCTACACTCCAGCAAGGGCAACCAGCCTTAGTGATGCTGAATGTATTTGCATTACTGACTGAAACCTCAAATCCCACTCGCTTGTGAATACTGTGCAAGATTCCACATGGTAAGCAGCTACCTGTGTGCTAAGAGTCAGCTTCTGCACCAAAAAAAGGCTCCCCTTTCCATCTAATGCAACTGTGAAATCACCAGAGCAATACGCAATAAATCTCTGCCTGTAATTCCTATTTGCACACAGAGTCATGTTTTCACATTAGTCACAAAACGAAATTTCTTTGCCAATTTGAAAGCACACTTACTGCTCTTTTTTTTTGCAAGTGATAAACACTTTTACAGACTGACATATTATGAATCCACTTTTCAGATTTTTTACAAAGCACATGTCCAAACTGCTTTTTCAGACCAGCATCATTTGTAACCTGGGTGTCTGCCTACACTCCAGCAAGGGCAACCAGCCTTAGTGATGCTGAATGTATTTGCATTACTGACTGAAACCTCAAACCCCACTCGCTTGTGAATACTGTGCATGATTCCACATGGTAAGCAGCTACCTGTGTGCTAAGAGTCTGCTTCTGCACCAAAAAAAGGCTCCCCCTTTCCATCTAATGCAACTGTGAAATCACCAGAGCAATACGCAATAAATCTCTGCCTGTAATTCCTATTTGCACACAGAGTCATGTTTTCACATTAGTCACAAAACGAAATTTCTTTGCCAATTTGAAAGCACACTTACTGCTCTTTTTTTGGCAAGTGATAAACACTTTTACAGACTGACACATTATGAATCCACTTTTCAGATTTTTTACAAAGCACATGTCCAAACTGCTTTTTCAGACCAGCATCATTTGTAACCTGGGTGTCTGCCTACACTCCAGCAAGGGCAACCAGCCTTAGTGATGCTGAATGTATTTGCATTACTGACTGAAACCTCAAACCCCACTCGCTTGTGAATACTGTGCATGATTCCACATGGTAAGTAGCTGGCTGTGTGCTAAGAGTCTGCTTCTGCACCAAAAAATGGCTCCCCCTTTCCATCTAATGCAACTGTGAAATCACCAGAGCAATACGCAATAAATCTCTGCCTGTAATTCCTATTTGGACACAGAGTCATGTTTTCACATTAGTCACAAAACGAAATTTCTTTGCCAATTTGAAAGCACACTTACTGCTCTTTTTTTTGGCAAGTAATAAACACTTTTACAGACTGACACATTATGAATCCACTTTTCAGATTTTTTACAAAGCACATGTCCAAACTGCTTTTTCTGACCAGCATCATTTGTAACCTGGGTGTCTGCCTACACTCCAGCAAGGGCAACCAGCCTTAGTGATGCTGAATGTATTTGCATTACTGACTGAAACCTCAAATCCCACTCGCTTGTGAATACTGTGCATGATTCCACATGGTAAGCAGCTACCTGTGTGCTAAGAGTCTGCTTCTGCACCAAAAAAAGGCTCCCCCTTTCCATCTAATGCAACTGTGAAATCACCAGAGCAATACGCAATAAATCTCTGCCTGTAATTCCTATTTGCACACAGAGTCATGTTTTCACATTAGTCACAAAACGAAATTTCTTTGCCAATTTGAAAGCACACTTACTGCTCTTTTTTTGGCAAGTGATAAACACTTTTACAGACTGACACATTATGAATCCACTTTTCAGATTTTTTACAAAGCACATGTCCAAACTGCTTTTTCAGACCAGCATCATTTGTAACCTGGGTGTCTGCCTACACTCCAGCAAGGGCAACCAGCCTTAGTGATGCTGAATGTATTTGCATTACTGACTGAAACCTCAAACCCCACTCGCTTGTGAATACTGTGCATGATTCCACATGGTAAGTAGCTGGCTGTGTGCTAAGAGTCTGCTTCTGCACCAAAAAATGGCTCCCCCTTTCCATCTAATGCAACTGTGAAATCACCAGAGCAATACGCAATAAATCTCTGCCTGTAATTCCTATTTGGACACAGAGTCATGTTTTCACATTAGTCACAAAACGAAATTTCTTTGCCAATTTGAAAGCACACTTACTGCTCTTTTTTTTGGCAAGTAATAAACACTTTTACAGACTGACACATTATGAATCCACTTTTCAGATTTTTTACAAAGCACATGTCCAAACTGCTTTTTCTGACCAGCATCATTTGTAACCTGGGTGTCTGCCTACACTCCAGCAAGGGCAACCAGCCTTAGTGATGCTGAATGTATTTGCATTACTGACTGAAACCTCAAACCCCACTCGCTTGTGAATACTGTGCATGATTCCACATAGTAAGCAGCTACCTGTGTGCTAAGAGTCAGCTTCTGCACCAAAAAAAGGCTCCCCCTTTCCATCTAATGCAACTGTGAAATCACCAGAGCAATACGCAATAAATCTCTGCCTGTAATTCCTATTTGCACACAGAGTCATGTTTTCACATTAGTCACAAAACGAAATTTCTTTGCCAATTTGAAAGCACACTTACTGCTCTTTTTTTTGGCAAGTAATAAACACTTTTACAGACTGACACATTATGAATCCACTTTTCAGATTTTTTACAAAGCACATGTCCAAACTGCTTTTTCAGACCAGCATCATTTGTAACCTGGGTGTCTGCCTACACTCCAGCAAGGGCAACCAGCCTTAGTGATGCTGAATGTATTTGCATTACTGACTGAAACCTCAAACCCCACTCGCTTGTGAATACTGTGCATGATTCCACATGGTAAGTAGCTGGCTGTGTGCTAAGAGTCTGCTTCTGCACCAAAAAATGGCTCCCCCTTTCCATCTAATGCAACTGTGAAATTACCAGAGCAATACGCAATAAATCTCTGCCTGTAATTCCTATTTGGACACAGAGTCATGTTTTCACATTAGTCACAAAACGAAATGTCTTTGCCAATTTGAAAGCACACTTACTGCTCTTTTTTTTGGCAAGTAATAAACACTTTTACAGACTGACACATTATGAATCCACTTTTCAGATTTTTTACAAAGCACATGTCCAAACTGCTTTTTCAGACCAGCATCATTTGTAACCTGGGTGTCTGCCTACACTCCAGCAAGGGCAACCAGCCTTAGTGATGCTGAATGTATTTGCATTACTGACTGAAACCTCAAACCCCACTCGCTTGTGAATACTGTGCATGATTCCACATGGTAAGCAGCTACCTGTGTGCTAAGAGTCAGCTTCTGCACCAAAAATGTCTCCCCCTTTCCATCTAATGCAACTGTGAAATCACCAGAGCAATACGCAATAAATCTCTTCCTGTAATTCCTATTTGCACACAGAGTCATGTTTTCACATTAGTCACAAAACGAAATTTCTTTGCCAATTTGAAAGCACACTTACTGCTCTTTTTTTTGGCAAGTGATAAACACTTTTACAGACTGACACATTATGAATCCACTTTTCAGATTTTTTACAAAGCACATGTCCAAACTGCTTTTTCAGACCAGCATCATTTGTAACCTGGGTGTCTGCCTACACTCCAGCAAGGGCAACCAGCCTTAGTGATGCTGAATGTATTTGCATTACTGAGTCCAACCTCAAACCCTTAAACTATTCTTTTATTATACCAGTACACCTTAATTTATTGTGAAAACATAGTCCATATTATTTTACATGTTCCTCACATTTAAATTTCTCCCAAAACAGAAAATAATAAACACAACTTCAACAAAAAGAATTGCATTTCTATTATTCATTTCTTAATTTACCATATACATCCCCTCTCAGACTCTAAACTCACCTTTAAAATTAGTTAGTTGTGAAAGAAATGTGGCACTCAAACAGCAGATTATCAGAGCCAGGATCTCTGTTCTCTACACCTCTCTCCTCTCAGCAGAACCAGATAATGGCAAACTTTCCCTCTCTTTTTCCGCACATATCCATGTTAGTTTCAAATCTCAGTGCTTGCCCCTTTTTTTCAAATGTAATCACACATTTCTATTGGTTGAAAACCAACCCTTTTCCAAAAGTACCCTTCCCCCAACTTGACTTCTGCCTAGTACCCTTCCCCCAACTTGACTTCTGCCTGCTACCATAGCAACAGCTCATGGAACACTGCTGTGTGGAGTCAGGTCAGAAGTTCGCCAAACAATGTTTCAATTCCACAGAGCAAGAGTGCTTGACTTTTCAAACCTAACAGCAAATCCATAGTACTGTTCTTTGGTAACACATTTTTCTGTACCAATACAAAACATGCTTCTATTAATTTACACATACAGCCTAGTTTTTATTCTAGAATGGTATGAAACAGCCAATCAGTTCTTTTTTTTTTGAAAAAAATATGTATGCCTCCATTTCCAAACTGTCTTTCTTTTCATATTGCCATTCTACTGAAAGACACCTCCTGAGTGCATCCAGTTCTCCTTTGAAGATGTTCACAGTGTGGATTGTAGGGCACAGCTATGTCTTCTGGAGTGAAAAGTATGCAGAGAAAACAGATATGGTGAGAGACCTTGCTTTGCCAAATGTAGACATTAAATGGATTGGTCAGAGAGGGTTAAAGTGGCACCAATTAATGCCATTGGTGAAATCCTTCATGCACATCCAACACCCTGACCTCATAATAGTGCACTGTGGTGGCAATGACCTAGGCACTTTGACTGGGGTAGGTCTGGAAATGCTTATGAAGGAGACCTTTGCACAACTGTTTTCACTTTTCCCTAAAACTGCCTTTGTGTTTTCTAACATATGCCAAAGGCAAAAATGGAACTGGCCCAATCATTTCTGTCCGCAGATTGACAAAGCAAGAAAGCACGTCAACAAATCTGTTTCTGCTTTCCTCCGTGACTATGGTATGGGTTCCATTTACCACAACAACTTGCGTTATGATATGCAAGACATTTATAGAGGAGATGGTGTACACTTCAATGATGAAGGCAACAGAGTCTTCCTCTTGAACCTTAGACTCTGCATCGGTACTTACTTGTAGGTACCACAAAAAAATCACTTCATAAACACAACGGCTCTTTTTAGAGCCCCCTAATATCTAAACACTTAAATCTGATTTTCATTTCTTTTTTTTTTTTTTTTTTTTCCGTACGCTTACCGTACGCGTACCCCGTGATTTTTTTTAAAATCAATAAATGTTTTCTTTGTACTTTTCTGTCCTTCTTTGACCCCCTTACAAATGTTAGGGGGTCTGTAACTCTCCTCCTTGCCCCCTTTTCTTGTTATCACTCTTTTTTTTCTGAGTGAAACATACAAAATGGCGGCCGCCGCTTCCTGGTTTTGACCGATTCTAATGTTTACTAAGATCTAAGAGCCAATCAGAATCGCGCTCGCGCACGCCACCGTACGCGTACGGTAAGCGTACCGTAAGCGCACCGTAAGCTGGCTCAGATATATATATTGATTTAAAGGCTATTTTCTCAGAATCTACTGAACAGATTTACACCAAACCTACAAAAGGCACTTCCTTGACCTGAGGACTACCTCTCTGCCAAATTTCTAGTAATTCTGTTCAGCCGTTCGGGCTGTAGCCCTGTCTAAAGGTCCTATGGAAAAATGCATGGGAAAAACGCGTTTTGGGACCCCCCTTTTATCTCAGCCCCCGCTTGACGAATCCCCCCGAGACTTTCAGGGAAGGAGCGGAGCGTAGCGCCCCACCTATTTTGAAAAATTTGCGAGGATTCGTCGACCGGCGCCAAAGTTATTCAAAATAGAATGTTGCGGATTTCCTATGGAAACGTGGTCCTAACTATAACTACCTACTGGCGACCGCCATATATATATATATATATATATTACCTACTGGCGGTCGCCAGTAGGTAGTTATAGTTAGGACCTATTATCCATAGGAAATCCGCAACATTCTATTTGGAATAACTTTGGCGCTGGTTGAAGAATCTTCGCAAAATTTTCAAAACTGGTGGGGCGCTCCGGTCCGCTCCTATCCCGAAAGTCTCGGGGTGATTTGTCAAGTGGGGGCCGAGAAAAAAGGGGTCCCAAAACGTTTTTTCCCCATGCAATTTTCCATAGGAACCTTTAATCGCAGCTACAGCCCGAACTGCTGAACGGAATTCCAACAAATTTGGCAAAAAGGTTGCCCTTGGTTCAGAGTCATGCCTTTTCATTAAATGGTGTAAATCCATTCAGTATTTACTGAGAAAATCAAAAGTAAAATCACATATATATCTGGGCGGAGCCTAGCCACACATCTCATCGTGAGATCTGATTGGCTCTCAGCACTTCATCCAAGAAGTGTTGGCAGCCATCTTGGGACCAATATACATAATAGCACCTCATTAAAAAGCATTGCAGTTAGTAGAAGATTTTAAGACTTTAATTACATTATAAATCATTTGTTGATGGTACCATACTCATTTTAGGAATTTACCATGTGAAAAAGCCTTCTGCTGGAACATCATGAATCATGTTTTAGAGAAAACTATTTTCTCATGCTTTTCCCACAGAGATTTGGAAGGTGATCTATAAGCTAAACTGAGAGCATATTTTCTGTAAATTCACATTATCTTTCTCAGTCATGTGAGAATGAAGTTTGACATTCTTAGTAAAACCTGTACATCCAACAAGGGCAGAGACTGTCAGTTGATTCCTTTGTGTTCTACTGCAGCTTCCCAGAGTGTTCTAAAGAACAACTAGAGCGCTAACAGTCCTACTTATGACAAACGTATTGCACACCTGACGCCATCTTGATTGGAATAAAGTGGTAACTCTTAAAACATTTAATTTAAAAAGGAACAAAATGAGGGGGTTCATTTTGCCATAGAAAGTATGATTAGTGCTGCAGAAAGAAAAATGAGGGCACATTTTGAGTGACTTCTCAAATCCTCTTCTATTTCATTAAAAAATTCTGACCTGCAGACTGAAACATGCACTTTCAATACCAGCAGCAGACTTCCCTGGTGAGCAGTAGCTTTACTACAGTGATCTAATGAGCAACTAGAGTGCTAACATTCTGAATTTATGGCAAATGTGTGACACATCTGAATGCCTTCTTGATGGAATCAAAGTAAAAAACTGAAAGTATTTCCTACTGAGGAGACTGTATTAAATGAGGAAATTAGGAAACTTCATAACAAATAAGTCTCCCAAGATGGCCATCAGAGACAAAAGAGCCCAAATGTAGCACAAATATCACACAGATGTAGCCCAAGTATAGCCCAATGACAGAATGTCCCAGAGTGTTCTAAAGAACAACTAGAGTGCTAACAGTCTTACTTATGACAAAAGTATGGCACACCTGAAGCCATTTTGATTGGAATAAAGTGGTAACATTTAAAACATTTATTTTGCAAAGAAACAAAATGAGGGGGTTCATTTTGCCATAGAAATTATGATTAGTGCTGCAGAAAGAAAAATTAGGGCACATTTTGACTTCTCAAATCCTATTCTATTTCATAAAAACATTCTGACATGCAGACTGAAACATGCACTTTGAATACCAGCAGCAGACTTCCCTGGTGAGCAGTAGCTTTACTACAGTGATCTAATGAGCAACTAGAGTGCTAACATTCAGAATTTATGGCAAATGTGTGACACATCTGAATGCCTTCTTGATGGAACCAAAGTAAAAAACTGAAAGTATTTCCTACTGAGGAGCCTGCAGTAAATGAGGAAATTAGGAAACTTCATATCAAATAAGTCTCCCAAGATGGCCACCAGAGACAAAAGAGCCCACATGTAGCACAAATATCACACAGATGTAGCCCAAGTATAGCCCAATGACAGAATGTCCCAGAGTGTTCTTAAGAACAACTAGAGCGCTTACTGTCTTACTTATGACAAAGGTATGGCACACCTGAAGCCATCTTGATTGGAATAAACTGGTAACACTTAAAACATTTAATTTAAAAAGGAACACAATGAGGGGGTTCATTTCGCCATAGAAATTATGATTAGTCCTGAAGAAAGAAAAATTAGGGCACATTTTGAGTGACTTCTCAAATCCTCTTCTATTTCATTAAAAAATTCTGATATGCAGACTGAAATATGCACTTTCAATACCAGCAGCAGACTTCCGTGGTGAGCAGTAGCTTTACTACAGTGATCTAATGAGCAACTAGAGTGCTAACATTCAGAATTTATGGCAAATGTGTGAAATATCTGAATACCTTCTTGATGGAATCAAAGTAAAAAACTGAAAGCATTTCCTACTGAGGAGACTGCAGTAAATGAAGAAATTAGGAAACTTCATAACAAATAAATCTCCCAAGATGGCCACCAGAGACAAAAGAGCCCACATGCAGCACACATATCACCTAGATGTAGCCCACATACAGCCCAATGGCAGAAGTGTGCAAAACACTTTATTTTTTGTGTTTTTGCAGTTTTATATAGTGCAGACTTGTCAGGTATTGGACTGCTTTAAATGAGCATTGGTTACATCACACAAGAACAAATTCATTTTGGTTGTAGACATGGGGAAATTACGTGATTTGACCAGAATCACAGAATGTTGAGCTGAAGCAGAAACTCCAACCTGGTTCCCCAGTTGCAAAGTGTCCAGCTCTGGAAGTAACACCACATCCTCTCCCCTATGTGCAAAATTTAATCAAGTGGTCAACTGGATAAAAAAACATAAAGATAACAAATAATTTAAAAGTTCTTTGTCGCTATTTGAAAACTCAGAAAATATGACCTCATTTTAATTTTTTAGAGCACTAACCATAATTTTGATGCAAATAAGACCCTCTCATATATGTAATTTCTTAAGGAAATGCTCTAGGTATTACAGTTTTGATTACATCAAGATGACGTCTGGCGTTCCACACTTTTGTAATAAATATAGAATGTTAGCAATCTAGTTGTTCATTAGGATACTGTTGCGAGGCAGAAGCCAGGGGCACAGACTCTGAAAATTGAAGGCAGGTAGGAGGGTGCAGAGGCAACAATTTGACCACACTGGTCAGGCAGGAAGGACAGTGGCAGCACAACAGACTATGGAGGGCAGTGGAAAGGGGGGCAGGGGCAACAAACCAACAATACAGGACTGGCAAGAGAGGCTGTGGCAATATAATAGACCATTGTGGGCAGAAGGAAGAGGCAGTGGTAGTACGACCATACATGCCAACAGACCCGATTCAGCCAGGAAACGCCCAATGTTTTTAAGCTCAAATGGGCTTTATTTGATCTGTCTCCTGTCTACAATCTCCTCTTTTTCAATGTAACTCAAAGATGAAAATCAATACCCCAGTTTTTTTTCAAAATCTCCCTCTTACCAAGTTCAAAATGTTCACAAGTATGGTACATTGGATCATGGAAGGCAGGAGGAATTGGGGTAGGGGCATGGACTCGGATAACAGAGGACAGGAGGGACATGGAGAGGTGCACCAAACTGAGCCTACAGGGCAGGCATCAGGGTTTGCAGCAGCACAATACACCACACAGGGCATGCGGGACGGGAGTGCAGCACAACAATCCATAGAAAGCGATAGGGCGGAACATCGCAGGGTTGGGGTCCAGGCTTGATATTCCTGATTGGGCCACTTTTATCGACGATTTCGAGATATGGACATTTCAAGAGACCTGGGCAAGGGTCCCCCACTTCCGTACAGGTTTTTTGAATTTCTTCAAACCTGCTATTAAGGGCCATAGGGGTAGACCGATGGGTGGTTTAACCACATGGGTCCGACAATGTGAGGGTGTCACTGTGGCAGAGGTTCCAATCGATAGTCCAGATATTTTGACCATCAGGGTTCAATCTCCTAATGGCCTTAATCTCCTCATAATAAACATCTATGTTAGGGGCCTCCCGGGAGGTAAATGTTCACCCACTTTTGGAGAACTATTTAGGGTCCGAATTAAATTCTATCAATAAGATTGTGGCTGGAGACTTTAATGTCTGTTTTTGAGCCCTTGGGTGTCGATAGTGGGGATTTCACAGAGGATGAAGATTCTCTCTGGGGCTTTCCCCAGCTAGAGCTGGAACCTGTAAGAATGTGGACACAAGCGGCCCTGTTCATGAAAGGCTTATGTTTAAACCAGGGTATGAGAGCAGTTAATGGGTGAACAAAATTGGATAGGTTGGGGAGGATGACCTTTGATAATGGTAGAACTGGGAGCCGAATTGACTATATTTTAGTCAATCTGGATTTGTGGTCGCTCATTGATGATATGGTGGTAGTAAGTAGAGTTGAGAGTGATCATAACCCTCTTGTTCTCTGTATTAATGACAATAGTTTTACTGGCCCTCCCACTATTCTTGATGGCCGTACCTTTATGGATGTTATTCTCACAAATGATTTAAGAAGGGTGAGATGGCCGAAAATCGCCACTTGTGAGACTTCCCGGGCGGCTATTAGAAATTTGGTCAGCAATACCATGGCAACCCTCAACCAGTTGAAGTCTCAAGATTTGATCATGGATAATATACGGGATATTCATAACATGCTTTTTGCCGAACTTAAATCATTTTTTGTTAGAACCATCCATCGGTAAAGGCAAAGAGTTGAGATCCTGCACGTGGTTCAACAAGGATTGTAGACTGGCCCAAAGTGCCCTGATACAGGCCATTAAATCTAGTTCTCCCACAACCATTCAAAAATGTAGGACTGCATATAAAACTGCCCAACTTAAGGCCAAGGAAAATTGGGATGAGGACCGCTGGAGAGATTTATACCAGGCTTGTCATGACCATAACATGGTCCAATTTTGGCATCTTCTTAAATGGGGCAACTGCTCCTCGGATATTCGGCCCACTAACCACGTTGAGCCACAGCGGTGGGTAGCGTATTTCGAGGAACAGTTTAAGGTTGGTGATAGGGTGGCTAATAATAACATTTGTCCAATTGATGTTGAAAACCCTTTGGAATTCTCCCCCTGTGAAGTTAAGTCTGTTCTATAAGAAAGGCGATCGCTCTGCCCCGGCCAATTATAGACCAATTAGTCTTATTGACGCAGTACAAAAAATTATAGCCCGTCTTGTACTGGGTCGTATACAATCATGGATGACTGATTTTAATGTGTTGTCCCCTCTTCAGGCGGGGTTTCGTTCACATATTGGGACCCTGGACCAAGCATTTAGGGTAGTACTCCTTTATTGGAAGGAAGTTTTCTTGGGGGGTGGTAAGCTTTACGCGGCTTTCGTGGACCTACGGTCCGTGTTTGACCTTGTACCGAGGGTCAAGCTATGGGAAGCACTTTTGGAGATGGGCATGCCAAAAGAATTGGTATCCTTCCTGGTTATTATTCATGATAATACGTATGCCCGTGTTCGTTGGGGCAAACCAGGGGAGGTGACGGACAGATTCAAAGTGTCCAAAGGAGTTCGCCAAGGGTGTGTGCTTGCCCCCACTTTGTTTTCACTATTCATTAATAGGGTTATAAACTATTTTTCCAACAACCCAACCGATGCACCCTCCCTGGCTGGAATGAAGATTCCCCTACTCATGTTCGCAGACGATACTCTTCTGATTTCGAAGACAAGACAGGGCTTGCAGTTAGCCCTGTCTCACTTTGAGGTTTTTTGTCGCGAACATGAGTTGGAAATAAATGTTGGGAAGACCAAGTTTATGGTCTTTCGAGGCCCTAGGCGCATTAATACGCGGGTATGTCTGGGTGGTGTCAGTTTGGATCAAACGGCTGTGTTTACTTATTTAGGGGTCACCTTTAGCGAGACATGCAGCTGGTCTTACCAGCTGGATCTTCTCGCCCTTAAACATGCCCAATTAGGTGGAGCTTTGTTGAAAGAGCATAAACATTCTCTAACAAAACCAATAGCTCCCCTAATGAAGATTTATGGCTCCAAGATTCTTCCTGCCATTTTATATGGTGCTGAAATTTGGGGCTTTAGTAATCTGTCCAAATTGATGACTGCCCAGAACAAATTTCTCCGGTCAGCAATAGGGCTTCCGCAATCTACTCCGCGCATTCCTTTACTATGTGACCTGGGAATTCAGCCTCTAGAGGACTTGGCAGGGTATAGACTCTCTGGCGTTTTGGCGTCGCCTGTGGACTACACCTGGATTATCTATTTATGCTAAAGCCCTCTTGGAGGTTTAAGGGCTGGAGGGTTCGCACAGGATACCATGGTTGTCTGGTATTAAAACCCTGTTGATTGACCTTGGGATGGGTGACCTTTGGGCTAACCCAGATACTGTAGTTTTCCCACCGAAAAATGTCCTAAAGGATGCCTATTGGTGCTTTATTAAGAATAGGAGATTTGCCTCCCTTATGGGCACCTCAATGACTGCCACATTTTTTGCATTTAAGGATGAGTCTGTTTATGAGGGTTATTGGGACACCATTTTGAAACATTTTGATCGTAAACTGTATCATCAGTTTAGAGTGGGCGCCCTACCACTGCGAGGACTTACCAAAAGCTGGAGTCCTCTTGGTAGTGATAAGTGCCCCTTCTGTGTAGATATGATCGAATCTATGGACCATTTTCTTTTCTGTTGTCCAACTTACCTACTTCCTCGACGTGTTTGGCTTCGACCTGTTTGCAGATTAATGAGCACTCGTTCTGCACAGGTTGCTAGTAGAATTTTGAAAACAGACACATCAAAACCTGTAGTAATAGGTGTTGCCAAATTCATTAGTTGGGCATGGATTCTTAGGGTACGGAAACTCAAGTCGTGATATCTGTCTCATATGGCCTCAGCTGTTTTTAATTAGCGCCATCACTATGGACTATTAGGTTAGACTGGCGCGTCTTTCACTGTATTTTATTATGTTGTCATTATGTCTTAATCATCTGTTCACTATGAAACATCTTACATGATTTTAGAATTTTTATCTTGTATTATAATATGAATTGTACTTTATATGAACTGTTTTTTAGCTTGTAGAGAATGTCTTTTATGATGTTAATCGAATAAATACTTATTGACTGACTGATTGCGATAGGGAGGGGACAGGACCATGCACATGGACAACAAAGAACAGAGGGGAAAGAGGCAATTGTAGCTAGCTGACCATAATGGACAGACAGGAGAGAAAGCTGCAGCATAACAGATCATAAAGGGCAGGAGGGACGGATCAGGGGCATTACAATGGAACAGACAAGCCAGGAGGGAGGGAATGGGGGTCTGCACATGGAAACAGAGGGCTGGGGGCAAGGGGGCAGGGCAGGAGCAGCAAGATGACCATGGAGGTCAGGCAGGATGGGCACTAGAAGCAAGACACACCATGGAGAGCAACAGTGAGACTATGATGGCATACACACAGACCATGGAGGGAAGGTGGGAGGTGGTTAGGGGCAGCTAGCTGACCACACAGGGAAGGTGGGAGGGGCCGTGGCACCACAAAAGACCATGCATGGCAAGCGGGAGGGTTAGTGGCAGCACAATGGCTATGATGGGCAAGAAGGAGGGTGCAGGGGCATGCACAAAGGACCATGGAGGATAGAAGGGAGGGTCAGGACCTGGGCACAGACAGCAGAGTTCAGGGGAAGGAGCCTCACAACAGACCACGCGGGGCAGGCAGGATAAGCAGTTGCATCCAAACAGACCAGGGAGGGTAGAAGGGTGTGGCAGTAAAACGGACCATGGAGGACAGGAGTAAGGGGATAGGGGCATGGAATATGGAAAGGCAGGATGGAGGTGGCAGGGACATATTACAGTCAGGTGGGAGGGGAGTGGCAGCTTAACAGAACACTCAGAGTAGATAGGAGTGGCAGGTCCATGGAACATGGTGGGCAAAAAGGATGGAGCAGGGGCATGCACAAAGACATCAGAGGGCAGGGGGAAGGAGAATAGGGGCAGCAAGCTAAGCACAGAGGCTAAGCAGGAGGTCAATGATGGGGCATATAATTGGGCAATGGAGGGCAGGAGGAGTGGACTGGTACATCATGCTAAATGGAGGGCAGTGGCAGCACATCAGACCATGCATGGCAAGAGGGAGGAGGCTAGTCCATGGATTCAGACAACAGAGGATAGGGAGGAGGTGGATGGGACAGCAAGCTAACTGTTCAGAGAAGGCGGGTATTAGGAACTTTATTGTTTTTAAAATGTGTGTCTGTGCGAACTACTTAAAATATGAACAACTATGCAGCATAATCTCACTTTTATTCAGGACGAAGAGGACGTTTGTGACTGTGACTCTGGGCTCACTTGGCAGAAACACCCCCTGACCCTCCACCCCCATCGCAAAATTTAATGCCTGTGAAAAGGGTAGGTGAACGCAGTGTTATATAGAATATAGTCCTGAGAGAATGATTGAAAATGAAAACTAGATACAGTGTATGGTATAAACTATGCACCAAAAAGTGTGATATAAGATGAACCGGGGCGTCAAATATAATATGCAATACATTGTGTGCAATGACAGATTAATTGGAGAGCGCGAGATAGCTAGTCTCTAAAGTTGTAATATGTGCTGGGGAGTGTAACGTTGCATATGCACTGTGACAAAGATATGGATCCCAGATTGTAATACGTATGGCATAGCGCTGTGCGTTATAACATAGGCATCGAGGAAGGCACGTTAGATGGGGCAATATAACCAGTGTGAAGGCAAGTGTGGCATGACATATTCACGGGGTGGTGTTACAGTGCACATGTGCTAGAGAGTGTCATAGCATACGCACTAGCTGGTGGAATACAACACAACGGTGTGTGGCAATGGCGCTTACTGGACGTACCTAGTGGGCTATTTTGCCCCTAGGGACCCTCAGGATTCAAGGGGACTTAATCTCCCAACTTAAAATGGCCACAGGGCGCGTTTACACAGTGGGGAAGGGAGGGGACGGGGCCTGAGGTGACGTGTGCAAACATGCCATATGGCACGTTTAATGTTGGGGAAATAATTCCCCTTCAATCCTGAGGGTCCCTGGGGGCTAACTAGCCCACCAGGTGCTTCCAGTAAGCGCCACTGCGCTGCGTTGCAGAGAGGTGGTCCAGGCCGTGCCACTTTTTACACCTCTCTGCAACGCAGCTCTGTGACGCTTACTGGAGGTCCCTAGTGGGCTAGTTGGACCTAGGGACCCTCAGGATTCAAATTAACTTAATCTCCCAACTTAAAATGGCCACAGGACGTGTTTACACAGTGGGGAAGGGAGGGGACGGGGCCTGAGGTGACTTGTGCAAACACACCCTGTGGTGCGTTTTAAGTTGGGGAAATAATTCCCCTTCAATCCTGAGGGACCCTGGGGGCCAACTAGCCCACCAGGTGCTTCCAGTAAGCTCCACTGTGCTGCGTTGCAGAGAGGTGGTCTAGGCCATGCCCTTTTTCACATCTCTGCAACGCAGCTCTGTGGCGCTTACTGGAGGTACCTAGTGGGCTAGTTGGACCCTAGGGACCCTCAGGATTCAAGGGGACTTAATGTCCCAACTTAAAATGGCCATAGGGCGTGTTTACACAGTGGGGAAGGGAGGGGACAGGGCCTGAGGTGACGTGTGCAAACACGCCCTGTGGCGCATTTTAAGAGGTAGTTTTAATCCCTCTGCCCTATTATATACTAGGGACTTACAGAGGAGGTCATGCAAATCACAGGGGGACCCCAACGCATAGTGTTCCCTAGTTTATGTAGGTGTTTTCACTGTATTCTAAGTGTCTTTTAACATAGTACTGGCTCAAGGCTGATGCGTCAGACTCAGTTACCACCAGTATCCGTCTGAAAAAGTTGAGGGTACCGGATGATTTTGCAACAAGGCTTCTTTCTGCTCTTCTGTTTGTTCTTCCTGCATGTTATCCTTCTTCCTGCACTTTTCTTCGTCTTTGAGGACTTCTGTTGATTCTTTCTGCATTTCTTTTTTTTCTTTCTGTGTGTTTATTCTTCTTTTTCTTCTTTGTTTCGCATATCCTATCTCTGTAGGCATAGTTAGAAATTAGCATTTAAAAAACCTTTGAAATTCATTGAAAAAAACATAGGTTTCAGGCACGTTATAGTTAGGAATTAGCATTTAAAAAACCTTAGAAATTCACTGAAAAAACCATAGGTTTCAGGGGTGTTATAGTTAGCTGGAATTTTCACTCGTACAAAACCATTGAAATTCCCCCGTTATAGTTAGTTCAGCTAACTATAACTCGCGCGCCCCCGATGCACTGCTGATGACGTCACATATTACATCACTCATGACATGGTCAGTGACATCACTCATGACATCACTAATGACATCTCAAATAACATCACTGATGACATCAGTGATGTCACTGACCATGCCATGAATGATGTAATATGTGACATCATCAGTAGTGCATTTCGGGGGCGTGAGTTATAGTTAGCTGAACTAACTATAACAGCCGAATTTCTCTGGTTTTGTACGAGTGAAATGTCCAACTAACTATAACGTCCCTGAAACCTGTGTTTTTTTCGGTGAATCACTAAGGTTTTTTAAATGCTAATTTCTAACTATAACGTCCCTGAAACCTATGGTTTTTTCAGTGAATTTCAAAGGTTTTCTAAATGCAAATTTCTAACTATGCCTACAAAGGTAGGACATGTGCAGAAAGAGGAAGAATGGCGCAGAAAGAAGCAAGAGAAATGCAGAAAGAGGCAACAGAAGTCCAAAAAGTCGAAGAAAGGTGCAGAAAGAAGCAAGAGATGTGCACAAAGAACCAACAGAGGAGCAGAAAGAGGTCTTGTTGCAAAGTCATCCTATGCCCCAAACTTTTTGCTGATGGGTACTGGTGGTAACTGACTCTGACTAACCAGGCCCGCAGCCAGTACTATGCTGAAAGACACTTTGAATACAGTGAAAACACCTACATACACTAGGGTACACTATGCATTGGGGTACCCCTGTGATTGGCATGACCTCCCCTGTATGGCCCTAGTACATAAAAGGGCAGGGGGATAAAAACTACCTCTAACTAAGAGTTGCAGAAGGAGGCAAGAGAAGTACAGAGAGAAGCAACACAGGTGCCGAAAGCGGCAAGTGAGATGCAGAAAGAAGTAAGAAGAGTGCAGAAAGAACCAATAGAGGGGTAAAAAGAGTTAAAAGGGGTGCAGAAAGGGGTAGGAGAGGTGCACTAAGAGGCACAAGAAGTACAGAAAGAGGCAGGAGGGGTGCAGAAAGAAGGAAGAGAAGTGCAGAAATAGGCAAGAGAATTGCTGAAAGAAGCAACAGAGGTGTAAAAAGAGAGATAGAAACATCAGAGATAGAAAACATCACCACTATAGAGCCCCAACAATCAAAAATGGTACCCAGAAGCTCCGTAGCTAAGAAGAACAGCCCACATTTACCGAAATCCAACTTATCCCATCCTAACCACAGAGCCCATAGCTCTGAAGCAAGCCCTAATACAGGTCCGACCCCTATATGGGAAAATGTTGTTAGGATGGAGTAAGCAAGCACTGACCAGGATAACCGAAAATGTACTCTTAGGACAGGATCTAATTACTGCGAAACATCAACAGGATATAAGAAAATATGCATAGGTAAACCCAACAGAAGCCCAATCCCTCAAGAGACGACCTATCCCAACATACCAACAGAGTCACCAATATTACATCCAGTCTCTCAACAACCTGGCATGGAATGTGATAACCCCAGTTCTCTTCAATCCAGTACAGAGTATGAGGATAATCTCAGCTCCCAATTGAGCAAAACTTACAAAGCCATGCAACTATCTATCAGGGACATGAAGAACCTACTTCTCCTATCAGAAAAATGTCTTTTAAAACTGGAGCGCCTACAGAAATCCGATCATGATACCCACAACTAAACTAAAATCTACCCCAATGGCAGTGACAGACTATCCCGCTCTCGCAATCAACTCGGATATCTGACAGACATTGAGCTACAAAAAACCCTTGTGCTATCAAATGAACCTTCCCCCAATCCTCCCACTAAGTTAGACAAACATCTCATTCAGTCAGTCCCAATTAACGCAAGCAGAACGGCAAAGACTAGCCTTAGAAGGCCAAACTTCAGTAACCTAAAGAATGTGATACTAATCCCCAAAAAGCAAGAATCACCACTCATCAAACCACAAAAACCTATTTCATGTCTACTACTCAACTGTGAATCAGCAAAGAAACATGCTGCGGACATAGCCGACCTCATCTTAAACCATGAAATAGACTTAACTATTCTAACAGAATCACGGCTCTCTGACTCATCCTCCCAATGCCTAGATCTATTAGTCCCCCCGAACTATTGTATCGTGAGATTAGAGAGACCTAACAAAAAGGGCGGAGGCATAGCCTGTATACATAGATCCGATATAGCCATTGCAAAAGTGCAATCTGACCCCTTAGAGTCTTGTGAATATCTGTCATTTAGATCCTCAGATAATCAAACTTGCAAACTTCACGCATTTTACCACCCTCCCGGTAAAAACACCTTGTTCATAGACCAGCTGATGGAAATTATCACAGCAAACTCTACTCCCCATTCTAATGATATTTTTCTAGGAGACTTCAATCTTCACTGGGAGGATCATACTGACAATTAGATCAATCTACTCAAAACCTTCCTTGGAGAGCAATCGCTGGTTCAAGAATGCCACCTAACAACCCATTAGAAAGGCTCCACCCTAGACTGGATCCTCTCGAAATAAAAAGCTGTCGACAAAATCAAGATCACCCCCTGCGACTGGTCTGATCATCACATCATTACCTTCCAAATACCCCACATAAAAAAGAAAACCTCATCACAACCAATAAAACCCAGAAAATGGATTCGCGACACCAGAGGGCTCAATTTGGAAAGTCTCGCAGCACGCTGTGAGGAAGAATTGCAACCTCCAAATAACCTAGTAAACGTCAGTGACCTCACGGAATACTACAACAATATGATGACGAGCATAATAGAGGACATAGCCCCTTTAAAACTCAAAAGTATCCCTGACAGAGACAAAAAACCCTGGTTTAATGGATCCCTCAACGAAGAAAGACAATCACTCAGACTAACAGAGCAGAAATGGTCACAACACCCTTCCTCACCACACTGAACACTACTAAGACAGGCTAGAAAGGTCTACAATAAAAGCATCCTAAATTAAAAAAAAGACTTCATTAGGAAAGAACTGGACAATGCAAAAAACAGACAGAGGAATCTCTTCCAAATACTAAAAGATCAATCCAATAAAACGGCCAAATCTGCACCAACAGCTACAATATCAAACATAAGCAGCGAAGAATTCTCCTCCTTCTTTACAGCCAAAGCCATATCGATGAGAGGGAGCTCAAAAAGGCAGTGGATTGCCCTTCAATCAAGACGAACACCCTAGCTAAGCCTCATTCTCAACCAGTGCTGGAAAGACCTCAAAATAATGCGTTATAGTCAAGAATTCAAGCCTGTCTCTGACACAGGTATCGCAAAGATTATCACGACCATAAAACCAAACAATCACTTCAACGATCCTCTACCTGCAAAGTGCTGGTCTACAATAAACCATCTGCTCATCCCCTCATGGACAAAGATTATTAACACTTCACTATCGCAAGGCTCATTACCGGACTGCCTAAAAATAGGGCAAGTCACTCCAATTTTTAAAAACCCAACAGAGAACCCCGCAGACTTGAACAATTGCAGACCAGTAACAAACATGCCCATGCTAGCCAAAGTACTGGAAAAAGGTGTACAGCAACAACTGAGCCAACACACCTCAGACTTCAAACTGCTGAATGACTTCCAATCAGCTTTTAGACCGAAACATAGCACTGAAACAGCAATTCTGCACATAGTGGACAATGCTATACTTGCCCTTGACCGCAACGAAACCTGTCTCCTAATACTGCTTGACCTTTCAGCAGCATTTGACACTGTAAACTATACTAAAATGCTAGATCGCCTGAAAAATAGGATGGGCTTAGAGGGTCCAGTCCTAAAGTGGTTCAGCTCGTTCCTAGAAAACAGATTGCAAAAATTCATAGTAAACCAAACTTTATCTGCTTCATCCAGAAATGTTATTGGGGTACCACAGGGCTCAATACTATCCCCTGCTCTATTCAACTTGTACGTAGAGCCACTCACTGATATCTTACAGCAAGCAAACAACTCCTTCCACATGTACGCTGACGATACACAGCTATACATAAAGATCACATCAACAGAAGAGATCGGTATCATGAACCAAGCATTAAAGAAAACTGTCCATTGGCTAACCAGTAATCACCTCAAGCTTAACCCACAGAAAACTGAATTCCTCTTGATTTCCCCCCAGAAAAGCACAACGAACTTCATGGAGTGGACCAAACTAATCACAGCGCTAAACTGTATCCCAAAGATTGTAGACTCAACCAAATCCTTGGGCATTATGCTAGATAAAAACCTGAACATGCTTGCACATATCAACACGATGGCAAAAAAGGCCCGCTTCCATCTAAGCCACCTCAGAAAACTGAAATCTTTCATAAACAATGCAGACCTTAAAACTGAAGTCCAGGCACTTGTCATATCAAGTATGGTTGCACAACACTAGCCGGTCTTCCTAAGATCTCAACAGCGCCACTAAAAGCTTGTATCAATGCGGCTACAAGACTTATAACTGGATCCAGAAAATTCGACCACATCACCCCTCATCTGAAAGCGCTCAACTGGCTGCCCTACGAAGCAAGTATACAGCTAAAAATGGCATGCATCACTCACAAAGCAATACATTACACTACACCCAGGTACCTAGCTCAGAAAATCACTCTATCAGGAGGTTGTTGGGTTTCCCGGAGTCATGGATCTATTGCTAAAACCGGCCCTCTTTAAAAAAAAAAAAAATTCTGATTGCGCTCTCTCTGAGGCAGCACCAAGAATTTTGTCCGTCGCGGCTTATAAAAGCGCAGCCAAAACTTTTCTTATGAACAAATTCCTGCCATAACTCCAGCGGGCTGGTCATTATCAGAGAACCCTCTTGTTTAATACAGACACTACCACACATCGACCAATAACATTTCGATCTCGATTTTGTAAATTTGCATGTCATGCACAAATGTCTCTAAAACAATTCAATGCACAACTAACGTATGACCTCATGCAATAAGTGTTGCTAGTAACTTACTGTATAATGATTAGGTTTACTGAAACTGCAAGTAGTTCATGTTATGATAAGTGGATAACATTATGTGAATGTAAAGCGCTCTGATACCCTATTTGGGCCAAGTTTGTGCTATATAAAACACCAAAAAAAAAGTGCAGGAAGACGCAAGAGAAGTGCAGGAAGACGCAAGAGAAGTGCAGAAAGAGGCAGGAGAGGTGCAGATAGAAGCAAGAGCAGTGCAGCAAGAACCAACAGAGGTGCAGAAAGAGGGAAAAGAGGTGGAGAGAGAGGCAAGAGGGGTACAGAAAAAGGTAGGATGGGTGCACAAAGAGGCAAGAGAGGTACAGAAAAAGTCAGAAGGGGTGCAGAAAGAAGCAAGACAGGTGCAGAAAGGAGCAAGTGAGGTGCAGAAAGAGCCAACAGAGGTGCAAAAAGAGGCAAGAGAGGTACAAAAACAGGCAGGAGAAGTGCAGAAAGAGGCAAGAGAATTGTTGAAAGAAGCAACAGAGGTGTAGAAAGAAGCAAGAAAAGTGCAGAAAGAGGCAAGTGAGATGAAAAAACAGACAGGAAAGGTACAGAAAGAGGGACAACGAGTGCAGAAAGAGACAACAGGTGTGCAGAAAGAAGCAAATGAGGTGCAGAAAAAGACAACAGATGTTCAGAAAGAGGGAAGAAAGGCGCAGAAAAAGGCAAGAAGAGTGCAGAAAGAGGCAAAAGAGGTACATAAAGAGACAACAGGGGTGCAGAAAGAATCAAGACAGTTGCAGAAAGGAGCAAGTGAGGTGCAGAAAGAGCCAACAGAGGTGCAAAAAGAGTCAAGAGAGGTGCAGAAACAGGCAGGAGAAGTGCACAAAGAGAATTGCTGAAAGAAGCAACAGAGGTGTAGAAAGAAGCAATAAAAGTGCAGAAAGAGGCAAGTCGGATGCAAAAACAGGCAGGAAAGGTACAGAAAGAGGGAAGATGAGTGCAGAAAGAGACTACAGGGGTGCAGAAAGAAGCAATGAGGTGCCGAAAGAGGCAACAGATGTGCAGAAAGAGGGAAGAGAGGTGCAGAAAAAGCCAAGAAAAGTGCAGAAAGAGGCAAAAGAGGTACATAAAGAGACAACAGGGGTACAGAAAAAAGCAAGACAGGTGCAGAAAGAAGTATGGAAAGTGCAGAATGAAGCAACAGGGGTGCAGAAAGAGGCAAGAGAAGTGTAGAAAGGAGCAAGTGAGGTGCAGAAAGAGCCAACAGAGGTGCAAAAAGTGGCAAGAGAGGTGCAGAAACAGGCAAGAGAAGTGCACAAAGAGGCAAGAGAATTGCTGAAAGAAGCAACAGAGGTGTAGAAAGAAGCAAGAAAAGTGCAGAAAGATGCAACTCAGATGCAAAAACAGGCAGGAACGGAACAGAAAGAGGGAAGACAAGTGCAGAAAGAGACAACAGGGGTACAGAAAGAAGCAATGAGGTGCAGAAAGAGGCAACAGATGTGCAGAAAGAGGCAACAGAGGTGCAGAAAAAGGCAAGACAAGTGCAGAAAGAGGCAAAAGAGGTACATAAAGAGACAACAGGGGTGCAGAAAGAAGCAAGACAGGTGCAGAAAGAAGCATGGAAAGTGCAGAATGAAGCAGCAGGGGTGCAGAAAGAGGCAAGAGAAGTGCAGAAAAAGGCAAGAGAAGTGCACAAAGAGGCAAGAGAATTGCTGAAAGAAGCAACAGAGGTGTAAAAAGAAGCAAGAAAAGTGCAGAATGAGGCAAGTGAGATGCAAAAACAGGCAGAAAAGGTACAGAAAGAGGGAAGACGATTGCAGAAAGAAACAACAGGGGTACAGAAAGAAGCAAATGAGGTGCATAAAGAGGCAACAGAGGCAAGAGAAGTTTAGAAAGAAGCAAGTGAGGTGCAGAAAGAGCCAACAGAGGTGCAAAAAGAAGCAAGAGAGGTGCAGAAACCGGCAAGAGAAGTGCAGAAAGAGGCAAGAGAATTGCTGAAAGAAGCAACAGAGGTGTAGAAAGAAACAAGAAAAGTGCAGAAAGAGGCATGTGAGGAGCAAAAACGAGCAGGAAAGGTACAGAAAGAGGAAAGACGAGTGCAGAAAGAGACAACAGGGGTGCAGAAAGAAGCAAATGAGGTGCAGAAAGAGGCAAGAAAAGTGCTGAAAAAGGCACTTCCCAAGCGGCACTTGTGCGTCAGGAGAGTCAGGTTCGAAGGAGGCCGCTGGGATTGGGGACAGGGTGGGTGATGAATACACCAGGGTGGGTGATGAGGACACCAGGGTGGGCGACGAGGACGCCGGGGTGAGTGATGAGGACACCAGGGTGGGTGACGAGGATCCTAGGGTGGGTGACGAGGACACCAGCGTGGGTGATGAGGACACCAGGGTGGGTGATGAGGATACCAGGGTGGGTGACGAGGACACCAGCGTGGGTGACGAGGGCACATTATATCTATTCTTGGAGAAGGGACAGGTGAAGATGAGGAGGAAGGAAGGAGAAGAAAGTACGGAAGACCAAAAAGGGAGAAAAGCAGAGAGAGAAAATTCGGAAGCGTGGAGGAAGGAAAACCAAGTGTGGATTAAAGAAAGAGAGTGACACAGCAGAGAAAGAAATTAGACAGAAATGGAGGGGTGGTAGAAAATACACAGCAGGGGTGGCAGCACAGGCACAGCGCTCAAAGGAGAGTGGAAAACCAGAAGGAAAAAAACTATGGGGAGGGCAAGGTTTAAAACCTGATAGAGTTAGACGAAGAGAGAGGGTGAAAGAAAATGGAGAGAATGTGTGTGAAAAGAGAGGTAGTAACAGAAGCAGAAAGATAAAAGGGAGAGAGGAGGGGTGTAATGAAAGAAAAACGGTGGTGAACTCTATGGCCACACACTCGGTCAGCCTCATTTTGCCTTTTGCGTTCACGTAGTTTCCCCTCCTTTAACTCTCTCAGGCACGAGGGTTGGAGGGTGAGGTAGAAATGGAAAGAGAGGCGCCAATCCGGCAAGGGTGAACGGGAGGGAAGGTGAGAGGTGAAAGAGAAAGGGAGAAACGAGCAAGAGAAAGGTTGTGGGGGGCTTCCACACTCCTCACGTTCCCAGGACGCATGTAATCTAACGCGTTGGCTGTGGTGTCGGGCTGACCTGTCAGAGAACCAAGGTCACTCACCCGTAGTGACAAGGGTGAGGCCGGAGACCGCCGGCTGGCAGACTTGAGTGCTCCAGGGGCCGCTATCTCCCCCTTTCTCTCACTGCTCCTGCTGTGGGAGGACTGCTGCAGACAATACACAAAACTAGCGCCTTCACGGCCTGTCAATGCGCTATTCATAACGAGAATGAGCGAGCGCTGTGCAAACCGTGGACGGGCCAAGAGAACAATTCACGGGTTGATCATGGGCACATCACCCGACCACAAATGGGAAGGGGGCTCGGGGGCGCTTCTTTTGAATCAAAATGGAAAAATGGAAATCAACGCCTGATACAGCCCCTCCCCCCCAAAATAAAAGTGGGAAATGGGCTGAAAGGGAGAATCTCCCAGCGATTAAAGGAATTAAAAAGCACATACCATTTGCCAATCAAGTTACAGGTGCCAGTAATGTGCAATTGGATTACTTCAGATAAAGTTCAAAGGATCTAAGTTGTGCTGTTTATTTTCATTCATTTTCCTGCCATTATTCTACAACATAATCCTTAGAATGAGGTGTTTTCAGATAGGTTTGCTCTGCAATGACGCTTTATTGAGAAGCAATGAAAAATGTGAAATGCCTCACTTTGAGGAACACACAGAGATGTTCGCATCATGTAGGTATTGGTAGGTACACTCCATGGTGCCCATTTCACTGACAGCTGGTGGATGACGGGCGGAAGCGGCCCTGCCAGGTTTGGCACTTCTTGCCCAGTGTGCCCCGCAGTATGCGCACAGCAATCTTTTAAAATCTGCCACAGAGCATACCTATATGAGATTGGAATACATGGCCAGCAGGCTGCATGGCGATCTCCACAGCATGCACATTCACCCGCAGAGCTGGCTTACGGGAGTGATGACACGTGTGCCCTTTCCTGTTACACAGAGATCTGTGCATCAGGTGTTCCACCCGCTAATCTAGCTGTACCTAGGACAACTGTGTCTGCAACCCCGGTACTCCCGGGCAAGGGCAGGGGGAGAAAGCGGTTCTTGCTGGGGCTCTTACCTTGCTTGGGCTCAGCTTCTCCGGGCACACAAAGCAGTTCGCCTCCTCTTCTTTCCTGCATGGGGGGACAGAGGAGAGGGTTGGATTGGAGAGCTTTTAATTTTCGGACGGATTCGCGCACGCGGCGCGTCCCCGCCCGAAAATTAAAAAAATAAATGCTTTTTTTGGGAGGGAACCCTGAGCAGGCCTGGGGGGTCAGGGTGTTTTTACCCAGCCTCCTTTTCTTGTTTTTTTTATCTTGCTCTTACCTTTTTCTTTCTACCTCGTCTGAGGCCCAAGATGGCTGCCAACACTTCCTGGTTTTAAGTGTTGGCAGGAAATCAGAGGCAAGCTCATGCTCGGGAAGAGATGTGCGGTTAGGCTCCACCCAGATAGCGAAAGTTTTCTTTTTTTTAATTTCTCAGGAACTACTGAACGGATCTACACAATTTTTTAAAAAGGTCGCTTTCTGAACTAAGCGCTACCTTTTTGCCAAATGTGAGACCGGCCTCACGGCGTGGCCCTCTCCATCATCCAGCCAACCTGCAACCACCCTCAAGACACGACATCCCCGACTCCGGCCGCCCCAGCCACCCCCGATCCGCGGGCCGGCCAGAGGCCTGACCAACTCACCACCCTACCACACATGTCCAACCAAGGAAGCGGGAGCCCTCAACACAGACCCAGAGGCGCCAGCCCAGTCACACCTCGGGTCGCCTTCCCCGGGAGGACTCAATCGGCCACCAGGCCCCTGGGGAGCAGGCGCCTCCCCTACCGAGCGTCTGGGGTCCCTCCCAGGCCCACCTGAAAAGACCAAAGAAGTGAGCGGCAGGAAATCCCGCCGAACCCCCTCCGTCACCCCAGTCCCCCCTCTGCGAGCACTCCGGACTTCAAAGAACCAGCGGAGTATAACAAGGGGTGCCGGAGAAACAAGGACAGAGAAGACCTGGAACCATCTGAGCCTGCAGACGCTGTCGCGGCTCCTGAACGCTGAAGTCACCTGGGCCTGCTGAGTGACTCGCGGCCTCTTGCTATTGAACCATCTGAGCCCTGCGGACGAGGTCGCGGCTCCCGAACACTGAACCACCTAGGCCTGCTGAGTGACTCGCGGCCCCCAGCTATTGAACCATCTGAGCCCTGCTGACGGAATCGCGGCTCCTGAACTCCGACCACCTGTGCCTGCTGAGAGACTCGCGGCGCTCCCCTTGAGGACGACTCGGGAAGAGATCGCCCAGAGACACGACACCCTCCGGCTCGAGGATTGTGAGCTTCCGCAGGGTATTTCGCAGAGACACTATCTTGAAGGACTGTCCCGCTACCCCCATTCCCCACGACTGACTTGTGGTACGTTGTGCCACTGCTGTACTATTTGCCTTTTGGGTCATAAAGATCCCTTGAAATCATCGATAAAAGAACTTATCGTCCTACAAAGAATACGTGTGGTGTCCCTCTGTTCACAGTGCAGTTCAGGGTGTGCGCGCCTGGTTCGGCTTACTTGGGAGAGGTGGGTCAAAGGGGTGGGCAGGACGTGTATCGAACCCCCTTCCGGCGAACGCCTTTCCAACATTTGGTGGCAGACGACGGGATCCGAGCCGACACCGAAAGAGAGCGTGCAGTGAACGACTGACGCACTACCAAACAGAGATGGAAGGAGAAACCCCCCTGGGTGCCGCAGGTACCGAAATAAGCTCACCGTTCCGAGAGGATCAATTGGACTATTACACGCATAGAGAACTCAAACAGTTTTGCAAAGACCTTGGCATCGCTACCACCGGACTAAGCACAAAGGAAGACTTCCAGAAAGTACTGAAAGCCTGGGTCGAGACGGGGGCGCCCCCGACCCAAACGGAAGAAGACTCTACCCATGAACAAACAAGCACCCCGGCGAGAAACAACGGGCCAGAGGGGAACCTGTCCTCCGAGGAACTAGCGGACCGAGAGTGAAGCCGCAACCACGAACTGGAACTGGCAAAACTAAAAATCGAGGGAGAGATAAAACTGGCAGAGAAGAAGTTAGCCGTCGAGCAGTTACGGCTACAAGGGGAACTCGAAGAGAAGAGACTCCAAAGGGAGCACGACGAAAAGAAACTCCAGCTAGAACATTTAAACGCGGCCTGAAGGAGATTGAGTGGCGGGCTAGACACGAAAAGTCACAGCCGCCCGGGAATCCACAGCCCGCTCCCGCCGGGGAAACCAAAGTTCACATCCCCAAGGATGTGGTCAAGGAGTATTATAAGAACGATGATATCCAGCAGTGGTTTAAGGCCTACGAAGTCGCCATGACCTCTCACCGAGTCCCGCAGAAGGATTGGGGGGCTGGCCTATGGGGCCGGTTCTTAAGCGAAGGAAGGGACACTCTGCTCGATCTGCCCTCCGCGGTCATGAACTCCTACAGCCACATGAAGGAAGCCCTCGTGGGCCGGTACGGACTCACCCCCGAAATGTACCGACAACGGTTCCGAGATTGCAAAAAGATACCGGGCACCACGTGGGTCGAATATGTGAACTTTTACAGCCGAGGCTTGGACGGGTGGATCAAGGGCAGCAAGGTCTCCACCTTCGAAGAACTGTTCGATCTGATCGCCTGGGAACATTTAGCGGCCAATTGCTTTATAGAACTGCGCCAGCATCTCCTAGACAGTAAACTCACCGACCCTCGGAAGCTGGCCGCTGAGGCTGATCGTTGGGTGAACACCCGGGCCACCCGGGGCCCCGTGGGGGACTACGGCCGCCACAGTCAGGGTCCCCCCCGCCAGAGGGGCGGAGGGAACCACGGCCGACCAAGAGACTTTGCCGGGGGGTCCTCCACCAGCCCCCCCAGCAGCCCACCAGCGGCGGGTTCGGCCCAGTCTCCAGCCAGCACCGGAGCCCCAGGACGACCAGGTCCACGAGCTAGGATCACCTGCTTCCGCTGCCAGCAGCCCGGACACTACGCCAATGACCCCCAGTGTCCCCAGTATCAGCGAACCACCACGACCAACCCCCCGACCCGGCAGATGGCCTCCGTGGCTCTGGGGGAAGAGATGGAAGACTCCGAGGAATGGGAACCGGCGGCCATGGCCCTGGTCTCCCTTGGTGATCGAGAAATGGTCCCCGGGACACCCTTGCCCGCCAACACAGAAAAGTACCGACAGCGGGTGACCATCAATGGCCACCGAGTCGAGGGCCTTCGCGACACCGGGGCGAGTGTCACCGCGGTCCACCGCAGCCTAATTTCCGAAGACCAGATCCTAGCCGGAGCCCTCTGTCCGGTCGTATCCTCCGACAATTCTGAGAGCCTCTGCCAGATGGCCCTGGTGCCCTTCGAGTGGGGAGGGGTCTCCGGAGAACTGAAGGTAGCGGTCCGGACCTCGCAGCCCGTAGACTGCCTCCTGGGCAACGACCTGGAGAGTTCCCCGTGGGGGCAGGTAGAACGAAGAGCCCACCTGGAGATGATGGGCCTACCAGAATGGGTCTGCGCCACCACGCGCTCCATCACCGCACGAGTGGCCCCCTCCAAGGGCGGTGAAGCCCTCTTACCGAACACGTTCCCCGAGAGCAGGGACCCCCTACCAGAAGCAGACAACCCTCCTTCCGAGGAAGAAGGAGACACTAACCCAGGGGAAGGACCGGAACCTTCCGCCCCAGAGGCCCCGATGGAACTCGAAGAACTGCCCGAGTTGGCCCAGTGGCACTGCGAAGGGGGGCCCTCCCGCGAAGAGTTCTGCCAGGAACAGACCACTTGCCCCTCCCTCGAGGGACTTAGACAACAAGCCGAAGCCCAGGTCGCCGGTGACCAAACCGGAACCCATTGGGTCTATTGGGACAATGGCCTCCTCTACAGCGAGCAAAAGTCCGCCGAGCTAGGCGCAGCACGAGTACTGGTGGTACCCATGCGGTTCCGGAGCCTCCTCCTGGGCCTGGCCCACGATGTACCCTTGGCAGGCCACTTAGGCCAAGACAAGACATATCAGCGACTGGTTACCCACTTCTATTGGCCCAAGATGCGAGCGAATGTAGAAGCACACTGCAAATCATGCCTCACGTGCCAGGGCAGTGGGAAGAGTGGCGGAAAACACAAAGCTCCCTTACAACCGTTCCCCGTTGTGAGTACCCCGTTCGAGCGGGTCGGCATCGACATCGTGGGACCCCTGGATCCGAAGACCGCCCAGGGCCACAGATTCATCCTTGTCCTGGTGGACCATGCCACCCGCTACCCCGAGGCCATCCCCCTCCGCACCGAGACGGCTCCCGTGGTGGGCCGGGCTCTCATGGGGATCTTCTCCCGTGTCGGATTTCCCCGCGAGGTTGTGAGTGATCGCGGCACGAACTTTATATCCCGCTACATGAAGTCCCTGTGGCAGCAGTGCGGAGTCACGTATAAGTTCACGACCCCCTACCACCCCCAGGGCAACGGCCTGGTGGAACGCTTCAACCGAACTCTGAAGGGAATGATCCTGGGCCTCGAAGAGCCCCTGCGCCGGAAATGGGACGTCCTCCTCCCTTGCCTCCTATTCGCGTACCGGGAGGTTCCCCAAAAGTCTCTGGGGTTCAGCCCCTTCGAACTGCTGTACGGACATCCCGTTCGAGGGCCCCTGAGCCTGGTCAAAGAGGGCTGGGAGACAAGCCCCCTGGGGACACCCCCGGATGTGTTCCGCTACATCCTGGCGCTCCGCAACCAGACGAGGAAGTTTAGAGAACTTGCAGAGGCTAACCTCGAGGCCAGCCAAGAAGAAATGAAGCGCTGGTATGACCAGAACGCAACCTTGGTCGAGTTCCAGCCGGGCCAGCAGGTTTGGGTCATGGCTCCGGTGAAACCCTGCGCCCTACAAGACAAATGGACTGGTTCATTCAAGGTGGTCGAACGGAAGAGCCAGGTCACGTATCTGGTCGACGTACAGTCCCCACGGAACCCCCTCCGGGTCCTCCACGTAAACCGTCTCAAGCCCGACTTCGTGAGGACAGAATTGAGTTTGCTACTGGCCACCGATGAGGGGGGAGAAGAAGACACTGAACCCCTGCCCGATCTCCTGTGCACGAAAGAACTGGACGGTTCCGTGGAGGGTGTGAAACTGTCGGCCACCCTCACTCCCCAGCAGGCCGACGACTGCCGCCAGCTGCTCGGACAATTCGCAGACCTCTTCTCCCTCATTCCAAGGGTGACCGACTGGTGTGTCCACGACGTGGACACCGGCGACTGCCCGCCTGTGAGACACCGAGCCTACCGGGTGCCTGACCGGGTCCGCACCTGCATCAAGACCGAGGTACAGAAAATGCTCAACCTAGGGGTCATCAAGCCCTCCGACAGCCCCTGGGCCAGCCCGGTGGTTCTAGTCCCGAAGGCGGCCTCCCCAGGGGTCGCCCCCGAACTAAGATTCTGTGTAGACTATCGGGGGCTCAACGCGGTCACCCGGGCAGACGCTCACCCTATTCCCCGAGCCGACGAGCTCATCGACCGCCTGGGGGCCGCCCAGTTCCTCAGCACTTTCGACCTGACCTGCGGGTACTGGCAGATCGCTCTCACGGAAGGGGCGAAAGAGCGCTCTGCCTTCTCCATGCCAGATGGCCACTACCGCTTCAGGGTCATGCCGTTCGGAATGAAAAACGCCCCAGCCACGTTCCAGCGGTTGGTGAACAAGGTCCTGGCCGGACTCGAGGAGTTCAGCGCAGCGTACCTTGACGACATTGCCGTATTCAGCTCTCAATGGCACGAGCATCTCCAGCACCTCCGACAAGTACTAATGGCCCTGCGCCGAGCAGGCCTGACAGTGAAAGCCAGCAAATGCCAGCTCGGACAAGGCTCCGTGGTCTACCTGGGGCATCAGGTGGGCAGCGGCCAGGTCGCCCCTCTCCAGCCAAAGAACGATGCCATCAAGTCCTGGGAGCCCCCCACCACGCAGACAGAGGTTCGGGCCTTCCTGGGCCTTACGGGGTACTACCGGAGGTTCATTAAAAATTATGGTAGTATCGCAGGGCCCCTCACAGAATTGACCTCCAAAAAGCTTCCGCAGAAGGTGCAGTGGACCCCCCAGTGCCAGCAGGCGTTCGACGCCTTGAAAACCGCCATGTGCACCGCTCCCGTACTCAAGGCCCCCGACTACTCCCAAGAGTTCGTGGTCCAGACCGACGCATCCGAACATGGCATCGGGGCCGTGCTCTCGCAGTTCGACGACAAGGGCATTGATCAGCCCATAGCTTTCATCAGCCGAAGGCTGCTGCCGAGAGAGCAGCGTTGGAGTACTATAGAGCGAGAGGCCTTTGCCGTAGTCTGGGCCCTCAAGAAACTGCGGCCCTACTTGTTCGGAACCCATTTTCGAGTACAGACGGACCACCGGCCCTTGCAATGGCTAATGCGGATGAGGGGGGAGAACCCCAAGCTACTACGAAGGTCCATCTCCCTCCAAGGGATGGATTTCACTGTCGAACATCGCCCCGGGACGGATCATGCCAACGCCGACAGCCTGTCCCGGTTCTTCCGCTTCGGCGAGGAGAACCCCCCAGTGGATGGGTAGTTCTCCACGCCTTTCAGCTGGGGGGGACGCGTGTGAGACCGGCCTCACGGCGTGGCCCTCTCCATCATCCAGCCAACCTGCAACCACCCTCAAGACACGACATTCCCGACTCCGGCCGCCCCAGCCACCCCCGATCCGCGGGCCGGCCAGAGGCCTGACCAACTCACCACCCTACCACACATGTCCAACCAAGGAAGCGGGAGCCCTCAACACAGACCCAGAGGCGCCAGCCCAGTCACACCTCGGGTCGCCTTCCCCGGGAGGACTCAATCGGCCACCAGGCCCCTGGGGAGCAGGCGCCTCCCCTACCGAGCGTCTGGGGTCCCTCCCAGGCCCACCTGAAAAGACCAAAGAAGTGAGCGGCAGGAAATCCCGCCGAACCCCCTCCGTCACCCCAGTCCCCCCTCTGCGAGCACTCCGGACTTCAAAGAACCAGCGGAGTATAACAAGGGGTGCCGGAGAAACAAGGACAGAGAAGACCTGGAACCATCTGAGCCTGCAGACGCTGTTGCGGCTCCTGAACGCTGAAGTCACCTGGGCCTGCTGAGTGACTCGCGGCCTCTTGCTATTGAACCATCTGAGCCCTGCGGACAAGGTCGCGGCTCCCGAACACTGAACCACCTAGGCCTGCTGAGTGACTCGCGGCCCCCAGCTATTGAACCATCTGAGCCCTGCTGACGGAATCGCGGCTCCTGAACTCCGACCACCTGTGCCTGCTGAGAGACTCGCGGCGCTCCCCTTGAGGACGACTCGGGAAGAGATCGCCCAGAGACACGACACCCTCCGGCTCGAGGATTGTGAGCTTCCGCAGGGTATTTCGCAGAGACACTATCTTGAAGGACTGTCCCGCTACCCCCATTCCCCACGACTGACTTGTGGTACGTTGTGCCACTGCTGTACTATTTGCCTTTTGGGTCATAAAGATCCCTTGAAATCATCGATAAAAGAACTTATCGTCCTACAAAGAATACGTGTGGTGTCCCTCTGTTCACAGTGCAGTTCAGGGTGTGCGCGCCTGGTTCAGCTTACTTGGGAGAGGTGGGTCAAAGGGGTGGGCAGGACGTGTATCGAACCCCCTTCCGGCGAACGCCTTTCCAACACCAAATTTGGTGTAATTTCGTTCAGCAGTTTGGGCTGTAGCTTTGTCTAAACTTTCCTATGGAAATTAACATGGGGAAAACGCGTTTTGGGACACACTTTTTTCTCGGTTCCCGCTTGACGAATCACCCCAAAACTTTCAAGACAGGAGCTGACCGGAGCGCCCTACTAGTTTTGAAAATTTTGCGAAGATTCGTCAACCGGCCCCAAAGTTATTTGGAAAAGAAAAAACGCTTTTTGAATAGAAATGGCGCCAATTGACGAATCTTCGAAAAATTTTCCATACTTTTGGCCAGATCCGGTCCGCTCCTATCCTGAAAATTTCACGGTGATTCGTCAAGTGGGGGCCGAGAAAAAAGGGGGTCCCAAAACGCGTTTTCCCCATGCATTTTCCCATAGGACCTGTTGACGCAGCTACAGCCCGAACTGCTGAACGGAATTACACCAAATTTGGCAAAGAGGTAGTCCTCAGTTCAGACTTGTGCCTTTTGCTTAAATGGTGTAAATCCGTTCAGTAGTTCCTGAGGAAAATTAGAGTTAAAAAGATAGATATATCTGGGCGGAGCCTAACCACACAACTCATCGTGAGATCTGATTGGCTGTCAGTACTTCATCCAAGAAGTGTTGGCAGCCATCTTGGGACCAATATACATGATAGCACCTCATTAAAAAGCATTGAAGTTAATAGAAGGTTTTAAGACTTTAGTTACATTATAAATCATTTGTTGATGGTACCATACTCATTTTAGGAATTGTGGTATGTTCTAAGGTGATTTTACCATGTGAAAAAGCCTTCTGCTGGGATATCATGAATCATGTTTGAGAGAAAACAATTTTCTCATGCTTTTCCCACAGAGGTTTGGAAGGTGATCTATAAGCTAAACTGAGAGCATATTTTCTGTAAATTCACATTATCTTTCTCAGTCATGTGAGAATGAAGTCTGACATTCTCAGTAAAACAGGTACATCCAACAAGGGCAGAGACTGTCAGTTGATTCCTTTGTGTTCTACTGCAGCTTCCCAGAGTGTTCTAAAGAACAACTAGAGCGCTAACAGTCTTACTTATGACAAAAGTATGGCACACCTGAAGCCATCTTGATTAGAATAAAGTGGTAACACTTAAAACATTTAATTTACAAAGGAACAAAATGAGGGGATTAATTTTGCCATAGAAATTATGATTAGTGCTGCAGAAAGAAAAATAAGGGCACATTTTGACTTCTCAAATCCTCTTCTATTTCATATAAAAAAATTCTGACATGCAGACTGAAACATGCACTTTGAATACCAGCAGCAGACTTCCCTGGTGAGCAGTAGCTTTACTACAGTGATCTAATGAGCAACTAGAGTGCTAACAAATGTGTGACACATCTGAATGCCTTCTTGATGGAACCAAAATAAAAAACTGAAAGTTTTTCCTACTGAGGAGACTGCAGTAAATGAGGAAATTAGGAAACTTCATAACAAATAAATCTCCCAAGATGGCCACCAGAGACAAAAGAGCCAAAATGCAGCACAAATATCACCCAGATGTAGCCGACATGTAGCCCAATGACAGAAGTGTGCAAAACACTTATTTTTTGTGTATTTGCAGTTTTATATAGTGCAGACTTGTCAGGTATTTGAGTGCTTTACATGAGCATTGGTTACATCACTCAAGATCAAATTCATTTTGGTTGTAGACATGGGGAGATTAAGTGATTTGACCAGAATCACAGAATGTTGAGCTGAAGCAGAAACTCCAACCTGGTTCCCCAGTTGCAAAGTGTCCAGCTCTGGAAGTAACACCACATCCTCTCCCCTATGTGCAAAATTTAATCAAGTGGTCAACTGGATAAAAAAACATAAAGATTACAAATAATTTAAAAGTTCTTTGTCGCTATTTGAAAACTCAGAAAATATGTCCTCATTTTAGTTTTTTAGAGCACTAACTATAATTTTGATGCAAATAAGACCCTCTTATATATGTAATTTTTAAAGGAAATGCTGTAGGTATTACAGTTTTGATTACATCAAAATGACGTCAGGCGTTCCACACTTTTGTAATAAATATAGAATGTTAGCAATCTAGTTGTTCATTGGGGTACTGTTGAGAGGCAGAGGCCAGGGGCACAGACTCTGAAAATTGAAGGCAGGTAGGAGAGTGCAGAGGCAACAATCTGACCAGACTGGGCAGGCAGGAAGGGCAGTGGCAGCACAACAGACTATGGAGGGTAGTGGAAAGGGGGGCAGGGGCAACAAACCAACAATACAGGACTGGCAAGAGAGGATGTGGCAATATAATAACCATTGTGGCAGAAGGAAGAGGCAGTGGTAGTACAACCATACATGCCAACAGACCCGTTTCAGCCAGGAAACGTCCAATGTTTTTAAGCTCAAATGGGCTTTATTTGATCTGTCTCCTGTCTGCAATCTCCTCTTTTTCAATGTAACTCAAAGGGGAAAATCAATACCCCAGTTTTTTTCCAAATCTCCCTCTTACCAAGTTCAAAATGTTCGCAAGTATGGTACATTGGATCATGGTAGGCAGGAGGAATATGGGTAGGGACATGGACTCGGATAACAGAGGACAGGAGGGACATGGAGAGGTGCACCAAACTGACCCTACAGGGCAGGCGTCAGGGTTTGCAGCAGCACAATACACCACACAGGGCATGCGGTACGAGAGTGCAGCACAAGAATCCATAGAAAGCAATAGGGAGCGGACAGGACCATGCACATGGACAACAGAGAACAGAGGGGAAAGAGGCAATGGTAGCTAGCTGACCATAATGGACAGACAGGAGAGAAAGCTGCAGCATAACAGACCATAAAGGGCAGGAGGGACGGATCAGGGGCATTACAATGGAACAGACAAGCCAGGAGGGAGGGAATAGGGGTTGGCACATGGAAACAGAGGGCTGGGGGCAAGGGGGCAGAGCAGGAGCAGCAAGATGACCATGGAGGTCAGGCAGGATGGGCACTAGAAACAAGACACACCATGGAGAGCAACAATGAGACTATGATGGCATACACACAGACCATGGAGGGAAGGTGGGAGGGGGTCAGGGGCAGCTAGCTGACCACACAGGGAAGGTGGGAGGGGCCATGGCAGCACAGAAGACCATGCATGGGAAGCGGGAGGGTTAGTGGCAGCACAATGCCTATGATGGGCAAGAAGGAGGGTGCAGGGGCATGCACAAAGGACCATGGAGGATAGAAGGGAGGGTCAGGACCTGGGCACAGACAAGAGAGTTCAGGGGAAGGGGTCTCACAACAGACCGTGTGGGGCAGGCAGGAGGAGTAGTTGCAGCACAACAGACCAGGGAGGGCAGAAGGGTGTGGCAGTAAAATGGACCATGGAGGACAGGAGGAAGGGGATAGGGGCATGGCATGTGGACAGGCAGGGTGGAGGTGGCAGGGACAGGTTACAGTCATCTGACAATGAAAGGCAGGTGGGAGATGAGTTGCAGCTAAACAGAACACTCAGAGTAGATAGGAGTGGCAGGTCCATGAACATGGTGGGCAAAAAGGATGGAGCAGGGGCATGCACAAAGACATCGGAGGGCAGGGGGAAGGAGAATAGGGGCAGCAAGCTAAGCACAGAGGCTAAGCAGGAGGTCAACGATGGGCCATAGAATTGGGCAATGGAGGGCAGGAGGAGTGGACTGGTACATCATGCTAAATGGAGGGCAGTGGTAGCACATCAGACCATGCATGGCAGAAGGGAGGAGGCTAGTCCATGGATTCAGACAACAGAGGATAGGGAGGAGGTGGATCGGGCAGCAAGCTAACTGTTCAGAGAAGGTGGGTATTAGGAACTTTATTGTTTTTAAAATGTGTGTCTGTGCGAACTACTTAAAATATGAACAAGTATGCAGCATAATCTCACTTTTATTCAGGAAGAAGAGGACGTTTGTGACTGTGACTCCGGGCTCACTTTGCAGAAACACCCCCTGACCCTCCACCACCATCGCAAAATGTAATGCCTGTGAAAAGGGTAGGTGGACGCAGTGTTATATAGAACATAGTCCTGAGAGCACGATTGAAAATGATACAGTGTGTGGTATAAACTGTGCATCAAAAAGTGTGATACAAGATGAACCGGGGCGTCAAATATAAAATGCAATACATTGTGTGCAATGACAGATTAATTGGAGAGCGCGAGATAGCACAGGCACTAGCGCGTGCTATGCGATAGGCACATTGGAGTGTAATATGCACAGGGCAGTGTTGTGTAACCTAACTAGTCTCTAAAGTTGTAATATAAAATATGTGCTAGGGAGTTTAACGTTGCATATGCACTGTGACAAAGATATGGATCCCAGATTGTAATATGTATGGCATAGCACTGTGCGTTATAACATAGACATCGAGGAAGGCACGTTAGATGGGGCAATATAACCCGTGCGAAGGCAAGTGTGGCATGACATATTCACGGGGTGGTGTTACAGTGCACATGGGCTAGAGAGTGTCATAGCATACGCACTAGCTGGTGGAATACAACACAGAGGTGTGTGGCACTCGGCGGGCCCTGGTGGATGTAACACAGCATTGGGCTCAGACAGGATCACGCTGTGACTCTCAAGTGAGGTTCGTCTCCTTTCCAGAGAGTAAAATAAAAAGTATTACACATCCGGCGGTGGATGTGTGTTTTATTAACCATGAGGGGGGGTTCTTGCATAGTTTGGTCGAATTTTTGTCGATTCCCCTTTGAATGGCTTGGTGTGCTTGTGTATTAAATGTGCCCGTCAATAGCTACCCATGTTTGTATAAATAAACAACAAGGGTGTCTACTTGGAGAGTACCCACCGGCGGGGGCTCCGGGATTAGGCACGGTAGGGCGTCAGACACGTCAGAGCTTCACTAGCTGTGTAAATACATTCCACATGGATTCATTGTATGCATAGTCGTCTTTTAATGAATATCACGCAAATCGTCATGGTGATAGGTACATACGGTTTGTCCAGCATGTCCTAGGTGTTGATATAAATATATATTTTTTAAAAATAATAAAAAACAAAGGCCGGTCCAGGGGGATGGGGTCTCCAGGGCCATAAGTGGCCTGAGGAGGGGGGCAACGCAGCCCCCCTCCTAAAGAATTTAAAAAAAAAGGTCATGACCCGGGGGTTTTGGTGCCCGGGGCCGATTAAGGCCTTGGGCGGGCCAAATTTATTTTTTTCAACAAATAAAATTAGGGTGCAGGCCCTGGGGGATGGGGTCCCCAGGGCCAATAAATTAGAAAAAGAAGAGGGGCCACACAGCCCTCCTTCTTAAAAAAATAAAATAAATAAAAGACCGGCATCGCGCTGGAGGCCACGCCCCCTCCTTGCAGCACTCTGCAAACACGCCCCCTGGCCAGTTGTAAGTTGGGGAATTAATTCCCTTTCAATACTGAGGGTCCCTGAGGGCCAACTAGCCCAAAAGGTACCTCCAGTATGAGCCAGGGAGCTGCGTTGCAGACAGGTGTTCTGAGGCCACGCCCCTTTTTACAACTCTATGCAACGTGCTTCTTGGAGGTACCTAGTGGGCTAGTTTGACCCTAGGGACCCTTAGGATTCAAGGGACTTAATCTCTCAATTTAGAACGGCCACAGGGCGCGTTTACACAGTGGTGAAGGGAGGGGACGGGGCCTGAGGTGACATGTACAAACACGCCCTGTGGCGCGTTTTAAGTTGGGGAAATAATTCCCTTTCAATCCAGAGGGACCCTGGGGGCCAACTAGCCCACCAGGTGCTTCCAGTAAGCGCCACTGCTCTGCGTTGCAGAGAGGTGGTGCAGGCTGTGCCCCTTTTTACACCTCTCTACAATGGCACTTACTGGACGTACCTAGTGGGCTATTTTGCCCCTAGGGACCCTCAGGATTCAAATGAACTTAATCTCCCAACTAAAAACGGCCACAGGGTGTATTTACACAGTGGTGAAGGGAGGGGACGGGGCCTGAGTTAACGTGTGCAAACAAGCCCTGTTTAAATTGGGGAAATAATTCCCCTTCGGTCCTGAGGGACCCTGGGGGCCAACTAGCCCACCAGGTGCTTCCAGTAAGCGCCACTGAGCTACGTTGCAGAGAGGTGGTCCAGGCCGTGCCACTTTTTACACCTCTCTGCAACGCAGCTCTGTGGCACTTACTGGAGGTACCTAGTGGGCTAGTTGGACCCTAGGGACCCTCAGGATTCAAGGGGACTTAATCTCCCAACTTTAAACAGCCACAGGGCGTGTTTACACAGTGGGGAAGGGAGGGGACGGGGCCTGAGGTGACATGTTCAAACACGCCCTGTGGTGCGTTTTAAGAGGTAGTTTTAATCCCCTGCCCTATTATATACTAGGGGCTTACAGAGGAGGTCATGCTAATCACAGGGGGACCCCAACGCATAGTGTTCCCTAGTGTATGTAGGTATTTTCACTGTATTCTGAGTGTCTTTTAACATAGCACTGGCTCTAGGACTGGTTAGTCAGACTCAGTTACCACCAGTATCCGTCTGAAAAAGTTGAGGGTACAGGATGATTTTGCAACAAGGCTTCTTTCTGCTCTTCTGTTTGTTCTTTCTGCACGTTATCCTTCTTCCTGCACTTTTCTTCATCTTTGAGGACTTCTGTTGATTCTTTCTGCATTTCTTTTTTTTCTTTCTGTGCGTTTTTCTTCATTCTTCACATGTCCTATCTCTATAGGCATAGTTAGAAATTAGCATTTAAAAAACGCTAATCATTTATCACTGATGTCATTTGAGATGTCATGAGTGATGTCATGAGTGATGTCATGAGTGATGTCACTGACCATGTCATGAGTGATGTAATATGTAACGTCATCAGCAGTGCATTGCGGGCGCGCGAGTTATAGTTAGCTGAACTAACTATAACGGGGAAATTTCAATGGTTTTGTACGAGAGAAAAGTCCAGCTAACTATAACGCCCCTGAAACCTATGGTTTTTTCAGTGAATTTCTAAGGTGTTTTAAATGCTAATTCCTAACTATAACATGACTGAAACCTATGGTTTTTTCAGTGAATATAGATATAGATATAGATATTTTTTTTACTCCGAAAACTTTCCCTGCACTATTCCGTCAGATGTCACTTTTGCTCTGAGGCCCCTCAATGCATAGTAACATGTCACTCTTATTCGGAATGCATGCCCTGTAAGACTTTTCCATTCACATGTAGCTCTTACTCTGAGCCCCCTCACTGAATATTTCATTCAAATGTCGCTCTTGCTCTGAGGGCCCTCACTGCAGAGGTCATTCACATGTTGCTGTTCTGAGGGCCGTCACTGCAGTGGTTATTCACATCTGGCTCCTCAGAGAACCCTCACTG